>NC_134852.1:134716419-136188919 GCF_049852395.1 Peromyscus maniculatus bairdii | reverse complement strand
ATGAGAGGTAATGAGAACAGGCGGGAGTTGTGCCCGAGAAGGGCCTGGCTGCTTGTTCCACCATGTCATATGGTGTCTGTAACCCCCTTTGGTTTCAGAATATGGGGCTACTGATAAAGATAGAAAGGTAGGTGTTCCAGAATGTTCAGGCTGAACTAGAAGGGCTTGGGTGGTTAAGGGAAATGAATTGAGTGTGAAAAGTGCTGGTGTATTGTGTAGGCCTGTTGTCTCTTTCCCCATTCCATCCACCTCCTGTCCTCCTGTCCATGTCCATGCTCTGTCCCTCTTCCTCACTGTCTGCCTACAGGTCTCATGTGTGCAAGAAGTGAGAGTTCGGCTCCTTCATAGTCGAGAACAGAAGCAGGCTGCAGAGGTACAGGGTTACATCACCCTTCTCACTTGGTACTGCTTTTGGTTTTCACTAGTGGACTTTTCCTGAGTGCACATCTTGCAGAGTATAGGAATGCTGTTAGTATTGTGAGTGTCACGTAAATGATAGCTGTTGATCCAAGACAGGAGAAATGTTCAGGTAGGTATGGTTCAGTGGCACATACTTGCATTGCTTGGCTACTCTCCTCTTGACCTAAAATTCCCCAGGCCTATTTTTCTTGAGTACAAATAAGATGACCTCAGTGAAGTAGGCTGAGTCCCCTCCACCCCAGTGGTGCTAGGTCGGGGCCTAGGACCTTGTGCCTGCCAGACAAGTCATCCTGCCACTGGCCACAGCCTCAGCTCAGCATCTTCTTTGCTAAACACGGTACTCCTACTGCTATGTAAAGGTGAAGGGCAGCGGGCAGCATGCAGTTGTAACAATCACATGGGCTGTTGAAGCTTCAGAGCAGAGTCAGTGTATTACATTAGACATTACATAGTCATTAGAGACTTCCTTGTGAAAAGGCTGTTAACATTGTAGTCGTTTCCAACGTGGTTGTTAGTAAGTGATAACAGAGTTGAAGCTCTTTGCTTTGTTAGAGGAAGTGTGGTAGGCTCTAAAGTCAGCTGCCCCAAGTCAGGATCGTTCTTTTAAAGTGGGGAGCTTTAAGTTTGTCTGGTTAAAAATTGAGTGAAGGTTAGTTTGGTTTGGTTCATTGTAAATAAACTTTGTGTGACATTTGCCTTTTATAGTCACAAAGTACTCATAATCCAACAGGATCTTTTCCTAATAAAATTTTTTTTTGGTTACCTTTATTTATTTTGTGGTTGGGTGGGGGCACATGCTATGTTGTGTGTAGAGGTCAGAATTGCTGGAATTGGTTTTCTTTTCTACCGTGTGAGTCCCTGGGATCAAGCTTGGATCTTCAGCTTTGGCAGTAAGTGCCTTTACCTGAGCCGCCTCTCCTCCCCCAGTAGCATTTCCCCTCATTATTTAGTAGTACCTTCCTACATGAATTTAAATGCCTCACAATTCACACAGTTTCATATCCTTTCTAGCATTGATAAAGAAAGGCCGTCTTGTCTTCATATGTTAATAAAAGTGTATGTAACTGCCTATATCAACTGTGTTGTTTTGACTTGTCCTGGATCCGAAGTGAGAGCTGAGAGGTGCCTGGAAGCAGAAAGGTGACAGAAACAGTGTGTGCTTGCTTCCCAGCTCTTGATCCCTGACTAATTATAAGCCATTTAGTGCGTGTCAGTTGTTTAGGAGCCGCTTAACCAGGCCCTTGGCTTCTCTTCCTTCTTTCCTTTTCTAACTTTTACTGTTCGTTAGCATCTGTACCAGGCAGATGGGCAAGGGGAAGATGAGAGGCAGGCACATCTCTAGTGTCAGCTGAGCGAAAAGCCTTGTTCTCATTTGGGTACCCCTCCTTCCTCTCTGGACAGGGTCTCAGTACTCTGGTTGGCCTGGGATTTGCTGTGTAGCTCAACCTGGCATTGAACTTGTGGCGTCCCTCTCCTAGCTTTACTGAGTTTCTAGGATTAACAGCATGAGTCCCCATACCTAGCTTGCATTTTTCAGTTTGGGTTGAAGATTAAAATAGACTTGAGACTTTTCTTTTATGGGTAACAAGTGTATCTCCCTTAAGGCTGCTACCTCTGAAGATCCATGTATAACCATGGAGCAGTACATATGCTGAGTAAGAAATGAGGACTTGGTGTCCCCAAGGAGTCCCTGGAGATGGCAGAAAGAAGGTGCTTTGTACTTTGCTTTCTCAGAACAACCAGTTTTAATCCTGGGCCTGTGGCTCATGTTTGTAACCCCCAGGGGAGGAAGAGGAAGGAGAGTCAGGCATGAGGATCACCGAAAAGTTGAGGCCAGCCTGGTCTACATAGTAAGTTCCAGGACACCTAGAGCTGCATAGCAGGACCCTGTCTCAGAAAAACAAAAACAAACCCCAATGGATTGATTTTAATGTCTTACTGTATTAGTCAACCATCTAGAGGCCACGCAGGCGTTGGCCTCCCTGAGGGAGCAGAAGACACTGGAGTTTGAGCCAGTGTGGTTCTTCTAAGGGTGCTTATCTTTTTCCTTTTTATGATTTCATGTAGCTCTGTTTTTGGCAGTTAATGATTTCAGTGTTGCTTTTAGACATTACTTAATATTCAGCCAAAGCCTAGTATGCCTAGCTACTTTTGTTGGTCTCTGAAATGGGATTTAGGAAGGTATGTCCATCTTGATTTCTATTCACTTTCTGATATTGAGGGGCTTAAAATGCCAGTTTCTGAAATGTGAAAGTAATAATGTACTGTGTGTTTAAGAACAGAAACCTCTTACCTTTGTAACTGACTCACTGCTGTGAAGTGGCTTGGGGATTATGGGCCAACTACTACAAAGTGAACAGAAAGGGCACCGCACTGAGAGTGAGTGATAGCGCCCTCTGCTGGGAGCTGGCTGAATGACCTTGGTGGGTCACTACCTTCTGGAGCCTCATCTATAGAGGCTTGTCTAGCTCCTACAGTCTTCCTCCCTTATATTTGAAAGTCGATTTCAGAATGGAGTAGATGTGCAGTCCTTCATTAGTGCTGGGTGTCAGGGGGGAGGACAGAAATAGGATTGTGACCTAGACGTTGTCCCCTCTGGATAGACTTCGTCTCTGTCTCTGCCTGGTGCATTTCAACTTAATGTCAGTCCCAGCCAAGACCTGCCTTTCTAAATTTGCCAGACGTGAATTCACCGTCACCTCCCCAGCCCCTGTTAGCAGCAGCCTCTTTCCTTTAATTGGGTGCTCACACCAGTGCGTTGGCACACAGGTGAGCTTGAGTTTGTAGCAGCAGGGCGGGTAGAGTCTGAGGAGGAAAGCTGCTTCTCTGCTGTGTTTCGGTGATAGTGGAATGAGGGGTTGCCTGTGTCGTGGGTAACTAGTGCAGGCCTTGGTGTTCTTAACTGGAAATGTGTGTTTGTAGAGTTCTGAACTGAGAGAGTGTTTGGTTAAGTTTTCTTCTAAGAAACTGGTGGCTAGGTTTCTTATGTCATCCTTTGTCTTCTTGTCTTGTGCAGCTACATTGAGAAGTTTACCGACTTTCTGCGGCTCTTTGTGAGTGTTCACCTGAGAAGAATCGAGTCCTACTCTCAGTTCCCTGTGGTAGAGTTCCTGACCCTTCTCTTCAAGTACACATTTCATCAGGTAAAGCACCCAAACCAGCCTTCCTTTCCTAAACGAGGGCGTCCTTCGTTAGAAACCCCCCCCCCCCAACACTTAGAGTAGTCTTTACTACAGGAAGATGCGTGCGTTCAGGCCTTCTAAGAACCCAGGGTTGTAGCTCTTGCTGTGGTGGCATAGCATCTCCAGTTTATAGAGAAAGAGACTGAGGCACAGAGGACAAGGTGCTCAGGGACAAACAGTCTGTGTGGGCCAGGATTGGATTCTAGAGCCCCGTCTTTACCACTGTTCTGCTAGACAAGTGGGGTAGAGGAACAGTCTGAGGTTAGGGCCTTTAAAAATATTGCTTCCCTGTTTTTGAGATTATAATATAATTACATCATTTCCCCCTTCCTTTTCTTTCCTCCAAACCCTCCTCTGTACCCTTCCTTGTTCTCTTTCAAATTCTAGATACCCCCCATTAATTGTTGTGGTTGTGGGGTGCGTGCGTGCGTGCGTGCGTGCGTGCGCGTGCGTGCGTGCGTGCGTGCGTGCGTGTGTGTGTGTGTGTGTGTGTGTGTGTGTGTGTGTGTTCCTAAATACAAAAAGGGCTTTCTTCCTGTTGTGCAGCTGCTGCTAAAGCTCTCCAGAAGACTACACAGCAAAGGCTCACTAGTTAAGTTTGGGTGATAGCCAATTTTGTCCCCATTTAACAGAGGTTCTTTGAGTTCCTTTTGGATTTTAGGAGCTAGATCCATAACTACATAGCCCAGAATGACCTTGTATCTTTGGTAATCCTCTTGCCTCAGGCCCCCGAGGACTGTCTTTACTGAATTTGTATCCCAGTTACCTACTACTATGTAAACACACACAGGGTTCTAAAAGGCTTTGTTAAGGTATAGTTTTACATCCATGGAATCCCCTTATTGTAATCGAAGAGTTCAGTGAGTTGAGTATTGTGTGGCCATCACTGCAGTCTCCTTTTGCCTGTTATAACATTTATAAACTCTCCTTTTGCCTGTTAGTTAGTGTGTTTTTACAATAGACTTAAGTATGGCATATGTCTTAGTTACTGTTCTATAGCTGTGAGGAGACACCATGACCATGACAACTTTTAAAGAAAGCGTTCAACCGGGGGCTTGCTTACCGTTTCAAAAGGCCGATCCATGATGTCTCACATATGATTCACAAGCTGGAGAGAGAGAGAGAGAGAGAGAGAGAGAGAGAGAGAGAGAGAGAGAGAGGCCTGGTGTGGGCTTCTGAAACCTTGAAGCCTGCCTTCAGTGACACACCTTCTCCAACAAGGGCCACACCTAATCCTTCCTAAACAGTCCACCAGCTAGGAAACAAACATTCAAATATATGAGCCTATGGGGCCATTCTCATTTAAAGCTCCACAGCACACATACAAAAAAGCACATCAACCGTACATGTACAGGTTGAGTTTTTCCCAACTGGACACAGCTGCTGGAGCAGCCGCCCATGTTAAGAAGTGGTATGTGCTATCACACTAGAAGTCCTGCACACCTGCTTCCTCCCCACCCCCCCCCTCCCCCCTAGATTAGCCCAGGCTTGATCTCAACACTGCAGGCTAAGTTTGCCTTGTTCTAAGGTTTCTCTAAAGGAAAGCATATAATGTCCATTTGTTTGGTCTGGCTTTTTTGCTTGACATTGTGCTTGAGGTGTGCAGTGGTTTGTTCCTCTTCACTGTATTCTAGTAAATGAAAATCTATCTTGCTGATTTGGCTCTTTCTGGTTTTGGGGAACCAAGAATCATGAATCAAACAGTCTTTGTTTTGTTTTGTTTTGTTAGTAGATAGGGTCTCATGTAGCTTTTGGCTGGCCTTAAACTTGCTATGGATCTAAGGATGACCTTGAGCTCTTGACCTTCTGCCCCCACCTTCCAAGTGCTGGTATTGTTGTGTGTACTACCATCCCATCCCCATCTTCCTTCCTTCCTTCCTTCCTTCCTTCCTTCCTTCCTTCCTTCCTTCCTTCCTTCCTTCCTTCCTTCCTTCCTTCCTTCCTTCCTTCCCTCCCTCCCCTCCCCTCCCCTCCCCTCCCCTCCCCTCCCCTCCCTTCTCTCTCTCTCTCTCTCTCTCTCTCTCTCTCTCTCTCTCTCTCTCTCTCTCTCTCAATAAGATTTTTCTACATAGCTCAGAATGGCCTTGAATGTTTGGTAAATCTTTCTGCCTCAGCCTCTCTAGGACTGTGATTATAGTTTAAGTAACCAGCCTACCTGGCATGTTCTTGAACATACTTTTTGATGTAATCAGGTAGCTCTTTCTGTTAGTATATCCCTGGGAATGAAGGCATCTGATATGAAAAAGTTGACTTAAAAAAAAAATTAGCTTTCCAGTTTAATGGGGCTAAAAGATGGAAGGGCCTAGGCTGGAGTGCTTTATGAAAAGCAAATGTTTGATCTGAAAAAAGCCTTTCTCAAAGAGAGTCAGGATGTGTGAAAACTGGAATACCCAGAGGTAGCAGTGAGGTGACCCATTGCTGGGAGCAGACAATGGAGCAGGAGGCCGTAGAGGAGGACCCAAGCTGAAGACTGGTCAGGGTGGAGGGGCCAGCTCGTGCAGAGCAAGAAGGAAAACATGCTGAGTGCACCAGACCCGATGGGAAGAGCCCAGAAGAGCTGATGAGGAGATGAGAGGAGAGCAGCTGCATGGTGAGCAAGTTTGGAGGCCTTTGAAGGAAGTGGATCGAGTGTTAGTCAGAGACTGTAGGGTGAGTGGAGCAGGAAGAAGGGATAAAGAGCCAGTGCTGAGTTTGGAAAAGAAGGCTTATATGGGCAAAAGGAACAATAATGTCTTAAACTCACTTGGACCCAGTTCTGTGTGTAAACTCTGGTGACTTCTGTTCAGTCTGTACCCTGACACAACCTGTTGGTGGAAGTATTAAGGCAACTCCCTGTAGTTAAAAGGGAGGTTTATTTTGTGGGGTAACTTACAAGTGAAGGGATAGATTGCAGAGTCTGGGAGAGGTGAAGTGCAGTCCAGCAATGCTCTCTGGAGAACTGTGCTCAGTCTCCCTCCAGTGTCCAGGATCCAGGAACCAAGAGAGCCAGTACATCAGGATCTCGGGTCTTAAGGGCTCCTGTCTCGGCCCCGCCTCGAAGGTGTGACAGTTACTGAAGCCTCAATGGGGGTGGTACTTCCAGGACAAAGCTGGAACAGCTACCCACTACAACAGCCCTTTTTTATTTCTTTCAATTTCCCTACCTCAGAAGATGGACTAGAGTGGGGATGATTCAGGGCCATCCCCAGTGTGCATCTTTTAGTAGACTTGTATGTGTTTCCCACTGAACTGAAGGTGACAGTTCCACATATTTATACGTCATTTACAATTGGGAAAAGAGTCAGAGGAGTGGTCAAGAAGCAAGCAAGCCTCCTCCCTCCCTTACCTGGAGATCGCTGTCCTCCAGCTTGCTTTGTTCTCCGGGCCTCCCATATGAGAACCTTCCTTCTAGATGCAAGCTGACCCACTGTGGGAGAGTGAGCTTGAGCTATGGGCTGTGCTGAGCACCAAGCTGAGGGATCCGAGTTGGCAAATGCTCTGGGCTGGCTTACTGCAGAAGCAGAGCAGAGCATTCACTTTTCCCGGGAGACGTGAACAAATGTCTGTTCACCCCAGATAGAGCACCAGCAACAGACAAGTTATGATCCCACCAAAGTCAGTTTGGTGAACCTATGGATTTACTGAGCTTGACTACAGTTTTATGGGCAATAGGTTTTTACAGGAGCATGAGTAACCCCTCAAACAACTACATCACTGTAAACTCCCACCCCATCATGGATAGTGACCACATGGAAGCTGCATCATAGGGTTCCCTTTCATTTAGCATTTTACTTCCTGTATACTCTAGCATGTTCTGAGATCATTTACAGCTGTGTGGGGGTGGGGCGTGGGAGGGGGAGTAAAGGCTAGACTCCCAGGTAAGGGTCTTATGACTTTTTTCCCCCTCTAGCTGCTTGGAAATGTCCATAGCTCCATTGCTATAGACCTGGCTGTCACTATATTGTTCTGCTCATTAGTAGCCATGGCTACTGTTCTAGTTCGCTTTCTGTTGCTGTGATAAACACCGTGACTACAGCATGGAGAGGAAAGGAAACATAGGAAAGAATAGGTTATAGATTCATTGAAGGAAGCCAAGGTGGGAACTCAAGACAGGAGTCTGAAGCAGAAACTACAGAGAAACACTGCTATTGGCTTTCTCAGCTACCTTTCTTACATAGCCCAGCCTTACCTGCTGCCTAGGGGTGGCATTGCTCTGGTCCTTCCTACATCAATCAGTAATTAAGAAATTGCCTCGAAGGCCTAGCCACAGGCCAGCTGATCTGAGCAAGTGTTCATTTGAGGTTCCCCTTTTCCTAGGTGACTAGGTTTGTGTCAAGTTGACTGCTGAAGCTAACTGTGACAACTTCGAGGCTGTGCTGGCCAGATTTTGTTTGTTTGTTTGTTTGTTTGTTTTCATCAATTTGACACAGCCTCCATAAGATCAGTCTATAGTATGCAAGCCTGTGGGGTATTTTCTTGGTTGGTGATTGATATGGTAGGACATAGCCTATTGTGAGTAGTCCTACCTGCTTAGGTGGTCTTGGGTGTATAAGAAAATGAACTGAGCTAGCCAGGAGGAACAAGCCAGTAAGCAACCTTCCTCCATGGCCTTTGCTACAGTCAGTTCCTGCCCCGACTTCCCTCAATGATGGAGGAGGGTAATCTAAGAACTATAAGCTGAAATAAACCTTTTCCTCTCCAAGTTGCTTTGGTCATGGTGTTTTATTATAGCAAAAGAAACCTAACTATGGCACAGGCCAAATTAATCTCTACTCCGAGATGGTATCATGTTGTCAGAAGGAGGAGACTACCATACAGCACACGATGTACTCAAGATGAGGGCAGAGTGCAGTGTGTGTGTGTGTGTGTGTGTGTGTGTGTGTGTGTGTGTGTGTGTGTGTAGGGGGGGTTGAGAAAACCAGTGAAGCACTCAGGGTCCAGTTCTGGGCTAGCAGTGTGCTCTTATTTCATCCCAGCCTCTTGTTTGTGAAGGGCGAAAGGTTTCTCACGTGGACTCTGGCGAGGAGTATGCTCAGTAGCTTTGTCTTTTCTCAGAGTCATGGTCGTTCTGGGACTGTACATACAACATTTTGCTTCTTCTCCTCTTCTCTCCCTTCCTGTGTCTCTCTTTGACTGGGCTCTGCTGTCGGTCTGTGGCTGCTTCTCCCCAGACACTTGCCTCCTCTGTGACGCTCCTTGGCTGCTCTACCTCTTGGGGTAACTCTGTGAGCCCGAGATTTCTGCCTTCCAGCCCTCCTCTCTGTCTTCTCACCTGGTCCCTCGTGGCCTGGCTTGTTTCCTTACCCTTTCCCCACAGCAATGTCTGGGTGGCACCGTGCAGGGGAAGGGCTCTGGACTGGAAGTTCTTATTCTGTCCCTTGGTTGTCCTCTCATCTCGGGCAGGCAACTTCACTTTTGAGCCGTGGTTTTCTAAACTAGAAAATATGAGAAACAAATGTTCACTTTCCAGGGCTGCTGTAAGATCAATGCCAGTGAAGAATCACCACTCTAAACCATTTGGAAGGCACGGCTGGTGTCATCAGTTATAGCAGCCTGGCAGGACTGTGAGTGATCAGTTAGCCCTAGAAACAGAACAGTAAATCTGAATACAGTTACTTTAAATAAATGGATCAGGGAGGGTAATGAAAATTGGAGTGATTCCAAAAGTCAGGTCAGTCTGTCTGTCCTCTTTGTTTCCATGGCTGATGTCAAAGGCCAGTACAGTATGGGCAGTGCATGGACCTGTTAGAGTAGGTTTATCAGGTGCAGGAGTGATGGGTGGTGTTTGCGGCTGTGCTGGGGGAGAAGCCCTCTTGTTTCTAGCCCTCGCTGTGTATCTGCACATTCATGAGTATAATATGTATATAGGTGCAATGCCATAAATTGGCCTTTTTGTTTGTAGTAGCTTTTTAAAAACATTTCCATGTACATCTGATCAGTCATATTCTTTTGAGGGGACCAGTGGGAATTCTCGAATTATAAAAGGCAGAGAGGTGACTTACTTGAGGAAGCTCAGCAAGCCAGCGCTGTGACAAGACTGCAGGTAGACAGGCAGCCTCAATGGCCAGTCTTCCAACTCTGTTACTTCCCTGTAGTTTGATAGTTGGTTTACCTCATGGTTCTCTGGGATGGTGTTATGGCAGACAGTCCGGGGTGGTGTTAGGGTTTTAATGGGTGTCCCTTTAGCTTTCTTTTAGTTGTGAGGTTGGATGGATTCTGCATGGTTTATATTGTCCTGTTTCTTTGTGGTCCTGGGATTGGAACCCAGAGTCATAAATAGGTTGGATACCTGCTCTGCTGAGCTATACCCCTGGTGGCTCATTTTAATTTTTTTATATGTTACTTTTGTTTTTTTAAAGACAAGACCTCATTGTGAGTCCCTACTGACCTTGACCTGTTGGTAATTCTGCCTCAGACTCAAATACTGGGATTCCAGGAAAGAGCAAACTTACCTTACTTGAGGCTTAGTGGATTTTTAATTATAATTTTCCTGCCTGAGATTTCAGTTTGGTTACCCCCTCCCTGTGTCCTTCTTCATTTATTTATTCATTAGTTATTCCTTCAAAACATGTCATTGGAAACTGGATTTCCTTGTGAATCAGAAATAGTTAGGGTTCTGTTGATGTGATAAACACATGACCAAAAGCACCATGGGGGAGAGGGTTTATTTGGCTTACCTGTCTCCATCACAGTCCATCACTGAGGGAAGTCGGGGCAGAAACTCAGCAGAGTCAGAAGCAGGAGCCATAGAGGAAAGCTGCTTACTGGAGGTGGCACTGCCCATAGTGACCTGGGCTCTTCTACATCAGTCATCAAGAAAATGCCCCACCAGATATGCTCACAAACTCGGTCTGCTGGAGGCATTTTCTTAGTTGAGTTTCTCTCTTCCCAATGTGTATCAAGTTGACAAAAATTAACTAAATCTGATAGAAAAACTAATGTATTCTTTCCTTTAAAAAAATTAAAAATTTTATTCATATATTTATTGTTTGTGTGTATGTATATAATGTTAGTGTTTATGTGATTGTGTGCAGTCACATGGCACAACATGCATGTGAAGACAGGACAACTTTTGAAAATTGGTTCTCTTTCCACCATGGGATCTGAGGATCAAACTCAGGAGGTCAGGGTGCACAGACATTACTTTTACTTTGAGCCAGCTCCAGCCCTGTTCTTTCTTTTCTTTCTTTTTTGGGTTCCAAGGATGGAACCTAGGGTCTCACACATGCTAGAATAGGCATGAATGACATCCCTAACCCTTTCTTTTTCTTTTGTTTTGTGATGTGTTTTCTTTCTTGAGAAAGGATCGTGTGCCTCAGGCTGTCCTTGAACTTGCTATGTATTGGAGGCTGACCTTGAGGTCCTTCCTAGTTCTAGGATTATAGGAGTATGTCATTATGCCTGATTTAGGGTGTGCTAGAATCAAACCCAGGGACTTTTATATGGAGGGAAAATATCTTGCACTAAATCCCACTCCAGTCCAAGTCCTGTTTTCATTTTCCGTTTGTGACAGGGTCTGTCTGGTTAAGTTGCCCTGGCTGACCTCAAACTTTTTTGGCCCAGTAAGGTTGAGGTCCTTCTTCCTTAGCCTCCTGATCAGCTGGAATTAGAGGCCTGTACTACCGAACTTCCTTCTCACAGATATGGTGCATGGTGAGGTGGTCAGCTAGCAGAATCGAAGGAAAGAAAACCATGGCTCCTAGATTTTGCATGAATAGATTCTCAAGGTTTTTAAGAAGTTTGCCAAGGACGACTGGCCAGGTACCAGGGCCCACAAGGACTTGTTCTTCTCTTGCTGTTTCTGTCAGCTCCTGGTTTGAGTTTGCTATTGGCCTGTTTGATACCTGAGCTTTGCAAATGCCATACTACCCTGGAGTGAGACTCAACAGCTCCTTTTCAGTCCTCTATGTAGAAAGACCTGCCATTGTCGCTTTCCTTATAGTCAGATGTGTGGACTATTGCCTTCGAAGGCACTCTGGCTTCCATTTGCTTTTGTGAGTTTGTAGAAGAGAAGACATAGCTGTGTCCTGCTTCTGTTGATGACCTTGAACTTCTCCTCTAGAGTGCAAGCTGCTTTTTCAAAAGTCGATGCATAGTAGGCAGTGTGTGGGAGCCTGTCCACACAGGCTCAGATGGGGTTCCTTGGCACATTGTGTAATCCCTGAGCAGTTCTCTCACATGGTGTCCCATGGTGCCCTTGTCTGGTGAGATTTAACAGGGTCCACTGGTGAAGACTGACTCAGCCTCCTTAGTGGAGGTCCTGAAGAAGGGACTGTATGTAGGCCTTTGGTTTTGCGGTTCTGGTGTATGTGTTTCTAAGCACAACAGTTGCATTAAGTAATTTCATTGTCTGGATTTCTTTTGTATCATAGCCTACTCATGAAGGTTACTTCTCTTGTTTGGATATCTGGACACTGTTTTTGGACTATCTGACAAGTAAAATTAAAAGTCGTCTGGGAGACAAGGAAGCAGTTCTCAACAGGTAAACTTCAAAACCCTGCTAAACAGAGGTAGCCACTGTTGCCAGTTACTCTTATGCCCTGAGGGGCAGCCATGCTGCTGTGCCTCCTCAGGAGAAGGAGGGAAGGAGGCTGCCCAGGCAGTAATGCCACCTGAGCATTTTCTTTTTTAAAAAGTAACATTCATTGAAAATTTTTTAGGTATGATAATGCTTTTGTGGTTGTTTTTAAGGCCCTAGTTTTAGAGATACAAGTATTTATTGGATGAAGTGATATTACACCTGGGATTTCCTTAAAACAACCCACTGGAAGTATAGAGTGCTTGGAGCATAGGATGCAGGGCTGACCTCACAGCTGATAAGTGCTGTGAAGGAGTTCAAGGTTCATTATGTCCTTAAACTTTGAGATGTATCAAAGTTTCTTCTTTTCTCTCTCTCTCTCTCTCTCTCTCTCTCTCTCTCTCTCTCTCTCTCTCTCTCTCGTTTTTCAAGACAGGGTTTCTCTGTGTAGCTCTAACTGTCCTGGAACTTGCTCTGTAGACCAGGCTGGCATTGAACTCAGAGATCTGCCTGCCTCTGCCTCCCAAATGCTGAGGTTAAAGGTGTGCGCCACCACCACTGCCCTGGTGTGTCAAAGTTTCTTAAATTAGTAAGTTGTTCTGAAACAAATAGCTAGGAAAAGAGCTGGCCATGACAGAGCACACTGGTAGTCCTAGCACTTAAGGAGGCTGAGGCAGAAGGGGCACTAGTTAGAAATCCTCTACCTCAGAGATAAGTACCTGATGACAACTTTCTCCTTGCCAGGACTAAATACCCGACAAGAGTGACTGTAGAAGGAAAGATGTGGTGGTTTGAACGTGAATGGCCTCCATAGGCTCGTATATTTGAATGTTTGGTTCCTAATTGGTGGACTGTTTAGGAAGGATTGGGGGGTGTGGCCTTGTTAGAGAAGGTGTGCCACTGGTGGTGAGTTTTGAGGTTTCAGAAGCCCATGCTAGGCCCAATGATCACGTGAGCTCTCAGACTCCGCTCCAGCACTGTGCCTGTCTATCTGCTGGATATTCCTGCCATGATGGTCATGAACTATAAAACTCCACTTACATGCTTTCTTTTAAAAGTTGGCTTGGTCATCGTGTCTCCTCACAGCAATAGAACAGTATCAAAAACAAAAGATTTATTCTGACTCAATGTGTGAAGAAAAAGGCCATCCTGGTGTGTGTGTGTGTGTGTGTGTGTGTGTGTGTGTGTGTGTGTGTGTGTGTGTGTGTATGTGTGTAGGGGTGAAGGGGGTGGGCACATGCTTGCCCACGGGCCAGGGCAGTTAACTAGTCACTTTATATCCAGAGACAGGAAGGTGGGGAGGGGGACCAGCCAGCAAGAGAGAATGCTAGTGCTCAGCTCTTTGTCTTTATTCCGTCTGGAACTCTGTCTATGGCAATTAGGGTGGGTCCTCCTACCTCTTTAGCCCAGTTGAGAAGTTCACAGTCATGTACAGAGAGGTTTGTCTCTTGGGTGAGTCTAGATCCTGTCAAGGTGACAGCATTAAAACTGCAGTCACTTAACTCCTCCTCCTCCTCCTGCTCCTCTGGTTTTTGAGACAGATCTCACTAGACATCTCTGACTGGCCTTCACTCACAGAGATCTTCCTGCTCTTGCCTCCCAGTTCTGGGAGTTATGGCATGTGCTACCATGCCCACCCTTTATTACGGTTTATTTAATAATTTATTATTTGTTTACTTTTAGACAGTGTCTCACTATTCAGCCCTGGCTGTCCTGAAACTCACTATGTAGACCAGGCTGGCCTTGAATTCACAGAGGTCTGCCTGCCTTTGCTTCCTGAGTGCTGGGATTAAAGGTCTCCTCTACTACTGCCAGCTCTTAATCATAGTTTTTAAATAAAGAAAATGGAAAGTGTTTTTCTTGCTTTATAGACAGAAAGAAAGCATTTTTCTGTCCAATATAATGCTTATGCCATGGGCCAGAGGAAGGAAGAGGGAAGCTTGTGAGTTGAGCATGCTATCCAATAGTGATAGGATCCACCCACAGCAAAGGTTAAATGGCAGCTTTTCTTCACAGTGTAAGCCATAGTGTTTTATATATTCTCCTGTGCAGCTGCGTTCTACCACATGGAACAGGTAGGCCCAAAGACGACAACTTCTCTTCGTTCTCCATGGTAAAAGTAGACTCTTGTGCCAACCTGATTCTTGATGTCCGTGTACTCACTAGTTCATGACGGCACTTGCAGATGGACTTCAGCTCACTGAAGCAGGTGCTGTACTGCTTACTTGGGAGAGGCTGCAGGCGGCGTCTGGTTTGGCTTTAGCTTCTGTGTGGGCATGGTACGGATGAGACCAGTCTCTGGGGGTCACCAGGACATGGCCTCTGGAGCAGCCCGGCTCTGAAAGCTTATTCTGTAGTTTGTAATTGGTTGTGTTTAGGGAAATTTGCTCTGGCAGATTTTATTTCTTTGTTGATGGTGACAGTTTTTGAGTTGTTAAGAAGTAACATATAGAGTGTCTGATATGTGTAAGTGGCTAGGAAACGGTGCTAGTGTAGCTGTGCTGGTCAGCTGTCACTGCAGTAAAACACCCGATTAAAAACTGCTGCATGGAGGAAAGGTTTACTCTGACTGGTGATTCAGAGGTTTCCGCCTATGGTCACTCGGTTCTTTTGTTTCTGGGCCATGGTGAGGCAGAGCGTAGTGGTGGGAAATATGGGTAGAGCAAGGCTGATCAGATCAGAGTGGCCAGGGAAGGGGTGGGCCAAGAAATGGCTGAGGGAAGAAGAGGCCAGGGACAAGCTATACTCTTCCAGGTCATTGGTTCCCTCCCCCACCCCCCCCAGCCATCACTCTCAAGACCCCACCCCTGAACAGTAGATCATCCATGTATGGGTCAGGGCAGAATACTTCAAACCATAATAGTGGTAGAGGTAATGAACACCCTTTCCCAGAGTTTCCCAGAGAATGCTGCATGGAAGGAGGTGGATCTTTTTTTCTGGGCAGAGAGATTGTACTAGAACTCTTCATTGATAAAGTTTTGTGGATTTTTACTGACACTGGAAGTTTAAACATTTGTTCTTTTGTTTGCAAGCATCTTTTGATTGCAGAAGGACTTCTGAGTTGCGTTAGTATCAGCTTCAATGCAGATATGGGTGGAGGGCGTGTTCATGCAGCAGAAACCTTATTTCACAATAGTAGGTCTGGTGAGGTTACTGACTTTGACAATTGTAGTGTTTTGTTTTTTTTTTTTTATTATTATTATTATTATTATAGGCCAAACAGGCAAGTCCTTTGGTTCTGGGCTTATACCCCACTCTCCTATGTTTAGTGGTAGATATTCTTTTATATCTTGCAGTTCAGTTGAGGATGACCTGGAAAAGTGATTAGTGTGAAAATGCCCTTTAAAGCACAGTGGAAACAGGAGGTGTGGAGGGTGTGACTCTGAGGAGATTGCTAAGATTAGAACTGTAGGCTATAGAGAGTTTAATTGCCTCCTCTTCTGCTTCAAGGATTCCTTTTGGTCAGGTGCTAGGTTGTCACATTTCTTCCTATACACAAGGGATGTCTTACAGGAGGGTTAGGATATTGGAAGTTGTGTGTCTAAAACATAGACACATAATGGTCACAGTGATGATGATGAAGAGGAATAATGTAAAATGCTGCTGCCACTTGGCTGTGACCACGGAGAGCAAAAGGCCTTTTACCCACCTTTCTGCGTGGCAGCCTGCCATCTGGTAACACATGCTTAGAAATTCTGTAGGCTCTTTTAAGTGCTAGGAATTTTTCTCATTGATAGTTTTACTTTTCCTAAATGAAACTTTATTTTTTTAAAGATCTATTTTTATTCATGTGTGTGTTTAGTATGTGCATGTATGTGTGGGTGCGCCAGGTGTCCGATCCCCTGGGACTGGACTTCCATGCAGTTGTGAGCCACCTGATGTGTGTGCTGGGAGCTGGACTCACTCACTCTGCAAGAGCAGTGAGCGCTCTGAACAGCTGAACCATTTCTTCACTTGACTTAATTTTTTTTGGCATTTAGTGTGTGTGTGTGTGTGAGAGAGAGAGAGAGAGAGAGAGAGAGAGAGAGATTGCAAGAGCGAGCAGTACACCCTGTGAGAGAGAGAGAGAGAGAGATTGCAAGAGCGAGCAGTACACCCTGTGTGTGCAGTTACCCATAGAAGCTAGAAAAGGGTGTCGGTTCCCCAAACTGGAGTTACAAGGAGTTTTAAACTACTGCCTGTGGGTGCTAGGAACAAACTCAGCTGCTCTAGAAGAGCAGAACCACTCTTAACTTCTGAGCCATCTCCCCAGCCTCGTGATTTATTTTTTAATATGTCTGTGTACACGCACAAAGCAGAAAATGAAATCCTCAAAGCTGGTCTGATTCTGTTAAATAGTAACTACCCCAGGACCTGTTTTTCTTGCATAATACTCTAGTGGTTGAGGGAGTGAACTAGAAAGGATAGCACCAACATATTTGTACAGCTGGGGTGTACAAAGAAAGAACACTGAACTTTGGCTTCTGCCATTCCTTTTATTATATACATCTCTACAAGTATGTTGAATGTAAAAGCTTTTTAGTGAAGGACTTGAGGGTTTGGAAGTCACTGTTCTGTCTAGTATATCAGAGATGAGCTGTTTATAGGAGTGGCTGTAAAGAACATTGTCACTACTAATAACCATACTTACTTTAACTGTGAGCATGCAAATGTGATCAAATGTTTGTCATCTGGTAACAGGCATGCGTTTGGAATCACATTTGTGGCTTAAGCCGGAACTTCAAAACTATAGGAAGTAGTCAGAAATTGTTTTCTTGGTGTCTCAAATGGGAAACGTAGGTGTGGTTAAGTCACAAAGGCAGCACTCATTTCCTGTCCCTTGTGGTTTTAGAGTTTTGCATCACTTGTTACAACAGAGTGGCACTGCAGGTTATAGACTTTGAAGCACAAATGTACTCAGATTTATTTGTGGATCTAGGAGCTTGAACACTGGAGCATGTTGGAAAGTGCATATTCCTTGCTCAGTAAGAATGTTCAAGTTTCTGGCTGAGAGCTGGTGGGACTTCAGGACTTGGGCCCAGTGTGAACATAAATGTCTGCATCATGCCTGCTTAGCAGAATTGTGGATGGAGTTGATTGTCCTGCTCTTCAGTTAGGATCGTAGCACAGAGAGCCTGGATCTCAGGGTCCATTTGCACCTTTGTGCTGGGTGTGGTGGTACCTTCTCCACACTGGAGGAGGCCTGCTGAGCCAGCATGTGGGGCCTTGGCTGGCAGTTGGTCCCCCTGAGAAAGTGCTCGCTGCCAGTTCTCCCGTGTCTCTTGGGGCTCATCCAGGGGTCAGGCCCTTGTGTAGAAACTTAGGTTTTACAGGAAGAGGAAGAAGTCAGTGTGTGAAGCAACCTAAGTTATTGTATCATGTCCTGTGAACCCCTTTGTCACAAGAATCCTGGCAAATGCAGAGCAGCACAGGAATTTGAGTGTCATTACATTAGACTAAGAGAATGTGGATCGTTCTGTTTACTGAGGAAGTGCTGCTGTCGTACACGACAGTGTATACAGTTAATAAAAAGACAGAGACCAGAGTTTCAGTAGCTATTTAGCCCCTACAAGGAGATATTTATGCCCAGACTGCACCATCTGGGATTTTGTATCAGTTGTTTATTGTCTGTGTGTTGACTTGCTTATATTCTCATTTTGCTTATTTGTATTTATTGGGCACCTACTTTCTAGCTGCTTTAATTTGACTAGTTTTATCTAGCTGAGTTTGTGTCTAGTAGGGTTTTTTCTTCGTTTATACACATACATGTTCTTTTAAAGGTTTTTATTTTGTGTGTATTAGTGTTGGCCTGTTTGTATGTGCACCACATACATGTCTGGTGCCCAAGGAGACCAGAAGAGCATCGTATCCTCTGGAACTGAAGTTACAGACAGTTGTTAGTTACCATATGGATGTTGGTAATTGAACCTAGGTCCTATACAAGAGCAGCAAGGCCTCTTAACTGCTGAGCCATCTCCCCAGCACAACATACGTACATTTAATGTTATAAATTTCCCCCAAGCACTATTTCAGCTTTATCAGAGTTTAATATATACACCATATCACTTAATTTAAATGATTGCCAAATTTTGCTTTAAATCTCTTTGTTTAATCTCCAGATATTTGGAGATTTCCTATATATCCTTGTTAGTGTTTTCCTGTTCAGTTTTGTTATCTGAATATAGTTGTATGATTTTCAGTTCTTTTAAATTTCTTAAGGGGATGAAGAGATGGCTTGGCAGTTAAGTGTACTGACTGCTCTTTTGGAGGACCTGAGTTTGATTCCCAGCACTCATGACCACCAGAGTGAGCCCAGACTGCACCATCTGGTGCTTCTACTATATCGGTCACTAATAAGAAAATGCTCATAGGCTTTTCTTACAGGCCCATGTGGTAGGGACATTTTCTCAGTTAAGATTCTTTCTTCCCAATGACTCTAGCCTGTAAAGTTGACATAAAAATGAGCTAGTACACCTGAGTCAGCAATTTCTTTTACTGTCTTTGTGTCTACTGGAAAATGTAATGTTTTAGCTGCCCTCAATGCCAGTGTTCACTTACTCAGGGCCGGGATGGTGGTGGTAAATTGATATAGAGCAGCTAGGGTTTCTGTGCTATCCGCACACACCTCTCATGCCTGCCACACACTTTGGGAGGTCGGTTACTTGGGTGCTTTTAGCACAGTTCCTGATGGGGTTTATTTAGCAGTGGCAAAATCTATCTGTGCTCTAGTCTGAAAGGGATATTGTTTCTGCGAGAGTATTTTAATCTGATAGAGCAATTTATAACAAAATGCCTACAACTTTATCGATTATGTTACAGCAAATGGGAGGTAAAGAGCCCCAGGCCTGGGTGTTGATTATCTTCCTGGGACATCCACTCAAGTGTGATCCCCACTCCCCATGTCAATTTTATTAGTAATTTCCCCAGCCAGTATTCTTTCCTGTGCCATACTTACTCAGTTGCTATTCTGTTCTAGGCCTGGTATTTGCTATATTGTTAAATCACCTGAAAACAATGGTTCAGTCTTGTGGAGAAGGGGCAGTGTCTGCCTATAGGTAGGAAATGAGCTGTTATACCCACATAACTGAAATGTGATAGCCCAGGAGGATTGTTAGAAGTCTACAGCCTCTCTCTACAGAGATTTCATCTTGTGGCTGGCAATGCTTAGACTAGATGGACTACAGTTGACCTTGGTTTAATTCTTTCAAGTTTGGCTCTCTTGGATTGGGTAGCAAACTGGTTAGGATACTACCAGGAAAACAGAAACCACACGTATTTTAACCTAGACTGCAGTGTAGACAGTTGGTTAAATAGGTGTTAGAAGGCTAGGGAAACAGTGAGGGAGGCAGCACAGTTGGTAACTACAGGAAGCAGCTCCATCACTGAGCCAGGGTCAGGGGAAGGAGATCAGTAGGTTAAGTAAGTTTCATGTTGCTGGTGAAGGCTCAGGTCTTAAATGAGTAGGCCACACCTCCTTTCCCAGGAGCTCTGAGGAGGCCCAGGAAGCTGGCATTCAAGCATTCATTCCTTTAGGAGCTCTTGGCCCTCCGAGTATGCATATGAGATAGGTGCTGGGACTGTAGACTGAGTTGGAAGGGGTGAGTCATGAAGTTGGGGTAGGGGCGTGGGATAGCTGTTGCTGGTCAACGATGTTGGAGAGCGAGCCCACGGGAAGGCTGAAGCCCTTCCCCCTTCTCTCTACCTGGCAGTCTTCCTCTAGCATCTCAGTGGTACAGCCTGGGGGCTCAGGAGACTTGGGCTTTATAGAGCCTCCACCTGCTCACAGGCTGACAAGTAGGAACTGTGTCTTAACTGGTCTTAGAAGCTTCTTAGGAAAGGATGCATTTAGGTGCATAATCTTTTCTTGAAAATAATCATTTTTTTTTCTCCCCACATGATACCAAGTGTTCTATAATAACTTCTGTGCTAGGTTATTATTGTGGAAAGTAGCCAGATGTGGGGCTTAAGGTATTTCTTTAATAAATTACCTTTAGATACAAACCAGAGGGTCAGGATTTCCCCTTTAGTTTCTAAGTGGTCTTAAAATTAATTGAAGATTGAGTTTTAGGTTTGACTTAAAGCCACTAGTAGTCTTGACATCTGTAGAGAGAACATGAGGCTTGAGTTAGGGAGTCTTGGCTTCAAAATAGCCTGCTTGTTGATCTTGAGCAATTTAATTGTAGTTTTCTCACACTTTACTTCTCGTAGCTATTAAAAGTGTTAATCTGGAGGTGGTGGCGCACACCTTTAATCCCAGCACTCAGATGTAGAGGCAGGTGGATCTCTGAGTTCAAGGCCAGCCTGGCCTTCAGGACTACCCAGGGAAACGTGTCTAGAAAAACAACAAAAGGTGTTATTCTTTGATGTTTACATACAGTGCTTCTAGTCCCCAGGGAATGATAAAAACCTGAAACATATGTAGTGAAATAAAAGATAAGGGACTTAAAATGCTGCTCTAGAAAATATATATTTGACAGAAAAAATGGCAAAAATCAGACTTTATTGATAATTATATTATACATTTATAGCTAATTACATTAGTTATAATGGATTAGATTTTGTTGTTAAAAAGCAGAGATGGGCAGAATGGATTTGAAAATCCATGATCCAACTACCAAGAAACTCACTTTAGATTCAAGTGAGGATAGATTGGAAGTCAAAGGATGGAAATTGATATTCCATGCAAGCACTAACCACAAGAACTAGTAACCATCTTAACTATAGAAGAGAGTGCATCACAAAGAAGTGTGATGTGGATAGTACAGTACCTCTTCTCGCATACATGCCTGTGCCAACTCAGAAACAAAGCACCAGGCTTTAAGTGTGTCCAAGGTGAGTACTGCTCCTACAGTCTAGGAGGCCTGGTCCAAAGCTGAAGCTGAAAGTATGCTTTCACTTGCTGTTGACTCTTTCCCTCCTCCCTAGGTACGAAGATGCCCTGGTCCTCTTGCTCACAGAGGTGTTGAATCGAATCCAGTTCAGATACAACCAGGCCCAGCTGGAGGAGTTGGATGATGAAACTCTGGATGACGATGTAAGAGACATTTCTCTCCTGCTGGTTTCTGAAAAATTGTTTTACAGGCAGTTTACCTCTATGTTTATTTCTATACTAGAAATATAGAGAGGCCAGGTGTGCATGAGAATTGCTTTAATGAGTCCTGTACTCTGGACTGTCTCTCTACCTAGCTGGATGCCGGTAGGAATAGTTCAAGGAGTGTTTAAATGAGAAGGCTGGAATGATAGTCTGTTAGGCATATGCTAGAAGCTGTTAGTTTTAAACTGAACCTTGTGATTATATCGCTGCTAGTCTGCACAACATTAATAAGGAAAATATTCTTAGGGGCACAACTCTAGTGTTCCTTTCCTCCTAACTATCAACCACTTGAAAATTTTCTAATGTTAATATCATTCTCAAAATTAGAGTGACTGGTGGCATGATCATGACCTTAAGAGTAGATTTTTAAAATAAGAAAAAGGACACTTTACTTAGAACCAGATGACTTGGATTTGAGGCCCTGCAACTTTGGGTGCAGAGGAGATGTAGTTTTGAGTTTTTCTGAGCCTTGATTCCCTCATCTCCACAATAGAAATGGCCTGGTTTGCAGACTTGTGGTGACAGTTCCATGAGGCAGCACAATATGGAAGGATGAGTTGTGCTGCTGAGTGAGTGAGGGGTTTCCTCGCCTATCGACCTTCTAAGAACCGCGAGCACAGCTTGTTAAAATGCCTCCTGATTTTGGAGGTTTGACACGGGACCAGAGTTTTGTGTTGCAGACTGGTCCCTGGAGACATTGATGCTGCCTATGAGTCACGCCTTGTATGGTGCTAATTGAGTCAGGTGTGTGTGTAAAGAATGACTGCTCCCTATCAGTGGGATAATAGAGAAACCACTCAGACTTATCACATATGACTCTGAACTCTACACTCCTTTGATCCCGGGAGGAAAAGTGAATTATTCTATGTGAATTATTTGCTTTCTGAAGAAGTAGCTTGTTAGGAAATGAAATTATATTAAAAAAAGAAAATAACTAACTGGGCCTTTTTTAAAGTTCCAAATTCCTGGTTCCACCATTTCCTATTTTCTCTAAATTTAACATCTGAGAATAGAGTTAAGGCTAATGGGAGGCTGGTAAAGAGGACAGGGATCTGCCTGTCCTGGAGAGCTGATACCTTTGTTTTCTCCCCACAGCAGCAGACAGAGTGGCAGCGGTACTTACGCCAGAGCTTGGAGGTGGTAGCCAAAGTGATGGAGCTTCTTCCCACACACGCCTTCTCAACTCTGGTAACTCTCCACTTGAAGGGGGAGTCTAACTGGTTCCTGACCCGTAGAACATGGCTTTTGTACTTACCTGTCCATCTTTTTCTTCTTCCTTGCTCTGTATCTATACATTATTTTCTTGTGTGTGTGTGTGTGTGTTCATATGCATATGTTTGTGTGTTTTCTGTCTGTCTGTTACCTATATGTTTGTTGAGGTTAGCCTCACGTGATGTTCCTCACACACCATCTACTTTGTTTTTTTAAGACAGAATCTCTTTGTGGCCTGTAACTCACCAAGTAAGCTATGCTGGCAGCCAGCCACAGAGATGCTCTTTTCTCTGCCTCCCCAGTAGGAAGCACAAGAGCGGTGCCACCATACCCAGCTTTATTTGTGTGTTTTTTAATGTGGGTTCCAGGGATTGAACTCAGGTCCTCTTGTGTGTGGTGAAGCAGTCTACCAGCTGAGCTAATGCTCTAGCCTTTGTTTGTTTATTTCTAGACTAGTTACCATAAACCAACTTCCACCTGTACTGTTAACATTTTCATGAACTATTTTATGCCCACTTCTGGAAGCACTGTTTCGTCTTAGATGCAGTATGAATTTTAGAATTATCTTAATGCTTTTATTAGTGTCTTGGAGGCAGCCAGGCCAACAGAAATGTCACTGGCAGAAATTACATTGATAGAAGACTAACCTGTGCATTCCCACCGTGGGCAGACTGCTCTGTCTCTCTTCTGGCATTTATGTGCTGGGTTCCATCTCCTTAAAGGCAAGCTAAGTTCCTGGGGTCTGCTTCAGCACGTAGCTGTAAGCCACTACTTGGCATTCTCTCACAGGAAGTGGCAGTTTACTCTGCTACCTGCCTTTCTTAGGCAGTTTAAGTTATTTATTTATTTATTTATTTATTTATTTATTTATTTATTTATTTATTTATTTATTTATTTATTTATTTTTTGAGGCTGGGTTTTTCTGTGTAGCCCTGGCTGTCCTAGAACTTGCTCTGTAGACCAAACTAGCCTCGAACTCACAGAGATACACCTGCCTTATAAAGTCTTATCTTAATGGTGAATATAGCAACCTGGGAAAGAAAGGTAGCACTATGAAGTTCTGTTTGCTAAATGAGCAAGGAAAATCATTGCGTCTGCCTTTTCTCTTTGTCATGCACATTAATAAGACATACCTGATATTTCTTTCAAGATCGGGGACCTTCTCAGACTTGATGGACAACCTAGCTCTTAAAGTTGCAGGTCTTGTAGGGCTGATGCCCTTTTAGGACTGTAGTAGTCATGCCCCAGAATCTTTTGCTATGACTTTTAAAGCAGTCAAATTGACCTTGATTTCTTTGTTGTTCTGGTTTGATCTGTAGTACTTGGGAGGGTACTGAAAGGGAGCTGTGCTTAGTGCCTGTAAAGGGAAGTTTATGATCCTGTCCTTCTCCTCATAGGTACTTAATGCTTTAATGTTAAAAATAGTATCAAAACTTTTATGATTTTTGTTTTAAACTTTGTCTCTTTGTTTTCAGTTCCCAGTTCTTCAGGACAATTTAGAAGTTTATTTGGGATTACAGCAATTTGTAGTTACTTCGGGGTCAGGTAAATTGGTCTTTACTTTCAAATTTAGTTTAGCATTAAAAAAGTTGGACTAATAGTTAATTACTGTCACCTCTGCTATAATAATGTGATTTCCCTTGTACAGCTTCTGTTCACATCTCTTCAACTTCTGAATTGAAGTTTTTAGAACTTCCTGCTACAAAGAAGCTGTGGGGGAAGCTAATCAGGGCTCAGACTAAAGTCCTGGAGGGCTTCCTTATGTTCCTTCAGACAGCAAGTGCGCCGGAAAGAAAATGGCTGGGGCTTTCACTAGGGTGGCAGCTCCATTCATTCTGGTCAAAGGGCCGTGATAATAATGACAGCCTCTCTGTAGAGCACTCATTGCATGCCAGGCACCAAGTTGTTTACTGCGTCGTTCCATTTTCTTCTCCATACTTGGAGACAGAAGTATTGTTACTAGTTATTGTTATTTTACAGAAGAGGATAATGCTCTTCAGAGTTGTTGATTTACCCAGGGCTGCATGGTCCGGTTTGTAATAATAGCAAGATGGAATAATGGGGAGTGATGGAAAGATGCCATAAACTGGAATTCATTTTTCCCAGATGAAAACACCAATAACCTTAAGTTCGTGTGTCACTCCACCCTTCCCCTACCCTGCCTTGTTTATCCCACTGTGTACTGCTCTTCACCATTTTCCTACACACTGACCTAGCCTGTAGCCTCTTGTCTGGTCTGGCTCTGAGCTACCCAGAAAGCAGCTTCCTCCTGGGTGAACTGGCCATTCATGATGAGGCCTCTTTGTGAGGCTGCCCTGGCCACCCGGGACAGTTTGTTTCTATGACTATAATTACTCATTCATTGGTCCCCAGGAGGGTGATAGGACTTGGCATGCCTCAAGTACAGGCTCTGGCTCTGTAGCCTGGCTAAGAACATCTTATATAAACTTTGAAAAGGCACTTTGCAAAATGAACATGCATGTTTGCACTAATGAAGATCATTTGATACAAAATGCTTGGTGGTTCCAGAATTGGTGGTCTCCCTTTGAAGGCCATTGCAATTAGAATTGTACTCTAGGCCCTAAGAATCTTTTTAAAAAGAGCATAGCCTGCCCTCCTCCATTGACCCATAAGGTTGATTCAGTGTTGTAGTTGACTTGTTGTGTTGGTGTTGGTGGTTTATCACTTTGTAGCCCTGGTAGGCCACACACGTGCTATGTATATGTAGACCAAGCTACCCTAGAACTCACTGAGTGCTGGTTTAAGGCATGACTCCACCAAGCCTGGCTGTGATTGATGGTTGTCTCTGGGTAAATGTCTGCATGAGTTTCTAATCCTTTTCTGAGATTGCTGATACCCAGCTTCCTAACGTGGAAGGGCAGTCTTAGGTCTCCCTGCCCTCGCTGAAGCCCATTCCACGCCAGTTCACAGAGCACTTGGCTCTTCTAGGTCATTATCTCATTCTCAGTGCGTACTTCGTAGTGAAACCTCTCAGGCCAAATAAACTCATTTGAGTTTTCTTGCGCATTGTGAAGCATTCCTCCATGCCTTAGTAGCTTGGAAGCCAAGTTTCCAGTGCAGAGGTTCTTTGAAAAAATGAAAATGTTGACCAGTTTGTTCCCTGGTTCTCATGGGTGTTGGCTCCCTGCTCATGGGTGTAAGCGACCTCCCTGCCCTGTTGTCAGTCTTCTTGGTGGGCTGTGGTGAGGAGCCAGGTACAGTTTCCCCTTCATTCGACTATTTCTGACACTCGAGTCTACTGTGATTTGTAGCGGAACCACCCCCACCCCTCAGTACACACTCACACCAGGCACTGTTTTGTTAGCATATTTGCTACTGCTGAACTTCCTGCTAATGCTTCTTTGTTAAAAAACAAGGCAAAACACATCCATGTCAGCTGCTGTGTGCCTCATGCTCTTGATAGGTCAGCTTTTGCCCTCACTGTCAGCATCTCCTGTGTGTGGACGGAGACCCCGCCTTGGCTGTTCTCCTCAGATCTGTTCTGTATTTGCTTCTGCTGTTCCTCATTGAGATTTTCCCTTAGCTCTGAGTAACCTATCAACTTTCAGTTAGTCACGAAAGCTTTCTTACCGAAGAGATTGTTGCATTTATAGGATAGAAAGCTTTAAATTTGTGTTATTTGGTATGTGAAAGCTGTTTTCTGATTTGTGTATTCTCTCAGAGTGGAATACCTTAATTGCTCCTATGTATACCTCTACCTTTCACCTCTCCGGCAAGGAAGCTACTTTTTAGACTGCTTCATGGTAGCTTGGCTTAGTGAGGAAAGAGTACTTTAAAAGCTTGTCTAATCCTGTATGTAGTAGCATTTCCGTTGAAAGGTTCTACCTCGCAGACATTCTGTGTTCTTTGCTACTGGGTGTGGCTCCTATGAGAGATCTGGAGTCAGTAATGGGATAGGCTTTCAGGTGGTTGTGAAGTGACAGGGAGGAAGATTGCCGATGACCAAGCCTTGGCCCACTAGGGGACAGCATGGGTATTCTTAGGTGACTTGAGTTTAGGAAAAAGGTGCAGACACGCAGCAGATGACTACTTATTCTGACTAGTGGCCATGTTAGCTGTTGGTTTCAAGTCAGTAAGGAGACAATAGATGGCAGGAGAGCAAGCACCAGGGGAGGAGGTTAAGTGGTAGATGGTGAAGGCCTGGAGTGGCTCTGGGAGGACACAGATTTGAAAAGTGCTAAGGGAGTGTGGGATTGCAGCTGCCCTAGCCTGGGCCTTAACTGTGGCTTCCTACTTGATATCACCCATGTTTGATAAACACGTTGTCAGACTCTGGTCTTTCTCCAGACTGAGAGTCCTGACTGCCTTCTGGTTCTGTGGGTGTCTGTGAAGAGACTGGTCCACAAGACAAGGCCTGACCAATTGAGGGTATTTTGTCATTCATCCTAGCATCATACTTGTTAGGTTTGGATATATGTTGAAAAGTAAGAAAGTTTCAAGCCTTAGAAAATTTTAACTCGTTGTGACCCATAATAATCACAGAATTTAACCATGCCCTGTAGATTGTAGGGTTTTAATGTACTCTGTCCTATAGTGAATTAGGTGATAGTAGCTTCGCCATTTTTAAGGCTGAAGAGACAAGCTTGGAAGGGTTGATGGTATAGTGAGAAAGTAGTGGGGACTGTCTACTGTACCTGAGTCCTGTGCCCATTTCTCCCTGTTGTGTTGGCCAAAAACCTGGGATGGAATGCAGAGCTCACAGAGAGCACTAGATCTGCCCTGGACATAGGACCATGGTGGGCATGTTATGTACTGGACTCACCCATTTGCATGTCCTTGTGTGTAGGTTGGTAATGTCATAACTGTACCAGTATCAGAAGGAATGAGGTCAGGGATATACCAGGCTGTCTGTCATCATTGCCCTGGGTCCCTGGAGCAACATAGATAAAGTTGTAGGTGGAGGCTGTCCCTAGATGTGCTCATCTATCTGTACTGGGAAGCAACTAAAGGTTTTTATTGCTGGAGCATTATTAGTTTACCCTGTTTGGCTTGTTTGGAATGGTTGTTTATTACAACTAAAGCTTGTTCTTCTCTGGAAAACTAAGAGATGTTGTGTTCCAGGCCCCAGGCTGAACATCACAGCGGAGAATGACTGCCGGCGCTTGCACTGCTCACTGAGAGACTTGAGCTCCCTGCTGCAGGCTGTGGGCCGGTTAGCCGAGTACTTCACTGGGGATGTGTTTGCTGCAAGGTTCAACGATGCTCTCACAGTCGTGGAGAGGTAGGCTGGCTGTGCCCTGCAGCCCCTTCTTCAGAGTTAAGCTCTCCTTTTCATGGGAGGATGGCATGCACCGTTGTGTATCCTCTTGTCTTTTGTGCCACGGATAGGTTATTATGGAGCAGATTGCCGTTTGATGGACTGAGCTTTAAGGCCCCCATCTGTGAAACGGTGGGAAAGGTTTCTTATAGTTTACTGTGAGATTTGAATAAGGTACTTAATGTGGTGAATAAAACAGAACACACAGTAAACACAAGCCAAGCTGTTAGTCATTGGCAACCTTCTATGTAGCTGTAAAAATGGTATTGGACTCAGAAAAATCCAGGCACAATCAAGTTCCATGTCTTTTCTGATGGGATAAAGGAACATCAAGAAAGGCCTAATGGGGCTGGGAAGATACCTTGCAAGAGGGACCTGAGTTTGATCCTCAGAACACAACATTTAAAAACAAAAACAAAACAGAAAAAGCCCAGGCACAGTGACACACTTCTATTCCCAGCTCTGGGGAGACAGAGACAGGCAGACTCCTATGCAGTAGACTCCAGTGAGAGGCTTGCTCCCCACCAAAACAATAGAAGAAGACAGGGAGGAAGAAAGCTAAAAAAGGTAGAAGGTACCTGAGGAATAACAACCAAGGTTGTTGTCCTCCACACTGATATATAATGCACATACATAGTCATGCACGGAAATGGGGGGGGGGCAGACTCCACTAGACAGCAGCATCCCTTTTCGTGTGGGCCACAGGTGATAGAGGTCTAGGCTGTTGATGGTTTGGGTCCCTGGAGAGAAATGCAGCTGTTGGCTGGGAAACATCTCATTCAGCTGCCCAATCCTCTCCCTAAACATCTTGGACACTGAAGGTGGGTCAGGTGGACGTGTTGGGTTCACAGCTGAGTAGGTGTATGGGAAGCCTGATGCTTTATAGTTCGTGTGCTGGTCTCATCACTGGTAACATACAAAGAACCAACCCTAAGAACTGAGTTACTTGCATACCAAATTTCTTATTTGTTTTGTTTGAGAGAGTGTCCCACTGTGTAGACTGGATGGCCTAGAACTCACTCTGTAGCCCAGGCTGGCCTCTAATTCATAGAGATCCACCTGCCTCTGTCTCCTAGGTGCTGGGAATTAAAGGCGTGAGCCACCACACCCAGCTTATACCAAATTTTAAAAAATTTGCATCTTGGCTTAAAACAAAAGATAACTAAAAGTTTATTACTACATACTACCACGATTATTAAAATTAATTAATTAAAATTAATAGTGGTAGTATGTAGTAATAAGAAAATTTTACAAGTAGTTTTTCACTCTCTGTTTCAATCTTTCCTCTGTTGTGTGTGTGTGTGTGTGTGTGTGTGTGTGTGTGTGTGTGTGTGTGTGTGTGTGTGTGTAGGTTAAGGACAACTTACAGGAGTCGGTTCTCTCCTACTATGCTCCCCTGGATAAAACTCTGGTGATGAGGCCAGGTGGCAAGTGCCTTTTACCCACTGAGCCACCTCACCAGCCCTTGTTTCTAGACTTCTTGACATCTAAGTGGTGATGCTTTAGCAAATGTTCTTGTAATGAACCCTTAATGCACAGCTCTGGCTATTTTCTTTGAAAGAACTGGAGATCAGATTTTGTTTGTGTGTTTGTTTGTTTATTATATGAAACCTTGGGGTTTTCTTTGGCAACTTGTCCATTTTGTTTGTTTTGGGCTCTCAAGCTTCATGTCCTTTCTCACCTTCTCCTTTGTTAACAGGTTGGTCAAAGTTACTCTGTATGGATCTCAGATAAAACTGTACAACATTGAGACAGCTGTGCCATCAGTGTTGAAACCTGACCTCATTGATGTGTAAGTAGAGTGTGGTGACTGCCTTCTCAAGAGATGTTGACCCTACCTGCAGATGAAGTGACTGCCACAGATACAGGGACACTCTTGAACTCTGACCCTAGAAAGACAGATGTACGTCTGGGGTGAATGTAATTGGATGAAGCTCCGTGGGGTGGGCATTGCAAGAGGCAGCAGTGTGGCCGTGCAGTTAGGAACTAGTGAGCACCATGGTGAAGAGGAGGCTGAAAGGTACACAGGGATGCATGGAAGCTCCTGAACCGTGTGTCTCTTGCCCTGTGGGCAGGTTGTTCACTGAGTTGGTGGATTAAGACAAAAAACAACCATCTTATACAAGATGCTTTTATTGTGGAGGCAGGGTGCTCTTCCCCAGAAACTGAATATCCTCTAATTAACTTCTGACTGATAGCTGGAAGTTGGGATGCCCACATTTCCTCTGAAAGTTTGATTAGTTTGCTGTAGTGGGTCTCCGAACTTGGCAGGACACATCTAGGTGTGTTAGATGAATGCCAGATGAGATGAGCAGAGCATGGTATTGGAGGGGTTCAGAGCCTCCCTGTCTTTTCTGGGCAGTCCCCTCCAGAAACCTGCATGTGTTCCATGATTCAGAGGTTCCCCAGCTCTCCTAGTCCCCTCAGGGTTAGTATGGAGGCATGAGTGATTGGTTATATCATCGGGGAAACCTTTAGTCCCTTTACCTTTCCCAGAGGCTGGGGTGTGACAGAGACCCAGCCCACCAAGCACGTGGCTGGGTCCCTTGGCAATCTAGGGACTTTCCAGAAATTGTCTTGCTTAACATATGCTTAGTTGTGTTGGAAAGGGTTGTTAAAAGTAACCAAAGACTTTTGACTGTTCTGAAGATACTGGAGGAACTGAGGGCAAAAGACCAAAAGTTGTCCTTATTGGGGGGACATTGTAAGGACTGTGGGAGCTCTGTAAACCAGCGACTAGTCCAAACCAAAATAGATGTTCTAAAGCAAGTGGAGCACAAAAGGGCTGTCGAACATCTTCCTCCAGATTTTAAGTGTGGTAGGATGGCACCGGGCCCAAATGTCTGTGTATTAAATAAGAATGTCAAGTTACTTTGATGCTTGACTCAAGACACTCAGATGAAGTATGTACATGGGGGACATGCATGAGAGAATGACCTGGAAGGGATGGAATTTGGGGACTATAAATAAGACCTTATCCCTGTTGCACTGCCCCAGAGGCTTGCTGTGGACTAGAGCAGAGGCTGGTAAATCCTGACCCATGGCACACACACATACACACACCTCCTCCACCTATAAAGTAGTGGTAAGAAGACCAAGCTGCAACAGTTGAGAGACCTTTTTCCCTACCCTAGATCAGATAACAGTTAATGCAATAGAACAAGTGTCCAGGCGTAAGCAGAAGAGTCTGACTTACACATAGAAACTTAAAAGAAGGTGTAGAGTGGGCCAGGGCAAAGCCATAGAAATGTGATGCTTAGCAGGAGTTGAGTACAGACCAGTGCCCACCTGCAGTTTCAGCATGTTTCATTGGAACACAATAGCCATATCCATTCACATATCCACAGTATTTGTGCCGATCTCTACACCACAGCCACAGCTGACAGGAGTATGTGGGTGCAAGGCCTAAAATACACTTTTTTTTAATATAGAAAATGTGCAGCTGAGTGGCAGTGGTGCATGCCTTTCATCCCAGCTTTTTGGAGGCAGAGGCAGGTGGATCTCTGTGAGTTTGAAGCCAGCATGATCTTCAAAGCTGAGTGTCAGGATAGCCCCGGTCACAGAGAAACCCTGTCTCCAGAAAAACAAAACGAAAAAGAGCTGTTCTCTTCAGCTGCAAATTAAAAAAAATGGGGGGAAGAGACTTATTTACTAGGATTTTCTATTTAAAACATGTTACTTTCCTCTTTGAGAACTAGAGAAAGCTGTGTGCCAGCTCCCAAGCAAGATGCCAGTTGGCCCACTATCTGGATACCTTGCACAGGGTGTTTGTGGGCTTGAGAGCCCCCCCCCCTTCTGCCTCGGGGAGCTCTGAGGTGTGTGTGTGTGTGTGTGTGTGTGTGTGTGTGTGTGTGTGTGCGCGCGCGTGCGCGCACTCTGTTGATTGACATGCTCAGACTCCAATTACTGACCTTGCTCACTTGCTGTCCTTCTTAGGTTTGATACCTAGACCTTCAGTAAAAGGTGGACTGCTCAGTGGATTCTGAGTATGAAAAATAAACTAGCTGCCTATAAGGAATTTCTAGTTTTTCCTATTTTGTGCTACTTAGTTCCTTTCTTTCCTAACAACTATTTGAAAAGTTACAGATTTTGAAAAATTTGTAGATATGGTTTAAAAGTGGAAAGGGAAAAACCCCACAGAATAAAATACTCTAATTAGCCTGGAGTCATGAATTGGTTTGGCCATCTTTGCCTTTGTTTTTTAGCATTTCTTTCTGTGTGTTTGTACACTTAGGTACTTTTTGTTGTTGTTGTTGTTGAGTGAGTTGAAAATAAACTTTGATAGCATGTTACTTCACCTGTAAGTCCTTTTAGGTATCTGTCTCATAAGGAACATGGCCGTTCTCTAGAACTGTATCACCTTTGTCCGCACTTACAAAGTTATAAACTAATATTTAGTGTACACACACACACACACACACACACACACACACACACACACACACACACACACACACACACACACTCTCTCTCTCTCTCTAAAGGTTTAATCATGGTTCAACTTTAAATCTGTCTCCCATAATCTAGAGTAGCCCCTAGTTAAATAAGAAAGGAAGAGACAGACAGACACTTTGGAGCCCCAGACCTTGAGTTTACTGTTTAAAGAATATCCTACAGACCAGAGTTGGCCAGTTTTTTCTTCACTGTTTAAGCTGTTGTTATGTGTTTGCACCAAGGTGGCTCATCCTGTGATGTCTTTCCTCTTGTGTCATGTCAGGAGCTGCTTGGGGCACTGTTGACACTGTCTGAGTGTGGAGTGCGGTCTGTCTACACCCTCCCGATGTCCACAGGCCTGATGTCCACAGGCAGGCTCTAGAAGCTGCGGCACTTACGCTGCTCCTCACACTATGCCTTGCTGTCTGACAACATAATCTCTCCACTAAAAGGAACCGGAACTCCTTTGAGAAAATGTATTGTTTTGGGACAGGATGATGCTGAAGTGGTTCCTGAATGTGTCTGGAATATGCAAGAACACACAGGAGCTGGCTTGAAGGGAGTGTTCGTGCTTGGACTTGATCAGCGATTAAAAATGACAATGAATATACTATTTGGAGTAAAAATAATCCATTTGGCCAAACTTTTTTTTTTTTTTTTTTTTTTTAAGAATTATCTGTTTCACAGTGACCAAGAAAAGGGGTCTTAATGGTGCCCACACCATGGGGAACTATATATGTAGGTCATATCAGAATATCCACTCAGGTTGCTTAGTGGTGACTGCAGAAAAGGAGAAGTTGTACATAGCTGTGTGGTCAGTGTTTTGAACTAGACTGCTGCCTTGCCTCTGTTGTTTATCATCTTAGTGAGCTTTTAGGATTTTCTATGTTCGACAGACCTGGAACTGGCTATACAGATCATGCTGTCCTTGAACTCAGAAATAAGCCCGCTTCTTCCTCCAAGAGCTAGGATTAAAGATATTCATCACTGTGCCCGACATGTTTTGGGGTTTTTGTTTGGTTGCTTTTAGTTGTGCTTTTAAACAGGGTTTCACTTTGTAGTTCAGGCTGATTTGGAACCTAGAGTGTTTATTCTCACCCCAGCCTCGAGTGCAGGGGTCACAACTTTAACTGTATTTTGTTAATGTGATCTAGTGCAGCTTTTGCAGAAGTCCAGGCAGAACACTCTGAACACTCCAGGCAGATGGGTACTGGGAGGGAGACTTTCTGGAATCTTCTGTCAGAGCTGTATAATACCCATTACTCATTTAGACTGGAGTCTGCAGCTAAGACTGTAAAGTTTTTACTTTTTTTTTGTTGTTGTTGTTGCTGTTGTTTTGTTTTTCAAGACAAGGTTTCTCTGTATAGTTTTGGTGCCTGTCCTGGAGGCTGACCTCGAACTCACAGAGATCCGCCTGCCTCTGCCTCCTGAGTGCTGGGATTAAAGGCGTGGGCCACCACCTCTGCCACCACCACCCAGCTAGTTTTTACTATCTTTTAAGTTAGCATGTCTCCCCTTACGTTTGTCATCATCTTCTTAAATATACTTGTGTATCACAGAAAGATTAAGATCTGGTAGGTATTTAGGAACTGCCCTGCGTATTCTCAGCAGTGTTGGTCTTATACAGGTGGTTGATTTCTACACTGTCACCATGTCCTGGAATGCCCTGCACGGTGGATGAGTTGCTTGTCTTCTTCCCTACAGAAACAACTTCATGCCACTGTGTTCACCTGGCCCTCAGATCACTAACTCTTTCCTTTCTGCAGGCATGCCCAGTCACTTGCTGCTCTCCAGGCCTACTCCCATTGGTTGGCACAGTATTGCAGTGAAGCCCATCGACAGAACACACAGCAGTTTGTGACACTCATCTCTACCACCATGGATGCGATCACACCTCTCATCAGCACCAAGGTCGTGAGACAGAAAATGCTGTACCTGTTTGTCCTCTCCATAGTCCTGTTTATCATAAAACCAAAACAATGTCCAGACATGCCTGTGGAGATCAGAGAACACTTGATAGAAATTGGTTCTCTTTTTCTACTCTGCTAGGCCCTGGTTTGTGGTGGCAAGGACCTTTCCCCCAGAGCCACCTTGCCAGCCCTTATGTCCCTTTTCAGTTGTAGTCCACACATGTTCAAATGTGACTTGGGTTTTGCTTATGGTGAAAGTACCTGCTCCGTTTTGTTAACTAAAAAGTTTTGTTGTTTGATTTCATTCCTTGAAACAACATTGTTCTCAGGATGAACATGGTCAGGGCTAATGGCAATCCTTCTAGACATGCTTCTGTGTTTTTACAGAGAGTTTGTAGATAGCTAGAGGTACTGCTGTTTATTTCTAGCACAGAGCAACTTGAGTTTTCATACTACCCAGTGCTGTTTGCTTATGAGGATGGGTTTTAACTTTCTCATTGACAGAAGGGTGCTCCCTTTATGTCTACTCTTTTTTTGGTTTTTCAAGACAGGGTTTCTCTGTGTAACTTTGCGCCTTTCCTGGAACTCGCTTTGTAGACCAGGCTGGCCTTGAACTCACAGAGATCCACCTGCCTCTGCCTCCCGAGTGCTGGGACTAAAGGCAGACCAGGCTGGCCTTGAACTCACAGAGATCCACCTGCCTCTGCCTCCCGAGTGCTGGGACTAAAGGCGTGCACCACCACCGCCCGGCTATGTCTACTCTTGTACAAATGCCAGAGGGCCTCTAGTGGGGTTCCAGAAGAGACCTTGCTAAGGAAAGGTTGTAGCTATATAAGATGGACAGAGTCTAGTAAGACCTTGCCCAAGAAGACTGTTAACTTGCATGAGGTGCATTCAGCGATCAGGTGTTCTTACTGTCTTTGCACGTCCAGGCATTCTGCTCTAATGGAGCTGTGTTGACTTCCATAAACCTGCTGTGTGTAATGATAAATTTTTAAAAAGTTTTGATGCCCATAAGGAGTATGTTCCATAATTTACCTAGCTCTTGCTCCACTTTTAGGTTGATTCCTTTGCAGGTAAAATTGGGCTGGGAATTTAGCTCAATTAGTAGAGTGCTTGCCTCATGTGGATGGAGCCCTGGGTTCAGGCCCTAGCACTGCTTGAAAACGTGTGGTGGTGGTGGTGGTACATGCCTTTAATCCCAGCATTCAGGGATAGAAGTAGGATCAGAAGTTCACGGTCATCTCGGCTATATAGCAAGTCAAAGCCAGTCTGGGCTACATGAGACCCTGTCTTTAATAAATACTTCTGAAATACATAGATTCAAGAATATGTTTATTCTGTTATATAATTTCCTTAGAATAAGTAGAGATTATGGTGTTACAGGTTAGAAATATTTTGTGATTCTAGGAAATTACCATGATTCCTCCTTCCTAAATTATTCTGCAGACCGTGACTCTTTGGTGTGGTGTTTCACTATCCTACTCATCCCTTACTAGGAAGCTTTCTTAGGTGCAGGTATGGCTCATCGGTAGAGTGTGTTTAACACAGTCAAGGCTGAGGCCAGTTTCTAACCTCTCCTTTCCAATAACTTTTCTTTTATGGATTTGAAGCTGCCAGTGATTTGAACCAAGTTTTTTAGGCATGATGAGGTGAAAGAAATAGGAGAGACTAAGAGATTGATACGATAAAATGCAGGAAGAAAGGGCTGAGTGAGACCTTGGCTTCTGGGGGAGCCAGAGCAGGGAATTGAAGAATACCATGTTTGAAGGGAAGACTTGGACAGCATGCCAGTGAGGACACCGTGTGGTTTAATGGATGTGTATGAGTTGAGGAGAGACTGGGAAGAAGGAACAAGAAGTGATGGTGATGGAGGGCAGGAGCTGTAGATATGGGATAGAAGACGTTAGTCTTGTTAGGAGTCATCAGAGGAAACATGGCAGACTCCCTCAGTGAATGGTACAGTTTGGCAGTCATTAGCTCCACTGCCTCAGGAAAGTTTCTCCAATAGCAGTCTCCGCAGAAGATAGAGTAAGCCAACATGTCACATGTCTGTGTTCTAGGTCCAAGACAAACTGCTGCTGTCTGCATGCCACCTGCTGGTCTCACTGGCCACCACTGTGCGGCCTGTCTTCCTCATCAGCATCCCTGCAGTGCAGAAGGTGTTCAACAGCATCATCGATGCCTCTGCCCAGCGCCTGGCAGACAAGGTAGGATGTTCTCCCTGGGGAAGCTGAGGCAAAAGAGGCTGCTTCTGCTTTTACATTCAAGTTGAAAGCCCCTCAGCTACATGGACTGCTTCCATGGCTAGCACTGACACAGCTTACTGGCTTCCCCACTCACAGCCAGCATCCTGATTGAGATGGGAAAGCTCTCCCCGTCCATGCACAGAGCCATCGTTTGCCTCCAGTGAGTGCCTGTGTTCTCGTTGGTTCGGGCCGTCTGCTTGGCGTTCTCACACACTTTCGTTCTGGGTTTGAGACGTGGCCTGGGAGGCTCAGACTAGGAGTAGGAAGTTGGTGAGGTGGGTGAATTTACAGGCAGGTTCTTCAGAGACCTGAATGTGAGCACGTGATGGCAAGAGAGTGTCCTTGTGAGCCTGTTCTTAGTGGTTTCTTCTGGGTCAGAAGGCAATATCAAAGGCCACACTAGACTATGTCCAGTGAGATTTCTCTCTCTGTGAGGCTTCAGATGCCAGATTGAGCAGGATGAATACTAGCTATGCTCAGTGAGGCCGACCTTGTATATTGAGATCCAGACTAGGGGATACTTCGGTGTTTCTCTTTCCTGCCTGAGTGCCTTAAAGCTGGACGATGGCCAGGCTATAAGAAGGACACCTAGGACCTGAGGCAGAGTCGATCTTGACTACCAGCTTTTGCTTGCCCTTTGACCTCTGATGAATGCCTTTGGGTTCCTTCTAGGCGCAGGTTTTGGTTTGCCGTGCACTCTCTAACACCTTGCTCCTTCCGTGGCCAAATCTTCCTGAGAGTGAGCAGCAGTGGCCCCTGCGCTCCGTCAACCATGCCAGCCTCATCTCGGCTCTTTCTCGGGACTACCACAGCCTGAAGCCCAGCGCTGCCGCCCCCCAGAGCAAAGTGCCGCTGGGTGACAGTAAGTAGCTCCTCAGGCGACTTTGCTTGCTTGTAGTGCCGTGACTACTCTGTAGGAAAACTATCACATCTGCGGACACATTTCCTCCTGTTAGCTTACTGTTGGACACCTGAAGAAGACATCTGTGGACGACACTGCCAGTGGGTGCTGTCCATCCACAAGCCTGAGGCTGACTGTGAACCCGGTTCAGATACTGTGTGTCTGAACAGAGCAGTCCCCCTCTTCTCAGGAGAGCGTACTTCAGAACTGTCTGCTGAGCAGCTTTAAGCTTTTCCAAATAGAAACATTTCAGAGGGTTGGGAAGAGCATGTGTCTTCACAAGTAATACTGAGGTGTGATTATTTACATCAGCGAGAAAAAAATGAAACAATTCTAGTTCATGTGAAAAGGATCAAATTTTCTTTGAAAATAACAAATATCAAAATATTTTAAAAATATTTTAAATTAAAAAAATATTTACCTTTATACTAAGAATAATGAAACACGGGCTGGGCTGTGATGGCTCACACCTTTAATCTCAGCACTCGGGAGGCAGAGGCAGGTGGATTTCTGTGAGTTCGAGGCCAGCCTGGACTAAAGAGTGAGTTCAAGGAAAGGTGCAAAGCTACACAGAGAAACACTGTTAGATGGTGTTGCTTATAGAATAATGTCAGCCGGGATGCTTTGTGAAATATTGCAAATGGTACTAAAGAGTGTTCTTTTTGTAGTTTGCTTATGATAGGTCTTATTGTTTACCTCAGGCTGACTTGGAATTTAGATAGTCCATGCTGAGCCAGAACTTGGGATCTTCTGGCTCTGCCTCCGAGCACTGTTAATACACATCAGATATGCTTCACAGTAACCTGTTTTAACCACCATTTTTCTTTCTTTTTTTGAGACAGCTTTTTTAGATCTCACCACATAGACTAGGTTAGCTGACCAGTGAGCACCAAGTACCGGCCTGTCTCGAGACCTCATCACTGGGGCATGTGTGTGTCTCCATGCTTATTTAGCTTTAAACTGTGGGTTCTGGGGATAGAACTCAGGGTCTCATGCTTATGTAGCAATGGCACCCCCTCCCCCCAGCTCTCTAAGTGCTCTCTTTAAAAAGAATTTTGTTTTTTTCTTTAAACCATTTTGTGTATGTGATGAGTGCGTGTGCTGTGTGAGTGTGGTGTGTGTGCTCAAGTGCACACTTGTAGAGACAGGAGGCATTGAGTGCCCTCTATTACTATGTCTCCTTCCTTTAAGTCAAGGTCTCTGGACCAGAGCTCACATGTTTTCAGACAGACTAGAGGCCGGTAAGGCCCAGTGATCCCGTCTCCATCCCCTTCAGTGCAGGGTTACAGCTGCGTGTGCCACCATGCCCAGCAAGTTACGTAGCTGTGGGTGGGGGTCCAAGCTCTCTTACTCACTGGGCCACCCTTCCAGCTCCCAAAAGATTGTTTCTATAACTTGAATATCAACATGCTCTATATTAAAAATTGCAATAGAATAACTTAAACAAGGAAAGGGAACTCCCACGTCTCAGTTGTGTCCGTGTCATGGAAAACAATTTTAGCTTTACGGTTGTATCCATGTTTTTACTGTGTAGAATTCTTGAGTGACACATGTAGATGGAGTGGCTGGTGTCTTGGGAATGTGCTGTATATGAGGCTCTTGCCTTAGTTTTATATCTGGTATCAAACCTGGCTTTTCCAATGTCAGTTTCTGAAGTCTGGTGCTTGCTTTATCCTAAAGTATCCCTCAAGAAGAAAGGAGTTTTTAAATTCTCATTTTAGCTTCATGATGGAGAGGATATCTGTTAACCTGATTTTATCTGATGTAGTGGCTTGCACAAAGGAAGGAGTTAAGCCTTGCTTCTGCTGAATGTTGAACACACATCATGCTCAGGACTGGAAGGAATGAAGGCCACAGACTGGTGAATTTCACTCCAGTGTGAGCTCTCAGTAGGAGGGCAGGTGGAGGGTTGATACACGTTCCTGGCCAGAACAAGCTGTATGGCCAGGACTTAACCTCAGAGCAGATAAGAGGGTGAGGCTGTTAGCTGGTATGGTTCCTGGCATAAGCACTGGCCTTAAAACCTGGTATATGTGGTTTCTTTGGCTTCCTCTTCTCTGGAACCTTCAAGCATATTCCGTTGCCTTCATTCTTAATGAATGTTTGGAAAAGGGTTCCCTTTCCTTGCTCAACTTTATATTTTGAAAACTTTAAATTTTCAGAGTAGTTGAAATAAGAATCATGCTCTGTGAGTTTGCAGTTAGCCTGGTCTACATAGTGAGTTGCAGGTCAACCAGGGCTCCATAGAGACCCTATATAAAGAACCAAAGCCCACCAAGAACCCAAGAGTAAGATCTGTGTATGATATTAGACACAATACAGGGAAGGAAAGAAAAGAGCAGTTGCGTACCTCTCTCCTTGCTTCACAGTTGCTCGCTTTGACACATGGTGTTTTCTTCCTCCAATGTACTTCTAATAAAAACCCAGACGTTTATACATATACATATTTAGACATTATATGTATATATATATATATATATAACAGGGTGTTGACATTGTCTTAGAACCAAAGACTGTTTCCACTGGCCAGCAGTGGGACAAAACATGTAACATTTGAGCCACAGTAACAAGTTTTCCCAGTGTTACCAAAATGTCTGGTTTTTCTAAAAGCTCAGGTCTTGTGTTGTATTCCGCTTTTGTTTCTCTTTACCCCCTTCAGTTAAAAAATGCACCTGCCTTTGTCTCTCATGACCTTGGCATTTCTTAAGAGTCAAGACTTGGGTTTTGGTAGACTTTTCCTTAATTTTGTTGTACCTAATTATCCCTCCAAATTAGGTAGAATGGTGTGTACTTCTTATCACATTACTTCTCTGTCATGTGATTTTCAGGCAGTGTCTGGGAAAGCTGCATCCACCAAGGCCCCCAAGAAGGGGATGCAGTTAGAAGTCTGAATGGCTGGAGCTAGGCCTGCACCACTTTTTCTCATTGTCTCTTGCTTTTTGACAATAAAGTCTTTAGTGGTTTGGGCTTGTCTTATTTATTATTACTATTATATTATTTGAAGTAGAGACTCTATGACTCAGACTGTCCTGGAACTCTTGATATTCCTGCCTCTGCCTCCAATGTGCTGAGTGTACAGACATGTCCCATCTGCCTGGCTTTCATGGTTTATAATGTACTATCTGTGGGAAGGCCACAGTCATACAATTACAGGGCTTTCAGTTTCTTCTATGTTTTGGTAAATAAATGTTGATCCTTTTTTTTTTTTTTTTTTTTTTTTGGTTTTTCGAGACAGGGTTTCTCTGCGTAGTTTTGCGCCTTTCCTAGAGCTCACTTGGTAGCCCAGGCTGGCCTCGAACTCACAAGAGATCCGCCTGGCTCTGCCTCCCGAGTGCTGGGATTAAAGGCGTGCGCCACCACCGCCCGGCCAATGTTGATCCTTTTTAAAATTTCCTTGACAGGCCAGTTTCTTGTCTCTTGACTCCCCAATACCCTGTCCTTCATTTCTGGTACCTTGTCTGTCTTAGTTAGGTTTTTATTGCTGTGAAGAGACACCATGACCATGGCAACTCTTATAAAGGAAACATTTAATTGTGGTGGTTCGCTTACATTTCAGAGGTTCAGTCCATCATGATGGGGAGCATGGTAGCATGCAAGCAGGCATGGTGCTGGAGAAATAGCTGAGAGTTCTGCATCTTGCAGGCCATAGGAAGTTGACTGACTGTCACACTGAGTGAAGCGTAAGAAAAAGACCTCAAAGCCCACCCCACAGTGACATACTTCTAACAGAAGGTGTGGCCCATATTAAAGGTGTGTCATCCAGCCACCTCCAACAAGGTCACACATAATGAGCTTATGGGGGCCAAATATACATCTAAACTACCACACTGTCTTTCATCTGTGGTACCTCCTTCGTGGGTTCCTAGCCCTGTCAAAATCCCTGAGTGTGCAGTAGTTTGTGGTGACTTCTTATCAGTAGTGTGAGTATCTTTTGATTGTTTTCTTACATCACAGTCTCCAGTCTTCAGGGATCAGCCTGTTGTGAGTCATTGGCTTCCATCCTCAGTCCCATGAGGGGATATTTCTGGCCATGTTTCAGATGAGGAAAGCAGAGCTCAGCAGCTAGTTAAACCAGAGGAACAGAACCAACTCTATACACTTCCTAAGCATGTCTTCTATCTCCCATACTCTCCTCTGACTGAAGCTTTAACACCACCCTTCCCACCCCAGCCCACCCCCAGGAGCCAGTGGGCTTTGTGAGGCTCAGAACAGCCCAGAGTATACTAGTCGGATAGTGACTCTCCAAGTCTCGGTCTGGACCAGTCTATGGAGTTCATCAAGGTTGAGCCTACTAGGCTTGGGCTGAGTCACAGTCTCCATTCGTGCAAGAGAATGGTGACAGCTTTCTCTTCGTAGACTTTGTATGCCAGGTGCCCTGCTAAAACCTTGCCTCAGACCCTCACAACAACCCAACAAAGATGGGTCTTTTGGGCCTGACTAGAATCCTACCCAGTCTATAAGCTGGCTACTGACCTCTCTGCTGCAGTCAGGCAGGCCTCTCACTTTGAATGTTGGCTGGTCACTGCCACCAGTTTCCCTGTGCTGTGTAGAATCACAGTGTGAACTCATATGTCAGTGTATTGTTAGAGTTAAATACATTGCCAGTAATATACAATATCATATATATCATCAGACTGCAGACCATTTGTCTCACCAGTCTTCTCATTAGTGTTTATTTGGCCAATCATTTTTGTGGAGGGGGTGGGCATGGGTCTCTTGGAGCTTAGGCTGGCTTCAAACTTCTACTCCTGCCTCCTGAGTGCTGGAATTATAGGTAAGTGCCAGCATACCCAGTTTTTTTTTATGTGATGCTGAGTGTTGAACTCAGGGCCTTGTGCATGTTAGGTAAGAACTTTATCAATTGAGCTATACCCCCAGGCTGTCTGTCACCTATTTGATTTGTTGCTAGTGGGTAAAGTTGGAGAAGGCATAAGCCCAAGTGTTCAGACAGGCAGACAACTGGAGTCTTGGAGGTCAGAAAGGAAGAGGAGAGACATGGTGCTTATGGGGTCATATAATGAAATAGGGGTAATCTCTACTGGTTAGCAGGACTTCCTTCTGTGTGTCTTCCTGGTGTTCCCTCTGCAAGGCTCTTCCGTCCCTTGTGTATGTTCTTTCTAATTGTGCTGTGTCTCAGACAACACATAACTAACTGCAGCTTCATCTTGACTTGCAGCCAAAGTGATTATTCACCAGACACTCAGTGTCTTGGAAGACATTGTGGAGAATATCTCTGGGGAATCCACCAAGTCCCGACAGATCTGTTACCAGTCACTGCAGGAATCTGTTCAGGTCTCCCTGGCCCTCTTTCCAGCTTTTATCCATCAGTCAGGTAAGAATTGTCTCAGAGGCCTGCCTCCTGGATGGATGGTGTTCACAAGGGCCAGAATACCCATTTAGAGCTGTAGAACATGACAAGTCAGAGCAAGCCAGCCTGGACTTTGCTCAGTGAAGGGAAGCAAATAGACAAAGGCAAAGGTATGCTGTCATTGGAGAGTCTGGAAAGGTGAGCAGAGCTGATGTGGTGTTCTTAAGCCGTGGTCAGTGTTGCTGTCACTGAACAACACTGCTCGGTCACTCTGAATGTACCCGTCTGGCTCTGCTGAGAGCATTTACAGTGGACTTGTCAGTGTTAGAAAGCATGGCCTTTGTAGCTTAGATGCACTGACAGCATCTCGTAAGCACATTATGTGTCGTAAGAACCAAAATGTCCCATGCAAGACGAGATCTGGATATGAAACCACACTAACCAGAATCAATAAATTCATTTAGTAGCCCAGGGCAGTGTGACCTGAGTGCTACATCATTATCTACTTTTAGCCACTTAACCTTGACCTACTACAGGGATGATTGGTCTTAGAGAGAAATGCCAGGGCATTCAGGTGTTGACCCAGTTGGATAATTTCTTGGATGTGAGCACAAAGTGGTTCATTTTCAGTGAGAATGCTGACCATGCTGGATGCAGGACAATACGCTGGGCTTCAAGATGAGACAACTGCATTTCCTGCTGTGAGCAATCAAGCAGCCATTCCTAGGAGCTGAGCTGTGTTCTCAGCAGGCTCTTAATCATTTTCCACTTTCCATCATTGACTCTGATGGTATTGGGGACATTTCTTCAGTGGGACGCATTAGAGAGATGACAGTGCAGATTGTAAGGAAGATTGATGAGGCCACGGATGCGTTAGTCCCTGTGCGCGGGCATGGTGTTGACCATTGGTTTGTCCTTCGTTCAGATGTGACTGATGAGATGCTGAGCTTCTTCCTCACCTTGTTTCGAGGCCTTAGAGTACAGATGGGTGTGCCTTTCACAGAGCAGATCATACAGACTTTCCTCAACATGTTTACCAGGTAACCGTACACTGCTGCCCAGGCCTTTCAGATCCCAGGAGCAAGCCTGGCTGCAAAGTGCATCGCTTGTCCTCTGGTTCCAGAAGAATCAGTTGTGAGTTATGGGGGCTTTCTCTTGCCCGCAGAGAACAGTTGGCTGAGAGCATCCTCCATGAAGGCAGCACTGGCTGCCGGGTGGTAGAAAAGTTCCTGAAGATCCTACAAGTGGTGGTGCAGGAGCCTGGCCAGGTGTTCAAGCCCTTCCTCCCCAGCATTATTGCGCTGTGCATGGAGCAGGTGTACCCCATCATTGCTGAGGTAGGGGGGGCAGGGAGGGAAGGAGGGGGGAAAGCACCTTCTGTTTAGATCTCATTTGTGAGTTCTTTCAGTACTCGCGTAAGTGATTTTTGGGGTCCCTCCTCCCTCCAAGAAAAGGACACATTGTGCACACACATACATAAAAAAATAAATGAATACTTAATAAAAAGAATAAACGTCTCTGGATACTTAGGACTTTTAAATGCTCGTAGCTCATAGCCAGAGAGCTGGCTCAGCAGTTAGTGCGCACTGCTCTTCCGGAGGACCTTTCTTTCTCTCCCTCTCCTGTAAATGGTCTTTTGCTAAAAGCAAGTTCTTGGTGACAATTCAAGTAGAACTTTTTGTGGTCTGGGAAAATGACAGACATTAAGTACATTCAAGACCCAAAGGAAGTACAGATGCAGCTTGAATGTTACCTCAGTGGTTAGAGAAATAGGAGCTGATCTTGTAGCTGTCCCCACAACCAAAGTCGAGGGCACTGGGTCCTGAGACACACATGGCTGTGTAGGTGACAGTCAGAATTCTACAGCAGTGTTGGGAATGATGTGGTTTGTGTGTTCACTGGTAACTTGGACATTTGGGTTTGAGTTAGGAAATCATGCTTCAATGAGTGACCCCTACTCTCTCAGAATCCTGATGCTGGCTACAGGAAAAGGAGCCGCACCCAGGCAGCAATTAGCGCAGCCTGTTGCCTCCACGGGGAGGCCTTTAGACTTCTCGGGTTCCTAAGTGCTCTTCAAACTTGCCTCTCTTGGGGAGCAGCACTGCTTTTAGGGCATCTTGCTTTTGTTAGTCTCTCAGGTTGCTTAAAGCTAGCATGTTAGCCATGCTAACTGTTTCCATCCTGGGAGAGGGATTAACCCAACCTGGAAGATAAAAACAATCCAACTGGCTAGTTCCTGAATAGAAAAATCCCCATTTTCATTGTCTTTGCCCCTGTGTCCCTTCTTCCTAGTGTTTAAAGCTGAGTGATCCATTAGAAAGAGCCTCCTGGCACTCATCTGAATGTTGTCTCATGTGTCTCTTGAAGCACTCTTGGGTGAACTGCCCCCTCCAAGGACTCAGGGCCTTCTGCATGGGAAGTGGCAGAAGTGTGGGTAGAACATTGAATACTAGCTACTGTCTGGTGCCTCTTAGACTTCTGGGGTGGCCTACGCTGGCCACGAGGCCCCCAAGCTGCATGAAAGAAAGTCTAGTGCCATGTGGCTGTCTCTACAGCGCCCGTCACCTGACGTGAAGGCTGAGCTGTTTGAACTCCTCTTCCGAACGCTCCATCACAACTGGCGGTACTTCTTCAAGTCTACTGTCCTGGCTAGCGTGCAGAGGGGCATTGCTGAGGAGCAGATGGAGAATGAACCCCAGTTCAGTGCCATCATGCAGGTAAGGTGGAGGGCTTGCCTGGGAAGCTGCAATGTGTCCTGAGAGCCTGCATCCTTGGCCCATGTCCCTTGGGTTCTTCTCAGGTATGTGGCCCACTTCTTCCAACCTGGCCCTGCAGCAAGTGTGAGGCTGACACTGAGCTCTGCCCCTGTTAGTTTCTTGGGGCTTCAATATCTTCATGTGTAAAGTGGGGTCAGCACTGCCAGTTTTACAAACTAATTGTTTGATAAACAAGACAGTGTACACCAAGGACACGACACCAGTGGTTATGTGCTCAACGTCCATTCCCTTCATTTAAGAGCAGTGTAAGGAGGAATCTGTTGGGCGTGGTGACATGTGTAGTTCCAGCCCTTGGAACACTTGAAGGCTGAGGCAGGGTGACAAGCTCTACTTGGTTCTTGCTTAGAGGATACTTGGTGAGCCAGGAGTCTTTGGAGAGCCCAGCAGTCTGCATTTGGAAAGGGCGCTCTGGCTCCAACCATGCTGCCCTGTTAGGGCTTCGGCTTAATGTGTTCTAGTGTTTGCTCTCCTAAGCTTTGTGTGTGTAGACTTCTTTGACTGAGGACTGGTCTCTTATTTGGGGCTTATAAAAGTTACTTTGAAAGAGTTTCGTAGTTTGGCAGTTCCTTATAATGTTATATATGACTGAGCATATGACCTAGCAGTCGACAGCATGTGTTCGCACAACCTGTACACAGATGCTTGTGTCTGTTTTCATGATTGCTCTAGACCCAAAACAATCCAAATATTCACTAGCTGTGAATAGGTAAACCCAGTGGCAAAGAAGTAAAGAACATTCTACTACAGTGGAGATGAACATACACTCTGCTAGGTGAAAGAAGCCAGGAGAGAGGCTCTGCCCAGCCCCTGACCCATCAGAGGGATGGAGAAGCAGCAGTGGCTGCCAACACAGGAAGAGGATTGAATAAAGCTAGTGTGAGGAGACATTGCAGGCCCAAGGAAATAAATGTCTTACACCTTAATGGTGATGGTGCTCTGTTGATTCAAGTCCTGCAGTGCCAAAGAGTTTCATTCTAGCTTCAGAAAGCTTGATGTTTAGGAGTAGATTCTACTGCTGTAGCTGTAAGGACAAGATTCCTTGCACAGCTGTGCAGCCCTGGGATGGAGTAGCCACTTCCTGTAGGCTGCCAGCCTCCCTTGTCCCTGTGACCCCTTGGTACTGGAGCGGGGAGTTTTGTGTCAGGCAGGGGTGTTGTTTCAGTTTGCTCCTGAGCTATTGTAGCTTCCCTCCTAGACATCCCGAGGCAGTTTACAGATGTGCTGGTGCTCAGCCCAACATGTGCAGTGATTGAGAGAGGACCTCTGAGGACTTAAGGCCTGTGAGGTGTGGGCGGGCACTAAGGAGCATGAGAGTCCCTGTAGAGGATTGCCTGGGCAGGCAGGCAGGCAGGCAGGCAGGCAGGCAGGCAGGCTGGCAGGCTGTGCTGTCTACTCAGATTGCTCAAGGATTTGACTAGTGTGGGTGTCTTGCTTCAAAGATGTGCTCTTGAAGAGATTCTAGAGCAGTGGTTCTCAATCTTCCTAACACTGTGACTCTCTAATACAGTCCTCATATTGTGGTGACCCCAACCATAAAATTATTTTCATTGCTACTTCATAACTGTAATTTTGCTACTGTTATGAATTGTAATGTAGATATCTAATATGCAATCCTGTGGGGGTCATGACCCCACACAGGTTGAGAACCACTATTCTAGTGTTTTCTTTTAGAAGGTGTCAGTGAGACCAGAATAAGAAGTGAGGCCCATGAGAAGACACAGGTGCCAAGACATGAGGGTTACATTGCAGAGGTCTGCCCTACCGGGCAGAGCTGCGACTGGTGCCCCCCTCCCCCAGCCTCCAGTGAGGAGCTGCATAGTGTTGGTTCTGACGTAGGATAGAGGCCCTGGAGGATTGGGTTTCAGGGAATGTAAATGCTGCTTATTAAATAGTAGTCTTACTCCCCAGGCTTTTGGACAGTCCTTTCTTCAGCCTGATATCCACCTGTTTAAACAAAATCTCTTCTACTTGGAGACTCTGAACACCAAGCAGAAATTATACCACAAAGTAAGTGCCCTTCTCTCCTGGAAGTATTCCTCCTCATCTGAGAGTTCTGGGCTGAGTCTAACTCCCTTGAGTCTGCCTGGGGAATATTTGGGGGAACACACTAAACCTAGGGTGACCCCAGTCTGAGTGAGCCTCCTGGCCCATGCTCCTGCTTCTCTGCTTGCAGAAGATCTTCCGGACCACTATGCTGTTCCAGTTTGTGAATGTGCTGCTCCAGGTCCTGGTTCATAAGTCTCATGACCTTCTACAAGAGGAGATTGGCATCGCCATTTACAACATGGCTTCCGTCGACTTTGATGGCTTCTTTGCAGCCTTTCTTCCAGAGTTCCTGACCAGCTGTGATGGTGTGGATGCCAATCAGAAAAATGTGCTGGGACGAAATTTCAAGATGGATCGGGTGAGGAGAAAAGGCCAAGCTATAAGGGAACATGTGTGGGTTCTTGAGCCTGCTGTTTGATTAGTGAGGGGCCCATCTAGGTCTTGGCATGGTTATACCATACCCTCTGGTAGGTTATCATCAATACCTAGGTAACTTGATGCTGGGGTTGGGTGTAGAGGGCACACTCTTTCTCTGGGACTTGGCTCCTGTAACTCACATGTTCATTGTCTCAGCCACGGAGGTCACAGGACCCAGCAGGCAACACATTATCTTAACTCTTTTGTCCGCATCTCCCACCCCATTAACACACATCTCTGCCTCCTACGGGGCTTGCACTCTTGGTGGTCTACAAGACACCATACTGTCCCTCTGCCCTGACTTTCAGGCAGGCTCAAAAGATTGGTACAGCTTTGGGCCCCCAGAGATGGCCCTGTTGCTTGGCTGCGCTGGACTCTTCCTGTCTCTCTTCACAACCCAGCACTGGTGCAGCTCAGACTCCTCAAAGGACCCTCGTGCTACTGAGACCCCTAGGGGAAGCACTTGGGGGTGATGGGGCAGCTGGGGTGCTGATGACTCTGGATGTACTTGGAGCCATTGCTGCTCTTGGCTGTCAAGCTCTGTAGTGCCCCCTTTCTGCATCATGGGCTATAGCCCTCCCTGATCTTTGTGTGGTAGGCCATCTTCGGAACTTTGCAAAATGCAGTTCTTTGTTTTGTTGTCTTTTTTTTTTTTTTTTTTTTTTTTTGAGGCAGGGTTTCTCTTTGTAGCTTTGGCCTCGAAGTCACAGTGATCCACCTGGCTCTGCCTCCAGAGTACTGGGATTAAAGGTGTGCACCACCACTGCCCTGCCAAAATAAAATTCTTTAGGAAACTTTTTCTTCTTTGGAACAAGCACTGCTCCTCTTGTCCCCTTGGGTGGAGAATTGAGAACTTCTCTCTCCTGCTGTTTTTGTGCTCGTTACTTCTGTGCTGGGGCAGCCGTACATGCTGAAGCAGCCATACATACCGGGCTCAGGTTTCTGGCCATTCTGCCTCTTCTTTTGTCATGTACTCTAGGGAAGCTTTCTTGGACTCACAGCTTTGCTTTTTTGTATCTTAGAATTGTCCTTTTTGGGGGAGATCTGTCTTTTTTCTCTTTCAGCCACTTGAGTAGTTTTTCCTTAGTTTTCTCTTGACCAACTCCTAATATCTCATGGTTACTTTGCAGTGGCATCAGTATTAGTTAATGCAGTAGGTTCCAAATCTAGTTGTTTAGTAGACTCCTGGATGCATATGGAAGATGGATAGTTGGCTCCACTGAGGGAGTTTCTTTGGTGTTTAGGAGCTGCTGATTGAAAAGATGCCGCTTGGTCGGTTTAGGCTTGCTTTGGTTTGGGTATTCTGAGATGAGGTCACTGTAGCCTTTGCTGGGCTTGATTTGTGATCCCCCTTCCTCCACCTCTTCTATGCAAGTGCCATCCAACCCTTCCCTCTCTGCACAGGGTCTTTCTTTGGTCTGAAACTTACTGTATAGACCAGGCTGGCCTCAAACTCATAGAGATCCTCCTGCCTCTGCCTCCTGAGTGCTGGGGTTCAAGGTGGACACTACCAGACCCTGTGCCCTGTGCTGTTCTTCAGGATGAAACGAGTCACACTTTCCATGTTGTCGTCTACTCAGTCACCTGCTGCCAGGCACAGTCCCTGCTTCCACGAAGTCTTTTGTTGAAGACAGGCTGCACAGTGTATTTTGTTTTGTTTTGTTGAGCATGCTGTTCCTGGCACTTCCTGCTCTTCCAGACACCTTCTGAAGGGCAACTTAACTATTAGCTTCATTTTGTAGATGGCCTAGACTTAGTGGTTACTGAACTTGGAAGTAGAGATGTGGAACAGGATCTTAGCTGAGTGTGGTTGAGAGTAGGCAGCATGATTGATCTAAGAGCACTTTGAGAAAGCTCAACAGAGGCACTGGCCAAGCCAGCTCAGGCAAGACAGGCAGGGTCTTTGGTGATGGGGAGAGGTGTGAGCTGAGTTCCATCAAGGAAGAAAGTGAGAGAGATAGAACTATCAGCTATCTGATGTGACTGAGTTTTATGGGGATCACCTTGGCAGGGTGCCAGATACATCTGTGACAGCATTGTGTATATTGTTGCCTCTCTTCACATTGGGACCTGCACAGCAGACCCCCAGTTACACCACACTAAGCAATGTGGGAAGCAGTGACCATGATAATGCTCAAGGTTCGAGCTGTGAGGGACTCCTGATTTCAGCATCTGGGTGCCTTCCCACTTGCTGTTGCTCCCAGCAGGACAGCTCTGGGGCCAGGCAGTGTGTGCTCTTCAGCTCAGATGTCATTTAACTTGTAGGGACTAGTGGAACTCATGCAGGAAGGACTCTATGATGTGGGTCATCAAGAGTGGCCTAGGGGAAGGAGAGGGCAGAGGAGCAGCCAGGCTGGTGCTGTGACTCTTCCCTCCCTCCCTCCCTCCCTCCCTCCCTCCCTATCTAACCTGCAAGACCCTGCATTGCGGGCTGTGGTACAGGTCTGAATTGCTTACAGCAGAGCCTGGCCTGTGGAGCCCTGAAGAAGGATTTTTGCATGTGCCCTCCACCCAACCTTGTCCCTTGCCTGGGACTTGGAATCTTATTAAATGTTTGCATGGACCAAAAGCACAGGTGTGGGAGCAGTTGATGAGTTTGGTGGGTGGGTAGCCTAGACTATTAGGGTCGGGTGGACCTTCAAGAGCCAGGCCTCAGCTTTGCCCTGCCTTTCAGGACCTGCCCTCGTTCACCCAGAATGTGCACAGGCTGGTAAATGACCTACGTTACTACCGACTCTGCAACGACAGCCTGCCCCCTGGCACCGTGAAGCTCTAGGAGTGCCTGCTGCCACCGCCACCTACACCACCTGCACCTGTGCCACGGAAGTCTGTGACGAGCCTTGGCCACTCTGTGGATGGTCACGCCCTGAGCAAGCGGCCTGCCTTCGCCCTCTCCTGCTGCCACCAGCACAGCAGCCCTGGGGTCCATTTGACACTGGTAGAGTTTCCAGGCATTTGGAGCAAACAGAGGGTCATGTGGCCGGATGCCAGGAAGGCACCCAGAGGTCCCACAGCGTGGTCCATGCAGATCATGTGTCTATCAGACCTGAGTGCGAATCGCCAAGGACCGCTTCCAACAGTGCCACCTTCTCACCATTCCACCTCCCCTCCCTCCTGGCCGGCCGGCCAGCCCAGGAGAAGTCCGACAGCAGAACTGTTTCTGTCGAGCCTCCTGCCCTCGATTGCCTTGAAGTCTCTGCTCTTTGTCAGAGATTCGTGAAGACTCGCATTTTTTTGTTCTTGTTTTCTCATCATTCCATTGTGATACTAAGAAGCTTAATGGATCAATAAAATGCTTAAGTTGTTGTTATAGAAGTATTAGTTACGGAGCGTCTTTCCACCTGAGCTCCTTAAAGCCAGTATCCAGTTGGTCACCATGGGACCAACAGTGGACCTCTGTGGGGTGCTGAGGCCCTTGTTGTCTTGGGAGAACAGTGAGGGGGCCCAACTGCTATGGACTTCTGGATAATGTCTTCCTCAAACTACCCAAAGAAGCATACTCAAGGCTTGGGGAGCTGTTCTCCATGGCAGTGACCCTGTGGTAGAGGCAGGCATGCATCCTGAGCCTGTCTTGCTGCCAAACCCATAACCCTTTCTCCCGACCCTGCACCTCCAGGTGGTAAGCCCAAGCTCTGGCTCCTTCCTTCCAGAGTCGATCCCCTCTGGAGATACCCAGTCAGAGTTATCCCTCAGGGAACAGGCTTCACCTGAGGTGCTGAGAGGGCAAGGTCTGTATGGGTCAGTGTAGAAAGAGACAGCGGTGAGCCCTGGTGGGAGGAGACTGGTTTCTGGTGTGTCTGGGAGTTTGGGACCGTGCCCTGCCATCCCTGTGTGGAAACTCCTGGTCCTAAGATCAAAAAAATTTCCGTTCCTCTGGTATGAGTCAGAGTCAGGTTAAAATATACACCTGCCCGGGGAGATTTACTTATAAGTGAGTATTAGGTCAGAGCTTCTGAGAAATTGGGGCAGTGGTGGTTTTATAAACTGTGCTATTTTATGAATTGCTTTTTATACACTAATGTAGTATGATCATTCCTCATCAAAATTCTACAAAACGTGCTTGTCACGGTAGGTGGTGCTTTGTCACAGGGATTGCCATTGGTATAATTTATTTTTTATAAAAATACTGAGTGTGTATGATGTGTGTGCATGCATATCATGGTATATATGTGGAGAGAGATCAGAGGACAGCTCTGTGGAGTCGTTGGTTGTATTTATTTATTTATCTATCTATCTATCTATCTATCTATCTATCTATCTATCTATCTATCTATCTATCTATCTAATTTATGAGGTTGACCAGTTGGCCTTTTCAATTTGATTAACTTAGGACAGTTGTGTAGTGGTTGTGATTTTCTTGTCATCTATGGGGTCTTGGGGTCGGAGCTCAGGCCATCAGTCTTGCAGCCTTTACCTCTCAGCCACCTTCACGGGCCATCTGGAGTTTTTATTTCTAGTGGCCCCACTGTCTCTGTAACCTGCACCATGGTGTTTGTGCTGGTTCTTGATGGCTGTCAACTTGATTATAAAGGGAGAAGTGCCCAGGACATTTTCAAAACACACTGGATTATCTTAGAGACCCCTTATGACCCCTCAGTATAGTGGTACCAGGCCCTAGGCTGGGGGCCCTGATGTGGTGAGAGGAGGGAGGAGGAGACAGTTAGTTCAACCATTCTCCTCTTTCGGCCTCTGTCACTATGAGGTGAGCAGCTCTGCTGTGCATACCTGAAGCCATACTATTCTGCCTCACCCAGGCCCAGAGACCCAAAGGAAGCAGGCCAAGAGCAGGAACTTTGAAGCCCTGAGGTCTTTCCTCTTTGAGCTGTTTTTCTTGGTTGTTTTCCAGAGCTATGTGAAGTGTACCTGGTGTGTTTCCATCAGGTAAGTTCTGACACAGAATTCCTGGGACAAACCCTTTGAGGCTTAGAGTTGCTATCGCAGGACCAGCTTCTATTGGAAGGATAGAAGGTAGACTTTAGAGTTGCAGGTGTCTACATAGAAGGCTCCTGGGCCACTGCAAACCAGACTTGTGGGTCTTGGAGATTGGGAACTCCTACTGGGGTCCTCTGTACATCTGAACACCTTCGGGTGTCATCTGTGTCATGACATGTCTGTGAGGCAGCTGACATGTATAGGACTCTGTGAAGTGGGTCATCAAGACTGGCCTAGGGGAAGGAGAGGGCAGAGGAGCAGCCAGGCTGGTGCTGTGACTCTTCCCTCCCTCCCTCCCTCCCTCCCTCCCTTTCTAACCTGCAAGACCCTGCATTGCAGGCTGTGGTACAGGTCTGAATTGCTTACAGCAGAGCCTGGCCTGTGGAACCCTGAAGAAGGATTTTTGCATGTGCCCTCCACCCAACCTTGTCCCTTGCCTGGGACTTGGAATCTTATTAAATGTTTGCATGGACCAAAAGCACAGGTGTGGGGACAGCTGATGAGTTTGGTGGGTGGGTAGCCTAGACTATTAGGGGTCGGGTGGACCTTCAAGAGCCAGGCCTCAGCTTTGCCCTGCCTCTCAGGACCTGTGTATAGGGACAGGAGTGGAAGCATCTAGTTGGCTCTTGGGACTTTCACAGAACTCTGATAGATGACAGATTGCTCAAGGATTGTAATAGTGGTGGGAAGGGATGAGGATGGAGCAGATGTATCAAGGACCAGGGCATGACTCATCGCAGATAACATCTAAGTGGGTCCACAGAGTGGAATGGACCTCAGAGAGGTTGGAGAGGCAGAGGGGTGACAGCATCTTTAGGCTGAAAAGCAGGATAAAGCTGGGTAAAGATAATATGGTGAGCCAAGAAGCTTTGGTGGGGTCATGAATGAGTCTTGTTATCCCTAAGTAAAGACATTCTCAGTAGTAATTCTAGGACAGTGTTGGAAGACACAAGGACATGTCTGTCTGGTCATGGGAGACAAAATCCTAGCTGGCTCGGTGTCATCCAAAACAGACAGTGAGTCCTGCCATCATTCCTCTTTGCTGCTAGAGCGTCGGGGCAGACGGAGGTGGGCTGTGTAGTGTGCTGTGCATTCAGCATGTTGGTGAACGTGCTCTGGCCGCTGAGGCTCATCTGACAGTGTCAGCTGCTCTGCCCTGGTCACCTTTTCCAGTGCAAGCCTCTCTCTGCCTTCCGAACCCTCCTTGGTGCTCCTCATTCCACTGTCCCCCAGCACTGTGTCCTGGGTCACTGGTGGTATTCTCACTAAGAGGAGGTGGGGTGGGGGTGGCCTGTGTTCCAAGCCCTCTGCATGGTGCTCGGCCTGGAGCTAGGGCCTCAAACTGTTGAGTGGTGAAGACTCACCTAAATAGAGCTCTCCCACAGGAAGCAGCAGAGGGGCCTTCTGACTAATCCTCAGCATAACGAGCCGGCCTTGGTGCAGCCCCTCACCTTCCCCAGCTCCTCAGGGAGGGCGCTCAAGTGCAGCTCTTCACTGAAGAAGCTCCAGCTCAAGGGCTCTTCCTGTCTTCCTGCCTCTCAGCACTTGGAACTGCCTTTAAAAGGCTTGTTAATTAATTGGCCGGGCCCCTTGGAATTGGGGAGGGAGGGGCTGTTGATGGGCCTAGGAAAGCTAACTCCAGAATCAGGTGTGGGCCCCCACGGGAGGGCCGTTCAAGTAGAGTGGGAGCTATAAAGTCAGTGATTTCAGTGATGTGGGCAGACATTTCGGAAATGGGTAGATTTTCTTTTTAAAAATAAGCCTTGTTTCTGTTTCTCCTGTCTTCAGTATGGAAATACATGTTTGCAGAGAAAGGGGGACAGAGGTGAGTCTCAGGTCTTTGGCTTTGATCTGGAACTGGGTGATCTTCCTGCCTCAGCCTCCTGAGTCCTGGGGTTACAGTTGTAGGCCACCATGCCTGCTCCCGGTGGCCCTTGACACAAATACACACATCACCAAGCCTTCTGGTCTCAAAGGAGAAGGAAAGAAATGAATCTTCTTCCTACCCTCCCACAGGTATTCTTCCAGCTGGAGGACAACCACTGGGGGGCCGCTCTCCGACCCATTGTCATCCACAGCTCTCCTGTCCTCTGGCAGAGACCAGAGCTGGATACTGTTGTCGTCCTTGGAGCCTGGGGTGGTGTAGCTCCCATGTTGTAAGGCTGCCAGCCCACACCGTCTCCCCTGCTTGAATCCGTGTGCACTGTGATGGGGTTGATTCCTGAACTCCGAGAGTGAGTCATGGTGACCTTGCTCCCGTCTTCTGAAGGACAGAAGTGACTCAACATGTGAGGCAAGATTTGTTCCTCATCTGTCTCCCATAGGCTTCTGTCAGGGATTCCCCAAAGGCTCCACACCCTTACCAGGAGACTGGCCCAGGGGTCAGCCTTTGGAGACGCTTGCTTCCTGGAACCCCTGCCTACAGAGCAGAGTGCTTACAGAGGAGGAAACAGAAGCCTAGGAAGGGGAGTGATGTGCCCAAGGCCACACAGGCAGTCTCTAGCTAAGCTTGAGTCCTTCTGGGCCCTCATTCTGAGTGCTGTGCCAGCATTCCCTGGTCTGTTTCCTCAGCCTCCCAGTTAAGGGCCTGAGATGTTCATCTGCTCTCGCCTGTTAGTCACAGATGTCAACCTTTGAGGGAGCTGGGCTGTGCCAGGATGGGACTACACGCCCTGCCCTTTCCTTGTCTGGCTGGAGTGCCACTGGCGGATGCTTATGCAGGGCCCCCCTGCTAATGCTGCAGGAGTTCCAGGGCTGGGCCTGTCTGAAGGAAAAACAGGAAGCAGGGAGCCCCTTTGGACTCCAGTTTGGCCATACCAGGTTTCATCTTGTTCTTGCTGGGCCACATCCCCTCAAGTCATGGAGCCAGTGTACACAAGGTGCCCCTGGCTTCCTAGTGCATGGCAGGGCTTCCAGTTAGCTGCTGCTGCTTTCTTTGCAGACTCGGAGAGTGATTTGTAACTGACCCAGGCAGACTGTCGTAAGGAGAGGACTTGGCACAGTGTGGGGTCCCTAGGCCTCTTCTGCAGTTGAGTTGAACTTCCCTTTTGAAGTCAGCTGTGGGCATCTGACCTTGCATTTCCTCTCTCAACCAATGGCATGGGTCATAAAGTCAGCACTCACTCGCTACCCTCCATTTCCGGAGACCCTGGCCAGTACTAGATCGAGAACTATGTATGGGCAGGGACAACAAATGACGCCTGGCCTCAGGAAGGAGTGATCACAGTAAGTATACTAACATTGAGCCACATCCTCAACACAAGCCTAGTAAGATACGGTGGGCAGCCACATATGTGGCATGTGCTCACTAATGGTCACATGAAGATGTCTGGGTTCCCCCAGAAGTCCACAGCTAGAGCACTGTGCAAGTAAGGTGGGTCCCAGCACAAGGAGCAGGCAGAGCTTCCTGGGACCATATCTTGTCTTCTCTCTCCAAGTTCCAGGCCCCTCTCTGGAGATACTGAGGCACTTGGGAGCTTGGGGACACACACTGGCCTGGTTGTAAGTCAGCCTCCAGCAGATGTGAGTTCAAGTGTAGACTTAGTTGTTTTCCAGGCCCTCAGCTCTAGGAAATGGTGCCAGTGCCCCAATCCATCTCAAAGCCATTCCAAGCAGGAATGATAGCCAGGATATTCCAAATGATGCTCCACCCAGCTGTGGCCACTGTGTAGCACAATCCCAGTCTTGGTGACCTCAGGCAAGTCACTTAGGCCCAGTTATCAAATGTAAATTGGAATCAGGACAGTTCCTCTGAAGGAGGTGGGAGGTGTATTTACTGGCTGCCATCATTGCTCAGTAAAATGGTCCTGTACACTATAGCTGGTTTTGCTGTAAGCTCAGGGTGTATAACCCACAGCCAGTGGTCTATCTCTGGTCACCCTGCATCAGTCAAGGTGACCACGGGATTCAGGAGACTCGATCTTTTTTGTTGTTGTCTTTTTTTTTTTTTTTTTTTTTTTTTTTTTTTTTTTTCTCTTTTTTTTTTTTTTCTTTTTTTCTTTTTTTTTTGTGATATATATTTTTTATTTTACAATACCATTCAGTTCTACATATCAGCCATGGGTTCCCCTATTCTCCCCCCTCCCATGCCCTCCCCTTACCCCCAGCCCACCCTCCATTCCCATCTCCTCCAGGACAAGTCCTCCCCCGAGGACTGTGATCGACTTGGTAGACTCAGTCCAGGGAGGTCCAGTCCCTTCCTCCCAGACTGAGCCAAGTGTCCCTGCATAAGTTCCTGGTTTCAAACAGCCAACTCATGGAATGAGCACAGGACTTGGTCCCACTGCCTAAATGCCTCCCAAACTGATCAAGCCAATCAACTGTCTCACCTATTCAGAGGGCCTGATCCAGCTGGGAGCCCCTCAGTCTTTGGTTCATAGTTCATGTGTTTCCATTCATTTGGCTATTTTTTTTCAATAATTGAGTAAAACTGAAATTTATTATATGCCACAGTCATCCTACGGACCTCCATGCTATATATATATAGCCTCTATGGTTCTATGGGTTGTGGTCTGATTGTTCATTTTATATCTAGAATCCACCAATGAGTGAGTACATACCATAACTGTCTTTCTGGGTTTGGGTTACCTCACTCAGGATGATATTTTCTAGTTCCATCCATTTGCCTGCAAATTTCATGCTTTCATTGTTTTTCTCTGCTGAGTAGTACTCCATTGTGTATATGTACCACATTTTTTTCATCCATTCTTCCGTTGATGGGCATCTAGGTTGTTTCCAGGTTCTGGCTATTACAAATAGTGCTGCTATGAACATAGCTGAGCATGTATCTTTATGGTATGTATCAGCATTCTTTGGGTATATGCCCAAGAGTGGGATGGCTGGGTCTTGAGGTAGTTTGATTCCTAATTTTCTGAGAAACCGCCATACTGATTTCCATAGTGGTTGTACAAGTTTACATTCCCACCAACAGTGGAGGAGTGTTCCCTTTGCTCCACATCCTCTCCAACATTGGTTGTCATTGGTGTTTTTGATCTTAGCCATTCTAACAGGTGTAAGGTGGTATCTCAGAGTCGTTTTGATTTGCATTTCTCTGATGATTAAGGATGTTGAGCATTTCTTTAAATGTCTTTCAGCCATTTGTAGTTCTTGTTTTGTGAATTCTCTGTTTAGCTCTTTAGCCCATTTTTTAATTGGACTGTTCAGTGCTTTGATGTCTAGTTTCTTGAGTTCTTTATATATTGTGGAGATCAATCCTCTGTCAGATGTGGGGTTGGTGAAGATCTTTTCCCAATCTGTTGGCTGTCTTTTTGTCTTATTGACTGTGTCTTTTGCCCTGCAAAAGCTTCTCAGTTTTGAGAGGTCCCATTTATTAATGGTTGTGCTCAGGGTCTGTGCTGTCGGTGTTTTATTTAGGAAATGGTCTCCAGTGCCAATGCGTTCAAGAGTGCTTCCTATCTTCTTTTCTATTAAGTTTAGTGTAACTGGATTTATGTTTAGGTCTTTGATCCACTTGGACTTGAGTTTTGTGCATGGTGACAGATATGGATCTATTTGTAATCTTTTACATATTGACATCCAGTTATGCCAGCACCATTTGTTGAAGATACTTTCTTTGTTCCATTGTATAGTTTTGGCTCCTTTGTCAAAAACCAGGTGTTCATATGTGCATGGATTAATGTCAGGGTCTTCAATTCGATTCCATTGGTCCGTATGTCGGTTTTTATACCAGTACCAAGCTGTTTTTATTACTATAGCTCTATAGTAGAGTTTGAGGTCCGGGATGGTGATGCCTCCAAGGGTTGCTTTATCGTATAGGATTCTTTTAGCTATCCTGGGTCTTTTGTTTTTCCATATAAAGTTGAGTATTTTTCTTTCCAAGTCTGTGAAGAATTGTGTTGGGATTTTGATGGGGATTGCATTGAATCTGTAGATTGCTTTTGGTAAGATTGCCATTTTTACTATGTTAATCCTACCTATCCATGAGCATGGGAGATCCTTCCATTTTCTGATATCTTCTTCAATTTCTTTCTTTAGAGATTTAAAGTTCTTATCAAAAAGGTCTTTCACTTGTTTAGTTAGTGTTATCCCAAGGTATTTTATATTATTTGTGGCTATTGTAAAGGGTGATGTTTCTCTGACTTCTTTCTCAGCCCTTTTATCATTTGTGTATAGGAGGGCTACTGATTTTTTTGAGTTGATCTTGTATCCTGCCACTTTACTGAAGGAGTTTATCAGCTGTAGAAGTTCCCTGGTAGAGTTTTTGGGGTCACTTATGTATACTATCATATCATCTGCAAATAGTGAAAGTTTGACTTCTTCCTTGCCAATTTGTATCCCTTTGATCTCCTTTTGTTGTCTTATTGCTCTAGCTAGAACTTCTAGTACTATATTGAATAAATATGGGGAGAGTGGACAGCCTTGTCTTGTTCCTGAATTTAGTGGTATCGCTTTGAGTTTCTCTCCATTTAATTTGATGTTTGCTGTTGGCTTGCTATAAATTGCTTTTATTATGTTTAGAAATGTTCCTTGTATTCCTATTCTTTCTAAGACCTTTATCATGAAGGGGTGTTGGATTTTGTCAAAGGCTTTTTCAGCATCTAGGGAGATGATCATGTGGTTTTTTTCTTTCAGTTTGTTTATATGGTGTATTACATTGACTGATTTCCGTATGTTGAACCATCCTTGCATCCCTGGGATGAATCCTACTTGGTCGTGATGGATGATTGTTTTGATGTATTCTTGGATTCGGTTTGCCAATATTTTGTTGAGTATTTTTGCATCAATGTTCATGAGGGAGATTGGTCTGTAGTTCTCTTTCTTTGTTGCATCTTTGTGTGGTTTGGGTATCAGGGTAATTGTAGCCTCATAAAAAGAGTTTGGTAGTGTTCCTTCTGTTTCTATTGTGTGGAACACTTTGAAGAGGATTGGTATTAGTTCTTCTTTGAAAGTCAGGTAGAATTCTGCACTGAAACCATCTGGTCCTGGGCTTTTTTTAGTTGGGAGACTTTTGATGACTGTTTCTATTTCTTTAGGGGTTATTGGTCTATTTAAATGGTTTATCTGGTCTTGATTTAATTTTGGTATTTGGTATTTATCCAGAAAATTGTCCATTTCTTCCTGGTTTTCCATTTTTGTGGAGTACAGGTTTTTGAAGTATGATCTGATGATTCTCTGGATTTCCTCATTGTCTGTTGTTATGTCTCCCTTTTCATTTCTGATTTTGTGAATTTGGGTGTTCTCTCTTTGCCTTTTGGTTAATTTGGCTAGTGGTTTGTCTATCTTGTTGATTTTTTCAAAGAACCAACTCTTTGTTTCATTGATTTTTTGTATTGTTCTCTTGTTTTCTATTTCGTTGATTTCAGCCCTCAATTTGATTATTTCCTGGCGTCTATTTCTCCTGGGTGAGTTTGTTTCTTTTTGTTCTAGAGCTTTCAGTTGTGCTGTTAATTCATTGGTATGGGATTGCTCCATCTTCTTTATGTGTGCATTTAGAGCTATGAATTTTCCTCTTAGCACTGCTTTCATAGTGTCCCATAAGTTTGGGTATGTTGTACTTTCATTTTCATTGAATTCTAGGAACTCTTTAATTTCTGTCTTTATTTCTTCCTTGACCCATTGATGTTTCAGGTGGGTATTATTCAGTTTCCATGAGTTTGTGGGTTTTCTATAATTTTTGTTGTTATTGAGTTCTAACTTTAAGGCTTGGTGGTCTGATAAAATACAGGAGGTTATTCCAATTTTTTTGTATCTGTTGAGATTTGTTTTGTGTCCAAGCATGTGGTCAATTTTTGAGAAGGTTCCATGTGGTGCTGAGAAGAAGGTATATTCTTTTGTGTTAGGATGGAATATTCTGTATATATCTATTAGGTCCATTTGAGTCATAACATCTGTTAGGTCCTTTATTTCTTTGTTAAGTTTCAGTCTGGTAGATCTATCTTTTGGTGAGAGTGGTGTGTTAAAATCTCCCACTACTAATGTGTGGGGTTTGATGTGCGTTTTAAACTTTAGTAGTGTTTCTTTTATGAATGTGGGTGCTTTTGTATTTGGAGCATAAATGTTTAGAATCGAGACTTCATCTTGGTGGATTTTTCCTGTGATGAATATGTAATGTCCATCCTGGTCTCTTTTGATTGATTTTAGTTTGAAGTCTATTTTATTAGATATTAGGATAGCTACACCAGCTTGTTTCTTAGGTCCATTTGCTTGGAAAACCTTTTCCCAGCCCTTTACTCGGAGGTAGTGTCTGTCTTTGGAGTTAAGGTGTGTTTCTTGTATGCAGCATATGGATGGGTCCTGTTTTCTAATCCATTCTGTTAGTCTGTGTCTTTTTATAGGTGAGTTGAGACCATTGATATTGATGGATATTAATGACCAGTGATTGTTAATTCCTGTTATTTTTTTGGTTGTGTTGTGTTGTCCTTCTGTGGTGTATGTTGGTGTAGGATTATCTATTGCTTGATTTTTCATGGATGTGTTTAGCTTCTTTGGGTTGAATTTTCCCTTCTAGTGCTTTCTGTAGGGCTGGGTTTGTGGACAGGTATTGATTAAATCTGGTTTTATCCTGGAATATTTTGTTTACTCCGCCTATGGTGATTAAGAGTTTTGCTGGGTATAATAGTCTGGGTTGGCATCCATGGTCTCTTAGTGTCTGCATGAGGTTTGTCCATGATCTTCTATCTTTCATAGTCTCTATTGAGTAGTCTGGTGTTATTCTGATGGGTTTGCCTTTATATGTTACTTGGTCCTTTTCCTTTGCAGCTCTTAATATTTTTTCTTTATTCTGTGTGTTTAGTGTTTTGATTATTATGTGGCGAGGGGACTTTTTTTTTGGATCCAGCCTATTCGGTGTTCTGTAAGCTTCTTGTATCTTCATAGGTATTTCTTTCTTTAGGTTAGGAAAGTTTTCTTCTATGATTTTGTTGAATATATTTTCTGTGCCTTTGAGTTGGTATTCTTCTCCTTCTTCTATCCCTATTATTCTTAGGTTTGGTCTTTTCATGGTGTCCCAAATTTCCTGGACGTTTTGTGTTAGGACTTTTTTGTCTTTATTGTTTTCTTTGACTGACGAATCTATTTTCTCTATCGTGTCTTCAGTGTCAGAGATTCTCTGTTCCATCTCTTGCAATCGGTTGGTTATGCTTGTTTCTGTAGTTCCTGTTCGTTTTGTCAGGATTTCTATTTCCAGCATTCCCTCAGCATGTGTTTTCTTTATTGTCTCAAATTCATTTTTCAGATCTTGGAATGTTTCTTTCATCTGTTTAATTGCTTTTTCTTGGCTTTCTTTGATTTCTTCCCATTTTTTGTTCGTTTTTTCTTCCATTTCTTTAAGGGAGTTTTTTATTTCCTCTTTAATGGAGTTTTTCATTTCCTCTTTAAGGGAAGTTTTTATTTCCTCTTTAAGGGAGTTTTTTATTTCCTCTTTAAGGAAAGTTTTTATTTCCTCTTTAAGGTAGTTTTTCAATTCCTCTTTAAGGAAAGTTTTTATTTCCTCATTGAGGGAATGTTTTATTTCTTCTTTAAGGGCCTCTATCATCTTCTTAATGTCATTTTTAGGGTTGATTTCTTCTGTTTCTTCTGTCATGGTATGTTTAGGTCTTGCAGGTGTAGAATCACTAGGTTCTGATGTTGCCATATAGGTCTTTATGTTGTTGCCTGTATTTTTGCACTGGCGCCTACTCATCTCTTCCTCTGTGAGGTGCAGGTGGTGTCTGTGTCTGAGAGTGCCTCTCTTGTTCTAATTTTTAGTCTTGGTTTAGTAGGGGTTCTTGGTTAAATTGGTGCTTTTGGGCTATTTCTTCAGGGGCAGCTGATTTCGATCGGTGAATTATATACTTATGATTTTGGTGATCTGGTTTGGTGTCTGAGTAGCGCCTTCTTCTGTGTTCTCAGGTCACTTTTTGTTCATTTGTCAACTCCTCAGCTGATCTTTTTTCTTCAGACTTTAAACTGTAGGCATCTGAATCCTCTCCCAGATGGGTTTCAGCTGAGCAGGGTAGTCTCACCAACACCTCCAAGTTGTTGGGTTTCACAGGATCAGCAGCTGGGCCCTGGGTTGTCCTCAGACGGAGTGTTCAGATTCGTTCTGGTTCTGACCCACGGAGATAGCTTCTTCCCCAGATGTTGGGGTTAGGGGCGTCCCTGTTCCAAGCTGTGTCTGCTTGTCTCCGTCCCTGGGCCTGTTTACCTCTGCGGTCCGCCGCCGGGCCTGTATGTCCCTGTCGGCCGCTGCACGTCTACCTCAGCGGGCTGCCGCTGGGCCCGTCTTCCTCCACAGGCCGCCGCCACAGGCCTACCTGCGTCTGCTTATCTTCGCCGCCGGGCCTGTCTACCTCTGTGGACCGCCGCTGGGCCTGAATGTCTCTGCCGGCTGCCGCCGGGCCTGAATATCTCTGTCGGCTGCCGCCGCTGGGCCCGTCTACCTCCGCGGGCCGCTGCTGGGCCCGTCTACCTCCGCGGGCCGCCGCCGCAGGCCTACCTGCGTCTGCTTGTCTCTGCCGCCGGGCCTATCTACCTCTGTGGGCCGCCGCTGGGCCTGAATGTCTCTGCCGGCTGCTGCCGGGCCTGAATGTCCCTGTCGGCCGCTGCCGCCAGGCCCGTTTACCTCAGCGGGCCGCCGCTGGGCCCATCTACTTCTGTGGGCCGCTGCTGGGCCTGAATGTCTCTGCCGGCTGCCGCTGGGTCTGAATATCCCTGTCAGCTGCCGCCGCTGGGCCCGTCTACCTCCACCGGCCCCCGCCGCAGGCCTACCTGCGTCTTTGTTGTTGTCTTAATGTGGTGGTAGCGGTGGTTTGCTCTCTCCATTTAGGGTCGGTATATCCTAAAGTATCTTCAAACTGTGTATTCAAGGATGACCTTGAATTTAGTGATCCTCCAGCGTCCACCTCCCAAGTGCTGGGATCACAGATATGTACCAACACACCTGGTTTATTCAGTGCTGAGGATGGAACCCAGCACTTAGTGCATGTGAGGCAAGCACTTTACCAACCCCAGCAGATTCTTGGCCTGGAGAGACTGGAGTTGGCCTGGGTGAGGTGGCTGACCCCAAGGCAGGTGTTAAGAGAAGCCTGCTCCAGGCTGGACCCATAGGCTTATCTCTTACCCTCCAGACTTGGCACTTGGGAGATGGTTTCCTGTTCTGAAAAAGTAGCTCAGGTATGCACAGCCTCAGTAGCCTGACGGCTAGGCTTCAAAGGAGCCGTGGTCACCATGGCTGTGGGGTGAGTGGATGTGGCAAATGGCCTTAGTGGTGCAGGGCCAGGGGGGAGGCAAGGGAGCTGGGGTGTAGGGGACTCAGGAGCACAGTGGGCTGAATCTACATGGGGGGTGGTGGTGGTGGTACTCCAAGAACGTGGGACTTGGTCAGGATTAGAGGTGAGCAGAGTGTATCTGGAGTAAGACAGTAGGGTGTGGTGGTGACTGTGGAGCAGACAAAAACCAATCACAGCATCCAGTCACCAGCTGTCTCACGTGGCCCCATCTGCTCTGACCCAGCCCCACCAGGCCGTGTGGTAGACCTGGCTGGACTGTCAGGAGTTGTGGTCTGAAGTCACAGGGGACAGGAAGGTGGCAGATCTGGAGGGACACACAGCTAGATGGGCTGATAACCAGCTGGATGGGGACACTCCCGTATTTGACACCAACACTGTCACAGGGACTGGGCCGAGCAGGCAGAGCAGCTCTGTAAATCTCATTGCCTCTCCTGTTAGAGTTTAGCCAGCCCTCTGCTGAGGGATTTGCTCTCAATGGATCTGCCTTGTTTTTCTGGTGCGGACAAATCCTTGCCTTCATAAAACATTCATGGCTCAATTTAGCTTTGGGGGAATGGAATTTCAACCCCTAGGCCCTGGTGCAGAAATTGCCTCTAGTCCCAAGAACTCACCCTGGCTCTGAGAGTCATCCCCAGCTCAGGGGCTCCGCTGGGGGTCTGCAGGGAATTGGCAGGCGCCTTGGTCTTCTCCGCCCCTGGCCCTGCCTTACTGAAGTAAGGTGAGGGCTTCCCTGGAGAATGGAGGCACCTGTGCATCAGCCAGCAACTCCTACCTGCCTGAGTCCCGCTGGCCCTGGAGACCCGCTAAGCCACCAGAGGACCGAAGCCCATGGTTGAGCCCAGGTGAGAGGAGGAGAAAGACCCCAGCCCACCTGTAGACTCATGGGAAATAATCTTTGCGAAGTTTGTTACTCGGCTCTCATAATAGGCCTCTTCTCTCCACGTTGGCCATGAATGACATTGAGGGGCAACTGACCCCACACACAGTTCAGGAGCGATGTGGTGTCCTCGTGAGGGGACACCACAACCAGGTAACATGTAAAAGAAAGCATCGACTGGGGGGGGGGGGGCGTTGCTTACGGTTTCAGAGGGTGAGTCTGGGCCTGATGTGAGGAGCATGGCGGCAGGCAGGGAGGCTTGGGGCTGGAGCGGTAGATGAGAGCTTAGATCCTGGTCCACAGGCGCAGAGAGTGAGACTGGGCCTGGCAAGGGCTACAGGCCCACCTACAGTGACCCACCTCAGATGACCCACCTCCAACGAGGCCACACCTCCCAGTTCTTCCTAAGGGGCCCACTAACTGGGAACCAAACGTTCAAATATATAAACCTATGAGGGCCATTCTCATTCAGACCACCACATGTGGTTTTTACAAGGGGGGGGCAGTCAGCTTTGGGAACCATTTTCTGGGACTTCTGAGAAAGAGAAATTTACCAACCATCTGGGCGGTGTGGGAGGAGAATGTGATGTCAGGAATGGAGGCAGCTGTCTTATCACACCAAGACCTCTTCATAGAACCAGAGGACAAAAGGATAGAAACCAGCTTTGAAGAGAGCAAGCCGGATGGCTGGGGAGCATCCAGTCCTTGATACATGTGAGCTTCTAGATCAACAGTGTCGAGAGACTGCCCCGGAGCGGGCTAAGTCAGCACTAAATGGCACTGCTCCTCCAAGGTGGGCCACAACTACACGCAGCGGCACATTTAGGTTTGGGGTTTTAGTGCCTAGGCCTCTAGACAGAGTCCACGAGAGCATCACTTCTGGGGAAAACCAGGTAAATTAGGTACCCAGCAGATGTAGATTTTATACATGAATTTTGGGATATCTGGCCAGTGGCAGAAGCCATCCATCAGTTGTGACAGGTCTGGAGTGTGTCATTTATTTCTGCTGTCCAGGGTGGCCTCTGTTCTGAGACACCCCATGGTTCCTGCTTCCTGTGGTTACAACCCAGAACCCTTTTCTCCCGCACAGTGTGCAGGGCCAGCCCATGTGCAGGGCTGCCATAGATGTAGGAAATGAGTCAGTGGAGGAAAAGGAAAACACCCAGTTCAGCTTGAGAACAGTGAGAGCAGACTTTTAATGGTCTGAGAGGTTAGTGTCCTTGGACCCTGTGGCTCGGTGTCCAGGGCACAGGAGAACACAGTCAGCAAGGTCTGAGAATCATGTTTTTTTGTTTTTTTGTTTTTTTCTAGTCAAGAATAGGGAGGTGGGGTGGGGTGCTGGTTTCATCAGGTCCAGAACCTGCAGGGCAGGAGGTAAGTCAGGCTGCCGGGTTTTCAGACCTCCCAGCCTCAGGGCATGTGGTGGGGTAAGCTGTTTTCTGGAACTCCAAGGGTAGCAGGTTTCTGGAAGTCTTGGACTTATTTTATGGCTCTGGTTTTAGAGTTCGGGGTGGGGGGATCCTTTGGAAATGAGTATGTGACATTTGGGGCTGGTACAGGCAGACCCTTCACCCTGCTTGCTCTAAGATGGCAGGGTGACAAGTCTGTGAGTTGCCTCATGTTGCCTCAAGAGAACTTGGGTCCTCTGCAAGAGCTGTACACACTCAGCAGCTGAGCCATATCTCCACCCTCGGACTAATTCCCCAGGGAGTGGAGCAGAAATCCCAGGTGGTTATAATGCCAGCTGCCCCTTCCTCTGGGTCTCTCTCACTCCAGCTGCACACCTACTCACCTACTCCTGCACACCTACTCACCCTTCTTCCTTACATGGCCCTCACCAGAAGCCAAGTAGATGCCAGCTCCTCTAGAGCTGTGAACCAAAATAAACCTTCTTGTTTGGTTGGTTTGGTTTTGGTTTTTCGAGACAGAGTTTCTCTGTGTAGCTTTGGAGCCTCTCCTAGAACTCACTCTGTAGACCAGGCTGGCCTCGAACTCAGAGACCCGCCTGTCTCTGCCCCCCGAGTGCTGGGATTAAAGGAGTGTGCCACTATCTCCTGATCAAAATAAACTTCTTTACAAATTTATAAATTATCTGCCTCTGATGTTGGTTACAGCAAGAGAATACAAATACAGATATGTTGGGTCTCTGCTGGGGAGAGGCCTCCTGTTCACCTCTTCCCATTTTCCTGGCCCCTGCTGCGCTGAAGCCACTGGAGAAGGACATGCTAGGCCTGGGTAGTGGCGAGGGGGCTCAGGTCTAGACACTGAGGGAAATAACCAGGACACAGGTGCCCCATAACCAGGACATGGGTGCCTCCATCAGCCTTTGTGCCCTGAACACCCTGTGACGTGGCCTCCAGTCCCTGGAAGCCACACTCTTTTCTTCTGTCAACCCTGGAGGGTTATTAGCCAGTCTCCCTGACTGGCTGGGTGAGCCCTCACAGCTCATCAGGGCTTCCTAGGGTTAGCAGACAGCCCAGTGTCCCCAAGTAGGATTTATACCTCATCTCACTGTCCAAGCATGGCCCACAGCCAAGGAAGTGGACCTGCTCACCGTGGATGTAGAAAGTTCGATGGCAAAAACCACAGTGCCACATTGGCTAAGAGCTGAGACAGTGACACTGTCCGCCAAGAGTATAAAACTCACCCCAGGCTTGGTCCCTACAGTGGGGGAGTGGCCATGGGACCGGGTAGAAACTGCTCGTGGATGGAACAGTGCTTTCCTCATGGGAGTGGGTGAGCTGGGCCACTTTTCGCTCTCTTGCTCACTTTTTTTTTTTTTTTTGTTTAAGCCCGGCCCAGGCTGGCTTAAACTTACTTTGTAGGTGAGGCTAACCTTGAACTTCTGATCCACTTGCCTCTCCCTCAGCAGTTTTCAACCTGTGGGTCACAACCCCTTTGGCAAACTTTTATCTCCCAAAATATACTATGATTCACAACAGCAGCAAAATTACAGTTATGGAGTATCAATGAAAATAACTCTATGGTTGGGGGGTCACCGCAACGTGAGGAACTGTATTAAAGGGCTGCAGCATCAGGAAGGTTGCGAGCCACTGGCCTACCTCCTTAGTGATGGGGTTACAGGCATGGACCCCCACTCCTGGTTTCGCGCCGTCCTGAGGACTGAAGCCAGGACCTCATGCAGACTAGGCAAGGAGGCAAGTGACTGAGCCTCAACCCCAGGCAGTCCCTGCCTGCTCTCACGCTCTAGTTTTGCAGCCAGACGTGCTGTGCCATGCTGTCTACACAGACAAGGCCAGTGGCAGGTGGGATGGGTAGTGGTTTAAAAGAAAAAAGGGAGTGGCCTGTGGGAGTAGGTGTGGCCTTGTTGGAGGAAGTGTGTCACCCTGGAGACAGGTGGTCTCATACATGCTCAAGCTACATCCAGTGAGACAGACAACTTCCTGCTGCCCGTGAGTCAGGATGTCAGGAGTCTCAGCACCTCCTCCAGCACCATGCCTGCCTGCAGGCCACCACACTCCCAGCCACCGTGCTCCCCGCCATGATGATAATGGACTGAACCTCTGAAACTGTAAGCTGCCACCTCAATGAAATGTTTTCCTTCTAAGAGTTGCCGTGGTCATGGTGTCTCTTCACAGCCATAGAAACCCTGAGACAGGCTGCTCTACCCAGCACTCCATGGCCCTCAGAGCTCTTTTCATTATAAATCCCCCAGTGTTGGGGTTTCTGCTACAGCAACAGAAAACAGACTATGACGCTGTCCTTGCCTCCTTTGAGGTCATCCCTCTCCACCCTCCAGGGAAGCAGCAGGACCAGGACAAACAATAAAAGGCCACAAAAGCCATAAAAGAGCTGTTACGATTCTCCAAAGCCATGAGAACAGGCTCTTCTTTCTCTCAGGTCTCTATGTCCCCAGACACACTGCTACGTAGTTAGGAAAGGCCTCATGGAGACATACCACCCAGCTGTCATTCAGACCCAGAACATTCCTCAGTCTTGGTACAACCACGTTGATTGGCAGCCCAGGCCCACCTGCCTTCTGTTCCAACCCAGCCCAGCCCCTACCTGAGTCAGCCTGCCTGCCAGGGTGCTGGTCTGCAAGTTGAGTTTTTTCTTCGCTAATTCTATGGTTCTGGGGATCAAACCTGGTGTCTCACACATGCCGGAAAAGTGCTCTTCACACAGCCACATCCACAGCTCTGGGCTTTTTTCTTGGTAATGTCCTTAACCCAGGAAGAGGTGGTGTCCCTTCCCTGGCTTGGTGTCCTGCTCCTCCTGTTGAAGTTGAGCGGGAAGGCTGATTCTTATTCCCGTGGGTGCCGCCATCACAGGAGGACCCCGAGGCAGTTGTCCGCTCTCAGCTGTCCCCTGTTCAATGTGTGGGTGCAGGTGCATAAAATAGGTCAGTGAGAAAATCACACTGTTTGTCCTGGAGATCTGCAGGACTGCAGAGCCACTCATGGCTAACAGTGAGGGACCATCATGCTTTGTCCCTCATCCAGGAGGCACCCCCCTCACCTTCTGGGGTAAGACACATCTAAATCAGCTAGCCCGTGAGATGAGCTTGGCACAAGAGTTCTCCATCTTTCTGTCATGCCAGCTTCTCAGAGTCCTCTTCTTTGCCTCAGCCTTGTCCCTAGATGTGACTGTCCTGTTGTGCATTGAACAGCTGATGTGGGTCCTCTCAACACTGTCTCCATGTTTCAGGACTTCTCTTGTTTTAATGAAGCCCTCTTCTAAATTCATGGCTCTTCTTTTCTGGTCAAAAAGTCCCAACACATAGAATGAGGTTGACTGCTCATACAGCTCCTGGGGAGGTTCCAGAAGGATATGTGATGGTTAATACTGTTTGTCAACCTGACAGGATCTAGGACAACCTAGGAGATAAACTTCTGAGCATGTCTGCAAGGGAGTTTCTAGATGGGGTTAACCAAGGTGGAAAGACGTCCCCACCCGCTGCCAAACTGTAGGAAGTACCCTATGGACTGGGATTCCAGACTGAATAAAAAAGAGAGAGCTAGCTGCGTGTGGACAAGAACAAGCTGGCTGTGCCTGCCACCCATCATCCCTGTGGGTACAGCGTGGCCAGCTGCCTGGTGCTCCTGCCGCCATCACAGGACTTCACCACAGCGATTAGCGTAAAAACCCTTAGTTGTTTTTGCCATGACAACCAGAAAAGCAATTAATGCCGATCGCTACCACATCAAGGCTCCCTAGGCTACTGAGACAGGAGTGGCACATGCAGGGCTGAAGCCTGGCTCTGCCATTGACCTTGAACTCCCTTTTCACTGTCTTCTCAATGAAATGGAAATACGGAAGCCACTGCCCTACAGAGTTGTTAGGATTCACATAGTCGAAGGCAAGAACCGACGCTTGATCAAAGGTGAACTCTGCAGGCACCCTGTGGCACATGCATACACGTGATAAATAAATGCAGTAATAACAGTGCATGTGCAGTTAAAGTGCTGTTAGTACCAAGTTCAGAATGATTACTTGAAAGTCAAGAAGTCACTGGGAGGAAATGAACATTTAAAATCTGTTGCTGTGGTTTTGCAAATTTTTTTTGCTTTTGAGTATGCTTTCTAGAGTGTTCACAGCATGTCACATGATGCCACTCCCATGTTGTTGATCTTCCTCACTTGATCAACTCCCTGTCCCAAGCCCTGGGAGTTTTTAGTTTTGGAAATGGATGGGTGCTGAGGGGACTTGACTGAGTTTGGATCAGCAAGGCTGGCAGTTCTGCTCTTGACCCCTAGGAGGCAGCAGAGGGAAGCAAACAAGCACCTTGCGGGGGGGAAAATGATTGGAAACCAGCTCAGAAAGAAAGGGCTGTCCCAGAGGCACAGCAAACTGTCTTTCACACCAGTGGCCCTGGATGTCCCTTCTAATGACTAGGGTTAAAAACAAACAAACAAACAAACAAACAAACAACAGCTAGAAGGACTGAGGAAATGGGGGAGCCGAGCCAGCCACCCCAAAGCTTATTTTAAGAGGTGATGTTTTTAACTTGAATGCTTATCTTATCTGAAGACGCAGAGGTCAGTTATGGAAGGCCAGAGGAACCCAAGGTGGTCCTGGACTCTGGCCCTTGCTCTGCTCCTTCTTGAGCCTCTGTCTCCCCAGTTGAGATCGGAGCGTGCTAGGGACTTGAGAATTCCGTAAAACTGCAAGTGCAGTCTTTGGGCTGATGTGCCTGACACATAGTTGGTCACGGGGTGGGCCCTTCCGCTCCTGCCCCTGACGTCCAAGCCGAGGCCAGTCTGCTGGGTGCTCGGCTTTCTGAGCACCCTTGCTGCTGCTGTTTGGAGTGTGTGCACTGTGGGTTCCAGACTCTTCTCTAAGCGTGGCTGGGTTCTGAGTTCGAGGTTCCCTCTCCTCACACAGAGCTGGCTTCAATACTTGGCATGAGGCAGAATGTGAGCCTCCTGTCACATCTCCCAGAAGCGTCACCTGCATCCACTCACCCTGCCTTCTGTCCGGGCAGGAAACAGCCACAGGCATGTCATGCATCTGCTCCAGAGCCGTTGCTGGAGTAAAGCATCCGCCCTGTCCAGGCCCCGAGACAGCAGCTCTCCCAACACCAGCCATATCCTTGTGTGTGCTCCATGCTTCTTTCTGTCAAAGGCTTTGTGCAGATGGTGGATGGAACCACCAAGAAGCCTCAGTTTCCCCACTTGTAAGACAGACAACAAGAACCCCTTGAGAGTTGAGACTGATGGTATGGGGGAGGCAATGAAGAAGAATGCACACTGTCCTCTTTCCCATGCCGATTACAGATGAGAAATTGAGGCAGGCAGGGAGGTGGGGTGTCCAGGAAGTGGTCCAGATGTACAGCCCAGATGTGATGGAGGCAGGATTGCCATCCAGAGTTGTTTGCCTGCAGTGGGAACATCTGTTGCCTTGTCCCAGGTCTACTGTCCCTCGCCAGCGAGGTCCCACACACCCTCTTGTCTATCCTCTGCTCTGACCGACCACTGTCACATCTGGAACGATGGCATTCTCAGCCATCGCCTTGTTTATTACTGTCTCCTCCCCCCCTCCCCCCCGAACTGAAGCCCTATAAAGGTGCAGCCCCAGGATGCCTTTTTATTGTCTTTGCAATTGTGTTTTATATTTTTGAGGCAGCGTCTCACTATGTAGCCCAGTGTGATCTTGAACTAATGACCAACCTGACTTGCTCCCCCAGGTACCAGGATGCCAGGCATGTGCTACTAGGCCTAGCTTCCAGCCTGTCTTGTTCATGGATACCCTAGTATAGTGAAAGGACTGAGAGAAACTTCCAGAAGAGTCAGAAGGGCTCTCCATGAGGGTATTAAAGAGGAAAACTGAGGGGCGGCTGGTGGAGCACTGGCCTCAAGTATGTGGGCCTGGATTTTATACTGGGCACCACAAACACCACCACAACAAAGGAGGAGTTTCTGCCCATCGCTGTCTAATGAGGCCAGTTCCTTTCTCCCTGGAGACCCCACCCTCTGGGAGGGAAGGCTTTAATTGCGGAGCTCCAGGCTCCTCCCTCCTCTAGAAACCCTGCCCACATGGCGTGGCCGGCCTTACGACTTGAGCAGGGGGATGGAATGGGCTTTGTCTTAGACACTATGAGGTTGTCTAAAAACCTCCCCAGTAATTGGCAACTACCTAATCACTTGCCATAATTAGGAGAGCCTGGAGGCTCAGAGGCTCAGGAATCAGGAATCAGGAAGGCTTCGGGCTGGCAGCAGCTGAACTCCGAGGAAGAATGGAAACCCAAGTCCCCTGGGAACAGGTCCCTTCAAAGCATGTTCGTAGTTCCCGAAAAGTACCACTTTCATTGTTAACAGAGACCAGTTTTCTCCTGGTAGATTTTGTTTCATGTAAAACAAACGTACAATTCCCAACTGCACAGCCTGTGAGTTTTCAGTCCCCAAAGCCCCTTGCAACCTCTCCCGGCCACTGTTCCCTTCCCAGGGGTGATCATATTGGTACTGAACATGGTAGATGGGGCTGGCAAGACAGCTCTATGGTAAAGTGTTTGCCACACAGGCATGAGGACCTGAGATCAATCCCCGGCACCCATTTAAAAACCCGGGTGTGGCGGTACATACTTACAGTCCCAGGGCTCAGGAGGAAGAGACAGGCAGATCCCTGGGGGTGGGTGGTCAGCCAGCCTAGCCTAAGCCCCAAGCCTCAGGCCCTAGTGAGAGACCCTGTTTCAAAAACTCGAGGAATGACACTGGATGTTGAGACCCTGATGAGCATATGCACACATGCACACCCCCATATGCATACATGTACACACACAAACACAGAGAGACAATTGTTTGGGTCTTTCTTCTGGATTCTCACATTCAAAGGCATCTGTAGCCTGGCAGGTTCCCTGAGTGCTGGGTCCCATGGTTGCTTGGGCCTTTCTACAGAGGTCTAATGCTGTCAGGCCCAATGTTGGCAGGTAATTTCATCTTGTATGAGAAGCCGAAACCTGTATTTTTTTAATGGCGAGTCTTAGATTCTTGAGTGTGGCCAATGAGGAAACCTTGGCATACTGTGGTGCCAACTTCATCCAAGCCAAACCAAACATGTTTCTGGCCTGATTGGGACTGCAGGCTGCCAGCCGGGGGGATCTGGAGGGCCCCAGGCCCAACGGAAACAAGTCTGAAGATAAACATCATCTTTTAGAGTAAGTCACTAACACTGGGGGGGTTAGGGAGAGACAACCCATTGCCGGCAGGAGCGGAGGTTGACGGCACCACGAAGGACACAGGATGAGACAGCAAGGCTGTTGCAGGCAGCGGGAACAGCGTGATGAATGTGCAGTCAGGGACCACAAAGGAGCCTGGTGTTGTCATGGCAGTGGAGATGTGAGCAGAAGCCAGTGGTGTTTGAACCTGTCCTGCGGGGCAAGCCAGGGTGAGACAGGGCTGGTCCCTCAGGCAGCAGGTGCAGAAGTGGGCTGGGGACAGGAGGCTTGCGGCAGGCCTTGGCTCTGGCACTAGGCTGAAGCCCCGTACCAACCCCTGTCTGTGGCCAAGGTCACTGCAGCTATGACTGTTACCTTTTCCCCCTGAGGAGCAGAGTTTCACTACGTAGCCCAGGCTGCCCTGGAATTCATAATCCTCCCGCCTCAGTCTCTGGGGTTACAGGGTGTGCCACCCTGCCTGGCTTCAGCTCTGCCATTATATGGTATGAGAATGTCCATTGTATCCAAGGGGCTTGCTTAGGCATGGAGAGGCATTTCAGAAAGATAGACCAGACCTGAGAGGTAACTCCTCCTGAGGGTCTCTACCTACCCTCCCTCTGGTGGAAGACTCAGCGAGCACCCATCAGTTCTACCTTGGGATTTCCCTATGAGCCCCTGTCAATCATCCTTACATTCTGTGCTCCACCCTGCTGGGACTGAACAAATCATGTTGGGTCTACTTTTCAAACCATCCTGAAAGGAACTGGTTGCAGCTTCGTGGTACAGCATTTGCCTAGCAGACATGACCCGGGGTTCCATCCCAAGCGTTACCAAAACCAACCAACCAAAAATAAACCCAGGGCTTCCTTGGCCTTTGATTACTTATGTACCCCCAGCTGATCTCCCTGCCTCCACCTTTGTTCACTTTGCAGCCGGAGTGGTCTTCTCCTGACGGTTAGATTTGGTCCAGACCCTCTGCAGGACTCCACATGACTCAGAGAATGACCACATAGACCTCTGTGATCATCTCTCCCTCTCCTGTTCTCTATCTGATCTTTGTTCAGGCTGTGATCCCTCCCCCCACCCCAGGGCCATGCAGACTCCTGCCTTGGCTTCTGCACTGGTCATCCATTCCCTTGCTAGGAACTTCCTTCCCCTGGCAGAGAGCCTGGCACTTCCTTCACTTCCTTCCAGGTTTTGCTCCAGTGCCACCTTCCTATGAGACCTTCCTCCAAGCTCCACCCACATCGACCTCCTCCCCCTGCTCTTCACCCCTGCGCAGTCTGCACTGGTCTTATTAATGTCACTCGCGTCTCTCTTCTTCCCTGAGCTGAGCATACAGAGGCTGCTCAGCCAACGAGCGAGCGAGAGGTTGGGTGCCTTAGACAGGACGTCACAGCACAGCGGTTTGTGCTTCCTCTAGGGGTCACTTGAGAGAGTAGTCCCTGATACTTTTTCCTCTGGGCTCTCCTTGCTTTGAACCCTCCAGGACAGGGTTCCCAGCTTGAAAGGAACATGTCCTGCCACATGAACACTAACTGAATCTCAAGGCCAAAGAAATGTCATATTAGCGTACGTTCCAGGCCAGGATTTAAATGTGGATAGGCTCAGATCCACACACACTGCATGCCTGTTGAGGGCAGTGGAGTCCTTGTGGCCCTTCATCCACATTAATCAATACTGAAATGCACCATTGCAACCCACAAGTTCTCCCTCTTAAAATACTTGGAAACTCCTTGCTTGGTGCCAGGAAGGGGCTCTGAGAAATGAGTGCCCCACTCCCCTGGCCAATCTCATACCAGTTCCTACCAGAGATGTTGCCCACAATGATTTTAGTGTCTCCTGCCCCCAGGCAGAGTGGCAGCAGCTGGCAGTGAGTGGGGTTCACCCACAGGAGTAAGGCAATTCGTAATCTGTTAACCTTGAATTCTGCAAAGCCTGCCACTCGGCAAGCTGGGGGTGGCTGGAGTCATTCTCGGCTTGGGCAGAATTCAAATTAGCTCCTGCAATCAATGTGCAATTAATGGTTGCACGCCCTGGGCATCTAGGCACTGTGCCCCATGCAGTGGGAAGAGTGAAGGGTGTAGCTTATCATCTTGAAGCAGAGGTGGAGATGGGGGTGCTCATAGATGAGCAATCCTAGTTTTCGAAAGCGATGCTAAAAAGGTCTGAGTTTCACCAACTCCTTGGCCCAGATATTACTAACCATGCCAGCATTTACTGAGTGCCTACTGTGTGCCAGATGCCCTTCCCACCCCGGCTCTGGAGGACGTTCTTCCCTTTTTATATAGATACATTTTATATATTCCCTTTTTCTTTTAGATACAGAAATTGAGGGTCAGAGAGAGCAAATGTCTTGCTCAAAGTCACACAGCTGATCGAAGACTTACCCGACTTCAAAATCAGGATGCTTGACCAACCCTGCCCAGCCAGCTTTAAGGATTCAGCATCCACAGGACCTTCAAGGCACCCCTTTCTGGTGACCACAACTTGTCATCCTTTTTGTGGTCTCTTGGGTCATGCTGTTTGTTCTGGATCTTGGTGGACCGCCTGGGTGGGGAAGGCCTGATTCTCACATCCTACCTACACTTGGCCCCTTCTGCAGGTTGCCTGCCGCTCTGCAAGCTTTCTGTCCTCCTGGGTGGTAACAGCGAGCCTGTGGATGGGGATTGGTTTCAGACATCAAAGGTGACCAGGTACAAGCCTTTCAAAGGCTGTGGCCCTGCATCCCCAGACCCTCCTTAACTCTGGGTGGGTCTTTCAGTCTTTGCAGAGAAGTAAAGGAGCACAGCCTGAATGTCCTGCCCTCCATGTCCCTGTGGGGACCCACAGGCGCTGCCTTGTCGCTCAGCTGGTGGGGCTATGGGTCTGGGTGAGAGATCTTCCTTCTACTGCCTTGAGTTTTGGGCCACATTCCCGTGGGCTGCTGTGGGAGCGCCTTGCCTGGGATTTCTCACTTGTCCCTCTCCACTCCTGCACGGCTCTGTCCCCCGCCCGCGCCCAGCGTGGCGCGCCCCCTCTCTGAGCGCGGGCGGGCGCTGAACAGTGTCGCCGACCGCCTGCAGGTGTCTCCCCACGGAGGGGCGCGCGTCCCTGCGCCGTGGCCGCTGCCAGGCGCCAGCGGCTGCTCGCCGAGGCGCACTCGCGCTCCGGGCTCCGGACGCGCTGGTCCGCTCCACTCCGCAGCCCTGACCGCCCTGCGTCCCCGTCTTCCCGCGTCTCTGCCGGGGGCCATGGGCCCGCGCCGCGAGCGCCATCGCCGACCGCAAGCACCCGAACCCCGGGGCGGCCGCTGACGCGGGCGCCGCTGCCAACTTCGCACGGAGCTGCGGGCGGCGCGGGAGGCATGAAGACGAGCCGCCGCGGCCGAGCGCTCCTGGCCGTGGCCTTGAACCTGCTGGCGCTGCTCTTCGCCACTACCGCCTTCCTCACCACGCACTGGTGCCAGGGCACGCAACGGGTGCCCAAGCCGGGCTGCGGCCAGGGCGGCGGCGCCAACTGCCCCAACTCGGGTGCCAACGCCACGGTCAACAGCACAGCTGCCCCCGCCGCTGCCGCGGTGAGCCCGGCCGGCGCGCCCTACAGCTGGGAGGCCGGCGACGAGCGCTTCCAGCTGCGCCGCTTCCACACCGGCATCTGGTACTCGTGTGAGGAGCAGCTCGGTGGCCCCGGTGAGTGCTGGCGCCGGGCTCCCTCGGGACGCGCGCCCGCAGGTCCCGGGCCGGGAGGTAGCGCGTTCGGGTCCTCCGCGCGCACCCTGGCTGCGGGTCCCAGGGCGCGCGGTCCCTCCCCGGCCTGAAGTAATTTCCCTGAGCTCCCCCTTCCTCGCTCCCATCCGCCCCGTCGCTGCCCTGGAGGTGACAGTGGGGGCCGGGGACCTTTGCTGTGAACGACCCCTCCCACCGCAGATCTACGGAGCCAGGAACCCAAGGGTTCTGCTACTCCTATCTCCAAGCCGCGCTGAACCTCTACGACACCGCTGGGGAAAACAGAGAGTAGGGGGAGCCTGATGGGCACCCCTATTGCCACAAGCCAGGGAGACCTCCGTATCCCATCCCTCCTGGGAATGGATGCCGTGGGAGGGAAGGGAGGCAGGCGGGAAAACGGGGAACAGCTCTGGGCACTGGGGCTTAGGAATCCAGGAAGTCTTGGTTCAACACAAGGCTCCTTCAGAACTGGGGAGTGGGCTGGCTGTTCAGAAAGTATACCGAACCCCTTCGTCCCCCACACCCAAGCATCCAGGGCTGAAGTGAATACCCCCAATACGGGCAGCAAGGCTGGAGTGCTCAGGGGACCTCTGCCTGTCAGGGGACTGTGCATATGGTGGGTGGTACTGGCCGTGGACTGTTCCACAGCGCGTCCGCAGTAAGCTACTGTTCTGGCAGGACCCTTTTGGAAGCACTGTCTCCGCTTTTGCTTAGTCTTACCTTCATCACACTCAGCCTAGCCTGAAATTTCCCGGACCTGTCTTTAGTTATGAGCATATTGTCCCCATTCCCCTTAAGATGTCACTCTTGTTAGGACTTTGCTGTGTCGCGCTTTAAACCCGCCCCCCCCCCCATTTCTGGGTATTGCCAATAAATATTTGCAGTGTGATATGCAAAATAGAAATGTTGGGTGGGATCTCAGGCTGACGGGGCTGGAGGGGTCCTGTGCTGCCTTCTGGGCCTTGGGAAAGGTGGGGGTGGGCAACTGAACTTTTCCTGTGACTTTGTCTGAGCATGCTGGCTATTTGCCAAAGACACAAGATATTTGAACAGGACTTGAGGTTTCAATCTGGCGTGTGATTTTTTTTTTTTTTAAAGAAAGAGAAATTAAAAATTAACGTGAAAGCCTCTTAGTTAAAACTTCCTGCTTCCACAAGCCCAGTCCTCCCACACGGCAGCCATGGAGCACCATAGGCGTCTGCACCCTTCAAGGCTCAGGTCTCCATAGACCTTCACACATGACGGCCCAAAGAGTGAGAAGGGGATGGCCATGGATCCTCCTCCAACCACAGGCAGCTGCTCCAGAGACCTGGGAGGCCCTGCCCTAGGGACAGGCCACCTTGCAATGCCTGGACGATGGGCCTTGTCCCTGGCAGCCTGAGCCACCCAATCCCTGCCTCTGTAGTGTATCTGGGCTCTCAGTGGATGGTCTGATGGCTCTGCCGAAGATTGTGGCCCCAAAGCTCTGTAGCTCGTTCCTTGCTCCATGCTCGATGTCCAAGCATCACTGCTGTGCTTTAAAAATTATGAACGGAAACAAATTTAAATCAACGTTAGTCCCTGTGCATTTTGAGCACCAGGCCCTGCTAAAGTTGTCACCTGTGGAATGTAGTTACATCCTAGCCTCTGGGCCAGGCAGCCACTTGTGGAAGACTCATTTTTTTTCAGATGAAGTTCAGGGGGGTTTTGATGAGGGAGCTTGAATTGTCTTTTTGGTGGCTGGAGATGTGATGGAGAAGGGAAGCTGTGCAGTTGGGGACCTGAGACGGGGGCACTTATGGCCAGCATGGGACCTTCACCCCCAACCTCTGTTAGTCAAAATGCCCCTGGGTGCCCTGCTGGGAGGATAAAAACCAACCACCTCTCTCCCTTGGTTTCCTCCCAGAAAGTCAGAATTGTTTTCCTCTGAGCTTGGCAAATAGTTGCTGGTGAGAAATTTGGGAGGTTGGAGACCATTCAGATGGGTCTCCCCCTGCTGCTGCTGCTGCTGCTGCTGCTGCTGCTGCTGCTACACACAGCCCCCAGATCTTGCCTTCATCACTGAGCTCCAAAGGGTGTCAGGAAGTACCTGGCCTCAAAGTTTTGTTGCCATGACAACCTGTCTTCTGGGTTCTGTGATGATTTTATTTTATTTTATTTTTTTCCTCCAAGAGGGAAAAACATCCCACCAAGGCCCAAGCAAACCCTGCCCTGCTATCCCTCCCTGATGCTGCAGCCAGTATGGCCTGGCTCCCCACCGTGCAGCTGGGTGCACTCTGGTGGGGCTCCAGCTTGGGGCTCCACACTGGCTCACTGGATGCTCAGCAGACCCCCCACCCCGGCTCCCCAGCACTGCTGCTCTTTTCTCTCTCCTGGGCACCTGTGTGGGGACATCTCCTAAGGCCCCCTTTCCCACAGATGACACTGCAGCCCATCCTGAACAGACAACACAGTCAACGGCCCCTGCACAAAGAGCCTTCTTCTCCTCCCTCCAAGAGAAGGCACGGGCGGGCATCCTTGTGCGCAGTCAGAGGAGAGCGGCCCTGAACAGTCTCCAGTCCCTTACTGCAAATTAGATTTCTTGCTGGATTTGATATTTAGAGGAGTTGGGAGGACCGTGGAGGTGGGGCCATGCCCAGGCACGGAACTTAGGCTGACTGTTGCTTATGTGATGCGTGGGTCTCTGCCCTGTGTGCATGCGACCCAAGGATAGGAGTATCTCAGGAAACTCAAGGTCATGGCACCAGGGTCCTGCAAGGCTGACTGAGTGGCACTGGAGAGGGAAAAAGGGGTTCCCCCTGGGTGGGTAGAAGGTGTGGTCTGAGAGTGATACGGGAGCTTGCAGGCAAGCCCGAAGTGGAAGCAGAGACCCTGGGCCTGTCGATTTATAGTCTGACTCTAGACTCCCTCTGCCCTGTGTGGGATGGTGGATGGATGCCTCTTCCTCTTGCTACTGCGTGACTTTGACCTGAGTCTTCCCTTGCTGCCCTGCAGATGGGGAGGGGAACAGTCTACTCTACCTCAGGTACCAGGGTTCGGGGACAGCATGGGGGACTGAACAGTTCGTGTACCAGCCTTGCTTCTGCTTCTCTGGCCTGAGCCACTGAACACCATGGCCTGAGCCCATGGACATGACCCATCCCTCAGGTCCTTCCCACAGTCCCTGGTGCCCAGGTTCACCAAGGGCCTGGACTACTTACTACACTGCAACTCAGAATGCTGCTCTTGTAGCCCCTGGGTCTACACTTAACTGGTGTGCTTTTCTCCCACATCCACCCAAGACCATTTTCCATGATTTCGGTCTGCTCAGGCACTCCCAACCACCTGATGAAAATGGACCCTACCTTTTGTTTCCTGCATAATGCTTTTTATCTAGGTCTGACCTTAAGACCACATTAGACAGCAGCTCTTGTTCACTCTGTGCCTTGTGAATGCCTAGAGTTTTTTTTTTTAAATTTTTATTTTAGGTATATGCATGTTTTGTCTGCATGTATGTCTCTGTACCACATGAGTGCCTGGTGCCTGTTGAGGCCAGAAGAGGGTGTCAGGTCCCCTGGAACTGGAGTTACAGATGGTTGTAAGCCACCATGTAAGTGCTGAGAATTGAACCCAGGTCCTTGAGAAGAGCAACTGGTGCTCTTAACCACTGAGTCATCTCTCCAGCCCCTGAAGTTGATTCTTATGTGTTTTCTGTCACCTTACATGGCACTTGGGATGGCAGCACACAGCAGATGTTCAACAGAACTTTGCGCAATGTGCATTAGTTGACGTCACTGGCTCTTGGGATCAGTTTTTTCAGGCCCAAGCTGCTTCTTGCAGGGGTGACCCACACTTTCCAGTGCAGGGGCTACAACATACTCCCTGGAGGAGGCATGAATCAGGACCCTTGTGATGCTCCTTCTGAGAGGTTGCTAGTGCCCAAGAGCGAGTGGGTGTCCTGCTAGACAGGCTAGACAGCGAGTGTGTGAGGAGTAGATTTAGGCTTTGAAAGGCACCGTAGCCCTCAAGTGTTACCTCCTCTCGTCCCCATAGTAACAGGGGCTATGGTCACTCCTTCTTCAACTGGGGCACTAAGAGGCACAGTGACTTGCTCAAGGCCACCTATCGACAAGTGGTCAAGCTGGGACGTGAACCCAAGCAGAAAGTCCAGGGCATCCCCCCCTCCCCCCGTTACATGCCTTGAAGCCCCACCTCCCCTTCAGTCGGCCTCCCCAGGCTCCTCCAGCCAGTCTCGCTGGGGAGAGCACTACACTGGGAGTCACAAGCCCTGGGCTTGAGCCTAGACTCTGCTGCCAGCTTGCTGAGTGGCGTTCGAAGTCACACCCATTCCCTTGTGTCTCTGGCCTTTCCTTTGCTTGGGCATGAAAAGAACATTTGGCCTTGGTTTCTGCTGCGTGACGCAGGGGCCAGAGCACTGTTCTCAAGGCTCCAGGCTTCCAATCAGTCTTGGTTCTAGTCCCTTCCTCCCCTCTTACCTGCTGTGTGGCCATAGGTGGGGGTTTGTTTTCTCTGAGCCTCAGTTTCCTCGGCTAGAGCAGGAGGACGGCCCTTGGACTCATGATAGAATCACTGGATTTAGCCAGTGGTTTGGGTAGACATCCTTCCTGTGGTCCAACCTGGTGTGAGAAGCCATAGGCCAGCAGTAAGGGGCTGTCCAACTTTGGCATCTTGTGGTGTCTTAGCAAGCTGCCAGCATCTGGAAATGGAAGCAGTTCACAGAACCGCCGGGTCTTGGGGGCAGATCTGCGTTCACCGGGCCAGGGTCCTACGGGGGTGTCTACAGTTCACCCCACCCACCCTTCTACCACGCTACAGATGAACACAGCAGTTTAAGAGCTCAGGCCCTAAAGTCCCGCAGACCTTCCCATCTCATCTCATGTCAGAACCTCCGCAAGCCTGCCCACTCTTCTGTGGCCAGCTCAGCCTGACCCCGTCCTGTAATTCTGACTGAGTCTCTCCTGGGTCTGACTGTGCCTGGCTTCTGCCCTGGGAACTATTCAGCCAACAGCCAAAGGGGTTCTGTTCAGTCCAAGCTGGGTTGCCTCCAGTACCTTCCACTGGAAGCTTAGCCAGATAATCCAGTGCTTGTGAGGTTCTCGGGGACCCTCCCCAGGACCTTTCTAGCCTCCTTTCTGGGCTCTTTGCCCTAACTACACCAGCCTCCTTACTAGTTCTCCAGCAGACCTAGACACTCCTACCACAGGGCCCTTGCACTTGCCAAACCTAGAGTCTGGGAAGGCACACACATTCTGTTGAGTCGGTGACCTCCTGTTCATCTTCTCTGTCTCTCTCTATTCCCCACTGCTCTAAAAGCTTTGTCTGTGGCATTTCGCCTTCATTTCTCTTTTCTCTGACTTCCCCTTCTGCTGGGATGCCACCTCCATGGGGACACAGATTTGGACTGCTGCCACTCAGCAAGGGCCAGTGGGATCCGGTTGAACGTGTTGGGGACCAAGTATCATCTCAGGCCCCCTGTGTGTGGCGAGAGGCCAGACTGCTTTGTGCTGTTGTTCCATGGACTTACCTTTCCTCTTTCCTCTCTTGATAACTCCATTCGTGAAAAGTCTAGGGGACCTGGAGCCGCCAAAGGGGCTGGGATTGCTGTTTACTAAATTTGAGGGTGCTGTGCCTCTGGCCTCCATGATGCCTATGGGACATGGCGGGGAATCATACCCATTGCTGGGTGACAGGGACAGATGTGAAAGAGGATACCACTGCTCTTCTTAGGGGAGCCCCAGACCTGGGTTCAAGATTCCTCTCCTGCCTGAGTAGTAGCATTGGTGTTTTTGTCTGACCAGCCCCAGACCCCCCTGCAGCCTCCACACTCTCTTGATCCAACCCTGCTTCTCCGGTCCCACCTCTGCTCACTGATGACCTGAAGGTCCCAGGTGCCACTAACTTTCCCCAGGCTCAGGGCCTTTGCTTGGGCAAGTCCCTCAGCTGGCATTCCCTCCTCTGTTCACTGCCTTGGAGGTCTCACCCCAGCCTCACCAACCACAGCCTCCTCCAGGCTCTTCTCACTTCACTGAAGGACACTTTCATAGTTTGTGTTGCTTGTTCATTGTTTGTTCATTGACACATTGTCTCACTGTGCAGCCCTGGCTGGTCTGGAACTTGCTATGTAGACCGGGTTGGCCTCCAATTCAGAGATCCACCTGCCTTTGCTGGGCAGAAAGATGTGTGCCATCATGCCCAGCTGCAAGTTGACATTTTGTATCTCTAGTCACAAAGTGCTCAAGTGAGCACCTGCAGAGTAGAGAACAGACCCCACTGTCCTAAGGTCTGGGGCTCTCTGGATGTCAGAGCGGGGGGTTCTGTGGGTAGGAGCTGGCCATCGCTCGGGCAGGTTCTCAGGTCCCAGGATGGGACGGCCTGGGTGGGGCCGCTGGTGGAGGCAGGCTCAGCCCTGAGTAGAGCTTTTCATAAATCCCTCCTGGTTGTCAGGGGAAGCCGGGGTTTTGCTGCTCCTCTGGGAAGCAGGGACAACAGTGAGGACATTTGTATCACTTCCTTCCTGTGCTTCTTCACTGCCTTCTGTCTGCCACAGTGGGAGGCCAGGATCTGTCTAGGAACGGTTTGCACAGTCCAGAGATTAATACAGCCCTGCTGCCTTTCCGTTACAGATGGTGGCAAGGTGGTCCAGATGTGGAGGTGGGCTGCTTCTGCTGTCCAGGCTTGCCATTTGGGGGGAACTTGGCTGTGAGTGCAGGGCTCCTGATGGGGGTATACGCTGCTCGTTGGTTTTTTGTCAACTTGACATAAGCTAGTGTCAGCTGGAAAGAGGGAGCTTCAATCGAGAAAGTGCCTCCATCAGATTGGCCTATGGGCAAAGCTGTTGAGTGGTCTATTCCTTCCCCTCCCTCCTGTCCTCCCCTTCCCCTCACCCCTTCCCTTTCCCCTCCCTCCCTCTTTCCTTCCCTCCCTCCCTCTGTCTCTCCCCCCTTCCTTTCTTCCTTCATTTCTTTCTTTCTTAATGGTTTATATGTGAGGGCCTAGCCCATGTGGGCGGTGTTCCTGGATTGTATAATAAAGCAAACCAAGAAAGCCATGGAGAGCAAGCCAGTAAGAAGTCTTCCTCCACAGCCTCTGCTTCAGCCCCATCTGGAGGTTCCCACCTTGAGTTCCCGCCCTGACTTCCCTTCTGATGGGCTCTAAGCTGTAAGATGGAATAAAGCCTTTCCTCCGCAGGTTGCTTTTGGTCATGTGTTTATCACAGCAAGAGGAAGCTCACTAGGACAGGGACACAGGATGAGGAACCCCACTGGGCTTCTGGAAGCAAAGTGGGGGCAGATTTTAGGTGGAGTTGGGAGAGAGTGCTGTGGCATCTTGTCCTGTGTTTCGGCTTCCCGGGGTCAGTGTGCCATAGAGAAGGAAGGAACACAGTGGGGGTGTGGGGTGCAGGCAGAGTCTGAGAGTGACACAGAGCAAGGCTGAGGCAGGGATGGGAAGCATAAAGGGGAGGCTGTGACAGGGACAGACAGCACTACAGGGAGTCAGAACTGGACGGGACTAGAAATACATAGGAAAGGAGGCAGACTCTAGCAGGCTCCCCATACACAGGTGCACAGGCACACCCCCAGTGTTCACAGGCACACTCATGCACACATATGCACAGCACACACACATTCATGCACACATAAACGAATTTGTGCACATATATGCATGCCATACTGACTGGCATTCACTTGCAAACATGTCTATACATATATACACATGTTCATGCTTGTACATGAGCACATACTCAACCTATTTGTATATGATGTGCACACCCATACCCCTATGCACCCTTGAGCATCTGTACACAAATATCTATACACATCATGTTCACACATGCTTTCACACATGTGTGTACTCATACATACATCTACATGCCTCCATTTATGCACACATACTCCCATGTTCTCACATGCCCACCAGCACACATATTACTTACATTCACAGTGCATTCTCATAGACCCATGCATCCACATACCCACTTGCATACATGTCCACACCTGAACACACATGCCTACACATGCACAAACATATCTCTATACCTAACACACACACACACACACACACACCACACATGTCGACATTTACACATACACACCCATGGATGTGCAGGTTTCTCTGCAGTGTGCTAACACAGAAACTTTGTTTACCCCCAGGAGTGGGGGAGCTGGGTTTCATGGCAGTTCTGTTTCTGATCTGTGGAGGGACTTCCACGGCATCGTGGCACTGGGCCCCTTCAGTGAATTAATCCAAAGAGCCAGAAACTCCGTGGCTTTCCAGCCTGCTTTCATTTTCCCTCTGCTGGTGAGGGATCACGGGCATCTGTCCAAATATGAGCCTTTACCTGCTGCCGAGCTCTTCCTGACCTATGAACGCTTCCCAAACTTACCCTTCTTTGTAACAAGACTTTCTCAGGAGGATCTTTTTTTTTGTTTCCCTTGGTATTTACTCCTTCATTCACTCACTCACTCTCTCACCCATTCACTCATTCATCCACTCATTCATTCATTCAATCCATCGAGCAGCTACCCTGATCTAGGTCTTCTGCTGGGTACCAGGAATACTTAGTAAAATTGATGAAGCAAGGCCCTGGAGGAACTTACAGTTCTATGGAGAGACAGGCAGGTCATCGTGTCGGGGGAATTTCTCACAGACTCTGGAAGCAGAGAGGCGGCTTTGGATAGACTCTGGGATGCTCTGACGGGTGGAGTTCTGGAGCGGGGAAGCTTAGTTGTTTTTAATCCAGTCTCACTGTGTCAGGCTGGCCCTGAGCTTGCAGCCCTTTGGTCTAGCCTTGCCAGTGCTGGGACTGCAGCCTACCTGGGGATAGCCCCTTAGCATAAACTCGTTTCTCATGGCTTGTCTGTCTTCTGCTCTTTGACTCACCTTTTACTGAGTTGCGTTTTCTTAGGAAATTATGTTTTCAGCCAGAGTTTCAGTCATATTACATAGATTTTAGAATGGAGAGAAAACACCAGCTTTTCCACGAGCTTCTGTCTTCAGCTCATGTGAGCATGAGCTTTCCTTTTCTCCTGATTTGTCTTGCAAAAAGTGGCTGAGGTGCCGCCCAGCACCGACAGTTTGCTGGTTCCCCCACCTTTCTTTGAAGCCTAAGTGTTGGGCAGTCTAGGCTCCTACTCTCCCTCCCTGCCTTTCTCCTAACGAATCAGGAGTCTTGGGTTTTTCAGTTCCTTTTGCTTACACTTTTGGGTACCTGCTTATTTTCCTCTGGCCATCTTTCCCGAGGCTTGTTTTGTTAATGTTTTCAAGCTGAACATTTCGTTTCCATAGTTAAGAATGATGGCTGCATTTTAATGCTTGGAGTTTGCCTCTGAGCACCACTTTGGCCACATCCCATGGGTTCCGAGATGCAGCATCTTTGAAACGATTTTGTACAACTTCAACAGTTGCAATTTTGTTCCTCAAGTTCTGAAGTTTTAGTTTTGTTACTTCTGTATCCAAGCATAATTTAGAAAAGCATTGACAAATTTCCCAGGGCTTTTTCTTATTTGCCTACATTTTTGTCATTAATTTTTTCATGAACTGAGTTATAGAAAAGGTGAGCAGGACAGTTTCCTGCACATCCATTTGCATACGTGTGTTGATGGTAAACGTTTTATGTGAAACAGCAGGTGGAGTCCCTAAGTGTATTTAAAGGCAGCTGCATACACAGTATTATTTAGAGACTCCAGTGCTTGAGAGGTGTCTCAGCAGTTAAGAGTATGTGCGGCACAATAATGAACACTGGGCTCTAGCACTCTCCAGACAAGCCAGGTGTGGTTCCACACGTGCCTGTGACCTCAGCATTGAGGAGAGTGGAGACAGGCAGTCAAAGAGTCCCCCAAACTACAAGATCCAAGTTCAGAGAGAGATCCTGCCTCAAAGGAATAAGGCAGAAAGTGACAGAGGACACCTGACACCCTCCTCTGGCTTCTGGGCATGTGTGCATCTGCATATATACATGTGGGTGAGATTTTGAAAACACACATGCACACACACACACACACACACACACACACACACACACGTGCATGAACACACTGCTGTCTGTCTTTGCTCCTTGGGTCTTCCACCAGCTGGATGAAGCGGGCCGCTCTTTCTCTGCAGCAAGGCTCTCAGTTCTTGCTTGCCTCTGGGATGGTTTGCCTCTTATTGAGTCCTAGTCTATGTTATTCATCACGAGGAAATTCATGGCAGTTATATTTTCGTTGTGGAATTGTGGAATTGATCTTTTCTCCAGATAAAATGGCTGTGCTCCCCAGTGGGCGCTTTCTCCTCTGACTTCCGTTTTTCATATTGGAGCCCTGCTGTCTTTTGTCACAGCCCTTTGAGATCTCACTCTCTGCTTTGCCTCCACTTCCCCACGTCTTCCCACCAGGCCGAGGGAGGGACACACTGCGTTCTTTTGTACAATCTGAGGGTCTTAACCACTGAACACCGGACTCCATCACAAATCCATTTGGTCTCACTTTTAATTAAACATTTTATTTATTTATTAGTGTGTGTGTGTGTGTGTGTGTGTGTATGTGTGCAGCAAATGTGGCAGTCAGAGGACGACTCTGTGGGCTTGGCTCTCTCCTTTCACCTTTGATATCTTCCTGGGATTGGACTCAGATCACCATGTTTACACAGCAAGACATCTTGTTGGCCTCCCTTCCCTTTTTTGGTCAAATGCTAACAGTTCATAATTCCTTAAACTTTTTTTTTTTTTGGAGACGGGGTCTTACTATGTCGCCCTAACTGGCATGGAGCTCACAGTTGCTTCTCACTCCCCAATGCTAGGACACCATTATCAATAACATTTTTTTATAGATTTATTTTATTTTTATTCACATGTATTCTCAAATGTGTACAGGTACCCATGTAGGCCAGCAGAGGGCATCAGACCCCATGGAGCTGGAGCTGCAGGCTGTTGTGAACCACTCAAGACGGGTGCTGGGGCCTGAACTTGGGTCCTCTGAAAGAGCAGCGAGTGCTTTTAGCCACTGGGCCATCTCTGCAGCCTGTATGGGTTCTGTTTTGTTTTCTTTGTTAATGACTTAAAAACATACTGATGTTCATAGTTGTGACAATGATTACAGCGTGATTCTGTGCCTGAGTGTGCTTCTATTGCCTGTTTCAAGTCCTCTTAGGAAGCCTCCCTCTAGGTACACCTGTATATTGGTGGGCTTCCATGCATGGCATGATGGGACATGTTGGCCACTAGCTGTGTGCCAGGCCTATGCTGGATGCTGGCGACACTGTGAAGGGAGATGGCCTGTGGGTCAGCCTTTCATGGTTGTGGCAAAATGCCTGATACAAACAACTTAAGAGGAGCGGGGATTTATCTTGACTCATAGTCTCAGGGCTCCATTGTGAGCAAGTGTAGAAGGGAGACATGGAGGGCAGATGTGCTGCAGAGGGGAGATGTGGAGGGCAGATGTGCTGCAGAGGGGAGATGTAGAGGGCAGATGTGCTGCAGAGGGGGGACGTGGAGGGCAGATGTGCTGCAGAGGGGAGATGTGGAGGGCAGATGTGCTGCAGAGGGGAGATGTAGAGGGCTGATGTGCTGCAGAGGGGAGATGTGGAGGGCAGATGTTCTGCAGAGGGGAGATGTGGAGGGAAGATGTTCTGCAGAGGGGAGATGTGGAGGGCAGATGTGCTGCAGAGGGGAGATGTAGAGGGCTGATGTGCTGCAGAGGGGAGATGTGGAGGGCAGATGTTCTGCAGAGGGGAGATGTGGAGGGCAGATGTGCTGCAGAGGGGAGATGTGGAGGGTTGATGTACTGCAGAGGGGAGATGTGGAGGGCAGATGTGCTGCAGAGGGGAGATGTGGAGGGTAGATGTTCTGCAGAGGGGAGATGTGGAGGGTTGATGTACTGCAGAAGGGAGATGTGGAGGGCAGATGTGCTGCAGAGGGGGGTCGTGGAGGGCAGATGTGCTGCAGAGGGGGGATGTGGAGGGCAGATGTGCTGCAGAGGGGTGATGTGGAGGGCAGATGTTCTGCAGAGGGGGGATGTGGAGGGCAGATGTGCTGCAGAGGGGGGTCGTGGAGGGCAGATGTGCTGCAGAGGGGGGATGTGGAGGGCAGATGTGCTGCAGAGGGGGGATGTGGAGGGCAGAAGTGCTGCAGAGGGGAGATGTGGAGGGCAGATGAGCTATAGAAGGTCTTTTGCCCTCATGCTTGGCACCGCCCAGCTCTTGCTCACCATGTGCGTCTGTAGGCTTCAACTGTAGACATATGTGGCTGTCTCCCCTACATCTACTTGGCATCATTCCATGTTTTCTGGCACGTTAGGATCAATGAACTGACTCGGGGGCCCATCAGCCTGTGCTTCATTCCTTGGCAGATATTAGCTGTTTGCTTTCCCTGAATTCTTGTATGGTTCCCTCATAAATATGTATATATGTATGTATATATACTATTTTTTGAGATAAGGTGTCTTGTGGTCCAGGCTAACACAGAACTCTCTATGTAGTGGAAGGTGACCTTGAACTCCTGATCTGTCTGCTTCTACCTTTCTGAGTGGTGGGATCACAGGTGTGTGCTACCACACCCAGTTTATGTGGTACTGTGTATGTTAGGCAGGCTCTCAACCAACTGAATTACATCCTCACCCCCAAAATGGTGTGTGCGTGCGTGTGTGTGTGTGTGTGTCTGTCCAGAGTTTCAAGTATGGAATGGAACACAGGATCTCTTCACGAACTACGAGTACTCTTACTGCTGATCTATCTCTCCAGCCCCAAATGGTTTTAAAAAAAAAAAAACAACTATCCTGGTGATTATAGATCAGCTCAGAAAGGGTTGACTGTGATGATGGCGGTGATGACTTAATAGACTCCGCTTTTTCGAGCAGCTTTTGGTTCACAGCAAGCTGAGTGGAAGGCTTAGAGACCGCCTGATTGACACATGCTCAGCTCCCCTACTGCCTATAAAAGGGTTCATTCGGCACAGTTGATGGCCCCACCTGGCCAACACCCAGGCCACAGTTAATGTTGGGTTATGCTGGGTGCTGTCGCCTGTGGCCTCGGATGACTGGAGAACCACCATGACAGCATTCTATGCCCTGGCTGTTCCTTCTCAGGTCATTGCTTGGTTTGTTCCTCCATCTCCCCTCCAACCCTGGCAACCAGTGATCTTTTCACTGTCACCATGGTTTCGTATCTTCCAGCAAGTCACAGAGTTGACACAGTCTGGAGCCTTTTCAGGCTAGCTTTTATCGTTAAGCAATATATGCACAAGGCCCTGCCCACATTTCCCCTCCTCTCTCCACCCCTTCCTCTCTTTCTTCCTTCTTTCTTTCCTTTCTCCCTTAACCCCTCCCCCTTCATCCCTTCTTCCTCCCCTTTCTATAGAGGGGAGTGGAACCCAGGCCATCACATATACCAAGCCACAACCCCAACCTTTCCACGTATTTTTTTATATATAGCTTATTTATTTACTGCTAAATAATATCCCACTGTCTGGACACGTCACAGTTTGTTCCACCTTTGGAAAGACATCTTGGTCGTTTCCAAGGTCAGGTGGTAACTATTAACACTTCTGTTGGAAACATCTGCTCAGGCAGACATTATGTCACCGCCTTAAGTTAACACCAATAACGTGGATTGGGGATTCTGAGAAAAGTGTGTAGGAAACCATCAGGCTATCTTTCCTTTTCATTAGCTGCCACCGGTAACTTGAACTTCCTGTTCCTCAAATCCTTCCAGCTTCTGCTGCTGTGGACACTCTGGGTTTTATGCTTTGCACTGTCCCATTTCCCATCATGCGCTTTCAGAACACACTCACTGACCGGCCTGATTGCTGGTCCCTGTCTTCCAGATCTGTCATTTTGTCTCTAACTGTTTTAATGAGGTTTATTCTGGCCTCCTTGTTCTGCGTTCCAGACAGTTTAGTCCATTCGTCAGCCTCTGGCCCTGGGCCTCAAACGCCTCCCACTTCTCTTTCCTCCTCCTCCTCCTCTCCTCCCACCTCCTTTTATTCAGATGGGTCTCACCATGTAGTCCCTGATGGCCTGGGACCTTCTGTATAGATAGATCAGGCTGGTCTCCAACTCAGAGATCCTTCTGCTTCTGCCTCCCTAGTGCTGGGATCACAGACGTGCGCCCCCCCCCCCTCTTTGCTCTGTGCTCAGGGTGTGTTCCTGTCACACCAGCAGTGAGGCCTCCTGGAAGACTGAGGATCTTGCTTCCTCTGTGCTGTGTTCTGCTTTCACTTCTTTTTGGTTTTCTAAAGGTGGGTACGGTGATGTCTCTACCAACGCCAGAGAAGGTTCTAGGCTCTAGTTCCAGCTCCGGCTCAGAGAACACGTACCAAAGGAAGGGAAACCCTTGTCTGGTAGGTTGGAGAATGGTGCACACCTGTAATCCCAGTGCTCAGGAGGCAGAAGCAGGGGGATTTCTGAGTTTGAGGTCAGCCTGGTCTACATGGTGAGACCCTGTCTCAAAAACCAAATGAAAGGGAGAAAGAAAGGAAGGAATGGAGGAAGAAAGGAAGGGAGGGAGGGAGGGAGGGATGAAAGAAGGAAGAGGGAAAAAACTAGTTCTGAGGATGTCGCTCAGTGGTAGAGTGCTTACCTAGCAAGGCCCTGGCTTCTAAGGCCAACCAACAAACAAACAAATAAACAAACAGACAGACAAACAAATAAATAAATAATAAAATAAATATGTGCTGTGAATCCTAATTGGTCTTAATTAAAAACCTGGAGCCAGATATCAGGGTAAGTGCTGAAAGATCAGAGAAACAAAGGAACAAGCCACAGCCACTTCTCACCTCACCAACTCCCCAGCTGAAAAGACTGAGCTCCTTTCTCCTCCTGCCTTATATTTCTCTGCCCAGCCATATTGCTTCCTGTCTCCACCTCCCAAGTGCTGGGATTAAACTGTCTGGCTCTGTTTCTTTTAGACTGCATCAACCTTGTGTAGCCCAGGGTGGCCTTGAATTCACAGAGATCCGCCTGCCTCTGCCTCCCGAGTGTTGGGATTAAAGGTGTGCGCCACCACTGCCTGGCCTGTATGGCTAAGTAGTGGCTGGCTTTGTCCTCTGATCTCAGGCAAGCTTTATTTTTGTTAGAGTATACACACAATATCACCGCATAACTATAAATAAATAAATTAATTAATCTGTTTCTGTCCCTGGGTTCTGCCTAACTGTGGTCTGACTCATCACATTTGTCCTCTGGGGGTGCACTGAGTCTCCAAGCTCCGTGCCGCTGACACTGGGCACTGTTGGAGAGATTGTCCACAGGACAGAGCCGCCGTTTGCTCCTCTGAGTGTGTCTTTCTGCCCTTTGTGTGTTTCTAGCTCTTTCCGGCCCATCCCCTCCTCAATTGGCTCCCGTTTCGCCTCCCTGGCAGCTCTCCTGGGCTAAATCTGTTCGCATCTCCCAAGCCCCGGAGGCTTCTCCAGATTTATATTTTTGTAGGGATCTGAACACATGCTTTCAGGAATGACTTTGCGCTTCTCACAGTGAGTGCGCGGCAGAGGCCGGCCTTTCACTCCCCACCTGAGTGTGCCAGGCTGCTGTTTAGCGTGCCTGTTTGCCCCCTTCCTTTTGGCTTTTTGTTCTATTTTACTTTTTTTGAGACAAGGTCTTACTATGTAGCCCAGGCTGGTCTTGAACTCCAAGTCCCCTGCCTCTTAAGTACTGAGGTCACTGGCATGCAGACCTCCCCTGGCTTCTTTCTTTCTTTCTTTCTTTCTTTCTTTCTTTCTTTCTTTCTTTCTTTCTTTCTTTCTTTCTTTTTTTTTCAAGACAGGGTTTCTCTGTGTAGCTTTGCGCCTTTCCTGGAACTCACTTGGTAGCCCAGGCTGGCCTCGAACTCACAGAGACCCGCCTGGCTCTGCCTCCCGAGTGCTGGGATTAAAGGCGTGCGCCACCACCGCCCGGCTGGCTTCCTTATTTCTTATCCTTGGATATGAAAGGGTGTCTTTTGGCCTCCTCTTGATTCACGAATGGGTGATGGGCTCCTCTGGTGGGTCTCTCCTTTCCCCTCCCCCTTCCCTTCACTTCTTCCGTCTAAGTCTTGCTCAAGGACTAATTTCTGTTAGCATCCTGCTTTCTCGGGGTTTGTTTCCATTCTGTGCCTGCCAGCTGCAGGTAAGCTCTCTCCATCTCACCTCCTGGGGGTTGAGGGTGGGAGAAGGATTGCCTCCCGGCTACTGGAGGCAGTTTGCAGTCCTGTCTCAACAGAAATGCATGGTGTGAAACTCTAATTCCCAGCATGTATCAGTTCTCTACAGCAGTGGTTTTGCTTTGTCCTTCAGGGTACCAGTACAGCAGCCCCAAAATACCATGACTCTCAGCCACGGGCATCCTGGATGCTGAGTGGATGGGTCATGGGGATGAACATTGGTCTTGAACTTGCTTCCCTTCCTATAGAGAGTGAGTGTCGCCTGGGTGGACCCAGCAATGCGGAGGTGTGGGTGCAATGGAGGTGGAGTGTGTAGAGGAGTGTGGGACCACAGGGCAGTGCATTCCTTGGTCCTTCTTGGCTACCTCTAGTGACAAGTGGATTTCTGGAAATCCCTTGGTTGTCTAGAAGAGACAGCTGACCACAGGCCAGTTTCCCAGCAGCATGCAACCCCGAAGTGCCTTCTGAGTCTCTGCGCATCGGATGTAAGAGGTGGACAGGCAGGGCCCCAGGCTTGTCCTGGAAGCTCCATCCTCTGCTGAGGGTAGATTTTAGTAAAGAGAAAGCACAGGGGACTGCACAGGACTCAGAAACAAGAGGAGAGTTGGAACTGCAGCCTGCCCTTCCGCTCACTTTCTGCTCTCTCACCTCCTGTCCATAGTCAGCTGCGTGAGTACTAGGATCCAGGCAGACTCTCCATCCCCCCACCACAGCACCTTTGTCCCATGGGTACTGCAGATGATCAGCAGGTGGCAGGGGGCTCTGTCCTGTGAGGAAATGTGTGTGAAATCATTCTCCCAAATGATGCCTCATTTTACCCATCAATACAACAAGCTAAAAATCTAAATGCTATGGGGGTTGTCCTGAGGACCCTGTCTAGATCGTGGCTGGCAGTCTGTCCCTAGGACACACAGGGCATGTTTACTGCTATGAGGTCCTTACAGAACACTTGGAAGGCAGAGAGTGTGCCAGGATGTGACACTGAGTGGGAAGATGTGGGGCTGCTCTATCTGAGCTGCTTCTGAGAGATGCCTCGGTCAGTCAGCTTGCCTCAACTGTTGGCTGCACAACCACCTGCGAGTCTTGATGCATATCCAAGCAGCTGGAGCCCAGCAGACAAGGCTCTTGTTTCCTGGGGATTCCTCTCCGTAGCTGGAAGGTGTCCATGCCTGACACTGTAGTCACGACACTTCCGAGTACTGCTGTATGTGCAGTGCCAGGTTTTCCTTCTTTCTTTTTTTGTACAAAGGATGCAGTGGTGAGCAAGCCAAGGTGTCTGCTCTTAGGAATCTCCTGGTTTTCCTTGGAGGCAGAGCTGAGTAAGGGAGAGCCTTAGTCACTGTTCTATTGAGGTGAAAAGACGGCATGACAAAGGCAGCTTACAAAAGAAAACATCTAGCTTGGGGACTTGCTTACAGTTTCAGAGGGTCAGTCCATGACCATCATGGTGGGGAGCATGGCTGCAGACAGGCAGGCATGGCGCTGGAGCAGTAGCTGAGAACTTACATCTTAATCCACAAGTTGGCAGAAGAGGAAAAGACTAGGCCTCAAAGTCTGCCCCCAGTGACATACCTTTTCCAACAATGCCACACCTCCTAATCCTTCCCAAACAGTTCTACCCACCAGGGACCAAGTGTTCTAACATGAGCTTACAAGGAGCAAGTAACTAGAAAAACCAGAAACACAAGGAAGAAAGAAATGTAGGCGTCCAGGTGTAACACACAGTTGCAATCCCAGCACTTGGGAGGCTGAGGCAGGAGGGTCACCAGTTTGAGGCCAGCCTGGGCTGCATAGTGAGTGAGACCTTGTCTCAAAAATGTAGATAAACTCCAGAGTAGGGGCAACAGGTTGCAGTTTCTGAGGAGCTACCTTCTCTGGGTGATGGCATTTTTCTCTGGATCCAAAATGCTCAAACAGAGCTTCCCAGCAGAAAGTTTGTAGAGAGGACAAGAAGAGGGAACAGCAGTGCAAAGGCCCTGGGGTGAGATCAGGGAGCTGAAGGCAGACATGTGTGGATTGCAGTGGTCCAGGCAAGAGAGGTTAGCACCCAGAGCCATGGAGATGGGTGTGAGGAGGGCAGCGGAGTAGAAACTGTTCTTCATGAAGACCCAAGAGGCCTCGATGAGCTGATGAAGGAAGCGTAGGAGCTGGGACCCTCAGGTGTCTGAGAATGAGAATGGGGGAAGGAGATGTACAAGGAGAAAAAGCAGGTGTTTTAATTTTGAACACATTAATGTACAGATATCCATGTTGACTTCTGGACTGCTGAGAACCAAAGACAGAGCTCTGAGTGCCTGTGTAGTCACATGCATGTTCATGTTCATGTGTGTTCATACACACATGCACATGTTCATGAGCACAGTCAGTGTCTGTGTGTCCATGGTGCATACATGTTCATGTGTGTATGTACATGTACACACATGTCTGTGTGTGCACACATGTGTTCATGTGGGGGGCATGTTTGTATGCACAGGAATATGTTCATGTGTATGTTTATGTATGTATTCATTTGAGTTCATGTGCATATGCACATGCTCACATGTGATGGGTGTATCCATGTGTGCATGCATGCATTTGTGTGTTCATATGTGTGTGTGCACCTGTATGTGCGTGGGGATTCTCCTAGGACTTCTCACCTGCTGTAGTGAGCTGCCTTAGGCTTTGTTGAGGGGCTATCCTGTGTTTTGCGGGGTTCTAGAGCACCCATGTCCTCTACCAACTAGATATCTATAGCTCCCACTCACAGCTGTGACAGCCCAAAACATCTGCAGACATCACTGAGTGTCTTTTAAAATTTATTTCTGGTTGGACTTACATGGAGTCTTCTTCACAGAGACACTACTGTCCTAGGAAAGCATGGCCAGCGCCCTGTGTCCTTGCCCTTCACTCTCCTGATGATTGTTTTTTCCTACACACCCCAGAGACTGCCTCAGAGCCCTTCTTCACAACTGATTGATTGCACAGCACCTAGGTTTGGCCATTAGGTAAAATCCGTCTATTCTCCCATTTCCAGGGTTAGAAAAAGAAGCAGAATCCAGAATGTTCTTTTTGTGGTCCACAAGCTGATTTACGGTCGAGTCCACACAGCAATCTTTAACCATTTGTGTCCCAGTGTCCTCTATGTAAACACACATCCCCAAGTGCTTCCCACGGCCAGGGCAGAGCCTTAAGTGAGAGGATCTATGGGGGGAACCCCATAACTCAATTTGAGGCAGATTACTAAAGCAGGGTTGTCAGCCAGTGGTGCTGCCAATGTGAGTTGGTAAACAATTAAAAAAACAGTTGGTGGTTATCAAGTGCTGGATTTAATAATGGGAATACTGCAAAAGGAAGATTCCAGAAGCATGGCAGGCTGGGGGTCGGCAGCCGTCCTCAGGTTATTGGCTGTAGGATGAGGTGGCTATGGTCAGGGCTGTGGGAATCTGTATGAGGCTTTGTTCAGGCTCAGTGTAGCCATGGAGACAGATGTCCCCCCTCCTTTTCAGGGAGCCAATCCAACCGTAGTGCAAATGTGTGTACCACACACATCTGCATTTCCTGCTCCTACAGCTTCTGACTTGGGCAGAAGGCAACTGGTGAGTAGACCCTGGAAAGCATGGGATCTAGACCCAAGGGCTGTGGATTGAGGCTGCCTCTGCCTCTTTCTGTGAACTTAGGTAAGTCTTTAGCCTCCGGGATCCCCAGTTTCCTCCATCTGTAAAAGGAAGCCAAACGCAGTTTTCTCTGCAGGACTATGGTGCAGGAGCTCTGTGAACTTTCAAAAGTGGCCCGATTTGCTATTTTCTTAAGAGACCTAAGATCCCATTGGAAACAAGAATAGAAACCTGTCTGAAGCCAGGAAACTGCCTCAGGTTCCTGACATCCTTAGGTTCGCGGGGCGCTTCTCTGGGTTCTGCCTGAATATTTAATAACAGACCATGGAATTGGACATCCCAAAACTATGCCTTTGAGTGACAACCTCAGCTGGGAGATGCATGAGCCCATGCAGGCCCAGCTGCAGTCTTAGGCCGATGCTCAGCTGGGATAGATGGGCATCACAGCTGTGAAGCAGGCTGACAGTGGTGCAGCCGCGGGGCTCCGTCCATGGTGCTGACAGGGTCCATCCAAGGCCGGCAGTAGGAAGCAGACCCTGATCGAAGGTGTAGGTACTAAGCAGTCATGGGTCTGTGTGTGAAGAGAGATGGGGAGTGGCGGGGGTGGGGGCTCCCTTGTGCCAGCGGAACATTGGGTGGAAAGCAGTGTTCAAACCCACAGAGCAAACAAATGGGACCTAAAGGGTGTGCTAGCAGCCAGCGGGAGACGCAGTGGAGTTTTGGTCCACTGGGAACTTGGTGGAGAAGGGGAATAAAGATCCATGTGGGGTTTTAGATCATTGGTGAGACTGTGGCTGCGGCCATCCCAGTTACTTTGTATCAGTGATGAAAAATGGTTTCCAAACCCGGAATGGGACCTTGGGTTACGTTAGACACATTATGAAAAGCAAGAGGGAGGCGAGGGCTTCTCTCTCCTCTGCCACAGCAGGGGCACACTTAAGCATTTGGGGGTCAGTGTTATCTGGCCCTGGTGATGAGGAATGAGGATGAGCTGGAGTGTGAGAGGAGCTAAGGAGCCTTACTCACAGGGGAAACATGGCTATTCTAGTCATCCACTGATGGCTTATACTCCCAAGAGTGAAGAGAGCTACAGAGGCACACTTCACCCTCTGGTAGGCACACTTTTCTAAGAAGTCTGACCAGACACCTGACTCACGAGTGTGGGGCACGTAGTTAGCACTGAGACTATAGATACAAGAGTTCTGAGCCAAGGAAAGGCAGAGTAGAGGGGAGTGGCTGGGGGCATCTGTGTCAGTGCCCAGAGTTCCCATCAAAGAGAGAAGAAAAGGGGAGATTGTGTGGCTGGAAGCTCAAGGCGAGCTAGGTGCTCATGGTGAGGAAGAGGGTATCTGGAGGTGACCTTGAAGGGTGAGGACCTGTTTAGGACTTCTTGGGGAGAAGAGTTGGAGGTGGACAGCAAGGACCCTGTGCGGGTCCCCCAGGGAAATAGAATATCCCTCAGGAAGACCGTGGGACGCTGCAAGGGGCCTGACTCAGGGTTGTCCTAATGGGGAGGGATCTGGGGTCTTCCCACCCACCCTGTGAGCCATGCAGCTGGCCTGTGCTGGGCCCTGGCTGGCTCGTGCTATGACAGGTGACCAGGGGTCAGAGCATTGGACAGAAAGGATCCTGTGGCATTGTGGGGACTGGTGAGTGTCAGACGTGTGTGGGTGGCTTTGGAGGGGGATTCTCAACATGGTGCTCCCTGTGTGGTGCCAGCCGGATGGCCACTCGTGTGTGTGGTATGGGTGTACACCTGCGTGCCCACATGTGCACGTAGGTGCATGTTGACACTGGATGCTCTTCTCTGTCTCTCTTTACCTTGTTTGAGACAAGATCTTTCACTGAGCCTGGACCTCTTCTCTTTGGCTAGGTTGGCTGGCCAGTGAGTTCCAGGGATCTCCCCGGCTCTGACTCGGGATTCTGGGGTTACAGACACATGCTGCCGTGTCTCCTCAACCCCTGGATGGCCATTTGACAGGTGTCACTGAGTTCACAGTGGCTTCAAGAATTGCCTTCCTAGGCTGCCTTCTGTGTCCCCAGGCTACCTCCTCCAGCCTCCCTTGGCCAGTTCCAAGTGGCTTTTGATCTCAGTGTCCTTTGTGGACTCAGGCGAGCCCTATACTGACAAGCACTGTACTCCAGAGGAGCACGCCCTGGTGACAGTGATGTGACCTGGTAAACCAAGAGACGCACTCTCAACTCTGTTTCAGTCTTTGCCAGCCGTGAGCCTGCAGATTGGCCACCATGCCTGGGCGGGAAGGTGGACTTCCTTCCCATCTGTAGGACTCAGGTTAGATGAGGAGATCTCGAATTCTAGCGCTGATATTCGCAGTCCTGGGAAAACTCTGAATGAGACTTTAAGTGATTTATTACCCGGTCACTCTGCAGATCTAGTGTGGCAGTGGGACTTTCACTGCACATGCGTTTTAAATACGAAGTGCTGGCTGATGCTGTGTTCATGAATGTGGCCCCTGGAAGCCTTCGGGGTGCAGCATGTGCAGAGTGATGAGTGGGTGTCAGGTGACAGTCTCCAGTGGCTGCTCCGTCTGGTCCCAGGGAGGAGGTTGCTTGCCTCTTTTTGTATTTGAAAGGCTCTCTAAAACTTATTTGAAATGCCCAGGTGCGAAGTGTTGCTGAGGCTAGTGTGTCCTGGGGTGGGAGAGAGTGTCTTCACGAGCCACGTCCTGTCCTCCCAGATGACAGACGTGGACTGGCAGTTAGAGGTATCAAGTCCCTTGCCTAGGAAGGATTCTCACCTCCTGGGGGACGCAGGACAGTGTCTGGAAACTTGGTGGAAGTCAGAACGCTGCTCAGTGCATGGGATGGCTCCAACCATGGATACCCTAGCAGGCGACTGCAGCTGGGAGCCCCCTGAATCCTGGCCACCCAGGTCCTGCAAGGAGCCCAGGACTCCATATTCTGTTCTCTAGGGGGCGAGTAGGCTGAGCTGGGATAGTACCCATACTGCCCTGTACTTCTTGGGACAGTGCCAGACACCACGACTCATCAGTAATTTTCTGGTCTCGATTGCTGTGATTGCTCCCTAGTAAACCATTTTATGGTCTTTCTTTATAGCAGTTTCTGTTGTAGCGTTTCACCCCGCTTCTTCAGTCTTCACAGCGACATCAGAAGTGGGCTTTGCACTTCCCCGTCCTACTCACCGAGCACTGTTTTCTGAGTCACTCCGATGCTGCTCGATGTTCATAGTATTTGGTTTTGATTTCCGTGTAGCTGATGACATGAGGATTATTTCCTGGAGCTGTTTTCCTTGTTGAACCGTTTCTTCAGGAAACTGTCCCAGTTCGGCTCTTTTCTTGTCTCCTCCCTCCTTTTATTCTTCTCTCCTTCCTTTCCTTAATTACATTTTTTTGGGGGGTTGGGAACTGGATGTGATGGCCTATAATCTTAGCATATGAGAGACTGAGGCAGGAGGATTGTGACTTCAAGACCAGCTTGGGCTCTATAGCAAGTCCTGATCTCAACAAACAGACGAACTCATTTTTGAAAAGTTGTATGTCCCTGATCTAAGATTGAAAGTCAAAGCAGTGCCGAGCCCAAAGTTCCCCCCTCTGCCGGCAGCGGGGGTTAAGATCACCTCCTCATCCACTTTCTGGTTAACGCGGCTGCGCTGCCCACTCCCCTGACCCACGGGTGTAGATGTTGGGCAGAGCTCTCCTGTGTGGGAAGAACAAAGAAGGGCTTTCTGAGGAGATAATGTGTGAGTCACCGAAGGCGGGGAAGAGAAAGGCGCAGGCGGCAGAGCAGTAAGTGCAAAGGCCCTGGGGTGGGAATGGATCCCACCACCGGCAGAGAGGAAGAACCCTGAGCAGATGGGGGCTGTAACAGAACAGGAGTCCCAGGCTTGGGAAGGCGCTCCGTGCAGCTCCGTGGTGGCTGCAATGGAGGTTTGGACTTCATCCCAAACCTGTGGGCTTCCGTTCTGGAGGTGGCAGGATATGGTTTGTTTGACCCCTGAGCATACGGGCTGAGAGCGTAGTGTTAGGTCGAGGCAAGGAAACAGGAAGCCTGACAGTGTGCTTTAGGGCAGGGATGCCAGTGGCCTGAGCCTGGAAGGTGGGGAAGGTAGATGGAACTGGATGGATTTTGTGCCCATTGCTGAGAGAAGGAAGACAGAGGCGGGAGCGGGCTTTGTTGGGTTAGTGAGAGGGGGTGTGTTTGAATTCAGACCTGACTGTTAAACGTGAGAAAGCTCAGAAGCAATGTCAGCTAGTCAGGCAGGTGGCAAAATGAGCCCCAAAGACCAGGGGTGTGACCTGGACTGCAGATCCTGGCTCAGGGTGTTGCCCGAAGCAGATACGGGCCTGCTCATCTCCCATGACCCTCATCAGCTCTGAGCATTTATCTCCATTCTTTAGCTTTCCAATTTTTATAAGTAAAGACGGCCTGTTGTGAGTCTGGAGTGGTGACGTGGCTGTTTGCATTTGAATTCTGGAGGTTTCCTCCTCTGGGAGGCTGCTTGTGATCTGAAGTGAGAAGGAACGTCTGGGTCTGATAGGCACAAAATGAAGGGGACAGGCTCATGGCTTCTCGCTGCGTGCGTAGACGCCAGCCAGCTCTGCCTGAGAGGTGTGTGTGTGTGCTGCAGAGCGTGCTGGCTCCTCTCGCCTCCATGCACTCTCTCCCCTCCTCTGAGGGGTCCCGCAGCTTCAGGAGGTCATGTACTTGTCGTGTGTGTGTGTGGAGGTGAGAGGTTCCCCAGGCACCAGGCCTCAGCCTCTGTCCATCTTGTTCTTATTTCTGAAAATTTCATATGTGTATATAATGTATCTTAATCATGTTCACCCTCACGTCCCCTTCTAATTCCCTTCAGGACCCCACCCCATCACATCTCCCTCCCAACTCCATGTCATTTTTTTAAAAATGATTTATTTATTTATATTTTATGTGCTTTGGTGTTTTACCTGCACCTATGTTTGTGTAAGAGTGTCAGATCCCCTGGAACTGGAGTTACAGACATCTGTGACCCGCCATGTGGGGCCTGGGAATTGAACCAGGATCCTCTGGAAGAGCAGCCAACGCTCTTAACCACGGAGCAGTCTCTCCAGCCCCTATTTATTATTTACAAATCCATTAAGTCCAGTTAGTTCGGACCATATGCATGTGGGCGTGGGGTCCTCCTCTGGAGTCTGGGGAACCACCCAATGGCCACAGTCCTAAAGCAAAGTGGCATTCCCCACCCAGCAGCTATTCACCATCAACAGCTTCACCGTGTTTTGTTTTGTGACAGGGTCTTCTAGTGCAGTGGTTCTCAAGTGGACCACGAGCCCCTTTGCGGGGAGTTGCATATCAGACATCCTGCATACCAGATATTTACACTACAATTCATAACAGTAGCAAAATTACAGTTACAAAGTAGCAATGAAATAATTTTAAGGTGGGGGTCACCACCGCATGAGGAACCGTATTAAGGGGTAGCAGCATTAGGAAGGTTGAGAACCGCTGCTCTAGTGGCTAGGCTGGCCAGCCAGTGAGCCCCAGGGATCTCCTGTTTCTGCCTCACCAGTCCTGGGACATAGGTATTCACCACTGTGCTCGGCTCTCTTGATGTGTGTTGGAGATAGCAATCAGGGTCCTCACGCATGCATGGCAGGCACTTTCCCAACTGAGCCAGCATCCTTGTCCCCAGGGCATGTTTTCCACCCAATGATCTCACGGTATAAGAGTAGCAGTTGCAGCCTTCTGCACTGAGAGGCTTTCTGTCAGACAGCTTTGGGTGCATTCAGGAAGTAGCTCTGATGTTGCGACACCACATACACAAACAGTGTCTGCTAAAACATCTCACACATATCCCCACCCCCAGCACCTCTTGCGAGCTGAAACCATCCCTTAACTTGCCATCCAGGAGCTAGGCTTTCTCCATCCAGCCAGATCTCAGACAGGTGGCTGCAGCCACTTACGACCTAGAGACATCTCAAGCCATTGATGCCTGCTTTAGGAAAATTAATAGGTGAGTGGAAGGCATAATTTTTGTGTCTCAGCATGGTGCAGATGTGGGACCGCAGAGGCCAGGCTCAATCCCGTTCCCCAGGCATCAATTCCTGCTGCTTGCAGGGCATTGCAGACAAGAGTTAGGGAACTTACCCAGTTGTAAGTGGCTGCCACAAACAAAAAGAATCTGTATTGGTTCAAGCTAGGGGAAGGGGAAGGCAGGGCTTCAGACTCAGGACTTATCTGATGGCAATAAGGCCCATTTCCCACTCCTTCTGATGGTCTCTCTGCCTTCAGGGCCCTGTCTCGGTTGTGGGTTTTATATCCAATGGCAGTGCTCTCCATGTGGTTTCCCAATAGCCCCATGTCTGCATGTCCGGCTTGGGATGAGGTGCGTGGGTCACCTGCTCCCCTCCTCAGCAACAGTGGGTGCATCAGCTTCAGTGGTCTTAATGCTGAGTTGGTGAGGCTGGGAGGCTGGGAGGCTGGGAGGCTGGGAAGCTGGGATGAGGAACCCTGCCTTCCCACACTAGCTTCTCCATGTTTCTGTGTGGCTGGCCATCCTGGAAGGTCCTTCTTCAAGGTTGTATGAAGCTCCCTCTGTCTGTGACGCTCCATTTGGATCTGTTCTGCATCCACAGCTGAGAGAAGCCGTCTGATGAGGTCATCTGTGAACAGTGAACAGTCTGCTGCAGGAAAGGAAACATCAGAATAAGGTGGACCGCGTGTTCTATTAGCCTCTCTGGGATGGCAGGATAGTTGCTGAGACTTCTGGGTGGTCTCTCAGGTTTCCAGGTTGTTACTAAAAGGTCCACATGATCACAGCTTCTGTGGTCTCTTTTGAATTTGCATCCAGGCACGGCACCCAGGGCCTTGTGATCGCTAGGCAGGTGCTCTGCCAGCGGAATCGCCCTGGGTCCTGTGGTTCACACCAAGCTCTCTCAGGCCTGCGCTCTTTCCTGTTCCCTGCTCATCTTTGTGTAGATGTTGTTATCTGTTTTTTAGATGGGTAAACTGAGGCCCAGAGAATACAGAGAGCAGCTCAAAGATCCATGTCCTGTAGGAGGTGGGGAAGGTTCTCACACAGGGGCTTCAGCCTCTTAACCCCACAGAGGCTCTCAGCAGCTCACTGAGAGTGAACATCTGTCCATCAGGGGTACACCGCGACTCATGGGGTATCAGAGAAGGATGGTGCCTGAGTGTGTGTGTGTGTGTGTGTGTGTGTGTGTATGTGTGTGTGTGTATGTGTGTGTATGTGTGTGTGTGTGTATATGTGTGTGTGTGTGTATGTGTGTGTGTGTGTGTGTGTGTGTGTGTGTGTGTGTGTGCCGGTGCATACGTGTAAGTGAGGAAGACAGAGCACAACCTCAGCTGTCAATCCTCAGGGACCGCCCACCGTGTTTTTTGAGACAAAGTTTCTCACTGACCTGCTGCTTGCCGTGCAGGCTGAGACTGGCTGTCCCAGGAGGCCCAAGGATCTGAATGTTTCCACCTCCCTCAGGCTCGGATTACAAGTGTGTGTCACCATGCCCAGTTTTTTGACATGGATCCTGTGGGTTGAACTCCAATCCTCAGACTTGGTGGCCCAGTCCCCCTCTTAAACTGAGCCTGGCTGGTTGGCTGTTGGTGACCACTGCGGGTCCTGCTGTCTCCCTGAGGCCAGCGCTTCTGTTTTCCGTCCATCCTTTGTTGGCCACAGGAAGCCACAACACCTCCAGGGGGAAGCAGCTCCTGCTTTAGTTAGGCTGAGGAGTGTGGAGATTAACCACAGGACCTATTAATCCCTTCTAGACAGTGTGGTCTGTTCTGAGCCTGATGCCGACTCTTCCTTGTTCAAAAGAGATTAGCAGGTGCTGGAGAGGCGCCAGCAACATGCCAGCCCCTACCCGAGGCTTCCTGCGTGCTGGTAATAGATGCTCAAAGGAGCGTTAGGAAGGGATGGAAACAGAACACTTGGCTTTCTCGGGAAGTTAAAAGCTTGGTCTCCAAAGGCTGCTGGGATTTAAATCTCTCAGTGGACAATGAGTACCACGTCTTTCTAACATCACTCTCATCGTTACCGTGGACGGTTTAGAAGCCACAAATGAAAGGATGCTATGATGAGAGACTCCACTCTGAAGACATAGCTGCATCCCAGCATCCGAGTGTCACCTTTGCCTTTGCTGCTTCATAGACGGCTCACCTTCGGCGTCTTAGCTCACTCACCTGCAGGGTTGGGGTGAAAAGCACAGAACAGCCAACGGCGGGAGCGTTTGTGAGAAGGTTCCAGGTGCTTCCCGTGGAATGCCTCGCTCGACCTTCACAGCCCAACAAGGAAGAGACAGTGGCCGTAACCATAGGACAGATAGGGAAACTGAGGCAGCCAATGCTGTTCCTTGTCCAAAGCCCCATAATTAGTAAAAGTGAGGGTGGGATTTGAGCCCAGGTCACAGGGCTCCCAAACACATCAGGGCATGCTGGAAGAGGGTGGGATGGATGTGTGGAGGGCTGAGCCAGGACCCTGCTTGGGTAGAGTGAATCCAGAGAGGACAGACTGCAGAGGAGCTGTGGGTCCTGGCCTCCCCACTTTGCTATGCAAGCACAAGCAGGCGTCTGCTGGCTTTGAGGAGCTGCGGCGTCCAAGGCAGTGTCAGGTTCTCCTGGCCACAGGGTCTGAGAGCAGCTGGCAGGTCCTTTTGTTTCTCAGCTTCTCCCTGTTCCATCCACACAGCAGCCTTTAGCCCCATGGGGCCGTTAGATTGAAACATAAGTGGATGAAAATCAAATCAAATTCTAATTAACCACTAAATCAGCTTTGCAACTCAGTTCCTCATTGTCACTAGACAGATGTCACCTGGGCCAGCGACCACTGTGCCTGGCAGCACAGATCTCCAATCCGTGCTGCTCTGTCTGGTTAGTGTGGCCCCTCTGGTGTCCCGTGCCCAACTTTCCCTGCCTGGTCTGTCTGGAATGTCTCCACAGGTTCATGTGTGAACCCTCCTTGCCATTTTGAAGACTGTGGCACCTTTAGTTCCTGGCTGCAGAAATATGTCCCTCAGGGTGCTTTGAAGGTTCCTCCCACCTCAGGTTCCAGTTCCCCACTCTGCTTCTTGGCTCACTGGGGTGCGGAACAGCTCCCCTCTCACCTCCCCTCTCACCTCCCCTCTCACCTCCCTCGGCCACAGACTGAGCTCCCTCTGTTACTGTCCTTACCACATGGACACAGCCATCTGAAAGTGTGAGCCAAGGCAAACGTTCCTCCCTGGAGTTGTTACATTTGGGTGTTTTGGTTATAGTGACTCAATAGTAACCGATACAGATGGTATAATGGGTTCGAATTACAGCTGTTCCAAGGATCCAAGGGAATGGCAGGACTCCCCATAGGCGCCAAAATCCGAGGACGCTCGAGTCCCTCGTGTAAAAATGATGGCGTATTTGCATAAAACCTACACACCTTCCCGATACTGTAAATCATCTCTAGATTACCTAGAATATGTAATGAGATGCAAATGATATGGAAATAGTTGTTACCCGCTACTGTTTAGGAAATGGTGACAGGAAAAGTAGTCTGTGCATGTTTAGCACAGGAGCAGTTTTCCATGAAATGGTTTTGATCCTGAGGTTCATCGAATCCACAGATGCTGGGTCCATTCACTCCCTCCCCATCCCAGCTGAATGTCCCCAAAGGTCATGTGTGCTTCCCCGCCTCTACTGATGTTGGGCTCGGTCACATGTTTGTTTTGACTGTTGAAATGGGACTGGATGTGGCTTATGCCGTGGGTAGGTGTGGTGAGGCTCTGCCCTTGGTCACAGGACACATGTCAGTTAGGGGTTGTATCTGGTCTGGTCCCACAGATGCCCAGACTCTTAGCCACTTGCTTCCCGTTCTAGTCAGCCCTGGGCCTCCCAGGGTGGGGTAGCACCAATCTGTAGCAAACTCTACATCGAAGAACAAACTCGGGCAGGAGTGGGAGCTGGGACGTCGTTGAAAGCGCCTGCCTGATTTCTCTCAGCCCACTGTCGGGCACTGAGTCCTAGACACCTGCCAAGCCCCAGTCCCTGGCCTCCTGGTACTTAGCGCCTGTGGAGAGAGCTGTGGCTGTGAAGGTAGCAGAGGCACAGCGGGACCCCGGTTCGGACAGACCTAACACACTGGGAGTTCGGTTCTGCCGAGACCAGCCGCCTGGGGGCCAGAACAGTGTGCTTGGCTTCTGATCAGTTTCTTTCAAAAGGATCCAGTTGCAGACTTGTGATCCCCTGTGTGGGTCACGCACGAGGCTAGGGAATGGCAAAGGTCTTCCCTTCATAGCAAGGAACGTTCTTTCTAGCTCATTATCTGCCCAGTAACTGCCTTGGCATTTCTCTGCCTTGACCGCTGGTCAGATTTTACGCCTGCTGCGGTCACTGGGGCCATCAAGATGACAGGAATATCACACCCAACTGTCAGCCCTTCCTGTCCCGACATGCTGTTGTCTGACTTCAGACCTTGCTATCTCCAATTATAAAAGGACAGCAGGGGCTGGGGTCACTCTTCCTTCCTAGAGTCTGAGGCAGGGGAATGCACTCTTGCTCTTTGTTCATTAATTGATGTGATATCTACAAGGGCCAGGGGAGAGCTACAGAGGTCTGGGGAGGGTTGGGATGGGCTGGGGACTGAAGAGATGGCCAGCCCCTCCGGGCAAGCATAGAGATACAGGGCCTGGGGACCTCTGGAGATGGTGTGGAAGTGAGCTAAGCTTGGAGGAAGGGCGAGATGGGTGAGCAGGGAACACTGAGGCAGAAAGAGTGGTTTGTGGCTGCATTTGCCGCCAGTGTTCTGGAGTGGGGCTCCTAGCTACTCCTTATGGCCATTTCTCAGAATAGCTCTGACCTCTTTGGGTGTTTGCATTTAGGGGGGCACCAGGGCTGCTCAGCTGCTGGCTTAGCTGTGTGTCGGCCCAGGGCTTCCTCCCCTCCCTTCTTGTCCCTTCTCCTGTTGATGTGGTGTCTCCTTGGCAGGTCCAGAGCACTCCCATTCTCCTGCAACCTCTGTCATCCTCTTGGTCTGCTCGGCCCTGGGGTCTCAGGCAGACCAAATTCCGGCTTTGCTGACAGACCCTGGAATTGGCCCTTCCTCTGCCTCTGCAGGGCAGTGCTCTCACAGCGGTGGTATTCAGGATGCTGTGCTTAGGAGGCTCCATGTTGTGAACACCTACTGTGTGCTGGGTCCTCCTGCAGCCGATGAAGCACTGGGGTCTTTGGGACATTGAGGAATCCATGTCTGGGCGTGGATGAACTTGATGGCAACCTCCTCTCAGTGGCGCCTCCCTGTTCTTGTCTCCGCGCAACCTGAACAGCTGTGCCTGACTGCTCCAGGTCCTGCTTAATCGATACCTCATTCGATGTCTGTAGCTGTGTGCGAGGCAGGCGTGTTCTGCTTTTACTCAGACTTGATGGTGAGGAACCGAGTCTCCAGTGCTTCGGGGCTTTTTAAAGGTCACTGGCCAACAAGTGGAGGAGCCGCTTCCCACCAGGATGCCATACTCACCATCCCCAACCACCTGCAGCCTGTGCAGGCTCTTAGCTGATTTCCTAGTATCTGTCTTTGTGGTTGGTGTGTGTGTGTGTGTGGGGGACGGACTTTTATTCAGGGATTTGCATGTGTAGCTCCCTGCATTGTTTCTTTGTTTTCTTCACTCTCAGTGTCTTATCACTGGGGAGCTGTGAGGCTCCCGGTGCACCCCTACTTAGCTAAAAGCATTGGCCAGGGGCAAGTTCATCCAGTCCCACCTTCTCCACCCCCACTCACAGTGGTCTCCATGCAGGTGGCAGTCCTCTCCTCTTCCAGGATCTCTGCCAGGCCTGGAGCTGGGCTGTCCCTGAGGTAGCTGCCGTGGGTCCCGAGGACAGGTGTCATCATCAGGCCCACAGTAGGGACAGTTTATGGTGTACTCAGGGGCACCAGTTCATTAAAGAGCAAAACCTCATCTTAGAAAGAACATTCGTGCACAGGCAAGACATCTGAGTTGAAATCCTCTCATTGTCTTTTTCCTACTCTGTGGTCTCAGTAAGATTGCGTAAGCTCTCCGAACCCCTTTTGAGTGTTGCCTGTGAGAACAGGTAAATCCACCCACGAACAGGCTGTGGCTGGTGTAGGGCAGTTTGCAGCCGAGCCTGAGACAGCATCATTCCAAATGTCGAATGCACCTTTCAGGCTGTCTAGATTTCATCCCTCCCTAATTCTGTAGTCCTTCGTCATTCTCGGGTATTCCGGAAGGACACTCCAGGTAACAATATCACAAACAGTGAGCTTGGGAGAGCACGGGGCAGTGTTTGAGCCTCTGCACAAAGCTGCACCCTGCAAGCCACTCCATGCCGTTTTCACTGTGCATGCGGAGTCTCCGCTGCCCAGAGAGGCAGTAGAGCGGCTTAGTCACTTCTGGAGCAGGCATCGAATCTCTGACTGTAGTGTGCAGTTCTTGCCACTTGCCACCTGCTTCCTGGCTGCCAGCTTGTGTTCTGCTGATGTCCATGGGGCCAGTGCTGCCCTTTTCATGTCGTATAGTTTTTTTGTTATAAATTTAGGAAGCAGGCTCTGCATTTATTCTGCAGGAGACAGATGTCTGGGACACTTGGATCCATTTGCCACTACCCGCTCATCTGTTCTGAGTGTCTTTGTGTGTGTGTGTCTAGGTCTGTGGGGACACAGCCTGCTCCGGGGTGCACACCCCTGAGTGCAGCTGCTTATTTGGGGATCTGCTGAGTGCCTGAGTGCCTGTTGGAGCTCTAGCTGGCAGTGACTGGATGCTTGCATTGCCCACATTCCCCACCAGTGTTCCGTCCTGGGCATGTTCTGCTCCGAATGACCCTGTGTCCCAGCAGACCGACCTCCGACCTCTGAAAGTACCCTGCTCCATTTGCCGTTAACTACCGGCATACGGATACCCTTAGGCAATTATGCCAGAGCCACATGGGACCTTGCAGGAAGGTGCCATTGTCCTCCTTGGCCCTTCTCTGGGTTCTCCTGATGTCACCGTTTCTAATAAGAGGGGGAAAAGCAGTTTCACATTCTCAGTCATCAAAACTGTACTTGCTTCAATTTGCTACAAGATAGTGGGGACTTTCCTTGAAGGTCAGCATTCAATTTCACTCTCCTGGTTCTGTCTATGCATTCTGAATAATCATGTCTGGAGATGGGGACCAACTCCAGTATCCTTGGGCTTGTGCCCTGTACTGAGATGAGAGAGCCGTGGGCATTGGGGACAGGCGCAAAGATCTGGAGTGAAGAGAGAGGACCCTCTACTCACTCTGATTCTACACCTTGGGTGGGCCTCAGCTTCCCCTTCTGTCAAATGTGTCAGGTGTGGTGAGGACAGGGGCCGAGCAGGACAGCGTGCATACCTGTGTACACAGCCATTCACACACAGAAGTGCACAGCCCCTCCAGAAATCCAAAAAGGGTTTCTTACAGCACAGTAGCTATGCATTACCTAAAGAAAGGACAGCCTCAGAAGACAATAAATGATAAAGGCAGTCCCACCTCCTTTGTGCTTAGTTCCCCCCATCCCCTCCCCAGTAAGCATTTCCCCTGTTTCTTCTCCAGAGTCAGCCATAGGCTTCCATAGCACAGGGGAATCATGAATGAAAAATCTGAACTTCCCCTGCATCTGTCAGCAATCAATCCAGACACTGCCCTAGATCTGTGTATGTGGATCTGCCTCATTTTCTTAATATCCGTGTAGTAGTCCTCCCATCTATACACCTCTATTTGCTCAGGATGTAGACTTCCTCTCGCCCAAGTACGATGCCAGCCTCCTGCAGAAAGCCTTCCTCTGTTCCCATAGCACCAAATGGCTACTTCTTGTTCCAAATTCCCAGGTATCTGTCTCAGGCCCTTTGTAACTCAATCAGGGTGAGGCTATGCTGCTGTGACAAAGAGGCCCTGCAACATGGAGGCTTGGAGAGCAGAGAAGTCACTCCCTTTCTAAGCAAGCAGCCCTGGTTGATGGAGCAGCTCTGCCCCCTGCCAGTCACTCCAAGACCCAGGTTTCTTCTGAGTCATTGCTCTGCATCCTTGAGGGCACCCCATCATCTGCAAAGTTAAAGCTGGGTCACCTAGGAGTATAGGAGAGAGAGAGAGAGAGAGAGAGAGAGAGAGAGAGAGAGAGAGAGAGAGAGAGAGAGAGAGCAAGAAGACCTGCACTATCCATTCTCCAGCCATTGGAAGAGCTTTGGATGGTCAGGGGTACTGCCTGGGAGGCTGGGTGTCTCCAATACCATGCAGGGAGAGTGGCTCTAAGGACAACAGCCAGGCCTCAGCCCATGCCCGGACACCTTGGCCTGACATCTGGGGTTTTTGTGTTTGTGTCTTTGGCTGTGTCACTCTGCTTTCTGGTTCTGTAACGAAACACCTGAGGCCAATCACTCAAAATTAGAAAAGGTTATTTTGTGTTTGTGGAGATTCAAGATGGAGCTGTCCCATTGCTTTGGGAACACACGGCCCAGCAAAACGGACCACAAAGCAGGAGTAAGGAGGAAGAGGGAGAGAGCAGAACAAGGTCCCAAAACCCCTTTAAGAAATTATCCTAACAACCTAAGGGCCTCTCTCTAGAGCCCTCTCCTAGAGGTTATTGTGGTCAGAGGGCAGAGCCTCTGGAAGATGGTCCTGCTGCTTAGGTAGGTGTCCAGGGATATGCCTGATGTGCTGATGCAGTGACCTACCCTTAGTCATCACTCTCAGCATCCTTTTCCATCCCCAGAGGAGGCTCTTTCTGCCTCAGGGCCTTTGCATGCACTACATAGATCCCCCCTCACCTCTTCATACAGTTGCTTCCTCAAAGGGGCCTTCTCCAAACTCCTCTCCTGGACAGTCAGGGTCTCCTTTGACGCAGGCAGACATTTCTCCTTCCCGTGTGTTAGCACCATTGCGTAACAGTGACTTAAAAAAAAATACTATATTATTTTAGGTCAGCCCCCACTTGGAAGCTGTCAGCTCTGCCATGGCAGGTTTTTGTATGCTTAGCATGAAGCAGAATGTCAGGCTGTTGACCTTGTGCTTGTCAAATGTTAAATCATTTCCAGCACCGGTCCACAGTCCAGGTAACTGAAGCTCAGAAAGGCTGAGTAACTGGTCCTAGATCACACAGCCTGTAAGTCTGGCCACTGAGGTTTCAGCCTGCTTGCCTCCAGGGTGCTGGCTTGCAGAGCTTCATGCAACCAGGTCACCACGTGCTTCGTGCTTCAGAGGGTATTAATAGGGTATGTTTAAGGGGAGGTGGGAGGGCAGAGGATGGATGGCTGACTCAGCCCAGGGGAGGGGGCGGCTGCCTGGAGGAGGCGGTGACCTTGGAAGGCAGTTTGGAGTAGTTCTCGGGACTGTGAGGGAGCCTGAGAGATGAGGCCCAAGCGAGGATGGCTAGGATGGCCCCATTTGGGGTGCAATTTGGGCTTGTCTGAGCTGACAGGACTCCGGAAGTTTCTTAAGCAGAGACATGACAGGGCCCAGAAAGTTCTGTTTAGAACATTGCCTTAGGCTGGGGCTGCAGGCAGTCAGTCGGGACTTCAAGTTTTCCTTAACTGGTTCATTCTGATCTAACTTCAGCTGGTGAGCCAAGTACCCCAAATTATAGTGCTTTGATGAGGCAGAAGCTTCTCTGGGGGTAACAGATCAACCAGTCAGGCATCAGAGCTCTGCTCTGAGACACAGGATCCTTCTAGACATGTTTCATTCTCCCCAGGTCCAAGAGGGCCACGATCACAGTCAGATTCCAGCCCCCAAAGAAAAGGTGGGCTGGAGATTTGGAGCAAAGAAAGCACTCAAGTTAGACTGGGAGCATACAGGGAGACCCCCAAATCGCTGTGACACTGGGGCCACAGAATAGGAGCTGGGCAGTGCTGCCCCTCCTGGATGGGACACTGTTTGCCACTTCCCCACAGTCCCTAGCTCTCCTGCTTGTGTCCCTGATGCCTAAAGCCGAGCATCTCGTGCTGTCCCTTGAGGAACGTGAGTTGTCCTCTTGGCTGCTGAGCTGGCCTAGACATGCAGAGGGGCTGAGCATTGTGCTAAAAACGACTCCCTTCCATCCTAGTGAAGGCAGCTCCCAGGTCCTCAGCCTCCAGAGTCATGGGTAACCAGGCAACCTTGTCACATGGCCATTTGGGTCATGTGGGGCTGTTCTTCATTCTCCCTGGGGTCCCCAGAAGGGAGGCAGTCTGATGAGTCCTGAGGCCCCAACGGAGGACCCTCTCTCCCTGCCGTGGGGCTCCCAACAGGGCCATAGCTTGAAGGTTGATGGTAGTCATCCTTCCCCTGTGATGCAGACCAGACCCTGTCTGAGGTGGCTGTGACTGGCCAGGTTGCTTGTAGGTTTTCAGTCAGAGCCCACAGGACATTGAGTTACCCATGATGCAGGCTTCCATCCAGAGATGCCAGCAGCAAACAGGAGGGGTGTTTGGCTGCTCTGCCCAGTGCTGGGTGTTATTGAGCTGAGGGGAACTCAGAGATTGATAACCAGGGAAGTGACAGGGTCTGGAGGAGAGCTAGGGTTGGAGAGCAGACAGCTTGCTTCCCAGAGGGCCATGGGTTTCCTGGAGTGGGAAAGGCTTGAGGTGGACAGTGGCTCCGGGTTGCTAGCTCTTCAAGGTCAGGAGTACATCTGGTTTACAGAGGGCTTTCTGAGTCACAGCACCATCAGGATGTCTGAGCCTTGGGGACCTGGGTGCTCTTGTCCTGGCCCTGCGGATGACTTGTGAGCTGTTGTCACAATTCCTGACCCTCTCCACTGGGGTCTTGGTTCTCCTGGCTAGCTTCAAGAAAGGATGCTGTCCCTTCCGGGGTTTCCATAGTGACAGATCCCTTTGCGGGGCATCCGAGGACTTTGCTGACTTTACTGAAGATCTGTGGGAGGTTCCATCACACAGTGCAGGTCTTGGTGGCAGGTTTGTCATCTGGTCAGTGCCACCCCTGCCACCTGGGTTTCCCAAGGAGTCCTTCTTCCTCTCACTCTTTCGTTTTTTTCTAGACAGGGTTTCTCTGTGTAGTCCTGGCTGTCCTGGAACTCGATCTGTAGACCAGGCTAGCCTTGAACGCAGAGACCTGCCTGCCTCTGCCTCCCGAGTGTGTTAAAGGTGCACACCACCAGTGCCTGTCTTCCCTCCTCGAATTCTTTTTTTTTTTTCCCCTGAGACAGGGTTTCTCTGTGTAGCTTTGCACCTTTCTGCAACTTGCTTTGTAGACCAGGCTGGCCGCGAACTCACAGAGATCCATCTGCCTCTGCCTCCCGAGTGCACCTCCTCGAATTCTTAAGGCAGAACCATTTCTCGGTTTGCTGAAGCCGTCCCAGTTGGTGGTGGACACTTTTGGTTCACATGCATGGACACAGGTACAAGTGTGTATATGAGGTGACGTGTGTGTGTGTGTGTGTGTGTGTGTGTGTGTGTGTGTGTATGGCCATGTGTGAGCACTCACCTCCAGCTTGCTGCTTTGTCAACCTACCTGAGGGGACTAGAATGCACATGGCAACCATGTATTTGTTTACTTATTCAGCAAAGGCAGGCGAGCAGGCCTGTGCTCCATGCTCCACACTCTGGAGACTCAGTGTCCAGTGGAGAGACAGATGATGAGCTCCCACTAAACCCCGGTGTCCAGTCAGGTGTGGGGGCTGGAAGGTCACACTGCAGGGAAAGGGCATGAGGGATCCATGTTACTTGGTAATGAGGAATCAGGATGTCCTCTCTAAGAGCATGAGCCCCAAAGGGATGTCCCTAGGGCCACAGGGACAGCAGGAACAGTGACTGAGCCTAGACATCGCTGAGTGTGGGACACGGTTATCTAGGGCAGGGCAGGGGCAGGGATACGTGTGCTGGTTGATTTTTTTCCCATCATCTTGGTACAAGCTAGAGTCATCTGAGAGAAGGCAACCTCAGTTTAGAAAACCACCATCAGATTGGCCTGTAGGCACGTTATGACTGATGTGCAAGCTCACAGTCCACCGAGAGTGGTACCACCCCTGGGCTGGTGGGCCTGGCTGGTTCAGGAATGCAAGCTGGGCAAGCCACCGAGAGCAGACCAGTAAGCAGCAGCTTCCATGGCCCCTGCCTCCGGGTCCCTGCTTTGAGTTCCTGCCCTGAGGTCCCTCAGTGCTGGACTTATAAGCTATAAGGTGAAATAAACCCTTTCTTCTCCACGTTGCTGTTGGTCAGAATTTTTTCACAACAATAGGGAGCCATCGAGGACAACAGGGAAGGGATGGAGGACATCCCCACACAAGGCTCCTATGCCCAGGTTTGGCTGCACTGGCTAGGGTACCTGTGAGTTAACAGTACTGACACCCAGACCCCAGCTTCTGGACACGGCTCTTCAAAGTTGTTTTTAATGATTTTGTAATTTAATTTTTAAATTTTAATTGATCTCTCTCTGTGTATGTGTGCTTGTGTATTTGTATGTGCATGTGTCTATCTTTCTCTGTATATATCCATGTCTCTCTGTGTGAGTCTGTATGTGTGTATACATGTATGTGAATGTCTCTGTGTGTATCCCCCCCCCCCTCTCTCTCTCTGTGTGTGTGTGTGTGTGTGTGTGTGTGTGTGTGTGTATGTGTGTGTACACATTGTGTCAGGGTGTTGTCACACCTTGTGAACTGTGAACTCCACCTGTGTGGAGGGCACAGGACAGCTTTCAGGAGTGGTTCTCTTCTCCCACTGTGGATCCTGGGGGCTGGACTCAGTGGGTGGGGCTTGGCGAGCAAGTGACTACCAGCTAAGAGATGCTGCGGGCTGCCCTAATGCTTTTTGTGAGCTGTGTATCTCAGGCTGGTCCAGATCTCATGGTGATCCTCCTGTCTTTGCCTCCTGAGTGCTGGGACCACAGGCACGTCCCACCACACCTGGTGATCACTGTTCTTTTTAAGGTGAGCCGTGAGTGCTAAGATGTGTCATCTTGTCCTTCTGGTCATGGCGAAGACCTGCCCTCTATACTCTGTGATGGGAAGTTCTCAGAGGCCCAACAGGGAGATGACACAATCTAATTCACTTCCCCAGAGGTTGGAACAGTTTGAGGGCTATTACGAGGCAGGCAGGGACCCAGGTGGGGTAGCGCACGCCTTTAATTCCAGCACTTGGGAGGCAGACGCAGGCAGATCTCTGAGTTCGAGGCCAGCCTGGTCTACAAAGCAAGGTCCAGGACAGCCAGCGCTGCACAGAGAAACCTCGTCTCAAAAAAACAAACAAACAGAGGCAGGCAGGGAGGCCAAGGAAGCTGTAGTTGTGCTCTGGCCTAGGGACAGTGGAGACACCGAGGTCCCCAATTTACTGCAGCCAATGACATGAAAACAACACAGTCCTGTTGTCTTCTAGTCCTTGGGTTAGGATCTCAAGTGTGTGGCGAGGCTGCCTGCCTCCTTCTGGAGGCTCAGCTCAGAGGCTTCGGGACACCTGGCCTCAGGACCTCTACCTTCTTGAAAACCCAGCCTGCCCACTTTGAGGATCTAGGGTGTCTCCATTGCCTTCCTCTTGATCATCGATCCTTCCTTTCCTCCATATTAGTTACTACTGTTCTTGTTTTGGGGATGAAGCATCCGGCAGACAGAAGCAACTTAGATCTTGCTTAGCTCTTAAGTCACGGTGGGAAGCCATGGTGGTGTCTGCGGAGGCAGGAGCCTGTGGCGGTTCGCTCACAGCTTAGTGGCTGACTAGGAAATAAAGAGGGAACTCAGGCTGGAATGGGGCGGGGCTGTAGCCTAGGGCTGTTTCCTCGCAATCACAACCCACTTCCTTCAGTGAGGCTCCATCTCCTAACGGTTCCACAGTCTCCCGATAGTGCTGCCAGCCGGGTGCAAATGCTCACACGCACAAGCCTGTGGGAGGCGATTCTCATCTGAAGTCCCATTCGCCTCCTCTTTCTCTTCCTCCCTCTGATCCCTCTTCCTCTCTTTTAGAAGACTCTTGTGCTATCACTGCCTAGGCTGGATAGTCTGGGATAATCCCTGACTGCGGGCCTTTACCTCAGCTGTATCTGCAAAGCCCCTTTGCCGTGTATGGGAACTGCCAAGATTCTGGGGATTAGGATGAGGCATCTTGGCAGAGGCTAAGCATTACTTAGCCTTCCAAGTCAGGGTCCTGTCTTGAGTAGTGTAGGATGTGTGGGGTGGGTTCTGAGGCTCCCTCACCTCCCGGGGTGTCCCACTAACCAGGCAAACTCTGTCTAGCTTTTCTCTCTGCCTGGAGATACCGTGGCAGCTTCAAGGCCAGGTGTGTGGGTCCCAGCTTGATCTCGGATGTGTTGGGGGCGGGGGAAGGGCTCTCTGTGGTTACAGAGAGGCTTGCTGCCTCTAGGGGACACTAACATCCACTTGGCCTCTAACTGGAGGGTATGGCTCATTAGGCCACGCCCCCTTGATCGGTATTCATAGTGTATTAGCCTCCTGTGGCTGCCTTAACAAAGGACCACACGCTTATCGCCTTAAACAACGCTAACTCGTGATTGTATGGCATAGCTTAGCCAGCTAAAGCCAGGCTGTTACTTTTTGGACGATCAAGGAGACAAGTCTCCTGTTCACCGCTGATCATCAGAATTCAGTTCCTTAGAGGTGTGTGGGGAGCTGTGTCCCCATTTTCTGGCTGGCTGTATGCTGAAGCTATTTTCAGCTTTTAGAAATTGCCCCGATCCTTTGGATCCTTACTTCCCTTCTTCATCCTCACACCCAGCAGTGGTGGGTTGAGAACTAGCGTGGCTGTTGCGCCTCTGATCTCTCTGCCGTCCTTTCATCTCTCCACGGCTGAGGTCCACAACTACAAGTCCCCCTGGACAATCCCTTGTTAGTCTCCCATCTCAGAGTCTGCAACCTGCATGTCAGCAAAGCTCCTTTGGTCACGTTGTCACATCCACATGTTGTCACATCCACAGGTTCTGAGGATGAGGGTGGAGAGGGGAGGGGCACTACTGTGCTGGCCACATAGACTACGAACTAACAATCGCAATGCCAGGCTGGACGGCCGGCAGCTCCCCAGACACGAAGGGAGAAACTGTCTTTATGCTCAGCACCCAGCTGAAGAGACTGAGCAGAGTTAACTCAAGCAAGGAGCAGCACTGTGTCACCAAACTGACGCTGCCGTCGCAACCTCCAGCACTTCAGGATGGGACCTTATTTGGAGAGAGCCCTTTTACAGCATCACCAAGTTCCAATGAAGTCATTCCCTGGGCCCTTATTCCTTGCAAAGTAGGGGGATGTGGAAATATCAATGCAGAGAAAAACACATGGACATATGAGGAAGAGAAGGCCCGGGGACACATTCTTCCCCACAGTCCTTGCAAGGGGCCAGCCTGCACCACCAGGGCAGCAGGGCAGTCTGGCTACCCCTTTCCCTCCATCCCTCTTCCTGACCTGTCAGACGGAGACCCTGTCAACACCCAGATATTGGCTTTTAGTTCCTCCATGCCCTTCCCAGGACCCTTTTGTAATTAAACTTTCTACAGACTGAGGCTGGTTGGGCTGTGCCTAACAGCCCTGGCTCTTCTTAGGGCCTTTGGCAGCAATGTGGGTTGTTCAGGGACCAGCATAAGGAAGGGCAGTGCAGAAGTTGCCTGTCTGAGATAGGAAGCCCCAGGCTGCAAGAGAAGCCGAGCTGGGCCCCTCCAGCCACTCTCTAGGCTCTGCTTCCGTCTGCTACCAAGTATATAGACCACCACCACGGGCAGCTCAGATGTGGCAGCAGTGTGCCTTTCTGCTCCTGATTCTGGGTTTCAAGGTCTTCAGAGCTACCTTCCTGCCCTCCAGACCTGCCTCCATCTTTGGATTTGGTCTGTCCCCTTTGAGGAGGGTTTCTAGGGGTCCCCAGTGAGATGCTTCCTACCTCTGAACTCCAAGGATCTCTGGTCCCACTGTGGGGGGTGGGGATGATGATTGAGAAGGGAATGAAGGAAGTCAATAGTTGCCAGAGGGAACTCTGGGGAGGCCTGTGTGAGGAGCGACACTTTGGAGGGGATCTCCCAGCCTGGTCCTCTTTGCAGAGCTTCCCACCTACAGCCCGCCCAGCTGATGGCAGCCATGTTTTCTGGGCAGCTAGGTCTTTCCATCCAGTAGAGCTGGACCAGTTGGCTTCCCTCTTTGGGGAAGTTGAAGGACTGATTGCCTGGGAAGATTCCCCAGGGCTGGGTACATGCAGAGGCTGGGGGAGGTGAGGAAGTTTGTGCTCTGGGGACTGAGGAGAGAGATTTGGAAGCCAAGATGGCCAGAGGAGACTGCCGTGGCCTGAGGCAGTTCTCGGTCCCTGCAGCCCTTGAGTTAAAGGAGAGGGGACTCTCTCACCCCCCACCCCCCACCCCCCACCCCCGTCAATCCTGCCATGCTAAGGCTGCCTGAGTGGCTCCACCTCCTCCAGTCAGCTTCCAGATGGAGCTTTTAGAATGCAATGGGGGCCAACAAGATGGCTCGGTGGAGGAAGGTGCTTGTGGCCAAGCCAGAGACTGACCTGAGTTTGATCCTCAGGCCCCGTGTGGTAGAAGGAGAAATCTGATCCCTGTAGTTGTCTTCTGACCTCCACAAAGATGTCCCGGCACTGTATGGGCATGTATGCACACAAAACCAACAAAAGTACAATCAGAATGCAAACAGATCTGGGCTCTTCTGGCTTTCTTGCTTCACCCCCTCCATGTTTCCCCAACACCCCACCTCACAGCTATTTCCAGGCCTCAGTGACCCCACCCTTTCCGCCTTCCCATCTCCCTCTCCTACTGTCTCCCCGTGGACTTCTGGACTGTGTTCTGCCAGCGCTCTGAACACATTTCCACCCCAGGACCTTAGCATGTGCGGTGCCTTTCCTCCTGGTCTTTGCATGGCTGCCTTTGCCTCTTCCAGACCACCTCTCACGGTACCCTGCCACTCCTCGACAGCACTTGCGTCACTCAGAGCACCCTTTTCATCTCCAGCTGTCGTTTTATCGTCTGTCTGCTCTGCTGGAATGTACGTTTCCTGCCTTATTCATTCCCAAGTCCTCCATGCTCCCACAGTGCCTGCACATAGTAGGTGCTCAGTGAGGTGGTTTTTGTTTGTTTTTTTTTAATTGAACACAAAAACAAAGTAAGGGAGCCCAGAGTTCAATTGCTGGGAGCTTAGCTGCACCTGTTGCTAAGAGCTTCAGTTTTCCTGCTCTGGCTGCTGTGAGCTGCGTGCCCTGGTTTTGAAGGCACGCAGATAAGGGTCCCCAGAAGCCTGGGCTGCCTTCTGCTGGCACCTCTCAGGACCCAGGGTATCTATTAGATATGGGGACCAGGCTGACAGTTGTAGGTGACAAACAGGAGGACAAAGGTAACTCAGCTCTGCCAGGGTCACCTTGAAGCACCGTCTATCCAGTGTCTAATGTCTAGCCTTTCTCCCATGGGCCCTGGGTGCTGCCCCATGAGTATTCTCCTTTGTGCTACAGTCCCTGGCTAGGGACTGTGGCTTAGGCTCCCAAGATTGGACTCTGCCTGGGGAGGTCCTGGTCTGAGCCCCATCCCATTCTGGGTTAGCTAGCAGATAAGGGTCCCCAGAAGCCTGGGCTGCCTTCTGCTGGCACCTCTCAGGACCCAGGGTATCTATTAGATATGTTGTTAGACAGGTGTCCTTCAAAATAGTCCATACTGTAAAGAGATAGCCCTGCCATCAAGCCGAACACTGTAGATGGCAGCCTTGAGTGTCTCCTGCACACACACACACACACACACACACATAGAGAGAGAGAGAGAGAGAGAGAGAGAGAGAGAGAGAGAGAGAGAGAGAGAGAGTGAGAGTTGTCAGTTCTTAGATGTCACCGTCTGCTGGGCACAGCCCCACATGGGACAGACCTGAGCTGTTATTGGCTACACCCCTCTCCAACCCAGAAGAGGGACCAGACTCACCTGTCTGTGCTGATGGGCAAGAAGGAAACCCAGAGTTCCACTGGGCTAAGTCACCAGGGTCTGTTCCTGTGAGCTGGGGACACAGCACAGGACCCATGAAGATCCTGAGGGATCCACTCTCTGCATAACTCCCCTGCATAACTGGCTTCTCCCTGCACAGTCTCTACATATAGACGCTGCTTTTCATTCCAAGAGGTCCAGCTGCAAAGAACTGCAGTGTATGGAGGCCTGGGGTGTGGCTAGCGGCAGAGCAGCTTCCCCACATGGGGCCCTGGGCTCGAACCCCACACTGGTGAGCAGATTGTTAGGGTTTTTGGGGGGTCTTGTTTCTGTGATAACTGGGCAGAGAGTCAGGTCTGGGGCCTTTTTTATTAGAATTTTAAACTACAAGGGTAAAAGGCGGCGGCTGCTGGGGAGGCTGCGGGGGAGGGGAAGCGCTCCGATAGGGAAGCAGTAATATTTCTTCCTCGACAGTAAACAACTGCCGAGCAAACCCCCGAAACGACACTCTGCGAGCGTCTATGGGAAGCTTCGAAAGCTGAACGTCATGAAAGTTATTGGTTTTGTTCAAGCTTCATCTGATGCTTGCTTAAGAAAATAGATTTGGTTTCCCTTCTTGCCATAGTCTGCAGGGGGAAATCAGCACAGAACATCTGCCTCGTGTCATCATTAGACACTTACGAATAAACTGGGGTTGGCAGACTTGGTGAGACACGAGGCCCCGCCAGCTCCTGCTTATTTCCCTGCGGATTATCCGCGGAGGTATTGGCCAGAGCAAGCATTCTGTCCCAGCATAGGGAAGCACAGCATTGTCCCAGATGTAATCACTCTGGCTCAGTTTTTGAGCACACAGACTTAGTGTGAGTAGGCAAGAAACAGGACTTGGGCTTGGTGTGGCCAGGGCAACAGACCTAGCAGAAAGAACATAGGCCATGCCTCCATTTTTCCATACGGCTGGCTCCTGAACCATTGGATGAGGACTGTTGTGACTGATGTTTTCATTGCTACATCTGAGAGCCATGTGCTCCTCCGCATATCCCGGCCTCCTTTGCACTGAGACTGGTCATGTGACTAGTCTGGCCAGTAGAGCAAAAGAGGAGGTGACGTATGTCACTTCTGGACTGAGGCTGTTAGTGATGCAGCCATGTTTTGAGCCCCTGAGCTTCTGCATGGATGAGCCAGGTAGCACAGGAAGCCCAGGAGGAGCCTCTAAGAGCTTGAGGTGCCTGGAACTGCTGCCAGTGTTCACCACTCATGTTAGTTAATTTGGTGGCTACTGTGGCTTTAATATATGAAGGGTTAAGTTGGGCATGGCGGCACACGCATTTGATCCCAGCCCTTGGAAGGCAGAAGCAGGTGACTCTCTGTGAGTTCAAGGTCACCCTGGTAAACATGGTGAGTTCCAGGACAGCCAGGACTATGTACAGAGAACCAGCCCCTCTACCCCATCTCAAATATGGAGGGTTTATTTTGGCTGAGGGTGGGAGAGCATGGCAGACTCACAGCAGTGCAGTATGTATTCAGAGCCCCTCACATCCTAGAGGATTTGGATGCAGTGGCTGGGGCTGGGAGCGAGCCTGGCCTATATAGCCCGCAAGACTCCTTCCAGGGCCCACTTTATCCAGCCAGATCAAGCCTCCTAAATCTTCTGTATTCCCTCCGAAACAATGCCAGCAGCTGGGAGCCTGTGTTTGGCACATGAGCCTGTGGGGGATGTCACATCTAAGTCCCAGCACCGCGCCAAGTAGTTCAGCCCCATCCTGAGTTACTGTGAACACTTCTACGGGAGGCAGGGCATCCTGACTTGTTTGAGGAACTACCGTGAGGTACTTACTTTCCCATGTGATATTAATATTCTGTATAAAATTAATATAAATGATATGAATACTGATATCCTGGTAATGTTCTGAGAAAGATTGCCTTGTTCATTTTAATGAGTGAGAACCTTTCAAAAGCCAAATGGAAGTTCTTAATTAATGGGAAGTTAGGTCACTTACAGTCCTTCACCATTTAAATAATGCTGCCACCAGTGATCTTGACGTTGTGTTATTTTGCCTGTGTGTAAGATGAGTTCCCGGAAGTGGTGTCTCTGGTCACAGACATACACATTTCTCAGAGCCCGCATCTGAATAAGTCCAAGGACGGGGTGCTTCTGACAAGCCGTGGACAGAATGCAGACTGAGAGTGAGCCCATATCCCTGTAGCTGTTGGGGGTCGGGGGTCGGGGGAGGCTGTGGACCAGTGTATGGATGAGGGTTAGGGTGGTATGTATAGTGAGGGTGAGTGGTGTGTGTGTGTGTGTGTGTGTGTGTGTGTGTGTGTGTGTGTGTGTGTGTGTTTACTTCCTAGGGTGCAGAAAGTCTTCTTTCAGTGGCTCTGGGTTGGAGACGCATTGGTGCTGGGGTCCCTGAGGAAAAGTGAGGTCCACTCCTGTGTTCATCAGTGAGGCATGACTTCAGACCTCTTTCCATCTCTGTCACTGTGGGCCTGGGTGATAATGAACTTTCTAATTGGAGGGGTGGGATAGACACATCTTTAAACGCTGAAGTCTTGCCACAGGTGACTTGTACTCCCCTGCCTCCAAGCACCTGATGTTTGTATGGATGTCATAGCAACTGTATCATCTTCTGTGTCCTTTGATGGCATGACTGTAGAGTCCTTGCCAGCCTTGATGTTTTCACTCTACACTCTCTATTCTTGGGTGGTTTTTTTTTTTTTTTTTTTTTTTTTCACTTTCCTGGGGATCTGGGTTTCGATGTCAGCTAGCTTCTTCGAGACTGGCACATGGGTGCCACAGTTTCGAGTGCTTTTGTGTGTGAGATCAGGTGCCTGTCGCCTTTGTACTTGAACCTGCCATTCACCCTCCTGGAGCCTCAATGGCTTATGCCTCCCGTCTCTCAAGAGGAGCCTGTTTCTGCTTCTCTCTTCTCCCTCCTGAGGATGGGTTGGGCAATACTTACTGTTGGGGCTGCCAGATGGCCCCTCGAGCTGGGGATGCTGTCAGATAATCATGAGCAGAAGAAAACATCATTTCGAGTGAGGAACTTTGCCTGCCAGTCAGGGCAGCTGGCCGGAAGATCGTTTCCCTTCCCTGGTTTGCTTGGGACGTTTGTTACTCTGGAAATCTGCACGGCTGCTGTATCCATTCACACAGGCTGTGTACTGCATGGCTTTGGGAAACGTCGTTCGAATAAGCCTCGGTGTGAACTGCCTTCTAGTTTTGTGCAGGGTGGAGGCCCCGTGAGCTTGGCCTGGAGGGGGGCTGGGGACACAGAATTCCTTTATCCCAGTGTCTCTCAGACTGCAGTCATTTTCATAGCACCATTATAGACTTATTCCTAACAGCAAACTCATGTTCTACTGTGATTGGTTTTGTTCTATGCTGGTTCATATTTTCTTTACATAAATGAATTTAAAGGGGAGGTTTTATGTCGCAATTAGAAGTAGAAAGCCAGTAGGACTTGCCTAAAATAGAAAAGTAAGTGTGTGTGTGTGTGTGTGTGTGTGTGTGTGTGTGTGTGTGTGTGTGAGTGTATATGCACTAACGGAGTGTGAGCATAAAATGAAAGCAATGCATCAGATGCTAGCTGGAGAACTCAACGATCCCTGTCACATGGGGCCACCCACCTCCACCCCTGTCCCTCCTGGCACCTGTCCCTCTTCTCTCAACAAGTCTTAGAGGATCAGTAAAGAGGGCTGCATAAAAGCAAACTTTTCTCCTGGAAGTAACCTGTTGGGAGGGGAAGGGAGTCTGGAGGCGGAATGGGCTCTGTCTGAGTCAGGATTTCTATTGCTGCAGTGAAACACCATGACCAAAAAGCAAGTTGGGGAGGAAAGGGTTTATTTAATTTACACTTCTGTATCACTGTTCATCACCGAAGGAAATCAGGACAGGAAGTCAAGCAGGGCAGGCACCTGGAGGCAGCAGCTGATGCAGACAGAGGCCATGGAGGGGTGTCGCTTGCTGGCTTGCTAGGCCTGCTTTCTTATAGAACCTAGGGGTAGCTCCGCCCACAATGTGCTGGGCTCTCTTCCATAAACCATTAATTAAGAAAAATGCCCTACAGGCTTGCCTATAGTCCCATCTCATTGAGGCCTTTTCTCAATTGAAGCTTCTTCCTCTCCAGTGACTCTAGCTTGTGTCAAGCTGACATAAACTATCCAGTACAGGCCCCATGAAGGAATTCGACGTTGACCCTCATATTGTGAGCCCCTGGGGGGACCCATGAAGGCACAGACATGGCCTAGTCCTCTACCAGCTGCTGGAACATGGCATCTCCACAAGGCGCCTCAGGGTTCCCTCTGTCCTTTCACCGCTGAGCTCAGCGCCCTTCAGAGTGGCATGGCGTCCGAGCCGGCCATTCTTTGATTGCGTCAAACAGGGTTCTGCCCTTGCATCAAATCTTTCCAGCAAGTTTCTCGATGAAAAGCGGGGCTCTGCAACCTGTCTTCCCACCCCTGTGTTGTAGGGTGAGTCTCCTGACCTCCTGGCACTTTAGACTTCTCATCCATGAATTGAGAATGCTGCTGGCCTTTCTCCAGGTGGTTATGAGGTCCCCCCCCCCACGGCCCCAGCACGTGGGCATGACAGCAGTGTGCACACGGACTGGGGTTCTTTCTCCCCACTAGGTTTGATGTCTTTGCTTTCCCTGAGATTCTTCTAATGAGGGAGCAGAGGCCTTGAACCCCAGTGGCAGCCAAACATCTGGCTCACAGAGAGATCATAAGCCACTCAAGGCCCTCCCTGCTTCTTAGTCTCTGCCATTGGCTCCTGAAGTTCCCCAGCCCTTCTCCCACCCCAGAGAGCACTTCTTCAAGGGAGGCAGTTCCACAAGTAGGCCATGGCCTCCTGGCTACCCAGCAACTGTCCTCTCCTTTTCAGTTTATCTCCTAAACCTGCATTTGGGTGGGTGGGAGATGGGTGGGGTGTTGAAGACAAAGGAGGGAGCTCCCAGGAGACCCTGGGAATAAGGACAGAGTATTGCTGAGCACTGGCCACACACCAGGGGCATGGAGTGCATCATTTCACTGGACAGCAGTCTGTCTCTGTCTAGGGTGATACTGACTTCTATAGGAAGAGTGTGTGTCTCCCTGTTCACAGGTGGTACTTGATTTTCCACTCAAGTGACTCTTTGATGTGGAGGTTATGGAGAAAAGGCAGTTCTCTTCTATCTGGTGACCTGGAGGTCAGACAACTCCCACATTGTTTCTCTGCCACTGCCTGGAGGAAGGAGAAGGTAGGTTTTTGTACAAGAGCCCCCTTGGGAGGTGCCATACACCACTCACACTTAGAGGAGCAAGGCTCAATCATGAGACCTCATCTAGACCCAGGGCTCGCTGGCCTGGCTGCCATTTCTGGCTGTGGAAGCATTATCTGGTGGATTGGTAGCAAGCCTATCACACTGCGTATACCCAAGGTGATGGATAGCTGTGTGGAAACTAAAAGCTTGGCCTGGAGGTGGGCTGGGGACACAGAATTCCTTTATCCCCATGTCTCTCAGAATGCAAGCATTTTCATAGCACCTTTATAGATAGAGGTGGAAACTAAAAGCCAGAGAGCCTGCCCTGGGCCACAGAGCCTGTAAACGGCAGAGTGAGGACCAGCACACAGGACCCAGGAGTGCTAACACTATGGTATTACAATACTTGTTGTTTTGTGTTTTTTGAACCAGAGTCTTGCTATATAGCTCAGGTTGGCCTTGAACATGTAATCCTCTGGCCTTATGATGGCAGGTATGCACCACCATGCCCAGCTGGAATGTCAATAACAAACAAGAATTTAGCTTCCGTAAGTCTGAAATCTTGTAGAATGACTCTGTCTTCTTGGTTTACTTACAATTCCTGAAATGCCAGAGCAAAGGTGCCTGGAGGCCACGGTGGTGCCAGTCAGGGTGCCAGCAGGGGCTCTGTCTTCAGTCTGCCCTCCACTTGTAGAGACCATTATCCCCAGAAAGATGTCCCAAGTCTGGACTCCTGCCAGGAATCAAGGCCTGACACCATCTGTAAGAGATAAATAAATCGAAATATCATCAGCGAATAAGTGTGTGCCATCTGCTGCCCTGTCAGTTCAACTGGCAGAGGCCTCCAGAGAACTCCACGAAGTGCTTGCCAAGGCTCCGCTGCCAGCCTAGTATGAGAAGAGAAGCGCCCTGCAGGGCCCGCTGGCCTGCTCTGCCCCCACCCCCAACACTGTTCCTTCCATCTGGCCAGCGTGGGCCTTTCGCCCTTGCCTATTGTCTCTTAACTTACTGGCACATTTACTGGGGGCCACTCCGATCCTTTCTGACCTCCCAGCAAGTTGAAATTACCTGCTTAGAGAAAGGTTCCCGTGCTGCATGCCCAAGGCTCTGGCTCTTTGGGAGACCTGTCTCAAGACCAGAGTCCAACTTGGAACCAGCCTGATCCAAGACCCTGCAGCTGGGTCTCTTCTGGGAAGCTGCCGGTTATTCTGACTATTTGTGGAGGCCACTTTGGAGACTTCCCACTGGACAAATGGGTTTCTCTAGATCCAGCCAACTCTGCTAAGAGACAGTGCAAGACAGTGGCCAGAACAAAGGCTCTGTGCCTTACTGCTTGGGTTTGGCCCCTGCCTCTACCACTGGCTGTGTGATGCTAGATTCAAGTTTTCCGTGCCTCAGTTTCTTCATCTGTAGAGTGGAGGATGGTAATGGCACCTGCCTCTTAGGTGCTGGTGGTGTGCTGGTGGGTCGCATGTGTAAAGCACCTGGAAAAGAGCTTGGTAAAAAGGATGTGCATACTGTGTGGCTACAGAGCAGGCAATGTGGCACACTTGTGTCCTTAGAGCACTCATGAGATGGACATAAGAATGATCCAAGTTCAAGGCCGGCCTGGGTTACAGTGAGTTCATGGCTCTGTACTACATAGTGATGCCCCCTCTCTTATAAACCAACCCAACCCAAACCTAAGCCAAACCAAACCAAACATCTCCATGTTAGCAAATGTAATTTGTTGGCTGACTTTGTGAGGCCAAGGTTACCACTGTCCTCCATCTCCTGCCTGCCTCCCACCCTTGCAGAAATCTCAGCGTCGCCATCTGCCAGGGTGTCGAATGAAATCACACTCCCCAGACTCAGCCAAGGTTGGTGGGCTCTCCACGTCCCCTCTCTCAACCATCAAGCTCTGCTGCCAGCTAGGACCTGAGCTTCTGTGTGTCCATGCCAAGGGCAACTTGGCCACTCCGCAGCGCACCCCGCGTCTCTGCCAGCACCAGGCATCTGTCTCTGGCCGCTTTCCTTGTTTCTACTTGTGGCCATGCCAGGCTGCCACCCCTGCTCCTGCTGAGCATGCAGAATTACGGCTTCCTGCTTCTGGCTTCCAGGGATGCTCAGGGCTCTCCATGTGGGAGTAACCCTGTCTTACCTGAAACCCGGGGAAGGAATAAAAGATAGCTCTGATAAGCTGAGCCAAACCCAGGGCTGGTGCTTCGCACTGTACTATTTCAATCAGTCCAAAACCTGCAATGAGGGTCTATTAATCCCTATTCACTTTCTGTGGGTTTGCCCATCAGTGGCCAGACATAATAAAAAAAAAATAGTAAATAGGAAATCTCAGAAGTAAATCATTCATAAGTTTTAATTTGTGAGGCATTCTAAATAGTACAATGAGGCCCGGTGCTCTCTGCCCCACATGACTTTGTCTGGAGTATCCACGCTGTATAGACTCCCCTCCCATTAGTCATTCTCTACAGACAGAACACCACAGACCATGTGCAGGAAGATCAGCTTCACAAAACTGCCCTTCCATTCTTGCTGTGTCCAAAAGACACACAGTGTCTACAGCATCTGGGTCTCTGTGGTTTCAGGCAACTGGAGATCTTGAAAGGTATAGCCTATGCATAGGAGGGGACCATAGTGTTTAGAAAATTTCCACTTGGCAGGCAAGGAAAAGGATCAGAGAGGTGGACCTACATACCAAAGTTACACAGCTCGGAGGAAGGAGACGACAACTGTGAACCCAAAGCCCACTTTCCTTAGAGTATCTTCCTTTCAAGAAGGAAGCCTTGAGACCCGTGATGAATGACAGCAGGGGTGGGGCCAGTCCCATTGCAGATGTTGCCTGACTTAAACCTGAGCAAGCTCAGCATCTTGTTCACACCTATTCCTCGTTTAGGCCTCTTCTCAAGGTAGGAGGCTAGAATGATCATCCTCCATTGGGGATGGGGGAAACTCCCCAACAGAATGACTGGAAAAGCATTATTTGTCTGGTGTATCTTGCTTAACAGGTGGCTGAGCTGGGATTTGAACTCATGACTGCATGAAGCCCCCTTTTAACCAGGGGGCTCAATCTGCCCAGCCTCCTGTTGACCTGGGGTACCCTGACTTCCCCTATAGTCCACACAGGAGCCTCTTTCTCAGTGAGTCCTAGATTGCAGGAGCAACCTATTGGGGTGACGCCCTGGGACCTAGTCTGGATGTGAGGTCAAAGTGAGCCGGTTTTATCCTGGCCAGCGGTGTACACAGTGGATTCTGGGAACCTCCTTCCTATCTGGGCTAGCTCCCCTGGATCCCTGAGTAGGGATGGGCCTACTGATAGCTCAAGGTGCTGCATGAAAAGCACCTTTTGGGTTCCAGTCCTCTAGCCAGGCCCTTGAGGACAGTAGAGCAGGGGTCCTAGCAGGGAGGGAAGTCTGGGTGCAGAAAGCCAGCAGTCCTGGGAGAATGGAGCCCTGGGCTTCCATTTGTCTTAGTGAATGACTTCAAAAGACTTTTTTTCGACCCAGCATCTGGGGTTTGTTTCAAAACAAGCCCACAGTGGTGGGTGGGGAGTGTGTAGAGGCTAGTTGATTGCCCTGACCAGTGGTGTTCTCACTGGATTCCTGGGAGCCCTCTTCCTGTCTGGGCTGGCTCTTCTGGGTCTGAGTCAGGAACTGATATAAAGTGAGACATCATTGTAAGACAAGGACCTTCAGAGTTGGGGGGTATGAATCCCCATGGTGAGGCAGATGGTTGGGGAGCAAGGTAGGGTCCTGGTGACAGAGCTGGAGGACATTTGAGCTGGATCTTGAAGGCTGGTAAGATCCTCCTGCACAGAATGGAGGGGGGTAAAGGTTTTGAGTAGAAAGGATCAAGACATAGAGGGTGTCTTAGGGTTTCTATTGCTGTGATTAACACCGTGACCAAAGCAGTTTGGGGAGGAAAGGGTTTATTTCAGCCTAAATTCCACATCACAGTGCATCACTGGAGAAGTCAGGGCAGGAACCTGGAGACAGGAGCTGACACGGAGGCCACAGAGGAATGCTGCTTGCTGGGATGTTCCTCATGGCTTGCTCAGCCTGCTTTCTGATACACCCAGCACCACCAGCCCAGGGGTGGCACTGTCCACAGTGAGCTGGACCCACCCCATATCAGTAACCAACCAAAAAGGTACACCATTGGCTTGCCCCACAAGCCAATCTGGTGGGGGCATTTTCTCAATTAAGGCTTCCTCCTCTCTAGTGACTCTTAGCTGGTGTCAAGTTGACATAAAACTATCCAGAACAGAGGGACAGATGGGAGATGGCAACTCATAGAGTGAAGGATGGCACTTAAAGACTGGACTGGTACCAGTTGCATACCCATGATCCCTGAACTCAGGAAGCCAAGAGGATCATGAGGTCAGCCTGGTAACATAATGAGCTGTCTCAAAAAGCCAAACCCAAAATCAATGTAAAAGATACAGTGTCTGTGATGATCTCAGAGTGTTCAGGTCCTCTGCTTGGTGACACAGTATGCTGCCCTCAGAGCCACCACTGCCCCTGTAGTGTCAACATCATTTCTTGTGTGTCTCTTCCTCTGAAGTCCGCCTGACACATCCCATTCCTATCCCTATCTTTGCTATGCTTACCGATATGCTGGCCGCCCATCTGCCAGAGCACCCCTCTGCAGAGTTCCTGCGAAGGCAGGCTGGGGGAGGGTCTCCCATGGTTTCCTGCACAGCCATGTCTCCAGCACCCTCAATTGTTCCAGGCAGTGAGGCCACAGCAGTGACTAAGACTGGTGTGTCCACAAAGCTTTGTTGGTTGTTGAATACAGGCGACATCCAGGTTGCGGAGGTCCAGCATCAGGGGCGGCCTTGTTTTGGAGTGCCAGGGCGCTGTTCTCTGATGAGAAGACTCAGGGGTGGCTGAGGCACAAAGATGGCTTCGGGTCACAATGGAGGTTTATAAGGGCTGGGATTTAGTCTTCCTGGCTCACTATTGTGTTACCAGCACCCAGAACCATGCCAGGCACACAGTAGGTTTTCAGTAAAGTTTGGCAGAATACACTTGCATAGAGATGAAAGGCTGATATTGCTCACTTAAGGGAAGTTGCTTACTTTTTATTGGCGTGTACTCTACAGGATTGGGGCGGGAGAGGCTTCGTTATGACATTTTCATACATATGTGTGACATATTTTGGTCACTTTCAGCTCCCATCATCCTTCTTTTTCTCAAATTCTATTTTTGTGTTTTTAAAATTAAATTATTATAGGCCGGGCGGTGGTGGCGCACGCCTTTAATCCCAGCACTTGGGAGGCAGAGCCAGGCGGATCTCTGTGAGTTCGAGGCCAGCCTGGGCTACCAAGTGAGCTCCAGGAAAGGCGCAAAGCTACGCAGAGAAACCCTGTCTCGAAAAAACCAAAAAAAAAAAAAAAAAAAAAAAAAAAAAAAAAAATTAAATTATTATCAATTTGTGTGTATGTCAGTGATGTGTGTGGGTGTGTGTGCCACAGTGCATGTGTAGAGGTCAGAGGACAACCCTGTGGAGTCAGCTCTCTCTTTCCACTTCATATAGGCCCCGAGAACTCACTCAGGTCTCCCAGCTTATGCTGCAAGTACCTTTACCACTGGGCCATCGCTTCAGGCCATCTTTCCCCCCTTCAAATCTAGATTTTGCATGAAAGAAAACACGAATTTTGTCTTTGTGATACGGTTTATTTTCCTTAACACGACGAATTCTAGTTCTTTCAATTTTCTTGAAAATGACAGCATTTCATTCTTGATGGCTGAGCAAAACATCTTCCTTCTCCATTCACTGGTCGCTGGGTTTCGTGTCTGGTCCTAGAACTCCGCTGTTGTGAATACTGCTGTGATAAACATGGGTGGGCAGGGAAGGAAAAGGATATTTTTAGGACTCAAAATTAAACACTTCTAGATAAGCTTAGTACATTGGTTTCAATTTTTATGAGAGAGAGAAAACACGCTGTGTGGGTTCAGGCACATGATCTCCAGGCTGTTTCAGACACTGTCCACACATTCACCTCTAAGGTCCAGGACAGGCGTGTTCTGTAGACAGCCAAGACAATAAATAGGCAAACAAACATGTCTTGCAGATCTGCCCACACTCTGCTCCTCCAGACCCTGGGCCGTGAGGGCCTCCTGGTTGCTAGGTCTTCACCCTGTCCGTGATTCTATAAATAGCCACAGTACACCCCTGGGATGGCACCATCTGCTTTCTGCCAGGCCCCAGTGACCCAGATGGCTGGTATGTCAATTCTCATCCAACCAGACAACAAACTACCTACTATCCATCCCCATAGGGTCTCTTCAGTCACTGCTGGTCACTGCCATCATGGGTGGGGTGACTGGTACAGGCTCTGTGCTGTGTCCCCCTTGAGGATCTCTGAGGGTGTACTGCCACGGTGAGGAGGCCCCCTCTTGGGTTTGTCCAAGTTGTTGTATTACCAGTAAAGACCCAGGAGTCAGATACTGGGGTGAAAACCGTGGATGGAAGAAGTGGTGGAGGAGCAGCCAGCTTCCCCCCGTTTGCTGGAGACCCAGCAAGTGCATCCCTCCACACGCCCCAGACCAAAAAAGGCCGTGAAGCTCTAAGCCCCTCCCTATTCCTTCCTGTGCGTCTCTCTATCTCCCTGGGTCCTCCGTCCTCTCTATGTCTAATTCTTGTCAACTGGTTGCTGGCTCCACCCCCAATCCCAGGCTAATTTTATTAAGACAGTCTTGGAGTTTTACGGTGCAATCAAATATCCCACAACAGCACCCTCTAAGGCTGTGGGAGTGAATGTGCCCTTTCCCTTCTAGGTGTGCAAGAGCCCATGGGTGTATTTCTCTAGACATAGTGCCTGCTCTGTGAGGGGAGCCAGCAAGTCACCCTTCCTGTATCTGAAGACCCCTTCTAGCCTCTAAGTCACACAGCATTTCCACAAGGTCTTGGACACCCTCCTGTTCTTCTGTGGGGAAAAGATTCTTGCTGAGCTCGACTCTTTCCCTTCCCTGGGGCCAGTACTCCCCCAGGGATCTTGCCATCTCTTCAGGGTGATGCTCATGAGGTCCAAACTGGCATCTCCTATGGCATCAGCTCCCTGCCAACACAGAGTCATCTTCCATTGAAGCAGGACTGCATCACCTTCTTGGGGAGCTCTGGGGATACCATGGGACTTTCAGGGACTGTCCTTCCTGGGGACAGGTGCTGTCCTCTCCATCTTAGAAGGTCAAGTTGGATGGTGATTGACACCCTTCGATGAACAATTTGAATCATCTGGGGGCCTTTAGACCCAGGAAATGAGTCTCTGCGTGAGACCTCTTTCCTAATGCAGACCTCTTAAATCCAATGCCCTTCAGGACCCTTCCTATCCTCTTCAGTTTGTGGTCCAAGAAAGAATGTTGCCATCAGGTGACGGCAAGATAACAGTGCTTGGGTCTGGCCTCCGGCTCATATGTATGTGCGTGACAGAAGGGTCAGTGCACTTGTCTTTGGTTTATATCCCTCATAACCGTTTAATTAAACATATCAACTTAATAATACCTGACACATTGATGCTAGTGCCGTAAGGGCCACTTGTAAAAGCAGCAAATCAATATGGCGCCAGGCAGCCTCTCCCCCATTAATGTTCTAGTGATTAATCGCCTTTGTGGCGGCTACGGTATCTTTTGTGTTTAGATGTCAGCTGTTAGGCATTTGGTTGTGGAAGTGTCCTGTCTTCCTCACGTCAAATCTATGATTATTCCTTAAACGTCAGCTTTGCCCTGCATAGGCAGTGGAGGCTGAGTCGGACCATATCTGCTCACATGTATTTTTAGCTTTGTGAAACAGAAATAAAAAGTGTGAGCACCATTTATTTATCCCCACATGTATTTCACTGCCTGCCTAGAGTTATATTCCCAGGGGATTCCTTACAGGACCCAGCTGCAAAATGCAACAGTGGCAGCAGCTGGCCACAGCTGGAAACTGACATAGCAATGAGAATACAGGGCTGAGGTGTTTCAGGGCCTGGAGTCTGGAGTTTGGAGTCCCGGCTTTGTACTCTGGTCCATCGCTTGCTGGCCCTGTGGTCTTGGATGAGTTACAGAAAGTTCAGGGCCTCGGTTTGTTTCTAAAGTGGGGCTTCTTGGAGGTTGTTATGGGATGAAAAAGAGGGTGAGTGCCTTCCCGTGGTAAAACCACCGCACAAAGGGAAGAGACAGCCTCAGACAGACAAAAGACAGCATATTAGATACCTTTCTGTGGCTGTGGCAAAATACCACAACCAATGCAACTTGTAGAAGAAAGAGTTAATTTGGGTTTATAATTCCACAGGCATAAGAGTCCATGATGGCAAGGAGGCCTGGCAGCGAGTGATAGCCATGGCCGCTAGAGCAGAAGCTGAGGGCTTCACTTGAAACCACAGGCAGGAAGCAGAGAATAAACCCCAACCTCTGCCCCCAAGGGAGATGCTTCCTCCAGCAAGGCCACACCTCCTAAACCTACCTGTCTTAGTCAGGGCTACTATTCCTGCGATGAAACTCCATGACCAAAAGCAATTTGGGGAGGAAAGGATTTATTTGGCTTATGCTCCCACCTCACTGTTCATCATCGAGTGAAGTCAGGACAGGAACTCAAGCAGGACAGGAACCTGGAGACAGGAGCCGATGCAGAGGCCAGGGAGGAGTGCTGCTTACTGGCTTGATCTCCATGGCTTGCTCTGCCCCAGGTGCTCTCCAGATTCAAAGCAATCCTGAACAGAATTCCAACTTAACTTTTCTGCAAAAAATTGACACGTTGGTCCTAAAATTCACGTGAAAATGCCAGAAATTTGGAATAGCTGAAACAAAATTTAAACTCAGAATTTCTCATGTCCAAGCTTACTACTAAGCTCCACAGACAATACAGTGCTGGCATGATGGTAGCCATGAAGAGCAACCACATACAGGATGGAGCCTGCACTCATCCTGATGGGTTTCTGTCAATGGGCCCAACCATCCAGTGCTGAGAAAGTCATCTTCAGCAGTGGTGCTAGAATAGCTGGGACCCGCATGCCAACGCCAGGCCCCTTCATACACAGACCCATGGTCAAGTGCAAGTATTAAAGGGACAGGATTTGGAGAGTGAAGAGGTGAATCTCCATGAAATAGGCTAAGCAATCCTTAGATATGATCCAAAACACGCAGGATGAAGAAAATTGCAATAAGTGGGTCTTCATTAAAGCCTGAACTCTTTATTCTATTGCCTGCTTTTATCTATTATCTATGTCTGTCTGTCTATCTATCTATCTATCTATCTATCTATCTATCTATCTATCTATCTATCTATCTATCTATCTATCTATCTATCACCTACCTATAATCTATGACCTGTTGATCTGTCATTTGTCTGTCATCTATGTATGTATCATCTATTTTTCTATACCTAGCATCTGCTTCTTCGTATCTAGGTATCTACTAGGTATCTATCCAGGCAGCTTCAAGGGCATCTCTAGTGACAAAGGGCAAGCAATTCCCAGTGTTGGGAAACTAGAGGCCTCATCCACTGTGGGTGGGAGGCCAGATGGCCCAGCTGATTTGTAGGTAGCCCGTGTCTCCTTGAGGTCATGACCCATGATTTTACTCCCAGGGAATGCCCCCAGAGAAACAAAAACTTGGCTACAAAAACCTTGTCCGTGAACACTAGCAAATGCCAGTCAAAAGGAACACACACCCATGCCTTTGGGCTAGAGACTGGATAGCTGAAATGCAGTGCCAGCGCTGTGTGCCTTGTCTTCCGGACACGTAGTCCAAGACGCGGTGGATGCTGGGACCCTCCCATAGAGCAAGCTGCATCTGGACTAGGTTCCCTCATGGCCTGCAGCACTGCCACACAGTCCCCAAGGCGTCTGTCCTTCCATGTTCTCTGCATGGGGCCTCTTTGCACCATTATTCTCACACTTGGGACCTTCAGTAAGTAGAATAAGGGTTACCCAGACACAAGCCTTGTGATGCTTTGAGGTTCATGAGGTAACAAAGAGGCTGCTCGAGGGACTGACTAGAGACGTTTGTATACAGTGTGGATTCATTGCTCAAAGGGCTGAGGAGTAGAGTGTGGGGACGCACCACGCTGCTGTGAATGGGGTGTGACGAGAGCATCTGAGTTTTTTATTTGTAGAATTTTCCATTTATTACTTTGAGGCTATGGTTGACCACAGGTAACTGAAGCTACAGAAAGCAAATCAAAGGAGTGTGATTCTGTACTAAAAAAAAAAAATCAATGAAGTGCCGATACACGGTACACCTCAGACACCTTAGAACCATGATGCTAAGAGAGAGAAGCCAGTCATGGAAGGCCACGGACAGGATGACACCATTTCTGTGAAATCCCACCCGGAGAAAACCTAGAGACAGAAAACAGATTAGCCATAGCCTAGGGCTGGGAGGGTTGGAGGAAGGGAGGGTGGACTGCTAATAGGTACAGGGTTTCTTTTGGGGACAATGAAAAAGTGGAAAATTGATTGTAGGGACTGTCACCAAGACTTGTGACAATACTGGGGACACATGGAGAACCATCGACTTTCCTTAGAACAGTGATCCTGGGCCATGTGAGTTACACTTCAAGCAAAGCATTGTTAAAGGGAAGAGACTGCAAAACCCTGGCACATAAAGCTTAACTGTGACCTGGAGCCAGGCTTGGTGGGAGCTGGAGCCAGAGCTGGTGCTGGAGCTCGCCCTCTCCAGGCCCAGGAGAAAGTCAAGGGCCACCATATTCCCACAGGCCCATGCAGATGTCTTAACTTCTTTTAGATGGGTAAAGTGCTTGAGACTCAACACATTCATCTTTATACTAATGAGGATGTGAAATACACATTTTTTTGAGACAGTGTGCTGGCTAGTTTGACGTCAACTAGATCCAAGCTGGAGTCATTTGAGAGGAGGCAGCCTCTCATGAGAAAATGGCGCCATAAAATCTGGCTGTAGGGCATTTTCTTAATTAGTGACCAGTGGGGGAGGGCCCAGCCCATTGTGGGTGGTACTGCCCTGTTCTGGCAGTCCTGGGTTCTATAAGAAAGCAGGCTGAGCAAGCCACAGGGAGAAAGTCAGTAAGCAGCACCCCTCCATGGCCTCTGCATCAGCTCCAGGTGCCTGCCTGCCTGAGTTCCTGCCCTCACTGCTTTTGATGATGAACTGTCACATGGAAGTGTAAATGAAATAAACCCTTTCCTCCCCAGGTAGTTTTTGGTCATGGCGTTATCACAGCAGTATTAACCCTAACTAGGACAGACAGGGTCTCACTATAGAGTGTGGGCTGTCTTCAGATTCATGATCCTCGCAGCTCAGCCTCCCAGACGCTGGGATTATAGGCATCTGCCACTACACCTGACTGAAATATAATTTTCCGTTAGTTTTCTTTTCTGTCTAGGGAAGAGGTCATGAAGGCAAAGAACCCAAGATCCAATCAGTGTGCTGGTCTGGTCTGAATTTGAACACCTCACTTACCTCTACAGCTTTTGGGAAAATAGTGTATCACTGAAGAAAGTTATAAACAGTTTACTCAAAATCTAACGAAAAATGCAATTTTCTTTCTTGCGGGGATGTGTTGCTGAGCTTGAGCCCGGTCCTCATGTGTGCTTGTTACTCTGCCACTAGGCCAGCTCCTCAGCCCCCTTTCTCCTTATCGCTCCCTTCCAGAATGTTCTTGCTTGTCAACACATCTCTCTTTGTATTGTTGATCTTAATCTGAGCAGCACTGTTTTGCCCTTCCACCCAGGCTGGTGGCTCCAGCGTCTCAGAGCCTTGCTGTTTACATCTGTGAAGGAAGGGTCTGGCCTCTCGGTGAGGAGCAGAGTAGAAACAAGCATGCCTGAGCACCGGCATGCTGTCCACCCGAGGGTGGCCTGATGGAGCTTGGGCAGGAGTGACACAAATCAGAGGAGAGACAACCTCTGAAGGGCCCCCCGTGCTCAGGTCCTGGCTTCCTTAGCCCCAGCTGCCACCACTGCATTCTGGACCTTGCCATTGTCCTGTGGCCGCCAGGAAGCTCAGGATCCAGAGCCCTCAGTGACTTTGTCAGAGATCTGTGGAGGCTCCAAACAGGCAAGAGGAATTGGGCCAGGAAGGGTTTAGAGAGGAGCCTGGATAGGCCAGTGGAATCCTTCCTGGGTCCACAGTGGGAATTTGAGCTCTCGTGTGTGTGTGTGTGTGTGTGTGTGTGTGTGTGTGTGTGTGTGTGTGTGTGTGTGTACATCTGCTTCATGTGATCAGCATACAGAATGGATAGGAAAGAACTGGATGAGTCTGGGAGAACAGGACGCACAGCCTGGGCAGGATGATGGTCAGGAGGAGATGCGGGGCAGGAGGCGGAAGAGCTCATGCCTGTGGCTTGGCCAGGGATGGGCAGCTGGTGGTGCCCACCCAAGTTCCTGGCACACAACAGGACTGCTTGAACTCCTGGTTAAGAGCTGCCTGGGTCCGGTTAGGGGTGGTGCTGCCTCTGGGACTCTTGGAAGGGGTCAGGCAGATTGTGAAGCTGTGTCCTCCTGTTCTGAAACCCTTCTTTTCTTTCCCAAGGTGAGACATGCCGCAGCTTCATTGACCTGGCCCCAGCTTCAGAGAAAGGTAAGTAGTTGGCTCTGCCCTCCCTGGGAACCTGCCTTGGTCTGGTGGTTTGTCAGAGCCTGGCTGTCTGTCCTGCAGCCATGAAGCTTCCAGAAGGTGGATGTCCTGTCACACAGCACTGTCTGTCTCTGGGTGTGATGAAGTGAGGGGGGCCAGCAGAAGAGGGGCACCTTGGCTGGGTGATGATCCTACCCCACAGACTTGCCATTTTCTTGGAAAGCTCCATCAAGTCTCATGGGGAGACTGAGGGACAAGGGATAAGAAACTCAGTGTCCCTCAGTTGGCAGAAAGGAGGCAGCTCTCCCAGCTGAGCGAGTGTCCAGCTGCAGGGACTGCTTCCTCTGCTTCCTCAGGTTCCCTGGAGCCATATCCTGTTTGTGCTCATGGCCAATCCTGAGGTACTGGGTTGAGCCACCAGGACCTGGCTTCAACCACAGATGACTAGCAATCACTGTGGTGAACCAGCAGTTTTCACAAAGGGGGCTGGTGACTCCTGGGGGATTGGTTACTAATCGTTGTCCCTCTATGTCAGCCAAGACCTCTGTCAACCTCAGATGAAGGGTCTGCCCCTCTCACTGCCTCTGCTGAAGGGGAAACATCCCAGGGGGATTACACCACCAGAATTTCAGATCAAAGGGCAGGTAGAGCTTTTGAGATAGGACCTTGAGTCCAGTGCGGGCTCGTTTGAGCAGGACTCTGTGTGCATGCCTCCCTTAGAATGGTGGGTGAGCTCTGCAGATACATCCAGTGTGAGCATGTAGACACCCTGTGTGCCTGTGGCGATTGATGCTCCAGGGCACCTGCATGGCCCTGTGGTGCCCTGTGGAATACTGTGTCTGTTTACAGGGTAGGCATGTTGGCCCTGCTCCTCCAGCGGTCTCTGGCCTCTCTTGCTCTCTTTATGGGGACTGAGGGCCCCAAGAGCATATGTCATCTGTTTTACCGGTGGTGCAGTTTGACTTTTAGGGCTTGGTGGCCACACAGAGGACCGTCGGATGGCATACATCAAATGTTTATGAGGAGACTATGTGGCAGGCTGTGTCACTTGGTGATAGAAGGCTTTTCTGTCCCCACAGCCTCTCAAAGGCTCTGGCTTTTCCTCTGGGTGGCAGGGTCAGTTTGTGGCAGCTGAATGGCTCTCCCAGCTGCCTCCCCAGGCCCCAGGTGCTCTTGGGTCAAGCTACCTGCTCCCCATCTTCCTTCTGCACTCGGTTCAAATAGGAGCCCAAGGCGCAGAGATGAATGACTTTCTCTGAGCCATCCCCCACCCCTCCCCTGGAGTCTGCCCCAGCGAGTTCCCTCTCTCCCCAAGCATACTTTTCTTCTAGACGCTGTGGGCCACACCAGCTTCCTCCTTCCTGGAGTCCTTCTGATCTGCTAAGGTAACAGAATGCCCCCTGACAACACACACCAGTGGGCCTCACGGGGGGTTCTCTGGGCCCTGTTCTTCACATACAGAGTCACACAGCCCCTCCCACAGCTGAGGAAACAGGAACAGGAACCTCCCATAGTTAGGAGGTTGGATTATAATCTGGTTCTTTCCTTGTTTCTTTCTTTTCTTTTTCTTTTTTTTTTTTTTTTAAAAAAATGCTTACATTTAATTTATTGTGTGTGCATGTATGTGTGCACATACGCACCTCAGCACACGTCTGTAAGTCAGAGAGTAATCTGTGGGGATTGGTTCTCTCTTTCCACCATGTGTGTCTTGGGGGTTGAACTCAGGTCATCAGGCTTGGTGGCAAGTGCTCGTACCCCTGAGTCGACTTTCTGCCTGCTGTTTGTCTCTTGAGACAGGGTCTCATGTAGGTCAGGCTGGCTTTGAATTCCTGATCTCCCTGTCTCTATTGAACCTGGTTCTCAGACGTCTGGTTCTTCTGCTGCCAAGGCAGATCCAGGGGATTGTGGGAAGCCTGGGGCCTCTTCTTCATGGCCTCTGTGTGAGTTCAGGCTGACATTTCCCTCCTTGCCTTAACCTCTGTTCTAGACATGTTTATGTTTCTGTGGCAGATTATTGGCTACTCAGCCTCTTGGTGGCCACCATGGTCTTATTATTTATTGTGGTGGTTTGAATAGGAATGGCCTCTGCAGACTCATGTGTTCCAATGCTTGGTCACCAGTGAGTGGCACTATTAGGACATGTGGCCTTGTTGGAGTGGGTGTGGCCTTGTTGGAGTGGGTGTGGCCTTGTTGGAGGAAGTGTGTCATTGGGAGTGAGCTTATTACTTATTTACTTAATTATGGTGAGTGTGGACTCAAGGACTCACACATGCTGAGTGGGTACTCACCAGTGAGCTACACCCTAGTGTCAGAATGATTTTTAAAATTTTATTTATTTGTTTGTATGGTGATATTTTATTTGTACTGAAATGTGATTTTATTTGTATGTTAATAAATAAAGTTGCCTGGGGGTCAGAGCTAATAGCAAGCCATCTCAGAAGCCGGGCGGTGGCGGCGGCGCACGCCTTTAATCCCAGCACTTGGGAGGCAGAGCTAGGCGAATCTCTGTGTGTTCAAGGATACAGCCAGCATGGAGACACATGCCTTGAATCTCAATACCAACCATAGAAGACCTGGAGGTCTGTACAGACAGGCAGTGACGAGGCGGTCATGTGGTTGAGTTTACAACCAATGAGAAGGCAGAACAGAAAGTCTTTATAAAGACAAACACACAGGAAGTAGCTCACTTTCAGAGATGTAGGACAACAGCGACAGTGAAGGGTAAGGTTTTTAGCTCTTAGCTGTTGCTCTGACCTCTTGGCTTTCATCTCTGTATTGGCTCTGTGTTTCTTATTGAATAAGATGGTTACTTCTACAACCTTGTGTATGGGTGTTTTGCTTGCATCTATGTCTATATACCAAATGTATGCCTGAGGAGACCAAAGTTAGACATTTATGAGCTACCATATAGGTGCTGGGAACTGAACCTGGGTCCCCTGGAAGAACAGTCAGTGCTCTTAACTGTTGAGCCATTTCTCCAACCTGTGTGTGTGTGTGTGTGTGTGTGTGTGTGTGTGTGTGTGTGTGTGTAGTGTATCATCTTAGGCCCAGGCTAACCTCAAACTCATGATCCTCCTGTCTGAAAATCCTGTGTGCTGGGCTCATCCTAACTTAGAATGCTCTTTTCTTTTTAAAACAAAAATCACATAACAGATCCTTCCTGTGGGTCACATCTTACTCAGGGTAAACTCAGTATTGTTGCTATGGTTTTATAGGCCTTATGTGACCTGGCCTTCTACCCAGGATGGCATCTCCTGCCACCTTCCCTTCCTCATCACACTCCAGCTCCAGAATACTTGCTGTTCCTTTGATCAGCCAAGCTGATGTGTGCCCCAGGGCCTTTGCACATGCTTGCTGCTCCCTGCTCCTGGAATGCTCTTCTTCCAGAACTCTGTCCCAGTTATCCATGCGGAGATACTTAGTTTATGTTCTAACAAATAAAGCTTGCCTGGAGATCAGAGTGCAGAGCTAGCTGATATTAACCATAGAAGCCAGGCAGTGGTGGCACACACCTTTATTTCCAACATGTGGGATCTCATGCCTTTGATCCCAATACTTGGGAGACACATGCCTTGAATCCCAGCAGTAGGGAGGCAGAAACAGGAAGTGATATGGCTGGGCAGAGAGAGGAATATAAGGCAGAAGGAGATAGGAGCTTGGCCCCCTTTTTGGCTGAGGAGTTGGTAAGGTGAGAGGTGGCTGTGGCTTGCTCCTTTATCTCTCTGATCTTTCAGCATTTACCCTGATATCTGACTCTGGGTTTTTATTATTAAGACCAAATAGAATTTGTGCTACATATACACACTTAGAGAAATCTTAGTAGCACCTAGGTGCACATGCTAGAGACAGAGGACTCCTATGGGCTCCCTTTGATGTTGACTAATACTGCATTGCTTTATTAGTGTTTGCAAAGACATGCACACGCATACTTGTGGATGTAGATGTCCATACATTTTACATATATGGAATCATGAATTCCCTTTTTTAATCAGTACCCACAACTTCTCACCTCCTCCCCCTCATCTCCCTCCTCCCCCACATCCTCCTCCTCCTCCTCCTCCTTCTGTGCTATGGGTAAACCAAGACCTAGCATATGGTAAAGCACGGTTTCTACTCCTGAGCGGCACCCAAGCTCTCTCTTCCTTTTGTGAATAGCTATAGACTATCCCTCCCATGACATGGAGACTTCATTTAAGCAGCTGGACGCTCAGTCTGAGTTGCTTTTGCACCTTGTTCTGTATTACAGCTAAACCTCGGGGACCTGCACACATCTCTCTCCCTCTGAGGCCAGTACACTCCCGGGCCTGGGAGATAGCCACCTGCAACTTTTTTCCAGCTCTAATTGTATGACAAGAGCGCCACACCTCTTTCCTCTAGAGGACCTTGTGCCTCACTCTCTCCAGGATTTCCATAGTGACCTCTCAGCTGGCTGCTTATTTTCCAGGCTGCACTGCTTAAAATCCATTCTGCACCTACAGAATGCTCTAGAAGAGAATGATGAGCTTGAACATCTGACAGCTGCTTACATCAACATGGGGTGTGGGTGATGGCGCTAGGCCTGCCTCCCAACTAACATCTGTGCCTAACTAACTCTCCACCATCTTCTCATGCCTCTGCCTTGCTGATCTTATTGACCTTGCAAAAATCTATTCATACCTCAAACCCTTCATAGGCATGACTCATTTTGGAAAGCCATCCCTGAACCTCCCCAAGACACCTGTCTATACTGATGTGTCATGTCAGCCCCAATCACACTGTTTTGGAGACTTCTTTACCGGGCTGGCACTCCCTGAGGACAGGCAGTATGTCTTGTCCTCTATCACTCTAGAATGCCAAACGCTATTGACACACAGAAAGAATTTAGTAAAGGTTTGTTGAATGAAAAAAGGGAAGAGGGAAGGACCTTGGGCATAGAACAGGAAGATACCTTTTTGTTTAGGGACCTGGATCCATCCTCTGCGGCCTGCATCTGCTTCAGCCTTCATGGCTGAGCAGCTTTAAGCTGTCTCTCTCTCTCCACTTCCTGCGGCCAGCAAGCCAGGGTCTTTGACAGGGACCAGGCGGGAATCTGTGGGAAACAATGTCACGACTAGCTGGTCTCATGTCTCAGTGCTGTGAAACCGCTGAATCGGGTCTCGGCGCGCCCCTCCAGTTTTTCAGCCTCTCCACGGCTCTGCCCTGAATCATACATAGCACCATTCTTCTGCTCACTTAATTTAGTGCATTTTATTGATTATGTTGTAGAAGTGGGATATGCGGAGATGAGAACATGCTGGAGAGTGGAACCACCTCCACAGGGGCCCAAACTGCCATTGGCACTATCCTGGGGTCGTTGCTGGCCAGCACGGTCCTCAGCCCTGCCACCTGGGCTCTATAGTAACAACCTTCCTTGAAAACAAGCACACAGCAGAGCCCGTTTACCTGGAGCCATTTTACCCCCATCTTACCTCCTACCCCAGGCAGACACCCCCCTACCCCAAGCAGGCACCCCCTACCCCAGGCAGGCACCCCCTACCCCAGGCAGGCACCCCCTACCCCAGGCAGGCACACTGTCGCCTTGCTCAGGAGCAGCCTGTCCTGTCCTTTGTCACCCAACCTGGTCCTGCAATTGTCTTTCTGTATGTGGTTGGAGCTGGGCAGTATGGAGACTCTCCTAGCCAGCCTCCAGAGAGGTGGTTCTCAACCGGTGGGTCGCGACCCCCGCCTTGGCGGTTGCATATCAGATATTTACACTGTGATTCGTGACAGTAGCAAAATTAAAATTATGAAGTAGCAATGAAAATAATTTTATGGTTGGGGGTCACCACAACATGAGAGACTATTAAAGGGTCACAGCATCAGGAAGGTTGAGAGCTGCTGCTGTAGAGGGGGTCAGAGCCACAGTCTGGACAGAGACCTTCAGGAGGATAGGTGGACGTGTCCGATACAGGAAGGGTCTAGAAGTGGTTTCTTGTCTGGTCTCAGGGCAGCAGGAGAAATAGCTCTGTGGGATGAGTGGCCTGTGAAAACACAGACTGCGCTGTCAGTGTGGGGACGGACGGCAGCAGGTTCTCAGGAGACAGTGGTGAAGAGCTGAGCAATGGAAGGGAGGGAGAGCCCAGAGAGGCATACGTGCTCGCTCAAGGTCACACAGGAGTCTCTGGTCAACACTGGCTCACCTTCTATTTTAGAGGACTTTTGAGCAGCGTCCTGTGTACTCTGCCTCCTCCCTCCTCAGCCACCCTTCCCTTGCAGCCGCTGAGCCTCAGGGCCACCGACCCCACCCCCACCTCCCCAGCTCTAATTCTGCCTTTCTTTCCCAAAGTTCAGCATCTCTAATTACGGACTCATGTAAAGCCCCTCAGCCTGGGGGAGGACGGCTCCCAGATCACAACATCTAATGGTTACTTTAGCTGCTCCAATTCCAATTACGAAGGATTACCTTTCCAGGTAATTAGGGATCTGGGTAGCTTTGCCTGCTCTTTCTCTCGCAGAGCGTTGTATTAACCCTGACCAGTGACCGGCTTTCATGTTCTATAATTGGAAATGCTTCCTCTGTGCTGAGAAGCCTGTTGAGCGTAAACAGCGGTGATTTAAATTTCTAAGTGCCTCTGTGGGCTCTGCACACTCTGCTGAGAGATCGTTGTGCGGCTCTGGGGTCCCCGGGCTCGGCACAGGATTGGGGAGCACGCATCCCGCACGTTTGCGTGAGGGGACCAGGATCCACAGCTCCGGTTAAGAGAACATTTGCCTGCAAGTCTACCGGCTGTTCACCACTGAACCACCCTGCTTGGGATGCCCTGACATTTGTAACTGGATCTTATCGAATGTGTTAGTTCACTGCCACGGTAACAAATACTCGACGTAACTTACAAAGAGGCAGGATTTCTATCAGCTCGCCGTGTGGGAGGCTCCATCCCCTGATCCTTGGCCCTGTCGCTTGGGGCTTATGTGACACATCTGTCAGGGTTCAGTGGCAGAGCACACAAAGGGAAGGCTGGACCAAGCTCCCCAAGTCTCCTTTGAGGCCACACCCCCAGTGACCTCACTTCCTCCCCAGATCTGTAGCAGTCGCATCTCCCATATAGACGACACATCACTTGTGTCCGACATCTGCCATGTGCGTGGTACTATGTGCTCCTCCATGGTGCCTGTGCAGTGTGAAGCGTATTCCGGAGAGGTTGAACTACCAGGCACAATGCAAATGAGATGCAAATACTATGTCAGTGGGTTGAAATAGCTGCTGGTCGGCTTTGTTAGGGCAATAATAAGAAAAAAGTCAATCTGTATTCAGTATGGATCCCTTTCCTTATTTTATTTTTTGAGGCAGGATCTCACTACATAGCTCAGGCTAGCCTCAAACTCATGATCCTCCTGCCTCAGCCTCCTGAGTGGTCAGATGGCAGGGGTGCACCACTGTGCCAGGCACAATCTCTTTTCAAGTATTTCCCTGGTGTAGCTGAGCCTGGGCACAGACTTGTGAACACAGAGGGCAGACCGTGGTTTCCTCCATATAACTGACTAATGGAGACGCATGGGTATTTAATAGGTGCTCTGTGAGTTCACGGAAAAGCACATAGCTATGGGACCCACCGCCTGGCTAAGGCACAGATACAGGGCAGGCTCAAAGATGTGAGTCTTGCAGTCCCCAGCACCCAGCTGGTGTGGCTCCAAGCTGAAGCTGCCAGGCTGGGCGCCTCCCTGCTGTCCCTATCCGAGGCCCCGCTGCTTGCTGTCTCTCTGGGCATTGCTTTGGTTTGTTTTAGACTGTTCCCCAGCCGTGGCTTTAGAAATGTTTTTCTTAGGATGCTTTAAAATGACTCTTAAGAACAACAACAAAAGGTTATAGGGCTGAGAGATGGCTCCATCAGTAAAGCGGTTGCTTTACAAGCGTGAGGATCTGAGTTTGAGCCCCAGGACCCCCAGGAACAACACTGGGTGTGGGTAGCATGAGCTTGCAGACCCAGCACTGGGGAGGCAGAGATGGAGGATCCCTGAGGCTCACTAGCCAGCCAGACTAGCCTGCTTGGCAAGCTCCAGGAAACTGAAAGAATCAAACAAAATATAAAAGCAAAACAGAGCAAAGAAAGGTGAATGATGTCTGAAGACTGACATCCTCTGGCCACTACATGCCCAAACACACACACGCACACGCACACCAACTTATTTCTGTTTCAGTAAATGCCAGCCCCACCCATACAACTAACTGAGAAGTTGAGGCTATCTCTATACCAAGCTATGCTTGGGAAAACCAAGGCTAAGAGAGGTGGAGACATCTTGTCTGAGGTAACATGGGCAGGGGCTAGGGTATTCCCTGTGTCACCAGGATGTCTCCTGCTCTGGGAGAGTGAAGTGAATCCTGGGCAAGCTGGCCAGGGAGGTGAGCTGGGCGAGGAGGGACTGCTGGGGGTGGGGTGGGGAGTGCAGGGGCCCTGGTGACCCCCCAGCCTTCTGCCTCCCGTGTGTTGCTTTGTTTCCTTCTTGCTCTGCCTGCCGCTCTGAGAAAGGGACAAAGCCCCCAAAGGTCACACGCTAAAGGCTTGTCTCTCAGCCTGGGGCACCTCTCAGAGCTAGAAGAAACTCCAGGGGCAGGCCTGGTGAGAGCCAGTTAGGTTGTTGGGGCTGTGCCTCAGAAGGGAATGTCGGGACCCTGGACCCTTCTCTCATCTCCCTGCTTCCTGCCCACCAGGAAGGAAGCTGCCTTCCCACTGTGTACTCTTGCCATGATAGACGGTGCCTCCACAGGTCCAAAACAAGGGGCCAAGAGACTGTAGCGGAAGCCACTCAGCGATACCCTCCAGCTGAAGCACTTCCTTCAGGCTCAGGAAGCAAAACTCAGAAGCCCCAGGAAACTTCCAGAGTTGTAAAACTCTCAGGAGCCCTCTGGTCGTCATGCAAACAGGAACACTGGTGTGGCATCGTGGGGGTATGGCTTCCGGGGGTGCAGCTTGTGTGAGTGACCCCAGTAACCTCCCTGGTTCACCAAGCTGGGCTCTGGTGGGATGCTGTCTTTAGTCTGTTGTTGGTGCCCTAGCTGGAGTTAACAGAGGTTCGTTCATGTCACCCCTGGAAAAGTCATGACACCTCTGAAGCTGTAAGTCATGGTAAACCTGTCCCCATTTCAGCTGACTCCTCCAGGACTTGGGTCCCATGGGACAGAAATACAGGGATGTGGGCTCAGCTGCTGTTTTCCAGATGAGGAGCTGAGGCCCTCCGTGGAGCTCTGTGGCTGCCACCGCCGGCTCCGTGTAGTAAGTCTGCTTCCTCCATACAGTCTCTAAGAAATGGGGTCCCCTTTGCAGCACCCTCTCTCAGCCCTGGCACACAGTAGACACTATCTGCATACCAGTCTGCTGCAGGCATGCTATTCTGCTGAAGCCTCATCATAGCCCCCAAAGGTGTTTCGGTTTTTCTTGTTCATCAGAAGTTGAAACAGGGAAGTTGAGGTTAGAGAGGCTAGAGCATCTGTTCAGGGCCACAGGGTGTCGGAGCTAGGGTTTAATTGTACAGCATCTAAGGGCCATGTTGAAAAACATGGGCTCTGGATTCGAATTCTGACCCTGCCTCAGTGTCTGTAGGACACCGGGCATCTCTTATAGCTCCATGTCGTCCCCTCTGTAAGATGGGGATGGTGGTGTCGCAGCATGCAGTTTGTGGGGTTCTGAGGCCCAAATGAGATGATCCATGCAAGAGCAGACTGACAAATATTTCGTTCTGTTCCCCCTGGCTAGCTGCAAAGGAGCCCAGTTTGTGTTTATGTCTGCTCAGCTAACACTCAGCCACTCCCCCGAGGGTGGCGCAGGATCCCATCCACCCTAGGCACTTTCGCACCCTCCATTTTATTCCCTCCACAGCTCTCTGGTTTATGTCAGAGCTGTAAGACAGCTGACTCAGAGAAGCTGAGCAGGGAGCCTGATGGCACACAGCACAATGACAGATCCTCTTGGCCTCATGCTGGTTTTGCCCCGTCAGATACGTCTTCCCACCCGCACGCAGTTCTGGTCCCTCTGCTGCTCTGTGGGCTCTGGAAATTCTTTGGGCTGCTCACTGTGCGTTCCCACAGCCTGGGAGGCCCCTGCCTTGAAGCAGACAGCTGTCAGGGTCCACGTGTTGGAGCAGCTGAGGGAATCCAAGGCACCCTCTGCTCTTGCAGCATCCCATCTGCTGCCTCCCACAGCCGCGTCATCAGCAGCCATCTGCTGGGCTCCCCGGAGGCATTGCAATGCTTGAATGTGGCGTAGATGCCCAACAGGCTTCGTGACCTCGTGGCATCAGGGAGCCACGCATGCCTGCAGTCCCTGGAGCCTCAAACTTTAGACAGCCTCCCAAGGGGGCATTTCTAGAAGCCAGAATCCACCTAGCTTTGTCCCCCAGGGCCAACTGGATGGATGCCGGCAAGGCTCCTCTGGCTCTCTGTCCTGGGCTGCACTGGCCCTGCTGGCCTGGAGAGAGGCACGGCTTCTCTGGGCTGCTTCTGCCTGGTCGCCTCTGGCACTTGTCTCTCCCTGTCTGTGGACTTGCGTGGAGGCTGTCCACCCCACTCATTAGGTTCTGTTGTTTGTGGTGCTGGGGACAGAGGAGCCTTAAGCTTGCCAAGCCAGCACTCTGATGTCTAGTCACATCCCCAGCCTGCTCTAAGTCACTTCGATGATAATTTCACTGAAGTTTTGTTGCCCTCCTGGGCAATCTGCCCATGGAAAGTGTCCATTCTAGCAACAGCTTCAGAGCAGTGTGTCCACTGCCATCCAGTCTAGAGTATCTTTGCCACTCAGCACCTCTTCCTCCACAGTCGCCCCCAAACTAGACAGCACCCAGTGCCTGCCGTCATTGTGGATCTGTGGCCCCTGCAGTTGCTTTCAATTCTAAAGGTTTTTTTTTTTTTTGTTATCAGTGCTCTTGTTTATCAGTTCTCTCTCTCTCTCTCTCTCTCTCTCTCTCTCTCTCTCTCTCTCTCTCTCTCTCTCTCTCTCCCCCTCTCTCTCCTTCCATCTCTCTCTCCCTCCCTGTGTGCATGTGTATGCATGTGTATACATATGTGTTCGTGTGTGTGTGTTGCATGCACATGTGTGTGGCAGGAATATGTGTGCAGGTACACGTGTGTGTGCACCATTCTTTAAGCTTTTCTTTTCTTTTCTTTTTTCTTTTGGAGACATAGTCTCTGAATCCAGGTTTCCTGGATTCAGTAGAGCAGCTGACCAGTGAGCTGCAAGGACCTCTTGTCCCCACTGGGGTTACTGGTGTACACCACCAAGCCAGGCCTTTCACATGGTTGCTGGAGTCACGCTCAGGCCCTCTGTGTTGCAGGCCCTTTATCCACCTCGCCACCTCGCCAGCCCAGCAATTCATTTCTTTTGATCGCCAAATAATGTGCCTTTAAAATTGACACAATATTTGTACTTATTTATGGGGTATCAGGCTTTGACGTGTGGCTGTAATGTGTAATTATCAAATTGGGTAATTAGTGTTCTCAGCTCCTCCAGCAGTTACTTCTAGATGCTCTAAAATATACAGTAAACCACTGTGGACTGTACCAACCCTCCAGCTCTCTCCTATGAAGCCAGCTTAAAATTTTTTCTTTTCGTGTGGGTAGAATAAATTTTGCTGAGCTATTATTTATTTGTTTAAACCTTTTCAAAATTGGAGAAAATAGCACAACTCAGAGATGTGGGAAACATGCACAGAGAGCTTGACAGGCCATCATAAATCAAAACGCCCAGGCTGGGAATGTTGCTTTGAGGCTCTCTCAGAAGCCTCTGTCCCACTGCCTTCTGCAGGGAGCTCTTGCTTCGCTTTACAGTCGCAGCTGGTAAGCTGGGGCTCCTAGTCTTTTTGTAAATAAAGTTTTATTGGGACACAGCTGTGGCCATTCTTTCTGTGTGGCCTGTGGCTGCTTTTGTGCTACAAGGTCAGAGCTGAGCAGTGGTGGCTGAAGCTGTCTGGCCTGCGTTCACTCTCTGGTTCTTCATAGAAAAAAGTCCTCCAGAGTCACCCATGGTGTGGCATGTGTCAGAGTTACATGTCTTCGTGTGTATGTGTATGTGTATTTATGTGTTTGTGTGTGTGTGAGATATATGCATATATATGTGTGAACATATATATGTGTTCATGTAGTTCAGCATATGGTGCCTTTCTCAATGACTCTCCATCTTATTTTTTGAGATAGGGTCTTTCACTGAACCAAGAGCTTGCTGTTTGGGCTAGTCTAGCTGACCATGCCCAGCCTTTGCATGGGTGCATGAGCTCCCACTCAGGTCCTTTATGAAACGAGAGCTCTCCTTACTCCCTACCCTATTTCCTCTTAAAGTGAGATGATATCCCATCACCGGCACAGTCCACATTTACCCGCTGAGGAAATCTTGGCTGTCAAGAAGAGTGACACTGATCACAGGTATATAAATATCTGTTTGAGTCTCAATTTCATTTTATTTTGTGGTTAATACCCAGAACTGCAGCTTCTGACTCATTTAGTGATTCAACGTTTAATTGTAGAGGACTCAACATACTGTCTTCCAGAGCAGCTGGACCATCCCACATTCCCAATGGTGCTACAATTCCTTACCTCCTGGTCAAAATCAGTCCTCACCTCCTGCCACCCTGCTGGCCTTGACCAGTCCTCACCTCCTGCCACCCTGCTGGCCTTGACCAGTCCTCACCTCTTGCTGGCCTTGACCAGTTCTCACCTCCTGCTGGCCTTGACCAGTCCTCACCTCCTGCCACCCTGACCAATCCTCACCTCCTGCCACCCTTCTGGCCTTGACCAGTCCTCACCTCTTGCTGGCCTTGACCAGTTCTCACCTCTTGCTGCCCTGACCAGTCCTAACCTCCTGCTGCCCTTGACCAGTCCTAACCTCCTGCTGCCCTTGACCAGTCCTCACCTCCTGCCACCCTTCTGGCCTTGACCAGTCCTCACCCCCTGCCGGCCTTGACCAGTCCTCACCTCCTGCTGCCCTGACCAGTCCTAACCTCCTGCTGCCCTTGACCAGTTCTCACCTCCTTCTGGCCTTGACCAGTTCTCACCTCCTGCCACCCTTCTGGCCTTGACCAGTCCTCACCTCCTGCTGCCCTGCTGGCCTTGAAGCTTCTCAGTGTGGGCTCAGTTTGTGTTTTCCTAAGGTGACGAGGCTGAGCTGATGTTGACTGGATCTTTGCAGAGTCTGGAGAATACTTCTCTGGGTTTCTTGTAGTTTGTTTTCTGTCGCTGTGATAAACACCATGACCAAAAGCAGCCTGGGGAGGAGAGTTTGCAGGTAACACTCCATCGTGCAGAGGGCAGGAACTTGAAGGCAGGAGCTGAAGCAGAGGCTGTGGAGGCATGCTACTTACAATCTTCTTACATGGCTTGCTCAGTCTGCTTTCTTATACACCCCAGACCACCTGCCCCAGGATACTACCACCCACCGTAGGTGGGGTCCTCCCACATCAGTCACGAATCACAAAAATGTCCCACAGGCCAAGCTGAGAGAGGCAGTTCCTCACCTGGGCCTCCCTCTTCCCAGGTGGCTCGGGTTTGTATCAAGTTAACAATAATTAACCAGTGCAGGGTCCTTGTCCTCTCTTGAAAGTGGGTGCTTTGGAGATTGCCCTGGCCGAAGCCTCTTGTATTCAGGCCTTAGCCTAGCCAGCTGTTGGAGCTGGGGTTTTCTCCCCCACCCCGTGTCTGTTCCTCACCCACAGGCCGCATCCTGTGGTCACAAACTCCGACAAGGTCGGTTTAATCCCTTTGTGCCTCTTTACTTGGTGTCGCTCCCAAGACTTGTCACTGAATCCAGCATCATGGAGCGTCCCCTGTGGTTCTCTTCTAGGGTTCACGGTTTTAGCGCTTTGATCCACGTCGGGCTAATTTGTATAGAGTTGTGCTGGGAGAAGTTGACTCATCCTGCCTGCCTGCCTCCACGCTTTAGAGCCTGTGTCCTTTCTGTTCTACTGAGTTCTCTTCCTGGACCAAGCGCACCAACCCCAGGTTTTCACCTGTGCCTCTACGCTGTGGGTACAGAGAAGGAAGTACTGGGGGGCCCTGCCCGGCTCCACACTTCACCCGCCACTGTGTCCTCCTGTTTCCTGTGAGAGGTCCACAGGACCTCAGCGGTCATCTTGAAATGGTCATAGATTGGGTTGGATGAGCTCTAGCCACAGGCAGCCTCCTGTTGTCAGAGACTCCTCCCAGACTGCTGGGTTCTGCCCCCTCCTTTTGACACAGTAGGTGTCTGGGGACTTCTAGGGACACAATCGAGACCCCCACAGGTAACAGTCAGAGTGCTGGGATAAAGGAAGAGGAAAGGGGTACGAGACCTAGTCGGGGGTGAGGAGTTATGGGGGCTCAGCTCACGCCGGGGGCCAGAGGATCTGGAGTGTACATGTGTCACACCTTAGGGACAGCTGCAACGCTGCTCCAGCCAGATGTTGCCATGTGTGCTCAGATAGGCCAGGTGCTGCCGAGAGAGCTGGACTGCTGCGTGGCTTTACTATTGTCTGTTTAGTACAAGTCAGAACCTGTACTGGCGGCCACATGCTATGGAAACTGGGTGCCTGGGTTCAAAGCTGGCCACCTCCATTCTTCAGCTGTTACTGGACCTCAGTTTGCTTGTCTGTACTGTGGAGATGGACACAGTGTCTGCCTGCCAGGGTTGTGGGGGGTCTTGACTGTGGCACTTGGAATAAAAGGCTGCAGTTAACAATGGGAAGGGATTTGTGTTTGCTCATTGCTGTCTTTTCAGTCCTGAGAACACTGTCCACCACATGGACGGATGTGGCCATAAGCACAGCCAGAACTATTTCGTTGTCCACCCACCCTTCCTCCACCCACTCGTCCATCCACCCACCCTTCCTCTACCCACTCGTCCATCCACCCACCCTCCATCCGTGCACCTGTCTACTCATGTATCTACCTGCTCTCCATCTATGTATCCATCTACCCACCCTCCACCCATGTATCCACCACCACCCATGTATCTATTTATTCATCCATCAGTTCACTCATCTACCTACCATTCATCTACCTACTCACCTACCCATCCTCTGTCCATGTATCTACCCATCCATGTATATCTACCATCCACTTATGTATATATGCAGGCATGCATCCATGTATCCATCAATCCATCCACTCACCCATCTACTTACCCTCTGTCCACCCACCCACCCGCCCACCCACCCACCCATCCATCCATGTATCCATGCATGTATACATCCACCCACTCCTCACTCATCCATGTGTCTTTTGTATCCATGCATGAATACCTCCATCCACTCACTCACTCATGCATGTGTCTTTTGTATCCATGCATGTATACATCCACCCACTCCTCACTCATCCATGTGTCTTTTGTATCCATGCATGTATACATCCACCCACTCCTCACTCATCCATGTGTCTTTTGTATCCATGCATGTATACATCCATCCACTCACTCACTCATCCATGTGTCTTTTGTATCCATGCATGTATATGTCCATCCACTCACTCACTCATGCATGTGTCTTTTGTATCCATGCATGTATACCTCCATCCACCCACCCACCCCTTTTTCATCTATCATGCGTACCAGTCTCTTGAGCTGCATGGATCGATCGAATCCTGAAGTCCACCTCCATCCACCCCCCCACCCCTTTTCATCTGTCATGTGTACCAGTCTCTTGAGCTGCATGGATCTATTGAATCCTGAAGCCCTGTTAATTCTACTCAGTCTCTGGCAGCAGTTGCACTATTTTTTGGCTCCACGAGAAGCATCACACGGCTGCCCAGGATTATTATCTAGACGCCTGTTGCCAACATTCCTTTGTGTCTGTCCTGTGATGCTTCTCCTTGTCTTTTTTTTTTTTTTTTTTTTTGAGAAAAAGGAGGGTCCTTTGTGTTAAGACTTCCAGTAGGTGGTACATGTGAGTGTCAGGGTGAGCGGAGCACATGTGTGTTGGGAGAGGGTGGTGGTCCACTCCACCAGCCCCTCCACAGCTTTGGGGGCTCTCCTTATTTTCCTTTGCCTTAGAGGTAATAAGTTAGCCTGCGCCACAGGGTTCTGCATGTGGAACCGACTGCTCACTTGAGCACACTGGTGTCCCATGCAGCCAGGCCCAGTCTCCTCCTCTGTAGTGGCTTTGATTCTTTCTTCTGGCCTCTGGAGTCTCCATCGGGCCCTTGGCTGTGGAAAGAGAACAGGCTGAGTGTGGCCAGCTCAGTGTGGCGTGGACAGGGTTCATCCTATTGGCTATAACTCAGTAATATGACTGTGCTCAGCTACGAGGAACATTGGGAAATGTAGTTTCACTGTGGGCCCGTGAAGACAAGAGACAGTCTGGTGATATGTGGAAGTTCTTGTCATATCCCTGACTCTCCTCCCTGTCCTCTAGGCCAGAGGAGCAGAGGGGAGGGCTGCAGGGGAGAGGCTACTCTGGCCTTCTCCTCTTCCTATAGCTATATGGCAGATGGTGAAACCTGTAGCTTGTAGGTATGAATGTCCAGACTCCTGCAACCCAGAGCTGCTACTCAAATGGACCCAGAGCTGGCTTTCTGCACTTCCTATACCCCCTGCAGCTGGGAGCATGGGATGGGGGCAGTGCAGGGGTGAAGGAGGGCATGGGAAAGCCTCTGCCCTGTTTTGAATAGAGATTGCTGGAAATGAGAAAAGAAAAGAAAGCAGACAATTCCAGAACCAGAATTCTTTCTTTAATCGGAATAACCGAAGGGCTGCAGTTTCTCCAAGGAATGGAAATTGGGCAAGTGTAGCATGGTGGGTTTGGGGTTATATAGGATGGAAAGGGGGAGAACATTGAGGATGGAAGAGTCCATCTGCAGGTCTGTTCCCCTGCAGTCTGGAGGTGACAGGTGCCAGCAGGTTTGGTGTCCGGAGCTCCTTAGCTTCCACAGATGTCACCAGTTGAGTCAGATTTCCTTCGGGAGCTTCTCAGTCTGCCTGAGGCGTTGGGTCATTAACCCTTCACACTCCCGGTTGGACACTCCCCACCCCTCCCACACAGAACCACTGGGCCGGCTGCCACCCTCTAGATGGTGGCTCTCATTGCTTGCCGCTTTGAAATTGGAGCTGAGAATCAGAATTAGACACTTCCCTGCTTCCAGGCGCTCTGTTCCTCGCTGATCCCGAGGTCCTCGCTGCACATTCACAGATGCCTATTGATCTCCTGGAGGGTCACCACACCCAGGTGTGTGCGTTCATGCAGAAAGCAAAACCTTGCTTTCATTCAGATTGGTTTTGCCTTGCCAGGAGTCACCCTGTCCTGTCAGTTCAAACTGCTCTTTCTCTGTGGGGAAGCCAGAGGCAGTGCAGAATTTGGGGAGATCTGCCAGTTCTGGTCACCCCTCTGACACTGTGCTTTGTCTTCCTCTGGTTAATTTGCTTCTGAGTATGAGGGAAGGGCACATCCCACTCCTTTTAGCAGGCTCCTCATGGCAGGTCTGTCTTGACAGGATGCTAATGGCCTCAGGGTCCACCCTGCCGGGTTGTGGCATTATAAAGTGTTCCCACCAGGGCACCAGATGCTTGTTAAGGGACATTTTCTTCAAGGAAGACCTTTGCAGAGCCTGGAATTCTGATCCTTGGGAAGTCAAGAGTCACCCTTTTTAGCCTCCAGGACATTGAAAAGATGGTCATCTTTGTTGGCAGGAACTCTCCAAGAGGAGGGCCAGCAGGACACTTGTGTCCTCATGCTGCCATTGTGCAGGGATGCTGAGGTTCTTGGAGGAGAACATTCATTGGCTGAAGATCTTAGATTCCCCAAACCCAGGTGCAGTTACCAGGGTGACGCCTGACTGTGCTTGGGGTGGGATCAAGTTGCCAGGCAAACGTTCAGTGGACCGTGTCCTCTGCAGAGCATCCTGTGGGCTGAGCGCACAGGGCAGGGAAAGGAAGTCCAGGAGGACAGGTGCTTGTGGGCTGTTCTGTCTACAACAGCTACCAGCTCTAGACAATGAGAAACAGAGAACAGTGAGGAGTCAGGTGGGACGTGTCGGCAGGGCTGGGGTGCAGCCAGCATCCAAAGGCACTCCAAGAGGGGCTGGAGAGATGGCTCAGAGGTGAAGCACACTTGCAGCTCTTGCAAAAGACCTGAATGCAGTTCCCAACACCCACATTGGGAGCTCACAATCCCCTGTAACTTCAGCTCCAGGGGACCCAACCACCTCTTCTGCCCTCTGTGGGAACCTGCACACATGGGCACATGCATACACATAGACACTCACACATAGATAAAAATAAATCTTATAAACGTCACTCAAGGAGCTTGGGCTCCCTCAAAGCCATGCAGAGGACACCATAGGGGAGCTAAGGGAGAGCAGTCTGATTTGAACTTCGAAGGCTGATCTACTGGTATCCAGGCAGGAGGTGGCATCTGTGGGAGACAGCAGCCCCAGAAGGCAACTGGGCAGGGGCAGAGGGCTGGGTTCATCAAGTGTGGCTCTGTGCATGTGGAGGAGTCCAATGCCAAGTGGTCACTTAAGATCTGGACTCGATTCCACAATCATAGGAAGACAAGCAGGCCAGTGTCCAGACATCCCTCACCATCCATCAGAAATACAGACCCAAGCAGAGTCTTGTCACACTGTTAGCTCCGAATCTCCCCCTTTCCTGTCAGTGTGTGGCCACAGCGGGGAGGAGGAAGTAAAGCAGAGGCCTGGCCTTTCCCAGCAGCCTCTCTGGGGCAGATGGGTGATATTTGCTGACGAGGCCATTGCTGGAGAAGACAAACTTAGTCTGCGTGCTACTCAAAGCCCCATACACGAAAGGCAAGATTTGGTGAGAAGAAAATCAGGTTTATTTTAGGACTGATATTGAGACAACGGGGCAGATTCCCATCCTCCCAGCACCATCTGGAGGAACCCAGCATACGAAGGCCTCTTAGAGGGCGGGAAAAGATAAGCAGGTGGAAGTCTTCCAGGACACGTGTCTTTGTATCCACTCCCCCCAGCCACCACCACTTTGGCCAGAATATTCCAACCAGCCTTGACCTCCTGGGGCTAATTCCTCTAAGTCTTTAGAAAAATACATTCTGTTCATCGCCATCTCACATAGCCTTATACTGAAAGTCACTGGATGCTCTGGAATTTGTAAATCTGAAAGAAAGATTACTTAACACAATCACTTAGGCTATAGACGGCCAGGAAAGGAGTGGAAGGCACCGGTGACTCGCACAGTGGCCACTGTCGTGGGGTGGGCCCCTCCCAGTGGCCACTGTCGTGGGGTGGGCCTCTCCCTGCTCTCTGGGCACACACCACAGCACATCCTGTGCTTCCGGTCCCCCTCTGTGTCCTCCTTCCAGAATTCCGCTGTCATCTGTCTAGAACGTCCCCTATCACAGCCCACTTCTTCCTGTCTCTGACTCCCTCAGAGTCCTGTCTGATGTGCCTCCTTGTTATCTGCCTTGCTCTCCTCACAGGACCTTGAGTGCCTCGAGGGCCTGTTTCATTCAGTGCCAAATCCTCGCACGATGCTGGGCATCACCAGCACTTGGCAATGGTCTAAGGCCCATGCTCCGTGCCTCTGCTGTGCGTGCCCCATCTCCCCATCCCTGCATCCTCCCAGCAAGCCCATGGCACACCTGTAACTTCAGCTCCTTTGCAGGGAGGAAAACTGGGGCTCAGAGGGACTGACTACATGGCGTATGCTTGTACCGCTATGAAGCCGTGGAGTCAGCGTCCAAGCCCAGAGCTTTCGGGGAGGCATCTCCTCCCCCCCCCCATCTCCTCCACACCCTCTTGTTCTTGGAAATAAACTTCACACCTCACCTTTGAAGCCTCCCCTCTTCCCTTCCCCAGAGGCCTGCTTGGGCTTGGGTTGAGGGGAGTGTCCCTCACGATGGAAAGGTGGCCGCGGCTTGGGGATGTGGTGCTGTCTCCTGCCTGCTGACGACTGCCTTGCTGTTTCACTTATTTCCTGTGGCATTCTCCTCAACCTTCCTTTAGGGCAGAAGTTGACAGACTGAGATGGAGAGCAAGCGTTAATTTAGTTCAGCTTGGCATCATTAGCCCATGGGATTCAAATCACGGGATTCGTCCTACAACACAGCTGGTTCTTAGACCGGGCTGGCACTTGGCCAGTGCCGAACCTCAAGCCTGCCCCTGGTCCCTTCAGACCGGGAGACTAGGGTGGCAGTGGCCCCTCAGGGCATTCAAGTTCTGGTTCCTGGTAAGACTGTCAAGTGTCTTTTCAGACGAAGGTTCCAGTCAAAGGTCCTCTGACCTCTGTACTGGGTCACAGGCACTGGCCTGTTGATTACTTATTGAGCACCAAATGTGTACCTCCCTGCTGCTATTTCTAGGACCTGGTCTTCATAGACATGCTTTTCTTGAGGCCAAAACTCTGATCAGGGCCAAGGCTCTGATTGTCCCTATATATTTCCAATGGATTGACTAATCCATGCAGTCCTGTGTCCATCACACCTCTGCTTACTGGCTGCATCCAATTCTGTGTGAAACATTTATGTTTGCAGGTGTTCTGATGCATGGGTTGCTTTCTACACGTGCTTAAATGTAGATAAATTGTGTGTGTGCCAGTCAGTGATGTCTGCAATAAGGTTGTGTAATGGATTACCCCAAACTCAGTGATATGTGTACAAAAACAAGGCTGAGTTTTCTTGCTTGTGTCTGTTCATTGCTGTGGTGAGTGCCTGAGGGTTGATGGATGGTCACGAGCCAGGGTAGGGTTTTGGCTGGCTTAGCCTACATGTCTCCCATTATTTTGGGGTACCTGTCCTGAGAATACTGCCAGAGCAGTGGCAGAAACACAAGAGGGATGGGTGGAAATCTGCGATGCCTCTGAAGCCTCATCTGGGTCTAGACAGGATCATTTCTGTCCATGCTTCCTGCATCATGCATGTCAGAGACCCGGTGTTAATGGGGTAGGGAAGGAGCTTCAGTGAAGATGTTTGGTCAGCACGAGTGATGGATAGTCTCATAAGACTAGGGAGAGATGAAAAAAATCATCATTCTTTTATGTCAACATTGTGGAAGGAGAGAATCAACTCACAAATTGTCCTCTGACCTCCATGTGCATAGCATGATAAGTAAGTGTGTGCGCACACACATGCATGCAATAGATGGATGGATGGATGGATAGATGATAGATGGACACACACACACACACACTATTTTAGGGCCAGGAATCTTGGTACATATGTAGTCTCAGCATTTGGGAGGCTGGGGCAAGAAAACAACTATTTCAAGACAAGCATGGGCAGTATACCTAGTAAGGACCCCACCCTACACACACACACACACACACACACACACACACACACACACAGTATAAAGTGTGCCGTGTCATGGTGCCAACAGCATCCCCCTACAGCTTGTGTGCATCTACTCTCTTGATGTATCAAGAAACCACATCAAAAGCCAGGCCTGGTGGTGGCCATCTGTAATCCCTGGACTTCGGAGGCTGAGGCAGGAGGATTTCAAGTTCCATGCTTATCTGGGCTACATGGTGAGACCTGGTCCTAAAAAGAAAAAGAAAAAAGCTACATCAGGTGAGTGACCCCACTACATAGGTGTGTGTAAGTGCCCTTTGAGTGTGCATAAGATGATGAAATTCTCTAACACTGCATGCCTCTGGATGTGTGTATGTCTGAAGCCAGACAGCACATTCAGCTCAAATCTGGGGAATGCTGACTTTGCTGAACAGCGATCCGGGCCATCATTCTGCTTCTCAGTTCTCCACAAGCTCCATGTCTGTGACCTGCTCACACAGCTGTCTCACCCAGCCCCACCCCTGCCAGAAGCTGTAGCTAGACATCTTGCCTTTCTAGTGGCAGACAGTGAAGAAGTTCTGAGTCCCTGCCACCCCTGCTGTTACATGGAAGCTCCTTTGCTGGTCCTTCTCTGGACCTGTGTGAGAATGTCACCTGGTTGTTCCGCCGTGGGGCTGTCTGCCACATGCCATAGAACACCCTTAGATGGAGACAGGGACGGGCATGAGTTGGGTGGGCAGTGTGCTGTGCTACTGGCAGGGAGCGTGATCACAAGAACTCCAGTTCTGTAGCCTACTACACACCTAGGGCAGACTTGGCCCGGCCTGCTGCTCCCAGGGCCGCCATGCATGAAGCACAAGATCAAGTCAAGCCCGAGAGAAAACTAAGTCACACCGCTGGTTGGCTCCAGACTGGGGTGGGGACCAGCGGGAAACACTTGCCTAGCAGGGGAGACCCTGGGGCCCACCTGGCACTGCAGAAAAAAGTGAAAACAAGAGGCCAGGAGAACAAGAACTGCAGGAGACTCACGAACATGGGTGCTCTTCAGAGCAAGCCTCGGGAGCATTCCCAAAAATAATGATAGATCGGGGACCAGGAGATCTGTAGACCAGAGGTGTGAGGCTTGTCATGGCCAAGTTCAATGCACAGACACCACTTGTCTGAGTTATATGACTGGCTGAGCCATGGGCCTGTTGACAGCAATGTCATCACACAAGTGACTACAGATGCCATCAGGGAATGTGGATTTTTCAGCTCCCCTCTCTCTCTCGGATGGGGTCTCACTATGTGGCCCAGGTAGACTTGGAACTCGTGGCAACCCTCCCGCCTCTGCCTCCTTAGTGCTGTGATCCCTGGAGTGTACCACCATGTCTGAGTCATGATCTCACAGGCTTGAAGTCATGTATGATCCTGTTGTTGACCTACAGGTCATCATGTACTTCAAGACTGCGTTTCATTTTTAAACCCACACCTGGGCCAGTTGGGTCTCCTCCAGCTGTGTGTGCCCATCCAATCAGCACAGGGCAGGAAGGCGCTTCTCCGTGCCTTCATCTGCATTTCCCTGATCAGTAGTGGGCCTGAGAATCTCTCCATGCACTGGGACTACAATCCAGAATCCTCTGATCTGGAATCCTCCCACCAGAGTCCTCCTGGTCCTCCCACCTGGAATCCTTTGCGTTGTGCTTTCTCTGAGGAGAAGGGCTGTGGTTAGGGAGTCAGCTGGCAATCCAGACACAGTAGCTTGCAAACAGGTTGGGGATTCAACAAGGATGAAGCCGAGTTGTCTGCCTTGCCTCAAGCATTAGTTATTTAACCTTAATTAGCAACTCTAACCAGGGAAACTTGCCCTTGATTGGTGCCACAAAGAACCCCAATGAAGACACAGCTGTCACATGATAGATTCTTCTGGGGGGGGAGGTTAGCTATAGGAACCCTCCCATAACAAATTCCAAGACTACTCCAGTACCTTATATAAATCAGCACAGCATGTGCACACAGCCTACACACATGCTCCCGCACACAATAAACTGTGTCTAGGTGGCTGGCAGTGCCAGTGAGCTAATGTCATGCTGCACATGCTCAGATATGGGCACGATGCTTTTAAGAATATATTTTCCATATGCGGTTGTTTGGATCTACAGATTTTGGACTCATGGATATAGTCAACCATATTTGCCTTGTTATGAAGGGCGTGGAGGGAAGGATGACAAAGCCTTCCCGGTGCCTCCCTCAGATTGCCTTGCTGATCAAGAAAAGAGCAAGATGGACATGTGAGTCAGGCCCATGGTGTGCTCAGTATCTGCTCCACATGGAATCCTTGGTCCTCTGACGTCTCCTGGGGGATGAAGAGGGGACAGACCTGTCTGGCTCCTCTATTCATTCAGTTTGTGTGGTTACAGCATGGTACTTGCTTTGAGCTGGCCCACACTGGCCCCAAGGAGACAGCAGTGAGCAGTTGCCCTGCCTTCCCAAGCCTACATTCCAGAATGGGGAGTCAGACAAATGACCGTTGTCAGCTTTTGTGCCACAAACAAACACTGGGAGAATGGCAGTGTGGAGTGGAAGGCGAGGGATGGCATTCTTTTCGCTCACGGCTTCAAAGGGCTCAGTCCATGACTACTCGGCTGCATGTGCTTGGGTAGAACATTGTGGCAGTGGGGGGGGGGGCTGCTCTTTACTCCTCTGTAGGTAAGAAGGATGGTCTAGGAAGGGGCCAGAATTCAGTTTAGTCCCCAAGGACACATCCTCTTGGCCTACTTCTTCCAACATGGCTCTGCTTCCTTGTGTTTAACAACTTCTTAGTAATGACATCATATCACAAGTCCTGAGACCTAGCTACTTCTTCAAAGCCCACCGGCTAACAAACAAGCCCTAATCCACGAGGCTACGGGGACACGTCATACTCAAACCATAGCATGAACCGTGACAGACTATTACACATCAGAAGCATTCCCTCGTGTAGGTGCCAATCAGGAGAGGAAGCAGAGAGGGTCCAGTAGAAACACAGGTGCTCAGAAGGTCTCTACCATGTTGGTGTCTCCTGGGTGAGCTTATAAATGGGGTCAGAGGGCAGCCATGTGGTCCAGCATGGCACCACGGAGGAACCAGTTAGAGTAGCACCTGACCTCCAGATCCCTGGAGCCCACCGGCCAGCCAGACTAGCCAAATAGGCAAGTCCTAAGTTCAGTGAGGACCCTGTCTCAAAAAGTAAGGTGGAAAGCAGCAGAGAAAGACACTGGACACACACACACACACACACACACACACACACACACACACACACGCACACGCACACGCACACGCACACGCACACACACACACGAGGAAGCCATCAGTCTCAGAGGTACATGTCCCAGCACCCCCTGAGAAGCAGCAATGGACCACACTCAGCTCTCTGACCGGTATCCCCAGGAAGTCCTACAGACCTTGGGCACAGCTAATCACAGAGTGTCTTTGAAAGATATTATGGGGGCTACAGTACCCGTGAGTGGGAGAGTTGATGGTGGCAGGGGTGTGCTGGAGGAGGGCAGGGGTGTGCTGGAGGAGGCAGGGGTGTGCTGGAGGAGGCAGGGGTGTGCTGGAGGAGGCAGGAGTGTGCTGGAGGAGGGCAGGGGTGTGCTGGAGGAGGGCAGGGGTGTGCTGGAGGAGGGCAGGGGTGTGCTGGAGGAGGCACAGTGTGCTGGAGGAGGGCAGGGGGCCACCTTGCCCAGCCCCTTTTCATCCTCTTACTGTGCACTGGGGCCCTGGGGCCCTGGGGCCCTGGGACATGTGACAAGAATCTGCCCTCAGTCTCCCCTCACCACATGGGACAGATAAACAGCAACCACATCTTCAGTCAAGACTGTGTGCGTGTGCATGTGATTGTGTGTGTGCATGTGCGTGTGCGTGTGAGTGTGAGTGTGCGTGTGTGTGTGTGGTGTATGTATGTGTTCCTGTGTGAGTGTGGATGTACATGTCCACAGTACATATAGAGGCCAGAGGTTAACATTGGGCATCTACCTCTATTGCTCTCTTCTTTCATCCTTCCTTCCTTCCTTTCTTCCTACCTTCTTTCCTTCCTTCCTTCCTTCCTTCCTTCCTTCCTTCCTTCCTTCCTTCCTTCCTTCCTTCCTTCCTTCCTTCCTTCCCTTCTTATGCATCATGACAAGATCTTACTGCATAATCCTAGATGGCCTAGAATTCCCTATGTAGACCAGGCTAGCCTTGAGCTCACAGGTATCCACTTGCCTCTTCCTCCCGACTGCTGGGATTGAAGTGTGTGCTACCCTATCAGGTACTTGACTTTATTTTTTGAGACAGGGTCTCACTCAACCCGGAACTCATGGACTTGGTGAGGTTGCCTGGCCAATGAGCTGTAGGGATCTGCCTGTCTTCCCTTCTCCCAGCGCCGGGGTTGCAGATGCACACTGAACTGCCCGACTGTTTAAGTGGGGGCCGGGGATACGAACTTGAGTCCTCGCGCTTGTGCAGCAGGCTCTGTACCGGTTGTGTCACCTCCCTAGCCCGTCAGTCAAGTTGCACACACAGAACCAGCTCTGGTGGTTTGAAAGGGAAACAATACATGGGCTCAAGTAAATGTAAGTCACCTCAGCCGTGACTGCGTCCAGGACCCAGCGCTCCCTGGGATGTATCTCTTTTCAGTCCCGGTCCTTGTGGGTCTTCTGCTCTGGCTTGCTTCTCAGGGAAGCTGTCTCCAGGAGGTCAGGACCTCTGGAGAGCACACGCATAGCAACCCCAGGGGAAAGGTACCCACAGACGTTCCCGTGGCTGAGGCTCATTGCTTGACTTGGGCTGTGCTGAACCCATCACCATCATGGAGGCGTTCAAAACCCTGATTGGCCAGGCCAGTTTCTGTGACCTCCCTCGGGTTGGGAGTAAGGCCAGTCCCCAACCACAGGGGCTAGGTAGGGGAGGGGCTCTCTGAGGAGAACTGTCAGTTGTAGCTGCAGAAGGGAAAAGTCCAAGGGCTAGCCTCCTGTCAGACTAGGAGTTTCTTCCTGGCACCCTGTCTATCCACCAGTGCGGTGGCTCTTGAGTCTGCTCTGACAGCAGAGACGTCAGAGAAACACAGGCACCGAGCAGCAGTTGGAGGTCTGGGCTGAGACACACCCAGCCTGCATCCTGAGCAACAGCCCTGGTGGATCTGCGTAGGAAATAGGACACGCTCTCTATTTTGTTGGTTTGAAAGGCTGGGCATAAAGAACCTCACCCATGCCAGGCTAAGCCTGCTGCCAGAGCCTCAGCTCAGCTAGTTCTTTGTCCTTTTCTGTTGGAGATGAGGTCTGGCTGGTTATCCTGGAACTCGCTATATAGCACAGGGTGGTCTAGAACTCTATGTAGCCCTAGAACTATGGCCTAAAACTCATGATCTTCCTGCATCCCGAGTGCTGGAATTACAGCAAGGCACTGTGCCTGGTTGTATGCTCACGAGGACTATGGGGGTCCAGCCCCTTGATAGTCCCCTCCCAGGGTCCGCAGAAGGCTCTATCAACCAGCAGAGAATCTTTAGGGTCGGTAAATCAGTCTACGCACTCAGAGTTCTTTGATCCATTCGCTTTAATTCCTCTGGCATAACATCCTTTATACACAGCTTCAGTTCTGTTCTCATGTCTAGCTCCTTTCTTGCCTGATTTCTCTCTATATTTATCTACTGTCCCCTCTATGTTCTATCTTAATTCCTTCATCTAGTTCTGCCCCTTCTAGGTTCTCATCCATCTTGTTCCTTCCCATATCATCTCCTCTCCCGTCTCCTTCTCTCTCATCTGGCTCTTCCTCATCTTCCATCTCGTTCCTCTAGTACTCTCCTGTAGCCCTTCAATCTACTTCTTCCCCATCTCAGTTTGTTCCTCTCAAGTTCTTACCCATCTCGTTCTTCCATTCTCTTCTCTCTTCTCTTTCTCTCTTGCCCTGGGAGTTCTGATATATATACACTTACAAGCAGTATTTCCTTAGCAGTGCAAAGCCAGGCTTCCAGGGTCAAATGGAGGGGTGATAAGAATAATTACAGGGAGACTTGAACTGGGAGTTCTGGCTGAGCATAGCTGTTAGCACAGAAGGTTATCTAAAAATTCCTAGAAGTGGTTAGGTAAGTAGTTAGAAGTCTATAAAGTTAGTAAGGCTGTAAGAAAGGAGGGGTCTGAGCTAAATTGTGTAAAGCTATTACTTAATGTCTACCTGACCTAGGCGGTGTCCCCTTGTGGAATTTACCTTAAGTCAGGAGACTCGCCTGTGGGTTGTTATCATTGTTAGTCCACCTGAGACTAACAATGGGCGCCCACCTGGGTGGTGTTCCCTGTAGTCCTTGAAAGTGGCCAAGGGAGATATCTGATTCCAGAGAAAGCCTTTCCCTGAGGCTGTTCTCCAAATTACCTGGAATGTGTATGTCCAGAGAGTGCTCAGTCTACACTGTTAGTCCTTCTTAGGGAAAAGTCAATTGGGAAAGCTATGAAGGCACACATGATTTTCATAACAGAATACAGCTGATATATAACAAGCCAAGTAACACCAAAAACTCCTTGGGATTTGGCTTCCTCTGGAGGAATTCCATGATCCCTCCAGGTAGTGACTTTGCCATAACCAGCTGAGTTCTTATGATATATTTCTGCGGCCCGCAAGAGTATGCCACGCTCTTACAGGAGAGCCGCAGACCTCCACGGGTCCCTCAGAAATCCTGCCTTCACTGTTGTGATGAGCTGGTGAGGAGGGGAGCTGGGGAGGATGAAAACTGCAGCTGACGGCCACCCGTGGCCAGCTCTGATGCAGCCAGAAGCTGGGACTGGACTAGCAGACTGAGCTCCTGACCCACGTCAAAGCCACTCCGGTTAAATGCTTGGCTTCTGGGCCCTGGGGAGCCAGCCTGTGCAGTGACCCTCTGACCCAGCCACTCACCATGCAGCCGCCATCAGCACAGTGTCCGCAGGAAGCTGACAGCCACTGAATGGAATCTAATTAGAGACCTTTCCTGGTGTGAGGCCATGAGGCCTCAGACAGAGTGACTGCAGCTTGCTTTGGGCTTCTCAAAACTCATACAGATTTTTCTTGCCTTAGGACAGGACTGGGAGCCGTTAGGGGAGCTTGCAGGCCAGAGATCACCAAATCTGACACTTCAGAGTCTTACGTTTCACAAGGCATTTGAGTGGATGCCTTTTACAGCACACTAGAGAGCTAGGCAGTTAGGGAGTGTTCCGACAGGCAAGTCCTAGATTCAGGGATGGGGTTGGGCTCCACTCCCTAAGACTCGCTTCCTTCTGAATTCCCAAGTTTTAGTTTCCTCATCTACCTAAAGGGGACAGTAGACCTTCCCGAGGGTATCAGCCACATTTGTGCTGCTGTGACAAGACCCGACAGAAGTGATTTTGGAAGGACATAATCTATTTTGGTCCATGGTTTCAGAAGGTTCCATTCATCATGGAGGGTAGGATGGGGTGGGGCAGTTGGGTTTGTAGAGGTGGGAGTGTGTGGTAGAGGCAGTTCATATCACAGCTGACCAGATAAGCGCAGGCAAGACCAGAACCAAGGGCCACATAGAACCTTCAAAGGCCTGGAGTGACCTACTTCCTCCAGCCGGGACCCACTTCCTACAGGGCGCACAGCCACCCTAAACACCTGCTGGAACCAACCATCAAAACAGGAGCCTGTGGCGGGCACTGCCGATTCAAGCCACAAGCCACGTGGTGGGGGTTTTGTGAGCGACCATGTACATAAGCCCTAATCACAGAGGGCATCTTCGTTTGGTGCTGGCACTCTTGGTCACTATAGGAGGTGCAGTGGGGCAATCGCCAGTCTCCTGGACCTTCTAGCCTGCAGTAGGAGTGGCCATCCTGAATAAGACAACCCTAGAAATGACTTCATAGCACAAAAAGCACACAGGCTCTGGCATACAGGGCAGCTGCGTTCTGGAGTAGGGTCTGGGTCGCAATCAGCTACCCACCCTCACCACCCAGGCTTCCACCTGGCTGGAGTTAGCCCCAGGCTTGGGCACCAGCATTCTATAACATTGCCTAGGGAGCTCCAATGTGTGGCCTGGTTGGACTCACTGGAAGGTGGAGGATGAAGGATGCCTGGGTATTCCAGGTGAAGCCTGCCTAGACTGGGAAGCCAGGAAGACTATCCCAGGGGACTGTCTGCGCAGAGGATAGAGGCAAGAATATAAGCCAACTAGGGTGTGAGATTAGAGGACATGAAGCTGAGAAGGTGTCCAGGAAGGGAACAGACCATGCAAAGGATGGCATGGGGTATTTGGGAGAAGGGGACCAGGAAGGTGGGTGTGGAATCATAGGCAGGAAGGCTCAGAGCCCATGATGTGGGGTCTTTATCTGAAGAGCACAGGAAACCATGAAGGACTCCGTGGGTAAGGATAAGGTCATGTTGCCATTTTCAAATGGTTCTAGCTGCTGTGTGGAGAGCAGATGGCTAAGGTATGAGGAGTTATGGCAGGTTTCCTAGGATACTACCATAATGGTGTAAGTGGGAAAAGAAGGAGAAGGGGTGGACCACCTCTGTGCCAATGTCAAGAGCTTGGATCCCGGCCTCACACTCTGAGCACTTTCTCTGAGCCTCAGTTTTCTCTTGTGAGACATGTGGGCATTGCTCATCACCACTTCTCAGTTGCTGTGATAATTATCTGTGGAATTAAATGCCTCCATCCCAGCAGACCTTTGGGATCAACGCTAATGCCTCTAGCTACAAAGGGCTCCTTTCCACTGGTTGCTGGGACTTCATGTCAAAGCACTTTATAAACCTGGAGCTCCCATCCATGTTTGTCATCAGACCGACCTTGAGCTCTTCAAGAGCAGGGGCCATGGCTGTTCTGACCTTGACTCCATCTCTCACTCAGTGTCTGGTACACAGCAGGTGCTTTGCAGATATTTGTGCAGGGGCAAATGGACTCAAGTAGGAATAGATAGGTACCCTCCCTGAGCAGAGCTAGGGCCGGGTCAGCCTGTGGTCAGGTGCCTGTGGTCCTCAGAGGCAGATGTTTCCTCTCTGCACCATGTCCAGTGTGTCTCCTTGCAGACTGGGTGCTGACTGCAGGTGAGGGTTGTCTCACTCTGCCCTCTATCACTCTCTCCTGCAGAGTTAAAAGAAAATCCACCTGAAAGGCTGCTACTGTCTAGACGGTCTCTTCAGCATGCTGCTGTCTAGACAGTCCCCAGCGCACTCCAAACTGAACCTGCACTTCAGTTTGTGGGGTCCCTTCCCTCTGATGTTGCGGTGAATGCATTTCAAACCGATGCTCCTGGGCTCTGTGCTGTCACTCTGAGAACTGTGGCATCTGGCCCAGAAGCCTGGTTCTCTCCACATGTCCCAAGCCGGGCCCTGCTCTTAGCAGTTCCCATCTTCTCTCTTTTGCCTCACACTGTCTCTGTCCCCCTGGTCAGTGTCAGTCCTGTCCTGAGGTGAAGACACCCAGCTGCCCAGTGAAGCCTGGCTCCTGCACTGGGAATGGCTTCTTCCTTCCCTTGAGCATTGCTATGGGAGGAACCCACATTGATGATGTGGTGTGGTCCTAACCAGTTCCCTCCCACCTCCCCCCAGCCTTTACCTCTCCCTCTCCCTCTCCCTCTCCCTCCCTCCCTCTCTCTCTCTCTCTCTCTCTCTCTCTCTCTCTCTTTCTCTGTGTGTGTGTGTGTGTGTGTGTGTGTGTGTGTGTGTGTATAATGTGCACGTGCGCATTAACCATACTACACTAGTTACATCTGTGTTCCTGTAACAGTACATCTCACAGAAACCTCTTGAGGGAGGAAGTAGTCGGCTCTGGCTCAGTCCACATGGCTTTCTTTCCCTCATATTTGGGGAAGATCTGAGGAACCCACTCCTTTCTAGGTATGGGAGGGAGAGCTGATGACTGTTTACATCATGGTGAACCAGGAAGCATCTAGTAAGTCAGGAGCCAGGGGCAGGTATAACTTTCAAAGGCCCACTCCTACTGACCTTACATACACCATCCAGAACTCACCTCCTGAGAGCCCTGCAGCTTCCCTGAATAGTGCCACCAGCTAGGGGCCGATCATTCCAGAGCCTATGAGGGACACTTCAGACTCAAACCGTAACACACTCTAATCTCTAGAGCACTACCCTTCCCATGTTCACATGGGAAGATCTAGGATTCTCTCAGCAAAGCTCAGGTTTCCTGTGTCCTTTCTTCTCTGAAACATTCTCCAGTTTTCTGTGGCCCACAGATTCCAGAGTTGGCTCCTTCAGCCAGCGTTTGTCCCCTTCCATGAGTTTGGCTCCAATCTGACTTCACTTTCCACCCTTCCTCACTTCTTCCCTGTGACACTGCCATTTCCAGGGACCCCCATCTTTCCTGGGATATGCCCCATAATGCACTGCTCATATGGCTCCTGCTGATCTCCATCTGAAATGCCCCTCCCACTGTGTACAGTCACACACCCTGGAGAGCCCAGGTCAGGGTTGTCTTCTTTAGCAAATTAAATTCCCATGGTTGGAATTCATTGCTCCTCCAAGGTGAATTTGAGTGAGATTTCTAACCTGGAAACGAGGCGGTGCTGGAGGCTGCTCTTCCATCTGCCTACTCTGCTTTCCCTCCAGAAGGTGATGTTGTTGTTGTTGTTATTGTTTTCTCACCCAGCTGCCCACAGTCAGGGAATGTGAGCCCAGTCCCCAGCTGAAAACCTAGTCCTCACTGGTCAAAATCCTGTTTGACTATCCTGTCCCTGGACAGGGATTGGCTTGCACGTAGGTGGTGCCTAGTGCTATGAGAGCCTGTGGAAGATTTTCTGCTCCTAGGAGGAAACACAGAATCAGCTACACCCCCACCTCAGCTCAGGGTACTTCAGACATCTACCAGCACAAAGGCAAAAAAAGAGCGCTCATCACTGGTCACTCTCAGAATGTAGTGAAGGTCCCTATCTGTAATGATGCCATGGAGCGGCTAAATGAATCTATCCCAGGGACTGACCTCCAAGGGTTTTTGCGTGTTAGTAAGAAAATCCCCTGTCCAGGCATGGCGGTGCATGCTTGAAAGCCTAATGTTTAGGAAGCTAAGACAGGAGGATTGTGAGATCAAGGCTATCCTGGTCAATTTAATAAGACCCTATCTCAATTTTTTAATGAAAAGAAAAAAAAACAGACTGCACCTATAGTTCATGGGTAGGGCATTTGCCTTCCATGCATGAGGCTCTAGGTTCCATTTTTAGTATCACATACATGCAAAAAAAGATAATTCTGGGACTATGGGCTAAGGGGTTTGATCCAGCGGCTTCTGTAACCTGCAACCTAAAGCATCCTAGTGATTCAAAGGCAGGAGACTACATGGCTCCACTGTAGACTTGAACAAGGCCCATAGCTCTTCTCAGACCCCTGGGCAAATGGCACTGGGGAGCTATCCATTGTGCAGTGCTGAAATCGCAGTTGCAGGAGAAGGAATGCACCAAGAACAGGGGAGAGAGGGAGAGCCAGAGGCACTGGGGGATACAGACAGGTTCTGCATCACAAAGTACTGACGTCCTACAAAGGTGACTGGTGGTACTGGCCAGCTGTGGCTCTATTAGAATTTAATCGGGACATTTTAGGTCAAGAAGTAAGATTAAGCCAGGCGGTGGTGGTGCACGCCTTTCATCCCAGCACTTGTGAGGCAGAGGCAGGTGGATCTCTGTGAGTTTGAGGCCAGCCTGGTCTATAGAGTGAATTTTAGGACAGCCAAGGATATACAGAGAAACTTTGTCTCAAAAACAAGCAAACAAACAAAACAAAAGAAGTAAGATTAATGCAATGTATTTGGTCAAAGGTATGTAACACAAAAAATAGTTACATGCATATTGGGGACGATTGTTGGAGAAAGAGAATACAATGTATCCATTGAATTAGATACCTTGAACAGTGAGGTGCTTGGAGACAGGGGCATGATGAAGAGGAGAGAACCACAGTTTTGACATTCTTGTGGCCACTAGAGAGATGGAGGAATGAGGGTAGGACAGAGGAGAGAGAGAGATAAGTCATTTCAGGCAGGAGGGACAGATGATGGATCGGGTGGTACAGATGGGCCTGGCCATAGCAAGGACAAGTAGATGAGCTGTGATGGATGTGTTGATCATGTCCTGTTCACCAGTGCAGCTGATTGGGAAGCATGTGGAACCAAGGAGGTGGGAGAATCTCCCTGGTTGGCTTTTGTGGTTGGCTTGAGACATTAGAAATGATGACACTGTGTGCCTCAGTTTCTGTCCTGATCGCCTGCCACTGTCCCAAATGACAAGCAATAGGTATGATCTGCGGAGAGTATTGCCCAAGATACATCATTACAACAGGGACTTGAAACAGCAGTAAGAAAGGCAAACCCAGGCAGTTTTCTGGTCACACTGAGGACCAATCCAAGCCCTTGAGCCAGTTCATTCACTGTTCAGGAAGAGCCAGTTCATTCACTGTGCAGAAAGCCAAGTTTTATGAACTGGAGCATGACTGAAAAAGCTTTTGAAGGATGAGTAGGAGTTTGGGAGAAAAGATAGAAAGAACCAGGAAGGGGGAGTGTACATCACATATCTTGCTTCAGGAATGGTGGGGGGTGGGGTGGTCATGGTGGCTTGTGCCTGTAAATCTAACTCCGAGGAGCTAAGGCAACAGGATCCTGAGTTCTAGGTGAGTCTGGCTTACATCATGAAACCCTGTCTCAAAACAAACAAACAAAAAACATAAATAAAAAAGGTAGTGGTTGTTTTGCAAGAAACAGGACCTGGAAAAAGCCAGAAAAGTGATGCTCAAAGTTCTAGATGAAAGGCTTGGGTCACTGAAAAGTGCTTGACAATCTAACAACACAGCTCTAAGTCACGAAACCAATGCTGGCCATGCTGCTGGGCCCAGCCCTGGAAGGGAAACGTCCATCTTGGAGAGGAGGCGAGGCGGGATGGACAGCTAGGAGGAGGTGTGAAGAAAACAGCTGCTTATTGTGTGACCAGGTGGGAAAGCATTTTAACACTTGGGCTGTCAGGATGTCTGCGTGTGTCTGCCAGTGGCTATCAGCCTGAGCTGGGAGCCAAGAATGGCACAGTAGGATATAGCCTTTGCAAGCCCCCTCTGGTCACAGCATACGCTGCTCACCAGGTAGATTGATGGGTCATAGAATTTTAGAACAAGGTAGGGCCAGGGTGGATTTCTTTCCACCTGTCAAGAATCTAGGAGTCTCTAGCCTTTCTCAGACAGATTCGAGTTTAAAAAAATCACCTGCTTCCTCCCCCTCACTTCCTGAGATGAAGCCTCCAGGCTCCTCAGCTCAGCTCCTCACACCGCCTGGTAGACCACTGCAGCCAGGACAGCCTCTGTCCGCCTTGGCTGTCACTGTCTGGATGTGCCTGCCTGCTGTGCCTGGCTCTTTTCTCCTCTCGCCAGCGGGAGAGCTGGCAATCTTCTGGGATTTAATTACAGGTTCCCCGAGGGCCTTTCAGCCCATCACAGGGCTCCTGTAGGCTTCTGGCTGGGAGGGTGACAGGAGCATGCTGTGATGAACAGCAACTTCCCTGCTTGGTGGCTGTACCCAGTGGCCGGCCCACGCTTGCTCCTTGGGCTGTTTAGCATTTGTTTGAGCAAAGCATACCGTGGTCCCATTTTGCAAGATCAGAGAGCCAATGGGGAAAACACTCTCAACAAGAAGATGATGAGAGAGAGAGTGAGTTGTGCAGACAGGGAGGCAGCCAGCAGGAAGGCGCTCTCCTGGAGGGGTGACTGTCTCCCAAGGATCCTGGAAACTTCCCATGGTTAAATAATGACTTCAAGACTCTGCTCATGTTAATTAAGTCAGCCTGGCCTCAGACAGCATACACTCAGGTAGGGATCACTTTGACCTCGGGCTGATACATTAGAACCCCCAAAGTCTGTGGGCTAGGGTGAGGGCACACACAGAAGCCTGTCCCCCTCATCCTGCACTGTTAGCAGACACTTTGCTAACTGACCTAGTGATAAAGGCTGAATGTGTTAGGCATTTGGAGAGAGCTGTGACTTCTGGGAAAGGGGGCGTAGGGAGAGCTTCAGATAAGACAGCAAGAGTTGTTTCTTGGGGCTTGAGGAACTAGCTCAGCGGCGCTTGCTGCTAAGCCTGAGAACCTGAGTTAGATCCCAAGTGGTAGAAGGAGACAGCTGACTCACACAGGTTGTCTTCTGACTGCCTTAGGTGTCAGGTGTATGTGAGTGTGCAAAAATAAAGCAATCGATGTAAAAATAAATGCTAATTTCCATTACATTCTTGAAGCACCATGACCGTGTGAGAAGACGTGTGGGAGTCTCAAGGATGCCTCAGAGAGGCCATCCAGAGAGGCCATGCTGTTCCTCCACAGGCTGGATTCCCCAGCCAACTCCCAGGACTACCCCCTCATTTGTTGTTGAGAGTAGATGAACTCACAATCCTCCTGCCTCCACCTCCTGAGTGCCGGAATGACAGGTGTGCACCACCATATGCAGGGTTTCAGTCACCTCCAAATATGCTGTTTAGTGTGTAGGTGTGAGACAGATCCCCACCAGGAGAGATGGAACGAACCGTTCATCCCTGAACCCTTTTTCTTTGCCGGTGGAAAGATGCGGATGTGTCTAAACATCTTTCATCCCATGCTTCTCCTTCTGCGTGAGAATAGAATGATCTGATGTCTTATCACAACCCTACCTCCCTTTCCTAGTGCGCTGTCATTTCTCCCAGGGGCACCCCTTCTTTCTATGACTATTGATAGATTGGGTAAGGGGGTTCCACCTCCAGGGAACAGGATCTGAGTGGACCTCCCATCTTCCTGCTGCTGTGATGGGCACCAGGCATCGGGTGGTTTGTGGTTTTTGCACGGCTACAGAGATGTGACATTGTCCTTCTTCTGGGCACACGGGCTGGAGGGATGCCTGCCAGGAGCTGCTGGTGTGTGTCCTTGTCACCTTCTGATGCCCTGAAAGGACTGTGAGGTGGGCTGAGGGACGGAAGCAGATGGTCAGAGTGAAGCATACCCGAGGGGCTGGTGAGGAACGCAGGGGCTGCTGAGTGGTAGATGGCCTTGGAGTCTACAGTAAGGAGGTAGACTTCATTCGAGCAATAGTGGGAAGCCGTCCCCTCCTGGGCATCCCCAGTTCCGGAACTTTCTTTGTTCCCTGACTTATTTCTCCACATTGAGTCATCTAGGTTTAGTGGAGGGCTGGAAGGCTCAGGGCATCCCTAGGCTCTGCTGACAGCTTGCTGAATGAAATATGAGTTGAAATCCTCATTGGGCCTGCTTCGACTCTGGTCATGATGGACTTGGACTAGTTCAAAGGACAACAAAGATGAACTCTTTCATCTATCTCCTGACCAATTGGTAGTGGTTGCCTAGACAGCGTCTGGTGGATGGGTGGGGGAGATTGTGAGGAGACTTTGTGAACTCTGTGGGATGGGGGTCATGGTTGATTAGCAATGTCTGCCCTGGGTAAAGAAAAGGAACCAGTGACTGGTTCACCTGGAGCACACAGGTCCCATAGTGCTGCTATAATGCTGCAGGGTGGTTTAGTGTGATGTGTTGGCAGCTCGAAGCACCAGACCAAGAATAAAAATGTCCAACAATCCAAGAACCTACACAAGCCTCCCCAATCTACAGAGCTTTTTAGGTCCATTCTTCTTCCATTAGATCCCCACACAGCCTCCTAATATTTTACAGAAAGGTATGTTTCTGTAGCATCCCTTCTTCTGGTCCCCACTCTCCAGTCTTGCCCCGAGTATCCATTCCTGTGTCCAGACCTCTGCTTCAGGATCAAGAATGAAGCAGGAGACCCATGCCAGTGGCCACAAAAGCCCATAGCACACCCGCCCCCCAAGCCAGAGTGATTGGGTTAGATGTAGCCAGACCCAGTCAGAAGTCAGGTGATGTCAGGATGGTGGCTGGGCATGGTGGCTTGTACTATTCTAACACTGGGAAAACTAAGGCAGGAATGTAGAAAGCTTGAGGGCAGCCTGGACTATGCAGTGAGTTCAATAACAATCTTAACAACCACAACGAGACCCCATCTAAAAATCAAAAGGATGGTGCCCATTGGATTTGGAGGTGGGGATATGGTCCGGGCATGGGAAGCCTGCAACCTGTGTATCTTGGGTGTCGTTTTTCTTGCTGCTGTGACAAAGAAGCAGATGGAAAGCAGTTTCAGGGTTTATTCCAGCTCACAGTTCCTGAGGATACAGTCCCTCATGGCAGAGAAGGCACAGTGGTGGGAGAGTTACATCACCAGGTGGGGACCGAATGTCCAACCACATGAACCTGTGGGAGACGGATCACATTCAAACCACAGCACCCTGGCACCTCGTTTGGTACACTTCTCCCAACATGGCCTTTGGTGACACCAGTTCTGAGCTCAGTGTCAGCCGCAGTGAGACATTTGCTGCGGACCAGAGGCTATTTGCCCCTGAGAACTGCCTTGGCCCTCAGCGATTTTCTTGCCTCTGCATGCAGCCTGGGACCCAAGTTACATGGTAGATGGTAAAGCCACAGCTAGAGGACAGAGTCCTGGATCCAGCTGTGTCGAAGCTCTAGATCTGTCTTTATACTTTCAACTGGCAGCTTATTCTATATTGAAGCCTGTCCGGGTTGTGTTTTCTGTCATTTGTGTTTTAAACAGGCCAGCTATCCATCTTACATTCAGCAGGCAACAGAAGGGATCGGTTATGCATGCTTCCAGAGCTCTGTTGATGTTTCTTTTCTGCCTTCGAGGAGAGTCCAGAGTCTTCCATAGCCTCAAGGACTGCCCAGTCTGGAGCCAGCTCTCTCTGGTTTGGATTAGGACCTTCTAGGCTCTGGGATCATCCGGCTCCCTTACTGTCTCCAGCCCATCTCCTGTCTCTGGACATTTTGTCTCCTCTGTCTGGAATACTTTTCTCTTTCTGGGTCTTCAATCCTGTCATTGTCCCAGCCCCAGCTTGTGCCTCCAGGCTACTCCTGCTTTCACCCCCACCCCAGCACATGCCCCTTTCTTGAGTGCAGGACCTTGGATGACAGCTCACCACTCGCTCTGGACTGGGGTTCCCATGCACTCTGGACTACATTAAGTTCAGTTTTGGAGGTTTCCAGAATTTCTCTTGCAAACACCTTGCCGCTGAAAGGCTCTTCAAACCAGCAAGTCTGTCCTCAACCCAGCAGTCAGAGCAGTTTGCTGCAAATGGAAATTAAGTTGAAATGGACCTTCATTTAAACTGTCTGTCTGTCCAGCCACACTAGCTTCTGTTACAGACTGGAAGCATACAATAGATGTGTTTCTATCTTAAGCTGTCTGTCTGTCCAGCCACAGCAGCTTCTACCCCAGGACCCTTGCACTTGCTGACAGGGGGTTTCTCTCAGAAATGTTTCTCTTGGCTGACTTTTCCTTCTTGTTCAGGCTGCAGCCCAATGTCACCCTTTAGACTTGGTCCCTGGGCGACCCTAAGAGACGAGCCCCTTTCTTGCACTGAAAACTTAATTTTGCTTAGTAACGATGGGTGCTTATGCAGCCCTGACAGAACATTACGTACCTAAGCACTGCCGGCATCTGCAACCTCACTGGCTGTCAAGGCCTGTGAGGGAGACACTCACCTTTCCAGGTGTCTCCATGGGGCTCTCTGGAAACCAGGGACAGGGACAGGGATGGATGGGAGTCTTTGGTTTTCTGTTAGAGCTCTGCTGTCAGGAAAAGAGGATGTAAGGAGAGCAGGAAGTACATCCTTGCAGGCGGCGAGGAGGGGGCCACTGTCTCCCCAGAGCAGATTCCAGCCTCCCTTCTCCACAGCTGCATGAGGAGTCAGAGCGAGCAAGCATGACCTTGCAGTCCAGCCAAGGACACATTCCTGCAGAGTGGACAGTGGCAGCTGTCCTGTGGTGGTCCTGTCACTGCAGCCAAGGACGCAGGCACTCTGCGTTGTAAAGAACTTGAGCTACTTGGCTGGGGGCCCCCGCCTAGTGAATGGCTAAAAAGTGAACTTTTAACAGCTTGCTGATTTTTAGTGTCCTCAGGGAGTGAGCTCAGGTGTCGTTCAGCCCCGTGCTCAGTACTCTAAGCAGCACCCTGCACACAGCACCTGCACTCAGCAGACACTCAGTGAGTACTATGGAGTGAATGGTGAGCACTTGGGGCCTGGGCCCAGGAAGCAGGCTGTCATAGAGGACCAGTCTTTATGTGTGGCCCCCAAAGCCACCTACTGTGAGGGGCTCTCTCTCCGCTTTTAAATATTTCTTTCTTTCTTTCTTTCTTTCTTTCTTTCTTTCTTTCTTTCTTTCTTTCTTTCTTTCTTTCTTTCTTTCTTTCTTTCTTTCTTTCTTTCCTTCCTTCCTTCCTTCCTTCTTTCCTTCTTTCTTTCTTTCTTTCTTTCTTTCTTTCTTTCTTTCTTTCTTTCTTTCTTTCTTTCTTTCTTTCTTTCTTTCTTTCTTTCTTTCTTTCTTTCTTCCTTCCTTCCTTCCTTCCTTCCTTTCTTCCTTTTTCCTTCCTTCCTTTCTTCCTTTTTCCTTCCTTCCTTCCTTCCTTCCTCCCTCCCTCCCTCCCTCCCTCCCTCCCTCCCTTCCTTCCTTTCTTTCTTTTCCAACACAGGAGTTCTCTGTGTAGCTCTGGCTGTCCTGGAACTTGCTCTGTAGACCAGGCTGGCGTGGTCTACATAGAGATGGGCCTGCCTCTGCCTCCTGAGTGCTGGGATTAAAGGTGTGCGTCACCACCTCTCAGTGCTTTCAAATATTTTTTTTGCAACAAAAATGGAAAGCTCTCTCTCTCTCTCTCTCTCTCTCTCTCTCTCTCTCTCTCTCTCTCTCTCACACACACACACACACACACACACACACACACACACATCTGGAATCATCAGGTTGCCTTGCCCTGCTGACCCACTGCCCCCTCCCATTTCCAGGGAAAATTTCTAATCCAATATGGTGCCCATGGGCATAGACACATCTTCTAGGAGTGGGGGTGTGGCATGTGCCCTGCTCTTGAGTCCCCTCCCCACAATTGTCCCCCTTTCAGCTTGGTCTTCTCTTCAGCACTGATCAAGGTCTGTGTGGTCTGCAGTTCCCAGAACCTTCCTTGATTGCAATTCTGTTCCACGCCCCTTGGGAACCAAGGTCCTTCAATGATCATAGAGCTGTTGGAGACACTGAGCACCCACTTGTGAATGGCTTAAGGCTTGTCAGCTGCCCCTGGTGACTGGGATTTTCATGCCAAGATGGGTGTGGCCAGAAACAATTGTCCAAATGTTTAGCTGGTAGGAGCAGGGCAGTGGGCCTGGTATACTTAAATAGTTAAAGACTTATTCCCTTCCGTGCATATACTGTTGTTTGTGCTGCTGCTGCTGCTGCTGCTGCTGCTGCTGCTGCTGCTGCTGGCCTTGTAATAGCAGCCAGCCGACACAACACTGCCCCAACACCAGGCCCATTTCTGCTCAACTGCTTTCAAAATTCCTCTTGGCCTGGGGTGCAGCTCAGGGCACTTGCCTAGCACGCAGGAAGCCCTAGCTCCCATCCCCAGCAACTCCCCACAAATCCTCCCCAAGGAGCTCTGGGAGGCCTGGCCCTCAGTAGGTGAGGGAATGGAGACTCAGAGAGATGAACATCTCCTCACTCCTGATCATCGGGCTTAATGGCTACAGAACAGTCTGTTTGCTCCTGCATCAAGTTCACACTATTCCCCATGGCCAGGCCATTCATATTGTTTCAGGGCGTTCTGTGGGAATCAATAATGCAGTTGTGACAGCCTTTATATCATTAAGATGCCTTCAAAAATTCATTTTGGACGACTCTATGATATTTCATAGTGTCAACCGAGACGTGTGTACGCGGCCACTAATTGCATCATTATTTATCATAGCAAAAATGGAATGTAATTAAGTGACACATAAAAATGCCCTGAGATGATATTAAGGAAAAGAGACAGGGTACAGGCTGCATCATCAGCATCTCTGAATCTGAGGGTGGGGGTGGGGCATGGCCCCTGGACACTGGGAGGAAGCAGGTCCCACAGCTACCAGCAGTGGCAGTGGGGGCCTGATGAGGAAGTCCGTTTTGTGTTTTTCCGTGCTTGTGGATTTTCTTTCCAGGTTTTTCACCATGAGTGTTATATTAGTTTGCTTTCTATTGTTATATAAACTTCATGACCAGAAGCAACTTGGAGAAGAAAGGGTTTATTTGACTCACACATCCAGATCACAGTCTATCACGGAGGGAAGTCAGGGCAGGAACTCAAGCGAGAGCAGAGGCCGGAACCATTTGGGACGCCGCTTACGGGCTCGCTCATGTCCGTCTACCTTTCTTATATTTCTCAGGCCCACTTGCCCAGGGGTGGCCCCTCCTGCAGGGGGCTGGGCCCTTCCACATCAATCAACAATCAAGAAGATGCCCCCCCAGACTTGCCCACAGACCAATCTGAGGGAGGCACACCTCAGCTGAGGTTCCCACCTCCCAGGTGACTCTAGTTAGTGTCAAGTTGACAGACACCAACCAGTGCACATGTGTGCTACTTTTAAACTTAAATAACACATAGAATCTGGGGGTGCTGCAGGCTTCTGTTCCCTGTTCCACCTGCTCAGGAGGCTGAGGCGGGTGGATTGGGATTCAAGGCCAGCAGAGACTACGGATCAAGACCCCATCTCAAAACAGTAACCCAATAGGGCTAGGGATGTAGCTCAATGGCAGAGTGCCTGGCTGCTTTCCAAAAGGCCCTGGATTTGATCCCTAGACCTCAAAAAGGTGTAGAAAAATAATTTAGTTCAGCCTGTGAGTTTGGCTCTTTGCTCTCGTTCAAGGCTGGGAAACATTTTTTTTTTCTACCATTGTTCATTTTGCCTGTGTTTTCTCTGGACAGTAGAGATAGGTACCACAGTCTTTGCTGGAATCTTTTAGTCCTCCCCCCACCCCGGTCTCTGAAGCAGCTGCAGCCAGTATGCAAAGCAATTGCTGTGTTCCGATAAAACTTTATTTGCACAACAGGAGGCAACCGATTTCAGGCTGTGCTTTCCCCACGCCCACTGCCAGTTCCTGCAGCAGCCCACCTACATTGTTTGCCTTCAAGAAATGATCTTTATTAAATATTGGAATAGGTACAAAAGAATATTCATAAGACTCAGTCTTGAGTACCAGCCATAAAGATGAGTGAATCACCAATTTAGGCAGCAAGCAAGCCATCGATCTTAGCTGGGAGGCCCCGGGTCCCCAACTTCACCCACTTCCTTCCTAGGAGCGCTCACCCTAACTTCTGTATCTCATCTTCATCCTCATTTCAGTAAGCACCCTGCGTAGTCTCCCTTCTGATTGAACTCTGGATAGACTGGAACATGCATGGCTCAGGAGTGATTCCATGATGTATCTACATGATTTTCTTAGGAAAATTTCTCCATATTGATGCCCCTGGCCACCATCTGTTTGTTGACTTTTGTGTCTCCTAGTATCCCAAGCTACCACTATGCTGGTCTAGATATGCCTAGATTGGTGTTTGCCCATTGGTATTTGCCTGGGGTATTTTTGTTGTTGTTTGTCTTTTAGTTCATGTTACCTGACTGAGGCTTGTAGCTAGAGTTTTCCGCCTTGCCCACAGTCAGGACAAATCTCTGTCACCCGCCAGTCCCACAGCCGCTCAGACCCAACCAAGTAAACACAGAGACTTATATTGCTTACAAACTGTATGGCCGTGGCAAGCTTCTTGCTAACTGTTCTTTTATCTTAAATTAATCCATTTCCATAAATCTATACCTTGCCACGTGGCTGGTGGCTTCCCGGCGACTTCACATGCTGCTGGTCATGGCGGTGGCTGGCAGTCAGTCCTTCTGCCTTCCTGTCCTTTTATTTCTCCTCTCTGTTAGTCCCGCCTATCCTTCCTGCCTAGCCACAGCCGATCAGGTTTTATTTATTGATCAATCAGAACAACTTGACATACAGACCATCCCCCAGCACAGCTAAGTGCAGACCATCTCAGACACCTGCACTCAGGCCCATGGTCCTAATCATCCTCTATGCGGACCTGCTGGGTAACGCCACAAAGAACCCAAGAAGGGCTCCCACAGGACATACAGAACGTCCCACAGCAGAGGCTAGGCTGTTGAGCCTAGGGAACGGGCACATTTAACAACACGAGGCAAAGCTAGATGGGGTCTGAGTGGCTGTGCCAGTCCCCGGCCCTCCCACAGGTTACTCTGCATTCATACCCACACCTGCTGCACTCAGATACAGGCAGCTTCCCCTCTCAGTGACATCTCTGACTGTACCACGCACCCCTTGAAACTCAGTGTCCTCTGAGGCATAAAGACCAGACTGACCATCGGTGCTGGTCTTAGCTGGCATGGCTTAGCCCCGAGGCATGCTGGGAGCTTGGGTAGGCGCATGGGAGGCAAAACAGAGGTGGGAGTTTGACCTTCATGGGATTTGTGGAGATTGACATATCCCCAGCTTGGGCCCTATATTAGTTAGGGTTTCTATTGTGATGAGACACTATGACCTTATCCTTCTAAGGTCTTTGATGTAGTTGAAGACTAGATAGTTACACTTTTCCTTGGTTATGATAAAAGATAAATTAGATATAAAATTTTAGACTCACAAATATAGGATAAATAAAATATTTTCTTTGAATTTGTCAAATATAAATGGACTGGATATTGTAACTGTGATTCTTGCTTGATAACTGTTCTATTGTATGTAATTGTACTATGTTAAAGTTAAAACCTTCCTTTTTGAAAAAAAAGAAAAGGAGAAGTACTATGGATGTCTCTCTGTATGCTGTGAATATGTGTTGCTCTGACTGGTTGATAAATAAAGCTGTTTGGCCTATGGCAAGGCAGCTTAGAGGCAGGCAGGAAATCCAAACAGATAGACAGGAAGAGAAAAGAGAGCGGGAGGACACTGCTAGCCACCGCCAGAAAAAGCGAGATGCAAAGTACCAGTAAGCCACAAGCCATGTGGCAAAGTATAGATTTACAAAAATGGGTTAGTTTAAGATGTAAGAGCTAGCTAGTGAGTAGCCTCAGCCATTAGGCCATATCATTTGTAAATAGCATAAGCCTCTGTGTGTGCATTTGGGTCTGAGCAGCTGTGGGACCACAAGGACACGGGAGCCGGGTGGGCACAGGAAAACATTCAGTTACAGACCATGGCAACTATTATAAAGGGAAACATTTAATTGGGTCTGGCATATAGTTCAGAGGTTTAGTCCATTATCATCATGGCAGGAAGCATGGCAGAGTACAGGCAGACATGGTGCTGGAGAGGGGCTGAGAGTTCTGTCTGGATCCACAGGCAGCAGGAAAGGAGAGTGAGTCACTAGGCCTGGCTTGAGCTTCTGAAAGCTCAAAGCCCACCCCCAGTGACACACTTCATCCAACAAGCCACACCTAGTCCAACAAGGCCACACCCCCTTAATAGTGCCACTCCCTAGGCTTGTGGAGGGGGTGCATTTTCTTTTCTTTTTTAAATTCTTCTGTCACACATTACATCCCAACTGCAGTTTCCTCTCCCTCTACTCTCCCCAGCACCCCCAAATCTCCCCTCTCCCCCAGATCCACTCCTCCCCATTTCCATCACAGGCCCACACAGCAAGTGGGCCTCACAGAAAGGTGACATTGAGCAAAAGAGCAGGGGGCAGTGGAGGATACAGATGCTGTAGGAAGACACTCAGTGCTTCAGGAACAGCCATATGAAGGCTGAGGCAGGGGAATGAGTGTAGTACCTCCCAGCAGCAAGGGGAGCAGCCTGGAGTGAGGAGAGAAAGGGCTAACTAACAGTGGCTGGGTTGAGTCTGCAGGCCGGTGGGGGTGGAGTCAGGCAGCCATTGTGGGCAAGTGGGTCATGTCCATACATTGTTCTTGCCTGAAGGACTCAGGACATGGACTGGCAGGTCTGAGGAGACTGAGGCCTGGTCCCACTGTGCAGCTGATTGAATGTGTACGAGCCTGCCTGTGCTTAGGAAGCACGTGTATGGGTCGGTCTGCAGCAGCATGTCAGCCCAGCAAATGCCCTTCGGCCTGGGACTTAAGAACGCTGGGACCAAGCGGCTGGATTCAGAACCTGCTTCTGCTGTTCATTAGTCGTGTGAGGAAGCCCATGAACTGTCAGGGCCCGGTGCTCCCCACTGGATAACGAGGACCACAGCCGCACACAGGGAGCTAAGGGTTTGGTGACATTATGTCAGCTGCAATCCACCAGGGATGAAAACAGCATAGTGATGCTGGCGGTGCGCATAAACACAGCCCCCGCACCTTCAGCCAACTGTAGCACAAAAATTTTCCAGAACTTGAGATGCATACCCATAATCATAGGCTGAGGCAGGAAGGATGTGAGTTCAAGGGCTGTCTGGGCTGCACAGTGAGACCTTATCTCAATATATATCCCAACAACCAAACTCCTCGTCATTATTCTCTGGGAATGCAGCATGGAAGTACCTTCCTGTCCATACGCCAGACGCCCCAAGTGCTCATGTGGGTGAGAGGATGTACCTGTGTTCGTTGAATTTTGGTGTCCCAGGGAACCTGGAGCCCAGCCTTGTGGACACCAAGGGATGGCTATGCTAACTTTTGGCACCAGTATTTCCCCTGGAGGGCACCATTCATTTCCCTCCGTATTACTTTAGTCCTGGTATTAAAATGCACAGGACAGGATGTGTGTGTTGGGGGGGGGGGAGTGGATGGAAGGACGTGAATGTTAGTTCACCCTCAGATGCCAGTCACCAGGCTGGTGACTATGCTTAACACAGGTAATGGAGGTAAGGGGCTAGCCTTGGAGGCCAGATCTCACCAGGAGGCAAGTCCTTGCAGGTTAGATACACAGGGCATGGTAGAATGCAGTGAAGTTCCTCCAATGACACCAGGCAGGGGATATGATTATCGCCTCCACGTTCAGGTGAGGAAACCAGGAGTTAGAGGATGAGCCCCAAATCCTCAGAGCTGAGTTTCGACTGGGATACTGCCACACTCTGGAGCAGCCCAATTCGACACACAGACACCATGAGGGCATAGACTAGTGAGCTGGAAGCCGTGGTGGTGGGGTGGAAAGAGGGGATTGAAGCCTTGTTGAGAGAGAGTGCAGGAGCCCTGACTGGAATGCTTTTGTCTCTCCAGAAACTCTGAAGCTTGGGACAGAGCTGGGAGGAGGGGCTCTGGGGAGGTGATTAGTCCAAAGACTTTAGTTCTGTGGTGAGGCCACACCCTCCCCTCCCTCCATTTCCAAATGGGGTAATGTAGGGAGAAGGTCTCACTCCATGCCAGCCCCTTGATCTCGGACTTCAACCTCCAAAGTCATAAGAAATAAGCCTCTGCTTTTTCTAACTGATCCACTCTCCCGTGTTACGTTGTAGCCACATGGGCTGTGGCACTGATCACAGCTGAGACAGGAAAGGCACGGCAGGCTGAAGAGTACCTGGGAACGCTGGAGGGAACTGGGACACCTAGAAGATGTATCAGCTATCTACAGACACAATCATGCCACGTAGCAACCACACCCCTCAGAGGTATGCAAGGCTGAGTCTGTCCGGCTAAAGCTTCTGCCAAAGTTGGCCAGAGACTTTTGCTGGCTTGTTCTTAGGTTTATAGACTAACTCTAAAGAGTCACTCAGCCACCAATGGGCTAGCCTTGGCTTGTCCTAGATGGAGATAAAGTCATCAGTGATCAGCACTACATCCGTTTTGCAAGGTGTTCCTATCCCATTAATGTCCTAGCTGAGATAAGTCATAGGGCTGAGACCCCAAAGGTGGGGTCTTGGGCCTGAATGGAGGGTGCAGAACGTGTGAATACGATTGCAGTCTCCAGCACAGGAAGTTTGGAGGTGCTGGACAGGAGGGTACAGGGAAGACTGAAGTGCAGAGGTCACTGAGGACAGTGTGTGCAGCAGGGAAGAGGGAAGAGCCAGTGGAAGGGGCTGGCAAACCAGGCAGCAGCATGTGCTGCGGGAGATGATGGCGCCGTGTTCAGCCTGTAAGAACCAAGACAGGCTGAGGCATTTGGTCAGCCTCACAGATGCCCAGACACCCCTGGGACATAATTGGCCTTGGCTTCCCCAGAAAGGTTAATTGCTTGGATCACAGTCTGTGGCTTCTGGGACTGACAGGGCAGCCCCTCCATTAAGACCGCCCCCCCCCCCCCAGCTACCTGGCTTTTTCTGTCTTCCCTGGTGACTTGGTCAGCGCTGTGCCTAGCAATGTCAGACAGAGGTGTGGAGATGCTCCCCTGAGGCAGACTGACCAGTAAGCAGACATTCCTGGGCTGTGATGGATATCCTCGCGGAGACGGCAAAGGCCAACAAAGGCTCCTCGGGCTGTAGAGGACTCGGCCAGCAGCCTGCACAAGGGTTTATGCAGAGGCTCCTTCAGGCACAGCTGCATCCAGGTGCTCTGACCTCGTGCTTGTGGTCAGCCTTTGCTTGCACCGGCTTCCCCAGGGCAGGTTCTGTGAGGACAGAGGTGCCCACCACAGCTTCAGCTCCCCCTTCCCAGTTTAGCAACCCCAGTGGGAAGGGGAGCCAAATGTTCCCGAAAAGCTTCAATTTGGGCCCTGACAGGCTCAGCTTTAGTCATGTGCCCGGTCCTGAGCCAAGCAGTGTAAATTCTGCAGAGGACCTGGGAAACTGGAGAAATAAATGCTTCTTTGAGGGAAGGCCGCTTTCTCTTCTCCGCCTCCTAGAGTTCATCTTTAAAAATCTTTGCTTAATAGGCCTGCTTCACAAGAGCTGCCTCGTGGGATTTTAATCTAAATTTTATTACTACTGAGGTCGGATCTATTTTTCCATCTGATCTTAACTGGATTGGCTCCCTCTTTTGTGAACTGTCTGGAAACCTAACCTTTTGGGCCTCCTTAAAAAACTTCCTTTTTTTTGAAACCTCAAACCTCAGGCGCTGGGAAGCCGCTGTTCTCAAAGGCCGCCAGCCTGCTTATTCCCTGGGACTTTGATCTTTATAAACACCAAAGGAAAATGCCGTTTTTATTGGCAAAAGCTTTGTGGGTGCCTCCAGATGAGAGAGCAGACTCTAAGCTAGGGAGTCTGGATATTTTTAAACTCCTCTGCCAGAGTGATAAAGCCAGGATCCCGTGGTCCAGGTGGGGGTGTCAGGGAGAGGGCAGGATGAAAGATGCTGTCTCCTCCCAGGGTTGACACAGAGTGGCTGACAGACCAGACAGGATCCCCCTCCCCCTGACACACACACACACAGACACACACACAGACACACACACAGACACACACACACACACACACACACACACACACACACAGACACACACGCACACAGTGGTAATGTTTTCTCTCCAGGGCAATGTCCCCTGGGCCAGAATAATCCCAATCTAGCCAGAATAATCTCAGTCTAGCAGTGAGGCATGGTGATCGTGCCTGTCATCCAAGCACTGGGGAGGCAGAGAGGGAGGACAGCGGCCTAGATGAGCTTGGCCACCCAGTGAAACCCAGCTGTCAAAGAGCCACCCTAGCTGGAGTGGCCTGAGAGCGTACACTGTGGAGGTCTGGGCAGCTTGTCAATCTTCTGCCTATGCCTTACAGACCAGCTTGAAGAGTGTCCTCCTCCCTGTGTGGCCCAGCAGAGTGTCTTGTTAGGCACTGGAGTCCCACAGCTCTTCTGGTGTTGTCCAGGCCTCCCAACCCTCTATCAGGGAAGGTCTTTCTTATCTGTGATGGGATAGAAAGGAACGGGCTCCCTTATGATCAGGTTCTGAGTCCATGAGGGTTGTAAAGTGTCATCCCAGGGCCCATGCTGCACCCACATGCGATGCTGACCTGCATGACCGTCAGCCACTGGCCCACTGTGATGCTGAACGTGGTTAGACATATCGGGGACTTAAATTGCTGTTGGCAATTTTAAGCAGTGAGGTCAGGGTCAGGGAGACATTGTTGACTATGGCATTTAGGTATGATAGGAAGTGGGTATCACATTTGAACACAAGAGCACTTGGGGACACAGACAATATTTAGGTCACTGCAGACCCTGGGAAGAGCATTTAGAGTCGCAGGAGCATCAAGTTGGTGGCCTTAAGGGGAGAACAGGCTTGTTGCCTTGAAGGGGCATCAGGGAGGCCACCATGACCAGAGGGAGCAAGCAAGGGTGGAGGAGAGGATAGAGTGGTCAGGGAGAAGACAGTGGTAGCTCTTCAGGAGGCCAAGGTCCTCATCTCAGCTGCTGGAGGCCCTCCATCATGAAGGGTGGGAAAGACTGACGAAACCTATAGAGTTGTATATCCTCTTAGAGACTTGGCCATGTGGGCCATGCACACTAGGAAGCCTGTATATCCCTCTGCTGCCCACTCTACCTGGTCTCCTGAACCAGAGACTTGAGTTTTCTCCACCCCACCCCCTCTTCCAGCCTCTATGTTCTCCTCTGGAAAAGGAGGCAGTGAGCAGATTCTAGGTCCAACAATAGCCATTGAGTTTACCTGTTCATGTGTCTCGTTGAGTCTCTACTGCGGTGCTCAGGGAGATGGGGTCACTTTTGCAGACCTCACAGCAAGTAGGCATAGAGCTGGGTTTGCAGGATGTCCTAGTTAGGGTCTCTATTGCTGTGAAGAACACCATGGCCAAAAGCAGCTTGGGGAGGGAAGGGTTTATCTGGCTCACACTTCCACATTACAGCACACCATCGAGGGGAGTCAGGGCGGGGACCTGGAGGCAGGAACTGATGCCGAGGCCTTGGAGGGACACTGGTTACTGGTTGTTCCCTGTGGCTTGCTCAGCCCAGGACTACCTGCCCAGGGGTAACCACCCACAGCAGACTGGGCCCAGGGGGCCCTCCCACGTCAAATATTAATCAAGAAAATGCAAATCTGATGGAGAGATTTTCACCATCGAGTTTTCTCTTCCCAGATAACTCTGGCTTATGTCAAGTTGACAAAAACAAACACCGACCAGGACAAGGGAAGATTTCCATTCCCCCACCCCTGTAACAGCCACCCAACTCTAGACCTGCAGCAGGTGGCATGGGAGCGCCTGGTGTCCAGGAGGTACAGGGAGTTTCCCATCATGCCCTGCTGGCCTCATCCCCCCAGCTCCCTGAGTGCCTCTGACCTCCATCACTGTCTGTGCACACCTGCTTGTCCTCTCTCACAGAGCCTCTTCCAGCTGCCGCTCAGAATGGCCTGTCGGTCCACACCGTGGGCTGCCTCTCTCGCTGTCTGCCTCAGCCCTGGCCACTGTCTACCCGTGGGCATGTGGCCCTGGCCTGGCAGAGTCTCAAAAAGAATCTTGATTCTTTAACAATATGGCCATGGCATTGAATTAGAAATTTAAGACTAACATAGGTAGCTGAAAAGAGGAAGGGGGGGGGGATAAAAGAACAAAAGGAAAGGGGGAGCAGGAAGAGTGGGGGAGCACAGGGCCCCACAAGCCCAAAGGCCTGCCCTCAGGACTCCTTGGAACGTCTCTGCCTGCCTCTGTCCCTCTGCCTACACAGTAGACAGAAAAGGGAGGCTGGGAGGCAGGCATCTCAGCCAGGGCTGACCTGAGAGGTGACTGCAGGCCTGCCTGTGGGCCAGAGCTCAGCCTTGGCCCTGTGGTCTCCAGCCTCCTCCCTCCCCAGTCCCCAACCTCAGCATGTGAGGCAGTGGTGTGTTCCCAAAGTCAGCATCCGGGGCCTGAAGAGGATGAGCGATTGCTGTCATCTGGTGCTGAAGCCAAGGTCACTATGACATGTCTCAGATGTTCTGCGACTGTCCTCAGCTTCCAGCCGAGCCCTTTCTAAAGGGCACGTCTGCCCGAGATGGTTTAGAATTGACAGGGGCTGTGGCCTCTGAGCTCTGAGGAAGGAGAGCTTTGTCAGAGACAACCCAGCCTCTGTTCAGTGGTCGTTGCTGAGAGGGGGAAGGGGACTCCTGAAGACCTCCTATGTACTGAGGCTCAAAGAGGTCAGGGAAGGTCAAAGTCAGTTGCATGAGCCTTGATCCTCGTTCAGGCTCTTCCCCTATAGGATACACCAAGAAGAAGGCTCAAGACACTTTCTCTATGCAGGGCTCTCCATGGGACCATGCTGAGGTAGTGGGCAGGAGGGGTGTCCTGGAGGAGGTGACTTTGAAGGACCCTGGTGGATTAAAACAGCATGGGATTTATCTACAGATGAAGTCCATAGTGTAAAGTCCAAGTGTCTGCCACAAGGGCTGGACGGCTTTCTGGAAACTTCATGGTGCTGGAGATGGAATCCAGGGCCTTGCTCATGCTGGGCAAGTTCTCTCCACAGCTGAGCCCCAACCCCAGCCCTGGGTGGTACTTTCTTGATGCTCTTGAGACCCTGTTTTTCTGCCTCATTTCATTCACCCAGAGCCTTGAAGTCCTGTAGCCACAGTCTGGAGTGGGGGTACACTTGCAGTCATAGGGCTTCAGAGGCTGAAGCAGGAAGTTCACAGATTCAAGACAGCCTGGGCTGTCTCGAGAGATCTGGTGTTCAAGGATAACCAGCCAAACAGAAAAAGAAAAAAAAAAAATCCATGTCCCTGTTGTGTCAGGGACGGAAAGGGCCTTAGACCCTGTCGGTGGGCTGTAAACTCAGGGAGGAACCATGAAGGGCTGAGGGGCCAGGTGGTGTCTGTGCCTCCTGTCAGAGCTCTGTTTGGAGGTAGCCCTGGCTCATCTCGGCACAGCCTCTGTGGCCCTGTGGAGGTTCGGGCCCATTATGCCACACCCACCCCATTTGCAAATGAACTTCAGAAAACTGGAGTTTGACGAGGCACTTCCTATTTTTAAATGTTGACAATGAGTGTGGATATTTTTAAAAATATTGTGTGGGCCAAACAAGACATCTCTGCTGGTTGGAATCTGTCTGCTGGCATCTTGTATGAGAATGCCCTGGCTTTCCCAAGGAGGAAACAGAAGCCCCCAGCATCAGATGAACCGGGGAGCCCTGCCTCGGGGCCAGGTCCCTTGGTCTCTCTGCAGTTTTCCCTTCGAGATACCCTTTTCCTCCAAACTTCTGTCCCTTGGCTGCTGACAGAGTGCCCCTACCCTAGTGTTCCCGTTATGAGCTGACAGAAAACAGCTCAGGGGGTGTAGGGAGCCGCCAGCCTGGCTCTGCCTCTGCCTTGCTCTGAGATAGCACAGTCCAGCTTGGCTGTGGCCAGGAAGCCTCTCATTTGCAGGCAGGCTGGGGGCTCTGTGCCTCCAGACATCTCCCTCTTGCTTCTGTGAGGCTTCCGGCCTTTTCCTGGCAGCCCACACCTTCTGGTCACTGATCCCCCCCACAGTGACATTTCATAAGCAGCAGCTGTCACGGAGCTGTTCCCAGCCCAGGCAGACTGGCTTGTGTCATTTACATGATTTAACATGCTTGGCGTCAGGGCATGCTGCCGATCTCAGCCCACAGCCACTGTGGCGTGACTTATTGATCCAATGTATTAAACCGATGGATTCTTTTTTATTTATTTATTTTGAGGAAAAGGATCCCCCCCCCCTTGGAACACCATCACATCTTGGTTTCCTGTGTATCCTGTGTCTTTGAAACAACTCCCCTTAGATCTCCTTAAGGGCTTTGCCTGTCTAGGGCTGTTGTCCCAGGCTTTGGGGGTCCCCCGGGTGACGTCACACCAGGCACACTGAGAATCACAGCAGGGAGAGCTAAGGCTTCATGTAGCGTGTGCAGACAGAGAGGTGCTAGCATTTGACTCACCAGTCCTTACAGAGGGCCGGGAAGAGGGTGCAGAGACCCCACTTTCAGGAGGGAACAGTGGGATTCTATAGGGATGTGTCACCTGCCCAGGCTCTCTGGTAGAGCAGACTCCTCCATCGGCACGTCGCTGCCTTCGTGTTGATTATAATTATGACCTGGTTTTCAGGCGTGATACAGAAACTGTGGCTCCACATGGTCATGGCTACTGGTCCAATCTTGGGCTCCTCCCCTCCCCTCCAGGGGACCTTGCTGGGCTCCATCGACCTGTGCAATGATGGATGGTCACATACACAGCACTGGTCCCATGAGAACACAGTTGAACTGAAAATTCCTGTCACAGTCCTAATGTCACACACCTCACTCTTCTGCTTGTGGTGATGATGACCCCAACAAATCCAGCACACTGACGGTCACCTAGAGGCAGAGAATATCCACTTACATGTAGTGTGTCGTACTTGGTAACGATAGTCACTAAATACGTTTACAGTCTTTACTTTCCATGTGTGTGGTGCCTGTGAGGGTGCTTACCTATCTGCTATTCTGTTCTCTCTCTCTCTCTCTCTCTCTCTCTCTCTCTCTCTCTCTCTCTCTCTCTCTCTCTCTGTGTGTGTGTGTGTGTGGTGCCTATGAGGGTGATTACATACCTACTGTTTACATTTTCCTGTGTATGGCGTTCTTGGGGATACAGGTACCAGCACTCACGCATGCAAACACAGAGTGAAAGGAGTCTGGTGAGCATCTTCCTCTGTTGCTCTCCACCTTCTCTTTACTTTTTTTGAGACACCTGGAGCTCACCCTTCTGGCTAGGTTGGCCAGCAAGTCCCCAGAATGGACCTGCCTCTGGCCTCCAATGCTGGAGTTCCGGATATGTACCATTGTGCTCAGCTTTTTATGTGGATGCCAGGGGTTCAAACTCAAGTCCTCACGCAATCACTTTTACTCATTAAGCCTTCTCCCTACCCCCTGCTTTTCATTATTAATTAACTAATTAATTACATTTTAGATAGAGTCTTGTGCATCTCAAGCTAGGCTTGAACCTAGGTATATAGCCTAGGATGACCTTGAACTCGTGCCTCCCTGAGCCCAAGTACTGGGGTTAGAGGTGTGAGCCACCATACCCTAGCCACTGTGCTTGACTTTCAATGTGATGTGGTGTGAACTCTACTTAAAAACATGTCTACTGTCAAAACACGTCTTTTGTGGCATCTCCTCCCATCAAGAGGTCACGCTTCCTTGACCAGCCTGCGTGGCTAGGTATGTGATGGGTGCGTGTTATGCCCACGCAGTTCGTGGGAGGTATCCCCTCCTTCTCTGACTATAATTGTTGATAATTATATTTGTTCACCAGCAATGGTCCTACTTAACTTTCACACACACACACACACACACACACACACACACACACACACACGCACGCACGCACACGCACACGCGAACGCACACGCGAACGCACACACACACACAGAGGGGCATTCAGCATCAAGCCCATGGGATCCACAGGGACTTATGCACTGTCTGACATTCCGGCTCCATGTCTACCATGCCCACTTCTCAAATGAGGGCAGTGAGGGGTCGAAGTGACCTCCATTCAAGGTCACCAGAGGCCGAGACTTGATTCCCCCAGGTGTCTCCCAGGCTGGCTCTGGGCTGGGGAGGGACTGCAAGGAATGGAAATCATTCCTGCAAACCCATCAATCCCATCAATGGCGGGTCAGAGTTGACCTCGCCAAGCTGTTTTTTAAAAAGGCAAAAAGTGCAGCTAACAGGATTAACTGTCAGCTCGGCCCCACCTGATGAGAAATCTTTCCATTTCTTCTGCCCCACAAGGTCACCCATTCTCTCCTGCAAATCTAGCCATTAGCGACAAGTTGGGAGACTGGCCCCAGCCTGTCTTTGATTACAGGCCCCTCCCCCACCACCAAGGCACCAGCTCTTCGGGAGGCCACTGCTCCCTTCTTTCCTGATCACCAGTGGGCACCCTGTCTCCCACCACCCTATTATTCCCACTGTCTGCTCTGTGCCCTCCAGACACCTACACTTGCCATCACAGCACTGGCTTATGTTTTCCAAAGTCAGCTCTCTTTTCCACGTGTATGTTTAAAAGGAAGACAGGAGTGTCTGACTCTGGGCATGTATCTCCATCTCCAGCAGCCCCATTAAAGTCAAAACAGGTCCCTCTGTCAGGGTCTTCCTTTCCTCTGTGTGTTAATTAGTGTATATTATTTGTAAAAAAAAAAAATGATTTCACTGTGACGTTCACACATGTAAATAATGTATTTCCATCCATTTCCCCCTTATCTTTTCTTCCCTCCCCTGCTGGCACCCTCCACAGTCTCCCTTCTACTTAATTTAAATATGGATTCTGATAATGAGAAGAAAAATGTGATTTGCCTTTCTGAGTCTGGCTTATTTCACTTATCATGATGACTCCAGTTCTGTGTATTTCCCTAAAAATGACATCATTTCATTCTTTCTTTATGGCTGGATAATACTCCGCTTTTCCTTATCTGCTCATCTGCTGGCTCTATATTTATCCACTGAGACTAGAGGAGCAATACACGCTGGTGGGCGGGTGTCTCTGTGACATGCAGAGTTAGACTCATGAGTGGCCTAACTGGGTCACATGGTCATTCTGGTTTTGTTTTCTTTTTCTTTTCTTTCTTTCTTTTTTTCAATGTCTCCATTGCTGATTTCCACACTGGTGGCAGAAGTTTACAGTACACAGCTCCCAGAGTCCCATGGTGTCAGGTGGGGTCCGAGCCCCCTTCACCCAGTGGCTCTGAATAGCTGGTCAACATGCTCCTGGGGCCATTGACTTGGATCTAGATCCGATGGAAGACCAGGACTGACCCCCACAAAAAGATGAGCCAGGGAGGGAGGGTCCTTGAGGGGTGGGGATCCTCCCAATGGCATAGGAGTCACTCTGATGGGAGGGGCCTGGGGAGGGCAGTGAGTTGTTCAGATGACACAGAGCAGTTGCCTTTGTGGAGTGGAAGGGCTCTAATGTCCCCCAAAAACAGTGCTACCCTAGTCTGGAAGAGGGGGTGCTTAAAGCCAAGAAGGCAGAACCCAGCACAGGCAGTTCTGGGCAGGGGCGGAGCAGGCAGACGCCAGTGTTTCACTACCCCTTAGGGCTGAGCCATAAGTCCGGGCGGCTCAGGTCTTTGGGTACAGGCCTGGGCAGAGACGAAGGAAGATGTCTGGGTGGGCACAGATGGAGGAGGTGGGGCTTATGCACAGAAATCCATAGAGAATCACCAGCACAGGAAGTAACTACACAAAGCATGCTGGGACAGAGGCTCACCCTCCTTTTAAAGATTGACAAGTAGGGCTTGGGATGTGATGCAGCTGGTAGAGTACTTGCCCAGCATGAATCCCTGGGTTCAGTTTCTAGCACCACATAAAATTAGGCATGGTGGTTACATGCCTGTAATCCAAGCATTTGGGTTACAGAGGCAGGAGGATCAGGAGTTCAAGCCCAGCCTGGGCTCCATAGCAAGTTGGAGGCCAGCCTAGACTGCATGGGACCCCAATCCCCACCCTACACCTCAAATTGAGAAGTGTTAGGCAGATTTTAAGAATACATTACTAGTACCACTAAGGATGCTTTGGATGGAGGTAATGAGGACTTTTGAATAATGGGAATAAAACCACTTCTTCATTCTTTGGTTCAACTCAATGTTTCGATCTTTGTGAGGAAATAGAACTGTGCCATCTACATCTCAGTCACTGCCTCAGGGGACTCTTATTTGCCTCTTGAGAGTGAGGTGGTTCCTTGGGGGCAGAGTGGGTACTGGTAACCAGGACATCACTAGGCTCTCAGACAAAATGCCAGCAGGGAGCACACCTGGGTCTGGGGCATGAGGCTGGGCTGTTGAAGGTGGAGAACCTGGCACCTGTACCCCAGAGCTAGGCTGGGGTGACTGGCTCGATCCAGCTCTTTATCGTCTCACTGGGCTCTGAAGCATTTGCATGGAGGCTCCACCCATGTAACCCAAAGGAGCTAAGCATAATCACAGGCTGGGCACAGTGGCACACCACTGTAATTTCAGCACTATGGAAGGGGGATCCGAGTGCTAGGCTGGCCTGGGCTATCTAGGAAGACCTTATCTACGGAACACAAGCAAATTAATAATAACAGAAATTGTAATTGTCATGCTAAGAATAGCAACAACATTCATATTAAAAGTGGACAACAGGCATTCATTACAGACCCAGCTATAAGGGGTGGTGAGGTCCCACTAATCTCCTGGTGCCTCTAGAGGGCTTTGGGGGCACCTGGAGCCTTTCTGTCCATCCATCAGAACTTGCATTTCCCTCTGTGCCCTCAGCCAAGTTGACCAATGAGGACTGCTGTAAGGCCCTGGTTGACACAGCTCTGAGATATTGCTTCTCAATGGTGCCACTACAGGTCAGACAGCCCAAGTCGATCCTTCCACTGAGCACCTACCCTCCTGTCCTTTCTGCATCCCCACATCTTCTACTCATGTCTCTTGAGGACATTTCCTTCCTAAAGGACTGCAATGACTACTGCTCTGGGAAATAGTCACCTCCTTGGGTCCTCCTCCCAGACACCCATTCCACAGAAGAGATCACTGAGGTTCTGAGTGGGCCCCTGATGGCCAGTGAAACAGCCTGGATTTGATCTCAAGCCCCTTGGGTCCTGAGAGGTTCCTGGGCAAAGACAGACAGAACAGCCAGCCCCTTCAGAAGCCTGCTGTGCCATCCTTAGTGGCAGGGACAGAAGGCAGCTGGTCACGTGCACAGTTAGGCACAAAGAGACAATGAACACATGCATGCTGACTGCTCAGCTCACTCTCTCTACTCATACCATCCAGAGCCCAAAGCCAAGGAATGGTACCACCCACTTTTAGGCTGCTCTTCTCACATCAATGGACATAACTAAGAAAAATCCCTCCTAGGCACATCCACAGTCCAACCCAATTCAAGCAATTCCTCATTGAGAGTCTCTTCCCAGGTGGTTCTAGATGGTGTCAAGTTGACAGCTGACTGTCCTCATCTTCCCAACCTTGAGCCAGGTTTTTCTTTTCCACCGGCTCTTGTAGCCATCTTGTGGCCAGCTCTAACCTGCCAGGCTTGACTCACAATCGTCTAACACATCCGTGTGGCTTGGATGGGAATTCATGTTGAGTGAGTCTCCATTTTCTACCATTTATTCTTCGCCCCGTTCCATGGACCCACAAGTTCATTTCTCCCCACTGACTCCATCTTTAGTGTTGACCTCAGTCAGAAGCGCCTGGGCTTCCCTTCCCACAAGTCAGCATGTTCCTTCCACATAACAGCATCAGCAGATCAGTGAGTGACCTGGTCCCTCATTTGGGCTAGCTAGGGTCTAACACAATACTAAGAAACTATTTCTCCCCTAGTGCTGGCACCATGGCTCTTAGTATTACCCCCACTTTATAGAAGAAGAAACTGAGGCACAGAGTTCCTTCCTGAGCTCCTGAGCTGGGTGGCAAGAAGCTTGGACTGGCGAGATATGAACTGCATGCTTAAGACATGGTACCGGGATGGGGGTCTGCAAAGAAACTACAGGGACCGGGAGAAAGCAGGTGCTGTGCAAGTGACAAGCAGCCAGGAAGAGGAGGGAGTGACAGTGTGGGACAGGAAGACGGCAGCCATCCCTAAACTGGGTAGCAGTGTTAGCAGCCCAAGACGGGCCAATACGGGAAAAGAAGCTGTGGCAACCCAAGAGATACCAAACCACTAGAAGCATGGAAGAGTAGCATCCTCTGGAATCAGGTGGTCTTTCCCTAGAGAAGATCAGTGACAGGTCATCTCTAGGCCAATGATCAAATTAGATCAATCATCTGTGTCCAGGAGAGCAGGCTCACAGCAGAGCATGGCCACTCCTGGGAGAACCACAGGCCAAAGCCATGAACCTGGCAGTGGTGGTTTCTAGAAAAAGGCAGGGCACAAGGGAGAGTGTGGGCAGGTAAAGGCATAGGCAAGGTCGGGCAGGTAAAGACATAAGCAAGGTCTGAGGTCAGGTAATGGGATTAGGGATGCTTGTCACTCAGGTAACAGAGAACCTCCCCCCAATGGACTTAGCAATAGAGAATTTGCCCATGTAGAGTCTGGGGTAGGGTGACCCTCGGGGCTGAGATGAAGGGGCCCAGGAAAGGCACCTCATATGGCTCGGCTCTGTACCTGCAGTGTGAGCCTCACCCCACACTGGTCCCTCAGGGTGCCACAGCCCAGAGAAACCTAGAGCTGAGCTTGGGTTTGCAGTGACCTGCTGTCCTCAGTGGGTGGTGCTGGCCGGGTGGGGTGGACCATTGCTCACCTGCTCCTGCCTCGTTCTCCAGGGGTGCTGTGGCTGTCGGTGGTCTCCGAGGTGCTCTACATCCTTCTGCTGGTGGTCGGCTTCAGCCTCATGTGTCTTGAGCTCCTCCACTCCAGCAGCGTCATAGACGGACTCAAGCTCAACGCCTTCGCTGCCGTCTTCACGGTGCTCTCAGGTAAGGAGCGTGGAGAGCAGCACCAGAGGGCAACTGCTCATCTCCCCTGGCTCAGCAACAGGGGATGCTGTGCTCCAGAGCCTGGGGGCATCCTCTGTGAGGATGGAAGAGCACAGGCTGTTGCCTCTCCTCCCAGCCCAGACCTACCATTTATAAATGTCCACAGCATGCTGGGCACAACGTTCTTGCTTTATAGTGACAATCACACACACCTAGGGCCAGCCACGTGGTGTCAGCATGAGTGTGAGGTGCAGCTGGAATGTGTGTTGGATTTGGGCATGAGGCAGGGAGGTGATAGGAAGGGGGGTATGGAGGGGGCTCTCACAGGGCTACGAAGAAGGATCCCTTCTGACTGATTTGCTGCTTAGTGGCGGAGCACTTGCTTAGCATGCATGAAGACCCAAGTTCCATCCCTAGCCATGGGGGCCAGGAAAAGAAGAAAGGCGGAAGGAAGGAGAGAGGGGGACGGACAAAGGGGGAGTCCATTTGAAATGAGGACTTCCTCCCCCTTGAGCCTCCCTGTGGAGATGGTGAGGAAGAAGCCTCCCCTGCCCCCATTGGACTCAGAGAGATGGAGAAGGCACACCAAGAAAAGACCCTGGGCCCCAGATGCGTGGTGTCTCCAGATCCAAGTCCCAGAGTGCTGAGCAGAGGGCTCTAGAAGAGTGCTGTCATTGTCCCTGGGGCTGGCCAGCCAGGCCGGCTGGCCTCTGTGAGACAACTGTCCTTAAAACGCCACGTGTAAATGGAATTTCTATAAACCCGACAATCCCATTCTTCGAGCACTGGAAAAGCTGCCTTTGACAAGAGACGTAATCGCCTCTAATTGAGGTATGTATAGAAAGCAGAGGGATTTCTCAAAGAACAGAGAGCCGAACTCAACAAGTTACAGCCTGCTCCCCAGATCAAATGCACCGTGAGGACCTGGGGAATTCCATGCAGAGGAGAAGGGTTTAGCTATAGACTAGCGCAGCATCTGGCTCCATCCAGTTCCCTGCTGCTCTCGACTGAGACCTCTTCTGCCCTTCACTTTCGTCTTTTATTCATTTATTCAGTCAACATCTGCTGAAGGTCTGTTGGGCTCTAGCCACTGGCCTGGGTCTAGGGGGAAGTGAAGGAACAGGACTTGCTCTTGTGAAGTTTGCTGTGTTGAAGAAAGATGGGAAGTTACCGTAACGTGGCCTGGGCACTTCTCTGTCCCAGGCAGGAGGGCTAGCCACACCTACCCAGGGAGTGTGATGCAGAACTGAGGTGTGGAGGAGCCATGTGTGGCAGGACTTGGGAACCAGACTATGTTTCCTTGACAGACAACTCAGAGGGGGACCAGCACAGGCAAAGGGCTTGTGAGGAGCTGTAAGCCTGGGACTTCAGATATCCAGAGTGGCAGGAAGGCAGAGAGAGGCAGGAGGAGAAAGGTACTGAGAGGAGGCTGCAGAGCTGGTGAGGACCTTGCAGAGGCCTCCCAAGTTCATCCTGCAGGCAACAGGGAGTCAGCGAGCAGTTCAAAGCGAGGGGATAAGGGAGCGACAGGGTCAGGTTTGCACTGGGGATGATGAGTTCTGAGTTCAGGGTGGAGCCCGGAGGGAACCAAGCAGACTGGCAGCAGGGAGCTGGGTATAGGCCTGTCACCCCAACGGTTGTGGAAGCTGAGACAGGAGGATCACAAGTAGCAAGACTAGCCTGGACTACAGACTGAGTTCAAGGCCAGTTTGGGTAACATAGTGAGACTCTTTTAAAATAAAAGATTAAAAAGGGACCTGGGGCTGTAGCTTGCCTAGCATGTATGAAGGGCCAGGGGTTGGGTGGGGGTGGGTGGAGAGTCCCAGAGAGACCGGGAATAGAGACAGGGAGGCTGCTGTGGAGATTGAGGTGAGAAATAGTAGATGCAGGAGATTAGAACAGGCACCCCTCCATGAAGAAGGTGAGGCCCCTAGGACTTTGAGACAGTGGAGGAGCAGCTATTAGGGAATGGCAGAAAGGCGAGATCAGGCTTGGAGTCCACAAATTCAGAGTCTGGGACCCGGTTTGGAAAACCATTTACACCCTTATTTCTGCAGCTTGTAAATGTCACTCGTCATTTCCCTGCACCGAGATGATGGGGCGGACGCTGGGATGCAGTGACCTGCAGCGCCCATCCTTTCCGCATCCCACAGCAGCTGCCGCAGGTGTTCTGACGTGCAGCCTCTGGAGCAGGGCGCCTATTAGGCATCCACCAAATCTTGTTTAACATGCTCACAAAACAGTGTGCATGTTCCCACACGAAGAGTCCCAGTGCTTTGCTAAATGTATTCCCCTCGATTGGTTCCCTCTGTAATCATGTGCGTTCATTTTACACAGCTGAAAGAATCGTTGTGCGGAGGGGTCCAGACGGCCAGGGAGCCTCTGACCCAGTCATGCAGAGGTCCAGAGCTGGCCCTTGACTTTAGACAGGCTGAGCCGTGGGGTGACTAAGGAGACAGCGGGGATCCAAGAGGGAGGTGGTCAGAGTGCTGGCGGGGGCTGGCTGTGCTCCTCATTCTGGCTAGCAACCTCCTTTCTCTTCCTTTTTTCCCCTCTGCCCCTCATCCAGGCACCCTTCCCACTGCCCCAAAGCCTCCTGTTCTCCTCTCTACCTTCTTCGGTCCAAACAAGTACGCGTCAGTTGTCAGCCAAAGCCGCCATGATGGTTATATTGTCAACTGGACGGGATTTAGAGGCAAGCGTCTGAGCATGTCTGTGAGGGAGGTCTAGATTGGGCTAATGGAGGAGGAGGACCCATCTTCAGCTTGGGTAACACCATTCCACGGGCTGGGCTGGCAGGCTGCATGAAAAGGAAAAAGCCAGCTGAGCATCACATGTCTCCCCCTGCCTTCTGATGCTGATGCTGCCTTGCGCTCCCGCAGCCGTGATGGAGTGTACCCTGGACCTGTGAGCCAAAAGCAGGCCCTTCCTTCTTTAAGGTGCTTCCGTCAGGAATCACAGCAATGAGGGAAGGCAGCTAACACAGCAGCCATCTCCATTCTCCTTAGCTTCTTCCAGAGGCTCGTCTCGGCTTCTGCCCATCAAAAAATAAAAAATAGAAAGGCGCTTCCTCCCAGTAGGGAGCCCACTGCTAGAGCCGCTAGAGAAACTGGCTGTCTCTATAACTCCAGACATCTGAACAAGCCAGGGCCCAGGGAGGTTAATTGACCTGCGCTGGGTGGCGTAGCTGGCCAATTGTGGCACTGGAATTAAGCCACTTTCCGCTGGCTTTAAAGGGTCTGTACTGCTTTCACAGAGTCCTACTGTGGGTGTGAACAGGTAGGAGGACAAAGACTTTTCTTTTTTCAATTAATCTGCAGAAAGCAGAAACTCAGAAGTTAATAGCAGCCAGGTGAAGCAGCGAAGACCCAACTATCAGGTGGCAGAGAGAAGGAGACGCTCGGGAGACGGGGATAGCTGAGCCAGGCAGGGCTATTGTAAGAAAGACTGGTGTCCAACCTACTGATGAAAAGACACAGGAAGCTGGTTTGGGGTGACTCCTTGAGGACCTTGGAGGGATGTCAGTGGGTTCCCCTGGGTGGGTGGGGGCGCTACTGCAGTCCAGGAAGAGGGGCAGTCCAGGCTGGACAGAGGCCAGTGCTAACTCCTGGGGTGTGTTGGACCCTGCCATCTGCTGAACCAGATGAGCCCAAGGTGAAAATATTCCTCTGGTAGAGGAGAAAGCAGAGCCAGGCAGCTCTTATGCAAACTAGTTATTAGGGTTAATTAGCAATTATGAAAATTAGCCCACTGATTATAGTTGGTCATGATGGCAGCATTATGGGGGAGACAGACTCCTGTGGCCCAGTGTGACTCAGGCCCCTCTGAGTCTTCGTGTGAACCAGTTGTGACCTTGAGCTCTATCCTTGGCCTGCTTAGTCTGGTTTAATGAGAATCTGGCTGGGTTTGTTGAATGAAATCTTCCACCATTAGCTAGGCATGGTATCACGTTCCTGGGACTCCATTATTCAAGAAGCTGAGGCAGGAGAATTATGAGCTAGAGACCAGTTGCAAGGATCCAGCTGCACGGCACCAGGCAGGAAAAAGATACTAATTCAAAATCCAAAGTATGGTTTCTGTAATACACACCAAGGTGATGTCTGTAAGGCGTTCTGTGTTCAGGGTTGAGCTGTCCTCTCATAACGTCTTTAGCCAAAGTATCTGCACATCTGTGTCTCTAACAGTGGCACCATGCAGTGGGGGCTGCAGTGGGGCCAGCCTGCCATGGGCTCACTCCATCACTCCTCATAGTATGGTGGCGAGGACCAGACTGTTGTTTCCACTGCACAGCTAGGAAGCCAGCTTGTCTGCAGCCCTAGCTAGAGAGCTATTGAGCCTGGTGCCTGCCGTACTGAGCTGTCCAGAGCGAGGCTTAGCCTGGGTCCTCAGGCTGCCACCATCATCAATATTTCTAGCTGTCCTTGAGATGCCTTCTCTGGATGGGGCCTGGCCCAGGCACTCATCTGGGATCCTCAGTGAAGGGTGTCAGGCCCAGGTGACTATCTGGTGTGGAATAGTAGTGATTGTACAGGTGGTCCTGAGGACTAGAATGACAACATTGTCCCAATGCTCCACTGTGAACTTGGGGGGCCTGAGGTGTGCCACACTTGTTAGGGACTCACAAAGTGCTCTGAGTCCAACTGCTTAAATCAGAAGAGAAGATTAATATAATAAATAACTAAATGAGTGTAGTTAGAGGGAGGAGTCATGTCTTATTGTATAGAAAGGTGGTTATGGTTGACAATAATTGTCTATGGGTTACATAGCAAGATCCTGCCTGAAGGAAAAGAGGAGGAGGAAGAGAAAAGTGTGGAAGAGGAGGAGGAGATTTTGAATGGGTCCAACACAGAGAACAGCTAAATGTTGGAGGTGATGTCTATCAGTCGTTGTTTTTCTTGTGACTGTGACAAACACCTGAGAAAAGCCACTTAGGGAAGGAAGGTTTATTTTGGCTCACAGTGCAAAGGTGCAGCCTGCCCTGATGGGGAAGACACGGAGGCAGGAGCATGAGGCAGCTGGTCACTGCATCCACAATCAGAAAGCAAAAGATGAATTCTCTTTCTCTTTTCCCTTTTCACTCCAGCCCAGGGAATGGTGCCGCCCATATGCGGGGTGGGAGGTGTCACCATGCTCTGCTAAACCTTTCTGGGAACACCCTCATAGGCCCATTCGGAGGTTTGTTTCCATGGTAATTCTAAAGTTTATCAGGTTGACACATCGCAGATGGATATGTCAACTATCCTAATCAACACACCACATGCCTGTGATGGAATGTCGCACCACCCCCAAATATGTACAATTACTGTATATCACTTAAAATAAAAACACTAAACGGAGGTCATAGCTCATTAGTTGACAGCTCATGCATAGCCTGGTTCCATTCACAGTGTCACAAAAGTGTATGAATTATTTTAATTAAAATTTTAACATTTTCAAAAAAAATAACAAACTTGTAAGAATGTTCCAGATTGTGTGGTATTTATATTTATACAATTAAAAGTCAACCAAAGAGCCAGGGATAGTGTTAAGCATCTGTAATCCCTGGGACAAGAAGTTTGAAAGTTCTGGGCTACATAGATAGCCCCTGTCTGAAAATAAAATAAAGCAATAAAAAGACATTTCAATCCTGCATTCATGAAGGAACAGAGCTCAACGCCAATGGAAACCATGTGGAGACCCCAAAGTGGGCCACAGGGTTTCTGGTGCTTTGGGGACTAAGGGGGACTAGTTCCACACTGGTGGCTCTTCCCCCACCCTGTGGGTCAGCTGAGGGGTGTTGGAACCTCCTCTGTCCTCCCGGGAATAGAGCCTTAGCCCCAGAAAGGCTGTGAGCAGGCAGGACAATGTCTGCTCTCCTCCAGCTCCTGGAGAAAATGCAGCTGATCTAGGAAAACAAACCATTTGGAAAATTCCTTCACGTCCCAGCTCACTGTGGGCTTTCAGTAAGATCCACGTGGCATGAAGAGACACCTGTCCGTTTCCCTGGAAATAACCAGCTGTGTGAATTCAGCAACAGCCTATTTTGTTACATAATGAAAAAAGGAACTTTAGGGATAAAATAAAAATTTAACAAGGACTTGAAAACTAGGGTTTGGGTAATATTTTAAAGGCGAGCTGTGAGTCCCAGTACAGGGCCCCAGGGAAAGGGAGAGGTATGGATACCACCAAGCAAGGGGGTTTAAATTCTGGATGTCGAGGGTTCCCCCCTACATTGCAGACACCCCTAGCCTGAGGAACTAGGTGGGAAGCAAAGAGTGGCTACCCTCTACCCATCATGGCACCTGGGGGCTAGATTGCTCTCGGGTTCTGTTCTAATTCATCGGCAAATCCTTCATCTCACCCCTGGTCTGTGGGACTAACTATGAGCCCACCCCCACCTGTGACTGGCAAGTGTGTCTTCCCATGGCTGTAGGAGGCTGGGTAGGAGTGCCATGCCCAGTCCCCACCCTCCCTGGGTGAGGCCCTCCCATTCATTCTTCCCTCTGTTCTGTGGTTTTGCAGCTTACTCTACTTTGGTGATTGGTGGGTTTGTGGCGGCTTTAGTTCCTTCTGTAGCCTGCCACAGACAGGATGAGTTCCCTGGGAGCCTAATTCCACTCTCTACCTTACCATCAAAATGCATGCTGTGAGAACCGCCACCCATGACCCTCACTGCTAGGCCCTCACCTTCTGTAGTTCATGGGGTCTCTTGCCCACATCCCCAGAGGCCAAGTAGTTAGGTTGATTTTTGGGGCTCACAATTGCAGAGGGTGTCACATGAGGTGGCTCATGGCATGTCCCAGCACTCAGGAGGCTGGGGCAGAAGACTCATGAGGTTGAGGCATATCTGGACTACATAGTGAGACCCTGCCTCAAAAAGAGAGAGGGGGAGGAGGAGAAAGAGGGGGGCAATGCTGTGTTAGTGACTTTCCTGTCACTGTGACAAGCTCTGACAAGCGCTCATGTGCTGAAGGCTCATTTTGGCTCAGTTTCCAAGGGATTTCAGTCCGTCATAGTGGAGAAGGCAGGGTGGAGTTGCTCTGTCCATGGTAACAGGAGTATGTGGCAGTAGTTGTTCACATCATGATGGCCCAGGAAGCAGAAGTGGTACAACCCTCCCAGGCCCCTAGTGACCTACTTCTTCCAGCCAATCCCCACCCCTTAAAGTTTCCACGGCCTTCAAAATCATGCCCCACGCTGGGAGCCAAGCACTTAAAACATAAGCCTGAGAAGGACATCGAAGATTTAAACCATAACAATGCAGAGGGTCCAAGTCTTATAAATGAATATTTGCATATTACTAAGATTCTTTTGGTGACGAGAACCTAATCGAAGTGATGAAGGAGGAGAGGGTGGTGACAGGAATCAGTCTGTTCAGTGACTGGAAGCATGGGCTGGCCAAGCCTCGGGACAGCCGTGTCCCGGTCCTTAGAGTGTTGCCTGCATTGGCAGTCATTCTCCAATTCTGTCAGTGTGGACAGAAGTCTAGTCATGGGACTCCAGACTCATGGAAGTCCCGGAAGTAGAAAGGCCTGCTCCTGGAGTTTCCTCCATGCTGTGGGCTTAGCACACAGACCAAGCAGGGTCTGGGCAATGGTGAGCTCAAGAGAACTAGCTGACAACAAGTCCAGATGGGTTGTTAAGTCACAGGGCTGGCAGAGGCTCTGAGGTGGAGACAAGGGACTCGGGGTCCTTGGAATAAGCAGTTCTTTCACTAAGAACTGTGAACATTTTCATCCCTAAGACAAAATACCAGGGAGATATAATTTAACAGAGAAAGATGCGTTTTGGTTCTTGTTTCCAGAAGGTTCTGGCTATGGTCTGGCTGGTTCCATTGTTTCTGTCCTGTGTAAGGCAGAGCATCATGGAGGAAGGGCATGCTGTAGCAGGGCTAATCTCATCATGGTGGCCAGGAATGAGAAAGAGAGACAGACAGACACAGAGGGACAGACAGACAGAGACAGAGACACACAGAGAGACAGAAAGGGTAAGAGAAAAAGTGAGGGGGGGGGAGTCCAGGGCAAGATACAGCCTCCAGGAACACACCCACACTGACCTACTTCCCCCAGTCAGGCCCTATTCTGAAGTTTCCAGCAACTCCCCAGGTGAATATAAGCCTGGGGGACAGTTGATGTGCAAACCATAACATCCCACACTTGGTCCTGAGGATTTGTGGCCATCTCATAATGCAAGATGCATTTGTTCTACATCCAAGAGTCCCCGAAGTGTTAACAGTTCCAGCATTGTTCAAAAGTTGAAGTCTCAAGTCTCCTCTGAGACTCAAGGAGAACTATTAGCTTGGGGTAAGAGTTTTAAAACCCAACAAAGTGAGCCATAAAGAACTAGTCACACACTCGAGAGTCCATACATCAGAGTACACAATCCTGTTCCAAAACAGGAGGGATAGGAAAATGGAGGCAACAATTGGCCCAACGAAGGGCTGAAACCCAGCAGCCCAAATGCTGATTCCTGTAGCTCTGGGTTTGGCACCTGGGACACGTGGTGGCACGATGCAATCTCTGAAGACCTGGGCAGCACCAGCACCCCCACCGCCATGCTGGCTGTAGTCCACTTAGCTTCTCTCCTGGGCTGCTGTGTTTTGTTCTCCTCAGCTGACCCTACATGCTTCTGGCATCTCCAGCTTCCTGGGGTCTCCATTTGCCGCTCCTCCCCGCAACCCTCCCCTCCCCCCAACCCCTATAGTTTCATGAATCATTCTCTCAGGGCTACCTTCAGGGAATCTGGCTCAGCCGAACAATGTCTGTCCTTCTGGGCCATCCTCTGAAATCTGGGTGGAAGCCTGCATGTTCCTGCAACTCTTACGTTATGTATGCCTGCAAAACTTGCATTGTGTGGATGAAGCCAGGGTCTGTCAGCACTTGAAAAGCAGCCAGGGCACCTTGGGTTGGCAGCTGAGTGCCTGGGTCCTGATCTGAGAATAGGGTACAGCTTTGCAATGCGTTCTCCTTAAGGGATAGTCTTCTAGATGTGTTTTCACTTTTATCCCCTGAAAGTGGGTAGAGTCTTGCCAGTTTCCAAGATGTCCACAAGATACCCTTCCTACTGTCCAGGCACAAAGCACCTGCCTTTTCTATCAGCACGTATCAAACTGTACAAAGTCTGTGTTTCTTTAGGCCATTTACACACACACACACACACACACACACACACACACACACACACACACACACACACGCACCATGCTTGGATCATACTCACTGCTCAATACTTTCATAGATTTTTTTTTTTTTTGATGACGCCATTCTCTTTAACAACCATCTTTCATGTCAACAGCATTAAGTGTGATCCTTTTCAGACCAAACAAAGAGCCTTACTAATTTGCCTGCTCTGCCCTTTGTTCCTAATAATCACTATGAGCTTCTTTAGAGCCACATTCTGAATGCCAGGCTGCCTTAAAATCCACCCTCCCCCCCACTGGATTACTTAGTCCGTTGCCTTTTGACTTAGCTTTCCACAGAGGCTCAGGCATGGAAAAATGTTGACAAGTTCTTTGCCACAATGCAACATGACTGGCATCTAGTCCAGTTCCCAAGAAAATGTTTGTTTCTGAATGAAAGTTCAACAGCATTGCTTGTCTGCATTCCCACCTCTGTCCTGGTCCTCTGAGCTCCCACCAGAATTCATCACTAAACTAAGCTCACAGCCAGGTTCTAGGGCTGCTCTAGCCTGAATCTGCCAATTCCAAACTTCTGTAATCCAAAGGCAAGAAATTCCCAAGCACATGTCAGGCGGTCACAGCGGTGACCTTACTTCTCCGGCACCAGCTTTCCGAGGGTTAATCAGACTTTACGTTACTGTGACAAAATACCCCAGAGAAGTAGCTTAAAGCTTGTTTTGGATCATAGTGCCCGAGGGTCCAGCATGGATCAGCTGGCTCTTCTGCTTCCAGACCTGGGGTTAGACAGGGCAACATGGGAGCAGAGCTGCTCACCTCATGGAGGCCAGGAAGCAGAGAGCAAGATATAGAGGAGTTCAGGGCAATGTACAATCCTTAAGGATTATGTAGCCCTTCCTCCTAAAGTTTCTAGAACCTTCCAAAATGGCACCACCAGCTGGGGGATCAAGTGCTCAACATGTGAGCCTATAAGGCTCATTTCATACACTAGCCTTAGCATAGACCCTACACTGAGGTTTCTTTGGAAGGCAATCCCAGGATGCTTGGGGGAAGGAGGCAATCCCATGATGCTCAGGGGAAGGAGGCAATCCCAGGGAGTGTGCCAGAAGTGTGAAGAAGCTGGTCAGGAGGAGCAAAGCAAGAAAAGGTGATCACTGCTAGCCACTGGGTTCCTAGGAGGTGTCAGAGCCCAGCCAGAAGTGCTTGCTCAAAGGTTTCTCCAAAGGGTCGTTATTCGCTAGCCCCCATCCAGTAGTGGCCTAGGGTCCCTCCTGCACTCTGAGATTCCCATCATCTCTCATCCAAGAGACCAAGTGTTTGAGGAAGGAGCCCCCAGGTAACCTGAAGCTGCAGGGGGCCTGTGGCCTGACTTGGGGGCTGCTGGGGGATGCCACAGAAAGTCACACGAAGACCAAGTGTGTGGCACTAACCAGTGCAGTTCTGGTGCAAACCACGTGGATGCTTCAGTCCTTTCTGGACTGTTCTAACCGAAGATCATGTAGTGAGAAGTTCACCATGTTCCGTGTCTAGAGTTCTTAGGCATCGTTGGTTGCCTGTCTCTCTCCTGCCAGGCTTGGTTAAAGCCCCACCCCTCAAACTGTTCTGGGACCAGACCAAGTCACTTCATCTCATCAGCATAAGCCCATGCACAGTGGAAGGGGCTCCTGAGTAACAGACATTCCTAATACAGAGGGAGTTCTGAGGATTTAGAGCAACTCTTCCCCCTCTGGGGTCAAAGCCCAGTCAAATTGTTTATTTCCTAACAAGCGTCTAATGGGCGGCCAGGCTGGTACCTGTTCTCAGCTGTGCCTTGGTTGGGGAAACCAAGACCAATAGCATTAGAGGGAGGGGGGCCAAGACAGCTCCCCTATTTGACACAAGGGTCTACAGGAAGAGGCATTGTTAGGCCTGGACATCCAAGACCCCCTTTGAGTGTGAGATGTTTCAGGCTTTGCCTCTGCAGTGACCGCTTCTGGCCCCTCTGTGCCCTGAGATTGTGGTCCCAGCCAAGTTCTCCATACATACAGTCCTCCAGACATGACCATGGCTGCTTTCATCTCTGAACTAAGGTGTACAGGGGCAGCACACATCTGCTTCTGCCTGGGATCTTAATTCTGACTCTAAGCATCCATACCCCAAGGGTGGCAGAAGATTCAACTTCGGAAATGTTCAGGCCCTTTCCCCTAAAAACTGTCCTTGGTGCCTCACCATAGTTTTATAGTCTTACGTGATATCAGGCAAAGCAGAACAGAGTTTAGCCTTGGTCATAATCCTCTTCCTCATACGGGCCACAGTTCCCAGTTTTCTGGGGACTAGAATGTTCTAGAATTCAGCACTTTTTGGAGTTGGAAGGTAACATAATACATAGACTGCCCGTTCCAGAGCACACTGAGGCAGCCTGGCAGCACACTGGACTCACATGCCCACATTTCCACATGGTAACAGGGCATGCCCTGTGGCCAGCAGTGCTGTCTATGAGTTCAAGCCAAGTCATTTCTATGGCCAAATGAGTTCTAGAAAAATCTCCCAGGTTTTGGAACTTCTGGGAATTGTAAAATGCAGGGCGAGATATTAGAGTCAACCTGGTACGATGGCTTACACCTTTAATAACAGCATCCAGGAAGCCAAAGCAGGGAGATTGTGAGTTCAAGGCCAACCTGGGCTATATAGTGAGCTCTAGGCCAGCTTGCACTACATAGCAAGGCCCTGTCTAAAATTATGTCTGGAGTCGGTAGTTTACATTTGTTTGCTCTTACTGTTTGCTAGTCAGGTGCTAGGACGTTGCTATTTTACAGCTGAGAAAAGTGAGACACATACTCTGTCAGCAACACTAGCTTCACGGCACACACGCCTCAGTACTGGGTGGAGCCTCCACCTGCATCCACATTGGCCTTTCTCGTCCTGGGCACATTGCTGCTGGGGACAGACATGGGGAGGGAGAATGGGACTGGGAACCTTGCCACCTGTGGTCTTACCACTCTGATTGAGGCTCCTGTCCAGTGCGCAAGCGTCCCCTAGGAGTGACACATGTTAACGAAGCCACCCAGGTGTACCTCAGCAGGCAGTGCAGTGGCCAGGGTAAACTTGGGGACGCATGTCCCACAGCTCGTGGTTACCATGGAGAAGTGTACATGGCATTCAAGGAAAGCCAAAATCTAGGTTTTTTATGGAAGAATCTCCTTACTTTTAATTATAAAAATGTTTTAAAAACAACTTTATTAAGGTGTAATTTACATATCGTAATCTTTTCCCATGTAAAGTATGGAATTTTTAAGTAATTTTTAGTAGGCATCATGATAGTCTAATTTAAAAACAGTTCCATTAACCTTAAATAAATCTCAAACCCAGGAACAGTTACTCTCCGTTTCCAACCCTGGGTGGCCATTACTCACTTTTTCACCCCATAATCTAGCCTCTCCTTGACATTTCATAGATATGGGTCATGTGGTATATTGCCTTTTATGACTGCCTTCTTTCACTTGGTGCGATCTGTTTGAGATTTATCCATCTTGCAGCAGGATGCTAGAATCGTATTCCTTTCTGTTGCTGCATACGCACTCACTGCATGGACATACCACCTTTTCTCTATAGACTCCTCAGGTGGAGGACTCTGGGCTCTTTCCACCTTTGGACTGCTGGAATAATCATGCTAAGGACACTGTCAGCAAGCGTTTCTGTGAACATACATTTTGTTCCTCTTGATCATAAGCCTAGGAGAGGAACTGCTGGGTCACATGCTTTTAACCCATTGTACTAGCCAAGGAGAAATCACCCCAGACCCTTAGCCCAGTTCCCTGCCCTGAAGGTCACACCTACCTCTTTTCCATGTCTCCCCAGGTTAGAACTCACCCCAGGAGAATCTGCTCAATAAATTCAGGCTTTGAAGATGGGAAGTAAGCAGAAAGCATTTTGTCAATAGGTTTTGCTTCCTCCTTTACCCTGTGGTAGGTGGGGAGTGGTGAGAGTCCAGAGCCTGTTGAACAAAAAACAAAAGGAAAAGAAGAAATGTGGGAAAATACAAACCCATACCTGGCCATCTCCTGTCACTGTGCCCCCTGGTGGGGCCCACAGGTGAAGTGAACTATCTCTACCTGACTGTCTGACTGAAGGTAGGTATTTATCAAATGTATAGCCAACTCTCTGTGTTACTCAAGTTCTAGTCCCTTAAGAGATGTCACTGTCTACCGAATCGAGTTTGCCCTTGGCCTCATTTAACTGTCTGGGATCTATTATTCTCGTGGATATTTACTCCTTTGGTAGACTAAAACCCGAGCTCATTGGCATGGACGCAGCCTTTTGTGGTCCTCTCAACACCACTTCCCATCTCTTGGTGCTCTCTTGGCTCCATGTTGCCTGATGGGTCTCTCCTCAGCCCATCCCTCCCTCCTCTGCTGTAGCTCACCCCACCCCCACCCCCCACCCCTGCGCAGGGAGATTCTGCGGGCTGGAGAAGAGGCATGAGAGACGTGGAGAGGGGATGTGATGGGTCTGGGTGTATGGTCCAGGTGTAGAAACACCTGCCCAGCTCCTGGACTGTGAGGCTGGAGGCAGAAATAACAATGGGAAACAACACTCTCTTTTAGGTCTCTGCAGGGCGTGGATGGAGGGGAGCCAGAAAAAAAAAGAAAGGGAAGGCCTAAGCAGGAAAGAGACGGGCCCACTACAACAGAGGGACACACCTGTGTGGAGGGAGACAGAAGGACAGAGAGGGACAGAAGGAGTGATGGAGGAAAGGAAGTGTGAGGCAGACAGGCAGGGCACAGCCACATAGGCCCATCTCTCCCACTGCCATGCAAAGTGAGTCTCGAGACAAGGCCCATCTTCCCAGCTTCTGAGAAGGCAGGGTCAGGGTCAGGGTCTGCCTGACCCTTGAAAGACCCTGTCTCACAATAAAAACTGTAAACATATAAAAGGAGGCCAGAGGAAGCAATTCGGCGGTGGAATGCTCGTCCTGTGTGTGCAAGGCCCTGGGATCCATCCCTAGTGTTCTGAAAAAAAAAAAGTGAGCCCTAGACCCTCCCCCAAGCCCCTTTCCCCTGCAACCCCGAGGGGCCTCCTTGGTGTGGTCCTTTGTCCAAATGGCAGTTCCTCACCCAGATGCGTGTTCTTAGCTTTCTAGGGTAAGAGCAGGGAGATGGATAGAGGTTGGGACTCCCCTGAGGCAGAGCTCCTGGAAGCAGGTAGCCTCTTTCACTACCCCCAGGTAAACAGGCCATTTCACTCACACACTCGCGGTTCCAAGCTCACTTCCTTTTTGAAGCCGTTGGGATGGCCAAGCTACATGGGGCTATGCTTCTCCCTTCGTGGTGGAGCTTAAATGCTATCAGCATCCTGGAAGGAAACGCGGGCATGTGAATATGCTGGGATATTGCAGGATGACAGCCAAGGACAGTGGCCAAGGAGCTGGTGGCACCACGGTATGCCTTCTATCAAATTCTCCATCTTCCCTCAGCTCCATCTGAGCCTCCGCTACAGGGCAGCTCACACAGCTCAAGGGGTGAGTGTTGCCTGAGTTGACGGGATCTAGAATGAAAAGACCATAAACTGGGCTCCCGAGGCTGAGAAAGTGCAGGATCATGGCACTGGCAGCTTGGATGCCCGCTGAGGGCTTCCTGGCTTATAAAGTGCACCTTCTAGCTACATCCCCGCGGCTTGGCAGAACTGCACGGCTCCCTGCCATCTAGTCTCAGAAGGGCATTAATTCCAGTGTGAGGCTTCCACCCCACCATGACCTAATCACTTCCCAAGAGCTACCTGCGGATGCCTAACTTCCAGCATCGTGGCAAGTGAATTTGATCAGGATATACACTCAGGCCACAGCCACCGCCGCCAGGAAGATGGAAACCCAGTGAGGCCAACATTTCTGACTCTTACAAGAGAAGCCAAAATGCCCATATTTTAATGGAAATCCTCCAGTTTTTAAGTGTTGGCCAAAAGCCTCATCCATTCTCCTGGCTTTCACCAACACCTGCGGGTTGGATTCAGCCCTCCGGCTGCCAGCTTCAATCGCGACCGCACGTGTTTCTATTTCTGTATATGTAATGATTGATTTTACTTCGAGTTACGTCCTTCTCCTCATTAGCCTCGGGGAACAGCCGTGCCAAGGCTCCTGTGGCTGTCCCCATGCCTGGCATTTAGATGATGTTGCGTGTTGGTTCAGGGAATGAGGCAGAGGGTTCCAAGCATGCTACAGCCCCCGTGGGGTCTGAAGGTTCTAGAGGGGAGCCAGGCACTGCTGGCTGGGGCAGCCTGGAAGCATGAGAAGCCGGTCTGCAGGACAGGCAGCTGCTGGTCTTCTGTGATTCAAATTCTGCCATATCCTTTACACACTCCTGTGAGCCAGGGACTGTGCAGGCCACCAGCCCGTTCATACAGATGAGCCTGGCCCCAGGCACAGGGCCAGAGAGAAGCTGGCCTTTCAGGGGATTGGAGGAGGTAAGAATTTTAACAAGTTTAATAAAAACGGAAAGTAAAACCCGAGCTGGTGGAACGGCTGGTTTCTATCAGTTTTAATAGACTTAAAGGACCTGTGGTGCAAAGGATGCTGGGAGCCCAGAGGCAATGTGCCAGAAGTCTGGGACAGGCCTGGGAGCCCCAGGCATCAGTTCTAGGTCTTATCTACCTTCTTCTGCATGGTCAGAAATCTGTCTAGGATCAGGTCTAGAGGAAGGGCTTAAGCAGGGAGCCAGTAGAGAAACTGAGGTCAAAACCCCATGGCAGGAGAAAAAGTCAAGCTTCTGGAATCCTTAAACACAACGTGAAGGCCGTACTCCAGTGTGTCCAGAAGAGTTCACACTGCCCGTGCCTGACCCAGGAAGGACCCAATTAACTCCAGGACTCCCATCTCCTATCTCCCCACCAATGCACCCAGTCTTTTGGGCACGACCCCCCTTTTTTAGAGACGAGGAAAAGTGAGTTCAAAGAGATCAGCTAGCATGCTAAGGCGACCAGACCCAGAGCCCCAAGGGTCCACCCTGAGCTTGCACGCTGCCCCACCTTGGCGTTTATCCCACCTCTCCCTCCCACCACGTTGAGTCTTTGTCCCTGCATCCCTTACACTCTGAAGGGGACGGCGTGAGCTCCATTAGGACCCCGAGTCACTCTTGGGGTATGCACTGGACACTTTCTACCAACTGAAATAGTCCAGTGATCACTCTGTGGTCATCAGGATGGTGGCTTCATGAAGCCCAGGGTGTCCACTACAGAGTGCCCGGAGCCTAGTGGCATGGCCTCTGATTCACACGATGGGTAGGGTCAGAGACCACCAGTCACAGAGAAGGATGGAGGTATCCCTATGTGACAGGACAGAGACACAGAGACAGAGAGACCTACAGAGAGTGTCATAGAGAAAACCTGAAGAGAAACATGGAGGTTCTCAGGCTGAGAGACAGACATGGTGCTAAGCCCTGTTACCAACACCATCCCAGTGTGGCTGCCTCCACTCCACACCCTCCCACTCCCCATCTTCCTCACCCCTGTGCAGCAGCTGCTGCATCCCCCAAGGCTTGAAAGGCTCCTGGGTTCCTGGTCACATGGACAGGGCAGCCAGAAGATGCTCCCAGGCTGTGCGGGTATAGGAACCCCTAAACAAGGTGACCAGGAGGAGAGTCGAGGCTGGTTCCCAGTGCCCATGAGTTCAGTTCAGAAAGACATGGTGGTCCAGGCCAGAGCCAGCGGACAGTTACGCCAGGAGCCTAAGGTCCCACAGCACAGGGCCACTAAAATCAAGTTTGGGAGGAAGCAAGGAGGACTCTGGGACCAAAGCTCACCATGGTTAGGAGCCCAGGTATTTATGTAGGTGGCATACCGTTTCAGCCCCCAGCATCAGGCAGCAGAGCTGGACCCAGGTTTGAGGAGGCCCAGGAATGCATACAGCAGCTGCTGAGCCCATGGTGCTGACTGTTAGGTTCCCTCTGTGTCTCTGGCATCTCGTGAACCACTGAGAGCCAGCCTCTCTGAGCATATCAGTTGAGAAGATCACTGGACTACGTGGCTGCCTGTGCATGTGGGTGGGTCCTTCCTGTGGCTAGTGTACAGCCACCCAGGGAGGGAGGGCCTTGCCCTAGAGTGCAGAGCTGGGTCCTAGCCTCATAGGCAGGGGTTGAGAGCTTTCCTGGGAGCCATCCACAGGGCCTTGTGGTCTTCATCTTTGCTGCCAGAGCCTTTTGAGATTTATTTTTATTTTTATTTTTTTCTGGCTTGGGATTAACTTGAGGTCCATGCAGCTGAGACTTATTTGATCTGGGGCAGAGTGGTAGTTTTCTGAAGGTCACCGTGTAATTTCATCTCATGATGCATTGCTTGCTGGTGGCTGCAGGTGGCAGACGGGAGGGATGGCAGCTGCTCCTGAGAAGATTCGGTCCAGCTGATGACCTTGGCTTTCGAAGGCATGGCTGAGAACTGCAGGAAAAGGCGGTTATAGGTGGGGCTTGGGGGGTACAGTAGGGTCTCTGAGTATGATAAGATTGCAATGTTTCCAGTGGATTTCTGCTTCACCTTTCTGCTTTCTTTAAATTGGTGGAGGCTGTCCCTTGGACACTTGTTCTCCAGTGTTGGGCCATGTTGATCCCATCCCATCCCTGTCCCATAGCCTGGCCAATCCAAGCATCCCAGCTCCAACTCCATCATACTTGATTCAGGGGTAAACATGGAGTGTTAAGTGGTGGGATATCTGTGATGCTCTGTTGGGATTAGCAGTGGTGAGCTTGGAGCTGGTGGGGTCACTGTAAGAAGAAAACTTTCCCGAAGCTTCAGGAGACACAGGCTTCCCTCCTCGTTATTCCAACACCCAACTCATGATGTACCGGTGTGTGCGGCTCACATGCCTTCAGTGTCTTGAGTTATTGTAGCTTCTCTCACCTTAGCTGCACCTGTGTCCTCACCTGTGACCATGACAATTCTAACAGGGCCACATGGCTTACCACAAGTCCTTGGTGAGGGGCAGTTAGGAGGGTCTTCGTGGAGCCACAGAAACTTCCTGGGCTTCTGGCTCTGTTCCACTGCCACACTATAAAGAGTTTGGACTTTCTGATCATCATATTAAAACAACAAGGTTCCTGTGAGCTGCCTAGGGCTTTCTTGGGTCAGCCTGTGCCTCTGAGATATAGGTGGTGGCCCAATCAGCAAGTGCTGAAGCTGTACAAAGAAATCTGAATTATATTAAATGTAACTGGGTTAAATTCAGCAGCTAAGAGGAAGAGCTCTTGGGTTATGGAATAAAAACAAGCCAGATTCAACAGTACAAGAGGTATGCTCTAAGAGAGGTAGACATGTAGATGAGAGAAGAATGGGTAAGGGCACACCTGGAAAACAGGGATCAAAGTGATCTGGACAGACAATTTCCTTATCTGACTAATAGAATTTAAGACCCCCCCCCAAATCATAAGAGTCAAGGAAGGAAATGGCAGATATAAAAAGAATAACAAACCGAGGAAGCATTTATTCATTATAGTTATGAAACTCCCTGGCAACACAGGCTTCAAAGTGCCAAGCCATTGCTTATCATGATACCCTAGCTCCATAAAATAATGATGACAGTTAGATACAACTCAAAACAATAACCGGCTGAACCTCATGAAGAAATAGATAATCCCACAGTTGTAGTCAGAGGTCTTTAACAGGCTCAGAAACAGAGAAACAGATGACTCAAAGAAAGCAATTGGTAAGCTAGAATTACTAAGTATGTAGAGAATTATATTACCCCCGCCCCAGACAAACCCCTGGAGAACAATATATCATTGTCAGAAACTCAAAGAACAATAACAAATGTGTTGAGATCTGAACCCAGCTTACTCAGTTTTCCAAAGCTGTGTACCATTCTTCCTTGTATGTGTGAGCACATGGGTATGTGCATGTGTGTATACACGAGTATGTGTTTTTATGTGTGTTCATGTACATTCTTTTAGACACTTGGACTACCAGTTTGGGATATCCCTACCCACAGGGGACTAGGCCCTCCACGTCAATCACTAGTTAAGCAAATGTCCTACAGGTTTCCCTACAGCCCTGTCTTATGGAGGCATTTTCTCAATTGGGGTTCTCTCCTCTCAGATGGCTCTAGCTTATGTCAAGTTGACATAAAAGTAGCCAGAACACCACCCCTCTGGTTTGAGTCACCTTGGAGGCAGTCAAGTTCCCTGGGATGTTGGTTTCCCTGGGCTCAAGAATATCATTAGCATGGCCTAGTCTACCCTTAGCTTTTCCGAAATTCATGGAACACAACCTCCAATGCCTTAGCCATGCCATGCAGAGAAGCCTGAGCCAGAGGCAAGCAGCAAGTGGTGGAGTTCAGGGAAGAACCTCTCTAGGAGTAAGGACAGTAGGTGCAAAGGTCCTGAGGCAGACATATGCCTCGGGCAGTCTAGGGGTAACAAGGAGGATAGAGGGGCGAGAGCTAAGGTCAAGGGTGACTATATACATCTCCATTGTCATAGCTTAGTCAGACTCTCATGGTGGACTTTTAGGGGTCTCCATCCCCTGCTATAATAGATGTCCTTGACTACATATCTGTCTGTGATGAAGTGTATCTCAGGGCATGTGCCGAGAGCTGGGCCTGCTAACTCTAAGGAAGCAATGTCACCTTTATAGCCATCGCCAAAGTCCCCTCTACAGGGGGACTGTGCCCTGTGTTGGCTGTGTAAGGGTCCTTCCTGTCCCTTCGCTCCACCTCCACCTGGTCATTCCCCCTGAGAAGCTGTTTGTCTCCTTGGGCCTGCCTTCCTTCACCCCACCTCATTCCTTCACATAGATGCCCGCTATACTGCTGCAGATGGCCAGGGAGTCCAAGAGCCCTGAGAAGGACATGTCCCTTGATGGAAACTCTCCACTCAGGGACAACTCTCCTCGTCCATAGCCTATGCAGCCTGCTTTTTCAGAAGCTGCAAAGTCCCCAGTAGCTATCTTGAGACAAGAAGTGAGCACAGGCTAGCCCACTGTTTGCCGTTGGGGAGGTAGCAGTTGGTAGAATATGACACAGGACAGAAGATGTCTTGCCTAGAAAAAAAGGGCTCTGTCTCCTGGGCCCCCAACTCTGGATAGAGCCAAGTCACAAACTGCCTATGTGACACTGCAAAACGTTGATAGTCCTGGGGGTGGGGGGGTCTGAACTGTCCCCTGGGACATGGTTAGTGCTTGAGACTGGTTGACTGGAAAAGTGAATGGCTGGGCTGTGATGGAGTGGGAAAACATCTGGACTCCAGGTTGAACAGGCCTCTGCTCAGATACACCATTCCTTTTAATGCATTGCCCCGAGTGGGGTGTTTTCCCCTCTAAGCTTTACTTTTACCTGTCCAGCAGCCTGTGACCATCTTGGTTTGCCTGGGCCAAGGCCAGAACAGTGCAGGATGGTTGGAGTATTTTGCAAACTGTAATGTGCTTGAGAATTGAGGCTATTATCTTAGGCTCTCTGGGGGTGTGCAGCAAGACAGTAAGGAGCCTGTCCCCTGGTTTTCCTCATGTGCGGGCAGTTTCCTGAGCAGAAGCTCAGACCAGGACATGATATTCAGCTGATGCCAGGGACAGAGGGATGGGAGGGTTGGGAGGGAGGCTGGGCTGCAGTGGGCAGGGCTGATGATGTATCAGTCCTCAACATGTTGTGGGCTTGTCTGTGTGTGTGTAGCATTCTCCCGGGCAAAATGGGAGAACGGGAGAAGCTACAGTGCTGAGCTGCAAATGGGAACAATCTTTGGCTTGTTTATCTTGTGGACAGATGAGCTGGATGGCTTGTAGGGTGGGGGAGACTGACATGGGGCGGGAGCTAGAGAGAGGAAAGAAATCAGAGAGAGAATCAAAGGGACATTCAGAGAGGAAGAACAGGGACAGGCAAGAGAGGAGCAGCACTGGCCAGGGTGGCAGATAGAGAGACAGAGAGAGAGAGAGAGAGAGCCGGGGGGGGGGGGGGGGGAGACTGTGCAGGGTCTCACACAGGTCCCAGAGCCCCTGTGCCTGCTAGGAGGCATTTCCAGCAGCCTGCATTCTCTTATTCTGTTTTTGTTTTGGAGACATAGTCTTGCTGCCCAGCCCAGGCTGATCTCAAACTCAAGAGTCTCCTGCCTCTGCCTCCCAGGTGCTGGGATGGCAGGGGTGAGTTCAAGTGTTCAGGCTCAGCCCTCCATGGTCTGCGAAGTCAAGCCAATCCCTTCCTCTGGTGCCCAGCCAAAAGAAGCTGAAGGAACTTCCCAGCGAGGAGGTTTGCCCTCTGGGGGCTCCGCCTCGACTTGCCCAGCCTTGTCACCTGCAGGTCATACTTCCAGAGCATGCCTCCGGATTCCTAGAGGGCTGCCGCAGCCCTAGCTTCTGGAGTGCCCCGCATCCCCTCTTCCCCAAACACTCCCCTCCCCCACAACGGGACTGCCACCATTGCCACAGGCCAAACTCGCTTTTATTGACTTAGCATCTTTGTGTAAGTCACTCAATTTCTATGTAACTGAGATTTACTCAGAAAGGAAGCCCCAGGTCACTATGGGAAATCAACAGGCAGTGCCACTGGCAGGAGAGGGAAGACAAGGATATCAACCGTGGTCACTGGGAACCGGTGTTGCAGGTGACATGGGGAGACTGCCCTGTGGACGATTGTGTTCCCTTCCTGTCCTCCTCCAGGACATTCAGCAATGTCTGTAGACACTGACTGTCATACCTGCAGTGTGTGTATGTGTGTTGTATGCATGTGCTTTTGCGTGTGTGTATTCACGTGTTGACACCCCTGCATCTAACGGAGAGTGCCTACGGGTATCACAGAACAGCCTGCAGTATGTAGGACAGCCCCACAGCCAACGGTTATCCATCATTAAATGTGTGTAGTGCCGAGGTTTCCATAGCTCCATCCATAATCAGCTGGCTCCAAGCAGATGTGCACATGCTTGGGACAGTACTGACCAGCTTAGGGCTTCAGCCTCCAGGCTCTGCGGGAACATCCACCCTGGAGAAGATTTCCTGGCTTCCAGAACCCAGAACTCCTGGGTCCCTGTTCCTAATACCCAGGCCCTTGATGGTTCTTCCTAAAAACATTTCTTTTAGATTCATTTATTTTATTTTATGTGTATGAGTGTTTTGCCTCAATGTATGCATGTGTACCACGTGTATGCCTGAATCCCAGAAAGGGCAGAAGAGGGTGTCTGATCCCCTCGGGCTGGAGTTATGATGGTTGTGAGCTACCACATGGGTGCTGGGACCCTGGTCTTCTGTAAGAGCCGCCAGTGCCCTTAACCACTGAGCCATATCTCCAGCCCTCCTCTTGGTGGTTCTTACCTCCCACAGCCTGCTGTTCCTCACTAGAACAGAGGCTCCCAGTGGGCAGGACTCTGTCTAGTTCATCTTTCTCCAGCCCTCAGTGCTCTGGGCACAGTGCTGAGGTCAGGGCAGGTTCTTATGAGTTAGGTGTGGAATGAGGGAGTGAATGAAGCTGGCCTCAGGGGCATGGCGTCTGCTCTGGGACTCAGCATGCCTGCTGGGTACATGCCTCCCCCAAGCCCCTTTGGCATTTGGCTTTCCAAACTGACATGTGTGCAGGACCACCTGGCCAGGGGACCCTCTCAGCAGAGGAAGATGCAGCCTTGCAGACAAGACCTCACTTCCCAAGCATTGCCACTGCCCTGCTCTCTCCTGGCATGGAGGTGACTGGTAACAGTGCCCATCTTCCCTCTCACAGAAGTCCCGACTCCTGCAGTAATTCCTTTGATCCTCCAGCCCCCAGATCTTCTAGACCTGTAGGGCAGGCAGAGAGCCCAGGGCACTGAGACCTGGCAGGACCATCCTCTGAGCCCTGGCCTTTGGACTGGGGAGCCTCTTAGAACCATGCATAATATCTGAGAGCCCCTGGGAGGTGCTTGTGTGGAAAGTCATCACAGCCCCGAGGTCACAGGTCTCACAACAAGGGCCAGAGGCCATCCCCCCTGAAGGCAGCTAGAGGCCATGGCTGTGGCCAGTGAGTTCCTGGGACAGACATCTAAGAACAGACCAGAGGGAAGAGGTGCTGACTGGGGAATGTGTGTCTGGGGGCTGACTGGGGGAGGGATGTCATGGAGGTACCTGAAGGGAGGCCAGGCCTTTCAGAGAGCCTGGTGGGTCTACCTCACTTCACATTCTCTTGGAACTCATTCTCGTCTCCCCTGCTCTTCTCTGTCACTCCCTCCCCACACCTCCTCCTTGCCTGCCTCCCTGTCCTCTTCTTCCCCTCCTCCGTCTCCTTTGCTTTTCCTCCTCCTCCTCCCCATGCCTCCCTCCCTTCTTCTCCTCCCTCCTCCCCTTCTTCGACTTAGCCCTTGTCCTCCGTCCTCTCCCTCCTCCCATCCATCCTTCTCCTCCCAGTGTTAGTTTCTGCTCTCTTTCCCCTCCCCCTTTGCTTCTGTCTCCTCCCTCCCCACCCCCTCCGCCTTGCCTCCCCTTTACCTGGTCCGGGTGGTGGAGGGGGAAGCTGCTTGATTATGTATTCCTCCTGTCCTGTTTCCTCGATGCAGGCTTCTGAAATCCCCAAAGCCACAATTTGCCTCTTGCTTGCTGCCTCTCCTGCAGCTGAGCCCCGAGGCCATGAATGTTTCATCGCTAGCTGCCCAGTGAGGAGGGCATGGGCTGCCAGGGGATACTGGGAGGGGGGCATATTTGTTAATATTAACAATCACCCCCTACACATTTGCCCTTGGTCACCCAAGGCCCACAGGACCCCTGTGGACCTCACCTGTATGGCCTGAGCTTCTCCATAGCCTCAGGCTGAACAGGGTAGACGGAGTACACGGACGGCTGGGAGCCCAGGAAACCCACTGTGTGACATTGGGAGGTCCCTGTTAAATGCCACCTATGATTTGGGCCACTTCACTTTAAAAGGCAGGATCCACACAAGAACAGAGCTAATGACTCAAGTGGTCTGAGATTAGACCTTTGTAGAAGGGCAGAGAAAGCCTATGGTCTCTGCAGAGCGGGCTGGGTGGAGGGCGCCCCGTTAATTACCACACTCTGGAGAGGATGCCAGCCAGCTCGCGCCCTCGTCCTCAGAGGGCAGAGCGAGAAATTAGCTCAAATTGGAGCTGGAAAGATTTAGGTTATATGTAAGAAGGAACTTTCTCAACTCTGAAATATGCTACCAGGAGAGGCTGCGGGTTCTCCACAGAGAGGCTAAAAATAGCCCATTCTGTAAAAATAGGTCTGGGCGGCTTTAAACATTGTCAGCGCAGGCATGGGGATGGTCTGCAGTGCCGTCTACCCGGCCCTGTTGTCCCCCAACCCCAAGAAGGGCATCAGCCCCAGACATTGATCCCTGCTGGGATGGTGTCTGGGTTTCTCAGGTTCGTGTGGAGAAGCAGCCTTTTCCACAGCCCCTCTGAACCCACGCATGGGTCTCGGTGCTCTAACAGGGAGGACACTGGTGCTGTCTGTCTGCACTGGTCCCAGCCACTACCCCACCCTCAGTTCCTTTTGGTTGCTCTGGCCCTCCCTGTTGCTGCACCCCAGCTCTGAGAGCTTGAGGGGTGCATCTGTCTGGGAGCCAGACAGCTTTTTGCATCACCTACTTCTCAGCTCCCCAAGGCCCGACTCCCTGAGAGGACAGAAGCCCTTCTCCCTGACTTCCAGCCTGCTGTTTCTCTCTAGTCCCTTCCCTAGTACACAGCCAGAGGGCTTTTCGGAAGCAGGGCTGGACTTGGGGTGTAGCTCAATGGTAGAGTGTGAGGCCATGCGTGAAGCTCTGGGTCCTACCACTGACCAAACAAACGACCCCCAAGTGTGTCTTGCGGTAGGAATGTGATACCCCCTTCTTTGCCCATACCATCTCAGGATCAAGTCCAAACTCCCTAGATGACTTCAGACTTTCCTTAAGGGGTTCTTGCTGGTCCTCCAGGGCCTCTCAGCTCTGCCATGCCCTACCCGAGCCCCATCTCAGCTCCAGTTTGACAGGAAGCTATGGTCTAGGGCCTGCCACACTTCTTTTCCCTGCCTCTTTCAGACCCTCAGCCTGGAGGGTACCTACTCCAGGGCCTTCCCACCCTACACCCCCGGACCTCCTGTTCTCATTGCCTTGACACACAGAACTTTGCATCCTATTGGGAGGCAAGTCTATACATCTATCCCTAGGCACATGCCTCCTGCCCAGAGAGAAGGCCTGGCGCTTCAGCCCCGAGGACTTTGAGCTGACAGAGTGGAGGAATGTCAAGATGCACACTGCTCAGTGTGGTGGGTCATGCCTGTAAGCCTAGTACCTGGGAAGCTGAGGCCATCCTAGGCTACCGAGTGAAACTCAGTCTTGAAAACACAGGGGGGTGGGCGGAAGAGGCAGCTGCCATGTGGATTTGCCTTATGAGGGATCATTCATTTTTGCCAGGTGTAGCAACCTGAGATCCCTGTGGTGATATTTTGTTTGTGTTCTAACAAATACAGCTTGCCTGAAGACCAGAGTGTGGAGCTAAGCCAATAGTTAGCCACTGAGGTCAGGCAGTGGTGGCCCACACTTTTAATCACAGCACTCGGGAGGCAGAGGCAGGTGGATCTCTGTGAGTTCAAGGCCACCCTGGACTACACAAGATTCATCCACTCTAAAAGAGAAATAGAGCCAGGCAGTGGTGGTACACACCTTTGATTCCAGCCCTTGGGATCTTACGCCTTTAATCCCAGCACTAGGGAGGTGGAGACAGGAAGTGATATAGCTGGGTAGAGAGAGGAATATAAGGCGGGAGGAGACAGGAGCTCACTGTCTTTCAGGCTGAGGATTCAGTAGAGGTAAGAGCTCTCGTGGCTGGCTGCTCTGCTGCTCTGATCTTTCAGCTTTCACCCTGATATCTGACTCTGGGTTTTTATTATTAAGACCAACTAGGATTCGTGCTACAGATCTCAGCTTTAGAGACAGAGTGGGGAGGATCAGGATTTGGGGCCAGCCTTGGCTTCTGGAGAGGCATTGGGGAGAGGAGAATAGGCAAGTGAGGGGGCAGGAAGTAAAGGGGGGGGGAGTGAGCAGTTTCCCTGCAGTGGCCTGTCCCTTCTACCTGCTCCATGCTGACCAGGACAGATTAGGCTGAGCTTAGCCCTGACAACAGAGAACCAGACACCAGTGACAGCCTTCACTCCAGGCTAACCCTGAGCTCTGTCCCAGCTGAAGGAGTCATTTAGAACAGAAAAAAAATCAAGTTGGTCATGTTACAGAGAAGGAGGAACCCAGGCTGGAAGTGAATCCTGGTGTACGCTGGGGAGTCACTGTCCCCTGAAAGTCACAGCTTCTTGGCAGGGCAGAGGTGAGACGCAGGCTAGTCACAGAGATGGTAAAATCCTACTGGTGTCCCTCCCACAGTGCAGGCTTCTGCTGGCCACCGGAACCCGGCAGAACCTCTGTATGTGTTTGGAGATGGTCCTCAGGATTCCTTCCATCCGGGGAAACGTGCACTTCCCCTAAGCACCTAAGTCTTCCCAGCCCCCTCCTTCAGCCGCATTATTGACTCCATAAGCATGTGATTTGAGCGTTTTAATTTCATCTGTGGCCTCTCAGTTCACTCATCTCAAGATGACCTGTCTGGCAATGCACTCGAGGCAGCCTATGAATAAAGTTAATTTCCCATCACAAAAAAAAAATGAAAGAAAAAGCAAAGTCTAGCAGCCAGCAGGCGCTCAGTACAGGTTCAGTGAGACTGCATGTCATTCCAGGCTTCCCAGCAGGGCTTGCCATTACCCCATTCCTGCCCTGTTGTATCAGCTTCCAGCTCGTGGTGTGTCCCCAACTGCTCTTCCTGGTTCTCAAGTCCCTGATGTGACTCCAGGACCGCTAGCAGCTCTAGATCAACTTTCAATGCATGCAAGAATATTTATTTAGACATGAATGCTCCCCAAGTGTTCTCTGTAATAACCGAGACTTTAATAACATCTTTAATAACAAACCTTATTATAAGCTAATTAGTCAGCCACCTCCACGATCGTGCCATTAAATGGAGCATGGCAATCATACAAAGCACTCAGTACTGCAGAAGAGAGCCAGGCCAGGAGTAGCTACGGCCTGGAAACTGGGTCGCTGCCGCTGCTCCAAGACCTCATCGGATGCAGGTGTCTTCTCCAGATCGAAGAGTGTGTCTTCAGAGTAGGTAACCTGGGTCCTGATCTGCCAGACCTCAGGGAGACTAGGAAGCAGTCCTTGTCCCCCAGCAGTGGGACAAACCATGATTTGGAAAATGCCATGTGGCAAGCCCTGAATGGCCAGGTTAACCGTTCTCTCCACAGGCATCCCCCAGCCTTGCTTCCTGGGCTGGCTTTTACTCATGAGCACGGGACCCAAAGTCTGCGAAACAGCGGACACTTCAGCTTGTCTGCACTTTTCTACTCTCTGGAATGACGATTTCACGTCTCTTCAACCCTCAAGCCTCTGGTGCCCCTGTGTGCCTGCCTAGGCTCACTCACACTTAGTGACCTTAACTCGCCCTTGCTCAGCGGCGGTGAGGAGAGTCACGGATCTGCTTGTCATGGAGCTCAGTCGGAGCTCTGTGAGTACCTGCAGGAGAATTTCACAAGGTCTGGCCTGTGTTTCCTCATAGAAGGAAGAGGGTCATGACATCCCCACCCAAGATCCCAGCTACCTTTCTGCCACCCATTTATATAAGCCTGGGCTGGCTACACAGGACCTGAGGAGGTGCAAGATTTGAAGGAGTATGGCTGTGAGTAGAGGGTTGACCCGGAAACAGATGTCATCATGTGACATCAGAAGGTCATCATCCATGCCATGTGGGCTTCTCGGTGGTCTAGCTGCAAGAGTCACCCACACTCCTGGACTGTTTACTCAAGTAAACAGGACTTGGGTGGAAGCCATTTCTTAGGTCTGTCACTGTGTCCAGTCTGGGCAGCTAGAAATGGTTGTCCCAGGAAAAGCACACACCACCACTCAATTCAAATCTTACTCAAGTTCTCTTTCTCTTACACCCTTGGTGGAGCATCCGGGTTGCCAGCCAGCCACTGGGTTCTAGAACCTTCTCTCACCGGCTTACTTTTTCTTTTGCTTCTCGGGTTGAGCTAATGCTAGCCTTCACCAGGTGCACACACCCCACCCCACCCCCTGCTATTACCTGATCTGTCCAGAAGTTCCATCTCCTACCTGACCCCTTCCCATCATCACCCCCAGCCTGCCACTCCGAGACACTAGGCTCAGAGCCTCCTCTATCATTTCTGCTCCAATTTTTCTCAATCCATGCTAGCTGAGCACCCACCCCCACCACTATACTCCAGAGGGAGCCCGTCAAGGTCACCTATGATCTCCGGTTGGCTAGCCCAAGGGTCACTTCCCTATTTCATCATCTTTCAGCTGATATCTACTCTCTCCCTTGGGTGTCTTCCCCCTGATTCCAGGCTGCCCCAGTTTTCTTCCCATCCCTGTCCCCAGTTTCGCTTCCTCGGCTGGTCCCGCCCCCTCTGCTGAGCCCCACGCCTCTCCTCTGCTCTCCCATTCTCTCTACCATCTCTCCCAAGCTGCCCCCTCATTTCTTCTTCTGTGCTGATGCTGTGCACATCTGTTTCCAGCTCGACAGCTCCCAACTGCAGACTTGTACACTAACTGCTTGCTCAATATCCACAAAGATGGGAAATAAGCATTTCAAGAGAATATGGCCCCAAAGGATTTCACCCACCCAGACCTCTTCCCTTCTTCCCTTGGGCTTTTCTGTCTCAACACATGCATCACCATCTGTCCAACACTCAAACCAAAGGCCAGCCTGGACTTTAAGACAGCCTTGCCACCCACGTCCAGCCACCAGCAAATATTATGGACATAAAACTTTATCTTTTTCTGTTGCTGAAACAAAATGCTTGAGACTAGACATTGATACAGAACAGAAGTTTATTGAGTACATGGTTCTGGAGCTGGGAAGCCTGAGAGCATGACACCGGCATCCACTCTGCATCAGCGTGTCAGGTCTGGTGGTGCCCCGGCACCTGGTGGAGCCATCGAGTGTTGACACAGAGCAAGTGAGGCAGTTTGAGTCTCCTTCTGCTATAGACCAACATATCATCTAATCCTAATCACCCCAAAGTTACACCTCCAAATACCATTAGATCCAAATTTACAGGTTATGTTTCCAACATATGACAAGCTTTGGTGGGACACACATAAACTGTGACTCTAGGTTTCAACCCTTGCCCAGAACTGCCTCCAGGTTGGGACCAAGTAGCCCAACTCAACCTCTTACCCGGCCTCCTCTCTTTTCCCTTCCCCTTAACCGTCCCACTTTACCCCGTGACCAGTAACTAACTGCAGTGTTCTTTAAAAGGTAAATTGGCTAGACTTGAGGCTCAATGGTGGACTGATCCCCTAGCATGCACGGCCATGGGTCTGGTTTTCAAAGCAGAATCTTGAAAAGGCAGAGAGTTCCACCGTGTCTTTGAGAGATGCACAATTTTCATGTATTGAGCTTTCTTAAAGTGAGGCCCTTCCCATTTAGGGATAAGTGGAATTCAATTTAGGGATCAATGTTGTTCTAGGCCAGTGGTTCTCAGTCTCCTTAGTGCTGCGACCCTTCAATAATAGTTCCTCATGTTGTGGTGACCCCAACCATAAAATTATTTTCATTTCTACTTCGTAATTGTAATTTTGCTACTGTTATGAATCATAATGTAAATATCCATGTTTTCTGGTGGTCTTAGGAAATTCCTGTGAAAGGATCATTTAACCCCCACGTTGAGAACCATTGTTCTAAGCCAAGACTTGGGGGAATGAATCACTCTACTGGTAGCTGGGTCTAGCTTTGGCGCATTGCTGGCAGATCCTGTATTAGATGTTATGTGGCCTTGCCTCCTCTGCCCTAACCGAGGTCAGGTTTGCCAGCTCCTGAAGCTGCCTTGCAGTCATGGTGAAATATCTGACACCAAAACCTCAGGGGGCAGGGTCTGTTTCAGCTCACAGTCTCGGAGGGTTCAGAATGTAATCAGTTGGCCCATGTTCTTGGGCAGAGCATCATGGTGGTGAGAGCTTCTCTGGTGAAGGAGGCGCAGGAAGGAGTCATAGCCACCAGCTGGGGACCAGGCCCAGAACATGTGAGCCTTCTGTGGGACATTTCACAACCACTCTGTAACTGTTCTTGCTAATGTTTTCCTTCCGTCAAAATGTTCATGGAAGCTTCCCACTGTTAACACCGTTAATGTATATTTTACTTATTATTCGTATGTGTGCAGGGGGTGGGGTAGCCCGTGAGGGGGGAGCTGGTCAGAGGACAACTCTCGGGAGTCAATTCTCTCCTTCCACTGTGGTCGTCAGGCCTGTACAGAAAGGGCTTTTACCTGCTGGACTCATTTCACAAAGGAGGAAACCACACTCCTGATTGTCCCAGTGACACTTAGAGCCTTCTAGCAAAGGCAAGATACAGCCTTGGGGAAGGGACTGGACCATGTCGTTGTTTGTTTTTGCTCTTTTACTCTTTAGGGGAGCCCAGCACCCAGATCCCAAATAAACCACACGTGGAGGCTTATTCTTAATTATAAGCCTGGTCTTAGCTTGGCTTATGTCTTGCCAGCTTTCCTTAACTTAAATTATCCCATCTACCTTTTGCCTCTGGACTTTTTCCGTTCTCTTACTTCTGTAAATCTTACTCTTACTCCGTGGCTTGCTGTGTGGCTGTGTGGCTGTGTGGCTGGCCCCTGGGTCCTCCTCCTTCTCTCTCTCTCTTTTCTAGATCTCCTTTCTTTTCCTCTCCTCCTCGATTTCTCCTTCTATGTATCCTGCCAGCCAGCTCTGCCTATTTCTCTCTCCTGCCTCACTATTGGCCGTTCAGTTCTTTATTAGACCATCAGGTGTTTTAGACAGGCACAGTAACACAGCTTCACAGAGTTAAACAAATACAACCAAAACAAAAGTAACACACCTTAAAATAATATTCTACTACAGGACCAGGCTGGGGCAGGCAGGAGGTGGGGAGGCTCACCCAGGGGGCGGGGCTTCTGAGAGGACAGCAATATCAGAGCAAATGAGCACTGGGCAGAAACACAGGGGAAAGCCTTGTCCTTCCAGGTCATGGTTTCTATAGTAAAGTGGAATGATTTAAAAAGTGTGGTATGGTTTACGCCGGGCAGTGGTGGTTCATGCCTTTAATCCCAGCACTCAGGAGGCAGAGACAGGTGGATCTCTGTGAGTTCAAGGCCAGCCTGGTCTACAGAGCAAGATCCAGGACAGGCACCAAAACTACACAGAGAAATCCTGTCTTAAAAAACAAAATAACAACAAAAAAGTGTGGTATGGCCAGACATGGTGGCACATGCCTTTATTCCCCGGGTGGAGCTCCAGGAGTCTAGTTAGCGAGAAAGAAGAGGGTTTATATGAGCGAGAATTGTTGAAACCAAGGTTGGATAAAGCACAGGAATAAATAACCAAACGAATGGAAACACATGAACTATGAACCAATGGCTGAGGGGCCCCCAACTGGGTCAGGCCCTCTGAATGGGTGAGACAGTTGATTGGCTTGATCTGTTTGGGAGGCATCCAGGCACTGGGACCGGGTCCTGTGCTCATTGCATGAGTTGGCTGTTTGAAATCTGGGACTTATGCAGGGTCGCTAGGCTTGGCCTGGGAGGAGGGGACTGGACCTGCCTGGACTGAGTCTACCAGGTTGATCTCAGTCCTCGGGGGAGGCTTTGCCCTGGAGGAGATGGAAATGGGGGGTGGGCTGGGGGGAAGGGAGGGGGCGGGAGGGGGGAGAACAAGGGAATCCGTGGCTGATATGTAGAACTGAATTGTATTGTAAAATAAAATAAAATTAAAAAAAAAAAGTGTGGTATGGCCAGACATGGTGGTCTTTATTCCCAGCACTCAGAAGGCAGGGGCAGGCAGATCTCTGTGAGTTCAAGGCTAGCCTGGTTTACAGAGTGAATTCCAGGACAGCCAGGGCTGCTACATAGAGAAACTCTGTCTCAAAAGACAAACAAAACAAGACCAAAAAAAAAAGGTGTAGTGTGGTGTTGACACAGTGTGAGTAGGGGATATCTTGATTGGTAGTTCAGAACACAGGTGAGATGGGAAATAGAGCTGTGTATATTAGGAGACTTGGAATACTGAGGGGGAGCATCCCTCATATGAAATGCTGGGGATCAGAAAAATTCAGAATATATTTTTCAGGTTTGAGTTATTTGCATATGCAAATGAGGTGTCTTGGGAGGGACCAAGGTTAAACAGGAAGTTCATTCTTGCTTTATCTACAGCTCAGACACAGCCAGGAGGTAATTTTTATGTGATGTTCACACCTGTGTTTTGACTGTGACTTGTCACAAGAAGTCAGGGGTAAGCCTGCTGCTTGTCAGCACTGAAGAAGTTTGTGATTTTAGAGCATTTTGAATTTTTGGATTTTTGGTATTCTCAACCTGCATAAAAGAATCATTTAAAACCAGTGGAGAAAGAAGGAGCCATCTGTCAGGGTTCAAAGCAATAAGCCAGTCACTGAGAAAATGAAGTCAGATCCTTACCTCACACCTTGTAATAGCTAAACTCTAGAGTCTGGATGGACTGACAAACTTCTGTAAGCATGCTGGGAAAATACGAGAGAGTGTGCTAGGTAGTCACAAGAAGCAAAGCCAGGAAAGGCTGATCAATGACCCAGTGAGCTGCAGAAATGTAAGGCAAAAGCAGCTTTATCCATAATTGCCAAAACCTGGGAGCAACCAGGATGCCTGCCTGTAGACTAAGGAACAAATGAACTGTGGTCTGCCCAGACCTTGGACATTTCTTCAGAAATGAAAACAAATGGGCATTCCAGCCATGAGAGGACTTGGAGGGACCGGAAATGCTTAGTGCTTGGTGACCCACTATCCGACTCCAACATTACCACAGGACTGTGGAGACAGGAAACAGATGAAAGGCTGCAGCCAACTTAGCAGGCGTGGAGAGGACGGTGAGCAGGTGGAACCAGGAGAGCTTGAGACTTAAAACTCTTTTGGATGGCGCTGAATGGTGGACACATATCGCTACAGAGATGCCGGCCGTGGGTGTGCTGTACAAACAGCAGTCATGGGACTCACCGAGAGTTTTGGTGAAGAGCAGTGCTCAGACTTTGGCTCCTCCACAGGAGGAAAGAAATTGACTACTGAACTGAGGGTGGGGAGAGGCTATGAGCACTCTGCCTGCCAATCAAACTTCTCAGGAAAACAAAATCTGTTACTGAAAAAGAAAGATGCAGAGGAGACAAGCAGTCAGCTTTGCCGTCCATGCAACAGCCAGGATTAGTAGTCTGGGTACATAAAGAACCTCTAGCATGCCATAGAGAGATTGTGTGTGTGTGGTATATGGTGTGAGTGTGTATGTGCGTGGTGTATGTGTGTGTGTGTGTGGTGTGTGAGTATGTACAGTATGTGTATGTGTGCATGTGTGCGTGCATGTGTGTCTGTGTGTGTGTGTTATGTATGAGTATGTATAGTATATGTGCGAGAGTATGTGTGTGGTGTGTGTGTGATATGTGCATGGTGTAGTATGGCATGTGTGGTGTGTGTGGTGTTTGTGTGTTGTATGTGGGGGGGTATAGTGTGTGGGATTTGTGTGGGGGTGTAGTGTATGTATGTGGTGTAATGAGTACAGTGTGTGTATGTCAGATGTATGTGTTCACATGGGGTGTTTACATGTATGAATGTCACATGGAGATCCAAGGTTGATGTCTCTGTCTTCCTCTGTTGGTCTCCTTTCTTTTTTGAGGCAGGGTCCCTCACTGAACAGCCAGGCCAGCTGGCCAATGAGTTTCAGGGATCATCTCTCTCCACCCATACCCCAGAGCTGGACTTGGCTAGCTTTATGTGGGACCTGGATGCAGGTCCTCACACTAACCTGCAGCACAAATTCGATCCACTGAGCATTCCCCAGCTCCCTAAGGAAATAGGTTTAGAAGATGCACATGGGCGAGGCTGGAGAGATGTGTGAGTGAGGACAGCACCTGATGAGCCAGTATAAGGACTTAAGCTCTGAAATCCAGAACCCAGGGCTGCACACAACTGTGACCAGTTCTGATGGGGGACAGACGCAGAAGAGCTGCTGGGACTTGCTGGCCACCAGCTCAGCTCCAAGTTCAATAACAGACCATGTCTCAAAAGGAATAAAGTAGAGATCGGTAAACCAGGACACCCAACGTCCTCCTCAACCTCCAGGAGAACCTGCACACGTGTGCCCACATATCACACATTGCACAGACCGTACACACATACATACCACATAGTATACACACCACACACGCATACACCACACACACCACATACACATACCCACAATACATACATACACCTACCACACTACATACACACACCACACACTACACACACACACCATACACTACATACACACACAGACACTACACACATCACACATAGATTCACACGCACCACACATTCTATACCCTACCACACATATACACACCCTATCACACACACACCACATATACACACACATACATACACACATACAGACACCACAGACATACAACACACACACACACACACACACACACACACACACACACACACACACACACAAGACTGAGGAAGGATGCGGCCACACATGCTCAAAGAGGAGGAAGCAGGAACAGTTCATAAAGAGCAACGCCCAGCTCAGCGGCACTAAGGGACAATAGCACACAGCGTGGCCGTGGGAGGGTTAGCTCTTTAGTACCTCACAGCATCAAGCGTTGGTAAGGCCTGGGAGGAGCATTGCAGGGAGCTGCCTGCTCCTCGTCACCTGCCCTTGGCCGGAGACCTACAACAGCCTGGAACCCTCTGTCTCAGAGCCCTGCCCTGGGGTCCCGTGTGGAAGGCTGGGGTGAGGGCTGTGGCTCAGCTCACAGGGCCACGGTGTACTCCTCGCCTCTGCTCCGCTCCTGGGACTTCACCTTGGGAGCTCAAGGTTGGCTGTGGACGGGGTAAATGGTACAAATAGGACTTCCCGTTCCTTTCTACCCTCCTTCTATTTGGAGTTGCTAGGCGTTTACCTCCACACGGCGAAGCACGAGGCATCAGCTCCTCCCATCTCCTCATCTCCTTTACTTCATCTGCCCTCACCACGGTTTCTCATCACCACTTCTTCTTCTTTTTTTTTTTTTTTTTTTTGGTTTTTCGAGACAGGGTTTCTCTGTGTAGCTTTGCGCCTTTCCTGGAACTCACTTGGTAGACCAGGCTGGCCTCGAACTCACAGAGATCCACCTGCCTCTGCCTCCCGAGTGCTGGGATTAAAGGCGTGCGCCACCACTGCCCGGCTCATCACCACTTCTTTCTTGCCTTCTCTTTAGCGGCAGGGCCAGGCATGACAGAGGCAGTGAGGGGGGGGGGCACAGCTGCCGTCTAGGCAGCGTGGGAAGAGGCCTGGCTTTGAGACCGTCTGGAGCCCTGGGAAGATGGCTGTTAGTAAAGTGACTGCCGGGCAAGGGTGAGCACCTGGGTGCAGATCACCAGAGCTCATATAAAAAGCTGGGTGAGGTGGTGCACCCCCAATCCCACTGCTAGGAAGGATCTGGGTCGGGTTCACTGGCCGGCTAGTCTTGGCAATTGGTGAGCTCCAGACTCCATTAGGTGGAGAGCAATAGAAGATGCCCGGTGTTGGCCTCTCCCCCCACCCCCACGCACATCTGGACACATACATGCATACATAGTTGATCGTAAATGCTTGGATACAACAAACGCCAAGAAAAGTTTTTCAAAGAATATTTGGAAGCTCAGTGTGTGGTGGTGATCTCAGAACTCAGGAACTCAGGAGCATATGGCTGTTAAATTCAAGGCTACGCTCATCTATAAGATAAGGTTTAGGCCAACAACAACAAAAACAACAAAAACCAGAACAACATAAAACAAACCACACAACACCACCAACAAAACTCAAGCGAATCTACATCTGAACCTGTCCTGGTTAGTGTTTTGGGTTTTGTTTTTAACTTGACACAAGTTAGAGTCATCTGGGAAGAGGGAGCCTTGACTGAGAAAATGCCCCCATCTGATTGGCCTATAGGCAAGTCTTCGGGTTCTTTTCTTGACTGATGGTTGATATGGGTGGGTCCAGCTTACTGTAGGAGGTGCCACCCCTCGGGAGGTGGTCCTGGGTGCTATAAGAAAGTAGGCTGAACAAGCCATGAGGAACAAGCCAGTAAGCAACACTCATTTATGACCTCTGTCTGCATCAGCTCCTGCCTCCAGGTTCCTGCCCTGGACTCCAGCCTTGACTTCCCTCCATGATGGGTATTTCCTGAGAGCTGTAACATGTTGGTCTCCTTTCTTCTTCTCATCAGGACTGTCTCCCTGTAATAAGCATAGTGAAAATGACCTTTAGACATGTAAACACAGCTTAGTCAGGATCCCCACGACACCCACGGCTGCACCCGATAACCAGAACTTAGTGACTTCACTCATTCAAGATAACCAGACTCAGTCCTAGACCCCATGACACCCACTGGACAGCATATGAGAGACCAAGAGCAAGGCTCTGCTCTGCACATTTGGAGAGACCCCCACCTTGATCTGCCCTGCTGCTGGAGAGTCTACCCCCAAGATCCTGACCCTCAAATCAGAGACTTCTGTTAGAGACTGGACCTGACCTTCAGCTAAGATACATTGCACAGGCGAGTAGCCTTGGGGAGATAGGCTTAGGACCATAGTTAGGAACTCAAGTGTGAACCTAGCGTGATGACCCTCAGCATAATAAAATGTAACTATGCGACCTATGTACATTTACCTTCTTGCTTGAGACACTCCCATATCTTAGGGTTGGCCACACAGGAGGCCTTAGATGACAGTCTATAGCCCGATCCCCAAGAGATGTGCTCTGTTTAGTAATGATCCCAGTGGCTGTAAAGATTAGTGCCCGGTGGGCATCCGATACCAAGGCTGCCCTATCTTGGGTCCCTTGAGATTCCCCACACATGCCACGATCCTCAGCTTGAGGATGACGGAAAGACTGGAGATTCAGAGAGGTCATGGGCTTAGCCCCAAACCACACAGAGAAAGTGTGTTAGTGCCCATCCCCATAGTCCTCCAGCTCACACTTCTTCAACTAGTGAGTTACCCCCACGTCACAACGCTGCACACGCTCAGAGCTAAACAGTCCACGGAACATTTCCTCCAGCTGCATTGGCTGTGTCGTGGGTTCCTCGTGTGTCACTGTAACCACACCACCTGGCAGGAGCAACCTAAGCAAAAAGGTTTACTCTGGCTTGTGGTTCAAGTCCACCGTGGTGGGGGAGGCAGGCTGTGTGGCTCTTTCTTGGCAGCAGGTGTATGGCAGTGGCTGCTCAGGTCATGGTGGACCAAGAGGCGAGAACAAGACAGGTCAAGAGGCGGGGATAATGGGTCCACCCTGTGACCTACCACCTTCGGTTGGCCCCACTTCCTACGGTGTCCATAGTTTCCATAAAAGCACCCCCTGCTGCAGCAGGAACAAGTGTTCAAAACGTGAGACAGTGGGGACATTCCATGGGGGGCATTTAAGATTCACACACACACACACACACACACACACACACACACACACACACATCATCCCATTCTTTTCAAAATACTGGTTGTGTTAAAAAGAAACCTGTGAAGTTGATTTTATAACCCTCTGCAACAGTGGTTCCCAACCTTCCTAATGCTGTGACCCTTTAATACAGTTCTTCATGTTGTGGTGACCCCCCAGCCATAAAATTATTTTCATTGCTACTTTATAACTGTGATGTTACTACTGCTATGAATCGTAATGTAAATCTCTGTGTTTGCTGGTGGTCTTAGGAGCCCTGAGAAAAGGGTCAGAGACCCACAGGTTGAACATTGGAGGCCACTCCTTCCACGAGGTCTTTCTAACACAGGTGTCAGCAAGCCTGAGTGCAGGCTGAAACCAGTCCATTGGCTGCTTTGTAATAAAAAAGTTTTATTGGGGAAACTCTAAGTTAACATGTCACCCATAGCCAGTTGGATGAGTTAAATAGTTTTAACAGAGACCACCTGGCCCCCAGCCTCAAATGTTTACTTGTGGCCCCTTTCAGGAACTGGTTTCTAACATATACCTGCTTGCTTTGCTTAAACTTCCGCAGGGCTGCCCTAGATCCTCTGGACCACCCCACAGCCTCTCAGCCTCTGCTCCCAATAATTAATGTTCCTTCCATGGGGTCCATGCACTCTCAATACTAACAGGCCGGCTGGCAAGTGGCTGGGGGGCGGGTGTCCTTGACATGGGGATGAGGTCCTTCCCTGGATCCTGACACCTGCTCTGCTCCACAGGCCTCCTGGGAATGGTCGCGCACATGATGTACACACAGGTGTTCCAGGTCACTGTGAGCCTTGGCCCTGAAGACTGGAGACCTCATTCCTGGGACTATGGGTGGTCTTTCTGGTAAGTGACCTTTGACCTTCAGGTATCAGAATCTGAGTCATGCTGGGTACACAAAGGAGTGTGTCAGGATCCTTTGGCTTGTGAATGGCAGAAACCCATGCTTACAAGAACAAGGGTGCTTATTCATTGATTTAACCCAGGGTGTGGGTGGTGTATGGGACAGGGGTGAGGGGTGGGGGTGGGAGTGGGCACACATAACCATCTGGGACTCTGGGTTGTGACAAAATCCTGCCCCTTCAATCTGAACAAAGAGACCCTGGGGCTCAGTGGTGGTAAGCAAATTCCCCCATGGCCAGTGTGTCCTTCACATGCAGAGATGAGGCCTCCTTCTCCAGCGTAGGCTGAGGTCCTGAATGTCCCTCTGATGGACACATGTCCTTTTCTTTCTCCTGAATGGTCATGCAACTGGGGAGTGGCTTGAGGGTAGTGTTTCAGCTCAAGCAGGCCAACCTCTGGAGCTAGGAATGAGTCCCAAGGTGTCTAGGTGGACTGCATGCTGGGTGATCCCTGTAATGTCTGCTTCAGGCACAGCTGGATCCAGATCCAGTGAGTTCCTCGGGGACCCAGTCTTTCTCTCTCCCTTCCTCAGTCTCTCATGGCTTCAGTCTCAGGCAGCTTTCCTCCACAGTGGTGATAAAGATGGTTGCCAAGCACCACTCCAGAACACCTTACAAATGTACTGCAACCAAAAAGGGGAAGGGTGGGGGGTGGGGCAGGGGTAGGAAGTGGGGGTGGGAGTGGTTTCGTTGGCTTATGTGATCATTCATGAGCCAATGATTTAAATCCTGGGGAAATGAGAAGGATCTGAAGGGTTGTACCCGAGTCACATGGTCCAGAGCATCCCTTCCACAGGGAGTGGAGAGATTCACAAGGACACAGGCCTTGCCCTGGTGGCTGGGGACACACGTTGGCTGGGTTATTCAGCTTATTTCCTGAGCGCTGTGGCTCTGGACACACAGTGGCTAGTCTGTGGCCTTTCTCCACAGTGCTGGAGTTGCAGCAGTGGTGGCTCAGGTCCCATGGGTCCTAACAGGGTTCTGGGTCAATACTTCAGGGAGACTGGGGGGAACTCAAGAAACCTGACTGAGGAGCGCAGCCCTGGCAGCAGAAAGGAATGGAGTCCAGCGGTTTGGTGCTCACGGTGATGAGCGACAGGTGTTCTAGGTATGGTTCTCCAAACCTGCAGCACTCCACAGACTTCTTAGATGGCTACCACCCAGGGTTTAACATGAACAGTGACCTCCTATTGCCTATGTGGGAACCAAGGCTCAGAAAGGGTAGGCTGCTTGCCCTGGGTCACACAGCTTTCGTGCAGCACTGGGATTTGACTGCACCCCAGGCCACTCAGCAGCCCCTGGCTCCCGCTGCCGCACTGGGCTCCCACGCTGAGCCTGCTGGTTTTGGCCATGGGACTTGTGTTTCCCTTCGGCCTGGCTCCTTTCCCCACACTGCCTCCCACATAGCACCAGATTCCACAGGACTTATTAAAGCCGCCCACCATGAGGCCTGGATTAAGGCTGACACATCCCTCCTTGTCACAGAGAACTGCAGGACAGATAGCCCCATTTCTCATTCCTCGTCCACTGAAGCCAAAGGAGGCCATCTCTTTCGCTTCGTATATGCGAGGCCATTTGTTAAAATTCTCGCCCAAGCCTCCCTGGCTCACTCCAGGCAGGACGTGAGAGACCAGTGTTGAGGGAGGAAGCCCCAGCCTCCAGCCTGAGGCCCATCAGGAAGTATGGGGCTGAGGACCCAGGGATGGTGAGCATTCAAGGCTGGTGAGCATTCTCTGGTGGACACCCGTGCTGCAGTTGAAGGTCCCCGTGGTTATGTGTGTGGTGCACCCCAGTCTCAAATTGCATCTTGAGCAGCCCAGCAGGAGACTGTGGCAATGCTGAGGGTGATAGACAGGTCTTAGGGTGAGGTCAAGTTCAAAGCTGATGGACAAGTCCCTTACCCCTGTGTGTCTCAGCATTGTCAGTTGTACAATAGAGACTGCCACTTCTGCTTCAGGGGTGGCAGCCCATTCATTCTCTGTTGATGGATAGAGTACATCACCTAACAGCTACTGGGTTCAAGGAAAACTGCATTACCTCATATGGCTTTGCAGGTTGGTCCTAGCTTGCTAGCAGTGGGTGGTGGCCAGAGCAGCTTCTTGTGCATGGTGGCCGGTCCCCAGGGACAGTGTCCCATGATCAGCATTTCAAGTGACCCAGGTGGAAACCGAAGGCTTTGTGTGTGAGGTCCTGTGTCACTATGCGGCACTCTGTGGTCCAAGGCCAGGTGCAGGGGCTGTGGCCCTTGGTAGCAGCTCTCGTAGACAGAAGCAAAGAAGTAAGGCTGTGCTCTGGGGCCACCCAGGCTGAGGTAGTCACTCAGACTTGACGGGCGTGTTGGTGTGGGCGAGGCCAGCTTCTAGTATCCATACAAGGCAGATGTTCTGTGAACAACAGTGGTCATGGAGGATACCCCAGCCACCAACATTCAGTGTTACATAACCTGATGTCCACCTGCCCACATCTGGGGGAGTACTCCAAGATGCTCTTCCCTAGGCTGTCTCGGCTCTCCTTAGCCCACCCAGAACATGCCAGGCAAGACAGTGGTGGGTGTCCAGCTGGGAGTAAAGGCTGGGTAGAGTGAGAGCTGTGTGGGCCAATAGCTCCGGACAAGACTTGGTGAGTGGCTGCCTCAGCCTGCCTTTGCCTCCCAAGGAGTCGCTGGCCCCACTTCTGGGATCAGAACATTAGCGACAGCGTGGAGTGTGGGGCCCTGGGGAGTCCCATGGTTAGCCTCAGAGACTGCCTGCTGCCTGAAACACCACTCGGCCTGTGGAAGGTTTGCTGGGCCCGAACCTAAACTGGTAGTTTTCTAACATCTGCAGAGCTTAGGCTCCCACGTGGCAGTGCAGGTTTCCGGCGTGTGGCCTGTTGGAAGACCTGTCTGGCCTGTGCCTAACCATCCATGTTGGGTGACATCGTGGCTCAGGCAGGACAAACAGTGACTGACCTCTGCTGTCCAGTTCTCTCCAGTCACCACCATAAACTATTGCCTCCTCACTTGCCTGACCCTGCTGGGAGGGCCAAGAGAGTACAGATGTCGTCCTGAACAAACATTTTCCTTCTGTTCTGCTCTTGATCAAAATGCTGGGGAGAGAGGGCTTCTTGACTTAGCAAAACACATGGAGCAAATCCCATCCAAGCAGTCTCTCTGAAGACTGTAGATGAGAACAGCCAGCCCTAGTGTAGACCAGAACAGCCCCAGTGTAGACCAGAACAGCCAACACGAGTGTAGACCAGAACAGCCCTAGTGTAGACCAGAACAGCCCTAGTGTAGACCAGAACAGCCCCAGTGTAGACCAGAACAGCCCTAGTGTAGACCAGAACAGCCTAGTGTAGACCAGAACAGCCTAGTGTAGACCAGAACAGCCCTAGTGTAGATGAGAACAGCCCTAGTGTAGATGAGAACAGCCCTAGTGTAGATGAGAACAGCCCTAGTGTAGACCAGAACAGCCCCAGTGTAGACCAGAACAGCCTAGTGTAGACCAGAACAGTCCTAGTGTAGATGAGAACAGCCCTAGTGTAGATGAGAACAGCCCTAGTGTAGATGAGAACAGCCCTAGTGTAGACCAGAACAGCCAGCCCTAGTGTAGACCAGAACAGCCCTAGTGTAGACCAGAACAGTCCTAGTGTAGACCAGAACAGCCCTAGTGTAGACCAGAACAGCCAGCCCTAGTGTAGACCAGAACAGCCCCAGTATAGACCAGAACAGCCCTAGTGTAGACCAGAACAGCCCTAGTGTAGACCAGAACAGCCCCAGTATAGACCAGAACAGCCCTAGTGTAGACCAGAACAGCCCTAGTGTAGATGAGAACAGCCCTAGTGTAGACCAGAACAGCCCCAGTATAGACCAGAACAGCCCTAGTGTAGACCAGAACAGCCTAGTGTAGACCAGAACAGTCCTAGTGTAGATGAGAACAGCCCTAGTGTAGACCAGAACAGCCCCAGTATAGACCAGAACAGCCCTAGTGTAGACCAGAACAGCCTAGTGTAGACCAGAACAGCCCTAGTGTAGATGAGAACAGCCAGCCCTAGTGTAGACCAGAAGAGCCCCAGTGTAGACCAGAACAGCCCCAGTGTAGACCAGAACAGCCTAGTGTAGACCAGAACAGCCCTAGTGTAGATGAGAACAGCCCTAGTGTAGACCAGAAGAGCCCCAGTGTAGACCAGAACAGCCCCAGTGTAGACCAGAACAGCCAACACGAGTGTAGACCAGAACAGCCCCAGTGTAGACCAGAACAGCCTAGTGTAGATGAGAACAGTCAGCCCTAGTGTAGACCAGAACAGCCCCAGTGTAGACCAGAACAGCCCTAGTGTAGACCAGAACAGCCCCAGTGTAGACCAGAACAGCCCTAGTGTAGACCAGAACAGCCAGCACGAGTGTAGACCAGAACAACCCTAGTGTAGAACAGAACAGCCCTAGTGTAGATGAGAACAGTCAGCCCCAGTGTAGACCAGAACAGCCCTAGTGTAGACCAGAACAGCCTAGTGTAGACCAGAACAGCCCTAGTGTAGACCAGAACAGCCCTAGTGTAGATGAGAACAGCCCTAGTGTAGACCAGAACAGCCCTAGTGTAGAACAGAACAGCCCTAGTTTAGATGAGAACAGCCCTAGTGTAGACCAGAACAGCCCTAGTGTAGAACAGAACAGCCCTAGTGTAGACCAGAACAGCCCTAGTGTAGACCAGAACAGCCCTAGTGTAGACCAGAACAGCCCTAGTGTAGACCAGAACAGCCCCAGTGTAGACCAGAACAGCCCTAGTGTAGACCAGAACAGCCAGCACGAGTGTAGACCAGAACAACCCTAGTGTAGAACAGAACAGCCCCAGTGTAGACCAGAACAGCCCCAGTGTAGACCAGAACAGCCCTAGTGTAGATGAGAACAGCCAGCCCTAGTGGCACATTCTTGGAATCCTAGGTGATGCCAGGAGGATTATGAATTTGAGTCCAGCCTGGGCTACATAGGAGATCCTGTCTCAAACACACACACACACACACACACACACACACACACACACACACACACACACACACACACACACACCTAAAAGTCCCCGAGGGGCTAAATAGTTCAGCCCAGGCCACACAGGAGAAGAGTGAGTTGGGTCCCTGAAAAGCTTGTCTCCTGTCCTGGAGGTGACCCTCTGCACCAAGCCCCCTGTCCCCTGGGATAAGGGACCCTCACTGGTGCTCTTCCTTCCTCCCCATCTCCCTGACGTCATGGGGGCTGGGCCCTCCGGGCTGTTTCCTTGCTGAGGACTACTGGACCCCCATTCTGCAGGCTGGTCCCAGCAGGTACCTCTGCTGCAGTACTCTAGGATTGCCTGAGGGCCCCAAGGCCACTGTGGGAGTTCTGCTGGGTTGGCTGGTGCTCTTTCCAGAGGCTGTGGTCAGCAGAAACTCTGGCCTCCTTTTCTCTAAGATCAGGACAGCTAACAGACTGCACTGCCCACAGGTGTCCTTGGAGGCCCCTAGAGCCTACAGTCATTTTGCTCCCAATGCTCCTTGGCTCAGAGGGTGGCCTGGGTTAGGCATTTGTGCCCTGTCCCTACAGTGAACCCGTGCCCTCAGTATGCAGCTGTCTGTGGGATCCCCCTTGATGCTCTGTTATTATCCCCCCCTCCATGCAGGGCCTGGGGTCCATTGCCAAGTGGCAGATGGGTGCCTTCAGATCTACTCTCCAGCATGCCTCTGTGACTCCCAGGGGACAGAGGAGGTGGAAAGCCACGCTCTCCTGCCACACCACCCTCTCTCTTGTCCCCAAGTGTCCACTGTGCTCTTAGCTGTGACCCCAAGCCAGCCACCCCTATACTTCCCTGCACCAGCTCAGCAGTGTGATGCAGACACTAGAAGTTTCCAGGCCCAGAGACTTCAAGCTGTGCTATGTGCAGGTACCCTGGGAGTCTGGGGAAGAGGGCCTGGAAGATCAGAGCTGGTGGGATGTAGTCTGAGCCCCACCCCAGCACACCAGGGAACAGTGTCTTCTTATCTGCTTTTAACCAGTTTTTATTCTCTGTGTTAACTCATTTGTTTATCCATTCCACAATTTATTTCTTGAGTACCTGCTGTGTGCCACGCACTGTTCTAGGTGACATGGCATAGCAGTGAAGCAGACGGAGCATTTGGGTGTGTGAGGGGAGGGGTAACCCACACAAAGCAGGACTTCTAGGAAGTCAGAGAGGATGTGTCTCCCACTGCCCTGATCTACACAGCTCAGTCCTTGGATGGGCCACAGTAAACAGACCTGGAAGATGCTGGAAGGTGGAGAGAAGCCAGGAGACTAGACGGAGGAGTAGCACTCAGATGTGCCCTCCTCGTGCGCAGATCCCAGAGTTGGAGCTGATGGAGTGGACAACACAGCCATGTCAGAAGGCGCAGACAGAATGACAGCCAAGGGTCAGGAAGGGTCACCATTCTGGTCACTTCTCCTGTCACTGTGATAAACTGGCCAAAAGCACTCCAGGAAGAAAGGGTTTATTTCAGCTCACAGCTCCAGGCAGTCCCTCCTGGGAGGTGGAGGCAGCCGGAGATGGAAGCATCTGGTCACATCACACCCACAGTCGGGAAGTTGAGAGTGAGGAGTGCTCGAATTCTCGCTTGGCTCACTCTCTCCCTTCCCTGCTGCCCAGGACTAGAGCCCAGGGAAGGGTACCGTCACCAACGGCTGGGTCTTCTCGCCTCAAGTGACTTATCAACATAGTTCCTCACCGCCATGTCCAGAAACTGAATAATGGATGCCTCACAGGTACGCCTAGAGGCTGTCTCCTAGGTGATTTCAGGTCCTGTCAGACAATTAACACTAATTCTCATCAGCTGCTAATGGAGATGAACACTTAAAGGCAACATGTCCCTGCTCTAGTCACACCGCTGCCCCCACCCAGGAAATCCCTGTGGTTCCCCACTCTGGGCAGCACAGATGGAGCTGAGATGCTACCTTAGCAGACCTGACCGAGGCCCCCAGCTTCCTCAGGTGCTGAGTGGTAGCAGAATAGGGAGCCCCACTCTCAGGTCGGCAGCAAGGCCTCCCACTCAGTGCCGGGGAGACCACGTGGATGTGTGGACTAAGGACTCTTGCAGGTATGACAAACACCCCATGCAAACCCCTTGGAGGCATCAGTGGGGATCCAGGGATTTTGCCAGCTTACCCAATGGTGATGAAACCACCCTCCCCATGGAGCCATAGAAGGCCACAAGGAGCCGGATGACACACTCTTGTTCGTCTCTGCCAGGTCATGTCAGTATCGAGGTGTGATGAGCAACAGGAAGGTCAACCCCTGCCCAGCAGAAGTCAGGAACCCTTACCACCTTGAACGGCAGTGGTGGCCTAGTGGGAAACTTTGAATCTTACACCTACTTGCTAGTTTCCGGGTGGGGCTCTCATTTTCCATGCCACAACGTGATCAAAGGAAGTCAGCTGAAGCAGAAGGATCAAACCAGACCCCAGGATCTCAGCAGAAATGCCCCCAAATGAGCCAGACATGATGGCTTACCACTGTAATCCCAGAATTTGGCGAGGCTAAGGCAGAAGGATCAATGTGAGTTTTAAGCCAACCTGAGCTACATGGTCAGGGGCCGGTCAGCTAGGGCTGCAGGTTAAGACCATCTCAAACAAACATCCAGGAATGTTTATAGACCATCCCATCCAACGACAGTTGAATGTGCATTGTTAAAGCAGCATGCCAAGACAGACTACATCCTGGACCATTAACAAACTCCAAGTGTTAAAAAAAAATAGGGAAGCCAAGTGGTGGTGGCACACGCCTTTAATCACAGCACTCGGGAGGCAGAGGCAGGTGGAACATTGTGAGTTCAAGGCCAGCCTGGTCTACAGAGTGAGTTCCAAGACAGGCACCAAAGCTACACAGAGAAACCCTATCTCGAAAAAAACAAAACAAAAAAACCCAAACAAACAAACAAAAAACCAAAATAATAAGGAGAAAAAGAAACCAAATAAAATGTGTTTTTTGGCCACAGAGAAATCAAAGATAGAAGAAAATCAGGAACCACTTGTAATCTAAAGAACACACTTCTCAACAGTCCCTGAGCCACAGGAGGGGCCTCAAGGAAAACTTTAAAGTACGTTGAAGTGAAAAAAATTAAAATACATTTCAAACATTGTGGAGCCAAAGTATCACCGAGAGGATAAAGAACAACGCTAACTGTTTCCTTATCAAAGAGGAAGAGGGGGACGGGAGGGGCAGCTCAGTGGTTAAGAGTGCTTGCTGCCCAGTCATAAGGACCAGAGTTCAGATCCTACCTCCTACATATGTAACCCCAGCTCTGAGTGGGGCAGAGACAGTAAGATCACTGGAGCTTCCAAACGAGCCATGAAAATACAGGCCACATGTTCAGGGAGAGGCTCTGCCTCACAGGAATAGGCAAAGAGAGAGAGCGAGGGAGACACTTGATGCCTTCTGGCCTCTCTGTACACACATGCCCGAGTACTGCACACATGTGCACATGCGGTCATGCACACTAACACAGGCACACACACGAATTAACACATGAATCTTTTTTTAAAAAAGGGAAAGTGTTTTAAACCAGTTGTGAAAGTTTTTACTCCAAAATTGTTTTTTAAAAAAGGAGCAAAATAGTTCCAAAACAAGCAAAAGGAAGAACAGAAATCAACAGAACTGAAAATGAACAACAGCAAAAAAAAAAAAAAAAAATTCTGCTTTTTAGAAAATATGACGAATAAAATTGACAGACCCTTAATGTTTTCACAACTAAAATGAGGTACAGCCACGACAGACCCTGAGAACTTCAGAACATGGCAAGATCATAGTACACAGCCATGACAGACCCTGAGAACATCAGAACATGGCAAGATCATAGTACACAGCCATGACAGACCCTGAGGACTTCAGAATATGGCAAGGCCATGGTACATGTGAACTTGACAACTGGATGGGACAAGGAAGTTCTTGTAAAAAGCACAGACTGGTACTTCCCATCCAGCAGGAAATAATGGGATATTCCAGTTTGGACATTCTAGTAACCACTAAGAACATTGAAATAATAGCTTTTAAATGCTCAAAAAGAAATCTCTAGGGCCACATGATCTTACTGGGATATCTTGCCAAATATTTAAATAAGAATTAATACCTATTTTCTGTCAGATAATAGAAGACGAGAGACCATTTAGCAATTTGTTTTATGAGGTTAGTGTTATTCTGATATTAAAACCAGACAAAGACAGTGCCAAAGAAGTAAGGCCAGGCAGCGTGGTGCACACCTTTAATCCCAGCACTCAGGAGGCAGAGCCAGGCGGATCTCAGCGAGTTTGAGGCCAGCCTGGTCTACAGAGTGAGATCCAGGAAGGCACCAAAACTACACAGAGAAACCCTGTCTCGAAAAACAAAAACAAAAACAAAAGAGAGAGAGAGAGAGAGAGAGAGAGAGAGAGAGAGAGAGAGAGAGAGAGAGAGAAGTAAGACTAATAGCAATCTTGAATATAGTTTTAAAAATCCTTCACAAAAGAATAACAAGCAGGGGTCTGGAATATGAGAGAGGATGCATATACCGTATTGAGGAGAGTTACTCAGTGATGAAGGAGTTGAAACTCAGTCAGTGCCATCTATCACATTAGCAGGCAAAGGAGGAACATCACACGATCATATCAACTGATAGGGAAAAAGCCCCTGAGCTAGTTCATGTTCTTAGAGATTCTCCCAGAAAATAAAGATGAATGGGGAATTTCAACCTGACAACAAAAACTGATAAGCACCTGTAGATAAGCGTTGAAATGATGTTGAAGGGCATTTTCTCTGTGATGTTGAAAACACCACTGTTGCTCAACTGGAAGTTCTGGTAGCACAATTAGGTATAAAAGGCAATAAAAGCCATACAGATCAGAAAGGAATATACAGATAATGATTGTCTATGCAGAAATAGCCAAGAAACCTGTCAAAAACTTCTCACACTGGATCGGCGAATTAAGCACAGCCTTAGGTTATAAGAAGAAAACACAGAGTCAGTTTTATTTCTATAAACTTGCAACAAAAAATTTGGACACAAGATAAAAACATAATGATATTTATACTAGAAAGAAAATTAAATGCATAGGCTTTAGACCAATAAAGCATTTCTAGAACTCATATGCTAAAAACTGAAAAACACCAATGAAAGAAATCACTGATCCTAATAAGTAGACTATGTTCATGAATCAAAACACTCAACATGAGGTCCATAGCACTTCTCAAAGTGGAATACAGGTTTAATATGACTCTTGTCAAAATTTTAGTAAGACTTATACATATGGATAGGATATTTTAAAATGGAAATGGAAATGCAAAAGAGATAGAATAGCTAAAAAAAAATTTAAAGGAGAAAGTAGGGTGACTCATTTTACCCAATTTCAAGACCTATTACAGTTATAGTAACCTATACTGATATTAGAGTGTGTGTGTGTGTGTGTGTGTGTGTGTGTGTGAGTGTGTGTGCGCGCGTGTATGGGGGGTGTAGACACATCCATCAATAGGACAAGACAAAGGGACTCAGCAACAGACCCAAGAACTCGCCCACCTAATTTTTGACAAAGGCACTAATCAGTTCAGTGGAGTGAGGACAAGCTTTTCCACAAATGGTGCTGGAGTTATTGGACACCCATAACAGAAAAACAACCTTCATCTAAATGCATTAAAACAAATCACAGGCCTAAGCAGAAGATGTAATATTATAAAAGTTTTAGGAAAATATAGGAGGAAAACCTTTGGGAACGAAGGCTCAGCAAACATGTTTAGATTTCATATCAAAAGCATAAAAGGAAAAATCAACCAATCAGATTTCCTCAACGTGAAACCCTTGTTCTGTGAAGCTGTCGAGACGTGCCACACTGCAAGAGAGTATCTTTAAACCACACATCTGATACGGGGCTAACTCTGAAGGGTGTTTTGAAAGAGAAATGCCGCCCATAGGCACAGGTATTTGAACTCTTGGCTCCCAGTTGGTGGTGCTGTTTGGGGGTTAAGGTGGTACAGCCTTGCTTCCTGGGGGCAGGCTTTCAGGTTGTATATTCTCACCCTACAGTTCCTCTTTTCTGATTGTGCTACCATTGAGGGTATGAGTTCTCAGCTTCCTGCTCCAGCCTCCAGGCCTGCTACTGTCATGCCCTCACACTGCCTTGATGGACTCAACCCTCCGAAACCATGAGCCCAAATAAACTCTCTCTTCCTTGAGTTGCCTTTGGTCTTGGTGTTTTATCACAGTAACAGAAAAGCAGCTAGCCCACCCAGTACACATAAAGAGCTGAACTCTGAAAACAAAGAAGACAGCAAGAACAACAAAACCTCCCAACTAAAAAGTGAACAGGCAAGAAAGTGTGCAGATCGCAAACAAGCAAATGAAAAGTTCGACACCTTTAGCTGTTAGGAAATGCACATTAAAGTCATGATGAGCTAGAACTATATGGCTCTTAGACCAGCTAAAATAACAAATAGTGACCCAAGCAAATGCGGGTGGGGTGTGGAGACACACACATTCTCAGCAATACCAAGAAAACTATTGATGGATACAACTGGAGTCACTCCCCCCAGAGAACTGTGCTAAGTGAAAAAAGCCAGCCCAGACACGCATGGTATATGTTCCCACCTATATCAAATTCTGGAAATGGCAGGATTCTAGAAATGAAGAACAGATTGGTGGTCGCCAAGGACCAGAGGAGGTCAGGAGAAAGTGTATGTAACTCTAAAACAGCAAAAGAAGGGATCCACTGTGCGCTGTGACTAGGGAGCAGCCTGGTCCTGATACTGTACCACAGTTGCACTCATTTTCTAATATTGGGGGAAACTGACTAAAGACAATTTAACTCCTCCCATCTCTCTGTATGTATTATGGTTTAATTCGAATCTATAAGTATCATACATTTTTTAATTAATTTAAAATCAAAGGATAATTAAAGGGGGGAAAGGATCCAAGAAAATTATATGGTGTGATGAGGACTGAGGCTTATTAGAGACAATGAGTGGGGGCTGAGAAGGTGACACCGGAGGCGAGAAGTAAACAGCTGGCCTGGGAGCCTGTGAAACGCTTGGACAGTAGAGAGTCCCAGGCTCCTGGGTGGTGGCTGGGATGTGCAATGCTGAGCTAGTCCAGGGTAGCACTTCCTGTGATTGAAGGTGCTGCATGAACAGTAGGTGGGGTGTGGACATGGTCTACAGATCATCCTGCTTTTGTGTCTGCCCAGCAGTTTCTGTTTGTCTCTGTGCCATCCCTGCAGCCTCTGTTCTATCCCCACACCCTAGGCCCCATCCCCACACCCTAGGCCCCATCCCTACATCCTAGGCCCCATCCCTACATCCTAGGCCCCATCCCTACATCCTAGGCCCCATCCCTACATCCTAGGTCCCATCCCTACATCCTAGGCTACATCCTAGGCCCCATCCCTACATCCTAGGCCCCATCCCTACATCCAAGGCCCCATCCCTACATCCTAGGCCCCATCCCTACATCCTAGGCTCCATCCCTACATCCTAGGTCCCATCCCTACATCCTAGGTCCCATCCCTACATCCTAGGCTCCATCCCTACATCCTAGGCTCCATCCCTACATCCTAGGCTCCATCCCTACATCTTAGTCTCCACCCTACATCCTAGGCTCCATCCCTATAGCTTTGGATCACTGCTGTGATAAAGCACTATGTATGACCAAGAGCAAACTGGGAGGAAAGGGTTTAGTTCATCTTACTCTTCCAGGAAACAGCTCATCACTAGGAGAAGTCAGGACAGGAACTCAAGCAGAGCTCGAACTGGAGGAAGGAATAAGCCATGGTGGAGTGCTGTTTACTGGTTCACTCCTCATGGATTGCTCAGCCTTCTTATAGCACCCAGGACCACTTTGCAGGGGTGGTACTGCCACATCAATCAATGATTAAGAAAATGTACCCACAGGCTTGCCTGTGTGACAGTCTTACAGAGGCACTTCCTCAATTGTGGTTCCCCCTTCTCAGGTAACTCTAACTTGTGTCAAGCTGACAGTAAACTAGCCAGGACAATCCCGGTGACCTAGGCACCATCCCCAGCCTAGGCATCATTCCTACAGACTGGGCTCTCGCCCTTCAGCCTTCTTGCTTTGCTCAGATCTCTGCCTGCACACTTTCTGCTTTATCCTTTGGCTGGGAGTAAAGGCTTAGTTAAAGTTAGTATTTCTGGATGTAAGGACTAAAAATTTACCTCAAAACTAACTTAGGCAAAAGAATGTGTTTACATGGATAAGTAAATTAGGGCTTCTGTTGCCAGTGGCAGAAAGCTAATAGGAGTTGGCTGATGGGGGAAAATCCAAAGAAAAGGATCTGGGTTCCCATGAGCGACAGGTTCAAGGACAATAGCATTGGCTCCTTAATGCCTCTGCTTTCTCCTGGGTCACCTTAAATCTCGGGTTGGGTGGTGGCAAGATGGTCCCCGGCAGTTTCTGGCAGACAGCTCACCAGCTCAGCAGCCCAGGAGAGATATGATCTCGTCTCCATAGCTCCAACCAAAGTTCTGAGATGGTATCTCCTGATCCAGACCTCGGGCCGTGGGCCATCCTTAAGCTAAGGGCTGAAGCAACAGGAAGCAACACTTTGATTGGCCAGGCCTAGTCAGGTGCTCATCCCTAGGGGTTGAAGGCAGGCCAGATCCACCTAACCTATGTGGCCTGAGAGTATAGAAGTACTGTTATCAGAAGCAGGAATGGACACTGGGCAGGCCAAACTAACACTCCAAAATTCTCCAAACATGTGTCTTCATTCTTAAACCTCCGGTTGTACGTTTCCATCATGAGACATCCCAGACTAAGCTGGCATTTCAGCTCCATTGCTTAGGAAAGAGCACTTGATTGGATCAGCTTTGGCCACAGTCATCTATAATCTCTCTCTCTTTCTCCACTCTGTTTCTCCCTCTCTTCTTCTCTCCCTCCCTCCCTTCCTTCCTCCCTCTGTCTCTGTGTCTCCCCCCCACCCCCACCCCCGTGTGTGTGTGTGTGTGTGTGTGTGTGTGTGTGTAACACATTGAATACTTTAATGGCCATGGAAGTTCTTGGAGAGGCTGACACCTTAAAAATGTCCATTATAGACACCCCAGGCTTCTAGAAGATCTAAATTAGCTCCAAAAAGTGTGAGGAATCTATTAATGGGTTAGGCATGAGCGGAAAGAGGTGATTATTGAAGATCCATTTGAGAAAGGCCAAATCTACAGACCTTTCCTTTCTGGGGTTTGCTGAGGCTGTTGTCAAGAGGGAGGCAGGGCTGCCCTGATAACAGGGACCTAGGGGTGACAATGTTCAGAGAGCTACAGGTAGGCTGTAGGCAGGGAAAACCTGCAGCTCTCAGGTACTGTGGAAGGAGCCCATGAAATGAGACCAGAAGAGATCAGCAGCCTGGATGGAAACCAGGCCGGTGGGAACTGGAGCCAGGAGGGTTCCCCCGACGCCTGACACTAAACGGGTGTGTACAGTCCAGGTCAGAGGAATCAGGCAGGAGGCCACTTCTGCAAAGTAAGGCTGCAGTTAGGGTAGGTTCTCTGGCTTTGGGGTGCACTCCTCAGGTAGAGCAGCCAAGCAGCCCAGCTACAGGAGGGAAGATAACAGTGGACAGCTGAGCAGCAGTCAGAACTTCATCTCCCAGAGGGAGAGCTGGTAGACTGAGTCATAAAGAAGCAGGAGTGCCTGTCCCGGTGAGACAGCAGTGACAGCGAGCCTTTCCTGAGTGCCTCCATGTGCCAGCCACTAGTCTGGCGTGTTAATTCCTGCAACGGCCATGCTGTCCACAAGACTGGCTGTGTGGAGTGCATGGCACTGAGGTCAAGTATATTTTCCAGGGGCATGAGAGCAAAGGCAACTTAACCCTCAAGCTAAACAGGCCCCACCTCCTTCTCCAGCATCAACTTCAGTATCTTCAGTCACCCCCACTCCAGCATCCCTGCCTCCCACAGTGTGTGTGTGTGTGTGTGTGTGTGTGTGTGTGTGTGTGTGTGTGTGTATCCTGCTGCCTCATGTCCTCATAGCTTTGTACTGGTCCCTCTTCCCAGAATGTTCTTCTCTGGCCAGGACTTCTTCATCTTACCAGGACCAGCATGGTCATCACTGTATTCTGGATAACTGCCCCTGATTCCCTCTCCTTGCTCTCACAATAATGTGTCTTTGTCACAACGTGAAGACCACCGTCATTCTCCTGGATTATAGTGGAGTGGGAACAAGTCTTAGGGCCTGTAGCTGTGATAGGTAGACAAATGGTGCGTGGATGAGGCTCCTTGTCCCTGCCCACCCTCACTGTGGCATCTCTCTCCTGGTCTCTTGGCAGCTTGGCCTGGGGTTCGTTTACCTGCTGCATGGCGGCGTCTGTCACTACGCTCAACTCCTACACCAAGACAGTCATTGAGTTCCGGCACAAGCGCAAAGTCTTTGAGCAGGGTTACCGGGAGGAGCCGACCTTCATAGACCCTGAGGCCATCAAGTACTTCCGGGAGAGGTCAGTGTATACATGCTCACATCTGGTTAGTGCTAGGATTCTGAAGGCCAGGGCCTGACCTCAGTAGCCCAAAGACCCCATTCAAGACTGGAGCAAATGGTCTGACTGACATGATCTTGGATCTGGGACAGGCTGGGTAAGAGAGAGTATGGACTTCTGGGTTTCTGGGACATCAAATGTTTTGTGGGCATAAGATTGCTTAGGACTGGGTTAGAGAGATGGCTCAGAGGTTAAGAGGTTAAGCTGATCCTCCAGAGGTCCTGAGTTCAGTTCCCAACAACCACATGGTGGCTCATAACCATCTGAAATGAGATCTGGTGTGCAGGGACACATGCAGGCAGAGCACTATACATAATAAATAAATACATCTTTAAAAAAATGATTGCTTGGGACTTATGTGATCAAATTATGGTATAGCCAAAAAGGAACAACATGTGAGTGGTAACTGTTTAAGTCCTGGGTGACTTCAGCTATGATCAGAAGAAGGCTGAACCATGATGACTTCCTTCTTGGGCCCTGTAACGGTGCTGTGCGAAAGGATCCAGTAGTAGTGTTGGTGCTGGTCACCAGAAGCTGGTGACTTCTCAAGGTCAAGGACAAAACTCAATCACCTATGTTTTCAAAAAGGATCTGGGAACAACATGGGTGACAACAAATAGTGGATGGGTGTCTAGATAGATAAGTGAATGGGTTGATGGACAGATGGATGGGTGGATGGATGGATGGATGGATGGATGGATGGATGGAAAGATGGATGGATGGATGGATGGATGGATGGATGGATGGATGGATGGATAATGGATGGATGGATGGATGGATGGATGATAGCTGAATGCTTGGGTGGGTAGATTGGCAGTTGAATGGTTAAAATCTGGATAAGTATGTAAATGAGTAGATGGTAGCAGATGGATGGGTGGATGAATGAGTATATGGACAGATAAGTGAATGAGTGGGTAGATGAGATGACAGATGAGCAGATGGATGAATAGATAGGTAAGTGTTGAATAGATACACAGGTGAATGGGAGAATGGATGGATAGACGGATCGGTAAGTTGTTGGATGAATAGATGGATAATTGAGTGATTGGATTATTAGGTGATTGGATGGATGGATGGATAATCAGGTAGGTGGATATGTAGATAGGCAAATGGGTAGATGAGTTAGATGGATAGATCTATGGAAGGGGTAATAATACATGGCATGATAAGTAGGCGTGTGGGTGGAGGATGGATGTCAGGATTTTTAAAGTTGGAGACCCCGTTATGCTGGACTCCTCTTAACTGTTCTTCTGAAGGCCCTCAGAGCATCAGCTGGGGGAACCCTGGTATTTTGGGTGTCCTCTATCCAGCCTCAGTTCAGTGGTTCTGAGTCCACCTTCTTCTTTCCTCTTCTGTCCTAGCTCCATCCAAAGTCACTCCTGTGGGCTGGCTACTATCTAATGCCGCCTTGCCTACCTTTAGCTGCCGGAATCTCCTCTGGGCCATGAAAGGCCCTGCCCTCACTGCCGCCTCCTGCATGCCCAGGAAGCAGGCCCCACCCTCACGGCCAGTGCTGCCCTCCTCTGTCCACCTCCTAGGCTGGCAGTGGCTGATAACAGCAGAGGCAAAGGCAGAGATACTCTGCCTCCCGTCCTGGCCACGCCAGCCCATCCTGCCTGAGCTCCTCTGCTGTGGGAGTCTAAGAAGGACAGATCTGGGCCTGGGGTCTCCACTCTCAGTGCTTTCCCTGGGTGCTTCTGTTTTCCCCCAGTGCTGGGGGTGGAATCCAAGGTCTCATGCATGCTAACATCACCCCCCCCCCACTGAGCTTCACCACCACCCACACCACCTTCCCCTGAGTGGAGGCCTAGACAGAGCCAGCCAGCAATGGCTGCCTCACGTAGCTGTGCCAGGTCCTGTGTCTAGACATCTAACAGCATGCTTGTGACCTTCCAGTGAGCATCGTTTGCTTCATTTGATAGACGAGACTCAGAGATGTAAAGACACTTATTTAAAACCACACAGTAATGGAGGAAATGGGCCCAGGTCTGCAGCTCAAAGTTTAAACCTTTTCAGGCTGGCCACATCCCTGAGGATCAGGCTGCTCAGTGGGAAGGAGCAGACTTAACATCAAACCCAGGCACCTGCTTGTGTCCACACAGGTGTTCTCTAACCATGGGCGTGTCTGCCCAGTGCTCACAGACGTGTGTGTCTGGGGGTGGGAGTGGGGCTCTTGCTGCAGGTAGGTGGGACTCTTTGTGACTCAGGAGTCAGCCTTCCCAAGGGCATGGTGTCCAGGAGGCTGTCAGCAGTGGTGGACAAAGGCCTGCCCCCCTCCCCATAGGAGGAACTGCACCTGGCTTGCTCTCAGTGGAACGTGAGCCCTGAGTGGGAGCCCGCCCATGAGCACACCTTTCCTGATCTCTCCCTTCTTGTGCCCTTTCTCTTCTTGTGTTTCTTGCAACCACCTTCTAGGTGAGCCCGGTATCCGGTCCTTGAGTGCAGGGGGAGGGGGGAGGGAAGGATGAGGTAAAAAGCAGTACTTTCAGTGGGTGGAGCTGGGTCGCCCCAGGGGAATGCCCTCTGGGTATGCAGAGGACCAGAGGGGGAAAGGCTGGGCAATGAGGTTCTTTCAGGCAGAACATGTATACCACATGGAGTGGAGGGCAGGCCCCTCTCTGATTATTCCAGACCTTTCCTCTGCCTCATCCTTTCTCCCATGGGTGCTCTGAGACTTCCTCATCCCAGAGCTTTATACTCTGGTGCTCCATTTGGGGTGCACATCAGCTCACCCCTCTTTCTGGTCACTTCTCTGCATGTGTGCCCCACATACCTATGCTGGGGCTAGTATCACCTGGTGCCACTCACAGTACCTGAACCCCCAGGATTGTTCCAGAAACCTAGTAGGAACTCGTGGGGTGCTTTCCTGGTGATCCGGTGATCTTTGAGAAGCCTGGATGCTGCCTCCCTCTCTTTTGCCTGGCATTTAGCTCCAGCCTCGTTGTCTGCAGACACAGTGTCCTGGGAGGGAGGAGGCCGTTCATTCCCAGCACGGTCAGGAGCTTGTCCCAGCCCAGGCATCAGTTAGCCAGGACTGGAAGGGGGCAGCACTCCGTGCTTCGAGCTGTGGTGAAGGACTTAAGGCCCCCGGTGCCCCATTAACACCGAGACTGCTTGCTACACTTCCATAGGATCCACCTGGGGCTTGCACCCTGCATTGCTGAGGGAGCAGCTCAGACCATGTGCACCTCAGCCAGGCAGCAGCTTCTCATCAAGCCACAGTTCCCGCAGCCCCGGATTGCTCAGGCCCACGATGAGTGCAGCATATGTGCAGAATATCACTTTGCACATTCATAACTTAACATTATGCAGAGGTTCATCAAATTTGATTTCCCTTCCCTCCGAGGAGAGTGTTTCAGCTCTGCTGCTCTGTTCTATTTTCTTCTTCTTCTTTTTTTTTTTCCTGCTCTTTGCCTACAAGCAGCTCAGAGCACATGGCTTTGTTGCTTGGCTTTTGCAGGGCAGGGCAGGGCGGCTGAGAGCAGGACTGGAAGCCCCTGGCAGTGAGACACACAGGAGGAAGACTGATGGGAAGCAGAGGGTGTCATGGGCAGATTTGTTTCTTTACTTCTGCGTGACCTGGCTCTAGGCACCAAACAACTCTGGGCTTGTGTCTTCTGCACACGAAGGAAGAATCTAGAGCGCTTGGCATCTGGGAATGATGATGTTTTGTTCCCCTGTCATATCCTGGGTTCAGGGCCTGGCATGCAAAACATGCAAAGGCTGGTGTGTGTGTGTGTGTGTGTGTGTGTGTGTGTGTGTGTGTGTGTGTGTGTGTGTGTGTGTGTATCCCTGTTCCCTCTCCTAATGGCCTTGTTGGGCCTCCAAGTGCAGCAACCCCCTGTGATGGAGGCAGGAAAGTGCTTCAGATGGATCACTGATGATTTTGTCACAGCTCAACCTGACCCATACACCCTAAACACCCCAAATGTGACTCCATTGATTCCCACCTCATCTCTAGGAGGTGTGGGTAAAAAATGTCATCCCATTCTACAGATGCCAAGTTGAGGCACAGAGATATTCAGTGATTTGTCCAAGGCCATGCAGCTGGCTAGTGCCATCCCAGGCCACATAGTCACCATGGCATTTAATCTTGGGCCTGATGATGAATGTGTGGCAGGTACAGAGCGGAGAGGGGTGGTGAGGGGTCTCCAGGTAGAGGAGCCACAGTGTGGGAGGCAGGCAGGTGCATGCAGGTTGGGAAGTGTGATCATCTGGTAGGACGGCAGTCATAGCACGGTGCTGGCTCCTGGTACCCCGATTGCATCCTTAGGAGAGGAGCCTGTGTTCCACTCCATCTATCCTCCTGAGGTCTGGGGAGAAGCTGCTGCCCTGGGCACATGGGCGTGGGCTGTCCCTTCCTACTTTGCCCCCAGTGCCACCCAGGTCCTTTTGGAATGTTCTTTCCTTCAAAAGTGTGAGGGGCTGTTAGGCAGGTTCTGAATGGCTGGGGGCTTTGAAACATTGTGGTGTGTGTGTGTGTGTGTGTGTGTGTGTGTGTGTGTGTGTGTACATGTTAACACATATCATTCTCACAGGATGGGGTTGGTATGCCAGCAGAGGGGCTGATCCAGCCCCCTGATCACTGGTAGCTGGGAGTGGTGCACACCAGGCCTGGGAAGCCTCTGGAATTCAGCAGTCCCACCAGCAGGCTGTCTGCTGTCCCCAAGGAGGAAGTCTTAATTGGCCTCCTGGGGAGTGGGTGGGAGCTGCTGGAGGTGGGCAAATATTTGCAGATCAGGGTTCTCTTGAATACTTAAATGCTCCGATTTAGTTTAACAGCGTGTGAGAGAAAATAAGACCCGTTGGGTTTGGACCCTGGAGAGAAGTCAGCCATGTTGAACAAGCACCCTGCCTCCCTGTGGGTGTAGTAGCCTGTGGGGAGCAAGAGACCCAGAGCTCCCACTCGAGGTGGCCTCCTGCCCCCTGCTCCCCCCTCCTGATGACTCACAGCACAGCACGTGCTCACTGCCTGTGCATCAGCCTTTCCCTCTGAAGGAAGCTGGCTCTTGCTTCCCAGCCTGTCCCAGCACCTGGAGCCACAAGGGCTCTGCAAACGCAAGTCTTGTTAATTAGAAGCAGGTCAGCTGGGGTTTCCTAGAGCAAACGCCCTTCTAGCTCTGCGCCTGTGTTGAGTCCTGAGTCCTTGTGGAATCAGACTTTGAATTGAGTCTGCAAGCTGGGCTGGGTGGCACAGATTGTAAACTCAGATACTCCTGAGGGTGAATATGGCAAGTTCAAAGCCTTCCTGGGCTACAGAGTAAGTTCAAGTGCAACTTAGTGAGACTCTGTCTAAAAAGAAGAATAAGTAAATTTTAAAAAGAGAGAGCTGGGTGTGATGGCAGATGTCTTAGTCTAGTCCCAGCATTTGGGAAGCAGAGGCAGGCAGAACTCTATAAGTTCAAGGCCAGTCTAGTCTGCATAGTGAGACCCTGTCTCAAAATATATATTTTTTCATATTTCACATATATATGTATACATGTGTACATATGTAGACATACACGTGTACACACATACACATATATTATATGAAAATAAATGGAATGACCCTGCATTTCCCAGTCACAAGTTCCCCCACCAAGTTGCTTCACATTTGGTGCGTCCCGCTGTCTGGCTGGAAAGTGGATGTGTCCTACCTCCCAGCCTGGTCACTGGGTGACAGGAGCTGCAAATTGAACAGGAGTATCTTCTCTGGCTCACTGCTCACTTCTGAGACCCCCCTCTGTGCAGGGGGAATAATACTCCCTCCTGTGGAAGAGGCATGTGATATCCCGCAAGCTGAGTGTTTTCTCTTCCTGTAACCAACCATCCCAGCAGAAGACTGAGGACTCGGAAGAGAGACGCTGTGTCTCTCCTTTCACTGAGACAAGGGGCCCTAAGGAATTGGAATTTCCTGGGCATCCCATGCTGAAGCCTGGTGCAGCCAGGGAGCAGCTGGTCTTCTAGGAGAGATTTCACAGGGCACTGAGGACTTATCAAGCACCTTGCGACCAGACCAGACCAGACCAGAGCCCAGGCAATGATGGGTCAGTGATGGGTGGACAGACCACAACTTGACCAGGACTGCTTAGTTATGCATACCTCTCATCTTCTGTTTAAGCCAAACCTCATGCCAGGGCCTCAAAGATGGACATTTTTAGGGTGTGTGTGGGTCACTGTTTTTCTGTGTTAGCTCCTCTTCCCAATGTGGCCACACTGAGTAAGTCTCCTTTCTCTGTGTGTCACGTGGAGCAGAAACAGTTGCAAAGCCCTTTCCCCGAAGCCAGCTCTCACGGAGTTCCCCAGATAGTCACAAAGCAAGTTGCCCTGCACAGCAGAGATCTGCTGGACACTGTCATTCCTGGGGGGTGCAGGGTACCTCTGCCTGCCCAGTGACCACACATCTCAGCGGTCCCAGAGGGTGTGCTGAGTCCGCCCCCACCACCACAGTCCCCTCTTCTGCCTGCTCCCGGGACGCATGGAAGGCTTCTCTCCCGTTCGCACTTCCCACTCACGACACTACCCACACCCATCTGCCTCCCAGGCCCTCCTCGACCCACTAAGGCGCTCTCAGCAGCCAGTGCACACACTCTAGCATGGTTGTCCAGTCCTGGCTTCAGAGATCTGCTGCTCTGGTTCTGTAGCCCTTCCTTCAGCCAACCCCACTCCACAGTCCCCTCCGACTCTTCCTAACGTTTTTTGGGGGAGCGATTTCTACCCTTTCCATTTGCAAGGTATTTGTGTCTTTGAAACGCAGCAGTGTGGCAAAGCTGACCACGCACAAAGGTCAGACCAGAGCATGGACACTGGGTACTGTCTTCTTGTTTCCCAGCCTTCTCCCGGCTTTACCAGGCCAGGCTCAGCCCCCCTCTTCTCTCCTCAGTGACACATGGCCGAGGACACCCCCACATCTCAGAAGCCTACTCCTTGTTCCGCTGTACTTCCTACTCCGGCTTCTTGAAGTTCCATCAACATGGCCAAACTCACTCACCGTACTTCCTCTCCAAACCCAGTCCAGTCTGCTCTCTCTGTCCTGGCTGCACGTTTCTTTCCGTAGGTGTCTCAGCTGGTGAAAGCCTGGAATAGTCAAGTTCTATTTTTTTTTTCTAAGTTATTTTGAAACAGAGTTTTTCTGAGTAGCCCCGGCTGTCCTGGAACTCACTCTGTAGACCAGGCTCACCTCCAACTCACAGAGATCCGCCTGCCTCTGCCTCCCGAGTGCTGGGGTTAAAGGTGTGCACCCCCACCACCTGGCTGGAATGGTCAAGTTCTGATGAGACCCTGGTCCTACAGCTCTTCTTCACCCCAAGACAGTGAATTCTCCCCACACTAGGTCTCTTAGTCACTCACTGCTCTTTCTATTGCTGTGGAGAGACACCATGACCAAGACGATGCTTATAAAAGAAAGCATTTCACTGGGGCTTGCTTACAGTCTCAGGCTTAGTCCATTACTGTCATGGCCGGGAGCACGGGAGGAGCATGGCACTAGAGCAGTGACCCAGAGCCACATCCTGAGCCACAGGCAGCAGACAGAGAGAGGCACTGAGCCTGGTGTCAGCCTTTTGAAACCTCCGATCCCACCCCCAGTGACAACTTCCTCCAACAAGGACACATCTTCCAATCCTTCGGCTCCTTCTCAAACAGTTCCATTTGCTGGTGACTAAGCCACCAGATCCTCCTTTAACTGCATGTCCCTTCTGCAGCTTCAGGGACCCACAGAAACACATGGGAAGAGACAGATCCAGCAAACCGTAAGTTTTAAATACCCCCTGCCAGCATCCCACTTTGCAGCCTGGAACTCTCTATATAGACCAGGCTAGCTTGGACACACAGAGATCCACCTGCCTCTACCTCCTGAGTGCTGGAATTAAAGACCTGGACCAAGTTTTAAATAGCTTTTCTTTATGTCTTACTTCTTGTTGTTCTAAGCGTCTTTTTATTTTAGCTAGGCACAAATTTATAATCCCAACACTTGGGGCAGGAAGATTATGAGTTCAAGGCTAGCCTGGGCTATGTAGTGAGATTATGTCTTGAAATAATAAAAGTTTTTACTGTTTTATTACCAGATCTTATTGTTAATCTCTCACGGTGCCTGATTTATGAATTAACTTTTTCCGTGGGTGTGTGCAGAGGGAAAACAGTCTATTGTATAGGATTTGGCACAGCCCTGGGCTTCAGGACCCAGTGGGGTCTCAGGGTACCTTGGTAGATGAGTCGGGAATAGCTTCCTCCCACCTCCACCCTCGGTCACTCAGGCGAAGTCGAGTCACCTCACACTCCCCTGGGTGAATCCAGGAACCCCCTCACCTATTCCTGGCCAGTTTTTGACTCTGGAATCCATTCTCCCAGCAGCCATTGCTCTGCAGCACTGTGATGTGATCAGGATAACAGACTCACCTTTCCCTCTGGAGCACTAGTGAGACTTCTGGGGTCCCCCAGGACACCATTGGAATGTCCCATGTGTTCTGCCTGACTCTTTTCCTCCTCCAGTGTCTCTGTCCTGCTTGCACTCTGGGCATTCAAGCAGGAGCACATGATCATACCACAGGCACCCTGGCTTGATGACTGCCCGCTGTGCCCCTTCCCCACGGGGGCACGCCTCAGGGTGGTGGAAGGGTCTTCTGCTACAAATCAGGAGGTTATCACACTGTCCTTGGGGCCTTGTGATGGGAGGAAGCCTGGGGAGACTTCAACAGTGGGGTGGAGGGTTGGTGTTCCCACGGGACTAATGCTGGAGACTTCGTGTATTTCCAGGGAGTGATTTCTACTCTTGCCATTCACAAGGTGTCTGCAGGGCTCTTGGCAGAAATGGAGACAAATTTAACCACCCCTAAAGACCAGGCCAGATCGTGAACACTGTGGGGAACTGCTCTTTCCTGTTATATTCCAAATGATGCTATCATGCAAAAGAAAAGGGGACAGGGTGTAGAAAATAACATCTTTTCAAAACCCATCGATTTCCCCCTTTCTTGCAACTGCCCTTTTGGTGGAATGTTACGGAATCTTAAGTTACTATCTATGGGTCATTTATTTCTTTTATTCCTTTTAATTCTATCCTTCATTCCTTTCTAAATTGATCATTAAAAATCAATGTGTTCTTTGTCCTCTGAGGCTGTCTCCCGGATCTGTGACTTCTGAGTCTCGGCTCTGTCTTCCCATCTATCTTTGAGGAGGCTTTGAAGGGACTTCCCAGGGACTCCTTGCAGGGCACTGCTCCAGGCTGTGTCCTCTGAAGTTGCTATTCCTGGGAGGAGTGTGACCCCAGGATTTAGGGATGATGCCCAGGAGACCGCAACACCCTCAAACCACTCCAAGGATGACGTCATTGACACTGCTGATCCACAGCAGCATTGGAAGGGAAGATAGAGCACAGGGTAGTCCTTAGGGTGGGAAACAATGGAGGAAGGGTGCGAGGAACATCCGGAAGCAACAGCTGGAAGAAATGGCCACTTCCTGAACCCCTGAGCTTCTTCTAGGACCAACCAGCTGGGGAGAGAAAATATTGGGGAGAGTCCTGCACCACACTGCAACGTCCCTCCTGCAGGTCCTACACTATGGGAAAGCTGGGAGACCCAGGCTCAGCAGATGTTCTGAGACCCAACTGGCATCTGTGACCCACAGTATGGGCTGCCATGGAGCCCGTGAGAAAAGCATAATCTAGCCCTACTCCCAAGACCGGCCTCTCAGAATCTGCATAATCATCATGTCTTCAGTTGACATCTTTGCCCTTTAAATTTGGGAAACATGGGGCTGCGAAACAGAGCAGATAGCCACTCTCAGGATCCCAGAAGGTGATGTGGCCAGCAAGGGCCAGCAGACAGGCGGGGGCTACTCAAAGTGTAGCCTGTAGACCAGTGCTGTCTGCCAACACCTTCAGAGTGACCGCACAGAAATGGCGGCCAGTGAAGGCTCTTCCAGCTGACGTAGCTGGGAAGTTCAAACCCATCTGGTGTGCATGCGCAGGGGTGACTCCGTAAAAGTTCCTGGCGTACTGAGAACGGGGAGGAAAGAAGCCTTTCTCAGAGAAAGGTCAGGACGCATGGAGAGTCAGATGGAGGCAGTGGCTGGAAACAGCTGGTCTAGGGTCAGGGAAGGGACGCTGGCTTTGAGGGTGGCGCTGATGGGACACTGTGCAATAGAGAACACAAGGGAGTTCTCATGTTCAAGCTGATGATGGGTCCCCGCCCATCTAGCCACACAAGAAGACTCAGCCCACAGAGGTCCCCTATGCTCCAGGCTCTTCTTCCCTTCAGGGAGCCAAACGTGGGTGTTCAGGGCACCTCTGTGGGGCCACCCTCACTTTCTGAATACTGCTCTCAGCTTCGGCTCTGACTGCCGTTGGGCCCAGGTAGAGCAGCTCAGTGGCTTCTGGGTCAGGAGGCTGTGCCGCAACCACTGACCCTGGACCAGAGCCTTGGCAATTCAAAGTCTTCTGCTTCCTTCAAAACATGACTGTCAAGTCAGGCAAGGCAGAGCAGGCCTGGCATCCCAGCACTCAGGAGGACCAAGGCAGGAGGACCTGAAGTTCAACACCAGGCTACATAATGAGACCTTGTCTCACAACAAAGCAAACAAACAAACCCAAGAATCTTGAGGCAACCAAGAGAGCTAACTGGGATGGAAGGGGGGTGCACGGACCGATGTGGCAAAGGAGTACCTCTCTGTTCCTTGAGCTTCACAGTGACACGGAGCTTGCTGCCGCTGCCGATGGGACTATGGCAATTATGAGGGCAAGCCGTGATGGCAGTTCTGCACCGATTGATGAATTTGTCCAGTGGTGGCCAGAGCCCTAAGCAACAGGTAGTATACGCCTGCTCACCGGATGAGGGGTCAGAGAGGAACCAGAACAGGGTGGAGCCACAACTCAGGAGAACCTGAGGCCCAGGAGGGTGCATGCGTCACATCCAAGGTGTCCGGTCCCACCTGCCACCCATCAGAGTGCAGGTTCCACCAAGACCCTGTCAGTTCTTCAGAGCGCCGTCTGGGTCTCTTGAGGTAGCTCCCGCCATCCTTTAAAGGGTGAACACAACATAATGTATTTCCCAGGAAATTTCTACCCACATCAAAGATGGGTCACCTTCACATTTACAGCCATTTTCAAACAAGAGCTTGATGTCCCTTTGCGGGGGCAGAAGTGGGGAGCATGTTGTGGCCAGAGGCAGCCAGGGTTGGAAGCTACTGTGTGGGGACAACGGAGGCTTGGAGGCCGAGGTGACACTTGACCTGACAACCTGGGAGCCAAGGCCTAGCCTGCTGGGCCTCAGCGCCATGGTTTTTTACTTTGCTTTTTCCCTCTCTTAACCTTCGTTGAGACGGTGTCTTGCTTTCAAACTCATGATCTCTCTGCCTCAACCTCCTGTGTGGCCATTCTATAAAGAGCTGGTTTCCTCTCACAGAGTCAGTTCTGGAAGGTTCTCCAGTGAAGTCCCATATCTGCAGGCTTTGCAGGGCTGTGGCAGAGCTTGTGCCTTAAAGGGGAGGGTTTAGCCCTGAAGTGGGTCTGGGTGAGGGCTTGACCACCCTTCTGCTGTCTTCTGGAGCTGAGTGTCTACTTCCATCAGGAAAACACAGGGGCCAAGAGAGGCTCTGGACATCTGGAGACCTGGGACACTGGGGTGGGGGGAACTGTGGAGCTCAGTTCATCCGTGACAAGGCAGTGTGACCCTGTGTGTGTGACCTCATTTTCCTTATGTGTTTGGTGGGTGCAGGGGCAGTCATTGCTGTATTAGTGATAGCAGCCTCCCACATGTGGTCCCCACTATGCTCATAATAGCAACCATGAATGTGCCTCTGTAGTTGTTTCAAGAACTAAAGCCCAGGACCTGGCACTGTAGGAGAAAGGAAGGAGTGAGAGGGGAAACACAGAGAGAGTGTGAGGCTAGCCCACATGGGGTTTAAAATTCCTAGTGGGTAACTTCCAGCAATAGCCAAGTTGAGACCCCCTGAGCTCAGCCAGGGGCTGACACAACCAGCCTACTGTCAGGACTTGATTTTATTTACCTATGTGTGTGGTGTGCCCTCTTCCTCCCTCATTCCCTCCCTCCCCCTTCCCTCTCCCCTGTGTGTGTGTGTGTGTGTGTGTGTGTGTGTGTGTGTGTGTGTGTGTGTGTGCTTGCCCTGGCCACGTAGATGTTCTCCAATCGCTTTGTGTCTCTGTTGCCCCCTGAATGCCTCAGTTTCTTATCCATAAATGGGAAAGTGGCACCCATCATCTCAGGGCCTGGGTAAAGGTTTGTGGGTACCGGGGGAAAGCTGTGTTGAAGTGGGCACTGTGCTCCTCAGGCCCTGGATGCCTGCAGCTCTGCCTGCCCTCCCATTCCAGCTTTGAGATTTTCTTGTTTCTTTCCAGGATTGAGAAGGGGGATGTGAGTGAAGAGGAAGACTTCCGTCTTGCCTGCCGCCATGAGAGATACCCCACCCGTAAGTGCTTACTGGGCTGACAGGGAGCTGGGACCCCTGCACAAGCATCCTTCCCTAGACACACACCACAGACTAAGCTGAGGCTGGCAGCTCCAGGCCTGGCCTGACTTCACCAATAGCCTTTGAGATTAGCCCTAGGCTGGATCTACGGAGGTAAGGAGAGGATGGATTTGCTTGGGGGCTTCGAGTGCATTCATTTCATCTGCCTCACTCTGATGGACATATTAGGAAGAATGCAGGGAAGCCATGAGAACAAGTGTCAGCTCCAGCCATCAAAGGAAGGCAGAGCTGAGGGCCTTTCTCACATCAGAAAAGAAGGAGCTGCTGAAGATGGCAGGTGAGGCGGTTACATCTCAGTGAGCTACTTTTCTCTGCCTGTTCCATCTCCACATGGGTGTTTTTCAGGCCTCATCTCATGACCCTGCTGACCCCTAACTCCCACTGGCAGGAAGATTAGCAGATGAGCAAATTAAACCTCAGAGAGGTACAGTAACTTGCCCCAGGTCACACAGCCTTGCTAGTCAGCATATACCCCCTAGATCTTTTAAGATGCTTGGGAGGCTTCCATCTCTACCCGAGTCACTATGCTTGAAGGCCAGGAATGCTGGGAGCTGAGTCTGAAGCCTGAGTCCTCGACCCTCAGTGCTTTCCTCATTCACATCATCTGTCTCTATGTATATATGTATCTGTCTATCTATCTATCTATCTATCTATCTATCTATCTATCTATCTATCTATCTACCTATCTATCTATCATCTATGTGTCTGTCTATCTATCTATCTATCTATCTATCTATCTATCTATCTATCTATCTATCTATGTATCTATCTATCTATCTATCTATCTATCTATCTATCTATCTATCTATCTATCTATGTACCTACCTACCTGTCCATCCATCCATCCATCCATCCATCCATCCATCCATCCATCCATCCATCCATCCATCCATCGGGTCACCTCTTATCTATCTCTCCACCCATTATCTATCATCTCTCTACCTTCTGTTGGATCCACTGTCTGCCTCATCTGTTGGAGGTCTCTGTTGACCTTTCTACCTTTGTCTCTTGCCTCTCTCTCCATGCACATTCCTCTGGAGTGAGCTCAGGGTCAGAGGTAGAGGATGGTGCTAACTGCAGGCAGGCCATCTTGGAGGCTGGGTAAGTCCCTTTTTCCTAGAGGACATGGTAGTGGTCTGAATGTGGCCACAGAGAAGCAGGATTTGAGAACTTTTTGATGGCGTTGTCAGGGTGGCTCAGACTGGGCCTCTCTGGGATCAGACCCTGACACACCTCTCTTTCTCTCTTTAACACACACACACTCACACACATACACATTCAAACTCATACACACTCACACATTCACACACTCCTACACACATACACATTCACACTCAGACACATACACACACATATTCACACACTCTTACACACATTTGCACACTCACATGCATACTCATACACATACACACACTCACAATGACAATAATAAAGCTGCATCCACAGAACTGCTTTGCTTAGGGGATGCCAACATCACACGTTGGAATGGGGATGAGACTCAAGGAAGAGGCAACTCATTGGTTCTAGCAGAGGACATCAGGACAGTGACACAGGCCCGGTCATACCTCAGCTGTGACAAGAGCTCTACATGTCATTGGAGGGGACTTCCAGAGTGTGGAACCATGAACTAGCTGACTGCACTTGGCAGGTGTGCCCCATGACCACACACGTTAGAGCAAGGGCCGGGAGGGAGGGTCCTCGGGGTTGCACAGAACTTCTGTAGGAGCCTTCAAAGGTGTGTGTGGCTGCCAAGGGAAGAGTTTGGCTGGAAGACTCGAGGCCTTGCAGGTGTTGAGTCTGAGGGCTGTGGGATGGGCATCCCTGAGGTGGAGGCTGGATGGAAGGAGATCACAGACCCCAGCAGGGAGGAGAACTGGACAGCTAGCACTGAGGGACTGCGAGATCACTTGTGGAGAAGGGTCGGTGCAGGGAGCTGTGCCCCAGGGCTCCGAGGCATGAGTGGGGGAAGGCTTTCTCCACCCTGGTTTCACAAAGCCTCTGTGCCCAAGCATCTCTGTCCGGGTGTCCTCCATCAGGGCCGTTAGTAGAGATGGCTGTGCTCCTGGGGCTCCTGGGGACCACCAAGTACAGAGGATGGGTACCCATGGCAAAGCAAGGAAGGAATCAGTTTACCTGAAGAGGCTGTTTCTATGATGCATGAAAGGCATTCACTTGTTCCTTTACACATTCATTCATTTACTCTCTTATTTATTCATCCACTCATTCATCCACTACTCATGAGCTTCTGTGGGCTCCAGAAACAGAGACAAGCAAGGCCAACTGTGGGACCTTAAGTTTTTTTGTTTGTTTGTTTTTGTTTTTTGTTTTGCTTTGGTTTGGTTTTTTGAGACAGGGTTTCTCTGTATAGTTTTGGTACCTGTCCTGGATCTCGCTCTGTAGCCCAGGCTGGCCTCGAACTCACAGAAATCCGCCTGGCTCTGGCTCTGCCTCCTGAGTGCTGGGATTAAAGGCACGCACCACCACTGCTGCACAGCCTCCTTAACAAGTTTTCACACCTGTAGGACAGCAAGACCCATACTGTGACGGCATAGTGTGGCAAGAGCCATGGTGGGGTCCCTGCTGATGTCACCCGTGACATCAGAGTATGGCATCTTATCTAGGGTACAGCACAGGGGCTAGAGAGGATGATCTCTCTCACTCACTGAGTCAGTTCAACCTCATGGCACACAGGATAAGGAATCCTAGGGAGGCTAAAAATAGCTCTAGCCAGGCATGGTGGAACATTCCTGTCATCCCAGTATTCATAGGCCAAGGCAGAACGGTCTTAAGTTCAAAGCCAGCCTAGACAGCTGAGACCCTGTCTCAGCAAACCAGAGACTGGGCTTATCCAACATCATCCTATCAGGCAGTATCAGAGGACATGCAGGCTCTGTAGTGTGGAGGAGCTGTCTGTGTGGACCCGTCTCCCCAGGCTGGGTCCTGAGGATGGGGGCCCAGCAAGAGTAGAGTGCTAACAGACCAGAGAAGCAGCCAGTCCCCAGAACCCGGCCCCTTAGCAACTGTGGGGCTGCTGCCCAGAAAATATTTTGGAACCGCCTGGGCGAGTTTTGCAATATTTCCTTATGAAGCAGCTGCTCAGATCCTGCCGGGGACAGCTTGCCGGCAGGAGGCCTGGGGGAGGAGGGTGTCAGGGAGCCACATTATTAACCACTTGCTGTGTGCGCTCTGCAAAGCTCCTGCCTGCTAGCTCTTCGAGGGTTGATCCAGAGGACGTGAGAAGGGAGAATTGCCAGGCAACTTTGCTGAGCAGAGACCTCACTCCATTCGGTTTGTGATGAAACCCAGCCTGGCATGGTTACTGTGGGCTCCAGCTCCTAGCCCAGGGCCCCCACCTCATCACCTTCCTCTCTGCCTTCCCCCTTGCCGCTTGAGGCAGCAGCTACACATGCTAAACCCGGTCCCTTCTTGAGGCCTTGGTAATTGATACCTGTGCTCTCCCTCTAAAGCTCTGTGTGGCTCACTTGGCCTCGTGGTCTGTGGACTAGTTTCCCAGGTGCTCTCCCATCCCACGCTCTTTTCTTCCCAGCATTTGTCCTTCTCTGACTTAACGTTTTATTATGCATGTGGCTCCCATTTCTTGCATCTCTCCGAGAAACACCGTGTCTGTGTCTAGAGCCCAAGTGCCCAGATCGGTGAGTAGCATACAGTCGGTGCTCACTCGCTGCCTCTGCACCTCTGCCTGTCTCCCACCACTTCCTCCCAGAGCAGCTAATCTAACATGAAGAGTTATATAAACTTTCTTTCCATTCTCCTAACTACTGCCAAAGTTGCTGCTTTTTCCTCGGTCCTTCCATGATACAGATTCTGCCACCTTCCCCCCGCCCCCCCCCCCCCGCCGGCTCCTGGGGAGAGGCTGCCTTTGAAACCTGCCTTTGGGGCTTGGCAGTGCCACCAGCTACCTCAGGAGCACATCGGGTGTGACATTGGATGGAAGCGATGCTGCCATCGGATCTGGGCATCTGCATTGTCCTCTGGGGCGATTGGGGTTTTCAGCTCATGGCTCCTGTCAAGTCCGATGCCTGGGACAAGCTTTTGACTTGTCAGGTGTGTCTGTAAGGCAGGGCTCTGCCAGAGCTCGTCGCTCTCTGAGCACAGAGGCAGCTTGTGGGAACTCTGTCTAGATGGGCTTCGGCTACAGCTGCCCTCAGAACAGCAGAGCGAATTTTAAGGAAGACTTTTTGTGGGCCCAGAGCAACTTGGCATTTTGATTAGATCAAAATCAAATTCAATAGAACACTTCCAGAGTCGCTGCCGTTATTAAAATGGAATCAGACCAGATCATATTTTCAAAATAAATATCAAGGCCAATTTGCTGGGCACAGACGGGCAAGCAGCCTGAGGACATCTGAGACCCTGCCATCTGGAGGTCAGGGGTCCCAGCTGGTATCACGCTGGGGTGGAAAGTTGAATAAAGAGTGATCTGGGGGCTGGAGAGATGGCCCAGCAGTTAAGAGCACTGGCTGTTCTTCCAAAGGTCAATTCCCAGCAACTACATGGTGGCTCACAACCATCTATAATGAGATCTGATACCCTCTTCTGGCCTACAGGCAAAACATGCAGGCAGAACACTGTATACATAATAAATAAATAAATCTTAAAAAAATAAAAATAAAAAAAGAGTGATCTGGGTTCAAGCTGGGGTTCTGCATTTTGTTTTGAGGCAGAATCTCACGATGTAGCCCAGGCTGGCCCCAAACTAGAGATCTTCCTGCCTCCACCACCTGGACTGGGATGACAGGTGTGTGGGTGTGCTCCCGCCATAAGTCTTACCTGTGCCTCTGGGGTGCACTGTGACAGATCCAGTTCAGGGCGGTTCTTGTTTGCAGCAGCCTGCCTTGGTCACAAGCTGGGCTACTCAGCAACCTGAAGGTGGAGATTGTTGCCTCTAGGACCAATCTCCTTCACCCATCTTCATGAGACATGAGCCTGAACTCGTCTCCCCAGCTCTGGACCCCTGCCCTCCCCTGGGTCCTTCCATGGCACAGCACTCCCCGGGGGCCTCGTTCCTCTTGCCTGCTGCTCACTCCCTCTCTCTGGCCCCATGGCTAACTTGCTCATTTCCACTCTCTCCCCACCAGAGTGTGGAGATTGCCAGCACAGGACCCTGTTGCTGTACCCACAGTGGTAGTGCATCGTATCCACACAGTAGGTCTTCCTGCAATTCTGGTAGTGACTTACCCTACTTGGTCCCTGCGGAGTCAGAAGCATTCTGTCTTGCAGCAAAGGAACTTGGCTCTAGGGACTGTCACTTGGCCCAGGTCACAGGCCTGACAAACTCTAAACTCTATCCAATGCTGATGCTTTTTTATTTGTCTGGTTTTTGGTCCGAGGCAACAGTATTCTAGTCATGCCTGCTGCTAAGAAGCTCTTTGGGACTCTTATTAAAACACAGGTTGCTGCAGGGCAAGGTAGCCCGTGCCTGTAAGCCAAGTATAGCTAAGGCAGAAGGTTTACAAGTTCGAGGCCAGTCTGGGTGACATAGTGTTTCACTATGTCTCAGAAGCCAAGCAAACAGAACAATCTGTACGTTTCCCTGGAGAGTCCATTCCTTGGTTTGAGATGTGTGGGACCCATGCTTGTAAAGCATGGTATGTCTTATGACAGACTCCTGAAGCCTCAGGGACAGGATGAGTGGGCCTAGCACCTGGTCCAGTCACCCCTTCTCTCTGTTGCCGTGTGTTGCTTGACTTCCCCCAATGACGAGATGGCGGGGCACTCACACCTTCTAAAAGCTTCCCAGCCTGCCGAGAATCTATTTTCCACCTTGTTACTTCTGCCTGAAGTGATCTGTCCCTGCCCTCCAACAGGGCGGTAAACAAATTGCAGCGGAATCTGGAGCTCTTGTAAAATCCAGTCGCAGTGTCTGGGAATGTCCACGACTACCCAGTGTCCCCTCATGGAGAGCTGTGCATATCTCCACGTGCTGTGAGAGCAGAAGGGAGGACATGTTAGGTTTCCATTTCTGTGACAAAACACCTTACAGAAGCAGCTTGAAGGAGGAAGACTGATCTGGCTCACGGTTTCTGAGGTGTCAATCCATGTTCACTTGGCTCTGTTGCTGTGAGCCTAGGTAAGGCAGGACATCATGTAGACCAGCACAGGGGAGAAAAGTTGTTCCTTTCCATGGCCAGAAAGTAGAAATAGTACAGGGCTCGCCCCAGTGACCCACTTTCTTCAAGCAGGCTCCACCTTCCCCAGGTTTACCCTTCCTAATAGTTTATGCAGATTTTAATTCATCAGTGAATTAACTGGATGCATTAGTTCAGAGCCCTGGTCTAATGGTCCTGGAAACACACCCACAGGCACCCTGATCTCCTAGGCATCTCTCAGTCCAGTGCATGACAATCAAGATTTCATGGTGCTTGGGAGTCCAGGGTTTAGGTGAGACTGCTCAAGTTCAAACCCCAGTGCTGACACCCTGGACAAATTACTTCCCCCGGGGAGCCTTGGTCCCTCAGCTATGAATGGTTACAGCAACAGCCAGTACCTGCCTTACAGGGTGTAGATCATAAGAGCTGGTTCCAGATGACAGGGACAGCTCTCATACCCATGCCTGTCTCTGTCCCCTCCCTGTGAGCATCTGGAAGGCAGGGAGTGGTTCTCATATGTGTGATTCAGCAGCCTGTCTGACTGGGGACATGCTTAATAAAAGATCCAAGGAATTGGTGGTTCTGGGGACGATGCACTAAATAGACTCAGCCTGATCCCAGGTGTGAGGAAGAGACCAGGGTCAGTGATGTTCAGAGGCACAGGGCCCCAGGCAAAGCAGGCTGAACACCCTTCACAGACCATGGCTCCCCTCTCTCTCATGGGTCCATGAAAGCCTGTTCTTTGTCCTGACCCTTAGTCATTCAGCAGACCTGTACCATCAGCATGGGGCCAGTGGCTGGGAGGCCACTCTGCATGCCAGCAGAGCTGGCCTTTGTCCTGCTCTGACATGCAGCCTAAAAGAAGAGACAAGGAGGAAATGGGGACCCATATTGTCAATGCCATAGTGCATCTGAAGCCTCCTCATGGTAGAGGTATGTGGAGAGTCAGGGGACACACTGATGCTGGGTCATTTAGAGCATGACAGTGTCTCTAGCTGCTGGGTCACCAAAGCCAGGTGCCTTGACATTAGCCTAATTCCTTTCTCCATCACCCCCTATATATTCTGTCTTTCTCTCTCTCTCTCCATCTTTCTCTTTCCTTTACAAGGATCTCATGTAGCTTGGGATGGCCTCAAACTCTCTATGCAGCCAGGGATATCCTTGAACTTCTGATCCTCCTGCTTCTACCTCCAGAGAGATGGAATTATAGATGTGTGTCGCCATATCCAGTGGACACGGTGTTGGGGGTTGAACTCAGCAAGCACTCTGCCAACTGAGCCCCACCCTCAGCCCTGCTGGGGGCTGATGTTGTTTGAGGTACCAGAGACTAGAGTGGGACCTTGAGGCCTAGAAGGTGGGTTTCAGAACCGTGGACGGTGAGGGTTACACATTCTAGCCACCCCCCACTGACACACACACACACACACACACACACACACACACACAGCGGCCCGCCTCCCAAAGGCCCCAGGTCCTCCCCTAATTCAGGCAGCTGAGATCCACTACATCAACCACTGGCCCACCTTTGCAGTCTCCTACCCTCCTTTTACCAGTGACAAAGTGATTCTGGGTCAAGAGAATCAGTTCCCTGTTGAGCACCCCAATTTTTCCTTGAACACATTTACAGCAGCATTGACATTCTTGGTCTTGAAGGGTCTCCCACCCTGATGAACCCATTCCGTAATTGCAGGTGTAGGCTAATCCCTTGAACTGGTGCTGGGGCAGGCCAATAGACCTTTGTGCCCTCAGGAAAGATAAAAACAGGGTGTGGCACAGAGAGATTGTGTGCTTAGGTTGGAGCAGGCCAGATGACGTGTGTGTTCATGTTTTGATATCAATTTAAAAGAAAGGGTCTGGGTGTGATGGAGCAGGCTTGTAACCCAATACACAGGAGGTTGTGGCGGGAGGGTCATAAGGCTGAGGCTAGCCTCTCAACACAGTGAGACCCTGTCTCAGAAACAAATGAACAATAACAAAGAAAATAAAAAGTAATGAATATCATGTTTCCAGAGCCTTGTACACATCAAAGACTCTGTTAAGCTTAGGGTGGGGTTAGGGTCTAAGGGGAAATTAAAACTCCGTGCTACCAACCTCCCAGGGGGCCTAAGCCAATTTCTTTCCAGCTGTAAACCTATGTTTCCCCATCTGAGAAGAGAAACCAGTCCTATCGAATACTTGAACTTCGTTATCTGCACACCGTCCAGAGACCAGGAACTTTAGGGCTTCAGCGCAGGGGCCCGCTGGGCCTTCTCACTCCTGTCTCATCCCACATCTATCTGCTCAGGCTCAGAGAGGTGAAGCTGCCTGTCAAAAGCCACACAGCTTTTAAAATGTGCTTGGGGAGCCGGGCAGCGGTGGCGCACACCTTTGATCCCAGCACTCAGGAGGCAAGGCAGGTAGATCTCTGTGAGTTCGAGGCCAGCCTGGTCTACACAGTAAGTTCAGGACAGCCAGGGCTACACAGAGAAACCCTGTCTTGAAAAACCAAGGCAAGAGATGGGGCCGAGAGTGACTCAGTTGGCAAAGCACTTGCCATATCATAAGACCCAAGACAGATGTCCCGTACTCTTGAAAAAAGCCAGGCAGGTGTGGGGGTGTGCTTGCGGACCCAGCACTGGGGGCAGGGGAGAGAGGAAAAGCTCTGGACTCACTGGATGTCAGTCTGGAACTGGTGAGCTCCAGACTCTGTGAAAGACTGTCTCAGAAAGTGGCAGAGAGAGTAAGTGAGGCAAGATACTTGACCTTCAACTCTGGCATCCACAAAAATGAGGGTGAATGCATGTGCACCCACACATAAGCACAACACACACACATATATACACATTCAAACATGTGCACACACACACATGAACACACACACACATTCGAGCATGTGCACCCACACATTAACACACACATTCACACAAGCACATTCAGGCTTGTGCACCCATCCACACCTGCACCCCCTCTACACATGAATACATATGCACGTGTACCCTCACACAGCACACATGATTGAGCATGTGCACACACACATACATGCACATTTGAACATGTTCACCTACAATTAAACACGCACACACATACACACATGTCATGTAGCTTGAGTCTGATAGAGTATGGATTTGAACCTTTGACCATCAGACCTAAGTATAGTTTTATCCCCTTAGCCCGCATCAGAGGAGGGGCTGGACAGAGAACTGCTGTGTCTCACACACACACATGTCAGATAGCATGGTGGAGGAGAGCACCCTCAAGCTTAGAAGCCCCCACCCCCTCTTCTTGGCTTCATTTTTAAAGAAAATGTCAGCTTAGGACTTGTTTGGACCAGGCCAAAGGCCAGCAGGTTATGGGCTCCCATCTGGGTATATAGATGGCCCCACCCCAGGTAAGATGCACTGAAGGGCAGGGGTAGGGATGGGAGCAGGAGCAGGGAGGGGCCTTCACCCAGGGGCCCTTCAGTGTTTCCCAGGAGAGAGAGTACAGGAAAGACCAGATCGGGGTGGGGATAGAGTGTCCAGTGACACACCAGAGGGCATTTCCATCTGGAGGACAAGGCTTGGGAAACGATAGGACAAAGTCAGGCTAGAAAACAGCCAGGCAGCACAGACAGCCCCCCCTTGGGTCAAGTCAGGCTTTGTGGCCCATAGTATCACTGAAAATATTTTAAACATGCTAATTGTCATCATTTAAAGACAGAGAGTTTTATTTTTGAAATCAGAAATTTCAGTGTCTCTGAACCTTCTGGAAGATCTGAACCCCAGATCTCCTGTGGGGATATTGGCTGGAGTGCAGCAGGCTGCTTCTTTCCCCATCACCCACTTGTGACAGGGTCTTGGGTCTAGAAGCAGAGCTGAGCTGGGATTCCCAAATCCCAGCACAAGGCCTTCTGGCTGATGATGCCCTCAAAGTGAAGGGACCAGGAGAGAAGGAGAGAAGGGAGGCGGGGGGGGGGGGGGGGGGGAGGGCTTTGCAGGGCTGATGAGACACAACATCAATGGCTCTGGGCCCTGAGCACCTCCTGGAAGGCGAGAGAATGAGGGGAGCCCCAGTCCATGGTGGGGTGACCACACAGAGTGAGGGGTCAGAAAGCCTCATTTTATCTCTAGGAGTGAGGTGGGTTCGGCCTGCTCTTCCTTAAAAACCACACAACCACTTCCTCCGTTCCCATTTGCCGTTCTGCCTGCTGGCTCCCGTGAGAGCAGCTACAGTCATTTTTAATACTCATTGAGAAAAACAGTCCAACCTTTCTATGCACCAAATATTTGCTTCTCATTAAAAGAGAGAGGAAAAAACAAACAAACAAACAAACAAACAAAAAACCCAAACACCTTTATGTTGGCAACAAGCTCATCCAAAGACTGCAACTGTTTCGTTAGCTGGGGCCAAAACAAATGTTCCTTCCCCAAGGCCAAATGATTCCAGAATGTTTGCAAAATGTTTTTCACTCCTTTAAAAACACAGCAAAATGTACAAAACACTAACATTAAGGAATATTAAAAACAGAAGGGGAGGAAAGGCAAAAGAACAAAATGAGAACCTCCTCGCGCCCCTCCCAACTGCTGCATCCAGATAGCAGCTCTTCATGGCCAGTGCCAGGGGATGGAGGAGCAGTGAGCTCTCTGTCCTGAGAGGTATGCAAGTATCAGAGGTATGCAAGTATCTGCGCAGACTCTCATCCTGATGGGTTCTCCCCAAGAGCCGTCTGACCCTGAAGGATGCCTGCTGTGCTGGAGCTCAGGGTGGAAAGCGCAGCGATTCTTGATGGAGATGGCTGGAATCAGGGAGCACTGGCCTGCCTGGCTCCATATGGCTGCCTCACTGACCCAGCTGCTGGTCTGTGATGTGTCTCTGCCCTCTCTTAGATAATATGGGGACAGCATGTTGGCCTGATAGGCAGGGGAGGATGTCAGGGCAAGCCCCCTATAAGGGGCCAGTTTGAGCTTGGTCTGGAGGACTCCACTGGACAGCAGGTGCCAGGTCACTTGACAGTGGTCTTCAACGAGTGACAGGGATGGCTTGTGCATATCAGAGAAACTTTGAAGAGGCCCCTGAGGGAAGATGTGGGTAGGTCCAAGAACTAATCTAGCACAGGGGGAGAGCGTAGGATGAGGAGGGGTCTTATGTCCTTCAGCTTGCCAGGTCTCTAAAAGCAGAGCAGTGGCGGGTGTTGGGTGGGGACAGTGTACTCGGGGTCAACTTGGGCTTACCGATGCATACTCACTGTTGGGGTGGGGCATAAAATCTAGGGGGTGTGGAATCACCCACCCCTAATGCCTTCTGGCCCATGTTCCTTCTGAGGTTCCTCCAGGCTCACGAGGAGCGTTGCAATGAGGTTGGGTGGAAAGGTGTGAGATGTAGAGCAAGGGGCTGGGATGGATGGATGGATGGGTGGAAGGATGGATGCGTGGGTGGATGGATGGATGAATGGATGGGTGGAAGGATGGGTGGGTGGATGGATGGGTAGGTAGATGGATGGATGGATGGATGGATGGATGGATGGATGGATGGGTGGATGGATGGATGGGTGGGTGGATAGAAGGATGGGTGGAGGGATGGATGGGTGGATGGATGGATGGGTGGGTGGATAGAAGGATGGGTGGAGGGATGGATGGGTGGATGGATGGGTGGATGGGTGGGTAGGTGGATGGATGGGTGGGTGGATAGATGGATGGGTGGATGGATGTGTGGGTGGGTGGATGGATGGATGGATAGATGGGTGGGTGGATAGATGGATGGGTGGATGGATGTGTGGGTGGATGGATGGATGGGTGGGTGGATGGATGGGTGGTAAATGAGGAGGGAGGACTCAGTGAATCTGCTGGGTTGAAGGGAAGGTTGAAGGAAGTGACTAGATGGTAGGGGTGGGAGGTCACTCTGATATGCACTGTCGAGTCTATGTATAGACACACATGGGTAAGGCAGACAAGATGGTAGACTGTTGGTGGGTGTGCCAGTGAGTGCAAGGGTTAGCGCCTCAATGTCTAGATTACAGGCAGATGTGGGTGTGGAAAGAGGACTGGTAGGTATGCAGTGGAGTGGAAGAGGATTATGGGCTGCAGGGGGCTGCTGGGTGGGAGGGGCACGTGTGAGTTTGGGTGGGTGGGCTGTGTGTGAGTGGGCTGGTGGGACACTGCTGGGTTGATTTGGTGACTGGCAGCTAGCACTGGCTGGGGTTCCATGTGCTGGTGAGTCAGTGGATGGTGGTGGATAGTGCAGTGTGGTGGGCTGACAGGAGCAGATGGACGCTGGGGCTGGGCCAGAGGCCAACGTGGTACGGATGGAAGAAGGCCACTGTCAGCAACTTCTGCCTTGTCTCTTGCAGGGCACCAGCCACACATGGGAGACTCCTGGCCACGGAGCTCAGCTCACGAGGCGGCAGAGCTGAACCGTCAGTGCTGGGTCCTGGGGCACTGGGTGTGATGTGACCCCAGCCAGCCCCTGCCTTCCTGCCATCACTGGCACCACCCCTCCCACAGGACATGGAAGCCTGGTCTGTGTGCTGTGGACTCAGCTCTCCTGTCACGGAGACACCAGGCCTAGACTGCCACCGCTGCCTGGGTCTTGGGGCCCCAGAGACGGGTCAGGCAGGCCTGAGGGACTGTCCAGGCTGCACAAAGACTTGGAGACAGCAGCAGCCACCACCACACTTAGGAGCCCCACCCAGCTGGGAAGTCAGGAAGGACATGGGCATTGACCACTGAATGCTGGATACCCACAGTAGGACACAAAGCCAAGCAGGTGCCCAAAGGGGCAGGGCCCTGTGGGGACAGGGAGCAGGGCTGATTGAAGGGGAGGCAGTGGCTGCCTCTGCGGGGGGTCATACAGCAGGCACACAGCAGGGGCTCAATAAATGCTTGTTGAACCTGTTCTCTTGCTATGTGTGGGCTGGCTTCCCCATCATTATCCTGCCCTGGAGGTGTGAGGCCCGGCCACCAAGGTCAGGGTCAGTCATCCATCAATGAGCTAGAGTCCAGCCTGGCCTGGGGGAGGTCAGGATGGAGACAGGTGGGCAGAGCTGCCAGGGTCCTGAGCATGGCAGGAGGAACAGACTAGGAGCTGGAGGAAGCACTGTGTTCAGGAACCTCAGCAATGTGGTACCACCCTGACCCTGGGGACCCTTTACCCTGTGTCTAGGGCCACTTGACATAAAACTTCTGACTCAGCTGCCTGAGGAAAAATAATTTCTGTCTTGACCATGAGAGCTTGGGGTCCAGAGAGGGAAGTTTCTTGCTTGAGATTAGAGTTGTCATGTGGGAGAGTGAATTTAAACCACACTCACTCCTGGTTAAATCTCCTAAGAGGCCTCATCCTGCCCTGAAGGATTTCTAGAGATTGGCAGAGCAAGGTAGAATGTGGTCTTCTTCATTTATCCACCTGTTACCCATCCACCTACCACCCATCCATTTAGCCAACATTCACTCACCATCATCTACCCACCCACCCACTCATCCGTCCACCCACCATCCATACATGATCCATCATTCATCATCCAGTCACCTGTCATCCATCTATGATTTAACCACCACCCATCCATGGATCATCACCCATTTAGCTAACATCCATCCTATCCACTATATATTCAGGATTCATCTATCTACTCATTCATTCATTTAGCAGCATGCATCTACTCATCACCCATCCAACCATCCATCCTACTCACCCATCCAGCATCCATCCATCTGTCCATCCATCCACTAACCATGAATACATCATCCATATATCTGTCTTCAATTATCCATTCACCCATGATTCAACTATCCATTTTCCACCATTGCCATTTCTCTTGTCAATTATCCACCAATTCACTGGCCATCTTCATCATCTAGCTATCCAATCATCTGTCTGGAAACAGGTGTCTTCTATTGTACCCCTACTGTGTGCCACACACTGTGGTAGGCCCTTGAGATGGGATGCTGAAGCTTCCAGAGAAGTAGACAAGTGATGAAATGGGAGATGACAGTTCAGTGCATGCATGCTGGGTGTGGTACCTGCCCTGGAGTCAGACTGCCTAGCATCGGGTCCTGTCTCCTCAGCCCCCATGGCCTTATCCTGCAGATGGGAGTCTTCATTGTATCTACCTCTTACAGCTGCTGGAGGGTGACACAGATTGGTGCCTGTGAGCACAGGGGGGCAGAGTCTAGATCATTGGAAGCACCCTGCCATGATGTCAACAAGGGGAGTTGGGGCCATGGGGCTGAGGCAGTGCCTGTTGGAGACCACCCGAAGGGTAGGTGATCAAGGAAATGACACCCAAGCCATCTTGCTGGTGTCAGGTTGTGGAGGGAAGCACAGGACACGAGAGGGCTTTCCAATGGTCCAAATGACAAGCGTGAAGGAAAAGGAGGGCTGTGAGGGTGGAAGAGGCAGGAGAGAGGACTCAAAGCTTCACAAGGGACCCATAGTTTATCCTGGGACAGCTGGGTGCTCTGTGCAGGGTGGGACTGGCCAAGATGGCCAGTCTAGGAAGTCACCCCAGCTCTGGGCTAGAGCAGATGACTAAGGCAGGACTCCCGTGTCCTTGCAGGGCCCTGAGTGAGAGGAGAGTGCTGTGGCTGAGGAAAGAGGCTTGTGGAGAGTCAGGTGGCCAACTCAGGGGCCAAGAGGAGGGACTGGCATGGGGTGAGGATGCAGGAAAAAGGATTTGAGCTTCAGGTCTCTGTCCTGTGTCAGGCTGGGCACCTGGGGGCGAAGGGTGGACCCCACACTTCTGTGTACATGCATGTCTGTGCTCGGTTATTCTTCGACTTTGCATTCACTTTGCATTCACAGTTGGTATGGGGGGCTGTGGCGGAGACGAAGTTGGCCTGGGCAGACTCCTACACAGTTATGAAGGCCCCAGAAGGCTAGCACAGGGAGCTGCGGCATTGGCCTTGTGCAAGTGGGAGTCACAGTGATGGGTCCCGAGCAAGGTCATTGGTCTGGAATCTGGGCCCACCACCAGGAACTTTGTCGGTCTTGATGGTCATCCAGGGCTTTGTGAAGTTGGTCATGGGCCCGAGGAGGCCCAGGAAATGATTTTAGTTTCAAATCTGTCATCTATTTTAATAGCTGTGTTTATGTAAATGTGTATTAGAAAACTGTACGGGCGTGTCCATACACGTGCCAAGCATTGCAGCTTAGAATGAACCACAATAGGCATTTCAGTAAAAAAAAGTTGGCTTAAAGAAAAATACTAAATAAATAATCATGCAAGTGGTCTGTGATTATGGTATGTGGGTGACTGGAATGGGGGCCATCGTCAGGAGGGAAGGAAGGGAGGATGGACACGGAGCCATGAGGCTTCAGGTCCTTCTGGGAAGCGGCTGGAGCCCAGCTGTCTCCTAGTACTGCAGGAAGACTGCTGTCTAGGTAGAAGGAAGCAGTTCCGGGCTAGTGATGCCACGGGTCTCACAGTCACCTTCTTAAGGGCTGTCTTCCTGCTGGGAGTAAACAGCACTGTGTGTCCCTCCTGGAGCAACAACCAGAAGGTGCCATCTGGTCTGAAACCTGGGAGAGGCTACAAACCACCCAGAGTCCAGGAAGGGAAGCAGAGGGCTAGTCTGAATGGGCTTAACATCCTTGCTTCACAGCCTGAGCTGGTGGATGCCTATTACCCTTCCCAAGTCTGGACCACGTCTGGCCGCTGAGCTTCCGTAGCTGACCTTGGCCAGGCTGACAGTTCACAGACACCATGCTAGGGAGTGCACAGCATCCATGCCTAGGTCTGGGTACATGACACCCTCCGCTCCCCCCCCCCCCACACACACACTAAGCACTCATCCTGGGCCTCCTTGCAGCCTGCAGGCTCCCTGATGCCCTCGCACATGTCTGTTAACTCCACTGTCCATGCGCAGAGGGACCCATGGCAGTCTTTCCCTGGCCAAAGCTGATGGGCGGGCCCCAGTCTCCATTTCTTCCCTGGTTTGTGGTCTTGATGAGTGGCCACCCTGCCACCCCACCCCCGCCACAGCACCTGGACCCGGTCACACACTCATCTCCCAGGTAATGGAAATGTCAGCTTGATTCATGGGCCTTTGCTGCCAGGCCTGAGGACAAGGCTGGCAGGAGCCACCGCTGCAAGGACGCAAGGGCTGCAGACAGCATCCTGACGTGCACTTGGACAGGCCTGGGTGTGACGCCTGCCCTGTCTCAGACTTGCGGCTGGCCCCACCTGAAAAAACGAATCACCAGAGGACCAGAGGAGGTGCATGCACAGAACACAGCCGCACACGGCGCTGCCACAGGGAAACAAGATGGAGAAACAGAACACTGCAGGAGGTTACCCATGTGACCCCACACAAGAAAGCCACAGGGTGAGGCGGGCCAAGTGGAAACGTGCAAGGAACACAGCTCCTGCCCCCTGGCCAGTCCTTATTGGACTACTCTTCACCGTGCTCCCACACTATCACCTTTGCTTTCCTGGAGGACCGTGGCCTGCTGATGGCTGTGGGCCGAGCCAGGCTGGGGGACCAGGAAGAGGTAGGAAGTAAAAGGTCTGAGGCAGGGAGAGGCCAAGCTGGTTACAGGGCCACCTGGGGTGAGTCCCCTTTCCCTTCCCTCTGTTGGGAAGGGACCAAACTAGGTGAAGAGTCTCAGAACTGGTAGAAAGGGGACCATCCTGCCACAAGGCACAGGGGTAAGCGTGGAGGGTGGGCATAGTGCTCTGTCCAGTCAATGACTCTGAGACACTTGTGGAGCAGTCAACTGAGGCCGAGCACATCCTGGAACTCGGGCAGGCAGAAGGGTGGCTTGTTGCCCTGGGAAAGAGTTCCTGCCAATGTCATCCAGCACCAGGTCTAGGCATCCTGCTCTCAAGCCTGTGCATCATCAAATGATGGTCACTAGGAGACTTAGCTAAGTGTCTCCTGGGAGGAGTGCACTGTGAGACCCAAGCTCTGGATGCTGTGACAACTCCTGGAAGGAGGTACCACTGCTGTGCAGTCTGGGTAGGGGAGCCTGGGGCTGGGCCTAGACTCCATTGAGGTAACATGGCCAGGGGGTGCTCAGGGGAAGGTGCTTTGGGTTGGGGAACAGAGGATGGTGGAACCCGCACTTGAACCCAGGTCTTCGGGCCCCAGAACCATCACGTGGCATGCAGTGTGCTGGGAGAAGGGCACCTACAGGAAATGAGGACCAGTGTCCAGCACCCACAGGCCCATTCGCCTGCAGAGGGCCTCAAGTATGCTGGTGACCCTTGGTTTTGTTGCTGTTATTATGAAATAAGGCTGCCAAGAGCTGCCCTTATGCTGGGGCCGTGAGCCGAGCAGTTTCCAGAGAGGCCTAGAGACCAAACATGCAAGAGCTGCAATGCAGGAGACAGCCCTGGGCGCTAGGGAGCATGCAGGCCTATACAAACTCCTCAGCCTGTAGCAGGTCCTCAGGGCTGGGGCCTCCTTGTGAACACTGCTGCCCCAGACCCGTCCTTCACATGTGCACCCTGCCTTGATCGCCTGGCTGTGAAGAAGATGAAAGCCAGCAGAACAAAGGGGCCACGGGGACATCTGAAGAGCACCATCCTAGGCCATTTCTCTACCCAGCCTCACTCACCTGGTCTGGGTCTGGGCTGCCACTGTGTGGACACCCTCACTGGCCCCATCACCAGATGAGGCTGCTCTGTACATTCCCACCTGAGGCAGGATCTGGGCCAAGCAGGGTCTAAGGAACCAGGGGGACAGCCTGGCCAGAGTCTGCCCCACAGGACAGAGGCCATGCTTCTTACGAGTACCACAGTGTGTGTGTGTGTGTGTGTGTGTGTGTGTGTGTGTGTGTGTGTGTGTGTGTGTGTAGGTGAGAGCCCATGCTCCTCACCAGCACCACAGTTGGGGTAGGAGGCTTTCTAGAGAACTGTAGCTGCCTGGGTTTAGATGTTGGTCTCCCTCTTCCTGTCCAAGGGCAACTGACTCTTGATGCCAAGAACCAGCAATACCTCTTCTGAAGGAGGTGGGTAAGGGCAGCAGGTGTAAGGACGACTCAGGAATCTGAAGCGGCCCCCGATGAAGCCCCGTAGTCAGACCCCTCTAGGGAGGTCACCCCTGCTCTCCTGTAGTCACTTGAGGACGTATGCACCCATTAATAGCTGCTTCCCAAGTTGCATGTCTTAGGAAGGCTACACAGCCTCTGTGTCCCAGCCCCTCTATACATAGCATGGATTAAATGGTTAGTGGCCGGTATGTAATGTATGCACCGTTTCCTGGTGTGGCAGGTGGACTCCACAGAGAAAGTGGGTTCAGGGCCATGTCCCCACCTGAAGGCAGTGAGGGAGCAAAGCTCAGACAGGCACATGCGTGAGTTTTCAGTAAGCCTCAGATCGACCCTGGCTTAGGGCTGGAGGCAACAAAGGCTCCCTCTAGCTGACCCCATCCGGTGTACCACACTCTATTCTTAATAACATCTTTTATTGATTTTGTAATAAAAAATAGACATTTATTTGAGAGTTAATGCTTGTACCAGTGCCTTCCCTCTGAGATTGCATGGAATACACTTATAAACACCCACCAAAGGTCTGCAGGGAGCACACCAAGGTCAGTCTTGGGTGTTCCAGAAAAATCCTGTGCCTACCCTGAGGACTAGAAGAAGCTGGGTTCCTCCTAAGAGCTGGTGTGATGGCCCTCCTGGGAGGCATGCGGCTCATCTGGGAGTGAGTGGAGGAGCCAGAGGCCGCTGGAGGCTACAGAGATGATGGATTCTCATCAGAGAGGCAATCCTTTCTCCACATCAGCTGGCTCCGAATGAAAACAGCTGCACAGCTGCTGGGTGTTGCCGCTCAGAGGCCTTTGTGATTCTTGGTAGCGTCAGAATGTACTGAGTTCGATACCATGGCACCGGCCCCGCTGGGCCCCGAGCCAGGAAAACAACAGATTAATATTTGGAACCAGAAATTACCCACTACTGGGAGACTGATTAGGTCCCTGATCTGAGCTTGTTCTATAGATGTACACACAGGCATGGGGCTCTGGGCTGTAGGGAGAAGGGGCAAGCCTGAGCCCAGGCCCTTCAACTCTTGACGTGTGTGTGTGTGTGTGTGTGTGTGTGTGTGTGTGTGTGTGTGTGTGTGCGTGCATGTGCGTGCGTGTGTGTGCGTGTGCGTGTGCGTGTGTGTGATGGGAGGAGAGGCAGGGGCTGAGGGCAGTTCCAGCACTCACTGTAGCTCACTTCCTCTCCTTAGCAGGGCAGAGGTCAGAGGTCACCTAGGACTAGCCCCATCGGCCTCCGGAGGCACTGGACAGATGAGGAGCTGTGACACCGTGGGTCTTTCAGCATCTGTTGCCCTTGGTGAGCAGGGCTGTGCAGCGAGGGGCATGGGCCCCATGGTCACGTACTGAGTTCTGGGCCTGAGTCAGGGGCTCCCTAGGACTGGGGTGCCACAGGCCCTGCTCTTATGGACCTCACGGGAGAGGACAGAGAGGAACCAAGTATTCCTGGTTCCCAGAAGCAGCCTAGTGTGGCAGGGGGCAGCTACCCTGTTCTTGACTCTTTCCTCTGACCCCTATAGCTCCCAAGGCCGTGATTAAAGTCCCTTGTTCCTCCATGCTCTTCCAGCCCTTGGGGTCCCAGCTGGCCAACCCTGAAGTATGAGGAACACGGGTCTGTTCAGGGCTGGTGATAGAGCCTAGCCAGCCTGGAGAGGCTCTCCCTCCTGTTCCAGTCAGCATCGCCAACGCCTTGAGGTCTCCTTTTCACGTATGCAGGTTTTGGGGCGTAAGGCTGTGGAAGCAGGACACAGGAGGAATGAGTTACACTGTCCTCGAGAGCAGTCATATACCTGGCTTGCCATTCAGGTAGGGGGAGACCTGGCTAGACTGAGTTCTGGGCATCCTTCATGCCCTAGCCCATGCATGCATGGAGTAGGCTTTACCATGGAACCCATAAGGCCTTTGTCTATGTTACCAGACATCCTTTAGCACCTAGCTCAAATGCCACCTGTCCCAGGGAGTCCTCTTGGTGTCCTTTCCTGGTTTCCCAGTGTGCCTTGCCCTCCCCTCCTGGCCACAGGGGAGGCCTGCAGCCAGAATCTGCTTCTCACTCTGGGACAGGCTCCCAGATGGAAAGAGGTGCTGTGAAGGCAAGGCAAGGCCAGTAGACCCTGATGCCTGCTCCTCCTCTACCCAGACCAAGCCTCTGACAGGGATGTGCAGGACACAGACGTGCCACCTACCTGGGTCAGCAGTGCCTGGCTTCCTCCTTGAGGTAGTGATGACCTGGTTTTCATTCATCATCTGTATGTCTTGGTCTTCCTCTGGCTTACTGCAGGAGGAGCAGACAGAAGGCCATCAGCCTCCAGGCCAGGTCCCTGCCATCCATCCTCATTAGGGCTCATTAGGGGTGTACCTGATGGTGTGTTTCTCCTGGTGACAGAAGTCAGTGTCCTCGGCAAAGAGGATGGTGTGGTGGGGCACGGTAGGCTCACATGTGGGCAGGATGCCCCCAACTAGGTGGCTCACCATGGCAAGAATGCCATTGTACACCAGCAAGTCATCCACCAGCAACTGAGAGAGAGAACAGGAATGGGGCCCCGCTCCCTCCCACATTTGCCCCACCCCCAGCAGTGTGCCCCTCTGTTGTCCCAAGCTCATGAAGACTGTGTTGACCGTAGGCCTCCCCACACTGGCATGAAGGGCACGTGCTGTCCCCTTGGGCTGCAGCTTTGGAAGCTGGGGCTTCAGTGTCACAACATGGGGTGACCAAGTGTAGAGACGGAGGCAGACTCAACCTCCGGCCCCCGGGGCTTCGGTCTCTCCACCTGGCCACCCAATTGCCTCCCAAAGCTGTGTGGTTCTAGAGGGAGCCCTGAAAGCAACATCAAGTCCAGGGCCAAGTTCAGGGCTTGCTTTGGATTATTTCAAAACTGTTCTGAATTCACGGCTCGGTGGCAGGTTTCCCTGCTCCGAGGACCAGGCATTTCCAAAGTTGCAACTGAAGACAGACACCAAACCGCAGCAAATGGTAATTGCCCACAGTCTGATTCCCAGAGAGCACAGTGATCTCCCACACCAGCCAGTGAGGACTCACGCCAAACTCCTTCACCCCTCGTTGAGGTGTTTTCGTGTAATTCCACAGTTTGATCATTGACACAGTGGTGGGCAGATCGAAAATGACATACACCCGGTTCACCTGTCAGAGAGCAAAGCTAATTAAAGCAGCTGTGTTTGGAAACAGAGCTGTGGGCGAGGCCCAGAGCACCAGGGCAGGAAGCTGGCCCAGGTGCCAGTGGCGGCACTCCCCATGTGGGAAGTCTCAAGTTCCATGCCTCTTCTCCTCAGAGCCCATTTTGAGTCAAGTCACGTGTGGTTGCGTTTGGAACAAACTGCTGAGCTGGCTCTGGGAGGGCCTGCTGCCTCCTGCTGCTGTGGCCCTCATTTAAATACTGGTCCAGAACTGAGAGCAGCCTGGCCTTCTGTTTCTCAGGTCATGTCCAGGATGGTCCCCACCTGCAGAGGCCAGGAGCGTCTCCCCACCAAACAATGTGCATGGTCCTGACCCATTTATCCTTTCCCAGAGTTACAGAGGAAAAGCCAGAGTCCTGTGCACTCCAGCACCATGGTTTCTCCCAGCCCATGTCTGCTGGGGATACCAAATGGCTAGTGCTCAGCCCCAGATCAGCACGAAAAGGCTCAGCAGCACAAAGCTTCCCTCCTCACCTGGAAGGCCAACCAAAGAACTGAGTGTGAGGTGAGACTGCTTGCAGCTCACAATGACCTGGAGACAGTGATGGCTGGGGGGGGGGGAGTGTCCTGCTCAGACCCTGAGATTCCCACTAGGAGAGTGACAGTGGCCAGAGGTGGGCAATGAACTCCTGCTTTTGGCTGGGGTCTAAGGGGTACAGGGGCTGTGTGTACCCCTTTGCACAGGTTGGCCCTGTGGTCTTTGCGAGTTGTTTCCTCCTCTGTGTGGAAAATGCCTATCTTATACTCAGTTACAGGAGTGGGAAAGGGACCCCAGATCCCACCACATTCTGCTGACAGGCTCTGACCCTGAGGTGGAGGGTGCTGATGGCCTATACCCTCTCCTGGACCTTCCTCCCTCTCTGAGATGATGGACCAGGCTCACTGCAGGGGTTGAGAGCTGGGAAAGGCAGTCAGTGGTAAGAATGACTGACTTGCTGACTGGGGCCAGAGCGAGGGCAAGGTGGCCATGCTGTGGCCATAGGCAGTGATCTAAGGCACAGAAACAGGCAAAGGAGGGGAAATGGGGAAGATGCCAGGCTGCAGCGGGCTGCAGAGGGCCTTGACCAAAAGAGGCAGAGAGATGCACACGAGGCCGGTTGGTCCTGCCCTCCAGCAACTGTGCAGGGACCCTGACTTCAGGGTCCCTGGGGCTCCTCACACCTCTGGCACCTTTTTGACTAAAGTCCATGGAGTCATAGAAGGAACCGTGAGCCTGGAAGGGCTACACCGGAGCTGGTAGCCACAGCTGGCACCTCTCTGATGGATCCCAACTGTTTCAACTTTTACTGGGCACAGGGGCAAGTGCCCCTCCAACCCCAGGGCCAGGTACCCACCAGGCCAGGCAGGATGGGGGCCAGCCACATGTGCCTGCCATCACTGGTGTTGTTGACTTGGTCGATAAGCTTGTCGGGGGTTCGCACGTCCCCGCATACACCCTCCAGTGCATTCACACTGTCCGGGAAGGCAGCGATATCTGAGGGGTAGGTTAAGCTGTCGTAACCCAAACTCATATGCTGTGCACAATGAGTCACCCCCAAGGTGGCTGTCAGGCTGTCAACCCTGTGTCTCAGGAGATACCAGGCTGGCGTCCTACACTTTTGCAGGCTGGGAAATGACAGTGAAAATAGATGCATTCTATTTTCTAAGAAAGTGGGGTTGTGGCCAAGGGGAAGGGACTCTGTGTGGGGCTAAGGGGTCAAGTTTAAAGTCAGGGACCACAGGTGGGAAGGCTGGAAGTGAGGGGTTTGCTGAAGCACAGATAGGGATTATAGTGCTGCCACTGCTCTGAAGCGCAGGTCACACCCACGTGGGCAGGCAGGTGACTCTGGCAGGTCACAGCCTTGTCCGGTCTGCCACCCTGGCCTAACAAGAGCTGATTAGAGCAGGGACCTCAATGTGCGTGTGCAGAATCGGGGTCCAGTTCTATCACTGTGACAGAGGAAATCTCTGTCAGGAAATCTCAGGTGAGCCACTGGGCACCACTTATCCGGCCACCTCAGCTGGGACAGGGGCCGAAAACTTCTATGCTCTGAGATGGGCAGGAGAAGTCAGAGGGCACTGGCTATGAGCACTCTTGGTGACATTAGTGGAGCATACAGAGCCAGGAGCCATTCTCTAAGTCATGAGGAGGACAATAACTCCAGAGACACCCAGGGCCCCAGGCAGACACAGGACAAGCTTTGGGGCTGTGCTGGCATTTCCTGACCTGGAGGATGCGGAATTCACAGCTTTACAGCTGGGCTGTGTGACCTCAGGTAAACAGGTCTCCAGCTCCTCCCCTGGACAATGAGGACCCCAGAATATTCTGTCCACAGGATTTCTGTGGGTACATGGGGCGCATTCCTGCAGTGCCTGGCACACAGGAAGCCCTCGGGAAGCACTGAGTCTGGGGGGCTGATAGACAACTAGAGCTTCAGGAGTCAGCGCTGGGGTAAACTGAACAGGCGTCCGTGAGGTTTAGTCACTGTGACTCCACGTGACCAAGGGCCTGGCATTGGCGCTTCTCAAGGGAAGTCCTAGAGGCTGCTATTGCACTAAAAATGTCTATGACCAAACGGAAATCTTTCAGAACTCCCGGACCATCAACAGCTCCAGCATGGGCACACCATGAACAAAGGGTCCCCCATGATACACTCCTCTCCCACTGAGTTCTCCTAAAGACTGTCAGAGGCTTTTTAGAACACCAGGTGTCTACGCCCTCTGAGAAGGGCCTGTGCTTGGCAGGGATCTCCTCGCACTCTCAACCATGGGACTCTGGTCTGCAGAGAACCAGTTATAGTGGCCTTGGCAAGCATGGCTAAGAGCAGCTCTAAGGGTCCAGTGGCATCATACTATATCGTCATAACCATCACCCACCACCACCACATTATCATAACTACCATAATTAACATCACCACAACCATCATTATCATCACCACCACCACCATCATCAGTCACCATCACCATCATCACCACCATCACCACCATCACCACCAGCATCAGGTCTTTCATTTTGTTTTGTGACAAGGCAGCTCAGACTGGCTCAAACTCACAGCTATCTGCCTGTCTCTGCCTCTTGAGTGCTAGGATTAAAGGTGTGCACCACCATGTCTGACTATCATCTGCTCTTTTGAAATAGGGCCTTGCTATGTAGTTCAGGCTGCCCTCAAAATCATGCTGGCCGCTCACAGGCAAAAATCCTCCTGCCTCCACCTCCTGAGTGCTAGAATGACAGACTTGGGACCCTGTACCCGTCTCCCAGCGGAAAGGATACTGTTCTGGGACAACGGGATCCTCTCGCCATGCTCATCGTACAGCTCCAGCCCTGTGAGGCCGATGTAGTAGGGGTCACCCCAGCTGGACAGCAGCTGGAACTGGAAAATGACTGCGGCTGTGGTTAAGGAAGAGAGAAGGAGGCCACAGGGTGGTGGAGGTGACAGGGGCTCTTCTTGTTTGTCGACGGAAGAGTCTCTCTCCCAGAGACGGTTTTCTGTCAAAAGGAACACAGCATCACATTTGCCACACTACCTGCCCTGGGAGTGGACAGGAAGGAATAGTCCTAGGACAGACAAGGTGGGCAGATGGTGCTGGGTGGGACACTCCTGTCTTATGCCTCAGTTTCCCTGGTTATAAAATGATTAGAACGAGAAATCTCTTCCCTCCTCTGTGTCTTTCAAGTTCATGGGAATAAGCATGTTAGGGGTGGGTGGGGAAACAGCCTCAGATCTGGCTTCAGCAGAATGACTCCTATTGACAAGGTCCATATGCACAAGGCGATACCTGCCCACCCTTGATTTGATCTTCCCAGTGCCAGTTTCTAGGAGCAGGAGTGGAAGAGGATCTGAGAGCCCAGGCACGTCCCAGGCAGCCACAGGCAAAGGCACTGCTTCCTTCTGGATCTAGACACCTCCGAGAGATCAGGGCAAGTTAGTTGACCTCTCTGATTGCTTCTTTTGTTTTTAGCTTTTGGCTTTCCTTTTTCTCTTTTTTAAAGAGACAGCATCTCACTGTGCAGTACAGGATGGTCTAGTACTCATTATCCTCCTGCCTCCAGCATGCCTGGCTCCTGTGATTAGTTTTCATGGCTGGGAAGTGGGGCTGCCATTGCAGCCTGCTCCCAGGGCTGATACAATGAGGTGGCACTAGGAAGGAGGGCTCTTGCTGCCTCTGCCCCTGCCTTCTCCCTGCCAGGTCCCTGGGTCACCTGTCTCTTTTCCAGCCCCTCTCAGCTGGGTCCTTTGTGCCACCTCCACAACCGTCTTTCAGGAGGCGATGGGACCCATGCTGCTGTGACTCCGTCTGAGGGCTGCCTTCCTTATCTTAGCTAGCTACACTGAATGTGTAGCACTCCAGCAGCCTAGGAGAAGGATACAGCCACAGGGCATGAGTGGGGCCTCGTAGTCCATGCTGGCTCGCTCCAGGCTCTTAGAATCCAGCCTGGAAAGAGATTGAAACAGCACCATGAGCCCTTCTGTTCCAGGGCATCGAGAGACACTCCTCAGCCATGGACTGCAGATACAGCAGTGCAGGGGCTCCTGTGTGAGCTCCCCTTTGCCCAGGGGATGCATGTGTGGGCAGCAGTGGGGGACCCAGCTCCTTTCTGTTACAGACCCTCACAATCCACAGAGTAGCCCAGAGGTGGGGACACGTGGATGCAGACACCTGGACAGAGTGGGGAAGCCACTTGGGAAAGCCACACAGCTGGCGGGTGCTTGAGTGGGATGTGCCTCTGGGGTCACTCTCTCAACCACACCCCTGCTCTCCTACAGGAGCAGTCTGCTAGCTGAGGGCTAGGTGCTGCTGATGGGGCAGGGTGCTGGAGTGTGACAGGCCATTTGGATGAATACAGGTGGGAGGAGGCCTCCCACAGCAGTCAAGCTGGGCATAGCAAAGGCCCTGGAATGTAGACAGGATGGGGACGCAGAAGAGAAAAGAAACAGAGGGGAAGCCCTGAGCACTGCTGGCTTCACGATCCCCAGTCCAGGTCTCAGTTTCCACTCTGTGAAATAGGTATAAAATTCCAGCTTCCAAATGCAGATTCTAAGAGACAGGAAGATCTCTGTGAGTTCAGGGCCAGCCTAATCTACATAGTGAGTTCTAGGCTGGCCAGGGCTAGAGACAACTATGACACCGCCCTCCCCTCCAGCTTCTCTATTCCCTCCTTGCGCTATGCTGCACAAGGATACTAATACAGTTTTGCCACTGGGGAAGGGAGCTCTTTTATTTCTCTCTTGTGGCCTTTGGTGCTCAGACACTGGGAGCTGTAAATGGGTAAAACTTACTCGGTTTACACTTTGATGCTGGAGACTTGGGCCAGGACATCCTGGCAAACCCAAATGAGAGTTTCCCACCTGCTCTTTTTCTGGACTGGGGCTGGGGAGGAGGAGTCGTTTCTAGAGAACACATGTAGCTGCAGCTCCAGCCTGAGGGTGCACACACAGAGGACACTGGTGGGCCAGCCCACACTCCCTCACCTCCTGGTGGGTGCTGGTGACAGCCGGGTCTGCAGGTAGTCCCCAAAGAGGATTTCTTGTGCAAAATCAAAGTGGCAGTTGCCAGGTCCTTTTCGGATAAGAAAGCCTTCTGCAGGAGACACGCACAAGCCGTCCAGGGACACATGGGCAATTTTGACCTAGCAAAGGAGACACAGCTTGCCTGAGGCCTAAGACAGTGGATGGCTTTTCTACCACGCCAGGACATCTGGCCTGGCCTGAGTTCCAGGGACAGTCATGTTCCATTTTAGACACAATGCTAGGGCGGGCACAAGATACCCGGAGTAAGGCCCCTGCCCAAAGGATGCTTACCTGTGCTTCCTATCCATGTGTCTCAGTCCCAGGGGAGGAAAGGGACTTGGTGGGGGACCCCAGACAGCAGTGGCAGTAGCCTGTGGCAGTACGGTGAGATGGTCAAGGGCACTAGCTCAGGAGCACCTCTGCCTCTAGTGCTGTACAGACCTCCAGCCTCCCTTCATCTCCCTTCCCACCTGGGAGAGGTGTACAACCTCCATCTTTCTGGGTACATAACAGAGACCCAGCTGGTCCCTCTGACAGGTAATGGCACTGTGCTCACTGAAAGCTTGCGCGCGCGCGCGCGCGCACACACACACACACACACACACACACACACACACACACACACACACACACACTGTCCAGGCAGGAGTTTTCTAGCTGTGCTGCTGGGGTCCACCAGCAAACTGCGAAGGCTACAAGCATTCCGAGGCTACCTGCCATCTCTGCCTTTCCACCAGCATTGAAAGAGAATGTGGTTTCCATGCTTGACAGACTGAGAGCAGACTCTAGCTGTGTAGTTCCCAAGAGAGTGGCAACCCTTTCCCAGCCTTCCTTAGAACCCTGAGAGGCGGGGCACTTAAAGGAGGCAGGGTGGGAACCTGATGAGATGAGGAAGGCACACAAGCCTGCCTCACAACACCCTCCCCAGTGCTCAATGGACAGCAGGCCCAGAGACGACAGTAAAGCCTGGACTGTGTGGGAAGGGGACCCACAGTCACAGAAGAGGCAAGCCCTCCCTGCAGTTCCCCAGGCTGCCCTGGGCTGTGGGCTAGGTCTGCTGTGTGCAAAAGGAAACACAGCTTGTTCTCTCCCTGGATGTCACCCCCCCGCCCCCATTTGGAAGGTTCTGGAGGATTTATGCTCCTCTCTTGCACCCACACCAGCCATTCATCATGCTGCCTCCCTGACAGTGGACTCCGCTCTGCCCAGCTTACCCCTCGGTAGGTGTCCTCGGGAGATTTATTGTAGTTCCAGAGGCGCAGGCCAGCAATGCTTTGGGCTCTGTCAAAGTGGATCCTAACCACATGGTCCAACCCAGGGGAAAAGGGGATCAGCCACATGTGCTCATCCTCAGTGGTGATGTTCATGCCATCAATTAACCTGCAGGCAACGGGGACAGATCAGCAAAATGGTGGGAGGTCTCCAGAAGGTCCGCTTTCCTCACCCACCCGTGTCTTGGGAGGTGGGTGAACAGTGAAGTCAAGCAATGATTCTTCAGAAGCAGTGAAAACAGTTTATGCTCATCAAGGTGCTGAGAGGCACTCATCCTCACCAGGCTAACAGACAGGTGTGTCCCCCTTGGGAATCCCTCAGCCCAGGGACCCCAGGGTGGGAAACTTGTGCTAATGGTTACTATTCCTCACGTCAGGAAGGCTGGCCGTAGAAATAAGCTCATCACAGCTGTGACGCAGGTACCCTAGGATGTGCCATGGTTAACAGGAAAAACGACACTCATGAGATGTGGTGTGGCCAGGCAGGCAGACCACAGGCAGCAGGGACCAACTCACGCTGGGAATGAGGTCATGACCTTGGCGTCAGTGCTCAGAAGGGGTGCCCTGGGGTGGGAGATGGACTTTCTCTCTATTGTCCCAGTGTTCTGAAAGATGTAGAGGTACAGTTGAGGGAAGTGCATCCCATCTCTCTTGGTGAGGTCTCCAAAACACGAGGGAAACAGGCAGACCTGGGCCAGGGACTAGAGCCAGAAGAGGCAGGTGGCTCCATGCTTGTGTTGAGCCAACCTGCTTGAGCCAACTTAGCCCCAGGTCTAAGTGCCCCAGGGAAACCCCAGCCAGCAGCAGGGCTTAATCAGTTACCTCAGCCCCACTGCATCTGTCCCTGCCTCAGTCTCTTCAGTTTGGACCCAACCTTTGTCCTCTGTGTGGCATGGTCACTTGAAGACCTGGCCGCAGAGACAATCAGCCCCGCCACACACCACCTTTAGACCCTTGGGGGCCACTGTCCTGTGAGTAACTCAGGCTGTGGACACAATTCCTTTATCTAAAATCAACTTTTCCCCTTACTGTTTGATAGTTTGAGGTTTAGAATAAATCTAAGTGTTCATCCACGGAGGTACAGCGTTCTCTCTCCTGTGCTCTAAAAGGCTGTTATTAAATTGATGGATGGTGTGTCTTACAATTGCTGGCATGTTAAAACTGAGGAAATTCAGCAGGCCAACCCTGCTGTTTGTGAAGGAAGCTGGCTGCTGCGGACTGCTGTTTCCTTCCAAAGCAATTACCTCCGTCTTGGAGACTGGCTGCCAGAAAGACTGTCGCAGGCTTTTGGGAGAGGGGACACTAAAGATGGATGGCAGAGAGGCTGGTAGCAAAAGAAGCCTCCTCCTGGGCAGTCACCTGGTTCTGTCCTGAGACACCCAGTTGTAACAAGCCTCCTTCATGCTAGATTGGGGTCTCTAAACACTATGGCTACCACTAGGACCCTGTCATTGCAGGGATATGGTGGAGGCCAGGTTGGGGCAAGAGGGACAAGAAGAGCCTGGGCCATCCTGTCATATCAGAAGGCTGAGGAGGGTGGGCACTGGGTAGTAAATGCTTGTCCTCCATGCCAAAGGCTCTGGGTTCCATCCCTAGAACTTCAAACAAATGAAAATAAATATTGCAAACAAATACATAAATGGGCACAGGCACTCCCAGAATCTGAGACCATCAGCAAGGATAAAATCAGAAGAGATGGCTTAAGGACAGCCCCCATGCCCAACAGTGGATGGCCAGCACCCATGCCCAGCAGAGGATGGCCAGCACCCATGCCCAGCAGTAGATGGCCAGCACCCATGCTTAGCAGTAGATGGCCAGCACCCATGCCCAGCAGTGGATGGCCAGCACCCATGCCCAGCAGTAGATGGCCAGCACCCATGCCCAGCAGTAGATGGCCAGCACCCATGCCCAGCAGTGGATGGCCAGCACCCATGCCCAGCAGTAGATGGCCAGCACCCATGCCCAGCAGTAGATGACCAACACTCATGCCCAGCAGTAGATGGCCAATAGAAAACAAACTCAGTGGCATCTTTGGAGGTTCTCTGGCTCATGTTTTGTTAGGGTCGGGTTTTTGTTTGTTTGTTTTTTAAACCTTGCAGGTCCTTTGTGTATATGTTATGGCTTCCAGTTGTCTTTATAGAATTCCTGTGTGTGAATGCGTATGGCTCTGTGTCTACATGACATTCTTATGCTTTTCTTTGGCTCTTCTGTTTGTTTTGTTTTGTCCTGTTCCTATTTGTTTGTTTTGTTTTATTATTTTATTATTATTCTTTAGATCCCTATTTGTTTTCTAAGGAGAGACAAAAAGGGTGTGGATCCGGATTGGAAAGGAGGTGGGGAGGAACTCAGAGGAGTTGGGGGAGGGGAACCATAAACAGAATGTATTGAATGAAAAAAATCTTTTCTTGTTTTTGTTTGTCAAGAAAGGTTTCTCTCTGTAGCCCTGGCTGTCCTGGAACTCACTCTGTAGACCAAGCTGGCCTCGAACTCAGAGATCTGCCTCTGGAGTGCTGAGATTAAAGACATGTACTACCACACCTAGTTGAAAAAAAAATCTGTTTTCAATAAAAGAAAAATATACAAACAAGTAAACAAACAAACACCAGAGGAGATGAGTGGGTAACATGCTTCTGTAATCCCAGCACTTGGACCTGAAGCAGGAGATCTTGAACTTGAAGTCTGGTTGGTACACACTGAGAGACCCTGTCTTAGAAAATAGTACTATGAGTCGGGGGGGGGGGGGGGGGGGCGGCACTCTTCCAGAGTAAAGAGAACTTATAGAATGGGAAAAATGTTTATCAGTTACATATAAGACAGGATTAATATCAACATACATAAATAACAAAAATCAAACACCCTAAACCCAAGTCATCCAATCAATAAATGGGCTAATGAAGTGAGTAGATAATTCTCAAGAGAAGAGATACAAATGGCCAATAAATATTTGAAAAAACATTCAGCATCCCTAACGACCAGGGAAAACTGCTTTGAGAATCCATCTCACCCCACAAAGAAAACAAATGACAACCATTGCTGGGGAGAATGTGGGTAAAGAAGGCCCCTCATTCCTGCTGTTAGGAGTCACAGAAATCACTATAGAGGTCTCTCAAAACCCTGAAAATAGACCTACCATATGACCAAGCTGTAAGTCTCCCGGGTATATACCCAAAGGACCAAAAGTCAGCATACCAAGAAATACTTGCATATTCATGTTTACTGCTGCAGCATATATGGGCAGGAAATGGATTGAGTCTAGATGTCCATCATAGATGAATGGGTAAAGTAACCCGGTGCATACATGCAGTGGAATTTTGTGCATCCATAAAGAAAAATGTGACCATCATGGCATATGCAGGGGAAAAGTCACAACTAGGAATGTTAAGAGAAACAGGCCAGACTAAGACAAATGCTGTGTGTTTTCTCGGCTATGGAGCCTAAACCTTACATTACATATGGGGGGTACCCGTGCATTTATATCAAAAAACTAGAAAGGGATTTGCTGGAGGAAGGGAGAGATCTTAAGATGGGGATAGAAGCATAATGGGACACTGAAAACAGGGCGGCAGAAGTGGCTTAGCTGGGAGAAGAAAGGAAGCTAACTGGAGAGGGGACAGGGAAGGATGGTGGGGGAGGGGACGAGTAAGAACAAGTGTAATGATGTGTGTGTGTGTGTGTGTGTGTGTGTGTGTGTGTGTGTGTGTGTGTGAAGTTGCCTTAATGAAACGTGTTGCTTTGTAGTCTAACCTAAAAAATAAAAATGAATGAAGGGAAATGAGACAATGAGAAAAAGAAGTCCCCTGAAGCTTGAGGGCTTCTCCGCCAATGGCATACATGGCTACCTGGACCCCTACTCACAGATGTAGGTGTGACAAGGACATTGAGAGTGTGCTTGCATTTTCAAATACTTCCTGATTAGAGATATGCACTGAAGTGTTTCAAGATGACGTTACGATTGGGCAGGAGGCTGTCAGGATTTCTGTGGGTTAGAACTGGGTGACAGGGATGGACACTCTGGGCAGGTGTGAGTTTCTCCTGCTGCTGGCCAGGAGCAGCTTGTAGGCTCAGGTCTAGGTCCTCCAGCTAACCTATCAGGATCTACAGCCAGGGTGGCCCCAAGCAGTCAATGCCAGGAAGGGAGAAGTCCACAGTGAAGGGCCACCATAAAAGGACAAAGAGGACAGAGCCAGGGTGGGGGCTGCAATGCAACCACCCTGCTCCCAACCTGTAATCGGGAGGATTATTTCTACAGTTCTATGGATGGAGGAACTGAGGCACAGGAGACGCCTAACTCAGCAGGTAAGTGTATCCCAGGCTGGAGTATCCTGTGGCTTGTGTTCAAATCATGACTCCATTTAACCAGTCTGGGTACCTGGGGCCACTTCCTGACATCAGCTTCCTCCTCTATACACAGGGACAACATTAATGATTCTTAGTCTGTTTGTCGCTTTCATGGATGGACACCTGCAATCTCCTAACAGCCCAGTGCCTGGCACTTAACATTCCAAAATGGCCTCTGCACTTCTGGTTATGTTGACCTCACTGTCACAGCTGTGAGGTCTGGAAGCTTAAAGAGATTTGAACTCCCATCCCTCAAGCGCTCCTTGACTCTTAGTTAATTCACATAGCTGTCGTATTGGCTGGGTTTGTGTGTCATCAGAGAGGAAGGAGCCTCAGCTGAGGAAATGCCTCCATGAGATCCAGCTGTGAGGCATTTTCTTAATTAGTGATCAATGGGGGAGAGCCCAGCCCATAGTATGGGCTGGTGGTTCTGGGTTCTATAAGAAGGCAGACTGAACAAGTCAGGAGGAACAAGCCAGTTAGCAGCACCCCTCTATGGCTTCTGCATCAGCTCCTGCCTCCAGGTTCCTGCCCTGATTGAGTTCCTGTCCTGACTTCCTTTGATGATAAACAGAAATTTGGAAGTATAAGCTGAATAAACCCTTTCCTCCCCAACTTCCTTTTTGGTCATAGTGTTTCTTTGCAGCAATAGAAACCCTAAGATAGCTGTCCAGAGCAGGAGGTGAAGTGCCAGTCTACGAGTGACAGGTATCTGTGGATGGATGCTATAAAAAGCTTGTCCATTCAGCCTGGTCTTGGTATCCAGAATGTGTAGGAAGCAGAGCGGCCATAGCCGCCTGCAGAGACTTTCTTTTCACTTTCCAGTTTACAGAGGGGAGAGGCCTAGGCAGGCATGTGCAAAGCAGAGTGGGTCACACCAAGGCTGACAACTATGGCTGAGCGAGAAGGCCCTAGCTGATGGCAGTGTGATGCCCCCGCATGTAGGATCTGAGCCACACCAGCCCAACTTTGCAAGCTGCCTGCCCCTCCACAGGGGTCCCATGTACAAAGGGCCACCTCTGCTTCTTTTGGCTGCATACCTTCCCAGGCAGTGTCTCATGTGTGCCTGATGCCTGGAACACAGAGCATGTCCCTTGAGCCCGACTGCCACAGCCAAGCTTCTCCTACTTACTTGTCCAGGGTCCGGGAGTCGTCAGTGTACTCTGGCAGGTCGTTTAGGTCCCTGGGAGAGGCAGAGAGCTGGTGCGGGTGGATGGGCAGGGCCTGGCCATCCTTGCCCACGACTTCCAGGCCAGTCAGCCCTATGTAGTGCAGGTCCCCCCAGGAGGCCGTGAAGTTCAGCCGGAGGCCTGGGAGGGAAAGAAAGCAGCCGGTCACCACCAGAGGCTCTGGAGCCAGAAAAGAGCTGCCCTCAGCCTCTCCACTCTCCCCTCATGGACCTTCTCTCTCAGGAGTCTTCAGGCCCAGACCACTGCCTACTCAGGACATAGCAGGCAGGAAACCCACACATGGCTTTGTGCCCTGTGAGCTCCCTCATGCTGTTTCACACTGCAGTGTTCCTCTCCTGACTTCTAACGCCCCCTTGCTTCTACCCAGATGATCTTCCAGTTGTTCGTTTCTCTAGGCCTTTCTTCTGCCGCAAGGCCCTTGCACATGCGGTTCCTGGTCTCTGCACTGTGCTCACAGCCCATCATGTCTCTGTATACTTCCTCTACCAAACTCTGGAGGCCACTACTTAGTAAATGCCCACGTGACCTGCCAGGTGCTGACTCCTTAAGGAAATGACCCCACTTGTTTTTCTAGACTATTATGTACCCACATACTGGCACAGTGCCTGGCATATAGTGGAGGCTCAGTGCCAATGAAAGCCTGACAGTGACTAACTGAGACAGTCACACCAGAATTGGACATTTTATGCACATGGACTCCTCCTAGGAGGCCTCACTGCATTCAGGGTAAGGGAAGTGGCTGCTGACCCCATCTTTCCCCCTCAACTTTCACCCTACTTCACCAGAGACCACATCAGGAGACCTCCTGTGGCCCTGGGACACTGATGCCAGGTGACTCATTCCACTGCCCAGAAAGGTCCCCTTCTCTGGGTCTCTGGGTCACACCCTGTCACCCTGTCATATTCTTGGCTGGAGTTCCTCCTTTCCCAATAGAGCAGGGCCAAGTTCAGGGGCAATCCAACCATGGAGGTATCTGACCCGTTTTAACACCTGCCTGAGTTCCGAAGTTCAGCTCTTTGGGCTTCTGAATGACAGCATGGTAGGTGGATCTGGCAGAAAGCCTGGGTCATGAGGTGCTCCATATTTCTTACAGGAGGATCTGTGAGCCCAGCAAACTTCCAGGACACCCTGGGGGCCAGGCTGCAACCTCTCACCTCCCTGAACTCGACATCTTGTCCTGTGCTCTGTCATTTCCCAGCATCCTTTTTGTGACTCAGCCTTCAAACTTCCTCTCTGTGGTGCCAAAGTCAGCCTGAGCAGACTGCTCGTTACGTTCACATACCCTCCAGGGTATGGAGCAACTCAAGCTGGCTGCCCCTCTGGCCTGTGGCCCTGCCACTTTCGCACAGAGGTGGGCCAGCTTCTCCACTCTGCGTCTGGGCTGCCGAGTGGAATGTGTGCACAGGAGGCTGCCTCCTCTTTCTGCCCTGCACTGATGCCGAGGCAGCTCAGTCACCTGTTGCTCTGGCCAGTAGCAGCACATGCACGCAGTTGCTGGTCCACGTGCTGGCTGTTCAGAGGCATGAGCAGGCCAAGGGAGAACACCTGAATGGCTCAGAACTGCCAGCACTGACGGCTACAGAGCACTGCATCCAGGCGCTCCACTGTGGACTTGTTCTGCAGCAAAAGCTGATTGACAGAGTCCTTCTACTGGCCATATTCAAATGGCATCTCTCGGCGATCTCCTGACAGTTCCCCCCACTCTCCTGCCCTTGTTCCACTTGCTTTCATCCTAACCTCAAGAGGTAGTCTGCATTAGTGCACTTGTTGATTTCCTGAGGCCAGCACTGACTGTTCTATCCTCAGAGCTGGAACAGCAGTGTCCAACAAATAGATGCTTAATCAAATTTTGTTTTGAAACCTCTGATTGATAGAAAAGTAGGTGGGTGGTCAGTGGATATGTCTCCCCTAATTTATAGTGGATGATAAACGAATACTCACTGATTGTCTGTATGCACCAAGTGTGGTTTTAGAAGTAGAGATGTGAGGGAAATAAGAGTGAGTCTCAGCATGAGCAGTGCTCATTCAGCAGTCAATAGACACCTGGCAAATGCTGCGTACCACAGCTGTACACCGCTGCATGCCCAATCAGAAGGATGGGATGAGGTGGAGTGTGGCAGAGTAGGAACAGGGTGTTTAGGGAGGGGAGGTGGCATCTGGGCTGGGACCTGCATGCAGGAAGAGGCATGCTATGCTGCACTTCTAAAGAACATTCTAGACTGAGAAAACAAGTTGGGCCTACATGTGAAAGCAGCTGGCCAAGGGAGGAGAGGAGTAAGACTAGAAAAGGAGGCAGGGCTCAATCCCACGTGGAAGCTGAGATGTTCATGACATAGCAACGGGAAGTTACAACAGGTTACTTTTTCTGTTTGCTTTGCTGAGATAAGATCTCTCTTTGTGATCTAGAATGGCCTCGGAACCAGCGATCCTCCAGGCTTGGCCTCCTGAGTACTGGGATGGCAGGTGTGCACCACCATGGTGGCCTATACATGGCAGCAGGACGGTGGTGGGGGCCGAACTGTGTCTTGGAAGGACTCCAGCAAGACTGTAAAGGGAGCCAGGCAGGGAAGACACTGGTGCTGAGAGTGACCTCGTCGAGGGTGTTCACAGTGGGAGAGGGCAGCAGGGGACAGGGTCAAGGTCTGTGTAGGAGGCAATGGAGCCGAATGGTTTGAGCATAGAAGGACAAGAAGGGATTGATCCAGATGACAGGGTGAGGTGGGGAGTATCTGGGATGGAGAAGGCCCGGAGGTGGAGGAGGGAGTAAACTGTGAAGGGAGGGACAGGGAGAGGCAGAAATGCCACCTCCCCCTGGTAACGAGCCTTTCCCATGCCTGCAGTCCCTTTGTGTCTGGCAAGAGGCACCTGATCGCATTGATCCAGGGCTCTGAATGCAACGGCTCTCCTTGTGAGCTGATATCCATGCTCCATATTCATTTTCCTCGCGTGCATCAATTAGTATTTATACAAATGGAAATTAATTTTGTTATTTCTCTCATGCTCTGGCCCTCTCGACTTCTTCCCTATTCATCGTGGCTGATATTTGCAAAACTTCCCAAATGAGTGTCATCTGCAAATTAGCAAGTCATAGATTCCCTTTCAAAGCAAGAGGATTGGCCACGTTCACCCACTGCTGCCCCCCTTCCCTGCCCCAGGACTGCTGTATTAAAGTGTATTCTACTTGCACATGCTGCTGAGCAGGTGGAAGATGGGATGGGATGGGGGTTAGAGAGAAGAGATGTAGGAATCCTGGAGCTCTAGGTGGAGAGGCCTAACGTTTTCCTAGCCGGTACAAAGTTCAAAAGTCACAGGGTTCTATTCCAGGGCCAACCTCCCTAGCCACTGCAGTGGCGTTTCTGAGAAAGACTGGGTTGGTTCAGTGCAAAGGACATTGGTAAACAGCCTTTGGGATAAATTAGCAGGCAGACAGGACAGTGGTGCCTTCTGCCTGGCAGCACCCTCACCTGTCTTCCTCTTCCAGGGAGAGGTCCTGGCTCAGCCAGGTTGTCTGGGCAGCTGGCCACTCTTAACCAGGCTACCAGGACAGCCAACAACCTAAGTCTGGCCAGATATGGTGTTCATATCTCCTACCTGTCCATCTCCACCATGGTGAGCCACATAATTGATTTATGGACAGGCCTGAGACACAAGCTTGACTCAAAGACTTAATTCTGGAGCTGTACCTGCTGGGTAATAGAAGTCGCGTCTACTCTGGGGTTGCTAGTAATGGGTGGATGTGAGCACAAGGCCCTGGTGCATGGCCCTCCCATGAGCCCCTGGTGCATGGCACCCATGAAGAAGAACAGGAAGCAAACAGGGTAGAAAAACAGACACAGCAAGTCTCCATGGTGTCATTTCCCTGCCTCCATCCAGTTGCCTAAGAAACTAGTGACCCTAACTTCTAGGTGCATAAACCAATAAATTTTCTTTTACTGAATTCAGCTTGAATTCAATTTCCATTGTTCTTGTGTGCGCGTGTGCGCATGTGCGTGTGCGTGTCCGTGTGTGCGCATGTGTGCGCGTGTTCCTGTATATTAGGGTATGAGTGCATGTGGGAGCCAGGGGACAACCTTGGGTGTCGTTCTTCCTCACTGGGTCCTGGGGCACACCAAGTAGGATAGACTGGTGGTCAGAGAGCCCCAGAGTTTCATTTGGTTCCATCTTATCAACACTGGGATTACAGTGTACACTGCCATGCCTGGCTCTATGTGGGGGCTGGGAACTGAATTTACTAGGGTCTTCTAGCTTATATGTCAAATGAGCCATCTCCCTGTCCCTTTATTTATTTGTTTGTTTATTCATTTATTCAGGCACGATCTCCCCTTAGAACACAGGCTAGCCTTGAATTCAGGTGTTCCTGTCCTTGCCTCTCAAGCTCTTTAGTCCGTTAGTCTAGAGTAATTTAGTGACCCGGGATAGAAAGAACTGTAACAATTCAAAATAAGCCACCTTCTTTCTGTCTAAGAGACCATTTTTTTCCTTTTGGGTGGGCAAGGGACAGGGGAGGGTTCTCATGGAGGACAATGGGAAGGTATTTGGGGGAAAGGGTGGCAGAAGAGCCAGCAGGTAGAGGTGCAGTGTGCACTAGGCACCACCCAGACCCTTGCCCCAGGACAGGAGACTACCTGGGCCACAGGCCACAGCCCCACTCACTTCCTGAGTTACTGCCTATCTTCAGAAAGCCCCAGCCTCCCTGGATGCAGCCTCTGACATGAGGACATAGGGACATGAAGACTAAGCACTCCCTCAACTCAGGACATCAGCAGTCGCCACCGTAGCTTCTGTGCTTCCCATCTAGCTGCTGAGGCCACCTTTGCCACCTCAGCGTGGGGAAGGAAGGTTCCGGTCATCCTCCCTCAGAGCTACCTTAGAGACCCCACACTCAGATCACATGGACTGGGCAGGCGGGGAGCCAGAAGAGGCACTCAGACCCAGGAGATCATGAGAGCCTGCGGCCCACTAAAGTGGTGAGGGAGGGGCCTAGCCAGGGCAAACTGGGAACAGGAGATGTGAGGCTGCTTCTGAAGAAGCAGGGTAGGGTCACAGCTCTTGTCTTTAGGAGAGGAACTGAAAGCAAGTGAGCCAGCAGCAGGTAGGGCAAGAAAGAGCAGGAAGCCAGGCAGCCGGAGCATGCAGAGAGCCTGTTAACAGGGCCCTGGGGGAGGAAGGGGGATCGCAGACAGCCATGACCCTGGCTTCAGCTTCCCTAGATAATGAAGGACTGACATGGATGTGAGTGAACTCAGAGGAACTGTCTGAAAGGAAGAGGACAGGCCCGGGAGTCCGGACGAGATCTACTCAGGGAGGCATGCTGGCTGCTGCAACCTCGTGTGTTTCAATGTGTGAAATCAGCAACACTTCATCATCTGCCTAAAGTCATGGTTCCAGAGAACCTGGACTTTGGGTCTTGTGAACCCCTCACCACAAACACACACACACACACACACACACACACACACACACACACACACACACACACCCTGCTTTGCTTTGTGTAAAGCTGAGCTATTGCTAAGATCCGGAACAGCTCCACCCCCTGAGGCTGTAGCAGCCTGGGGCCACCAGGCTCCTATATCCAGATCCCCAGGGAGCATAGAGATGGCCTGGGTACAAAATGCCACAGTGCCCCTCTGCTAGTGCAAAGTGCAAAGAGGCCCCTGCCAGGCACCTGGGACAGGTACTCACATAGCCCGTAGAAGATGCCTGGCTCTGGTGTGGTGACTTCAGAGACAGGGGGACTGGCTTGTAGCTCTAGCCCTGGTACCTGCAGGATGGTTGGTGAGAAATAGGGAGAAGAAGAGAGGTTTTAGTGGTACTCATTTGTTCCTTTACCAGATTCACTGCCCACTCCGTGCCCAGGAAATCCCTGGGTCTGTTTGAGAATGCCTTGTCTTCCTATGACTATGATGAGGTATGGGGTGTCTAGAGCCTGGGACTACATCCCTACCACAGCTCTTCCTGGCAGCTGAGGGGGGATGCTACACCAGGGTATTCAGACTTTCTCTCTGTCTCTCGTGGACCACATGCTTGTTGAGTGAAAGGGAAGGAAGAAGGGAGAAAAGGATGGAGGATGGGGAGGAGGAAGATGGGGAGATGGAGGGACTCGGAGGAGTGAGACAAGGAGTCAGGGAGGGAGGGAAGAAGGGAGGAGGAAAGATGGAGGAAGAGAGCAGGAAGGATGGACAGTGAAGGAGAAAAGGGGAGGGAAATAGGGAAGAGGCAGAGACGTGGGGAGAAGAGACGGGCAAGGAAAGGAAGAGGAAGAAGAATGGTGGAGGAGGGAAGGGAGACAGGGAGAGAGGAGGAAGAAAGCGGAGGGGAGGGAGATAGACAGAAAAGAGGTTGAAAGGAGGGAGGGAGGAAAAGGGGAGAAAGGAGCCTTAAACCATAGCAAGTGGGCCCTCTCCGTGGCTGTTTAGAACTGGCATCTAAGGGGTGAACTCAGAGCCTGTATCGTTAGAGTTCCCAGTTGACGCCCATGGGCAACCAGAACGAACAGTACTGTCTACTGACAGGTCACGGTGGGCTGCTGCACTCTGCTTGAAGTCTCCATATAAGATTAATTACTTTTTATTTAATACTAATTCTCCTGGGCAAAGAAGCCTTCAGTGCTTCAGACAGGAATGGTGTAGGGCAAAAGGAAGCAAGATGTTTGCCTTCCCTAGGACCAAGTGACCCCTCCGGCCTTGCAGATCAGGTCCATTAGCAGGTCCCCCTGGGCCTTGACATTTGGGAACCACTGGCAGATAAAAGACTTTAGGATCAACTCTCTGGAGACCCGTGGGTCAAGGACAGACTATGCCATGCTTAGGAAGGTTTGGGACATTTCAATTAATTGCCTCTTTTAAATTGAGATAGTTTAAAGCCCAGATTTCTGGCTTCTCTTGCAAAGAGGACAAGCAGCAGTGGGTGATGAGCTGTCCGGGCAGAGTTGCAGGCCCTTCTCAGGCTCCCACTCACTGCCCTCTTACCCCATGCCTGCCTGGCCCTGCTGCCTGGCCCCACAGCACTGGGAGGTGGTCTTCATGCCAGCCACTGCTTTCCTCACACACTTCTGTGGGCCAGCCTGTCTCCTGGGGCTTCTGCTTGTCCCATCTTCTTCTCACACCTCTTTTTCTACATTACAAGACCCTCCCCTGAGACCCTGGGACCTCTCCATTTTCATCAGTGGACCCTGACATGGGCTCACTCTTGCCCATTTTTTTTTCAGCATTATGCATTCAGATTCTGGCTTTGGTACCTTCACAATATACCCTCAGTTAAGGCACTTAATCCATGCCCTCAGCAGGAATACAACAGTCCCTACTTAAGGATCATCATGGGCCCGGGCTTGCAAAGCCTATATCACTAGTGAGCTTGGGTTAGGTCATGTGCTCAGGCATCCATAGTTATGCTCACTGTTTTATGTTTATAATGGTTCTAGGGGTAGAACCTGGGCCTAAAGCATGCCAGGCAAGTACTTTTCTGACAAATGACATCTACAACCTTCTTTGCACTTTTTCAGACAGAGTTTCTCTAACTTGAACAGGCCAGTCTTGAATTCATTCTATACCTGACTTGCCTTGGACCTGTGAATGGCTGGCTTCCAGGCCTGTATGAACAGGCTCAGCTTTGGCCATTGTTTCAATTGCAAGGCTGCCTCCTGCAGGCATGTCTATTCTACTCACAATGGTGAGTGATCAGAAGCCGTCTCAAGCACACCCATCTCCTCACAGGGCTGCCAACCTCTATATTACACACACACACACACACACACACACACACACACACACACACACACACACACACAGCACTGATCCCAGCATCCAGCCTGTATTTCCTGGCTTTGATGAAAATTTGAATCCTTACTTCACTTTGGTTTAAAAAAAAAATAGATAATTAGAGAATGAAACATGAAATACTGAATAGAAAATGAAATAGAAAAATGAGGACCGTCAAGGCCGCAGCCTCAGCAGGGTAAAGGATATCTATCTGTTTTACTCTCCCTTCCTGCTGAGTTAGGAGCAGCAGTCCGCTTAGGAGCTGTCCTATAACTTGGGAAGCTGAGGCAGGAAGACAATGGGTTCAAGGCCAGACTGTGCTGCATGCTGAGACCTTGCCCTGAACAACCAAGGGAATCCACTTAGGGGCACTCCAGCCCCACTCCAACCCTACCTGGTCCTGGGCATTCAAGCCAGCCTGTGTGAAAGGCCGCTCGTCCTGACCTTCACTGTCCGCAGTGCTAGGCCTCCTTAGTGCCTCTTCAGGCTGAAAGCCACACAGGCTCTCAGCATCCAGGTCAAATGTCTCATCCAAGCAGAATATGGCCTCCAGGATGTCCTCATCCGTGGTGAAAAGGATAGTGTCTCCAAAGTGCTCAGGGGCTGGGCAAATCACCAAGAAGAGAGAAGGTTCAGCTGGCCCCAGGCCTCAGTGGTCTGCCATCCAGAACTTGTTCTGGTGTCCCAACACTCTATGACCACAAGCAGCTGACCGTTCCAGGTATGAGCCAACAGCTCAGTCCCCACATTTCACCAAGCTGAGAGCCACAATGATCTATTGCTGGGATGGAATGAGAATCCTTGTCATCTGTCACCAAACAAGTCCCTGGTGAGAGGCACTAGATGTCCAACCTAGACCCTTTAGCCCATTTCTGCAGTGCTGGGGATGCGGCCCCAGGGACTTGCACATGCTACGTAAAAGATCTACGACTGACCTATAGCTACAGAATCTGCTTGCTTTAAATCTTGAGACAGCCTTGCTAAGAGACCCAGACTGCCCATGAACTCAGTCTACAGCCTACACGGGCTGGAGACTTTGGAGAAGTGGGATTTCAAACAGTGTGTATGGGGTAGTGGGTAGTCTCAGGGTGATTTTATCATCCACGCATAGCCCTAGTGCTGGGACTACAGTTATACACTGCCTGGCTTCCTGTAGGCCCTTTTATAAAGCACCTCCCCTAGAAGGTATGGGTATTCTGCTCCCAAACATGGGAGTTGGGCTCCAGTGACTGGCTGGTCCATGGGCTCCCTAAACACCCTACCCCTCTGACTTAAGGCAAGAAAGATGCTACAATTCATGACTCCAACTTGCAGAAAAGCCAGTTTAGGATCCTGGTCCCTGGACAGACACTTAGTGTTAGGAGCCCAGCTCTGGCCCACCCATGCTGGAGGAGGTGAGGGGTGCACCATGTCTGTGAAGAGGACTTTATCTATCCTGGGCTAGCTCATGGGATTCCCCTCAATATCTCAGTGAGCAGCAAACAAGGACTTCTAGAATATCCCCACAGATATACCGTACCTCCCATGAGGGTTCCTGAGGCTTTGGCAATTTCTCCTTCAAAGATGCACTGCATATCCAATAGCATGGTGATGTCCTTCACACCACGGAAGGAGTGTATTCGAGACTTATTGTAATTCCAAATCCTAATCAGGGCAACTTGGCAAGGGTGTGTGAACTCGATGGAGATGGAGTGGGTCATGCCTGGTGTGAAGGGGGCCAGCCAGACATGCATGTCATCCTGGGTCCTGTTCACCCCATCGATGAGGTTGGAAACTACACGTGGGTCTTTCCCGTAAGCTGGTAAAATATTGATGTCAGGGGGATCCGCTGTAATGCTGGAGATCTGTACTGGCTCCCCTGTGGAGCTGAATATCTCTATGCCATTAAGGCCAACGTAGTGTCTGTCTCCCCATGTAGACTTGATGTCAATGACCAAGTGCTGTCCATAAGGGAGGACTGGGATTTTAAAGTCACTGTCACCATCTGTCTCTATGGAGGGCTCCGGCTCCTCCTTTCTGCAAGGGGCTGGGGGTTCCTCATACCGACTGCTCCTCTGCTGCTTCAGGAACTCATCTAGGATGTCCCCCTGTGGCTCCAGGGCAGAGATGCGGCCCCGGTGGGCACGGTCAAAGGCAGTGAGGGAGTCCCATGATGCATGCAGTGCGTGTTCCTTCTCGCCATACCACTGCAACCAAGGCAGTGTCCCGGTGGCATGGGTGTCTTCTGAAAGAGAGAACAAGGAGGGGCTAGGACCTTGTTAGTGCCATACCCTGGAAACTGCCTCATGCAGTGGCTCTTAGCTGCCTTGGCTGGCATGGCCTGAGAGGCCTGCCCTTGTGACATCTGTGGGTCAAGGCTTCCAGAGTGGTCTGGGTGGAGCATGGCTTTCTGTCCCACATGGTCTTCAGTGTTGGCCTTGGAGGCTAGACTCTCATTTCAGAAAAAGACAAGAAGTATTTTAAATAGGCTTTGAACTTTCTAGGAGTACAACTATTATACAAATCAGGAGAAGGGCTACAGTTAGAACCTTGAATATTCTAATCTTGAAGGCTGATATGTTGTAGGCTTGTCCTCCAGACTGTGGCACGACTGGGAGGGGGTGGGGCCTGTAGGAGGTGGGGCCATGTACCTGAAGGGGACTCTGGGATGTTAGTCTATGTTCTTCCTTTCTTTGCTTTCCAGCTACCACGAGGTGAGCAGCTCCATCACCACATGCTGCCACCACCATGGGCTGCCTCACTGCAGGTGCAAAGCAACATGGCCAAATAGTTCAGGCCTGGAGCCTCTGAAACTGTGAGCCACAATAAATCCATTCTCCTTGAAAGTTGTCTGCCTCAGGTACCATGATGACAGGAAGGGACCCAGGAAGGCTGTTTTAGTGTTGGAAACTACTAGAAGTTATCCCACTTTGAAACTCACCTAGCCAGGGACACATCATGGCCCACAGGGTCTGAGCTGGTCACAGTGTGGGCTGCAATGGAGGCTGGCCCAGTCATGTGACTCTGACAGCACTACAAGGCATTATTTAACAGCAGGAAGAATGTTCAAGAATAAATGTTACATCTGCATAGCCCAACACTTGTCTGAAGGCAGAAGGATCACAAGTTCAAGGCAGTCACCTTCGCCAAGTGTATTAAATGGTAAGACAGTTGTTTTCTCCCACGTATGGGACAAAGCCTGAGTCCTGAGCATGAGGACACAGAGCAGTCCTCCGAGGGATGCTCTGAAGCCACCTCTCAGAATCTACGAGCCCAGTGTGAACACTGTAGTGGCCCATCCTGGCAGCCAAGCACAGCCAATTACCGCCCAAAGGTGTCATTCTGAATACAGTGGCACACGGCACTGCCATTCTATGTTGCTTTCATACTGGGCAGTGCCTGCACTCCACTTCCTGCCTGCTTGCTGGGGGCTTGGTACCATCAATTATCTCCTCTCTCTAGAATCTTCCAACACCGCTTCCTCCAGTGCTTCCTGCTGCTCGCTCTGCCTGCAGACACGCATAAATCTCTGCTGCCTAGAAAAGGGAGGGTACCAGGTCCTGTGGCTTACCCCCATCATGCCCTGTCCTCCCCTTTCCTGTGCAGACACCCTGCTTCCTGGTAATAGCAGCCTTTCAACCCCACCCCAAACGCAGCCTTCCTTCTTTGGGGAACAAGCCTCAGCTTTCTGGAGATCATCCCACTTGTAGGACCCCCACACTGAAGCTAAGGGAGCTCTCATTCCCCTGCCTGAGCCAGACTGATGGGATACAGGGTAGAATTGTGAGGGCCCATTTGACTACACAGTGGGCAACCTGCCTAAAAATGCTGCCAACTTGGGAGCAGGAGCCAAAAGATACAGAGAAACCCTGATGGCCTTATCTGAGTTCCTGCATCCACCCGTTCCCAAGAGCAGACCCCTCCCTGGTGGCTTTTGCACTTTGGATGCCTAAGACACCTATGGTTCTCAGAACTCCCCACTGACGTGACTTTCCACAAGAGACAGACTTCTCAGTCTTCTGTCAGTCTTTACTTTATGCATGACATCCCAGACAAAGCTCTTGAATTTGACAGTCCCTCTCCCAGTGGTTTAGGAGATACACCACTGCAGCTTTCTATCTCCCTGGCCCAGAGAGGTAGCTAGCTTTTCTTTTCCTTCCTTCCTTCCTTCCTTCCTTCCTTCCTTCCTTCCTTCCTTCCTTCCTTCCTTCCTTCCTTCCTTCCTTCCTTCCCTCCCTCCCTCCCTCCCTCCCTCCCTCCCTCCCTCCTTCCTTCCTTCCTTCCTTCCTTCTTTCCTTCCTTCCTTCCCCCCTCTCTCTCTTCCTTTCCTTCTATCTATCTTTCTTTCTCCCTTCCTTCCTTTTTTTGAGATGGGGTCTCACTACATAGCTCAGGCTGGCCTCTAACGTGTGCTCTTCCTGCCCCAGCCTCCAGAATTTCAGGAGCACAGGTATGCCCACAACACCCAGCCTACCCACAGCTTCTTATCACAGTAGTGCCACCCTCTTGTTCAAAGTCCAGGAGTAGCTGAGACTTGATCTTCGGTTCCATCTGGCGTTGTGCTAACCCAGCCACCACTCTCAGCCTCTGTGGGTCCCCCGGACCCCCTTACAGCCACTTCTGCAGGGTCCCTCAATCCAAGTCACCAGACCACTGGGTTCCTTGCTGGTGGCAGATAGGAAGAAGGGGACAGGGCAGGCACAGGAGAACCCACAGGTGACAGCCTCCAGACTGACATGGGGGACTGAAAACAAGAAGCTGGTGTTAACAGGCTTCCTGTCGCAGCGCACACTTCCTATGTATTCCTCACACCTCATGCCGTCTCTACATGGTCTGGTCACTTCAACACCCTAAGCCAAGAGCCTACAGCGGTTTGTCACATACCACTCTCATTGTCATGATCATTTCTTACGCCAAGAGTAAACCCTGCTCCTGTCTACGGGGGCTATGACGTGGCTTTTTCTTAGTTCTACAACCTCCGCCTCCCTTGGCGTCACTGCCATTCTGCTCTGACCCACCAGATGTCTGTCCAAGGATGTATCAGGAGTCTTCTTCAGCGGGGCTTTGCCCTTCTGTGCCCTCTGCTGGGAGAGCTCGCTCTTCCTCCAGATGGTCACTGCCTTCCCGTGGCCCCTGCCACCTCATCCTTGCTCCCTGCTGTGCCCTAGTACCACACACAGATAGCAAGAGCTGCTAGAAATACCTAAGAAGTGTTTGCTGGGACAGGAAGCCTGTCGACACCAGCTTCTTGCTCCCCCCACCCCCTTCATTCTGGAGGCTGTCACCTGTGGGTTCTCCCATGCATGCCCTGTCCCTTCTTCCTATCTGCCTCCAATAAAGAGCCCAGAAGTCCCACATTCTCTCCTCCGGGGCTGGTGTGACAAGTGACAGAAGGAGCTCTAGCATGGGCTGTCATCACTTGGGTCTCTGAGATCTGAATTCCTCTGACTGAAGCAATGGCGGGTTGGCCCGCGAGCACGCCAGGAGACACTAAGCTCCACACATCAGGAACTTGGCTGGCGTGCCTCTGCCAGGGAGCAGGGACTTGGCATTCCTTCTGAGTCCTTCTTCCAGACTCCACTCTGAGTCTCATACTCGGTTCTAAAAGGAGAGGTGTAGACTTTCTCCTGGCCCTCTCGGGTGTGATGACAGCTGGACATCCATGTGTCTCCCTGTGTCTGTCTGTCTGCTGGGAACATGCTCTGTCTACTGCTTGGGACTAAGCTAAGGCTTGGCCTGCCACTGCTGACAATCCTATTCTAAATCTGCTAGACAAGAAGTTTCTTTTTTTCTTTTTTGTGGTACTAAGGATGAAACCCACAGCCTTTGCACACTTTAAACAAACACTGTCTCTTTAAGCCATGTCCCCAGCCCCAATCCTAAACCCAGATGGGCAGCTGAAAGCAATGGCATCCATCTGCAGTCTATGTGTCCAGAAGGACCCCTGATGATGACATGACAGGATTCAAGATGCCGAAGACTCCTCCTGTGTGTAGTCAGCTATGAAGCTGGGCATTTATAAACTGCCCTCACATCTGCATCAGTGGTTACTAACACAAGAAACAAGAATGGACAGGGCAAATACAAGAGCTGCCTTTCTTCCAGTGAACCTGCTTCAGCTATTGCTGATTGGGCAAGGGCTGGACACCTGACCCAAGTCCACCAATCAGGCCCCCTAGGAGTCTGGAACTGGCTGTAGGGACCAGAGCCAACACTCAGTCACTCGGGTCTGAGAGGCCTTTGGCTGCCTGGGAACAAACTAGTGAGGAAATGGAGGCCTGGTGGACTTGTGAGGACAGCCGAGGGGACAGGGAGAGGATGCTATTAGCCTTTGGTGTCAGAGTACCCTAGGTTCTCTGAGTACCCTACTCCTCTTCACTGCTCACAGTAAAGGCTGATGAGACCCCATCTATTGGTGGCCAAGGAACCGCACTTCCAGAATGCAGATGGTGGTATAGTAAAATCTGGTTCCCTGCTGAGCCACACTGAAGACACAGTGGTGGAGTCCCCATGGTAAGGACAGGGCTCTGAAGCCATGTGAGCTTACTCACCCCACTAGCATTCTGGTGGACTCAGCCAGCATGCTTCTTGGAGGCTCAGACATGGGCTTTGGCATTGGGTGATGGGTAATAACACGATTTCTAGACAACTTTCCTCGTTAGCAAAACCAGCTAACAAGCATTAAATCTCAAGGGCTCGATTCTTAATGTGTCACTGAGCCAAGCAGGGAAATGTCTGGCAAGAAACTAAAGTGAGATCGAGGCCTCTGAAGTTGGACAGTTGGACTGTTGCCTGTCACCAAGAACTCCCCGCAGCTCCTCGTCTGCTTAGAGCCTGGCTGACCATTCAGTGAGTGCTGGCAGCTATGCTAATCAGCCCCAGGAGTACTGGCTGCAAGCACGGATGGTAGGGCTGAACCACTATAGTTCAGATTCTATACTAGCCCCACTGGCTGTGGGAAAGGAAAACCCGGGGAAGCTACTGAAACTTCACTTTTTTATCTGTAAGATGGGGCTGTCAAGAGGGTTCAGAATCATTAAGGTTGGACCAGACCTTGGCAAAGAGCAAGCACACAGGGACCCAGGCCCTGCAGCTGCTTGTCACCACTGTCCTGCCCCACAGCATGTCACTTGAGCCAGGCTTTCATATTCAGAAGGCTTCTCTTTCTATGTTGTTTCCTTCAGTGTGTGTGTATGTGTGTGCATGTATACATAGATCCACATGTCTGTGGAAGCCGGAGGGCAACCCTTGGTCATCTTCAGGATGTCCACCTGCATTGAGACAAGTCTCTCGCTAGTCTGGATATCGTTATTTGGCTAGACTAGCTGGCTAGCAAGGGATCCTACTGTCTCTGCCTCCTCAGAGCTGGAATTAGGTGGGTTTTGGGGATCCAACTCAGATCTTCAAGTACTTTACTTACCGCCCCCCACACACCTCTGACCATTTTAATGTGTTTTTTGAGGCAGGGTCTTTCTGTGTAGCAGGGGCCAGTCAGAGCTGGTGATACTCCTGCCTCAGTGCCCTGAGTGGAGAGGATCCAGGCTTAGTCCCACCATGCCCCTCTGAGGATTCCTGAGTCTAAATGTGAGGTGGGCATCGGCAAAGATGCAGAGGGCAGTCAGTGGTTAGGTGAGTTAGCCCTCAGAGTCTGACGTGACACATGAGGGTCCAAGCAGACACTGTCACAGTCAACAGAGATGATTCACCAAGGACAAGCAGGGATCCCTGCGGCCACACCAACAAGAGGCAGAATCAGAGAACAGGTGACAGGCTGGGGAAGGGGACAGGAGCAGAGACCATCTGCCTGGCATGCTTCTCTGCCAGGTACCTGCCAAACACAGCCCACAAATCTCAAGTGACCATCTAGAATCTCTGTGGTGCAGCTCAAATCCGTCACAGATGAGGAAAGGGACGCTCGGTAGAGGCTTTGTGGGGACAGGGTGGAAGCAGTTAACACTGAGGCTCAGTAGGTCTGTGAGGTGGTACGTGACACAAGCTGATGTCTCACTCACTGCTCGCTGAACACTCCCCAGGTGCCAGGCCCTGTTGCTTCACTGAAGCCACTGTCTTGTTTGTTCCTCACATCTCCAACAGAGGCGTGCCAACCCTGTCTCATAGATGAAGACACTGAAGCTCAGCAGAGAGAGGCAAACAGCCAGATTTATGCAGATGACTTCACTATAAGGTACTCCACAACACAGGGACGGTCACTCTGGTGCCCTCATACAGATGGATACAGAATGCCCCCATAGTCCCCTCCTTACTCAGGATGGTCATGCAGAGCACACCCTGAACCCCATTATACATTCAGAATGTCCTTATAGATAACCCACCGCAAAGACTATGATGGTTTCAACTGAACTCTGGCTTCTGTTTTATTTTCAATCCTGGGGATGAGCCCAGGGCCCTGCATCACTGAGCTACAGTCTAGCCCTTCTACCTCTTTGTTTTGAGACAAAGTATCACTGAGTTGACCAGGCTGGCCTTGAACTCACTCTATAGCCTAGGTAGGCCTTGGACTTGTAACTCTCCTGCCTTAGCCTCTGGAGTAGCTGGGATTATAGGCTTGAGCCATGAAACCCCATGATTTCTTCTTCACACACACACACACACACACACACACACACACACACACACACACCCCTAGTGGTTTCAAAATAATCACCATCAGTTGTTAACCCTATAAAGCAAGGCTTTATCTACTCTAGTTTGTACTGACAAAAGGAGACTGGCATACTAACCACGCATTCCTGAAGGCCAACAACAAGACTGTGGAGGGGTGGCTGCCTCCTTCCAATGGCCTTGGACCCTCTGGCCACCACCCTACAATGTCCAGAAGTTCTTTCTATACCCAGGCTAGTGCCTGCTGTGTTCAGCATCATCCTGGGGTTGTCTTCTAACAGAGTCAGGTAAGTTACTAGGGACTAATGTCTTTATCAGAGGTGAAGAATAAAGTCCAGGTTGGAAAAACCATGCATGGCAACAAAAATGGGCCAAGGGACAGATAGATGCTGGTGCCAGTGACAATCACATCCAGGAGTTTAACATGCAGAGTGCCCAGTTATCCCTCATTTGTACCACCCCTCCGGCTGAGACAGTGGATATGTGACTCCTACTTGAGAAAAGCCCCCTTGCTTTATAGATAAGGAAACCAGGGTCCAGGGAAACAAATGGCTTCGTGCCAACTGAAGCTTCTTGAGGCTTACCTTTGCTGGCTGGCTGGTCATCACCATGGCTACCGCTGGCATCCTTCTTCAGGGCCCTCCTCCCACTAGCAGGGCGATCCCTGGTGGGAGGCTGGCTAAAGATGTCTAAGTCGTTACCACAGGCTTTGGAGGATACCCTCTGGGGTCTCTCTTCAGTGATGACACTCCAGCTGTTAGTCCTCCCTTGCTCACGTCGAGGGCCTTTTTCCCTGGCCTCCACCTCTCCAAGATCATCACCAATGACATCATCCAATGGAAGCCTACTCTTCTGTTCCAGATCCTTTTCCGGACTGAGCCAGGGGGGTTTGGGCTTCCTGCCTGCCTGTTTCTTGCCCACCTCTGCTAGAGAAGGCTGTAACCAGTGTGGAGTTTTCCCAGCAGGTTCAGGGATTCTCTTGCTTTTGAGGTTTTCCAGCTGTTGGAGCAAAGAGGGCTCCTCTTCCAGAGGAGGATATTTCCCAAGAGAGGAAGAGGAGGGAACACTAGGCCCATCACCCATTGAGGCAGGGGCTGCCAACACTCTGACATCTTCCTGTAACTTGGACAAACTGTCCTTCGGGCAATGAGTAGAATTCACCCTTTCACCAAGGAAATCTCCTTGTGAGGAAACTGTCATATCCACCAAGGCTTCAGCTGGCTGTGAGCAGCTGTGCCCAAGCTCCTGGACCCCATTTATGCCAGCCATCCGAAGGGCACCTTTGCTTTCTTCCCAGCCAGCACTCAGGGCCTTCTCTGGGCTCTCATTCTTCTCGCTCTGAAGGTCAACAGGGATGGTACAATCAAAAGGGGCTTGGCCTCCTCCTTTGTCTAACACGCCATCAAAGATGAGGCTTTTGTTGACATAGAGTTTCACGTTCTTGGCACCAATATCAAGATCCTGAATGCACAAAACAGAACAAAGGAAAACGTGTGTCATCAGACTGATGTGTCAAACTGTGGAAGTGAAGATGCCCCCAAACAGAAATGTAATGCTAGAAATGTGAGCACTCGAGAGCTGAGCCAGCAGCTGTGAAACGGACTCCCCCTTCCTCTCTCCGCAAAGCGTCCACACTCTGGGAATCAAAGCCCTTTCTCAAAGAGGCAGCCTCGCTGCTGTCTTGGCTTTCATCACTCCTGTCAGGACACTGGTAATGGCCCACTAATTGGTCTCGCGGCTTCCTGGTCTCTTGCTGCTTCAACCTGGTTCACTTGCTACCAGAGTTCATCTCCTACAGGAGCAAAGATGCCCCACCACTCCCCTGGGACACCCTTTCCGGCTTTTCACAGCTGGTAGCAGCATTCTTTAAAGACTGGCTCCAGCTGGGTGTAGGGGTATATGCCTGTCATCCTAGCACTTTCAGGGCCCCAGGACATAGTGAGTTTGAGGCCAGCATGCGCTACAAAGGGAGACTCTGTCTCAAAAACAAACAAACAAACAAAAAACAAAACAAAACAAAAAACCAAAATGAAAAACCCACACACCCACATACCCACACACAAAATAAATGTGTATTTTCAGGAAACTAAAATAAAGTGTGGTTTCTGAGGCTTCTGCATCAAGGAGACCTGTTGTGCATGTTAAATGCAGGCTCCCGGGACTCCTGGAGTGTCTCATATTGAGTATCTTGAAAGCAGAGCCCACGACAAGGACTGGCTGTAGACAGGAAGTGGGGAAAGTAACACAGGGTAGGAAGAAGCCCCCAGGTGCCTGAGCTCTTCACTGCTGGGGGCAGTTGGGGTTCCACCTTGCTGGGACTCTTCAATGAGTCCATGGCACATACCATGGAAATGCCCCCCAAAGACAGAAGTAGTCCATTTGTGCACTGCTTGCTGAATGTGGCCCCTGGGGCAACAATGCTCTCACACATCACAAGCCGGGCATGTTTGCTCAGCAGACAGCCCAGCAAGCAGCTCAGATGCAGCAATGCCAGCATGCCAGGGATCTACTCACTGCAGCTGCAGCTGCAGTCAGGGAAAGACCCAGAGGATGTGGAACAGGTACCAAGGCCACAGCCTTGATAATGGCAGTTTTGAGGGAATCTTTGCCCTACGACCAAATTTTCTAGATGTTTCCATAGCACAAGGAAGTGGAGAATGCAGGACAGCATGACATATAGTGACCTTCAAAGAAAGGTCCCTGCTTCCTCATAACCCAAACACATGGCCTTGTGTCATGCATGTATCTGACGCCTATCTGTTCATGCTTAAAGTAAGATCACCCCTCCCCAGCTACTGGTTACAGCCCCGGTCTCTGTGGTGGAACTCTTCCCAGGCTTTATCAAGGAATATAATGCATACATCAAACAGTTAATACTTCTTCACACTACTCGGTAAGTCTTAACATGTACATCTCCCTGAAACAATCTCCACACTTAGGATGTGCTCATCACCCCAAGGTCCTCTTCACACTTTGAAATCCCTCTCCTTCCCCAGACAACCACCCACCTTCTCTCATCACTACAGATTTTTACGTGTGTGTGTGTGTGTGTGTGTGTGTGTGTGTGTGTGTGTGTGTGTGTATGCACGCATGCGTTGTCCGAGGACAACTTGGGGGAGACAGTTCTCTCCTTCCACTATGTGTATCTAGGAATGGAACTCAAGTCAGCAGGCTTGATAGCAAGTGTTTTCATCCTGTGAGCTGCCTCAACAGCCCCCTTTTTATAAACTGACACTCACATTTTCTAGAATTTTGACATAGAGCTTACAACGTGCACCCTTTGCATCTGGCTTCTCTCACTTAGCCTAACTGAGATGCAGCCGGAGTATGAGAGCCTGTGTTTTTCTTCCTTTGATTCCTGAGTATTCTATCTACAGAGGCGCCCCACAAGTTGCCATTACCTCTACAGTGAAATCAGTCACTGTCATTTCCATCAGGTTCCTCTCCCAACTCAGTGTAGAGTCCACTGTGCCAAGGCACCCACAGCCAGAACAATGGCTTCCCTCTGCTGTCTGGGTGATCACAGCAGAGCCCTTCCCTCAGCTATGACAGTGGTTTACAGGGCTGGCCCATGTCCAAAGTCACGGGATCTCTCACTCCCCTGTCATGGTTGGCTCAGCAGGACGAATAGGCAGCTCCTCCTCCTCCTCCTTCATGATGTCCATGGCTGGGCTTCCAGTGATGATGTGCCTGTGTTATTTGGCTTCTGCCTAGCTGGCTACTCCTCTGCCCCGCCTCCTTGGCTTATCTCCACTCCTGCAATCCCCACCAGCTCAGCTTGGCCTCAGTGACTAGGCTGCCCTAGGTCCAAGGCTAGCTTTCTGAGTGTCTTGTACTCACTATGGCCCAAGGCTCTCAATGTCTCTCTGGTTCGAGGATGCCCATTTCCTGACTCTCTGGTCCTGACCTCTCGATTGGCCCCTAAGGGATGGATGCCTCTCCTACCCCTCTCCTCTTGGGAATCTCAACCTTTATGTGCCTCAGATCCATCAAATACTTAAAAAAGAAAACCAATAACAGACAAACAAAACACTTAGGCATGTAGCCTAGGCTAGCCTTGAACATGGGTTCCGTCTGCCCTGGCTTCTAGGTGCTGGAGTCACAGTTCCCAACAGAGTTCTCCATCATATTCCCCAAGCTGAACCTCTCCCCTGCTCAGTCAGCTTCCCAAATCCTAGGCAGTCCCTCTGATGACCCTGTCCCCGGCCCCGCCACGTCCAGCCTGTCAGGAGTGCCTTCCTTCTCTCCTCTCCAATCTGACTTCATCTTCCACAGACACTGCTGCCCCAGTATAGACCACTGCTATCTCTCCAGAGACACCAGATCAACTAATTGGTCTCTCTGCGCCTGCTCTGCACTGTCACCCTGCACACACACTTCATTTCCCACATAGCAGCCAGACTCGCTTAAAAACAACTTCAGTCAGAGCTCAGCAGCCTCCTGCCTAAACCATCCAGTGACTCCATGCTGTCAACCCCAACTAAACATAGTAGTCCCAGGTCCTGGTTTGCCGGCCTCCATATACTGCTCCTTCATGCCACAGCACACTTCCTTCTTGCCTTCAGAGACTCCCTGACACCAGGCTCTAAAGAGCACTCCACCCATTCCCCTCTACACCCTGATGCTCTCGAGTTCCTCAGTCTCTGAAATGGTCTCTCTCATCAGCATTTCTGGAGGGTTAGGGGAAGGTTTTTGTTTTGTTTTATTTGTTTGGAGAGAGAGTCTCCCTATGTAGCCTAGGCCACTATTGATGTATTCACAATGTAGACCAGGCCAGTCTCAAGCTTATAGAGATCTGTCTGCCTCTGCCTCTCCAGTGAGGGATTAAAGGTGTGCTCCACCAGAGCTGACTAAGGGGCCTATTTCACTGCAGATAGGGTCCCAGAATTGAGATATAGCATTCAAGTGCTGGGATTGCAAGCCTTCACCTCCATGCCTGCTTTGCTGCTAATTTATCTCTCCTAACCAAAGTGAATTGCCAAGACAGCAGAAGTCCTCCACAATTGCCTGAGGATACAGCACATGGTAGGATCACAGCCATCATGAGGGAACTGACACATGACTAATCTGGACATTCTCCTAAGACCAAAGAACAAGAAAGATGGCAGCTTGTGGCTTTTCCTCCCAGGCCACTCCTGCCCATCTTTGGCTTCTGATCTGTGTTTGACCAAGTATGGCTTCTGAGGCCCCAGAGCCCTCATTCTCCATGCCCTAGCCTCCCTGTAAACTAAATCTGCGTGCTCTAACTAAATTCCTAGATCACCATGGACAGGTTTGCAGAGCAATGCAGAAGGAGAGCCATCAAACCTGTATCCCACCACAGGAACTCAGCTTCAATCATCCAATTGCAGGATGGCAGGCTACTATTTGCTGGCTGTCAGAAAAGTCGATGTTCAAAGTGCGCTTTTACATGTTTATATGGATGTGCGCTCTGTTTAGAGGAGGCACAGAGCAAGCGTGTGCTGTGAATTAATCAGAACACAGCTCGTGGAGGAGGATGGCACTGGCAGCTTTCAATGGGCAGTTCTGAAAATTACCACCATGGAAACATCTGGGAGACAGAAACAGTCATTTAAAGAGGTGGTGGAGTGCAGATGGGCTTCCCATCCAGACAGTGGTGGACAGGCAACCTAGCTTTTCTAATGGGATGTCTGGCCCCCCAAACATGTCTTACACAAGCAGTTGAGAGCCCCACTGGCCATAGATGTCGAGCCCTCAAGAATTATGACTGTGGCAGAGGAAGGCACGTAAGGGACATAAGGGAGGTAAGGAAACAGTGAGCTCTGGGGGAGGCGGGGGTGTTCAAGAGCTGGTTGTGGCCATTGGGGAGGGAGGGCCCTGCCTGGCCTGCAGCTTGCATCTCTGATGTTTCCAGCAAAAACTACTGTGCCTGTGGGCAGATTTGGTGTGGGATATCTGGGTAGGAAACAGAAACAAAAGTCTGCACTGTCCCACAGTCCCAGACACCCCATATGAAGGCATCAGAACTCTCCCTCCTCTCTGTATGTCTAGCTAGAGCTCAGTTCTGGCTATCGCCAGCACAGACTGAACTACCCGTGTGGGTGGAACTCTGGGCCCCCACTTTCTTAATTAAGTCCCCACATACCATCTCCTGCTCCCTAGAGGTAATGGTCCTGGAACCTTGCAGTGGGTGTGCATGTACACACACATCCTTCCAGACTTTGTTCTACCTACAACCACCACTCAGCATCTGTGGGGGATTTACTGCAGGGTCCCCGTGGATAACAGCATTGTCTCATGCTGCAGTCCTGTGTATAAAACATCACAAATTTGCATATAACCTATGTACACTCTCCTGCTTCCTTCAAACCATCTCTAAATGACTTATAAAGCCTAATGCAATGTAAATGTTATGGAAATTGTTATGCTACATTGTTTAGGGAAGAATAAGAAAAAAGATATATTCGATAGAGATTTTTTTTCCTGAATATTTTTTATACTACTGGTTGAAATCTGGGATGGGAACCTGCAGGTAGGCAAGGCTGTTGCTATGTAGGTGGCCATATAAACATCATCAGACCTCAAGGATTGTACTAGGAAGCTGGATGGAGGTCCACAACTGCACCACAGAGCCTTGGGGCTGGGGGCTTGCAGGTAGGTACCCCTCAGCATCCCCTCAGCAAAGCTCTAGAAAAAGGATGCCTTTATAGATCTGGGGAAAATCTTTTCCTGCTGGAAGACTTGGCTCTGCCCCTTGCTTCAGTTGAGGCTCTTCCTTCTTTACCCCAGAATCCAGTGCGTTCAAAAATCCCATCCTTCCAAATGACTCACCTATAACCATTTGTGAGTGTGCACTTGTGTGTAAGTATACTCTCCTGCTTCCCTTCTTTGTTTAATGAGAGATGTGGTGGTACTTGTAGTGATGCTTTCTCAAGTGACACTCTGAAGTCCCATGACTGCTACATAGTCCCATTCCCAGCGCTCATTTTCCCTTATGGTTTTTCTCTCTAGTTCTTAAGAACCAGACACGGTGAGATGATAATTCACATTTAACACATTATACATATCATTGCAGCCTAGATAACTGAATTATCTTGCCAAGGCCACTCTCCTCCCTAGCCTGGCTGGATAACTGCCCCACCCCTTCTAATGAATACACTTACTACTCAGCAAGGGAGAGTGGTCATGTGGCTTCCCTGAGGCAGAGCTGAGGGGTGCAGGGCTCTAAAGTCACTGTCCCCAGAGGTGACTACCAACTTCAGCATGGCCAGCCTATCCAGCAAAGCAGTTGGATACAGAACTGGCTGAGTCTAAACATCAAGGCAGGTCTGGGAAAGCAAACTGTGCCTTGGGTGGCCACTTAGCCACAGTGGACTTCATTTGTGCCAGGCTGGAGGTATCCATACACCAGACCCACTGCACAGAGAATGTGAGCCAGTCTCCTCCCTATCTGCACCCAAAGAATGTTCTAGAAGAGGAAGCAACTAGAGGCTCTGGGACACTTGGAGGGGGTGTGGGGTCTGCTTCCTATATTGCTGCATTCACTTTGTTCTACCAGACTTTGGAGACTCTGGAGAGCAAGCTGCTGTATCCAGAGTGGCCCATCCGGTCTCAGGACAGGCTCTGCACAGCCTCCTCCAGGAAGTCTCTAGCCCTTCTGACGTCATCTCTCCTCTTGATGCCAGTTGTTGAGGGCTTTGCTCTGGGCTCTCAGACTTGCTACTTGGCTTCCTGCCCCTCTGCTAATCATCTGTGTACCCTGTGCCCACCAGGATGTGGGCCTCTGTCCTGAGGCCTACATTTGCTCCTTCCTTCAAGCTCCTGCTCATAAGCCGCCATAGCTCTGGCTCTATTAGGGAGGGGACTCAACGCTCTTTCACATGTCCCTCAGGGAGGATGACCAAAGCAACACATCTTTGTCATGAGGACACTCGCTTTTCTCAAGAGAGACGGAGGCAGTGGGGTAGCAGATAGAAGAGGAAGGAAGTGAGGGAAAAGGAGGCAAGCTTGGGAAATAAATGGTAGGACTGCAGTTGAGGTGGCCACAGCTCAGGTGATCACAGAGGGACAAAAGGACTGGGGCAGGACAGGATGGGAGAGCCAGACACTGGAAGAGAGGTCAAGATGCTGTGGTTGGTGGGCAGGCAGGCCTGGCTCAGGGCAGGCTGGGCCGGGGTACAGAACACTCAGGGTGAGAGGGGTGGGAAAGAAAGCAACCAGGCAGGCAGGCAGGCAGGCAGGCAGGCTCAGTAACAGGTCCAGGAACTAAAGAGTAATGCCATAGCATGGGACTGCCCTGAACTCAGAGAAGGACCTTTCATGGGTACCTTTCCATCTTCCTGGTGTCCCCCTGCTGGAGTGACCCTTGGATCCCCCTCCCCCATGCTCTCTTTATATGGACAGTGGATCTAGCCCCATGAGCAGCCAGCTGGGCAAGTGGCCATCTCTAAGCTTTCCTGAGAAAATAGTCAGCTGACATTATAGCCCTGCTCCTATCCACTCACTATCCACAGACTCAGACTGATTTGCCCTACCACCGAACTGCCCTGCCACACTGCTGTCCTGCCACTGAGCTGTCCTGCCACACTGCTGTCCTGCCACGCAGCTGCCCTGCCACATTGCTGTCCTGCCACACAGCTGCCCTGTCACTGAGCTGCCCTGCCACACTGATGTCCTGCCACCGAGCTGTCCCGCCACACTGATGTCCTGTCACACAGCTGCCCTGCCACACTGATGTCCTGTCACACAGCTGTCCTGCCACACAGCTGTCCTGCCACTGAGCTGTCCCGCCACGCAGCTGTCCCACCACGCAGCTGTCCTGCCACACAGCTGTCCCGCCACGCAGCTGCCCCGCCACGCAGCTATCCTGCCACTGAGCTGTCCCGCCACGCAGCTGTCCTGCCACACTGCTGCCCTGCCACGCGCCCTCTGATCTTGGCCAAGAGCATGGGGCCTCAGCCGCCATCCTGAGTTTGTACCTGCCCTACTCGGAAAGCTTGGCCTAGGCCTAGCCTCTGAGGGTCACCACTGCAGCCTTATGCTGATGGTCAGCCCCAGCCACCAAGTATTTTGCTTAATGCCACCAGGCCTCCTGCCTCAGCTGACTCAATGTTAGCTGTGATCAGAACCCACACCAAATGTTAAAAAACAAAACATTTTGAGACAGTTTGGGCTGTTTAAATACAGAATGGTGATTAGAGCAAAACAATAATTACTGTCAGGCCCCATGATTGGGGTTATAAGAAAGGAACACAAACTTGAGTGTCCAGAGGCACTGAAGTGTTCATGAATGAAAGGGGCCATAGCTAGGGCTCACATCCAAAGGCTCTGGGATAGAACAGGAGTGGCAGGGTGGGATGCTCTTGGGTTGACACTCAACAGTCTCCACACTGGCACTATTTGAATCCCTTCCAGACAAACAGCTGCCAACGCGTCTGTCATCACGGGAGGAAACAGGTATACCCAAGCATAGGCACCCATGCCTAAGCCATGCTGTCCCTAGCTAGACTGGGCCTGGAGGCCCTTACCTGGGTCCCCCTGCCCTCAGCATCCCTCAGACAGCAGCCAGGGTGGCCTTTTAGATCCTTTGGTCAGATTGTCTCCTGTTCAGAACATTCCAGTGATTCTAAGGCTGGTATCTGCATGGAGGTAGAAAGCCCAGGACTCATCTGAGCATTCTACATGCATTCAGTGAAGAACATTTATGACAGTAAGCCCATGGATCTGAAGATGGCATCATCAGACTAAGGCTTTGTAGACTGCCCCCTGGTGGGCAGGTTCTAACAGGGGCTCCTACTCTGACTTCTCTCTCCTGTTCTCTTAATAAGGCCCTACCATTCCGGGCCACACCACCTGGCTCTGCCTCCTCTTAGGGCTTCCTCTTGAATTTCTGCGTCCATCAGGCCCATCCATGTGGCTTCTGTCCTAAGAGCTGCTAAGCATGTTCCTGCCCTTGGGGACTTTGTTCTTGCTATGTCCCTACCAGGAACATTCTGCCCATGACTCCTCCTCCTCTCCCTCACTCCCTGTGGTAGTTGGAATGGGAATGGCCCTCACAGGCTCAGATGTTTGAATACTTGGTTCTCAGTTGGTGGAACTGTTTGGAAAGGATAAGGAGATATGTCCTTGTTGGAGGAGGTATGTCACTGGGGGCAGGCTTTGAGGTTTCAAAAGACTGGAGCCATTTCCAGTATGTCTTTCTGCCTCCTGGTTGTGGCTCAAGATGTGAGCTCTCAGACACACCTGCCCCCATGCCTTTGCTCTGCCATCCTGGATTCTGTCTGAAACCATAAGCCCTATGAAACACTTCCTTTTATCTATGAAACACTTCCTTTTATAAGTTGCCTTGGCCATGGTGTTTTGTCACAGCAATCAACCAGCAGCCAGGAAATTTCCCTAGTTCATTGTCTTCAAAACACTGCACACTGCCTGAAATCCTGCACTCACTTGTATCCTTGCTTGACCTTCCTTTACCCTCCAGAAGGTGCAGGGCTATGCACACGGGGCTGTGTCTATTTGTTCCCTGCAGTGTGGGCACCGGGGCAGTGCAGCCTATTGCACACATACCAGCCTTGCACAGGGCTATGCACAAGGCAATTTAAACTTTGAAATGCAGTTCTTCATGTCACTTCCTGTGATGTATGGGCTGGAGATGACTCTTGCACTTGGTATCAATGGTGAGGGTGGTGACAGTGTTCCTGCTCACAAGGAAAGCACAGACAACTCAAGATTGTTATAAAAGAAAACAGACAGCACACGGGGAGCCAGTGGAGAGCTGGATGGTTCATTTGCCTGTTTTCTGTCAGGATACCAAAATACCTGAGGCTGTAACTTTATCAAGAAAAGAGGTTTATTAACTCACAGTTCTGGAGGTTCAAGGGCAAGGTACTGGCATCAGCTCAGCTTTGGTGGAGGTCTCAACACTGACAGCATCACAACAGGAGTGTGTGGGAGATCACATCAAGGACAGAAAGCCACAGAGCTCAGAGAGCTTGCTCTCTTTATAGCAGCCCTCTCCTGAGAGCCAGCACAGGGCCCGTGAGAAAAACACAGCCCCTTCCAAGAGCAGTGCATGACTTTTCTCATCACTACAACAATCCCTGACAGAAACCACTTATGGAAGGAGAAGTTTATTTTGCTTACAGGTTCAGAGGGCTCAGTTCACTACAGTGAGGAAAGTATGGCAGAGTTCACTACAGCAGATGCGAAGCAGGGTCTGGGCTATGGCTGGGCTAATCTTCAAGGTTCTGTCCCTAAGTGACCTACTTCTATCAGCCAGGTCTCTCTTCCTAAAGGGTCCCCAAGTCCCTAAAACCTATCCCTCGCACTGGGAAACAGGCATTCAAAACATGAGCCTATAGGTGACTTTCCAGAGTCAAACCATCCCAGGAAGTGTCTGAATGGCTTCCTATCAGATGGAGCCTGTCTGTTTCCAAACCACAGCAGACAGGCAATCATCTACTAGAGAGACTGATGGTTCCCTCCCTGCCATAGCTGTCACTTTATAAAGGAAACCCATGTGACCCTCATGCCCCCCAACCAGCCCAGTCCCTTGTACCTTCCGGCTGGGTAAGTCTTCCATGTGTATGAAACATAAAAAGATGTAGCAGACATGTTATCCTATTCTCCTACCCTAAGCAGACAGCCAATCAATCCCGATGAACCAGAGGGAAGGTTCTCAGGGCAGCACTCCAGGCATCCACTTCCAATCAGCTGACGAAAGAGACCCCCGTCCATCTGCTGTGTGGGGTCTTACCATTCCAGACTCAGCTTCTTCAACATCAAGCCAGGGAGTACTGTCACCAGCCACAAGATGGTTCCCATGTTCAGTGACTCATTCTCACACATGCGTGCCTCTCATAGGCCTCACCCAGTGGACCGATGACATCTGTCACAGCATACATGGCTGTGCCATCCTCTCTATACCGCGAAGTGTGGCCTCCTGTTCTTACTGCCCTTACCAAGTCCCTCTTCTCAGGGCAGCTAACACTCACAATGCAACCTAGTTAGGGAGAGGAGCCTGGAAATGTTCACCCGAGGAGGTAACAGGCAGCACATGCCAATCAAAATGAACCCTGCTCTAGGACTCTCCTCCATTCCAAGTAAGCCTCGCTCCCCACTTACCTTTCCTTCCTCACCTCCCATACACAAAACATTGCATTAACAAGCCGTGTCTGCGGGCCAAGTTATATTCCCTATAAACTCTCATTTTATCTCCTCCAAAACACACAGCAATAGAGTTCTCTGGAGAATATTAAATCGACCAAGCCACAGCTGCATTTGTTTGTGTTTTTCTGCCCCCGGTAAGTTCTGGCAACAGATGGTTGTATGTCGTGTAAGCAGTGTTCTACGGTGCCACTCCGTGCTCCACCCTGAGTGTCGGAACCCACACTTGCCCACCCACAGTAAGCCTCCGACGCTCCCCTGACTCAGAGGGCCCTGAGCCCTTTCTGTATTCTGCATGTCCCAGGAAGGCTGAGTACAGGTAAATAAGTGCCTGTCTTGGCTGAGGCACACAGCTTCTCAGCATTGTGGTCCAGTGTATAAAATGTGCTCCAAATTCATGCTTAATGACCATGCTGAGCCATGGGGCATGGGCTTGGCCAGGCTGCAGCATCTCACTTCCCATTCTAGAACAAGGTGTGAGGAACACTTGAAGTTCCAGCAAACCTGAGATCCTGAAGTGGGCGGCTCTGAGCACTTAAGAGATGGCCAGGGAGGAAGGGAACTCACAGGTCACAGGTCATTAGGACTTTTCTCACATACTCCAGATAATTGTTTTTCTCAAATTTAAACTTGAGGAATTTATTAACAAAGAAAGACTTCAAAAGGCAGAAAGCAAAGGGAGTTTTCTGTTGGTCTGAGCAGTAGGGCCCATGAACAGAGCCAGAAGGACTGTGCCCACCTCATGGCTCTCAGGCCTACCAGCAATTGGTGGGTGCTGGTTGTGGGAAAAACTAGAGGAAAGAAGGACAAGGGTAGGGTGGGAAGGAAGGAGGAGGGCAGGAGAGGGGGAGGTGTTAAGGGCTCCTCTGGAGGACTGCCAGCTTTGCTTCCACCCTCTCAACCTCAGGCGCCTCACCTGGATGTAAGAAAGGGCAGCAGAACTGCTCATGAACTACAGCAATGTGAACTCACCCACTGGTTATTTTACTCACCCATCTATCACCTGCTCATCTCCTTGGCACAGATGAGTGGTGGAGACCTCTGGCCCTACCGTCTTGGAGCCCACAACCTTCAGAGGAGGACAGGGAAGGCTCATGAGGCCCAGAAGTGGCTCAAGGGCAGAGGCCGATCCCTGGAGAAAGCATGGCCTGAGGAATCTGCAGGGCAAGCGTCTGGAGCTGAGTGACATGGGGAGGTGGGCAGGCACAAGGCTGTGGCCACAGCAGCCAGCACTCGGGAGGCTGGCATGAGCAAGGGGAGGCATTGCTGGGGGAGGCTGAGACTGGCACAAAAGGAAGCTCAGATGTCACACCAGAGGTTTGACCTTGAGCCTCTGGGTCCAAGGGTTTGAAGCAGCAGAAGAGTTGGATAGAAGCTAGAGGCTGCTGGAGACAGACTAGAGGGCTAAGGCAGGAGGATTAAAAGTTCAAGGACAGATTTGGCTACAGGGTAAATTCTAGGCCATCCTGAACTACATAATAAGGCCCTGTCTCAATAAGTAAACAAGCAAAAGAAGGAACAAATAAAACCATCCCTACGCCAGTTCCCAAGCTCAGGGGAATGGTTCAAAGTGCCAAGAAGGCCCAGGTCTCCTCCATGGAGGCCATTCACAGAAGCTGTGCCTCTGGCTATAGGTTTACAGATGGCCACAGAGCCCACAGTTCCCTAGTGTCTTTAGCAAGATGGAGGTTGGAAAGACAGCTCCCACTCACCGTGTCTTCCGTGCTAGTCCCTCAGCTCTTGCATGAGGCCTGGCCACTCCTGACCCCATGTCTCCTGAAGAGGGCAAGAAGGCCAGATGGCAGTGCCCTGCCCTTCCTCACTCACTCTGTGCCATCCTCTGTGTGCCGGGAAGTGTGGCCTCCTGTTCTCACTTCCCTTCCCCCGTGGGGGCTCCACCTTGCCCAGGGCTCCAGCACACTGCATGATTTGTCTACATCTTGTCTGCCAGCGGCTCAGCAAGGTGGCCCCCAGGGCAGTTTGTGTCTTTTGCACCAGTCTCCTCAGGACATATCAAGAGATTGACAGCGCCTGCTGTGCCCACATGGGTGAAGAACTAAAGCAAATCAACACATGAACACGCTGGAGAGGGAAGGATGGGGACAAGAGGACAGTGTAGGGGACAGAGCAAGGACTCTGGAACGGGCCCGCAGCCACAGTGAAAGCTAGCCATGTAGAGCTAGTTCTATACCCCCGAGAGCCAGGTCTGACACACAGAATCCCTGTCCCACCTAACAAACTACCAAATAAGAATCTACTTTCTGCCCGGGCAGTGGTGGTCCACACCTTTAATTCCAGCACTTGGGAGGCAGAGGCAGGTGGATCTCCGTGAGTTTGAGGCCAGCCTGGGCTACAGAATAAGTTACAGGACAGGCTCCAAAGCTACACAGAGAAACCCTGTCTCAACTACCCCCCCCCCCACCAAAAAAAAAGAATCTACTTTCTGCCATGCATGGCGGCACACGCCTTTAGCCCAGCACTCAGGAGGCAGAGGCAGAAGAATCTCTATGGGTTTGATGCCAGCCTGGTCTATAGAGTTCTAGGACAGCCAAGGCTACATGGAAAGACCCTGTCTCAAAAACAAAAGAGAGAGAGAGAGAGAGAGGGAGGGAGGGAGAGAGAGAGAGAGGGAGGGAGGGAGAGAGGGAGGGAAGGAGGCAGGGAGGGAGGGAAGGAGGGAGGGAGGGAGGGAGGGAAGGAGAAAAGAGTCTGCTTCCCAGCAAGCTCTCCAAGCTTGGTCCCTGCAGAGTAACACCTAGCTGCAGTGGCTAAATGGACGGGCCTAGAGTCTGAGTCCACAGGCTCTTCTTCTCAGACTCACATGACAGAGTATTACCACCGCCACTTCCTAAACCTTAGGAGCTGTAAGTTCTGCTCCTGGTGGCTGTCACGGAGGCTCTCGTTGGACTCATTCTGAACTCAGGAATCGGGCCACTGGCACACTGCCAGTGTGGGCACCACCAAGTGAGCTGTGAGGAGGCAGGGCTGCCACTTACCCCATCTGCTGTCCAGTAATTCCGAACCTTGATCTTGGCCAGACCGAAGTCACGAAGCTGTCGCATGTTGTGGATAATAAAATAGAGCTGAAGTGGAGGGTGGAAGGGGCAGGTCCACACTGGGGGGTCCTTCTTGCTCTGAAAGGCCAAAAGATGGGAACTGTAAGGGATATTTCTGCCTGTCTCCAGAGCAAGAGGCCAGTGACTCTGGCTAATTAAAGCCAGCAGACATGCAAGGGCTGGGCGGGGCCACCGTCTCTCCATCGTGAGTGCTGCCCTCTGCTCTCATCCCTCTCCAGTTGCGCTTCATAGCACCAATAGCCCTGTCCCTGCAAAAAGCTGCCGGCCAGATGGAACTCAAAATGCAGTGGGCTTTATTTTAATCAGCTTAATGGGCTTTGAGGAGGGCACTGGGGGTGGGGAGGGATGCCAGGAGGCCCAGAGAGAGTCTCTGCTGGCACTGCTTGATTAACCTGGCAAGCAGAGCCTCTGATTTTCTTTTGTCAAACCCTGTAGAATTTTTCAAATTTGAGAAGAGAGGAGAAAAAGAAATTTCGGAGCCATGTGCTGGAACAGGGCCATAGCATGGAGCCACTGCTCCTTTCAGGGTTTCTAAGTGCAGGGGGCTTCTGCTTGCATTTCCTTCACGAGGCAGGAGGCGGCCAGGGTGTTGCCAAGACTGCCCGTGAAGACACAGGGCACCAGAGCCAGGTGCTTGCCGAAATCTGCATCCTCACCAGCATCATTTCCTGAGGGAGAGCTTTGGTGGCCAATGGGTAAAGCCCAATCAGGGGACTTTCTGCTCCAGTCACACCCTATGATATTTCTACACTCTCTGGGAACCAAAGCTGCAGCTGGGCTGGCAAGATGGCTCAGTGGGTAAAGACACCTGCTGCCAAGGCTAACAACCCGAGTCTGATTCCTGGGACCACAAGTTGGAAGGAGGGAACCAACTCTTAAGAATTATTCCTCTGAAACCACACACAAAGAATGCAATTAAAACAGAAGAAAACAATCCAGCCAGCGCTATTCCCAAATACACAGCACTGGCAGCTGGTGGGCACTGCCTGGACCATGCTTGCTGCCCTTTTCACCCTGGGAAGTCCAACAATACGTCACGTGGTTCCTCATTCCCATCCTCCTGTGACCTTGCCTCTCCTCCAGGCAGCTCTGACTGCCTGTAGTAGCAGAGGTGAGTGGAGACTGTCTCTGTGTCCTGTCACGGCAGTTCAGCAGTGCTCTGTAAGAGGAACCCCTCGTCTCCCTCCTTCCTGAATCCCAGCGTCAGGTACAGCTCCTTGGCCCAGCGCTGACCTAGTGGCTAAGTGACATGGGTCTCCTATCATATATGCTAGGGTTGCAGCTTTACAGAAGAGACTACCTTGCATATAATTAAAAAAAACATCTGTGTGCTTCAGATGTCGGAAAGGAAAAGTAAGCACCAATTTGTTGCCAGAAAAATGGGGCGGCTTACCCCTCAGAGCCTGATTTCTGGATTCTCCAACCACTTAGAATGTTTGGCACTTAGTCAGGCTTGGAGCCCAGTATTTGCCTGAAGCCAGGCTGCCACTCTCAGTACCTCAGTGCCCACCAATCACTACACACCCCTCACATCACATCAATGTTCTACCCTCACATCCTCTTAGGTCCTGCCTGGCCCCACAGCCATCTTGGCTTTGGAATATATTGTACTCCAAACAGGCATCACCTGGTACCTAAGAGCATCTTAAGGACTCTTGTCACCAAGGATGTGCCTATTGCTGGAAGCAGGGGATGAGGGCTAGTGACTCTGGGGTTCTGAAGCCTGGCTCCAGCTACAAGAACAGCTGGGGCTTGTCTTTGGACAATAGTGGGTGCTTTCAGCAGGGAAGAGGCAGTCTTTGCTAGGAAATGTGGGTTCAAGGGATGCTGACTTACTCTGGAAGCACCTTGGTTGTCTAGAACTCTGTGTTCCTAGCAGCTGTGTTGGGTCAAGAACGCTCATCTCAAAATCCAGCGGGTAAGCTCACCCCTCCCTCTGTGGTGGCCTGACACTGGCAGAGAGGGGACAGGAAGTGATTTCCCTTCTCACTTCCGTCAGCAGGAGGAATGGCAGGAGAACCAAGGGGCACTGTGTCATTTGAAAGCCGAGTGCATTAACCTGAGGAGAACTCACGGGCTCATTAGTGCCAGGTCCTCTGCTGTTTCCCCTTCAGACAGAATCTGTGTGGGAAGCCAGAGACTGACCAGCACATCCTGGTACACCCCAGAGCCAGGCCAGCAGGCAGAGCATCTATAGCACCTTCCCCACATCACAGGCAGGAAGGAAGGGGCAGGACAAGGATCATGGCAGCCTCCTGCTACTGTTACAGTGCAGCATGAGGCCCTCTGGAACCCTAGGGCGAGCAGACTGCTGGGCCTCCTTGTGGATGGAAGGTGAAGGTGCAACTTGGCCTCTGGTCTGCCTTAGGATGCCCATAGCCCATATGGCGGAGTGGGGGTTCTTCTGTCTCAGTGATTATCATAAGCATTTATTATAGGTGTTGATGGGGCCAGACGGAGCATGGCTAAGTTCTACTCCGACTCACATTCTTCTAGTAGCAGACCCTGAGGCAAAAAGCCCTGGGCAAGTGTGTAGACAGTGTTAGAAACCTAGGCAGGGAGGGGAGGCAGACTGCTCGTGAAGGGTATGTGAATAAGCTAGCCATTCCTGCCAGCACTTGGAGTAAAAGACCGTCAGAGAGACAGGGAGTCAGTGTGGACATATCTCAAAAAGATTCTAACCACGGGGCACAATGATCCCCACACCAGCATGGGCTGAAGGCTGTTTCTAGGGGCTTTAATACCCCTCTTCAGCTTGGGCTAGACACACGAAGACCCAGAAAACCTATGTGGGGACTAACTACAAAAACCAAAGGTGCTTTTCTGTCCCAGCATTGATTAAACACAGATCCACGCACAGGCAGAGAAATGCCAGCTGCCTCAGAAGTAACACTGTGTTAAGAAACTAGTAGTTTCCAAAGGAATAAGCTACTAATGACAAAATAGCCAACATTTTGGAAGGATGTCAAGGGCACTCTGCTTGGGAACCAGCCAGCCTCCAAATGTCTTCAGATTGTATTGTGTTTATGTGCCATTTGGACAGCTTTTCTGTTTTCGTTTTTTGGTGTTGGGGATCAAATTCAGGGCCACACATGCTAGACAAGCTATCTGCCACTGAGTTGGACCACTACTTCCGTTACAGCATTCTTGGAATGACAGTCTAAAGATTAGAATAGACAAGTGGCTCTAGGTGCTAGGATGGGCTGGGGGATGGAGTTGTGCTGTGTCTTCATGGGCTGGTAATCCCATAAAGCCACGCATGACAAAATGGTATAGAAACGCACGCACACACACACACACACACACACACACACACACACACGCACGCACGCACGCACGCACGCACGCACGCACGCACACACGCACGCACGCATGCACGCACACACGCACGCACACACACACCACTATAGGAGGACTGTCTATGAGTACAGTGGCCAATTCTGTTATCTTTGGGGAAAACTGAGCAATAACACATGGCAACTCTGTGTGTCCTTTTTGCTTTGAGATATAACTCATATACTACAAAGTTCACCATTTTCAAGTGTGCAATCTATGATTTCCCAGCATATTTACAGGCTACAACAAGCACCACCATCTTTGCCCAGCATATTTTACTTCTCACTGAAGGAGCCCTGCACCCACTCCCATGCCTGGCCTGTTCCTGTGTCTGTTTATCTGCTTAGGCTGTGTTTCCCATAAACGGAATCATTCACTATGTGGCCTTCTCATACTTAGCTTTCAAGGTCCATGCATGCATGTTGTAGCCTGTACCAACACTTCATTCCTTTTCATGGCTGGGTATCAGTATATTGTATGTCTAACATCATCTTTTCATTACTTGTCTATCAGTCTGTGTTTGGGATTGTTTCCATCTTCTGTTGAGTTTGCATTGGTTTTTGTTGTTGTTGTTTTTGTTTGTTTGTTGTTGTTGCTGTTTTTGCTTTTCTGATGAGCACATCTCTTGGTTATACACCCAGGAGTGGAACTTTCTGGAGAATTGCTATGCTGTTTCCCACAGTGGCTGGTCTACTGGCTTTCAGCAGTACTTGTCATTTGTTCTGGTCATCCCAGAGGGTATGACTGGGTCCCACTGTGGCCTTCATTTGAGGTTTCAAAAAGTACGTGTTGAGTGCTGGTGTGTACTTTTCTGTGACAATGTTTTGCTTTGTTTCAGCAAGATGGCCTTAGAAATCCATTGGGACTGCTCCCTTCTCTTCTATGTTTTACAAGATTGAAGGGACTGTCAAAGGCTCATTCTTTAAATATCTGCCAGGATTCACCAGTGGCACCATCTCACCCCAGGCTTCCCTTGTGGGGTTTTTGATAATCAGCTCAATTTCTTTCTTTTCTTGGGATTGGTCTGTTTAAATTTTTCATTTCGTCTTGAGTCAGTTTTGATAATTTGCTCTCCTTGGCAGTTATACAGTTCAAGTAGGTTATCTTATTTGTTGGCATACAGTCTTATAATCCTTATTTCTGTAAGGTCAGTAGTTATACTCCATTCATGTGGTGATATTTTGAACAAATAAAATTTGCCTGAAGATCAGAGAAGCAAAGCAAATCACAGCCACCACCTCCTCCTCAGCCTGCAAGAGCCAGAGTTCTGGTCTCCTCTGGCCTTATATTCCTTTCTCTGCCTAGCCATATGGCTTCCTGTCTCACCCTTCCTAGTGCTGGGATTAAAGGTGTGTAATCCCAAGTGCTGAAGTTAAAAATGTGTGCCACCACTGCCTGGCTCTGTTTCTATTTTAGCCTGGATTAATTTCATGTAGCCCAGTGTGGCCTTGAACTCACAAAAATCCAGACAGATCTCTGCCTCTGCCGCCTGAGTGCTAAGATTAAAGGTGTGCGCCACCACTGCCTGGCCTCTATGTTTAATCTAGTGGCTTGTTCTGTCCTCTGATCTTCAGGCAAGCTTTATTTCCTAGATTACAAACAATATATCACCACATTTCTCTCTCTCTCTCTCTCTCTCTCTCTCTCTCTCTCTCTCTCTCTCTCTCTCTCTCTCTTTTTTGTCAAAATACCACCACACCTTCATTCCCTTTATATTCATTGAAATCTTTGCTTCTTCCTTTATTAGTCTAGCTAAAGGTTCTTGATTTTGTTGATCGTTTCAAAGAACCAACTTTGGTTCCATTGACTTTTTTTTCTATTGATGGTCTTTTTTTCTGTATCATTTTTACAGCTTTCTGTGGGTCTATAATTGTCTCCAAATAAAAAGTTTAAAACTATGCAGCACATGATTTTATGTATCAGAGATATGATGTGACCAAGGACAGACAAGCGCTAATCAGTTAAGTAGGGGAGGCTGATAAGCTCAGGTACAGGAGCATTTATTCTAGTAAGGCATGCTCTGAGGAGGATAACAAAGACAACAGTGACTGGGCAGGAGGGGACAGGGCTCTCCACACTGTGGGCAGGAGAGCCTTGATGAGAAAGGGATGCTCGAGTGAAATCTAAATGCAGGTGATCTGGATCAGCATGCCCAGAGATGTGGAGATGATGGAGATAGACTACTAGAGAAAGGAGTCGGGGGCAGACAGGGTACTGTGGGCCCTATCCACCCAGTTGCCCAGGTGACAAGAGGCAACTGTTATTTGTTGTTGTTGTTTTTTTCCTGTAAGGGTACTTCCAGGAAGGACTAGCTAAAGGGAAAGCCCCTCCTGAAGTGGGGGCCAGACATAATGAGATCTGAGGAGAAGGCCATCCCGCCTGCTTCCCCCATTAGCTGACTACTGCTCTCGTTGAGTGTCTGTTCTGAAGCTGCCTCCCTCCTTCACTGAAGACAGCTTCTGCAGCCTTCCAACATGGCTGAAGGGAGACCTGTGGCTCTCTAGGAATCCTTCAGGCCCTCAATACCCAGCTGGGACTACTGGGGCATCCAGCTGCGTGGACTAAGCAGCTACTGGGGTCTTTGCCTCTCTAATGCCCTTAGCCTCTGCTGGGCTCCCTCCACCTGCACCCATTGTGTAAGTTAATCTAATAAATAAATCCCTTTGTAATATACATTCCATGGGTTCTGTTCCCCTAGAGAGCCCTGACTCACAGAGAATGGAGAACAGGAAGAGAAAATATGAAATGAAGCCCATTTTCGCAGGCTTTGGGACCTGAGAAGGACTGGGGAGATGAAAAAGGTCCACTGTCAGATCCACTGGGAAGCAGAGACACAAGATTCGTGGGTAAGTGTGAAAGCAGCTAGCTGAGAGAGTAGCCCTTAGGATAAAAAGTATGCACTAGCCGGGCAGTGGTGGCGCACGCCTTTAATCCCATCACTCGGGAGGCAGAGCCAGGTGGATCTCTGTGAGTTCGAGGCCAGCCTGGTCTCCAAAGCGAGTTCCAGGAAAGGCGCAAAGCTACACAAAGAAACCCTGTCTCGAAAAACCAAAAAAAAAAAAAGTATGCACTACCTAGTTCTTAACAGTTTTTATGGAATACAATGGAAAATAAATTTAGTGGAAATAACTATTGACTTGGGAAATCCCTAATTTCAAAGGCTGTAAGCACTGGGTGTGGGTAGCTAAGCAAAGAAGTCCTTGAGGGAACAAGACTCAAGGTGAGAGAAGTTGGTAGAAAAGATCAAGAATCTACAGGGCTGGATATGTAAATGTGGAGACATCACAACACCATGGGCCAGGGATGGAAAGGGTATACACAGAAGGGGCAGGGATGAACAGAGTGGACACAGAAGGGACAAGAGGGAGGGTGGGCACAGAACGAAGGGGCCAGCGATAGAGGATGGACAGAGAAGGAAGGATAGCTCTTCCCTTTTTTGTTTCTGCTTTTCTTGTTCTCTCTCTCTCTCTCTCTCTCTCTCTCTCTCTCTCTCTCTCTCTCTCTCTCTCTCTCTCTCCCCCTCCCTCCCTCCCCACCCCCTCTCTCTCTGTAGGCCAGAGGTCAACATCAGATGCCTTCCTTACTTGCTGTCCACCTTATATTTTGTGACAGGGTCTTGCTGACCCTAGAGCTCACTAATTTGGCCAGGCTGGCAAGTCAGTGAGCTCCAAGGACCAACTTATCTGCCTCCCTAGAGCTGGCAAGCACTTACCACCTAAGCCATCTCCTCAGCCCATCTGGGTGTTTAAGACAGGGTCTCACTATGTAGCCCAGGCAGGTATCCTCACCACTCCTGACCTAGGAAGGGAGTTTTTCCCAGAGTCTACCAACACACCCCCAATTCCCTATAATGAAGCAACTTCTCCTTCAAATCTGCTCTTTTTAAAGGTACTTCTTTGCTCGGATGTCAGTGGTACCCTGCCAGCTTCAGGTCCCTCAGACCCTTGAGGTCTCGTTTGCTCATTGATGAAATGAGGACAGTTCGGGCAAGGTTCACATGAAGGTCAAGTGAGACAAAATATCAGGCTGTGGTTGGACAAGCCAGTGCCATTGGATGTGTATGAGACAGGGCTTTCTAGTCACCCAGTCGTGGAAGACTATGGAAGAAATGAGGGGGTCCAGCCCACCCACAGAAGGATCTCGAGATCCAGCAGCCCAGGTGACACAGCTGAACTGTATCCCAACTTCAGTCCCTGCTCCCCAAAAAACCAAAACTATGAAGTCACCCACTAGCCAAGCTCAGCAGCCCCAGGAAGTAGAGCGAGGCACAGCTACTATCAGAACTATCCCTGGGGATCCCAGGGATGCTTTCTATTGCTCATGGGGTGCTCCGATATTTTCATTTTCAGTACCTTAAAGAACAACATTAATTTTGAGTGGATGGCCTAGTTAGGTTTCTGTTGCTGTGATATAACACTGACCAAACCTATCTTGGAGGAGAAAGGGTATATTTGGCTTACAAGTCCTGATCATAGTCCATCTTTGTGGAAAGTCAGGGCAGGAACTAAGCAGAATTCAAGCAGAGACCATGGAGGAATGCTGCTTACCAGTGTGTTTCATGGCCTCCTCAGCCTGCTTTCTTATACAGCCTAGGACTACTTGCCCAAGGTGATGACAGTAACCATTAATCAAGAAGATGCCCACAGACGTGCCCACAGGCCAATATGATGGAGGCGTTTTCTCAACTGAGGCTCCTCTTCCCAGATGACCCAAGCTTATGACAAGTTGACAACCAACCAACCAGCACAGTGGAGTCCATCATCCAGGTATGTGACAGGACTTTAAGAGACACTGAAGAGCACCGGACACCTGCCTCATCCCCTGCTCTGCTCTCGGTTCTGCAAGCTCTTCCAAGGCAATCAGAAATGGTGCCAGACACGGCACAGGAAAGCCATGTGGCTGGCTGTTCTGCTCAGTGCAGCTAACTTGAATGTGACGGGAGGAAGCAAGGCATGGTGGCATGTACCTCTAACACCAGAACCAGGAAAGCAGAAGGAGAACTGTTGGTTCAGTTACTCTAGGCTTTGTAGTGAGTTCAAGGACAATGTCCCAGGCAATGCAGTAAGAGCCTGTCTCAAAAACCATAGAAAAACAGCAAAAAGATGGTAACAGGGGAAAATATAATTGCTTATGAAACTAACCTCTATTAGCTATCTAAAAGAAAAAATATTCAATGTCTGTTGGGTATGGACCCATGGCCTCAAGAAGCAGCACCCTGAGGTGTGGACACAGTGTGTAGGCCAGGCTGCAGCTCATGAACTTGGTCTCACCACTTTCCTGTGTGTGACCTTGGCCATGTGCATGCCCATCTCCAAGCCTTAGTTTTAGTTTTTTCATCTACAAAATAAACGAAGGTACTAGCCCCTGTGACCGCTGGTGATCTGTGTTTAGTGGTCACAGCAGGCAAGACCTCAGGGAGAGACACCCATGGGCTTCTCCTCACTTAGCTACAGAGAATGCCTAGGGCTGGTGACAGCATGCTTCCCCAACCCGAGACTGCATCCTCATTGTGGACAGAGAACACACAGCAAACCCAGGCCCCTTCACTTACCACTAAGTCCCTGTTGACAAGGCAGCCCAGCTCTCCTGGCAACACTGCGTTCCGGATGTCCACATCGTGAGGTGAGACATACAGCTTGATATTGTTCAGGTCAAAGAACTGGACTTCCGTGAGACCCACCCATGATGCATTGCCCCAGTTAGACAGGATTTCCATGGTCACATAGATGGCATCTTCAATCTCATCTGCTCTCGCTCTCCACTTTTCCTAAGAAAAAAAATACCACAGGGCAGCAAGCCTGAACTTAGTACTGCCATTGTTCTGTGCCCCCAGGGCCTTCATACAGCATTCAGCCCCATGGTACCTCACAGCACCTGTCCATTGTGGCTATTACGAGGCTGGCAAGACTCCTGTTTGTAAGGTATGTAAAACATCGGGAGTGGACTGGAAAGATAGTTCAATGGGTAAAGGTATTTGCTGCCAAATTTGACAACCCGAGTCTGCCCCTCAGAACCCATGGTGGAAAGGGAGAACTGACTCTCTAAGTTGTTTTCTAACCTATACATAGACTCTATGGCACGTCTATGTATAGACACACACACACACACACACACAAACACACACACACACATACACTCTCTCTCACACACACACACACACATACACTCACACACACTCACACACACACATACACTCACACACACACACACACAAACTAATAATATTAGTAATAAATAAAACATCAAAACCTTAAAGTCATAACTAAAACGTAGGGATTGGGTTGGGTGTGGCTCAGGAGCATGCTGTAACATCTGAAGTCAGCAGGTGGCCTGGGCTGTGCTGGAGTCCCCCAAACCCATTGTCCCAGGATGTGACCATTTGCAGTCAGAGCCTTTAAGAGATGATTAAATCAAATGAGGCCGCTGGGGAGGGCACTTTCTCATCTGCCTGGAGGCCTTAGAAAAAGAGGAAGTCTGGAGCCACAGGGACTAACACCAGGACACACAGAGAAAAAGACCAGTGAGGAAGCCAGCACTTGCAAGGTAAGGAGAAATCCACTAGCTGCACCTTGACCTTGGACTGCTGTCTTTGCAGCTATGAAAAAGACCAGTCTGCTGTTTAAGCTGCCAGTGTATGCACCGCGTGTAGTCTGACGGCATGGGCCAAAGTCCCCCTGTCTTGGTCAGTCATTTGACATTCCCAGCCTGGCGGGGAAAGCAGGATGCCACCATCCTAGTCTGGAGGTTAAGCAAGACCCCCCCTCCCTCACACACACACCGACATCCCTCCCCCGACACCCACATGTGATTAGGGTGAAATAGGCTCGGTTCCCTGGCTCTCCTTCCCTGATTTCAAGCCTCCCTCCTTCCTAGGGAGGCTGTCTGGTCTTGGAGCGTGTGTGAATGCCATCAATAAACAGCAACCCTGTGCCATGGCTTCCTAGAGGCCCTCAGGGCCCAACTGCAGTGCTGGTCACCACGGATCAGCCACTCACGAAATGGTGCATTTCCCTGTGTGCACGTGCCCTCTGTTAATTAGCATCAGTATCTGCAACGGTTCTGTGAGCAGGAAGCCGTGTAAATGAACAGCAACTGTTCCCCACTTATTTTTTTAATTAATAGCCAGTGAGATGTGCGAGCGCTCCCAGCATGGGTTTGGACAAGCTGATTGCCACACGATGAGAATGGGAATGGAGATGGGCGTGGGGGTGGTGTGAGGACAGGTCAGCTTGGAGCTCCTGGCAGGAACACAGCACCAGCTTGGATTGGTTGAACTGTAAGAATGCAGAGTTTCCTCATCCTTCTCTAGCATGTAGGCCCTAGCCAGGTCCTTGACTGCCCTGGGCCTGAGTCCCAGGCTTGCAGGACTGGCCTGCCTGATTCTGAGGTTGGCAGGCTCCTGAGCCTGATGCATGCTGGGACCAAGTGAGTTTGTTGCTGGGAGGGAGGGAGGGAGGGAGGGAGGGAACTAGATGGGAGGAAAACTGTCTGCAAAGGACTGGGGATCTCCTGCCCAACGCAATCTGAAACACACAGTTCCTGAATGGAGATTCCAAATGCAGAGGCTGGAGTCTGAACTGAGAAGTGTCTCCATGTGTCAGTATCCCAGCTGGACACAGGCTGAGGGAGTACTGACTAGGAAGGCCCTGGTCCCTGCCGCTCACTGCCCCTCTCACAGACCACTTGGTTTCTTCGAGCTTAGCCACCTATCACTTATTCTTCCTCTGTCGTAAGGTTATGGTGCAGTGAGACTGGCCCTTTCCTAAGCAATCAGTGTGTGCTGTCCCCTGGGCCACCAGGAAGGAGGGATTTGCTGACCAAACTCAGGCTAGTGCAGACAAGCTCTTCTCACAGGCAGTGCTGGAGGCTTCCAAGAGGGAGCAGGGGTGGGGCCAGCACTGGGATGAGGCTCGGGTGCAAATGACTCCATGGAGACCGAGGAGTGGAGAGATTTAGCGAGCTGCAGGGTGTAGTGGCCACCAGGCTACCCTCAGTGTTTTCAGTGCCAAGTGCCTATAATTTGTTTCTCTTTGTTGTGGAAGTCACACTGCCCTGGATTTTCTGTCTCCTATACAGCAATTTAATCCATATGGGTTCTTACTAATGTGGCCCAAGTTACAACACATTGTGAATCTTCCCAGCTCAAGAGGCAGCTGTTCCATTCTGGGGATGGGGGTGGGCCAGGAGCTTTGATGTTTCTCAAAGATAGACTTTGAAACAGGTATTTATGGGTTCCTCCTATCCTGTGCCAGGCATTGAGTGGCACATCTTCACCATCCTGTGGAGCTCATGGAATCCGGATGACTGGCTCCATGTGACAGCCTGCTATCTTGCTCCCAGCCACTCCAGCCACACTGCATTGGGAGATGCCTACCAGTATCTGCAGCTAACTTTATATGACTACATTTTTACATTTACTTATTCACTGTATGGATGTGTGTGTGTGTGTGTGTGTGTGTGTGTGTGTGTGTGTGTGTGTGTGTGTGTGCGCGCTGCATGTGTGAGCTCAGGTGGAGGTCAAGACAGCTCAGCTTTCAGGAGTCAGGTCTCCCCTTGTTCACCAGGCTGGACAACAAGCACCTTCACCTTCAAAGCTTATCTCCAGTCCTAACGTTTTATGTTTTGTATTTTCTCTCCTTCTGGTTGTTTGTTATATAGTCCAAGTGGCCTCTAACTAAAAATCCTCCTTCCTCAGCCTACCAATTACAGACATTGTCACCACATCCACCAAACTTAATTTTCAGTTCTTAACTGTGGGCCACTCTGGATATTTTCCTGTGGGCTTATGGGCTATTTCTGCTTCTTTTCCAGGAACTTCTGGCCTACACCTTTCTTCTTTTGCCTCTATTGCTCCATCGTGTGTATGACTCGGCAGAGAGATGTTGAGATGATCGTCATCAGAGTCATCCCCACCAACCAGAACTGAGTGCTCCAAGGGGCCTTCTCCTCGGCTTTCAGGGTGACATTGGTAGGGACTGTCTCCATGAGTATAGGCTCTCACCTCTGGGTCCAGTACTGGCTTCTCTGTTGGCACAACCACCTGGCTGAGATGGCTAGTGTCACTTTCCATGGTCTGCAGGACTCCCAGAAACTTATGCTGTTGTCTGAAATGGGATTTTGTTTTAGCAAAGAGGCAATAACAAACAATACACACAAGAGAACAACCCCATGGAAGGGACCACAGAGCCTTTAGCATCCACTTGAGAAGCTTGACTGCACCTTGCACAGAGCCCAAGGGCATATACAGGTTTCCTCTCCTTTTGTAAACAGCTGGACAATTAGTAATGAAATCAGAGCCCAGGTGGAGAAGCCAGCTGACCTCTCCAGCTGACTACGAACTTGATCACAGACAGGGCAAGGAGTCAGCCTTACTAAGAGCTGCCAAGCCCACGGCCTGTTTTATATAACCTGGCAGCTAAGAGTGGCTTTTATGTGTTTTAAGCATTGTTAAAACCAACAACAAATAACAAAACCTCCAACTGCCAAGCCCGCAGGATTTCCCAGCAGGCCCTTTACAGAAATTGCCAAGCCTAGGCTTAGAGACCCACCCTTTGCTCTAGCTGGTGTGCACCCACATGTGCAGAGCCCCAAAGCAGAGGATTCCAGGGATGGAGAAGGTGGCCTCTGGCTAGTGCTGCCTGCTGCCGAGCTGTCAGATGCAGACCAGCCCTGCGGCTGGAAACCGAGGGAGCTCTGATTTATGGCTGCGGTGAAGTGGAGCCGCTTCCATCTGGGGTCTGCAAATATGCAGGAATGGAGAGCTGTGCCTTGAGCCATCCAGTCTTTCAACACACTGCGAACAGGAGCTCCCTGGGGGATGGACTCAGACTTGGAGGGCACATGGCTTGGCTGGCACCCCCCACTCTGTGCAACAGTTTCAATAGCCTTGCCCACTTCCTGGCCTGATGACACCTCAGGTCACGGCACTTAGTGACCAACATTCAGGCTTCACGGCAGTCCCTTCCTGCTCCTCAGCCAGGTACTTTGTACAGTCTGCAACATGCACAGTCCTGCATAATGGCCCTGGGAGTATGCCTATGTGCCAAGACGTGTGGCACTGTAGGCTACAGCGGTGTGTTTCTTTGGGGATCAATTTTCCCTGAAGATCAGAAGTGAGTCTATTTTGCTAGTAGCACTTGCCAATTTCAGGGCCTATGCTACATGCTAAGGGACAGAATGCTGCACTGAACATACTTCAACAAAGAAAAGGAGTCTCAGGGGCTGATGCTTTGAGGCACCTTTGTGACAAGTCAGTTTGGGGACAGGCTCTCTCCTAAGCTATGTGGGGTGCTCCGGTGAAAACCTGAGCCAGATTAAGCCAGTTTAGGTGCAGAACAAAATGAACAAGCCAGGGGCCACTTGCATGAAAGAAAGCATATCAATGCTGTGCTCTGGGGCTGGGGGTGAGGGGGGGTGAGGGGAGGGTGCTCAGTGCTGTGCTCTGGGGGTGAGGGGAGGGGAGGGTGCTCAGTGCTGTGCTCTGGGGGTGAGGGGTGAGGGGAGGGTGCTCAGTGCTGTGCTCTGGGGGTGGGGGTGAGGGGAGGGTGCTCAGTGCTGTGCTCTGGGGGTGAGGGGGGTGAGGGGAGGTGCTCAGTGCTGTGCTCTGAGGCTGGGGGTGAGGGGTGAGGGAGGGTGCTCAGTGCTGTGCTCTGGGGGTGAGGGGTGAGGGGAGGGTGCTCAGTGCTGTGCTCTGGGGGTGAGGGGGTGAGGGGAGGTGCTCAGTGCTGTGCTCTGGGGGTGAGGGGTGAGGGGGGGTGCTCAGTGCTGTGCTCTGGGGGATAAGGGGGGTGCTCAGTGCTGTGCTCTGGGGGTGAGGGGAGGGGAGGGTGCTCAGTGCTGTGCTCTGGGGGTGAGGGGAGGGGAGGGTGCTCAGTGCTGTGCTCTGGGGGTGAGGGGAGGTGCTCAGTGCTGTGCTCTGGGGGTGAGGAGAGGGTGCTCAGTGCTGTGCTCTGGGGGTGGGGGGGTGAAGGGGGGTGCTCAGTGCTGTGCTCTGGGGGTGGGGTGAGGGGAGGGTGCTCAGTGCTGTGCTCTGGGGTTGGGGGTGAGGGGAGGGTGCTCAGTGCTGTGCTCTGGGGGTGAGGGGAGGGTGCTCAGTGCTGTGCTCTGGGGGTGAGGGGTGAGGGGAGGGTGCTCAGTGCTGTGCTCTGGGGTTGGGGGTGAGGGGAGGGTGCTCAGTGCTGTGCTCTGGGGGTGAGGGGTGAGGGGAGGGTGCTCAGTGCTGTGCTCTGGGGCTGGGGGGGGGGGTGAGGGGAGGGGAAGGTACAACTCTAAAGTGCTAGTCAAGACACTCTGGAATAACATAGTGGGACAGCAGGTCTCCATCGTCACTAGACAGGATTGCGAACATCTGAGAAACAGAGTGGCATTGCTAGACAGGATTTGATCACAAGGGCTCTGACCCAATAGATAGTTTTACCCACTGAGGAGTTTCTGATATCATGGCATTCTGGAAGGTGGTGAAAAGTGAGAGGTGGGGGTCACTGGGGGAATGTCCTTGAAGTTGTTATCTTGCCTGGCTCCTTCCTGTAACTGTCTCTGTCTTGGCTGTTATGGCAGGAACTTCTCTCCCCTGCCACAACCTCCCAACCACGACGAACTGACACTTCCTGAACTGTGCACCCCTTAAGCTCTTGGTTGTTTCTGCTCAGTACTGTAGTCAAAGCTAAGCAAAAATGACTACTGCAACAAGAAAACCCAAGGCTGGTGAGACCCTCGAGGCTGCACCGCTGCGGGCCTTCTGGATTGGGTTCTGCATCTGCTTGGAGAGTACCTGCTGCTTCCCAAAGGGCCCATTCTGTCCATGGCTTGGCTGCTGCCGTTGGCTCCCCCTGCTGCCCCGAACAGCTCAGGATTGGTGGTCACTGGAGTGACGGCAAGCAGCTGAGGGCAGAAGGCAGGAAAGCTGGTTAGACAGATATCCAGTGGAAGCCTGCAGCCCGACACCTCACAGGACAGCAGTCAAAGGCACGGCTTTTCAGGTACCTGGTCCCACCACGTAGCTATGGGGGCACAAAGATGACAGCGCCAGCCTGGGGAGGATCAGCTTAGAATCCTGTATTCTCAGATCCTTCTGACCAGGGAGGCTCTGGGAAATAACCCTTCCATGAGCTACTGAACAACTGTCACCTCACTACTCATCACTCAACTCACCTGGGCTCAGTTTCCTCCTAAGAGACTGGACCCCACACACACTCACGTGAGATGATCTGTTTCCTTCTTTCTCCTCTACCATCTAAAATGGAATGGGATGGGATGTCTGTCTACAGGTGACTGTCGTAGTTAGAACCTTGTGAGGGTCAGGGGTCAGGCTACTCAGGAACCCTGGATCCCAAGGCAGTCAGAAATGCTGACTGGCTAGTTCCCAAGATGGCCTATCTAGTAGGGCACAGGCAATTAGGAAAGAAAGAAACTCAATTGGGGACTCTGGGGTGCTGGCACCCTTTGCATGTCGCCCACCCCACACACAACACTGGGCTTCTTTCTGGTCCTTAACGTAGCTAGCTCATGGTCACCTCCAGCTGTTGCCGGCTCACCTTCCACTTGTCAGAACAAGCATGGCTCACTCCCGGGCACTCTGTCCCCATCTGTCTATAGGCTCCACTGATGTACCTACAAGCTCCTTGCAGCCATAGGTAGACTATCTGGGCCACCTCTGTATCCAGAACACTGGGAGCACCTGAATGTGATGAAGACATTTCCTGGGTGCTTTATTAATTCACATCCTTTATGAGATGCCTGACTGGCCTGGACAGATAGACAGAACTTTTTTATTCTCAACACTAAGATCTACTTTGGTGCTATCTCATTGAGAAACAGAAATGGAAGGAGGAAGTGGGTCACCAGGCCTGGCTGGGCTCCAGCTTCAATTTGCAAATTTGGCCAAGCCACTCAAGTTCCAACTTGCACAGCTGTGAAATGGGTAGAAGGCCAGTGCTCAGGTTGCAGAGAGGAGCTCCTGGGACCGTGGAAGGGAAATGGCTGGGGATTTTCAAGGCTGTGTGTTTGCGAGGTGAGGGTGTTATATGCATGTCCAACTTGGTTGAGCTCAGCCTCACACTGACCTCTGGGTTGTCCTCCTTGGCCTTCAGCAGACTGGGCCATGATTTTGCTAGTGGTTCCTCGGTATCCTGCAAAGACCACATCAGATGATGTATGTAGGGATGAAGCCATTACTGTGCATTCCTCCCAGACAAGGAAGGCAGAGAAGCAGGGCCCTTTCCACACTTCCCCAACAGACTGGGCAAAACCTCTGGGAAGATATGCCAAAGGTTCTTCTCACCAACCAGAAGAACCACCTCCAGACGGAGAGCACAGAGCAGCATGGACAAGAATGTGAGCTGGCAGCCAGGCTGACCTTACAAAGATGTAGCCCCAGTTGACCACATCTATAATCCAGGCAGAGGACACTGCCTATTGTGGGGTCACCATGAGCCTCAAGTGGGACAGGCTAAGGGTCTCAGCAGCAGAGCCAGAGACTGCGAATACTGAGGAGTATGTAAGGCTGCAGCTTCCAAGGCCTCTGCTCCACCCCACCATTGACAGTTGTTCCTGGAGGTTGTTCTAAGTTGTTCCTGGAGGTCTGAGCAGTTACCCAAGTGAGGAAAGTAGGCCGGGGGAACAACAGGGACCCTGTGGCTCATGTTCTGGGACCAGCTTCAGGAGAGCCACAGTTTACTGCCTATTCAGCCACACGCTGGCCTGGCATCTTGTAGCATAGGCCTAAGCCATCCCAAATTTGCAGGAAAATGATCAGTGATTCACAGGTTAGTGCTTGGCTGTCAGAAATAACCCAGAAGCTGCAAAATGGTGGCTGAAGCGGGACCCTGGACAGGTGGAGAGCAGCTGTCCATAAATAGGCGAAATGCAGAGTCTGTGGTCAGAGAGGGCTTGCCTGGCCTTGTGTGCCCCAGGCCCTCCTTACCCACCCACCCCCGCCCCCCCCCCACACACACAAGTGCTCGTACCTGCTGTGGAGGGCTGGCTAGCTCAGGCTCTTGGCCGAGAAACACCTGTTGCAGAGCTGCATTTTCCACTTGGATGGCTTTCAGCACGGCCGAGGCATCTTCCTCTCGATCCTCGGCTGCATGTGCTTTTCGGGTTGCTGACAAGGGTCTGTCTCTCCGGCTGCCAGGTCCTGTAGAAAGAAAGCAGAGATGTTCTTCAGCTTGTGTTCTCAGAAAACAGCTCGAAATTCAATAGCTCTTACTGAGGGACACTCTGTAAAAGAACTGGCCAGCCCCCTTAAAAATGTCAAGGTCTTGAGGGATGATGAAAGCCTGGAGAACTGTTCCAGATTACAAGTACCCAGGCAGGCACAATAAGCAGCTGCAATGGACACCTCAGGACTGGGGCCAGTAAAACACTCATGTGCGTACACACACACACACACACACACACACACACACACACACACACACACACACACCTGAACACCTGAGTTCATATCCCAGCCATGTAAAAAGCTGGGCAAAGTCATGTAAGATCTACCCCAATTCTAGGAATGGAAACAAAAGGATTCTAATAGGCTTGCTGGCTTGCCAGTCTAGCTGAAATGGTGAGTTCCAGGTTTAGTGAGAGACCCTACTTCAAAAACTAAGGTAGCGATGCTATGGAGGAAGATACCCAGTGCTAACCTCTGGCCACCACATGCACCTGCATGGGCATGCACACATGTACGTATACACAAAGAAATAGGGGAAAGCTGTTATTGTGGCGAGGAAAGAAATCTGAATACAGCCTGTGGCTTAGATAACAGTTTTATACTAATGCTAAATACTCCAAAGTTTATGAGTGGACGGTGGTATTATACAACTAACATGCTTGTGCTTAGGAAATCCATGCTGCAGTGTTGAGTGCAAAGGGGAACGCTCTCTATAACTTATTACCAAGAGTTTAAGGAATAAACAAAGAGAGTCATTCCTCAGTCTCCCTGATCCACAGGGGATTGATTCCAGAAGACCACAGGTACCAAGATCCCAGGATGCTCAAGTTTCTCACATAAAAGGCACCATGTTTGTATATAACCCCTACACCCTATACACACTATAAGCCCCTCTAGATAACAAAGGCTGTGCCAGTCACTGTTTTGATGACTGGCAAAGGAGACAGAAAGCAGCCCCTCATGGACACCAGGGCAGCTGTGACCGGGTACAAACTTGCTGAGGAAAAGTGCCCTTCTACACTCCTGCCCTTTGCAGACACTGGGCGATGCTGATTAGCTTCTTGCCTGGGCCCTCAATTCTCCTGCCACGCTCTCATCAGAACACTGTATCTGAATGAGCGTGAGGGTGGCGCTAGATGCTCACGGCTGGAAGAACTCTTATTGGTAAAACATCCACACTGACCAAAGCAACCTTCAGAGACAATATCATTCCCATCACCAAAACAACCAACCAACCAAACCAAACCAAAACAACAACAACAAAAACAAGCAAACAAAAAAAAATTCCTTTAAATTCATGGCTCAATCAGCTAAATGCTTGTCATGTAAAAGCACAAGGACCCAAGTTCCATTCCTGGAGTCCACATGAAAAAATGACCAGGTGGTACCAGATTGCAAACCCAGCGCTGGGGGGTAGAGACTTGTGGATCCCTGGGGCTTGCTGGCCAGCCGGCCTACCCTGCTTGGGAGATGAAGGCCAATGAGAGACCCTGACTCAAAACAGGACATGAGGAATAATATGACAACCAAGGCTACTGTACCCTGGCTTCCACAAGCATGCATACACATGTGCAATGTGCACACACAAAATCATACACCCACATGCATAAACACACACATACAAAAAATAAGTAAAATGCTGATTAAAATGCTGAAAAATTGGACTTGGGACTGGAGAGATGGTTCAGTGGTTAAGAGTGACTGCTGCTCTTCCAGAGGATCCGAGTTCAGTTCCCAGTAACCATACTAGGTACCTCAAAACCATCTGTAACTCAAGCTCCAAGAGAAATGACACCTTCACACCTTCTTCTGGCCTCTATGGACATAGGAACACATGCACAGACAGACAGGCAGACACTGACAGACACATATAAATAAAAATAAATATTTTTTTTTAAAAATGGGACATAAACTAGGTGTGGAGGTACAGTTTAGAAGGCTGAGGTGGAGGATTGTTTAAGCCTAGGAGCCAAAGTGTTAAGGTGCCTGGTCTCACACAACTAAACAAAAACCACCCCCACAACAAAACAAATGGCTGAAGACCTGAATAAATGCTTCTAAAAGAATCGACAGGGCTGGAGAAATGACTCAGTGATTAAAAGCACGTACTGCTCAACCTGGGGACCTCACCCAATTCCCAGCCACCGAATCAGGTGGCTCTCAACCACCTGTAACTTTAGCTTCAGGCCAGAGCCTCTATGGGCACCTGAACTCATGTGCACATACTCACACAGAATTAAAAGTAATAAAAGACAACCTCAGGGGGAAAAAAAAGAGAACATCAAAATCTACTTTAAAAAAGACTCGTCAAAGGGCTAACAAGTATGTAACAAACGATCAACCACACCTAAACACTAAGCAAATGCAGATCAAAAGCTATGGACCTCAGTTAGAATGGCTGTGTGTGTGTGTGTGTGTGTGTGTGTGTGTGTGTGTGTGTGTGTGTGAGAGAGAGAGAGAGAGAGAGAGAGAGAGAGAGAGAGAGAATACTAATTACCCGACTATCCATGTTTATTGCAGTACAATTGGAGAAAGTTAAGTCAACCAATGGCTGTCTGTGTGTGTGTGCGTGTGTGTGTGTGTGTGTGTGTGTGTGTGTGTGTGTGTGTGTGAGAGAGAGAGAGAGAGAGAGAGAGAGAATACTAATTACCCGACTATCCATGTTTATTGCAGTACAATTGGAGAAAGTTAAGTCAACCGAGGTGTTTGTGGCCGACTAATCTTTTGAATATGCCGTACGCATGCAGTGGAGGAGCACTCGGTGGTAACGAGGTTGGGCTCCTGTCATTTGCAGGACCGTGGATGGAACCAGAGGGTGCTCTGTTAAGTGACATAAGCCAGGCACAGCAAGAAGTATCACATTCTCATTCGCTAGCAGGGACGAAACCACACAGCAACACGGAATTGAGGAGAAAAGTCCCTAGCGGTTGCCAGGGGACAAGAGAATACAGAGAAGATACAAAGAGGCTGGGTAATGAGGATGAGGTACAGTAAGATCTGGGGACTGGCTCTAATGTTTCATGGCACAGTGGGGTGATTCAGTCCACAGCAGTTAACCAGACATTTCCAGAGTTTGAGGAGAACTTAAAGGTTCCTGCCACAGAAATGGTGATGTCTGAGGAGACGGCAATCCTCACTACCCCAAGGTGACCACCATGTATTACACCCTAGATCAGCTCTATACTGTTCAATTACTGCATGGTGAATACAACGATACCTGCCCTCCTCAGTGGCCCTGTGTTCCCAGGTCCCCAGACATGCAGCTCCCTGGGCTGGTTTCCAGGATAGCCAGTGTGCTACTGACCTTGACTGTGGATGGGACTGCACTGAGAAGCACCCAGAGAGTGAGTGTTCATGAGGGCATCCCCAGGGGTCAGATCATGAACATATTCCAACAGATTTTATTTTACATTTTTCTTTATTTTAATTATTTACATAGTGACTGAATGACTTATGTATGTATGGGCATACGTGTGTGTAGTGTGTGTATGTGTGTGTGTGTGTGTGTGTGTGTGTGTGTGTGTGTGTGTGTGTGTGCACTGTAGAGATGATGTCCACTGTGGAGGACAATTTGGTTCTCTCCTTCCACCATGTGGGGCTGGGGATTGGATTCAGGTTGTCAGGGTTGGCATCAGGCTCCCTCACCTGCGGAGCCATCTTGCCAGCCCTCTATGAAAAATCTGAATGGACTCGGGAAGTGCCACTGAGGAAGGTGGAGAAGTAGGTTGCTAGGGAGAGCCTTTGAAAGGTGTATCTCATCTTTGAGCCCTATCTTGATTTGTTTGTTGAGACAAGGTCTCACCATACAACCCAAGCTGGCCCAGAACTTGTCACACTCCTCAGCCTCCCAGAGGATTACATGTATCTGCTACTGTGCCTGGACCCTGGTCACCATGAGGTCAGCAGCTCTGCTCTACTCCACCCTTTCTGCCATGCTGTCCCACCTTAAAGAGGGGCCATCCAATGAAGCCAAGAGAGCAGGGACTGAAACCTTTGAAGATGTGGACAAAAAGCCTCCCTGCTTCTCAAATGTTCCTTTCAGGTATTTGTCAGAGTCACTGCAAATGCCTGGGACCTGAGGCAGGCACTGGGCAATGATGCTGCCTGCCAAGTCACGTGCCTGGAATAGGTGTGTTTCTTAATGCCAGTCAGCATTCTCCACAGGGACTGTGCTCCTCACGGAGATAAATTATATATACATATACATACATACATACATGTACCTGTACATATACATACATATGGCTGGAATGTGGAATCCTTAACGTTATGGGAATCCAGGTGGGTAAGAGGGTGGTGAGGACCACACTTGGTACAGAAGGGCTTGTGTACCTAAAACGGCCATGAGCCAGGAAACAAGGAAGGAGGAAGCTGGAGGCAGTGGTTGGACTTCTCTGCTGGAGATACTAACCACAAACTCACTCTGATTCCAGGGTGGCTGAGGCAGGAATGGGCTCCCAGCCTGGTGAGGGGTGCAGAGTGGCAGGCTCCTGACCTGCACCATACTGTGGCCTTTCCTAGTTGAAGGAGACACTGCTCTGGGTGCAAGGGAATGGCAGCAGGTGGGACAGCCTTCCCTGGCCTTACAGTCACAGGGCTGGGACAGATATGGAGTAGGCACAGAGGAAAAGGCTGGACATGATGGAAGCGGACATATCTATCACTCAAGATGAAGTCAGGGAAGAGGACATCTGAGAGGAGGCTGGAGGCAATAAGTCCATGACTACCAACACCAGGAGGCTGCTGCAGACCAAGGAGTGGCAGGTGCTAAGGCCCTAAGGAAGGCCGAGCTTGTCATGCTGAAGAATGATCAGGGGGCTGGAATGGGGTAGCAAGGTTAAAAATGGTCGATAGACGTCTAGGGAGCTTGCAGCTGGGTTCCTGAGGGACCCCATGGGCCTTAGTTACTCTTTGAGGCCATCCCTATCTTGTTTACTGCTGCATGTCTGTCTCTGGCATTCTAACTTCTGTCAAATGAATGGGTGGGGAAAACTCAGTCTCAAACCCTGTAAATCTCAGTGTTTATGAATGGCATACAATCTCTAGCTAGTAAAGTGCAGCTGAAAAGCCCACACCTGCTGCAGACCCTCCAGATGGTCTTGTGCATAAGGAGCTAGGACCATGTACAGAGCTCAAAGAGCATCAGAAAATGTCCAGTTGACAGGAGGCTGGCCAGGACAGCAGACTCCAAAACACTGACAGTCCTTAACTATACCCACCTCTCCCCTGCCCACAACCCTCAAAAATCAGTGCCCAAAGAGCTGCATGGTGACCCTTGGCTTTTGACTGCTAGTTTGTAGACATTGGACTCCGAGTTCTGGGGCTGCACTGGAACAGTGGCCCAGAGACAGCTGGGAAGTCCACAGCATGGCCTCCAGGACAAGGGGCACAGTAGCCTCAACCACCCAGCACAATGCTTGACTTTTGTGGGAAAGGGGCCAGTTCTGTCCACGTGACGGCTTTGGCACACTCTCCCATAGCGCGACCATGGGTGCTGTTGGTGCCCTTCTAGCAGTCTTATGCTAAGAAGGTGGGTATGAAGTTGTCACCGTTAGGAATAGTTGGCTCTGCGGTTCTACCACCCATGCTGTTCCGCTGCTGCCTTCCCCGGATACGGAGACCTCCAAGTCACACTGCTGATGGCCACCACCTTTCTGTGTGCTCCCCCCCACCGCAACCACCTTTTAACTCTTTTTGACGCCCTCATCTCTCACTTGCACCAGCACTGGCCTGAATGTCACACGATGGTGAATTTATTCTCACACCGGGTCCAGGGAATAGTGGATTTATTCACTCTGTAAATCTGAGCCACTAGCAAAAGCCAAATTGCACATTTTAATTTATCCCAAACTGCTCTTTTTGGATGGAGAACCATCCCTCTTCCAGTAACTCCATTCCCTTTGCTTCCCTGCTGCTTGGCTTTCTTCTCTTAGCTAAAAACTAAAGGCGTGTTGTCCAGGAGATTAGCCATGAATCCAACACATCACAAAGAACCTACCACAAGGTGACCCGCCTCTCTCCCAGCTGCGCCTTAACAAGCTCTAATTCAGAACCCCAGCAAAACTGCCTCTGACTCCATTCCAGGGTCTTAGAGGGTCACCCAGGAACCCACTGCAGTGGCAAAGATGAAATGTGAGATCAGTAAGCACCCATTGTACTGATCACAAACCAGCAACCCACAGTGAAATCTGCAACAGTGAAACGTGGGTGGGCTACATGCTATGGGAGTTCCACTGTTTCTTTTAAAGAACTGCAGAGAGATGCTGGATTAGTCCACTCCCTCATTGTCATGATCAAATGGTTACTTTATGGAAACAAGAGGAGGGAAGACCTCGGCGCTTCCACCCACTGCCCTCGGCCTGCCGATTCCAGGCCCTCAGAAGGCAGAGAGAGCACCCTGGCGGCAGGACAGGGAGAAGGGAGCTGTCAACCTCATGGCAGGTGAGGAGCAGGGAGGGAGGAAAGGGCCATGGCAAGGTTTCTGTCTAGGCATGTCCCCAGAGACCTACTTCCTTCAGCTGGGTCCTGCTTGCCAGTCTCCAGAACCTCTCAAAACAGTACCACCAGTTGCAGACCAATCATTCTACAAATGTGACCAACAGGACATTCCCTATTCAGACCATTACATTTTGCTACTGTTAAGAATTTTAATGTAAATATCTGATTTATCTGATATATAAGCCCTGTGAAAGGGTCATGTGACCCCAAAGGCATCGTGATCCACAGATTGAGAACCAGTGCTCTAGAGAACCCTTATTAATACACTGCTCTAAGAACCAAAATACCAGGAACAGCTGGTGATCTGAGTTTTACCAGATAGACCCAGTGACATGCATTTTCTTGTGTAAGCATATGATGCTTAATCTTAATCGTCCACCTTGATTAGCTTAAGAACTGTCTGGGAGATTAGTGAAACACGCCTCTACGTGTCTGTGAGGGTTTCCCAGCAAGTCTAGACCTTTAGAGTTCTAACCAATGAACAGATTATTTCTTGATAGAAATATGATGGCATTAGGGGTAGGGCCTAGTTGAATGGGGTAGATTCTTAGAGACACATCCCTGGGGCCTAAACTTTGCACTGGCCTCTTCCTGTATTCCGTTTTCCTCTACTGCCTGTCTACCATGAAGAAGTTGTTCCCTGGCACACTCTGGCCACCATGATGTTCTCCCTTAGGACAGACCAGGAAACACAATCCAAGTGACCAGGGAATAAACCTTCTGAGACCTTGAGCCAAATTAAATCCTGCTTTCCTTAAGTCATCTCTGTCAGAACAGGGCTGCAGCCACAGCTGCTTCAGCACAATGGCCTGTGTGCTGGCTCCCCTGTGGCAGGAGCATGCAGCTGCTTCTGCTGTCCTCACACAGGACCTTCACAGCACCCATGGTGTCATTCAGAGAAGCACCCTTTCTGCACGCTTCTCAGACTGGGTAGGCCTGATCATTTCTCCCTGTCCACAGAGGCTGCAGCCTGGGCCAGGAAACACAGGACTCGAACTCACACTGTGATTATTAGGAAAGGAGCATTCTTTCCCCCACCCTTCAGGCTTGCAGAGCAGAGAAAAAGGGAGCCTGGAGTCCCTGGGCTATCTCTGGCCACCAGTAAAATGCCTGCCTGCTTGTGAATGAGAAGTGGTTCCCACAGTGAGTTTCTTCACCAGCAACCTCAGAGGCACCCAAGAACTCTTGGGAACAAATGCTTAGGTGTTTAGATCCACTGAGTCAGATAGTAGGGACTGGGCTCAACCATTCTGAGACAAGTCCAAGTTTGACAACCACTTGATCTGAGGAAAATACACCTAAGTTCAGAAGAAATGCCTTTCTGATAACAGTGTGAGCACCTGGACCTCACAGGCCTAAGACCCCACCCACAGATGTGGGCTTTTTGTGTCTATGGTGAACCTTCAATTAATACCCTTTGTTACTTAAGTCTGTTTGATTTTTTTTCTTCTTTTTGAGATAGAATATCATGTAGCCCAGGCTAGTCTCAAACTCACTATGTAGCTGGGTCTGACCTTGAACACCTGATCCTCTTGCCTCCATTTCTCAGGTACTAAGGTTGCAGGTGTGTACTAGCATACCCAGACAGTATGAATTTTTATCACTCGCTGTTAATGAGGACTGACTGGAATTTTATGAGACTCTGGACTTTGACATATGGTACTTGTGCTGCAGGTGTTTGGACAGGAACACTAACTACAGGGCTGTCAGCATCCTCTAACTCGACTCACGCTGATGGTGTTACTGTATTTCTGCAGCTGGTGGCTTATCTGGGAAAAGTGTCTCCTACATATCACTTCCCTAGATCCTGAAAAAGGGACAGTAAACTTCCTGCACCAGAGGCAAATTTTCACCCACCTTCCAGAAGACAAGAGGTCTCTGTGAAGAGATTCCATGAGTTTTAGAAAGCTTACAGATAGACACTGGAGCAATACAGGCCAGGAGTGAGAAGCAGGTACCGTGACACGGAGCGAGGAGAACGGTGCTCCATGTTAAATGTGTGTTTAATGGACACAAGCTCAGTGGGATGGGCTTGGCCAAAGACAAGGGGGTAAGAGGAGAAACAAAGCTGTAGAGAGTACAGGCAATGGGTTACCATCCTAGAATGGCAGACTAATTAATGTAACCACCGTTCACTGAAGCAAAATTAGAAAACCTGGCCTGAGCATTACAGAAGTTGGTTTGTCAAAAGGAATTGATGTGAAGGCATGTCCCTATGGGGAAGGAAGGGACTGTGAAGTAAATAGTACAGGGCCAGGAGCAGGCAGGCAGAGGCGAACACACCTGAGAGGCCTCCTGCTCAAGGTGTTCATGATGCTGAGAAGAGCTACTACAGGCTGGAAGCTGAGCATGGCTTGTGATAGACTCAAGGGAAGGGCAGTCCTAGTGTGAGTGACCTGGAAACAGCCAGGGGGAGGGGTGTGGAAAGGTCAACAGTGCAGATGCCTCAAACTTACTACTGACTGCATAGAACAACAAAAACAATGCCTAATGAGATTTAAAACCTGCAAGGAGTTAAAATTAATACCAATAGCATTTAAAATGGGAGGGGAACAAACATTTAGAGCTGGAGGTCTTTCTGCTGAATTAGAAGCGGTAAATGTGCTAATTTAAAGTAGATGCTAATAAGTCAAGAATGCACATTGCAATCTCTAGTAATGAGTAAAAGAATAAAAGAATGTATAACTAACAATCTAATAGAGAAGGGAAAGAGGAATAATACAAGGCAATTGGCTCAAAAGAAGGCAAGAGAGGGAAGAAAGAGGGATATGAAACAGGCAAAGCAAATAAAAAACAGATAATAAGATTGCAGGTTTAAATGCAAATATATCAGCAATTACATTAAATGTAAATGGACTAAGTGCTCCCATTAAAACACACAGATTGTTGGAGGATAAAAATAAAAACCAATTGCATCCTGCTTACAAAAAAGCAAACCTTAATACAGAGATGTAGGAAGTTTGAAAGGAAAAGAATGAAATAAAGATACAGGTCATAAACACTAGCCAAAAGAGACCGAGCAGCTCTAAGACGGCACAAGAGACGAGAGACGACAGTAACAGTGGAAGGCTCGTTTGCGAGGGAAACCGTGAGAAGTCTTTTACACACCCAAACCACAACCACCCACCCAAACGCGGGTAACACGCAGGAGCAGCCCACCCTCAGGTTCTGCGGGAGAATGGGGTGCTGGCTTCAGTGTCCTCTCAGCATGTCTTTGGTTCCTTGTACCTTTAGTGGTGTGAACGTTCCAGCTCTCTCTGCCTAGTTCTATGGTTTGAAATACACTTGCCCTGTAACCTATACCCCACAACAAAGCCAAGTGCTTCATCTGAGACCACGATTCCTCATCCTAGAGTGAGATTCTTGGGGTCTACTGAGAGATGCTGCATACACTGTGGCACTGTCTGCAAAGCCATCTATGGCTGGCCTGCTCATCAGTCTGCTGGCTTCTGAAGACAGCTTTGGCCACTGTGATCCAACTGTACCTAGGACACTGTGGTGACAAGGCCAGCTTTCCACTTTCACCTCATCTATCAAACTTGAGATATTTGGTTGCTAGAGGAGCCAGGTACTGAACAGCCTGTCACAAAACCACCTTTAATACTGAGAAGCTGTTCAAAGTGAGGGCTCCATCTCAAACAGCATCTATGGAACAATTCCCAGAAACCGTGGATAATCAGATTTCCTATAGACGACTTGGTGATATGTGGATTCCTGTGTGTTTGTGTGTTTCTTTGCCATGGAACCAGGACCATGTTCACCTCCAGGCACCTATCATCCATCCCTGGGCTCCTTCTCACTTCCTGCTATCATTTCCCCTTTCCCTCATCTCCATCTCCTCAATCTGTTAAACCATGGCTAAACTTGAGAGGGAAAGCTATTATGAATTAGTTAATTTGTTAATTAGGCTCTGTCAAAGTGACAGCTGAGTTGAATCTTGAATCATATCTCCTGAGAAGATATTGATGGGTTGGTAGTGTGGCTCAGTGGCACTTGCCTATTATGTGCAAGACCCTGGGTTTAGTCACCAGCAACATACACACATACACACAGACACACACCCACTGAGTCCTAGTCCCAGTGTATATGGATGCGTCTTCCTTAGGAAAAAGGGTCTCTGCAAATGAAGCAGCTAAAATGTGGCCAGAAGGTGGAAGCACCGTGACTGGCGTCTACAGAACTGCTAAGTGTGGACACAGAGACACATACGGGAGAGTGTCGTGAGCATGGGTCATTCTGTCACAGCCACAGAGCTACAGAAGATGGCAGGGAGCCTGAAGCAACCTTCCCTGCACCTGTGGAGGATGTCCCTGTCAACACCTTGCCTTGTGTAAGCAACTGTGGGTGGCACTTTGTTCAGGGAGCCCTGCAAACGAATTCAGTGTGCACAATGACTTTAGTTTAAATATGGTTTATCTTTTAAAGGTGTTCATATTAACTATGAGCAGCATTAACATCTGTCAGGGCTGGGGTATGGACTGTGGTTGGGGAAGTATGAGGTCTTGGGTTCTATGATGCTTCCTTTTAATTGTCAATCTGACAGTCGTCCTCAATGAGGGACAGTCTAGGTCAGGCTGGGCATGTCTGTGAGTGATTATCTTGATTATGTTAATTGATATGTGAAGACCCAGCCTAGAAGCGGGTGGCACCCTTCCCTGGGTTTGGGTTCTAGACTGTATAAAAAAGGAGAAAGCAAGCTGAGTGCAAGCATGCATGCATTTGTTCTCTGCTTTTGACTATGATGTGACTAGCTGCTTCAAATTCCTGCCTTGAGTTCCCTGCCACAATGGGACCATAACCTAGAGCTGTGAGCTAAATAAGCCCCTCCCCCTAAGTTGTTTTGTCTGGATACTTTATCACAGGAACAGGAAATGAAATATAGGTTCCACACCCAGTAATTTAAATTACTGGAAAAAGTAATTTAAATAATATTAATAATAGTAACACTTTAATGAGCACTAGAAAAAAACTGTAGCAAGTGACTCAAGGTCAGTTCAGCCCTCCAAGGAGGGTAAGGAAGAAGCAAGACCTTCATCGTGGTGCCCACTGGGAGTATCCACCTCACCACACCCCCAACTCATTCAAGGCCCCCAACTCTTACTGGAGCAGGCCTTCTCCTGATCTGGGAACACAGGGGGAGGCTGTGGATTCAGGACTGACTCTGGTTTGCTGGGGATGAAGACTTCAGCATTGTCCTTCCGCTTAGCAGATAAAACCCTCTCCATTTTGTTACCTGTGGGGAAACAACGGATTCTGTCAGCCACTGAGCATAGGGAGAACAGGGCATTCCTCTCAGACATTTGTTTATCATTTGCTCACTTATTCACTCAACAAATATTTATCGAACTCTTCTGTACCAGGAACCTTGCTGGTAGGGGATTATGGGAATCTGTAGACAGCAATGATAAATAAATGAGATGCTTTGGAACAGACACAGGTTTCAGTGTCTAACATTTCCAGACAGTAGAGGCCTTTACTAACAGTGTGTGCACACACAGAGACAGCAACCACGGTGAGGCAATTGCTCAGAAAGTTAGGGTGGTTGGCAAGCCAATGAGGCGCTGGCTTTAATTGGTGCAAGTAATGGTGCCAGCAAGGGCATCTTGGAGATGAAGGGGCATGGTAAAATGCATTCGCAGTCCTCAGGGGCTCATAGTCTAGCTGGAGAAAAGGACGGCTGAAGAGATGAGAAAACAGGATGCAGACAGAAGTCACGAAGCATGCAGCCAGAGGACAGGCTGGCAAAGGTACACATGGTGATGATGGAGAGAGATCTTGTGGGTAACTAGCATATTACAAGGGCCACCAGATGTGGGAACAGCACATGCAAAGGCTTGATGAAGGCTTGGGAGCTGATGCCCGTCCTGGCTAGAGGTTCAGACTGCTGCCAAACCTACCCTCTTCAGAGCAATGTTTCCAAAAAAGCCCTTCGCACTAGGGGCACACAGGTGACTTATGATGCCAGGTGGCAGGTGGTCTTTATGAACTTGTGTATATGTGGTGCTGGGGATAGAATCCAGGACCAGGGTGTCAGGCATGGTAGGCAAGGGTTCCACTCTGAGCCCCAGGCCCAGCCCTGAACACATTTCTGTATCTTATGTATATGGGAAAATGTATAACTAGCATGTCCGAACTTGACATGAAAGTCACACACAGGACAATTGTAGGGAGGGGGACCAAGGGCAGATGAAAAAACACCTCAAGACTCCAAAGGCAGGGACAGTGTTTGGTCCCTGTACTTGGGGACATCATGGCCTGAGAAACAAGCAAGCCTAGGAGGAGACCATCCAAGCATAAGGTGTTCACTGTCACTCCCTGCTCACACTCAGTGGGTTCCGGCCACACTGACCTTTTTCCTGTGCTTCTGCACACCAAGCCTCGCCCCCTTGGAGCCCCTGTGCCTGCTGGTCCAGCGCCAGACCAGCACTACCTCTGTTGGGAAGGCTGCCCGACAACTCCTGCTCCAGCAGCCCAACCGCACCCCACTAGCATCTTGCTGTAACTGTCAGAGGTCACCTTCAGGCAGGTGTCCCCCCACTCCAGCCCTGCCCCAGCAGTGTTCCCTCAGCTCTCCAAGGCTGTTTTCTGAAAAACCTCCTCAGGTGGACAGCAGCTGTTTCCGCCTGCCTGGCTTCCTTCTTACTCCCTCCGGTTCTCCTTAGCCATACCTCTCCTGCACGTGAATGGGTGGAGGCAACCACATCCCTCAGTCCTATGGTCAGCCCAAGAGATTAGCTCTGAGATGGCAGTGACCTGTGGTAGACTTGCTACTGTGATTTGAGGGCCAAACCTAGGACTTTCGGGAAAGAGAAGCTGACTTCCTAGTGACCTATAAGGCCCATGTCTCCTGTGAAGGCAACTGTGCCTCTGATTGCCTGAAAGCTGCCTCAGAGTGGAACTAACCCAAGGGAAATCTGACAGAAGAGGGGGAGCAATAGGAGAGAGGAGAGGGGGAAAGAGGGCAGAAGAAAAGAGAAGTAGAGGGCAGTCGGGAGGGGAGGGGAGGGGAGGGGAGGGGAGGGGAGGAGAGGGGAGGGGAGGGGAGGGCAGGGCAATGACCCTACCCCAGCCCTGGCCTTTACAGTTATCCAAGGCAATAACTAGTCCCTTCTGCATCAGCCAGTGAAATGCAAATGCCACTAAAGTTTCCACAATACACCGGAGAAGGTTCCCATGGGAAGGCCCATGGTCTTTGGAAGCCACTGGGTGCCTTTCCCTCTCAGCACACAGGGCCCAGCTGTTTTCCCCTGGTGTGGAATTCACTCGAGCTGAGTTTCCAAACACAGTGGAACACTGAGTCCTAGGACTAGATACAGAGACACTCGAGGCCAAAAAAAGCTCATGAGAAGAGCTCACTTTTAAAAGCTGGGTTAAACTCCATCACCACAAGGGTGTCTATGCCCTGGGGAGGCCGGCCTTCCAGCTCCTTGTCCTTGGGGACATCCTTCTGTACTGTGTCCTGGCTGGGAAGAGGAAACTCATTGCTGGTATGGCCCGGCAGTATGAGGTCCTCAGTCTCGGTCTCAGAGAGGACGTCTTCCTCAATAGAGTCGTACTCGTCACTGGAGCCATCCTCCTGCGTCTGGAGGTTTGTGCTGAGTCCCAGACCTTTTCTCAGCTCCTGCAGAGAGCCCAGGAGACATGAAAGGTAAGGACTTGTGTGAAAACAGACATTCTGAACCAAAGAATGACTCCACCCAATGCCCAGCAGCATCTCAGCCAAGGTGCTGGTGTTGCTTGGAAGATGGTAAAACAAAGGTCAGAGGGACATGAAGGAGCGGCGCTTCTGGTACTGTCTCATCACTGTCCTATTGCTGTGAAGAGACACGATGACCAAGGCAGCTCTTGTAAGAGGAAACATTCAGTTGGGATTTGCTTTCAGAGGTTAGTCCGTTATTATCATTAAAATTTATTGCATGTGTATTTAAAATAAGTGGGAAAACTCAAACTGACTGATGATGGAAACCTGGATGTGAGAGCTGCCCTTGGCATGGGCTCTGGAAATGAGGGACAATCAGCTGGAAGAAAGGGATCCTGCCCTGTAGAAAATTCTGAGGCAACTATGTCCTGGGGTTCCATAGCACACAGAGCTTGTCAGTGTTGAACCTGGGTAATTAAAATCTGGACAGATTGCTAAGTGATAAGTTGAAGGTCTGCTTTTCTCTAGCTGCTGAGCAAAAGGCAAGAGGCAGGAGACAGAGCTGAGGGAAGAACTGCCAGGGGAGGGGAACCAAGGGCTCATTTTCTTCTCAGCTAGTAGAAGCAGCTAACACTAGGAGCCCCGGCTGTCAGGAAAGCATGTCCTGGAGAGAAAACCAAGGGAATGGCGAGATCTCCCCTGTGGTTTGTGGATTCCTTGGGCCACCTTAGCAGAGAGAGGATTATCCAGGAAAGACTAGGTAGGAAAAGGAGCATCTAATGGAGGGAATCCTACAGACACCCATAGTAACCCATGTGGTTTCTGAGAATGTCCAGCTGCCAGAAACACTCAAGCTGGAATGGAACAGGAGCATGAAAGACCAAATGAAAAAAGGCTCTCAGAGTGCTCTGTCTACGAGAGAGACTCATCCGCAAACACATGTCGTCTTCCCTGAGGAAGCAAGGCCCTGAGGACTGTGCCCGGGGCTGAGAGGGTGGAGGGCAGACACAGAGAATTACTCCCAGGCCTGGACTCTTGAAATTGCTTGAGTCGGAGGGTTCGTCTTCCTCTTGTCTCAGTGCCTATGCCTGATGTTCCACAGGTAAAATAGGTGTGAATCTTGTTGACGGGGGCGGGGGGGGGGGAGGGGCAGAGAACAGATAATAGTAGACTTAATAAAAGTTCCCAAAATGTTCCCTGGGACCTGTCAACATGTGCCCTTCTATGGCAAAGGACCTTCCCAGACGAAAGTAAGGATTTGCTGAGATCACCAAGGCAGGCCTGAGGGAATTATGGGGCAATCATAGAGACACAGGAAGAGCAACATCAGCAAGATCTAAGAATGGAAGCAGACATCAGGAAGGAGAGGAGATGCTAGGGTGGTGGCTCTGGATGGGGAGGATGGGGCCACGCAAAGCAGGCGCCTCTAGGACCCAGATTCTTTCCTGGAGCCTGCAGAAGAAACACAGGCCTGCTAACACCTTGAGTTCAGGCTGATGACAGTGAGTCGGAATCCCTGACTCCCAGCACTGTCAGGAAAGCTGCTAAGGCAAAGGGAAGCTGCAGCAGCAGCAGCAGCAGCAGGAGCACAATATGAATTTGTGTCTTTTCCAGTTCCTTCTCCTACTGTCCCACCCTGTATCAGCACCGGGCTGGTTACTTAGCAACTGCACTACTGTCTGGAGCACAGTGGAGCTTGATAAATACTCGCTGAATGAGTAAATTACATGGAAGCCCGGATGGTGACTTAGCAGGGACGGGACACACCGACACACCTTAGAGGAGGTGACATCAATGACAGGACCCTTACCAAATTAATTTACTCCTCTGAGCCACACTTTGACCTCCATCATTTGACTTACCATGTCCCTGATACACTGCACTGTGATAATAAAGCCGTGGTCTGAACTGGGCATAGTTTTCCCTAACAAGAGTACTCTTGGCAGTGACTAGAGCCATTTTAATCACAACATGTATTGAGAGAGTGCTCCTGACAGCTAGTAGGTGAGAGCCAGCAACGATGCTGCTGGACTTGCTGGAAGGCAGCGGACAACGTTGACTTCAAAGAATGATCTGGTCGCAGTGTCCACAGTGTTGAGGTCAAAAAGTCCTGTGTTGGAGCAAGCACACCTTCACCACTGGTGTCCAAAAGATAATGCCACGCAGAGCTCTGTGCAGAGCTCGTGGGAGCTACACGCTGAGGTCCTAGCTCATGTCATCAAAGTCTGGCTGTGGTGGGCAGTTGGAGGTCAACAGATTTACTCTTTCTCTCCAGGGAAACATGAGTTCCTGGGTGGCCTGCTGTTAAATGGCAGCATTAGCTTCAACTCAGTCTTTTACAGCAAAATAATGCTCTGAGCTCTGTACAACACTCAGGTCCTTCTCATTTGATTTTCACAATAACCCGGTCAGACAAAAAACCTGAAGCCCCGTGATCACTTGAACTTGGTAAAAACTCTCAAGGGGGTAAGCTTAAGTTCCTAGGAAAAGCATTCTTTGTTCAGGAACCCCTATATTTTGGCCCAGTTATTTTATTTTATTTTTTGAGACAGTGTTTCTCTGTGTAACAGCCCTGGCTGTCCTGGAACTAGCTCTGCAAACCAGGCTAGCCTCAAACTCAGAGATCGGCCTGCCTCTGCCTCCTGAGTGCTGAGATTGAAGGCATGAGCCACCACGGTCCAACTCCAGTTACTTTTACAATGAAGAAATGGGAGCCAACAGGAGAGTGAGTCCTACCACTGTCCTTGAAATCCCACTCTGTCCCCACTGATATCCAAAGCAGAGTGAAGCTCCATCCACTGCCAGTTCCAGGCAGGTGACTGTAGCCCTGTATTTATGGGAATCTCTAAAGAACAGAGCCCTTCAGCTTGTATAACTTCTCACAGTGATTAAGTGGCAGAAGTGGAAATTTTGCTTAGCCCCCAGTTCTTATTCCTTCTAGGAAACCCAGAGAAAAGACTGATTCTAGTACATTCAACATGGCCCACCAACAGGAACATAATGAGGTAGCTCTCCATCAATAAGGAAGAGAGCCATTCCTAAGAGATCCCCGGCCGCCCAATAGCTTCCAGGTCACAAACTGTTCATAGCACATTGCTTGTGCCTTAACTTTTGGGCCCACTCTGTAGTGTGTGTGTGTGTGTGTGTGTGTGTGTGTGTGTGTGTGTGTGTGTGTGTGTTTCTTCATAGCACATTGCTTGTGCCTTAACTTTAGGGCCCACTCTGTAGTGTGAGTGTGAGTGTGTGTGTGTGTGTGTGTGTGTGTGTGTGTGTGTGTGTGTGTGTGTTTAAACATTGGGGATAAAACCCAGGACTGTGCACCTGGCAGGTTAGTACTCCACCACTGAGCTACAGTCCCAGCTCTTGGTTTTATGAATCAGAGTCTTACCAAGCATGTGCCCATGCTTGCTGGGTTGCTGTGCTGATGGCTAGTCACAGTAGAAACAAGGAGACAAGACCTCTGCCCTCACTGGAACACACAGTATGCTGAGGGAGCTAGCAGAAAGTAAAGCAAATGGTAATTCCCAAGGCTCAATGTCTGTTCATCATTTATTAAGCTTATGGATCGTTTATGAACTAGTATTTCTCATGACAAAGAAAGTGAATTTCAAGAATCCCTGATTCAACCTGCTTTCTTTTTCTTCCATAAGTCAATGTAAATGTAGAGAACAAACAGTATTTACAAGTATATAAACACACACACAGAGGAGAGAAAGAGAGTGCGCCTAGATTCTACTTGGCTGTACTTTTTTCACTAAGAAAAAGACTCCATTTGCCTGCAGGAGGTGAGTGACCCGAGAAACCTGAGATGCTCATGTGATCTGAAACCATATGTTCCAGAAGCAAGGGGAGCTGAGCTAAGAAGCAGCATTCTCTCTAGAAAGAACCGTTCAGAACCTTTCCATCTGCGCAGAGTGGGACCTTGGCTGGGATGGTGACTTTGAAAGCCAATCTGCCGGCACTTCAAAGCGGTGCCCTGCTGTGGGATCTATAAGGGGCTTTGAAGCTGTCACCCAGAATCTTCTCTGGGAAAACACACTTTATACTTCGCTTTAAAACTTGATTATATTCAATTTCAGTGTTCAGTGTTTCAAATGCTAAGTTCAGGAACCAAAGTCTTCCATGTGGAGGCCAGGGTGCAGACATCACAGGAACTGAGCTCATAACCGAGCACAAAAAACGCCCTCCCATGGTAGCTAGGAGGGGTAAGGGACTGGATGCTGAAGATGGGAGGCATGGCTATAGAAACCACTATTAAATGTAGCCATAGTTTAATGGCCAGGAGTCCAGGATCTGTCCACAAGCCTTCTCTCTCCTCTGGGCTAAGAGTAAAACTGGGTGACTATCAAATGCCAAGGTCTCACAATGACAATATCCATGGCATCAGTAACAGCCACACCAGGCACTAGCTAAACTCTCTGTGCCTCATTTCAGCTCTCTGACACCCTGCTGCAGTGAATGGCATCATTTTGGCTCAGTGGGATGAAGGACAAGCCCAGGGTCACACAGCTGGTAACGGCAGAGCCAGTGTTCAGATAATGACTGGCTGAGTCCAAGGCTAGGGTACCAACTCAGCAGATGTCTCCAGAAGAACTGGGTGTGCTGGGTGACCACTGTCATTGATCAGCAGGGAACTGGTGACCTTTGACACAAAGCTGCAAGGAGCTAGTACCTGTCTTCAAGTATGTTATGGTTTGGATGTGAAATGTCTCACACAAGACTGTGACTTGAGCCCTTGGTCCCTAGTTGATGCTACTTGGAGAATCGGTAGAAGCTTTGGGAGGGCTTGGTAGCCTGGCCCTGGCTTCAGCACTTTCGCTTCCTAGTCTGTTTCCATGTGCACAGCCTTTCGTGCTGCCACCAACTAAGCCAGTCCACTCTGCTTTGGTGGAATGACACTTCTGAATCCATGAGCCTCCCTTAAGTCTTTTCTAAGGCTAAGACAGCACATGTTGAGCATTAGTGGATGGAGCGTTACTCCCTGGACCATCTTTAGAAAGCAGAATGAAGTGGGTCTAAGTTCATTCACACAAACCTCCTGGGCCCAAAAGACTTTTTATCTTGCACTGGTTGGTTGATTGATTGGTTGTCATTTTTATTCATTCATTTATTTAAGAAGTATTTTTTGGGTCAGTGAGGTGACTCAGTAGGCAAAAGTAATCGCCACCAAGCCTGATGACTTTGATCCCCAGACCCCACATGGTAGAAGGAGAGAAATAATTTGCACACATTATCTCTGACCTCCACTGTAGCATATAGCACAAGAACGCACAAGTGCGCATGCATGAGTGCACATACACATACCTACATACAGAAATATAACTTTTAAAATTAAGAATTGGGGCCAGACAGATGGCTCAAAGGGCAAAGATGCTTGTACTAGTCTGATGACCTAATGAGGTCAATTCCCAGAACCACATGGTAAGAAGAGCCCATTCCTATAAAGTTTTCCTTTGCCCTCCACACATGTGCACATCCACATACAAATAAATAAACAAATAAAAAAATTACTATTTTTGCTGAAAATATCTGTCTCTCATAAGTAGACACAGCTGATAAAGGCAAGGAAGAGATGGACAGGATAGATGAAGCTCCTGTTCTCATGGGACTCGAGATTGGGCAACAAGACAGCCATTTGATTAGAGACCTTTCCCCACAGCCAAGGGGCTCTCAAGTCACAAACTGCTCATCGCACATGACTTTTATCCCAACTTTAGGGCCCACTCTGTAGTGCGTGCATGCATGTATGTGTGCGTGCGTGCGTGCGTGCGTGCGTGTGTGTGTGTGTGTCTGTCTGTCTGTCTGTCTGTCTGTGTAGAGTGCATGTGAAGTCAACTTGTGGACTTAAGGGCAGGACAGCAGAGCACACTCCAAAAAGAAACCGATCCAAATTCGACAGGGAGTTCGCCATTTGGAGGAGAAGCCAAGGTCCCCAGCTTATAAAGAGCATGTTGTAGCCAATCTCATGCCCTGTTCCCCTCCCCTGATGTCAGGAGGCACCAAATAGCACAGGAAAAAGTAACAGGACAACCAAGAAGGGACAGACACTCTGGTGACTCAGCCCTTTGTAAGACAGGCACCAAACTGGATTAATTTAATTTAAGAAAGAACTATTACCCAAGAAAAGAGAGATCGACAGGAGAGGCAGAAGCCGACTTCAGAAGCTGGGAGACTGTCATCCCCACAGAGACGTATGGGGAACTCAACCATGAAAAAGAAGCAGCAAGCAATCTTACAACTTTTAATTTCACCATTAACATTTCTAGAAAGATAAATTAAGTCAGGAAGAGCACCAAAGGGTGACTAATTAAGTATGCTAGAAATCATGCCAAGTGACTTCATAAGAATACAGTGCCCCAAAGACCAAAAGAAAAGCACCACACAAAATCTACTGGGTGGAGAGGTCTAGATAATATTGTCCAAATCAAGATCTAGAGGATAAACACTAAGATGGAGCAGCCTCAACTACTCTGGTTTTCTTCATTTTTAAATGTTTAAATATATGGGTGTTTGCCTGCATATATGTCTGTGCACCACATGTATGCAGTGCCTGTGGAAGCCAGAAGGTGGCATTAGATCCCCTGGGACTGGAGTTACAGACAGTTGTGAGCTGCCATGTGGGTGTTGGTAATTGAGCCCAGGTCTTCTACAAGAGCAGTCAATGCTCTTAACTAATGAGCCATCTCTCAAGTCCTCTTACTGACCTTTAATGGGCAAAGACACTGACACTGATGTATTCATATAGAAAAAAGGTCCACTCCATGAAGAATCATCTTGACACCACCATAGACAAAAAGATAAGAATTTAACAGACAAGGCAAAGCTAAAGAGATGTAAGAAAATGGACACATCCATGAAAATCAGCCTGATGAAACAAACCAACAGCAGAGACTTATGGCAGGAGCTGGTTAATGAGCATTCCTAGGAAGGTTTATTCAAGATGCAAATGCTGGGCTGGGGCTGCAGCTGAGCAGTAGAGTGCTTGCTTGCCTTGTGTGCTTGAGGCCCCAAGTCCAACCTCAGCACCACGAACAAACTTCATCCTCCTCCAGATTGTACTCTGAATCTCTAGGCATGTGAGATGAGATGGGGGAAGTGGGGAGAGGATATGTGGACTTGTGTGCACATGTGCAGGTGGGTAGGTCTGGGGTCAGTTCTGAGCATCTTCCTTAATCACTCTCCACCTTCCCTCTGAGCAGGCTCTCTCACTGAACCTGGAGCCAGCTCACTGATTAGCCTGGCTGGCCAGGAAGCCTCACAGATCTCCTTGCCTCTGCCTCCCTAGTGGTGACACCGAGCTTTTTACTTGGTTTTGGGGAGCAGGCTCAGAGCTCACATTTTGAATAACAGTCTGGATGTTCTGATGTGGGCAGTTGAAGACTAGACTTTGAAGACTTAGCAAGTTAAATGACACTATTGACAATCTGCAGTAATCATTTTCTATTGCTGTGAGAAAGCACCATGACCAAGACAACTTCTATAGGAAAGGTTTATTTGGGTTAAGGTTCCAGAGGAATAAGAAGAGTTCATGACCATTGCGGCAGAGGTATGGCAGCCAGTAGCAAAGCAGCTGGAACAGCTAGCTGAGAGCTCACATCTTGACCACTAACATGAAGCAGAGAAAGAGAGAGAGAGAAAGACAGAGAGACAGAGACAGAGACAGAGAAAGAGACAGAGAGACAGAGAGAGAGAAGACACTAGGAATCACACAAGTCTTTAAACTCTCAAAGCCCAACTCTAGTGACATACTTCCTTCAACAGTCTTCCCAGACAGTGCCACCAACTGGGACCAAGTGTTCAAATACGTGAGCCTATGGGGAACATTTTCATTCAAATCACCACATAACATGATTGAATTTAATAGATATATTGAGAACTTTACACCAAAAAGAGAATAGTTATTCTTTTGAAATATCAAAGAGGATATTTGATATTTGATATATATGAATTGGTGGCTATAAATCAGACCCCAGTAACTTCCAAACCAGGACACTAATGCAGCCAATTAGAGATTAACATGAAAGGCAAAATTAGAAAAATAAAATCTACTTACTCAGAATGTCTAGGAAACATTTAAAATTGAGAAGAGGAACACTCCTGTAAAACCCTAAGTTTTTCAGAAACAAATGACAGCAGCAGCACTATGGTGAGGTGTGTGGGGTGAAGACAGAGCTTTGCTTAGGGGGTAACTCAACCTGTTTACCTAGAAACCAGGGCTGTGGTGGTTTGAATGAGAATGGCCCCCACAGGCTCATAGATTTGAATGCTTAGTCACCAGGGAGTAGCACTGTTTGAGAAGGATTGGAAAGTGTGGCCTTGTTGCAGTAGCTGAAGTGTGTCACTGGCACACTTGGGTTTTCAAAAGCCCAAGCCTGGCCCAGGGTCACACTCTCTCTTAGCCTGTGGACCGGAATGTTGCTCTCAGCTACTGCTCCAGTGCCTCCAGTGCATGCCGCCACGCTCCCTGCCGTGATGATAATGGAGCAACCCTCTGAAACTGTGGTTAGCCCCCAGTTAAAGGCTTTCCTTCATTAGAGTTGGCCCAGTCACGGTGATGCTTCACAGCAGCAGAGCAGTGGCTGAGACAAGGCTGAGGGTGGGTGAACAACGAACTTGTGGGTAACAGGAGTACGGTCAGGGAGCTTGAACAACCAAATAAACCAAAATGTTTAGGGAAGGAAGAAGTAAAGGCTAAAATGACATGAAATAGAAAAAAATGAGCAAACAACGAGATGCCTGAGTGGGGTACACAGGGCTCAATCCAACTCAATCCAGCTAAAAGCAGAGAGCCTTTTCAGGCTTACTTCTAGATTGTTTGAATCTTCTTAGTGAGAAAGCACTTATGCATTAACAGTTACATAAAATGACAGAAAAGAATGCAAAATACTTAAGAAATTCTAAATAGGCTATACATGTGAGGCATAAGCCAGACCATTTATACTATTATTGACTGGGAGGTCACTCTTTATTGTTGGTAAATTGGAAAAGCTGCTTTAGTGAGCCACATTCCATCTGGCAGCTTCATTTGCATAAGCCTGTATGGGGTGCTGGGTGGCCACGTGGCCCCTTCTGGATGCTCCATTAGTGCCTGCTCAGCATTGTGTGCATGTGCATGCATCATTCATGCTCAGCACTGCACCAGCCCTGCTCTGCTGGCCTCCTGCGGCTGCCCCACTGGCTCATGGCCTACTAAGGGCCAGTCTGTGCTTCATTCTGAGCTGGCTGGCTGGGCATCTCTGGCTGCCTTAATGGTCCTGGGTAGCACAGAGGCTAATTCTAGTGCTAGTCGGAAGGAGAAAGTCCTCCTCTTTCACCAGACTATCAAGTTTTCAGTCTAAACTGGAAGTTAGAAGTTGGTGTTGCAGGGGCCAAATTTGGCCAGTAGCTATGTTTTGTTTGGAGTATGGGAAATTATGAATTAATTATCAACATTAAAAATGGAAGGTATCTGGGGTTGGAGCAGTGACTCAGTGATTAAGAGCATTGGCTGCTCTTTCAGAGGACCCTGGGTTCAATTCCCAGCACCCACATGGCTGCTCACAATTGTCTAGAACTCCAGTTCCAGGGGATCCAATACCCTCTTCTGGTCTCTGAGGGTGCTGCACATATGTGTTGCACAGATATAATAACATGCGGGCAAAACACCCATATACATAAAAATAAAAATTTTACAAAATTAAACATACCTCTCATCAGCTACCTGGCTTCAGTTAAAAACCGAGAAAGTTTAACTCCATAGGGCCTCACATTTTATGGTGATGGCTAACTATGGCCGTCCTCGGCAGTCCCCCTACTTCTTCCATGCCTTGATTTAGAGTCACATGATTTAATAGACTTTAAATTTAGAACACCTATCCCAATTCCCCACTGTCTACTCTACGCTAAGTAGGACAAAAATTCCTTTCAAGTTTTTGAAACAAAGTTCATTACATTCATTCACCCATCTGTGTACATGTGGGAGTGAGGGATGCACACATAGCCTGGCATGTGTGTGGAGGTCAAAGAACAACAATGCATGAGTCAGTTCTTGCCCTCTACCATTTAGGCCCGAGGACTCACACTCTGGCAGTTGCCTCTACTGCTGGGCCATTTGCTGCCCCCTCTTTACCATTTTAGGTGTCCTTGTTCAGGGCTTAGAAAATATCACCCCCAAATTACACCAAGGTGATGTGGCGATGTGGCAGTGTGCCTCGTGAACACTTGTGCCGTACCCTTCTTCCTCTCACTGACCCAATCACTCAATTATTCAATTCCCTTGCTTAGCAAAGACTTGTTTGCATACTAACTGGGCCAGGCAGTTTTCTAAGGTCCAAAAACACAGCTGGGCATGCACACACCTTTAATCTCAGCCCTCAGGAGGATGGGCAGGAGGACCGACCTCTGAGTTGGAGGCCAGCCTGGTCTACACAGTGAGTTCCAGGACAGCCAGAGTTACATGGTGAGGCTCTGTTTGAAAAAATCAAAACCCAATGAAGTCCAGAAGCGTACTGGGCAACAAGACAGAGCTGGGGTCTGGGAGTGGGGGGTGTCTACCCGCCAGTGACCTATAGGACGACCGCCAGGGTGAGCAGCCCTGAATAGCATGCCTTCTCTGCTGACATAAAGTTTGGAATATGAGGTGTTCTTCTACAACCTAGGAGCCTCAAGTTCAGAGACGGCAGGAAGAGGGAATACTTAATCCATTCCTTCCTGTTGGAAAAGGAAATGGGGCTCCAGAGAAGGTGACTCAGCCAAGGCCCCGTTTACAAGGCTGTAAAAAGGTTTACAGCAGGTCTACTCTCCTGGGCTTGGTGCGGCTCCATCGTGTGCTGTTGGGCCTCAGGAAACAGGAGACGCAGCTGAACTGTCACAACACCCAACATGGAGTAGAGACAGACCAGGGAAAGTTTGATGTGCATTTTCGGAAAACACAAGTCTTCCAATTAAGAGCCAAACAACAACAGTGATGGTCGCAGCGGAAGGCCTGGGGCGCTGAGGCTGCTCTGCCCACCCATGGCTGTGGCTCCTCCTCCTCAGCTGGATTTCAGCACTTCTTTTTCAGGTCTTAACTAATCAGGTCTTTCCTACCCAACTCTATCTTGTTGGCTTTGTCCACCCCCCACCACCCCCACCCCGCCTTCTGGTCTGATGTATGGTTTTTGTTTGTTTTATTTTGTGCTTTTTTGAGATAGGGTTTCTCTGTGTAACAGTCCTGGCATCTGTTTTGAAGACCAGGCTGACCCTCTAACTCAGCACTCCACCTGCCTCTGCCTCCCGAGTGCTGGGATTAAAGGTGTGCACCACCACTGCCCAGCTGAATTATGTTTTTGAATGTGACAGAAGTGCAGAAAACAAGATGTATCTATTATCCTAGCACGTGGAGGCTGAGACAGATGGATCTTAAGTTCAATGCTAGCCTGTCTCAGAAGGCCAAACAACAAAAGTGAATCATTTTATGTGAAGACAATTATTTTGGGCTGTCACTGAACTCAGGCCTCGTGTGCTAAGCATGTGCCTTACCATCAGCACCACAACCCATTATGTTTAACTCAGCTTTGACCTTGTACAAGCCAAGCTTCCTTCTCCGACCACACTGAAGTCCGCCAAGCCAAGAACTGCTACATCTTATACTTATGTTCAACATGGAGTTTTCATCAAGTACAACATTCCTGTCTCACTGAGAGTCACCACAGTCACGCCTCCACTCCCACCCTCTCCCAAGAACTACCTTGTTTTCCCTTTCCCCACCCCGCTCTGAAAACTCACTTGTGTATATTCTTTAAATTATCAGATTCCAGGAGCTGGAGAGATGGTTTAGCAGTTAAGAGTATTTACGCTCTTGCAGAGGACTGAGGTTCGGTTCCCAGCATCCACATAGCAGCTCATAACTACCTATATAACTCCAGTTCCAGGGGATCGAGCACCTTCTGTTCTTTTGGGCTCTTCATGAAAAACACCCTCACCCCTGTACACACACACACACACACACACACACACACACACACACACACACACACACACACACAAATCTTTTGGGGACAAGTTTTTCATATCCCTCTTATAAAAACAGCTTGCCAACCTGGCTGGACCAATCAGAACCGAGACATAATCTCCCTCCCGGCTAGAGGTTCCATCTTTAAGACTTACTAAAGCTAGGTGGTGGTAGGACACTGTTTTAGTTAAGGTTTCTGTTGCTATGATGAAACACCATGAGGCAACTTGGGGAGGAAAGGGTTTATTTCAGCTTACACTTCCAGATGACAGTCAAGTCAGGAACTCAAACTGGGCAGAAACATGGAGGCACGAACTGATGCAGAAGCCATGGAGGAATGCTGCTTACTGGCTTGCTCAGCCTCCTTTCTTATAGAAGCCAGGATAACCAGCAGCCTAGGGATGGTACCATTCACCTTGGGCTGGGCTCTCCCCTATCAATAACTAATTTGAGACATTAAGAAAATGTCTACAGGCCTGCCTACAGCCAGATCTTACGGAGGCATTTTCTTAATCGAGGCTCCCTCCTCTCAGATGACTTTAGCTTGTGTCACGTTGACACAGACTATCCAGCACAGACACACAGGTCATCCCGGTGCTCTGAAGGCTGAAGTTTGAAGGCAGTCGGGCTATAGAGTCATATCCTATCCTAACAAACAAGTACATGAAACCGCTTTGAAATCTCTAAGACCTTGGCATTATTGCTCAACCCATGTACTGGCTAGTTTCATGTCCAAGGACATAAGCTAAGGTCATCTGAGAGGAGGAAACCTCAGTTGAGAAAGTTCCTCCATAAAATCTGGCTATAGGGCAGACCTATAGGGCATTTTCTTATTAGTGATTGATGTGTGCTGGATCCAGCCCAGTGTGGGTGGGGCCACCCCTGGGCTGGTGGTTGTCAGTGGGTTCTGTAGGAAAGCAGGCTGAGCAAGCAGAGGATGGGGGTGGGGGAGCAAGCCAGTAAGCAGTACTCCTCCATGGTCTCTGCATCAACTCCTGCCTCTGAGTTCCCACCTGGTTTGAGTTCCGGCCTTGGCATCCCCTCAATGAACTGTGACTCTATACATAAGCCAAATAAACCCTTTCCTCCCCAAGTTGCTTTGGGTCATGGTGTTTCACTACAGCAATAATAACCCTGACTAATATAACCTATTTGCACTTCTGTCTTTCCTTGTGCCTTGGTTTCTCTTAAGAGTTGATCATTTTAGAGACTGGAGAGATAGCTCAGTGGTTAAGAGCATGTACTACTTCCAGAAGATATGAGTTTGGCTCCCTGAACTCAAAGGCCTGTACCTCCGGCTTTGGGGTGAGCAAATGCCTCTAGGCTCCATGGGTACCTGTACTCACGTGCACATACCTACAAACAGGCTCACGTACATATACATAATTTAAAATAAATTTTTAGAGGGGAAAAAAAGTTGACAATTTGAGATCAATGAGATGGCCCAGTGGGTAAAGGCACTTGTGGCACAAACTTGACCTGAGTTTAATCCCCAGAACACACCAGGCAGAAGGACAGAACCAATTCCCCAAAGTTGTCCTCATTAGACACACACACACACACACACACACACACACACACACACACACACACACACACACCAAATAAGTAAATAACAAATGTAAATAAGTTTTAAATGTTGACAATTTTCAGCCTTTTAACTATGGTTTTAAATATTTTTGTCTTTTATAATTGCCATATCTGTGCCACAGAGTATCTCAAAGAACACTCCTTCCTTTTGAGGTGGATTCTGATCTGTAGGCTCAGTTCCCAAGCACCAGGAGATCCTGGGCTATGCCCTGCATGCAAATTCTGTTATCTTACAAATTAAGCCCCAACAGAGTTTTTAATCACTATCATCATGACCTGTACACATCATACTGTCTCCTTAGAAGTGTGCTCTCCAGGAGTGCTGCAATTACAGCCTTGTCGGAGGCTGCGGAAAGGGGATCTGAGCCCAAGCCAGGATCAGAACCCATCTCAGTGGGCAGGCCCAGGGAACCAGTGGCTTTGCTCATTGTTTACTCTTGATTTGGAACTAACTGTAGACTTTGCATCTCACTGGGGAGGAATTCAGGCACTCCCTTCAGTGACCCCCCTTTGCCCCCCATTTCAGGACAATAGCGGACATCACAATGGGGACAAGAAGGACTTGGATGGGATGCCACTGTGCTCCTGTCTGTCTTCTTACTTCCATCATCCTTCATTGGGACTTGGTTCTGACAAAGCAGAGTAAGCCGGCGTGTGTGTGTGTGTGTGTGTGTGTGTGTGTGTGTGTGTGTGTGTGTGTGTGTGTGTGTGTGTTGGGGGTGGGGTGGGTGATGGTTTTTGCCACAGTATGGATATGGAGGGCTAGGTAGAGGGCAACCTTGGGTCATTGCCTCACACCTGTTTGAGACTGTAGCTAGGCTAAGTGAGGAGCTTCTGGGAGTCTCCCGTGTCTGCCTCCATCCCAGTAGGAGCCCTGGCTTCCTCAACTGGCTTTATATTTGTTCTGGGAATTCTAACTCAGGTCCTCAATACTTGTATGGCAAGTGCGCTACCCACTGAGCAATCTTCCCAGCCCTAGCTGTTTAATTTTTTAAAACTTATTTTGAAAAACGTAAAATCTACAATTTATCAAATTAGTATAATGGGCACCCAGATATCTTCCTCCTACATTCACCAACTGTTATCTGCCACCCACATTAAGTGCAGGCTTTACTTTGTTGCCTTTGTAACACTGTGACCCTCTCTTCTGTCTTCTACATTCTACACATGTCTTCAAGGAATAAGAATGTTTTCTCAGGGGCTGGAGAAAAGGCTCAGTGGTTAAGAGCACTGGTTACTCTTCCAGAGGACCTGGGTTCCATTCCAAGCACCCACACAGTGGCTCACATGCTCACGACTATTTAACTCCAGTTCCAGGGAATCCAACAACCCTCTTCTAGCCTCACAGGCACAAAGCATGCATGGTGCAGTCATACATGCAGGCAAAATACCCATACACATAAAATGGAAATAAATAAATATTTATTTAAAAAAGTAAAAAAAAAAAAAAAAGGAAAAAAGGATGTTTTCTGAGAAGACCACAGTTTAAAAAAAAAAAAAATCAAACTCAGGAAATTTAACATCAATCCAATATTATGACATATATATCATCTATTATTCCTCAAATTTGGCAATTACTGAATTTCTCCCCAAACTCAGGGGTCCCTCCCAGGCCCAGGATCTCCCTGCACACAGTGTGGTGCAGGTCCTTTCGTTAACCTGGGGCGTTTCTCGCCTTCCCTTGTCTCTCGCGCCTCTGACGGTTTTTCAGGACTCTGTACAGACCCTCGCAGAGCAGCTCTCCATGCAGCCCTCCATGCAGCCCTCCATCCATCCCTCCATTCATCCCTCCATCCAGCCCTCCATGCAGCCCTCCATGCAGCCCTCCATGCAGCCCTCCATCCATCCCTCCATTCATCCCTCCATCCAGCCCTCCATCCATCCCTCCATTCATCCCTCCATCCAGCCCTCCATTCATCCCTCCATCCATCCCTCCATGCAGCCCTCCATCCATCCCTCCATTCATCCCTCCATCCATCCCTCCATTCATCCCTCCATCCAGCCCTCCATTCGGGCTGTTGGTCCTCCTTTGGCTTTGGCATTTCTCACTGCCATTCCCAGCTGTGCACTCGCCAGGGAGAGATTCTGCTAAGAGGAACCCTCTCTGTCACTGTGGAAAGTGCCATGAAGCAGCACTGATGGGTGGCCCTGCTGCACGCCTGGCTCCCGGGCTCACATCAATAACAGCCACAACAGCGTGGCACCTTCTGGAGCAGAACCAGCCCTGTGCAGTTCCTGGCCTGACTGCACCTCCACAGGCAAAAAAGAGTCTCGGGGCCCTGGCATCCAGTACAGGTCTCTCTGTTCCTCAGTTTCTTCAAACACCTAGCACTCGGCTCATAGACTGTGTAATGGCTGTTACAGCCTCAACCAGTGTGCTGCTTAGTGCTTATGCAGTATGAGCACCCTTATCCACCCTGAGCTCAAACTTCTCAGGTGTCATTTTAGATGTTTGATGGGTGCACCAAAGGTGTGGTGTGTGTGTATGTATGTAGGTAGAAGTCAGAGATTGACACTGGGTGTCTTCCTCGGTCACGGTCTCCTTTTTTTCCGAGAGACAGGGTTTCTCTGTGAAACAGTCCTGGCTGTCCTGGATCATGCTCTGTCGACCAGGCTGGCCTTGAACTCACAGAGATCCACCTGCCTCTGCTTTCCGAGTGCTGGGATTAAAGGCAAGCGGCACCACAGCCCGGCATCTCTCATTTTTCTTTCGACAGTGTCTCCCACTGATCCTGAAGCTCACTGAGGTGGCTGGCTTACTGGGTGAGAAAGCCTCGTGACTTATCCTCATCTTCAGCACTGGGGTTACAAACGAGCACGCCACACCTCGCTTTCCACCTGGGCGCCGGGGACCTGAACTCAAAGCCTCACGCTTGTGCAGCAAGCACTCCACCTGCTGAAGCCCCTCCACATGGAGGCTTTTATGCTAATGCAGTCCTGCCACTCATCTGGGTCATTTCCAGACTCACTCAGGAGCTCAGCTGTGAATGCTCAAAGTCCATCTTACCCCTGCATCATGAATCATCAAGAGAATCCTGTCTTTGTCCGTGCTGCAGGGAGCATTGGGATGTCCCTGTGTGCAGAAGGGAGAAATCAAAGGACAGGGCTCGGAGCTGGTGGGAGAACTGGCAGCCAAGGCCTAAGCACAGAGATCCTGCACAGCACCAGCACCTCTGTCTGAATGTGTGGGGGTCTCTCTCTTCTGCTGCTCCCCCCCCCCCCCCCCCCCCCCCCCGCCTCTCCTAACCACTACCTTCTGCTCTCACTCCCACAGCTGATCTGAGCACACGCTTTCCATCTGTCAAAACCACTGAAGACACAGCCAATACGTGGTGGCCAAGCCATTACTCCGCAAGCAGTGCTCTAAGCTACTGGGTGAGTAAGTTACCAGTGTGGAAAGAGAGCCATGCTGCATTATGGAGTTAAAAATGTGGGGGTATCAAATAGGATGGATGACAAACCCCACTTATGCTAGATCAGCAATAAAAAAGTATGGGAGACAAGCCTAGCTACTTGGAAGACTGAGGCAGGAGAATTGCAAGGCAAAGGCCTGCTCGGCTACAGAGTGAGTTCAAAGCCAACCTGTCAAGGCCTTGTCTTAAAATTTAAAATGTGAAAAAGGGGCTGGGGCCGGGCGGTGGTGGCGCACGCCTTTAATCCCAGCACTCGGGAGGCAGAGCCAGGCGGATCTCTGTGAGTTCGAGGCCAGCTTGGGCTACCAAGTGAGTTCCAGGAAAGGCGCAAAGCTACATAGAGAAACCCTGTCTCGAAAAACCAAAAAAAAAAAAAAAAAAAAAAAAAAAAAAAAAGAAAAAGGGGCTGGGAATATAGCTCAGGAAGGTGTTTGTCTAACATATGCAGGGCCTTTGTTCATCGCTGCATACCACCAAAAACTAATAAATAAAAATAAACAAAAGAAGGTACTTGCTCAAAGGTTGTATTATCTAGAGTTCCCAACAGAAATACCCATGCAACATATCTTCCCTGCAGGCCAGCCCTCACTTTTTAAGTCTCACTGTTGAAGGGACCTGCTATAGCTTCTGATGTGGCGGGGCAGGCTCCTCTGGGGATGCCTGGCCAACAGCAGCCTTTAGATGTCAGCATGCGGAAGTAATAAGGAAGTTATAGACACTAGGCTATAACTGTGAGTGTAAAATCTCTACCTTACTGTGATGTGGACACAACCTAGAATCACCTGGGGAGTATCTCAACGATCTAGTGTCTAGATCAAGCTGGCCTGTGGACATGTCTTGACTGCATTAATTGAAATGGGAAGAACTACTCATGTGGGTAGCACCATTCCCTAGGCAGGAGATTGTCAACTGTGTAAGGTGGAAAAAGACAGCTGAGTACTAACATGCAGGAATTCATTGCCCTCTGCTCTCGATTGTGAATGTAATGAGACTTGCTGCTTCAAGTTCCTGCCACCTTGACATCCCTGCTATGACAGTCTGTAACCCAAAATTCTAAGCTAAAACAACCCTCTCTCCCTTAAACTGCTCTTTGTCAGGGTACTTTATCATAGCAACAGAAATGACACTAACACACACGCAATGGAAAGAAAAGCCGTGAAGGCCTTCTGGAAGCTGTCCCAGTGATTATTCCTTCATGTGGCTATTATAACAAGGTCTGATGATCACTAAATTGGGAAGTGTCTCTCCCGAGAATGAGAGTCACTCCCACCCCCATACAATGGGCAGGCCATCTATATGCAATCTGGACAGGCATGCACAGAACAGCAGGGTTCTAAAGAGACTTTTGGGGTGGAGAGATGGCTCAATGGCCTGGTGCAAGCCAGACCACCTGTGTTCAGTCCTTAGACCCCACAGCTGAAGGAGAGAACTGACTCCTCAAAGCTGTCCTCTGACCTCTACATGTGTGTACAGTAGCACTCATGTGCTCCCCCAACACAAATAATAATAAATAAAAATTTTAAATTTAAACTTTAACTTTCTGTCTATTATTAGACATTTTGGGTTCATTCTTGATTCCTAAAGAAGCCACCTCCTCAAATGGAGACTGAGTCACCCACGGCAGCACACATACCATGGGTCCAGGCACTGGGCTTGAACTCTCTAGAAAGTTATCCTCTGCTTGTCAGAATTGGAAAACTGCTCAGAACCCTGCGAAGGCAGCTTGTCCAACCTAAGGAAAATCCCGTCTCTATCACAGTCCCCTAGACCTACCATCCTGACTCACAGCTGCTCTTTCAAGCCTCCCCTACTTCCTCCCTCCCTCCTCACTGCAGGCCTTGGCATTCTCTGCCCCCTTCGCCTGGGACACTGCTCCACAGGCTCACTCCCTCACACTCCTGAGGGTCCCACTTCATTACTGCCTCATCAGAGGCCATGCCTTAGTATTTAACAGAAACTCTGCTCTGCTGTTTCTACAAGCACCATCACCTCCTGACACACTATATGCTTTTATATTTGGGTTTTACTTTTTTTTTTATTATGGGGTGGGCTGTGGTGGCACACACCTTTAATCCCAACACTGGGGAGGCAAAGGCAGGTAGATCTCTGTGAATTTGAGGCTAGCTTGGTCTACAAAGTGACTTCCAGGACAGCCAGGGCTACACAGAGAAACCTTGTCTCAGAAAATCAAACCAACCCAAACCAAACAAAACAAAAACCAACATCTGATTGTTCTTAAAGTAATGAAATCCCCAATTCAGATAACCACACGGAATCTCCTGATTACATCAGTGTCAACTGCTAATTCAATCTTCCCACAGTACCATGTAAGGCAGCACTGGGGGCTGACGAAGCACGCCTCCACCATTCCAGGCTGTGAACTCAAAGCTACCAAGAAACTGGAGTTCACAGGATGTGATGGAAGGCAAAAGGCTGGCATGTTCCAACAGCAAAGGTGAGGTGCAAAACCTCTATGAAGAGGAGGGTTCCTTCTGCTCCAGCTCAGGCCTCCCTTGCTTCGTGCCAAGCTGGGTATATTTAGCCAGGCCCTGAGTTTCTCTGTCCCTGTGCAGATGGCATCTCTCAATGCTTCTTTCTGCGGTGGCAGGCAAGTACACCACTGTTTCTCTCTCTCTCCTTTCGCAGGGAAATAACTCCAAGGGGAAATTGACTGTGAAGCCTTAAGGAGAGCCCTCTCAAGATGTCGGGGGAAAGGCAAGAAAGAAATATAATCAGGTGCTCACAGTGGGGAACATGAAGTGCTGGCAGAGAAGCAGGGGCTGCAACTGAGCATGTGCACTGAGGAATGCTGCTGATGCTGAGGGCAGGAGAAGCCTGGGAGGGATCTGCTGTCCAGTGTGCAGGGTGCTGGAGCTTGCCAAAGAGGAACAAGGTATCCATTTAACAGAAGGTGCCAGGTGCTTCCCCATGGGCAAACAACTATGGTCTCCAGCTCACAGGGCACACAGCACTCTGGGACATGGTGTGGGGGTAGATTATAACAGACTGAACATGGCGAGGATCCAGCTGAAAGAAAATGAAGGTTTCTTTTGTACAGACTGTTCCCAAGCAGGGGACTGTTGGTGGATTCAAAAGCGAATGGTGAGCCAGGTGTGGTGGTTCCAGCAGAAGGATCTTGGATTTGAGGCTAGCTGGGACTACATTAAAAACGGAGGAGAAGGGGGAGATGAGAAGAAACGCTGGAGAAGGCTCCATGGGTAAAGGCGCTAGCTGTGCAAGTCTGGTGACCTGAGTTCACCACCCAGAACCCACGTAAAGGGGAAAAGAGAACCGAGTCCATTAAGGTTGACTTCTGACCTCCCATATGAGCCTCAGCACGCACACATGTACACATGCACACACGTGTATACACACACACACACACACACACACACACACACACAAATATTAGAAGAAAGAAAAAGAAAACAACTCCATGCGTGCAATGTGTGCAAGTGTCCAACAGCACGGGAGGAAGCAGGGTCCCAGCTCCTTCCCTGTGTCTCCCTTTTGAGCAAATAAGGAACCGCAAACACAGAACAGAGGTCAAGTGGGCTCCTGGACAGTCCTCCCACACCAGATCCTTTCTCTTTCTGCCACTCGAATTCAACAACAGAAGTCACAGAAGGTGAAGGTGAAGGCCCTGGGTGGAGCTATGAATCTTCAGGCAGGGCCCACAGCTGAGCAGCTTGACTTTCACCTGAGATCTCCTCAGAATTTTGTTTCTATGTAACATGGAGAGAATATGTATTCATGCATTTTTTTTCCTTTTTAAATATTTATTTATTATGTACACAGTATTCTGACTGCATGTTTTGCCTGCAGGCTCTCATCGTAGATGGTTGTGAGCCACCATGTGGTTGCTGGGAATTGACCTCAGGACCTCTGGAAGAGCAGTCAGTGCTCTTAACCACTGAGCCATCTCTCCAGCCCCCGTAGTCATTCATTTTAATTATAAAGCTTGTCCCCTTAGAACAGTGGTTCTCAACCTTCCTAGTGTTGCAACCCTTTAATAAATACAGTTCCTCATGTTGTGGTGACCCCCAATCATAAAATTATTTTCATTGCTATTTCATAACTGTAGTTTTGCTACTGTTGTGAACTGTAATGTAAATATCTGATATGTAGGATATCTGATATGTGACCCCAGTGAAAGGGTCCTTCATCCCGCAAAGGGGTCATGATTCATAGGTTGAGAACCACTGCCTTAGAACAACTTCCACTTTCCAATCCCATTCCCACTCTCCAGCCAAGGCCCACTATGCACCTCCTAGTCCACCCTGCTGTCTCCTTATTCAATGTCTCCACTCACTCCATGCTCTCCTACTCACAGTGTTGGCATCATGCTCCTTGAACTCCTTGAAGCCCAGCCTCCTGCCAACTGCACAGGCAGTTCCTGCCTGGGATACTCTTCACACTGCTGCCTGCCTATGTGCTCCTGTCCAGCCAACATCATGCTGTCCATCTCCCTCTTCTGATTTCATTTACTTTTGTTATGATTATTTTAGAAAAGGTTTCCCTATGTAGCCCAGGCTGCCCTTGCTCAGGGCCTTCCTGCTCTTTCTCTGAACAGTGCAATTATAAATGTGCACCACCATGCCCAGTTCCCTCTTCTGTTTCTTCCAGTGAACCTGGTGATACCTGAAATTATCTTATTTCATTCTTCCTATTTCTATCTTGCCTGGAACATTAATTGGTTAAAAACAGACACTCCATGTGCTTTGTTGATCTCTGTGTCTATGGTGCTAAGAATATAAGCCAAGGCTCAAGAATGCACTGTCAGGAAACACTTGTGGCAGGAAAGCCTGGGACATACTATTACTGGGAGTGGGATGGTGGTCTGAAGAAGGGACAGCAAGTATGCATTAACCCCCATCAGCTGTGGTACAAACATGGCTGTAAGCTGCAGATACCCAAGCCTCTGAGTGCTCCACGGGTGGTCTGCTGCCTGGGGTCACTGAGATATAGAATGCCTCACAGGCCTAGGTACACACATACAGGCAGATGGGGTGTCACTCTCTGCCTGACCTCAGCCCCTTCAGATTCTTTTGTAGCATTCTGTCCTTTTTCAGGAATACTCCCCAGCTAAGTTACTCTTTTCTGTCAGGCCTGACATGTTGAGGAATATTACTTTAACTATGTAAAGATGTGTTACATTTGTTTATGTTGCAGAATGTTACTATAACTATGTAAAGATGTGTTGCATTTGTTTAATTATGGAAAGGTGTGTTGCTTTTGTTTATGCTGCATTTGTTTAACTATGTAAAGATGTGTTGCTGTTTCACCTTGCCTGCCTAAGGCACTTGATTGGTCTAATAAAAAGCTGAACAGCCAATAGCTAAGCTAAGAAGGATAGGTGGGGCTGTTTGGCAGAGAGAATAAGTAGGGGGAGAGAAGGAGAGAATGAGGAGAAAAAGAGGGAGACGCCCGGGTCAGGCAGCCAGGCAACTGCCAGCCAGCAAGGCATGGAGTAGGACATACAGAATGAAAGAACAGTAAAAGCCTTGAGGCAAAATGTAGGTGAAGAGAAACAGATTAAATTAAGTTATAAGAGCTAACAAGAAATGAACCCAAGCTAAGGCCAAGCATTCATAATTAACATTAAGTCTCAGAGTCATGATTTGAGAGCAGATTGGTGGCCCAAAAGGAAGCCTGCTACACTGGCCTCCCCTCTCAGCCCCTTCTCCATTTAGAGTGATTGGATGCTAGCTGACCTACCCAGGAACACAGATGTGTGGCCCACGCTCTATGTGTCAAAATATGTAACAAAATGTGTGAGATAAGGGCAGCAAGATGGCTCAGCAGGTAAAAGTGCTTGCTGCACAAGCCTGATGACCTGAGTTCAATCCCAGGATCCCACAGTAGGAGAGGACTGACTCCCCAAAGTTGTCCTTTTACCTCCACATGTGCTTCACTGCATATCTCTCTCCCTCTCCCTCTCCCTCTCCCTCTCTCTCTCCCTCTCCCTGTCTGTCTGTCTCTCTTACACACACACACACACACACACACACACACTTTTTTTTTTAATGTGTGAGTTTGTGGGAAGAATAATGGTCAAAGTAGGTGTTGGAAAGAGCACTGCATGAGACCTCGTTTTGTGGGAGCCCCGAGTGCAGGCTGAAGACAGTCCCTACCTGTGTGGGATCCACAGTGGTATCCTTGGCCTTGCCAGTCACATCCTTAGGTGACTCAAAATCTTCTGAACAATCCAGAGGAGGTTCAATGTGGAGCCGAGGGCCAGCTTCAGTTCTGATCTGCACGGATTTCTGGACACAGAAATTCAGTGTTGAAATGAGAACAGATACCATTCTGCTCAAGGACAGCTGCCCACAAGAATGGGACTTAAAGGGTACTGTCCCTGAGCAGGACAGGATTTTGATTGTTTTTTTTAAAGACCAGGTCTCTTTAGTCTAGGCTCTCCTCAAACCCCTGCCTCAGCCTCCGAGCACTGGAGTTACTACTGGCCACTGTGCCTAGCTCAGCGGCTCCGGCTTCACAGGGTCAAACTACTCTGCTGTTTCTCCCTTATATTTGCAAAGTGTGTAGTAGAAACTTTCAGAATTTTAATGATTATTTTTCAGTACAATTTTTATAGGTGTTCACCTTTTCCCAAAGAGCCTTGTGAACTACCTGACTCTGTGTTTGGGAAAGCCTAGCTGACACACTATAGGTATGCTTAAGGGAAATGTACAGGAAGCTTGAAGAGCTTTTGGACTACACAAGCTGCCCCTGCTGCAGCCTCCCTTCCTTCAAGCATTCTTTGCATCTTTCTTTGAGGAACAAACACCTGTACCAGGTGTTGGTGGCTATAGACCACTCCAGAATTCTATTGCCCGCTCTTCCCCTGTGCTCATGTCGCAGGTGTGCATACCCACCCCCACCCACACACACACACAGCCCACCCTTGGGCAGCTAAGAAGGACCAAAGGGCCCATATGAACAACAAAAGGCAGGAGCCATAGGGAGTGATGGGAGTGCCCCGTGCCCAGCTCAGCTAGCATTCGGAGTTACAAGGAGACGCTCCTCTGCTGCCCCCAGATGTTGCACCATCAGACCACACAGAAAGCTTTTACCACTTGTGGTTTTTATCCTGTGCAGAGTGGGCTGAATTGGTGACACAAAGAGGACCAGCAGAGGCGGTGGCAGCTGCAGCCAGTGGCAAAAAAAAGCAGCTAGAGTTCCAGAGAGTGGGTGGGGCAGAGAGGGGGTGGGGGAGATGACTGAGGACAGTGTGGTATGGAGAAGAAAGAGCAGGCTGTGAGCCAAGGCTGTGGAAGGCACAAAAGATGCCGCAGGCCTTGGTTTCTGGAAGCTGCTAACCCCCAAAGCTCATGGTCTTGAGAGTTATACCACTAGCCACGGTAGCTACTGAGCCTCCCACAGTGGCTGGCTGCAGAGCTTCAGCACATGCTGCTGCCTGACGGCATAGAGCTCAGGACCTCACTAGCTTCTGAGTGCCTGACTACTGGCAACTGGTACTCAGAAGAGGGGACCTCAAACCCGAGCACCTAGGGCTGTCTCTGACTGTCAGGGCTCTGAGTCTGTCAGTCCAGCCTGTAAGCCTGCCTGTCTGTCCTGTCCTTTGCCTTCTGGAGAAGCACCTTAGTTCTCCCTTGGGCCCAAGACTGCCAGTACTAGGAGCTGCTCCCCACTTCCTCATGGTTCCCATCTGAGTAGAACAAAAGGACTCAGTCAGCTGACAGGTGGCATCTGTTGTCACATCATTCAAGCCACTCTTAGCAAACCCAGACCTTACTTGATACACCCAGCATGCAAGGCTCCCACTCTAATCCCTGCACATTCTATCACATGTGACTGTTGAGCCAGTCCAGCTGAGCCCACAGAAGCCCCTTCCTGTGTCTCCGCGGGCTTGTTTGCCTCCCTGCCTTCAGTCCATGTGTGGCTCAAGAGTGAGGACGGAACAGGCAACTGTCTATGGGAGCGAGGAAGATGTCCCAGCAGAGAACAAGAAGGACCATCAGGCCACTCTTAATGCCTTGGGATGGTTCTCCACACATCCTCATTGTATCCCCTTCCCACTTCACTCAAAGCCCAGGGCTAGCACTAGCTGTGGATGGCTTCCTTCTAGACTTCACTACTTCGTTCTTCTCTCCAGGCCAAGGAAGGCATGCTACGCTCTTCTCCTGGGCCACCCAGCAACACCCTAACACTGGGACCTATTGGCCAGGAGAAGATGGGAGAAAACAAAGTGGCTGACCAGACTTAGGTCAGAAGGGGTAGCCAGAATCACCAGTCACCAAGACCCTTTAGAGCCTTCTGGTCCTTTCTCTAGAAAGGGGAGGGCTTGGACCAGGGCTTTGCTACTGCTGAATGCTGCCTGTGAACCTGTAATATTAACCTTTGCCTCCCCTCTTTTCTAGAAATCCAAACGAGCCTGGACACACCCTGCCTGTCTGTCCTGTCCTTTGCCTCTGGAGAAAGCACCTTAGTTCTTTCTTGGGAACTCCTGTCAACCACTGATCCTGGTGGCTCTGGTAGAACTGAGTTCCTCCACCAGGGTAAGATGGAACATGTGACCTAAGCCAGAGCTGCAGATACCACTTTCCTCTCCTGCCCACCATACTAAGTGATAGTTCCCAGGAACAGGAGAGACGCGAGACTCAGGGACAGTATGTAAGGAAGGAGCTGCTAGGGGCTATCTTGACACCCTGAGGCACAGGAAAATCTCCTGAAAGGTAGGAGATTGAGGTCTGCCTGAAAGGAAGCTGGCAAGTGACAGTGGAAGGTGCAGCTTGGCCGGCTCCGGGTTGGCGCATCCATAGGAGCTCTACACCCAGCAAGGAACCAGGATCACAGACCTTCAGCAACTTCCCAGCCTCCTCCCCAGCAGCTCAGCACAGCAGAGCCTCCCAGTGATATCCAATATTCAAACAGAGCTTTGTGGTCAGCCCCAAGGCCTTTAGTCAGCAGGCCCTCGCGAAGCTCTCACTGCACCAAGTTCCACACACCAGTGCCCGCCCCTGAGTCCACTCAGCACCACAGTGAACACTGCAGGTGATGAAGCAACAGTGCTGAAATTAACTCTGTGGTCCAGAAAGTGCTCACAACACTGAGTGGGTGCCCAGAGGGTAATAAATAGCCGCCATCTGGCCTGCTCTCCCGCCCTAGCCTGGGGAGCCTCCTCTGCCCACAACCTGGGGGATGGCCCCACCCACACCAAGGCTGGCAGATTCCAGCCCCAGCCACACGCATGCTCCTGGTCTCCCACCTTCCACCTTGCATGGAGGGATGATGACGCTCTGGGTTGGCTCCCCGATTGGCATGCGGCTTTACCAGGAGTGGGTGTTTGTAAGTGGCTGCTCCTTCCTGCCTACTTGCAAACCCAGACCCTGGCAGACCTTTGCAGTACCTATGCTGGAGGAGGATTTAAAAGCCTCTCCACACAAACCTCCCAAAGCTGCTCACTTCAAGCTCAGCCCACACTCCACCCAGTTCATGCCCGGAGTTATTTGTGTGTCTTCTGCACCTCCTCATAAAGTGTTCTAAGAGGGTGCATTGAAGTGTACTGTCAAGCACAAAAAGAGCAAGCACAGGGGATGCCCTGCATGCTTGTACCAGTTGTGCAATATGTTAATGGCACCCTCTAGAGGTAGAAGGGTTCTGCCGATCCCCCAAAGCAGGCTGGGGTGCGGAGCTGGTCTCTGATCAGCTCTTCCTAGGTTTGTCAGCTCTTGACATGGTCAGGAGTCAGAAGGTAGCAAAGGGATCCAGCTTCCCAACCTAGAGGTGAGCTATACTCAAGATGCTCATACGGCTGAAGCGACCCAGGAAGCAGATGTTGCAGTGAGGGGCAGCCAAGGCCACTTTCATCCCACAGCAAACCTGCTATGGAGACCTTTCCTGAGAGTCTAGCCCACAGTAAATCACCGGAAGGCCAATCCCTTCACTACCGATTTAATGCCGAGAGCCAGTGACGTTTATCAAAGCTGACAGCATTTTGGTAAACGGCGGCTCTGTTGATTAGGCCACTGTCTACCCAAGTATTACAAGGCTGAGGAAGCCATAAATCTTAATCCACTGATGGCGGCAGAGAGATCTAAGGCCCAGAAGCAGCAAGGGAACGGCCAGCAGGGATGATGCCAGGGTATCACCTGCAGGCTGCTCCACAGGAAAGGTGGTGGCTTGGGAGCTTGCTGCATTCATCCAGTCAACCTTCAGAGGCCCCAAGCCCCACTACTGACCAGGCCATGACCAGCAACAGCGATGGTGTGACCCCCACGGGCCCTTTATGGTGGGCTCTGTAGTACAAGAGAAACCCTGAAACTGGGACGGGGCCATGGTCCCATTTTTGGTGGGGTGGCTTTTAAGAATTGGCCACTGGGGACATTGTTACCTTAACTACCTGCCTCCCTCTGGTTATCCCCAAGGACAGGAGCATCATGGGTGGTTCTATAGCCTCCTGGCTAAATGAGCTTTAGACCTGTAGTCCTGGGAAAGCCCCTTCTGTTTCGGTAGCTAGGAGCAAAGTGCTTACCACTTGCTGGTCTGGGCCAAAAGAATGGAATTCAACCCTGCAGGAAGAGGTGAGACTGTCAAACTGGGACAGGGACATGAGAAGTGAGGAAGCCCAGGAGCAGAGAACAGCAGCTTGGGAGGTGCCGTTTGCTGCTGTCAACAAGGCTAAGACTACACTGTGATAACCAAGTCCTTGTTCACCAGGCCATGGCCAGCAGAAGTGATACTGTGACCCCACTGGCCCTTTGTGGTGGGCCCTGCAGTATAAAAGAAACCGTGAGACTGGGACAGGGTCATGGTCCCATTCCTGGCAGGGTAGCTTTTAAGAACTGGCTACTTGGCTACTTGGGACCCTGCCACCTTAACCACCAGCTTCCACCTGGCTATCCCCAAAGACAGAGGAGCCCAGCCAAAAGATGGAAGCAGCTAGGGCATCGACTCTCAAACCTGTAATCCCGGCGTGAGGGAGGTGCATAAAGAGGATCAAGACTTCAAGGGTAGCCTCAACTACATAGTGAGTTCAAGGCCAGCATAGGCTATAAGAGACCCCACTTCAAAACTTTTTAAAAGTAAATAAAGAATTAAGCCGGGCGGTGGTGGCGCACGCCTTTAATCCCAGCACTCGGGAGGCAGAGGCAGGCGGATCTCTGTGAGTTCGAGGCCAGCCTGGGCTACCAAGTGAGTTCCAGGAAAGGCGCAAAGCTACACAGAGAAACCCTGTCTCAAAAAACCAAAAAAAAAAAAAAAAGAATTAAAATTTTGAAACTCAGCCAGGTAGTGTGGTGCACGCCTTTAATCCCAGCACTTGGGACACAGAGCCAGGTGGATCTCTGTGAGTTTGAGTTTACAGAGCAAGATCCAGGATAGGCACCAAAACTACACAGAGAAACCCTGTCTCAAAAAAAAATTTTTTTAAAACTCCAGAAATATGAGGTCAGAGACTGTCCCCTCTCTCTTCTGTGGACCCAAAGACCTGTCTCTGGCACTTTCTACCTTGGAGATACTTTCCACTTAACTCCATTTCTTAGGGCCAGAGGATGTCAATCCAGAGCATGTCAATGAGCTTCTCATCCTGGTGACAATAACAACATTGTAGTGACATACCAAGGCTATACACTGCCCAACTCCAGAATCCTAGACCATAAATTGTAATCATACCCCACCGCCAGGCTGTTCAAGGCCAGGCAGGAGTAGCAACAGGTGACCTTGAGTCATACAGCCCACTCAGGCAGCAGGCAGCACCACACCGAGGCCAACTACCACAGTCCAACTACCACAGTCCAACTACCACAGTCCAACTACCACAGTCCAAGTACCACAACTACCACAGGCCACAGCCTGAGTAACACAGATGAGCTGAGACACTCAAATAATTTCTCTTACAAGTTTCAACCAGTCCAGAAGTGAGAAATGACCTGGAGGGGTACAATGGGTCAGTGAAGGCAGAGGATAGGCTACAGAGTGGGGCTGTGGGAAGGGGCAGAGAAGAGCTGTGTGGATTCAGGAACACAGCCTCGGAGATCCTGCAAGCCCTGAGTTGTGGGGGTGGACAGGATGGTCCTCTCTGCACACAGCAGCCAAGAGATTTCCAAAGGCCGCTTCTCCCATCTTGGTGCTTCCCAGAGCCCTTCCACTCAGTCTGCCATGAAGACTCCTCAGCCTGTGCGATCGGCCATGCAACCGTGACCCAGGTCCCCAGCTCCTCCTCTCCACCACCATGCACTGACCACGGCTCACCTTTCCATCACGCTCCCCTGCGTCTTTCCAAGGAGACCACTAATCCTCACACTCAGGTCTGCTCCAGGGCCCCTGGGTACCTCTGCTGCCTGCCACTGTCCCTCCTGCACGCATGGCTCTTCTTCATAGTACTTGCCACTTACTCTTGGTCACTGCTGGCTTGGCCTGTCCCCTACTCCTATCTCCTGAGTTCCAGGGCAGCAGGGCTGGCCTGCTGCGCTTGCAGCTAACAACCCAGCACTAAGGATCCAAAACTTCAAGGTGCTCCAGAAATGACCAGGACTGAGCAGAGGAAGTGAGGTCAGACATGAGAATGAGGCAGCAGAAGAGACAACTCAGCAGTCAAGAGAGATTGCTGAGCGTCATGAGGACTGGAGTTTGGATGCCAGCACCATGGAACATGAAGGGCCTCCTGAGCAAAGGCACAGTAGACTGTGGTGGAAAGGTGTTAGCATCCTCCAGCTCTGAGAGGGCAGAGACAGGAGGATGTCTAGTACTTGCTATGTTCCAGCCTAGCTAAGAAAATGCAAATCCTGGGTTCATTTAAAGAGAGATTCTGCGCCGGGCGTGGTGGCGCACGCCTTTAATCCCAGCACTCGGGAGGCAGAGGCAGGCGGATCTTTGTGAGTTCGAGGCCAGCCTGGGCTACCAAGTGAGCTCCAGGAAAGGCGCAAAGCTACACAGAGAAACCCTGTCTCGAAAAAACCAAAAAAAAAAAAAAAAAAAAAAAAAGAGAGATTCTGCCTCAAAGGGATACTCAAAGGTGACAGAGGAGAACAGCCGATGCCTTCTGGCCTCTGCTCATATACACTCCCCCCCCCCCCCCCCCCCCCGCAAATAAAATAAAGACATAAATAGAAAAGTGAGACTGAAGAGCCTGGAAACCTCCAGACTGAGAAACCCTCAACCCCTCCATCAATCCCAACAGTGACCAACACTATTGATTCACCACCTCTGTGCCAGGCACGGCAGGAAGCCCCACAGACACTAGCTGGGGGTCCTCATCAGCTACCTTCCAAGGCAGGTATCCTTTATGGACATCTTCTAGATGAAAAGGCAGACACCAAGAGGATGAGTGGCATAACCAGGGGCTGCAAGCCTAACCTCCTCACAGCCTCCTCGCCTGCCACCGGGGCACCTAGCCGAAGAAGTGCACTGCTCATAGCCCACCTGTGACACCACACACGCCTTCCTAACAGTCCCAAGAGGTTGTGACAATAATAAAGGGAAAGCTCAGTGAGGTCCATTACCAGCTCCAAAACATACACCAAAGAAGCATCCCAGATCCCATTCTCTTCCACTCCCAGGAGCTACAAGTTCAAACACCCTGAAGAGCCAGGTGGGGAGAGGAAGTACGGTAGAACCAACAGTACATAATGTACATGATGACATGACTTCTGCTCTGCCACGGTACTGGGACGCTGAGGGTGGTATCAGCGGCCTGTCACTGAAGCTCCTCATGGCTCAGGGTCTATGTGCAAAGGAGGCCCAGCCAATCACATTGCCTCAGACAGGGAGAACAGATGCAAGGAGGGGAAGAGAGGGGTAGGTCGCTGTTACTTCTGAGCACTGTCCTGGAGGCAACAGGCTTTCCAACTCCATCCCACACTGGTCATGCCACAGAACACGATCTGTCTTGGCATCCCTGAGGCTGCCCCCTCTCTCCCAGCTGTCCTGGGAAGGCCAGGGCAGGCAGCTGTGCAATGTGGGCCAGAGGCCCCCCTCCAATCTGGGCCAGCTTGCCAGCCCCAGGACTATGTGCACACCACTCCCAGCCTGGCCAGCTTTCTACTCAAACAGCCGTCCCTTTTGTTAGGCACTGAGTGACCCCTGACTGCTGCAGTGCAGAAGGGCAATTATAGCAGAGCGGCTTTGGGAGGCAAGGGGAAATTAGCCCTGATTAAGTCTTGTGAAGTGGGGAGCCACAGGAGAGATGGGAGGGATGCTAATTAATCTTAGGCCAAGTCTTTTAAATTGGACAGACTCTGGGGCCAGCCATTAAGTCACAGTCTAAGACACAAATATGGCTTGTGATAATAGGAAGCACTCCAAACAAGCAGAAGAGCTGTGTGGAGTGAGGCAGGCAAGAAAGGCCTCATTAACAAGAAATTAACATTCATGGCTGGGGACAGACACAAGCGCCCAGGCTGGTGTCCTGGGGGCCTGCTCTTCAGACCCCAGCTAAAGCAGGCACAACTGTTTCCAATAAACATTGGTATGAAGACCAAGGCATCTGCAGCAACAGGCCCATTCCATACCCCAACCCAGCTTCTTCACTTAGGGGTCAGGTGACCCAGGACTAGTGCTTTTGGCTTTCTGGGCCTCAATTTCTAGAGCAGCACCATGAGGACACACATCAACCAATTGGATTGCTATGAAGACATGCTAGGTGGCAAGCACATGAAAACCTTTACTGCAGTCTACTGTGAAACACAATGCCCAATTTCCCCCAGACCCAGATTAATAATGACAATGAGCCTCTGCCTAAGCCTCCCAGTCTGTGTTGTATATGGTCCTTGAGGCCATCTGAATACAAAAGATACAACAGGAGCTAAAACCTCATGATTCAGCCTCAGTACACACATATCATAGAGTGACACTTGGGTACATTAGGAACCTCCATAGAGAGCCAGAACCATCCCCAAGAGAAGCTAGTAAGGGGCCACAGCAAAGTCTAGTTGGGCAAGAATATAGAACTCAGAGCTGAAGATGTGGTTCTAAGTCATGATTCTGGCACTTCTTAGCCATAACCTTGGGCAGGTCCCTGAGTTTTTCTAAGCATCTGCCTCCTCTGCTCCCTAATAAGAGTAGACAACGTACAAAGCCAGGCTCTGGGTGTGCTGTGAGTGCAAAGCAGAGAGGTCCTGTGTAGCTGGGGCAGTGCTGGGACTCAGGGGCAGGACTCAGAAACGATGGTTATGTTTCAGCAACATCAGCAGCCACCTCAAAGGACACCTCAGTTCACCAGGTAGGGCTCTGTCCTGATCACTTGCATTATCTCTGGCCAAGACTGGCACATAGTAGGTATTCAATAAAAAGCAAGTGGATAAATGAGCCTGAGTCTGCTCTTACTGCACTCCCTGTGGGCTCTGGGGGTCTCCGCAGCAGGGCAGGAACCCCAGAAACCAGTCCAGGCAGACAGGGTGCCCTATAGCCACCAAACCCATAGGGGCTTAAATACTCCACAGGCCCGCTCCTCATCCTAATCAAGTGCCAGAGCCATGGTCCTGGCTCTGCTCCGATTTCCAGACCTGGTGCCATCCTCGGCGCTGGACCTTTCCCGGTGCTGTCCTCGAGCTTCGTCTTAAGACTTCTTCGGCTTCTCTGAACAGCGTTCTTCGCCCATAATCTGCAACAGAGACAGAGAAGGGGCTGGTGAGACATGGAAAACAAGTTCACACTGATGGCCTACATCTGCAATCCAGTCCAGCTGCCCAAGGCCATGCATAGGATGGATACATCGTCCTATTGAAGCAAGCTGCAAGCAAGCCAATGCCCAGCAGAAAGCAAAGTGTAAGAGTCGCAGATATCCATTCTGTAAAGTGAAATGTCTAATATCCTATCGGGTAGCTCTGCAGACACAAAGAGCCATCACCAAAACATAGACGTAAGGTGTAGTTCCTACAGCAGGCCGCCATGTGTAAAAGAGAGTGGATGGAGACATTATCTGAGGAATGAATGAATATACTGCTACAGTCCCAAGTTCAGATAACCCTGATTTCTGTAATTCCACCAACTAGCAGCATGCCCACAATAAAAGCTAGAAGAGCCAAGCCATTCCTTCTTAGCCCCAGGGCCTACAAAGCTCCTGGGAAACTGTGTTTAAAATACTACAGTTGCTCTCTTAGGGGAATATTTGGGGAGATCACTGTCTCCTCTTGTCCCTTTGTTGTTGTTTTTCTCTTCCCAGGATATAATGGCTTGGAAGCTTCGCATACCTGCAAAGCAATGACTTACAATAATACAGAGAGACCAAGTAGATTCTTCAGAGTAACACAGCCAATCTGAAGCCTGGTCCCACCTGTTCAACTATTCTATCCATTCAATACCAAATCATTTTGCAGTTCACCTACAGGGTAGACTAGGTGGGGAACTTTTCCATCATACTCTCAGGCTCTCAGTGGACACATGAAATCCCTTTAAAGCATGAAGGCTGGATTAACTAAATGTAAAAATGAATGGTGGAATAAAATATTTCATAGGTGTTAAGTATTAAAGTTAATATGTGCATATCAGGTATTATTTAAAATAGCCCTTAAAATCATGGACATTAGAGCCTCAGGTAATATAAAAACTAGAACTTTCTTGCTCTAGCTGCCTTTGGTTTGGGGCGTGGAGGCCACGTCTAGTTTGAAAAGGAATAAAAATGGATTTAAGCTTAGAGTGGTTACTGAGCACACGTGAGGCCCTGGACTCCATCCCTAGCACCTTCAAGCGTGTTCATTCATCTCCCTTGTTCTTGGGCTATCTTTCTGGACAGGTGGGTACAGTTAATGCATTTGCTGGTGAGCTCATACATACAGGGTATTTCCGAAGTCTCTAACTTATCTCCTTAATTCATTTTCTTTTGCAGTGTTTTGTTTATGCCAGGCAAGTGTTCTAACACTGAGCTATATCCCACCCCTTAATTTTCAACTAAAAACACTGCTGCCTGGCCTGGAAGGGTCTACACTCACCTTGTGACCCCTCAGCCTGTGAGGCACTTCTGGAGAAGTCTGTGTGCACAGCTTTCCGTGGGGATGTCTTCAGCTCTGAATTGGCCCCATTGACATAGACAGAGAAACCTTGTTCCAAGTGCTCCAGCCTCAGCTGCACAGGATCCTTGGCCTTCAAATGCTTTAATAGCCTAGAAGAAAAAAGATTGCCTGCCTAGATCTTAGCAGTGTCTGACCTCAATGTCCCCAAAGCCAGCTGTGAACTACTTTGGCAAAGTGATGATAATGTCTCTGTGATGGTTTGAATGAGAATGGCCCCCATAGGCTCGTATATTTGGATACTTGGGCCTCAGTTGGTAGAACTGTTTGGGAAGGATTAGGAAGCTTGGCCTTGTTGGAGAAGTGTGTAACTGCAGGCAGACTTTGAGGTTTCAAAAGCCTCCCACCACACCCCCTTCTCTGCTTCATGTATGGGGTAAGTTCTCAGCTGCTGCTCCATGCCGTGCCTGCCTGCCTGCTGCCATGCTCCTACCATGATGGTAAAAGGATTCTTAGGGCACTGTAATCCCAATTAAACAGTTTCTTTTATAAGTTGCCTTGCTCATGGTGTTTTACTACAGCATTAAAGAGTAACTAAAATCGAAGCTAGAATCTGGGAATGGGCTATTGCTGTGAAAGGCTCAATCATGCTGGTTTTGGAGGAATGTGGAAGATTTGGGGACTTGGGAATAGGAAAGCAGTTGAACGCTGTAAGCAGAGCTTAATGGGCCATTCTAGTAGGAGCTTGGAAGACAGTAGTGCTGAGTGAAATGTGGACTGTGGGGCCCAGCTCAAGGTTTCAGAGGAGAGCAGTATTAGCAATTGAACCAGAGACCATTCTTCTGATATTTTGGCAAAGAATGAGGCTGCTTTCTGCTCTTGTCCTAAGAATCTGCCTGAGGCTACACTGAAAAGTTTTGGACTAATTTTGTTGGCAGAGGAGACTTCAGGACAGCCTGATATCGATTCTGCCACATGGTTACTAGTGATCACTCTTATGCAGCAATGAAAAAGAGCAAGCAGGGCAAAAGAAAATACAAAATGTACAGTTTGAGGAGAACAAGAACCCCAGGAAATTTAATGTGGGAGCCAAGGCATTTGCTGAAAGAGATGAGGCAAGGACTGATGGAAAAATGGATAAAGGAAGTGCTGCCCTCAGGGCAAAAACCCACCTAGCTAATCCTGTAATTTTTAAAAGGAAAAGGTCCAAGGGATTTCCTCTACCTAAAAGCACCTACAAAAGAAAGCTTATGCAAATACGATTAAAGGAGGTGTCAGGATCCATCCCAAGCAGGCAGCAGAATTTGGCAGTGTCTACCACATGGTTCTGGCTTTAGAGTCATGAAAGATACCAGAGAAAAGAGGTTGTGGTCTCTTCCTCTGTGGTTAAAAGAGCTGCCAAGGCAAGGCATGTGGCAGGGGAGTCCCTACATAGAGACCAGAAAGGTCATTTTATGAAGCATGAAAGTGAAGCCGGGGTTCGTTGGAGATCCCAGGATGTTGAAGATGCCAGAGCTGTGGGATGTCTGCCAGGAGAAGCTGCACACAGTGGAACCAACCCAAGGAAAAGCAGTGTGCTGCAGTCAGCAAAGCTGGAAGGGTGACGCCATCTAAGTTCTTTGACATCACACAAGGAGTTAGAGGATTTGGAGTTTTCCTTCCTGCATTTCAGTCTTGCTTTGGTCCAGTATTTCCTCATTATGCCCCTATTCCTCCGTTTTGGAGTCATAATGTATATTCTGTGTCATTGTGGGTAGGAAGCATGCAATCTGCTTTTTGATTTTGTAAGGGGCTACAATTAAGAAACTGCCTTGAGTCTTAGAAGAGACTTTTTAGACTTGTTCTGCATTATGTCTTTCAGAACAGGGTTTCTCTGTGTAGTCCTGGCTATCCTGGAACTCCCTATGTAGACTAGGCTGGCTTCAGAAATCTGCCTGCCTCTGCCTCCTAAGTGCTAGGAATTAAAGTGTGTACCACCACACCAAGCTGACTTTTGTTGTTGTTGTTGTTCTTGTTGTTTTTCAAGACAAGGCTTCACTGTGTAACAGCTCTGGCTGTACTGGAACTTGTTTTGTAGACCAGGCTGGCCTCAAATTCACAGAGCCTGCCTCTGCCTCCTGAGTGCTGGGATTAAAGGTGTGTGCCACCACCGCCTGGTGACTTTCTGGACTTTTAAATTGTGTTTATACTGTGTAAGACTATGGGGACTTTTGAAATTGAACTAAATACATTTGGCATTATGACATGGTTATGAGGCTACAGGGGCCAGGGAATGGAATGTGGTGGTTTGAATGAGAATGATCCCCAGTCCCCCCACAGGCTCATATGTTTGAATACTTGGTCCCCAGGTGATAGATGGTTTGAGAAGGACTGGGAGGTGCAGCCTTATTGAGGGAGGTGTGTCACTGGGGGTGGGATTTCTTGTTTCAAAAGACTCCTGCCATTTCTAGAGTGCTTCTCTGTTTTCTGTCTGTAGATCAGGGTGTGAGCGCTCAGCTGCTGCGCCTGTGCCATGCCTGACTGCCTGCTGCCCTGCTCCCTGCCATGATGGATATGGACTCTTATCCCTCTGAAACTGTAAGCCCAATTAAGTGCTTTCTTTTATAAAGTTGCCTTGGTCAAGGTTTTGTCACATCAATTTAAAAGTAACTATGACAGTCCCTAACTCATTGCTGACATGACACTGTCACAGTGTGCAGTCTTCATTAGCCCTTCCAGAGCCATGGCTATGGGGTGCTAGATTCTCAGTCTTTACAAACACCTTTATACACCATGGTAATTAGATTCTCAAGTCAACAAACGGGCTTCCCCTTAGGTGATCAAGCACTTAGCAAGTTGATAAAATTTTTAAATAATTATTTTATGTGTATGGGTATTTTGCCTACAAGTATGTCTGTACACCACATGTGTGTCTGGTGCCTATGGAGGTCAGAAGAGAGTGTTGGGTCCCCTAGAACTGGAATTACAGACAGTTGTGAGCCTCTATAGGGGTGCCAGGAATTGAACCCAGGTCCTCTGGATGAGCAGCCAGTTCTCATAAATGCTGAGCCATCTCTTCAGCCAAGTTAGCAAAGGTTTCAGAGGAGAACAATATTAGCAACTGAACTAGAGACCATTCTTGTGATATTTTGGCAAAGAATGACGCTGCTTTCTGCCCTTGTCTGAAGAATCTGCCTGAGGCTATACTAAAAGTTTTGGACTAATAATAACCATCACTGTATGCCAAACTCGACTCTCAACACAGACAGTGGATTCAGGTCATGCTCCTGAAAGCCACCATGAATAAAGAACTACCCTGTGCTGATCCATAGCTCTTAGTGGCGAATAGTTAGGGTCCCTGCCAGCTCTGGTCACAGCATTTCATCAGCTGGTCCGCCAATCATCTTGCTTGTGCTTGTGTTTAAAGACACCTTCCTGGCAGGCATGGTAGTTATACCTGTAATCTCCTCACTGGGAGCAAGAGGGTTGTAATGAGTTTGAGGCTAACCTGGGCTAGAATGTGAAGTCCTGTCTCAACAGAAACAAACAATAAAAGTAAAGACACCTGGCCGGGGACAGCTCAGCTGGTACAGTGCTTGCCCTGCAAGTATGAAGACCTGAGTTTGAGCCCCAGACTCAGCACTCAGGAGGCAGAGGCATCTCTGAATTCCAGGCCAGCCAAGCTACATAGTGAGAACTTGTCTCAAAAGACAGAGCAACAAACAAAGCCAGGCATGGTAACCAGTGCTGAGGAGGAGGGGACAGGCCTCATCTAGCCAATCAGCGTAGCAAGGGGCTTGGTCTCGGAAACAAAGTGGGGTACTCAAGGATCAAAAGCAGAGGTTATCCTCTGGATTCCACACGTGAGCACACACACCACACACACACACACACACACACACACACACACACACACACACACACACACACAAATCCGGAGCCACCTGAAACAGCAAAACCACCAAGAAAAGCACAGAACTGCAAACCAAGGTGCTTACTGCCCCTCAACAGCCATATAGGAAAGACGATGAGAAGACCAGAAGCTTCCTGGCTTTGCCTCTTCAAAGTGTGTCAAGCACCTAAGATTTTGCTGCCCTTGTATATCTGAGGACGGCTGCAATTGCATGGGAATGCTGAGAAACATGTTCCAGTGAGCTGCCAATCACAGACAGAACACAAGAATAACACCAACTGAGGAAGACATTCCTTTTCATGATTACTTTATTATCCCTCTCCATAGATAAGGAAAGTGAGACACAGAGAGGGTAATAACCTGCCCAAGGTCACCCAGCTGCTATGTGGGAGGCTCGAGATGCAAACTTTGGGTACTGTCACTACAGAGTCATCATTAAAACAGACGTGTCACCCCTTGTGAGACAGTATGGCAAACTCAGACACTGCTGACAACTCACAGCCCCTTCTCAGGAGGAAGAGGAAAACACAGATGATGCTGCATAGTTGATCCTTTCCCAGAAAGTACATTCCAGCAATTCCCAAGCAGTAACTCTGGGCACGAAAAAGGTTAGTATTGAGACCAACAAATCCTGAACAGGAGCCAGCACCCGATGCTAGGGAGTGGAGGTTGGGAGATTATGCTGCACGGAACATACTTGTGGTCTCCTCACAGGGTCGGGGTGGGCGGCACTCAGTGAAGTGCTCTCCCACCAAGCATAAAGACTGAGCTCAAGCACCCAGATCTAAAAAAAAAAGCCAGGTGTGGTGGCACACACTTGACATCCTAGCACCGTAGCCTGATTAGCAAGGCAAGCCCAGACCAAGGAGAACAGCCCCTGGGGAATGACACCTGAGGCTGACCTCTGGCTTCCATATGTACACACACATGTGCACAAACATACACTTGCACACACACAAAACAGTAAATGGGAGGGAGGGGTATCTCTGTATAAAGATGCCATGATGGAATCAATTCCATTGTACACTAACTTTAAAAATTGATCAAAACAGAACAGTATGCATGTAGTAAGTGCAGAATTGGAAGGGAAAAACTGGGTTTGTGGGCCTTGAGCAGAAGATGATAAATATAAAAACGACGTCAGTTGTGGAGGAAGATGGTGGCATTATGGGTGCCGTCTCTGTTTACTTCCCAACCATTTTTTCGGCAGCTGACATATCAATCTTTTCAACAAAGATGGCAGGAACACAGATTACAGACTGCTTATCTCTTGCCAGCCTTGGAAGCCTGCAATGTGCCTGATTGTTGGGCAACAACATAGAACAGAAGGAAAACACAAGTCGCTAAGTGATGATCTACACACAGGGATGATCTACACACTCCTGGGAGCACAGAACTCAAGAGTGCTCCGAGGAGTGAGCAGGCTCAGGGCCCGCTAGGAAACTGACCTGCCAGGTGGAGAACATGTCCTGACTTCCCTCCAGAGACTGCCCTGGGTCCCAGCAACACAGTTAAAACATTGTCCCGCGGCCCTGGATCTGGGGCTGGCACTGCATGTGGGCCCTTACTTAAGCAGGATGATTTATGAGAATGTGGATGTATGAAACTGATAAATTAGGAGATAATTGCTCACACTGTGAAAAGAATGGGTAAAGAAACTCCCCTGCTGCAGATGAACGCAGTGACATTCAGGTGGCACCACCAAACGATGCTTCCTTAAAATGGATAGCTGTTTGCATAAGGCTGTCTAGAGTGTAGGGTCCCCGACTGTCCACAGCTGAGCCTGCCCACTGCTGTCCTGTCATGGCAGGGCCCCACCCACATGCTACTTTGGGAAGAGAGCATTTCTTTCCTAATGCTTCCCGCACAGCCTTCCTGAGGAGGGCTCCTTAGGGCCTGGCTTAAGCTCCATTTCCACACCTCCCACCCCACCCACCCCCGCTAATCAGTTTGTTCTGGTGAGGTGCTCTAGTCCTTGGCCACCCAAGAAATTGGACTATGGAGTCACTCCCACCCAAGCCACATGAAGTGAGTGGGGAAAGGTATTGTTCCTGAAGGAACTCCCAGAGCTGTATTTGAAAGGTGAGGAGAGCTGGTGGGCAGAGGAACAGAACAGGTGACGTGTCTATTGCCCCACCCTCTCCCTGGATGAACTCCCTGGCAGTGCTAAGGTGAGCATGAAGCCACCATGATTGTCCAGAAGCAGAGAGTGGTTACGTGCTGCAGGCAGGGCTAGGGAGGGCCAGGGAGGAGGTTCACGTGATATGGCAGCTTTGCTTTGCCCTAGCACCTTCTTTTTTTTTTTTTTTTCTCGAGACAGGGTTTCTCTGTGTAGCTTTGCGCCTTTCCTGGAGCTCACTTGGTAGCCCAGGCTGGCCTCGAACTCGCAGAGATCCGCCTGGCTCTGCCTCCCGAGTGCTGGGATTAAAGGCGTGCGCCACCACCGCCCGGCGCCCTAGCACCTTCTTGGTGATTCTAGCCCCTCAGTCGTACTGGAGATGTAATCACACCTGAGCAGATCTGAGCAACATCAAGCAGCATGATCAGAGGGCTGAGTGACAAGGACTGACTGGGAAGATCAGGCTCACGTCCAGAGAGCTGGCAGCAAAGGGCGCTGCGGTGTGGGGAGCGGGAGGGGGCGTAGATTTTTACCAGATCCGAGAGTCTGGCAATTGTGTTATTTGGTCCCTGAGAAAGGTGGTTGAGGGAAACATCCAGAACATGGCCTCAAGGGAGATGGACCTGCTGCCCCAGGAGGAGATCCAAGTGGAAAGAGTTTTGATGACGTAAGTTATGCACCTGGAACTGGCTCTGCTTGAAGTCAGAGTGCCATGGTGGTGGTGGAACCCAGGGCCTTGTGCATGCTAGGTGAGCGAACTGCCACTCAGCAGTACCCCAGTACCCCACCCCGTGATTGAGTTCTTCACTCCGGAAGTCAACAGTTTCCTAGTTAAGAAGTCCATTTAACCCTGGGTTTTTTTGTTTTTGCTTTTTATCTTTACAACCAAACTAATCAGCTGCTAACTAATAACTGTGGGGTGCTGAGATGGCTCAGCTGGTGAAGGTGCTTGCTGCCACACTGAAGACGTAAGTTCAATTCCCCAAAGCTACATGGTGAAAGGAGAGATTTCCACAAGTTCTGATTTCCACATTCACCCTATGATGTACACGCTTCCCATAAATAAATCTTAAATTAAAAATACCAAAACAAAATGAAAATATTAACACAGTCTGTCTTCTTCATACAATAGTTCCTTTCCTAGGTGAGGCTAGGCACATGGAAAGCACTCCCAAAATACAAGGCTCGTGGCTATAAGTATCCTGGGGGCAGATACATCCTGAGCAGATCTCTGCTGATACTGCACCTTCTAAGGGGCTCAGCACCCAGCTAAGCAGCCTGGGGTTCACTCCTGAGGGCCAGGTCAGTCCTTGGCCTCCACCATCATGCCAGGCACACAAGCTGACCACCAAGTAAGCCACAGCTTTGCCCCACCATCTCCTTTCTTAGTATACTTGGGGCCACTGGCAGGCCTGGCAGGTTTTGGTACTTTTGATCACTATGAGAATGTCGAAATAATCGTAAATAAAGTATAATCCGGTCCCACCACTTCCTGTTCACTACACTGGGACTACTCCCTGTCTGTCAAAAGGGTTCAATCACTCCACCTGCCTGTCTGGTTGGCCTATGATAAGATAGTGGACTATGACACCCAGTATGTAGCTGGCACTTTAGAAAAGGTGCCTTGAAGCCAACCTAACCACTATTCAGGACATCCCCTTCTTCACAAGTCTCTGGTGAGGGTTCCTTTCCAGCTTCTTCTCATTGCCTGCATCCAGTGATACCCACCCCCACCATTCACAGCAACTCGATTGCGATATATTTTTAATTGTCACCATGCTGCAACCTCATCTGTGAAATTCCCATCTATGCTGTCAGCCAGCACCTCTGCGATAACACTTATTGATCCCCGATTAATGAGAAACAATCTGCTCATAAGGAGCTAAGACATTCTCTCCCCAGATGAGCACCTGAGATGATTAAACCATCACCCAGGTGTTCAGTGGCAACATCCAGCCTGCCAGAGACTGAATAAAAACATCCAACCCCCTGGTATAAATGTCAGGATAAACACCCATGGGGGTCTAATCAGCAGGAGCTATCTGCTGTTCTCACTTGAGCTGCCTGCCCCTGGGAGGCTGGGAAAGTTCTGCTAAGTGGTTGGGCATAGAGGGCACCACTTAGCACTTCTGGAACTGCCAACTCACTGGGCATATTTGAAAATGAAAGTGAGCCTTGTTGTCATAGATACAGGGATGTATATATAACCAAGGTCTCTGTAGTCCAGGCTGGCCTTGAACTCACTATGTAGCCAAGGATGACTTTGAGCTTTAGATCATTCTGCCTCTACCTCCCAAGTGCTAAGATTACTGGCATGTTGCACTATACCCAGCTTTATACAGTGCTGAAGACAGAACCCAAGGTTTCATACAGGCTAGGCAAAGATCTTACCAACTGAGCCACATCCTCAGCTCAGAGACAGGGATCTTAATGAAATTCTATAATGGGTAGAGATACTACACTATAATGCATGAGGTTATCCCATACACCCCCAGCAGCATCACCAGGGCACCCCCAAACCAACAGGTATCCAGACAGCCAGACAAGGGTTGAACAGGATTTGAGCTGACATCTTTCGGACCACTTACCTGCAATACAAGTCTACTCCCATAACACAGACCCTCCAATAACACAAATTCCTGCCTTTGCTGGGTCTTTCCATCCCAGGCAGATCTGGTTAGTGGTTCTGCAGAATTCTATTTGGCTTGTGGTTTGACTTGAATTCATTACCAATACCATAAAACACAAATCTAGATCCTTATTTCTCTGCCCGCATAGAGGCTCTCTGCCCCTCCTCCACCTGTGTTTCTACAAATACCCATGGCAGCGCTGTGCAGTGTGGAGAGGAAAGTTACAGGTATCCACCTGTTCCAGCTTCTTAACACTGGGCAACTCCTAGGCTCTAAGTAGGGATATACAGCTCATATGAAGGTTCAGGTCTGAATGTAAACCACAATGAACTAAAATCAAACTTGCTTGATCTTGCAAAGAAACAGAGAGAGGCCTTCAGATCACACCAGGTTGCTATGACCTTGACCACTACACACTGTAGTAGTGTGAGCTTCTGTAAAAACCAGCACAAGAACCCAATAGCCCCTCCCCAACTTTAAATGACTTTTACCTTTCCACAAACTCAGTTTTCCAGGGCAAGTTGATGCCCAAGAGGTGCAGCCTACCATTTCCAGGTGACTTGCAAGGGGTCTGTTACACCTCTGCCCCCACCTCTCCATCATGAGACAAGAAGTGGTACCTGCACAGCCCACAGTTTGCTATGGGTCAAAGATGCAACTAAAGCACTGGATGGGATGGGGGCTCGGGGGAAAGGGGTGGAGCTGCAAGTGCAGGTGATAACCCCAGCCTCTGCATGGAGGTGGACTCTGTGCCCGTTCCTGTGTCCTGTGCTATTAATAAGTCTAAATCAATTTTTATTTGGTTAATAACAAGGGTTGCCGTCAGGTGGCTTGCTCTTACCGGTTTCTCTGCTGAAGCAATATTAAATACTCATCATGTTTCTCATCAAAGTCTGTCACCATGTCCTTAGTATAACCCTGAAAGGAAGAAACAGAGCGGTGTGAGAGGAAAATGCAGGGACGCTTTTATTGAAGCTGGGCGCTGCACATATCCTGCAGGAGGCTGGCTGAGCTGGAAGGCCGACCTTGACGAGGGCCCAGCTCCCCTTGGTGCATCACTCTGGCGACCCAGAGCTCCAGGGATTGTATGGTAGCCCAATGGGCCCCAAGTACACACAGCTTTACCAATCTGTGAAAGAAGGCTGGCTCTCTAGCCTCCTTACTGCCCCCCCACCCCCCCGCCCTATGAAGTCCAGGACTCTGACAAGACTTGGCATCTTCCAGAACAGCCAGAGCTACATAATGAGATGCTGTCTCAAAAATAAAACAAACAAAAACAAAAATCAAACTTGACATCTAAGATGTTTCCTCAATGCACACTACTCAGCCTTTTCAGTCCATCATTACCAGATCACCCCAAACTGCTGAAAAAGGACCTTAGGTTTTCCTCTCCCTGCAAGAGGAATCCCCAGTGATCAGAAACAACCTGGTCATCACAGAGCGGGTTCTGTAGCTCTTTTTCTGGCAACAAAGCCCTGTGTTGCCTTCTGGTAGCCTCTCAGCTATGTCTTTCAATTCAGCAGCTCCCTTAGGTGCTTGTGGCAGTTCTTCTGGGCCCCCAGGGTCACACTGCCTTGGCTTGGAAGCACAATCACCACCTGCTTTGCTCAGCCACAGGGAGTCATGATTTGGGGGGAACAAGACAAGTCAACCTTGGGACTTTGCTGATACTCCCAGGAAGGAGCTGTTCCTTCCTTTGGGGGTCCAGGTCTGTCTGGGGAAGCCTGAGAATAACAGTAGCAAAAACAGCAGAGTCAAGTGATGGAGAGAAACAGATTCCTAACACTCACTCTGAGACCTGGACCCACCCATGTCCGAAGGAGTATCTGGACAATTCATTTGTCAGTTCATGTGTTGCCTTGAAGCTTCACACAACATTCTGTCCTCTGTGTCCAAATGGCTGTTAAGCACTGTGCCATATAATCTGATATACTATCAGAACTCAGCCTACAACAATCGTATAGTTTGTTTTTTGGAGATGACAGCCCCAGCAGACTCTGCACTTGTTACCCTCTTGCCTCAACCTCCTAAGTAGTGAGATTACAGGTGTGTGCCACCTTGCTTGGCTTAGATATTTTATTACAGTATTATTAATATATACTAAACATACAAATAACAACCTATATATATATATATGGAGGGAGAGGCAGATAAATGCTTAGTATCTATAACTGAGAGCAAAAGAGGAAGGTTGGCTAGAGAAAGCCCAAGCAGATGTATGTATGTATGTATGTTTGCATGCATGCATATGTGATGAGACTCACTTCATAGTCCAGGCTAGCCTGGATCTCATGACATAGTCCAGTCTGGCCTTGAACTTGCAGCAGTCCTGCAAGTCTCAGCCTATGTGCTGGGATTAGAGACATGCACCATCACACCTGGCTCTTTGCGCATTTTTCAGCTTAAGGTATTTCCAGTTTGTACCATGCTTGTTGGGATGTAACACTGGGTGAGTAGAGGAGCATCTGTGCACTCGCCCCTATCTCCACGCTTGCTGGATGCCCAGCCAGGGGCGCCCACTGCTTCCTCTCTGTCCTCCCTTGGCTCTCCCTTGGCATCCACAGGCCTAAGACCCCTTCCTGTACAGCTCTCTGCCTGGGCCTTCTCTAACCAACCTTCCTCCTCCACCTTGAGCTACGGACAACGTTAAACAACTGTTTACTTCCCTCTCCATCTCCACCTCTCCCGTCACCAGGCACTGGGGCCCCTGGGATGGAAACACAGCAGCCGCTCACAGACTATGCTAACGGCCGAATCCCCTTTCTCCCCCCATGTCCTGCAAACCCCAGGTCGCTGCCATCTTCTTGCCTCTTCCCCTGTCACCCATAGTTTTCCTTTTATCCAGCAAGCCTTATTTCTCCCAGCCTCCTGCCTCTCAAGTGATGGTGTGAACACACGTCACCTTGGGACCCTGAGATTCTCTCAGGAGGAAGGGAAGGCCCTGTGGGCTTCCCTAACCAGCTCCCAGCTGATGCCCGGGGACTACATTTAAACAAGCAAGACCCTACACTAGGCAATAACTCCAAGCCATATCTCCAGCCCCTCAAACCTGAGTTTCACCTGAGCTTCATTCTAGCTAACCTGGCTGCCTGGCCAGTGAGCAATAGTACAAAGGGGACATTATGAAATTAGAAGAAAATTTTAAAACTGGTAGATCTCTCTGGCTTTCCGAGCTGCCTCAAGAGGTTCCTCATGCCCCTGGGACTGAGCCTGGCTCCTCCCTGCATGCAGGAAAGCACAGAAGACCTTAGCACTGAGAGAGAGCCTTGTAGCATCCTGACTCTGGGGAAGAGTTACTACAGCTAGCCTTCTCTTTTGGTCTCTGTAGCCCTTCTTGGGGTAGTTATTATCACCCTATTTAAGAAACAAGGAAATTCATCCCGTACATATTCCAAAACACCACTGACTCCATAGCAAATTACATAACCATTTTGAAATATTAAAGAGACCATTGATACATTATGTTACTGAATGAAACATTCTGTGGCATTTTTAGAAGAAATCCAGACTTCAAAGAGATATAAGTGTATGCCAGGATGCATGGGCTTTTACCTCAGACCCTCTCCAGAATGTATCTGTTCTCTTCCACCACGAGACAGGTACCACCCAAGAGGCATAGACAAGGTCATCCAGCCAGCTTCCCTTCTTCCAGCCCCCACTTCTCAAATGCTGGTCACTTGGAGATTGTGGCGACAGGGTAGCTCTGATTTGGGATGGCTGGGAGGCCCTGTAGGTCTCTAACCAAGCTGCGGGTCATACTTGAATAAGCGAGACCCTCCACCTCAGCTTTCCCCCAAACCATTCAGTAGACCCTGGCCTGAAAGTCTGACCGTCTCGGAGCCTGGGCCTTGGAGTCTAGGCCTGGTTCCAAATCAATGCTGCCTGCAGAACAGAGGTTGCTATGGCTCCGATGTGGTCTGTCCCTTCTGATATTTGATTGGAATTTGCTTTCCACAGCAATGGTGGTGAGGGGATGGGCTTATGAAGTGTACAGCCCACAAGAGCTCCACCTTGTGGAGGGATTGGTATCACTCAAGCAATGCGTGAATGAGCTCCTGTGAGACCGAATCACTATTGTGAGACTGGGCTGTTACAGAAGCAGGCGGCCTGGTCTATTTGTTTCTGTTTCCACGTGCTCACTTGCTCGACCTTCCGCCTTCCATTATGTTATGGTGCTCCTTGCCTGAAGTTGCTGCCATGCCCTGGACTTCCCAGCCTCCAGAACCCAGAGCCACATAAGCTCCATTTCTTTCTAAGTTACCCGGTTTCAGGTACTCTGTTAGAGAAACCGAAGGCAGACAACTTAGATGCATACTTCACACAGCAGTTTTATTTCCTTATTTTTAAAGTGAAGGGGTGAATATGTAAGCCAGCAACAATGGAATGGAACTAGAAAGGGTCAAGTTCATCCTCTCTACTTTCAACCAACATTTGTGGGGTACTTGCTATGGGGCTGGCACCCTTATATACACTTTAGGGGTTTAAATTTATTATTGTGTCTGTGTGCATGATGTGTGTGGGGAGGGCACACATGCCACAGCACATGCATTGAGGTCAGAGAAGAACTATATAGAGTTGATTCTCTCCATCCACCTTTAAGCAGGCTTTGAGGGTTGAACTCAGGTCTCCGGGCTTGTGAGGCAAGAGCTTTTTACCCACAGCCCCATAACCACGGTTTAATGGAAGCCCAGCCTGTGGATATACTGATAATAACTTGCCACACAGGGGCTACACTGCACAGGCTCCGTTCACAGCATGTATCATGTGAACCATGTGAATGGTACCCCTTGCCACTGTGCCACTGGGACATTGCACTGCAACCATTCGACAGCCATACACCAGTCAGATCCCTGCAGGGGCTTCTGGGAACACCCACACAAAGGACTCTTCTGGGAAGAGTCCACAACCTGCACTGGCTCTCAAGGCATCCAGAGCCCAAAAGAGAGACAGAGAATCATTACAAAACGTACAAATGCAACAGCAAAGGAGAGCAGAAGGGCCTCGGAGGGTGAGGCCAGGCCCCAGTTCTTAGAGACTCGTCAAAGCCCCTCTCCTCTCTCGTCACCTCTAGTCTGTCAGGCTCAAACAACAGCATACGGTTGGTGCCCTCTACCCATGGGGATAAATTCCCACACACCAGTGGATGCCTGAGACCAGAGCGGTCCCGGACCTAATGTACAGAACTCTTCATATCCTGGCTCCTAGAACTGCCGCTCTACCACTTCAGGTAGCTTTCATTTTTGTTAATAAAAGAAAGAATGTGGCACCCTCCTCTTCTTCCTTCTCCTTCTCTCTCTTCCTCCTTGTTTCCCCCCTTCTCTCTTCCCTCCCTTTCTCCTTTCCCTCCCTTCCTTTTGTGAGATGGGCTCATGCTCTATAACCCATGATGACCTAGAACTTTCTCTGTGACCCATGACGGGCCTTGACTGGCAACCCTCTTAGCTCTGCCTGACAGCTGACGTTCCAGGCATGCGTCACCATGCCCAGCTACACTCCTCTCTTTACTCAAGCCAGTTTGCACTGTGGAAATACAGCTTAGATCTTCATTCTGGACAGGACGGCAGAAAAGCTAATGCTTTTCCAAAGCCTGTGCCATGTTGGAGGGTTCAGAGGAGCATTCAGTAGATGATTAAGCAATACTTTAATGAATGCTTTTTGGGTTGCTTTGCTTTGCTTTGGGTTTTTGGTGATGCTGGTAGCCAAGCCTAGGGCCTCCTACATGTTAGCCAAGCACACTAGTACTAAGACATACCTTGAGGTTTATGATAAATATTCTTTTGTTTTGTTTCTCAAGATGGTTTTTCTGTGTAGCCCTGGCTGTCCTCGAACTTGTGACCAGGCAGGCCTCGAACTTGGAGATCTACCTGCCTCTGCCTCCCGAGTGTTGTGATTAAAGGTGTGCACCACCACCGCCCAGATATGATAAATGTTCTTAATGTCCATATGCCCATAATAAGGATGACTACGTGCATCTTATAATACACAACTCCTATTCTTCCTTCAAAACCCACCCAGGTCCAACTTCTCTATTTTCCTGGAGATTCTGTCATGGGCTAATGTTGGGTGCTGAGCTCTCCACGCATATTAGTTGAATGTCAAAACTCTAAGCCTATGTTTCACATTTACTAACCCACTGGACAGGCTCTTATTCTCAAAAATCCTCTATATCCAATATGCCTGCAGCACAAACAGAAGCATAGCAATGAAACTTAAAGCAGCAGCTGAGACTGCCCCCTAAAGGTGGTATGAAACAGAACAACAAGAAGAAAACAAGGTTTCTCCTGCCGTCTCCTACAGACTCCTCAGGGCAAGCAAACAAAGGTGTTGGACTAACTCAGGCTGCCATTGCCTCCCAGCTATGCATCACAGCTACCTGTTAACCGGACCTGGAGATTTCACACTTGGCTCAGGAGTTACAGTATCCACGCAGATCTGGAATCCGGGGTTTCCTCCAGGACTCCATACCTCAGGATACTGTATTTTTATGGGGGGGAAAATCTTCCCTATAGCCATCTGAGGAATCATTTTCAACCCACATCTGATAGAAAAAAATTCATGTTTATTTATTTATTTTTTTTAGTCTCAGAAAAGTTCTCTTGTAAAATTGTCACATGGATTATAAATTACCTTCTAGTCTGGTGAAGGCAGAGGATTTAAAAACCTTCAGTGAGTTTATTTTAAAGGGAATCTTCTATCAGAGCTGTAAGTGGAAAATATAAGCACCCCATAAACAGAAGGCAACTGTGGGTATAAATACAGACCTGCTTAAACCGGACCCTCTAGGCAAGACACCCCACTCACACACCAACGCCCTGCCCATGCAGGGTGGAGCTAACTCCCATTCACAAATCCACGCATTCTTCAATATTCTACAAGAACCTACTTTGGCCTGGTGTGCATCTAAGGTGTTGGGATAGAGCAGCAGCAGTTGGGGCTCACAGTTCAGAGGGGGAGGCAGTGAGCAGGAGTGCCGGCAGGCAGGAGGGCTGTTTCTGCAAGTGGCTCAAGAAGGCCTCTTCGGAGGCTGGAGAGGTGGCTCAGTGGTTAGACAGCACACTCTCTTCCAGAGCACCCAAGTTCCATTCTTTGCATCCATATCAGGCAGTTCACAACTACTTGTAACTCTGGCCCCAGGGGAATCCAATGCCCTCTACTGGTCCTGAAGGACACTACACTTTGGTGCACAAGTCCCTCACACAGACACATACTATAAAATAAAAATTTAAAAAATTTAAATGTTTTTTAAGAAAGAAAGCCTCTTTGGTGAGATGACCTATAAGAAGTTGACACTGAAGGTCTCTGGAAAAGTAGGCATCTAGGTGGTGGGATGCAGATGCTGTCAGACAGGAACATGACAAGGGCCAGTGAGACAGGTAGGGTAGGTAACAGCAGGTGGCCAGACCAGAAGAAGCCAGACTCAGGCCTCCATGAAGCTCACGAGGAAGCCCAGGACCTTATGCTGAGGTGGCCAGGAAGCTGTTGGAGGGTTTGACAGACTTGACATTCTGGCACCCAGTCCTGAGTTGGTAAGGACCTGCAGTTGAGGCCAAAGTTCCCAGCAGTGCTCTGGAGGGAGGGAGGGAACTCAGGCTTGCACTGAACACAGCCTTTGACTGCCAAGGAAGGAGGGCTACTTTTGCATCCCTGCACTGACATTCCAGTGAGACTTTTATAGTGATGCTTTTATAGTTCACGTCCTAAAGCTTTGGAGTCCTGCTGGAATGCTCCCTTGGCCTGATGGGGAAGAAAGATGACCAGGGTGGCAATGTCCCTCTCTAGACTCCCATCTTAGTCTCCACCTGCCTTGCCGGCACCCCAATACTTTCCCAGTCAGGGACTCTATCAGAAGACAATCTTGAGCACTCCTAGCCCACCCTGGGGGCCACCACCAGACCTTAAAGCAAGGAGAAATGGGGGAGGGCATTCCTATTAACCCTACCACTGTTGCCCGTGCTTCTCTTCCAGCCAGGCATCAGGCTGGAGACAGAGATTAATGCCAGTCATGTGCTGCCAGCACTCTCCGTGGGCCTCATTCCATCTTCCCACTACACCCATGAGCCATATATCCTTCTGGCCATTTTTCAGGGAAGTCTGCTCTACTCTCCAGACTGCTGCCCTTGCTGCCTCTCCTACCTAGAATGCCCTCCACAGGAAGTGTGAGCTTGCTTGGTGAGCAGCTCTTCTAGGCTGTTTCCTATGACCCCAGTCTTTTGACCCACCCCATCCTTCCAGCCTGGTGGTTCTCATTCTAAATATCTGTTCATTCTCCTATGGCTTCACCTTATGGATGCCCAACTCCAAGGACAGAGGTGGTCCTCACAGGCTCAGCGCTCTATCTTTCAGTGTGGGCTGCTGGTTCCTGGCATATACAAGGAGCTGACAGAGTATTTGTGGAAAGGAAGGAAGGAGGAGGAAGAAGAGGAAAGAGAGGAAGATAAGATAAAAGCCTGTTTGCAGAGATCTGAGAGGTGGAAACAGGAACAATTGCTCCCATGCAATGTGGTAGTAACACAAGGTGCTTGTGCCATGCAGCAGTAAGCAGAATGCAGAGCCTGGCATTGCCTATGGTGGTTTGGTGGGAGCCCATGGCACTGAGTCCAAAAGGAACTCACTAGGTGAGGAAAGTGGGGTGGAAGGGCATGCAGGAAAGAACAGTGCATGTGAAAGCACAATGTGAAGAGACCCTGGGGTCCATCTTGGAGCAGGGATGGAACATGGTCAGAACATGCTATTTGACCACAGAGACAGTGAGAGCCCTGGCCTTCTGACATGGAAGCATGCTTGAAGACTATGGTTAACCAATGGCAGGTGCCAAGATCTTGTGCACATCTAGGGGAAAGCACTAGGACCTGGGGACCCACACTAGATTTAGGCTCAAAACCAATCATTGGCACCCAAATCCCAGCTACTCTGGAGGCTGAGGCAGAGGTATCATGAGTTTGAGTCCAGCCTGGGCAATGTAACAAGACCTTACCTCAAAATAAACTAAGAAGGGCTAGACAAGTAATTCAGTGGTAGACAATAGCTTACCACGTGGGAAGTCTGTGGTTTGAGCCCTAGAAGCACAAAACACTCCAAAAAAAGATAGCACCAGCTTTCATATGAAGTAATACCTATCCGAGACTATAAATGTGGCAGGTCAGTCTTTCCCTTCTTTGTCCGCTGACCTGCCTGCAAATTAGGAACTTCCTTTATGGAACTGGTTGTCTGTCAGGGAAGACAGACAATCTACTTCCCACATCCACACACCAATGCATGCATCAATGTGAGACAACATTACCAGTGACTTGGAAAGGAGAGGTGACTATATGGGGGTCTAAGGAGCTTCTTGCTGGTGAAAGCTGTGTCTGAGCGGGCTAGTTGGTATGTGTGGAGAAGAGGGTCTTAACAATCCAGACCAAGACCACAGGTGAGCAAGAACACTTAGAAGGAACAGGGGCACCCAAGGGCCTGCCACCATGAGGACAAAGTTGCAAAGTATGTCACAGGACTGAGAGTAGCAGACTACAAGGACCATGTGACCAAAGCAAGGACAATTGCCCTTAATACCAACCTAAGAGGAAGCCATAGAGGGCTTGCCTGAGTAGAGGGTAGGAGTGTTAGGAAGCCTTGGGGGTACTGGGTGCAGGCAGAGGTTATCCTACACTCAGACAGGTGTTAGAGGCCTGCAGGAGGTGGAAGGGACTTTTCTGACCAAGGCCTAGGAACAGAAGTGGGAGGGGATGTTATCAAACTTGGGGTCCTAAGATAGTTTGTGATTCCTCCTTGACCTTGAGGCTCCTAGGACAGGCCCGAGACTTATTACATCAAAGGCTGCCCTCCAGTGCATTTCATGGTTAATCCTGATTTAGCCAGGATTTCCCACAATGACCCAGATTCAAATGTCCACTCATAAGTCCCTAAAATGCAATTAACTCCTCAGACCATGGTCTCCAATTTTTAATCTGAAATATAGTTGCCATGGAGGTGTATATCACAAAGGCCCCAGTTCCTGGATCTACATTTGATATTTGAGGGGCCGGGCTTGCGGGAAGCAGGACCGTGGGCTGTGAGGCCTGCTTAAAAATGGCAGCAGGCTGACAGGAAGAAGCTGGCTGTGCACACTGAGAGGGGTGGCTACGGTTCTGCTGTTGGTGTGTGTGTGTGTGTGTGTGTGTGTGTGTGTGTGTGTGTGTGCGCGTGTGTGTTCCTGGGTGGGCATGTACACATGAAGGCAGGTGTCAAGGAAGTCAGTGCTGTGAGACCCCCTGGAGCTGGTGTTACAGGAGGAAAGGAAGGAACTGGAGAGTCTCCAAAATTGACAGTTCCCTCCAGAGGTAGAATCTTAAAAGTGGAAGAATCATTCTCCACCATAGGTTTTTGTTTTCTTTTGAGATAGGGTATCACTATGTAACCTTAGCTGGCCTGGAGCTCTCTATATAGATCAGGCTGGACTTGAACTCACAGAGATCCGCCTGCCTTTGCCTCATGAATAGTGGTGTTAAAGGTATGTGTCTACCTTCGTTTTTGAAACATGAAGCTCACCATTTCAGCTAGACTGACTGGCAAGCAAGTCCCAGGGAACCTCCTGTCTCTGCACCCTTGGGCACCGGGGTTACAGAAGCACACCACATGCCTGATTTTTACATGTGTGGTGGAGATTCAAACACTGGTCCTCAAATTTGCACTTTTCCCACGAAGTCATCTCCTCAGCCGACATAATTTTTTTAAGATGCCAACTTTCCTTTTCACACAGGAAGCGACTGGGCAGACTATCTCATGGAAAGCAGCTGGGGTAGGATTGAGTCTGCCTCTCAGAAAGGGACTGCCATCGCACCTTCAAATCAGGCAGCCTGGAGAGTGACAATCACAGCCTGAGGCTGTGCACCAACCCTTGAAAGTGTTGTTGTCACAGTGGCAGCATAGAATGGTATCTATCAGGTTGGTACCAGAAGGCAGGATGTGGAACATCAGCAGGGGATAAGGGAACTGGTGACAGGGTAGTTGGCCTGCTCTAATCAAAATAGTGCTTCCTAACGTGCTACTGGCCTGTTACCAAAGGGGTGGCTGCAAGCTGGAGAGGCAGTCTAGGAATGGCAGAAGCTGGCAGGAAAGAAGTCAGGCTTGCAGGCTGCTCTGCCTTCAGAAAGGAAGGACTCAGGGTCTGTCTGGCCCCAAGGTAGTGTTTATCCTGCAAGGAACATAAGCTTATGGGTGGGAGCAGCCCAGCACCTTCATGACCTCTGGACCTCCTGTTCACTCCATCTAACAGGAAGGAACAAGGTCTTTATAAGAGCCTGCTCTCAACCAGATGAGTGAGTCCTTTGCTGTACCCCTGGCAGCTCACACAGGCACTCAAGGAACAAAGGAGTAGAATCCATTGAAATAGGAAAAACAAAACCCTATATTGCTTGATCTGCTGGGACTGGGCCTTTCTATTCCCCAGAAACCAACTGAAAAAGACTCAGGTACCCTAGGAAAAAGTACCAAAGGCTAGGTGAAAACACCCTGATGTCCTCCAGAGGGGACAGCTAAACTTTCTCTGCAGTATGTCTGTCCCTGTTAGTCCTCTTTGTTTGTTTGATTTTTGAGACAGGGTTTCCCTCTGTGGCCCCGAGTTGGCCTAGAACTCACGATGTAGCCCAGGCTAGCTTTTGCTTCAGCTTCTCAAGTGCGGGGATTACGGTTATGAGCCACCATGCCCTGTTTTTAGATGAAAGTTATCTTTTTAAAAATTCAGCAAATATTTTGCCCTTTTATAATCTGTTCAAAAACATGAGCCAAAAGCCACCTAGGATAGGTTTGAAGCAGAGTTCATTCAGGCAGTGAGGACAAATCACAACTTGCAGCACACACTATAAAACAGTGCTTTCAGAGGGACACTGTCCATGCTAAACACCAAGTCCAGACCACCACAAATGCTACACCTACTTTGTGGGCCACTCAGCCCTGCACACACATGGAGAAAAGTCTAGAAGAACACATGCCAGGTTTCAGTGGCAACAGTTACTCCAGGAGGGGTTAGGGAAGGATGGGAAAAGTGATCAGCATTTCAGCCTGGTGAACAGTGAGTTTTTATCCGTAAGGAGGCTAGCTAGTTTCATGCAGTATTTGAATAACAAGTCAAATCACCCTCTCTCCTCCAAAATAAGTAAATAAGTAAATAGGGTCAGTGGCTCTTCTGTTCAGATAGCCTGCAGAGTACCATTGCTGTGCCCTCTGCAATGGTAAGATGGAGACGCCCATACCCTGCTCCGGGCCACCTCCTGCCATTCCCTCGAAACCTCTCCCACCTTTAGTTGACTGCTCAAGACTTCCACTCCTTCCATTTCCTCTCATCTTATTCTCTCCCACCTATACCTACCCAACAACACAGCCACCAACCCCTTCCCAGCACCCACCAATGCTGCCCCCAAACAGCCACCACAGTGGCTGGGACCCCACAGTGGCTCACCTGGGTCCACTGCTCTAGCCCATTCTGTTCCCTCTGCAGTTCTCTTGTTTCCCAGAGACCTTTTGGTTTATCACTTCCTTCCTCTAAGCTCATTCTTCAATTGGGACTTCCTCAAGGCCTGACCTAACAACTTCTGCACTCCATGTTGCTTCCACCCCACTTTGTTTTTTCTGATGCCCTTCATATTTTATTTATTGCTCAGAGTCTGCCTCCAATCATGAGGGCATATATCCAAGAATACATCTGTTTCCTAGACGAGTGCCTAGCACATAGCGGGCACTCAGCACATACATTTGGTAATGAATGAATGAATGAATGGATGGATGGATGAATGAATGGACGATCTTCACTATGAAGCCCAGACCACATAAGTGGCCACATCAACCCTGTGTGCTGTCCTCTCTTCAACAGAGGACTGACTGCTTGTGGCCCCTGAGCTCTTGCTTACAGCTGGGCTGAATCTGTTCTCCTGATCCCCCTTTCCACCCACTAATGCTGCTTCAGTGACATCTCTTTCTGAGGTCCCCGTGCTGCAGGCCAAAGCTTTCTTCCCTGGACCCGGGCCTTTTCCCCACCATGGCATGGTTAATAGGGTCCATTGCTCTGTGATGGGCGGAGGATTTGCCAAGGGCTTTGCATGCGTTAGGTCACCGGATCATCCCAACTGTAAAGCAGCCATTGTTATTCTCTCTGTTTTCCAGTTGTAGAAGCGGGGAGGCAGAGTGTGAGCTGGAGCCTAGCCTCACCGACTCCAAGGTCTAGGATGGGAATTTTACATCAGTGCCTCCATGACACTGGAAGTCCTGAGACTTCCGCAAAGACAAGGTGCCAAGCAAGCTCCAGAAAGAAATGACCATGGCTCCCACTGAGCACAAATGACAGGGGCTGATGTCACAGGCCTCAGGTATTGGTTAGCCCTCCCTGACACCACAGCTAGCCTGAGGACCTTTCATTTGTCAAACTAAAACAAACAGCTGGACTGTGGACTCACCCTGTCCTGTCAGTCACAAGGTCACAGCCTAAGATTCCTGGAAGCCAGGTCAGGACCTGTGACCATGTTGCTGGCTGTGGGTGGCCCAGGAGCAACAGACACCAGAGTGAGCCAATAATCCTGGGAAGTTTAGATTAGAAGGCCTAAGAAGCTGATATTCTCTCTCTCTCTCTCTCTCTCTCTCTCTCTCTCTCTCTCTCTCTCTCTCTCTCTCTCCCTCCCTCCCTCCCTCCCTCCCTCCCTCCCTCCCTCCCTCCCTCCTTGCTTTATTCCCTCCCTCCATCAATATGTAGCCCTGATCTTCCTGCCTGTGCCTCCTGGGTGCTGGGATTAGAGCCTGGCTACTCTCATGAAAGGAGTAAACGAATTTAGAAGTCACTGAATTTTCTGCCAAATGAACTAAGAAATCAGGAAAGCTAAGTTAGTCACGGTGGTGCCTTCCTGTAATCCCAGCACTTGGAAGGATGAGGCAGGAGGATTAGATGAGTTTAAGGTCCATCTGGGCTACAGAGTAAGTACCAGTGAGGTCTAGATGGCAAGACCTTGTCTCAAGAGAAAAAGGGAAAATGAGAGATAAGAAAGTAAGCCAGAAAGCTGGCTGGCCCCAAGCATGAAGAAGGCTGCAGTAAGACTGAGCTATCAAAATAAGAGCTGCAGAGAGATGGTGTCCTGGGAGCCTGCAGTCCATCTGCTCATGACCTCACACACCCTGCTCTGGGCTTCTGAGAGCCACCCCTCTTCAGAGCCTTGCATTGTCGTGCCCAGTCCCCTTTTGCACCTCCAGATAGTGTTATTATTATTTTTTAATCCAAGTCCTGAGTAACACAATACTTAGCAAAAGTACCGTAAGAAATACCAGCATTACATGGAAAACACTTACCTCAGTGCCTAGCCATGGTAAATAACACCCACCATGTGGCTGCTAATATTATCATAATCAAGCCACGAGGACATACTATTACAGGAACTGGACAAATTAATCATCTTATCTAGCCATCTAAATTACTCTTCCTAGGAAGGGTGGCATGCCATGGGACTTTGTCCTTGGTCCCATCCCAGGCCATAATTTTGTCAATGGCTGTTAGAGGCTGTTCATAAAGTCTGAGGATGACAAACAAAAGAAATGGGTGATGGAATATCAGTTCAGGACAATTTTGACAGGTTAGAGATGAACTGAGGAAGGTTAGAGATAGATTGCACTGGGAAGGGAAAGACCCCAGACGAGGAGAGGCACTGGGAGGGGAAGCAGGACTGAAGGAAAGCACACAGGGAAGAAAGAAGACAGGGCTTGAAGTCAACAGCACGGGGGCTGGGGGATGGCTCAGACACCAAGTACCTGCTGCACAGCAGAAGGACCTGAATTCCGATTCCTAGCACAAATGTAAAAACCAGCCATGGCTGTGCAGGGCTGCAAGCCCAGTACTGGGATAGGGAGTGCAAAAACATATGGATCCTTGGAGCTCATTAGCTAAATAGCTAACGACGACGAGCTTCAGGTTCAGTGAGAGACCCTGTCTCAAAAAATAAGATGGTGAGATCTAGAGAAAAGACAGGCAATCAAGGTACATATTTACAATCATCCAACGTCCAGGAAAACAACAGGAAGATGAGGGGCCAATTTAATAATCATGAAAAATAACCAGAGAAAAACATAGTGATGTAAACAGAACCCTTATGACATACTTAAGCTATATCCAATGGCACATAACTGTCCTGTTTGTTTTTCTGGTAATTTAAGGCCAAGACAGAAGGATCCTAAGTTGTGAGACCCTTTCTGGAAAGAAGTCAATAAATAAATTAATTAATAAGAAGCAAAACAACCCAATAACAATATTTATTATGACCAGAAGGATAAAGGGGGAGGTTTGAATCAGATGAGCTTTTATAGTTTCTTGTTAGAAGTGAAAATTAAGTTTTTCTCATAAGGCTATTGGCAGTTTTACCACAAAAGCCAAGTGAATCCTATTATTTAGGCTAAAGGCCTGCAAATGTCAATCAGATTAAAACTGGCCAGCCACATATTTTTATAAATAAAGTTGTATTGGAACACAGTCACACTCATTAAGGCTGCTTTGTATTTAGTGACAGAATTGAGTAACTGAGGGGTGTGGTGGCACATACCTTTAATTCTAGCACTTGAGAGGCAGAGGTAGGCAGATCTCTTTGAGTTTGAGGCCAGTCTGATCTACAGAGTGAGTTCCAGGACAGCCAGGTTTATGTAAAGAAACCCTGTCCAAAAAAAAAAAAAAAAAAAAAAAAGAGTAACACAGACTATATATGCACATAAACATAAACATTAAAATGTTTATTTTCTGGCCCTTTTAAAAAAACAAAGGTTGGTAATGCCTGGTTTAGGGCATTCTTAATTGGATTTTCTGTTATTTGCGACCAAATATACTTTTGACTGAACAATAAAGAAACACTTAAACAAACGAAGCTCTGGAAAGATGAACATCTGAGCCAGGTGTGTTGGTATATATGTACAACCTAGCACTTCAAAGGCTGAAGTAGGTTTGGGGCACATAGTGAGTTCAAGGTTATCTTGAGCAACAGAGTGAAATTCTATCTCAAAAAGAAAAGAAAAGAAAAAAAACTAGTTGATCAAACTGCTAATAGTTAGAAAGAGAATGAGATGAGGAGTACACTGGATGTGGTAGGGAGTATATGCATGGGGGTGGGGGTGGGGGGCAGAGGATGCCAGGTGTCTTAAACCACTTTCCCTTCAGGCAGAGTCTCTCACTGAACCTCAAGTCAACACTTCAGTGAGGCTAGATGTCCAAACAGTCCTCCGGATCTGCTCGTCTCTCCCCACAATGCTTAGGTTATAACACATGTGAACATTTACATGGGTGTTGGGGGCTCAAACTCAAGTCCTCATACTTGTACAGCAAGCTCTCTTACCCACTGGGACACCTCCTCAGCACCAGGGGGTATATTTAGGTAATATACAAAGGACACATTTTTAGTAATGACATTCTATTCTAATTACTTTGCAACTTGAATTATCTAAGAAAAACTGAAGGTCTACTTCACAATGGTAAGGAATAAACTTCTAGTACATAAAATACACACACAGAGAGAGAGAGAGAGAAAGACAGAGAGAGAGAGAGAGAGAGAGAGAGAAGAGAGAGAGAGAGAGAGAGAGATGAACTTTATAGATACATTTAAAAGAAAAACCAGACATAAAAATTACATACATTGTGATTTGTCTTATATGATGTTCAAACAGGCAAAATTGTCCAGGTCATGGTTACTTTGGAGAAATGTTAGCTGAGAAGGTTCATGAAGAAGTCTTCTGGGCACTAGGTGTGTTCTCTATTTTGATGTAGGTAGTGCGAATATGGGTGCATTTACACAAAAGTTCATAGAAGGGATGTCTATTTCATTATACATAAATTATACTTCAATCAGTAAAATGGTTAAGGCTGGAGGGAGAGAGATGGCTCAGCAGTTAAGAGCACTTGCTGCTTGTGCAGAAGACCTGGGTTCAATTCCCAGCACCCACATGGCAGCTCACAACCATCTATAACTCCAGTTTCAGGGGATTTGATGCCCTTTTCTGTCTTCTTTGGGTACCAGGGATACACATGGTGTATAAACACCCATATATATAACAACATAAAATACAAAATTTTTAAATTAGGGTGTATAATGGAAGATAGACATTTTCCAACTATCTCTAATTAAATGATGAGATGGTCCAAAAAGTTCTTAAGTATTTGTAATCCTGTAGGGAAAATGCTTGAAGAAAATACAAAAACAAGTAAGATCGAGGCTGACAAGATGGCTTGGTGGACAAAGATGCCTGCTACCAAGCTTAAGGAACTGGGTTTGGATCTACTGGATTCACATATGGTAGATGGAGAAAACCACCTCCTGCAATGGTGTCCTCAGACCTCCACATGTGCCCCATGGCATGAACATGCATGAAGACATAAATAATAAGACATACAAATAAATGAACATAATTAAAAATATTTTAAAACAAGATTGATTAGGTAGTAAAATAGAGTCATTTTTATAGTTTTATATATGTTTCTCTACAATCAGCATTCATTAGTTTAAGAATCTTGAGCCAGTAGTGGTGGCACACGCCTTTAATCTCAGCACTCAGGAGGCAGAGGCAGGATCTCTTCGAGTTCAAGGCCAGCCTGGGCTATAAAGCTAGTTCCAGGACAACCAGGGCTACACAGAGAAACCCTGTCTTGAAAAACTAAAAAACCAAAACCAACCAACCAAACAAAAGAATCTTAGAAAAAGACTAAAAATGTATGTAGATGGTGCAGGCTTCTACAGGTGTCCTCAGTATGCCCACTTCTCCTGTTCCAACTCCACTGATGCCAGTCAATAGAGAGTTAGGTCAGAAGAAAGAAACTGAAAACACAGAGTTTGCAGATTCTGTTTTGAGAACTCTACATATATTATCCCCTCAATTATCTCTACAACTCCACAAGGAGGTAAATGGCACCTCCATTCTGTAGAGAAAGAAACTGAGGCACAGAGAGGTTATAAACATCCAGAGATGGCATAGCTATTAAGTGGTACGGCTGGGATGCAAACCTTGGCCGTGTGACCCACCCAGACCCTGACCTGGATTGCTCTGCCATGCCAACTCTTTCCATCAGTCAGACATGAGTGGCCTGAGGATGCTGTCTTAGAAGTGTTAGATTTCTCTATTGGGGGAAGCAGATGAATTCCTGACTGGGTGTGTACTGTTGATATGAACATGCCCATCTCAAAGAGCCCAATACCTCAGACCCATGAAAATGGCAAGGTCTTCCTCAGGTCAGGCTCAGGAGAATGGCAAAGGCTGTCCAGAGTACAAATGTTGACTGTTTATAGAGAGTATCAACCATAGCTTCCTCCTCTCAGATGACTGCAGCCTGAGACTAGTTCCATACAGAGACCCTTAATACAGCCTGACAGTTGCTTCCAGAACATTCACACAGCACTGGAGATTGTAAGCCATCTAGAGATGACGTAAGTCTACAATGTGTAGGTTGCACACAAATGCCAAACACAGCCTGAGCTTCTCATATCCATGGGGTCCCTGGAAGCAACTTCTGTAGAGACTGTGTGATGGGGAGATACACAATGACTTTAATGGCCTCTGATCAGAACCCACTGCGGTTAACTACTCCTTTGGTTGGGAGAGGTATGAGATCAAAAACATCTGAGTCTTACGCCATCTGGCCATTGCCACCTCTGCCCTCTGACCTGTCCAGACAGTGGATACAGGCCAGGGTCCTTATTGCAGCTATGAGCCTACAATAAGGTCAGGGGGAAAGGAGAAAAGGTGGCATGGAAGAGAGCCAGCTTGTGGCCAGAGTTGGGCTGGGCCTGGTGTTTCTCCCACCTCCCATGCATCACTAGGAGAGGAAGGCCTGCTGAGCACCATTCTACATACAGAGACAGATGCTAAGAATGTGCCCTAAAAGGCCTCCTGCTGGCACCTCTTTCTCTGGCAGCACAATGTAGCACACTGGCTTGGCTCTACACCTGCTAGGCTACCTGACTTCCCACATGGAAGAGCAGGACAACACTGCTGAGTACAGTGAGTGGAGACGTCACTTGGTGTCTGTCAGCTCTATTACTCCTGTTGCAAAGTGACCATGTGCTTGATGGCTTTTTCCTGCCCACTATATTTTTTCTGGTCTTCTGTGATACTAAACTGATTTCCTTTTGGGAAGTTATCCCTTTCTAACTATGTAAACGTGGGACTCCTCACTCCTCGTTTGTGACCTGGCTGATGGGTCTCAGTCTGGGCACTCGACTTGGCTGACTCCCAGACCGCCAGAACTGCTGACAGTGAAGGCACTGGCAGGAAGGAGGAGGGTAAGGTGAGGGAAAGCAGCACCCTCCACTTTCTCAGGGCTACAGTAAGTCAGGTACTGTTCCTGGTTCCCAGTTTGGCTGGTACCGCTTCCATCACCATCTTACATATGAAACAACTAAGGCTCCATGGTGTCCAAGCTTCCTGAGCAATGGAGGAGCCAGAACTCATTGCCAGGCTCTCTGATTCCAGCCCTTGGCACAGACTTACTGGCCTTTATGCAGTGAGCCTAGGGTAGCTGGCAGCCACCTTGCTACAGACAGGGAATTGTATGCATGAAGAGGGATTGCCATAGGAAAAGGAGGTGTCCAGAGGAACTGAGTCTGAACACTTGGATGCAGCTATACCTGATTATGCTGGCTAGTTTTACAGCAACTTGACAAAAGCTAGAGTCCTTTAGAAAGAGGAAATCACATTTGAAAAAATGCCCCAACTAGATTGGCCTGTGGGAAAGCCTGAGGTCAAATTTTTTATTGATGTTTGATGTGGAAGGGCCCAGCCCACTGTAGGTGGTACCACCCTTGGGCTGGTGGCCCTGGGTGCTGTAAGAAAGCAGGCCGGGCAAGCCACAAGGAGCAAGCTAGTAAGCAGCACCATGAGTTCTGCATCAGCTCCTGCCTCCAGGTTCCTGCCCCACTTGAGTTCCTGCCCTGACTGCCTTCAGTGATGAACTGTGATGTGGAAGAGTAAGGGAAGTAAACCCTCTCCACTCCAAGTTGCTTTTTGTCATGATGTCTCATCACAGCAACAGAAACCCTAACCCAGACACTGATGTTGCCTACTTCTGAAGTTTTCAGCAATGTGAGGCTGCAATTTCCCCTTTTTCAATGAAGCTAGTGTAAGGACTTCTATTACTCACGCAGGGCCCAGGGCAACACAGACTATGAATCCTAGTAAGGTTGAAGCCACTGCTTTTGTCAGACCTAGATGACCAGAGTGTAACAGCACAGACGGGGAAGCAAGTGTCCTCACATCAGGGGTGCCAGCAGGACCAGGGCCATGCGGCTGTTGCCCACTCAGGGGTAAAAGCTGCTTCCATCCTGGAGCCATCTTTCCTGAGGCACTTGCAGGTGCCACCTTTCCTTAGATGGTACCATTCTCATTTCTAATAACATTCTCTATTCCACACACTGCTTTTTCCAAGGGGAGGGAGGAGGCAAGCGTTACAGGCAATTTCATGCCTCAGATCTGAGGATAGAGGAGACTTTGATGATGCTCTGTACAAGGGCACATTGCTTATCCAAAACAGACTCTTTCTGCTCAGAAATTGCAGCTCTCTGAGGGGTTTTTTCCTAGAGTTTAATCTTCTTCTAGGAGCTTAGCTGATACCAGAAAGGTTTTATACATGTCAATCTCCTTCCTGGCATTTTATCAGAAATTGATTCTCTCTGCTGCTTGGCACATGAGTCTTGGCCTTGCCCTTGTTCAACTAGGGTTTGGGAGGCTGGGTTTTTAGATATATCTCTGCAGCTCCCAGGGGTCTCAGGGCATCTGGGGGTTCAGAGGTAAGGCAAATCCTACAGGAAGGATTATGGCTGCTCTCTGGTGGTACATGGTAACAAACACTGGGCTCATCTCTCTCCCAGAAAGACTTCTACTCTATCTTTTGGCTTTGAAACAATTTTCCACAATTATTTGTGTGGGGGGAGGGTGGGAGTGTGTATAGGTCACGGGGAAAACTGTGGTAGTCCATCCTCTCTTTCTACCATATGGGTTTCAGAGATTGAACTCAGGTCATCATGATTAGCAATAAGTGCCTTTAACCATCCGGCCAGCCCGGCATCTTGGCTTTGAGGGCATTTGCCTTCCAAACATGCTCCTTCCCCCTGTAAGCCCTAAACTATAATCTTCAACATCTATGGAGATCTGGGGATGTACAGACATGGCTTAAAGCACTTCATCCCCTGGACCCTACAGAATACATATCAACCCTATGGTACCAATTCTGTATCATCCCTACCCTAGAGAGGGAGCTGTGGAGTCAAAGAGGCTGAATTACTTGAGCGACAGAGTGAACCTAGAACCCTGAGCCCCTCCTGCAGTGGTCACAGGCTTCCTACCTTGCTGCATGACTTGCTTGCCCTGTTTAAAGTCCCAAGGGCCACTGCTGGCCAATTTCTCAAAATCTGCAGAGACCAGGACCTCACAGTGCAGAAAGATGGACAATGCTAATTTCACACTGGGAATGCATTTGGCAGTTGAATCCAAAATGGGATTTCATTCTTCTCGGCCCAGAAATCAGAACTCAAAGGTTTCCTTCCTGCCAGAGTGAGCATTTGGAGAGGCCACTATCACAGCAGGCTCTAGTGACACAGCGGGCACTCTCCTTGCTCACTCCTTCTTTTCCCTTTCAAGTGTTTTCTTCCTCCTCCTCCTCCTCCTCCTCCTCCTCCTCCTCCTCCTCCTCCTCCTCCTCTTCCTTTTGTGCTACTGATCAAACCAGGAGGCATGCACATGCAAGGCAAGCACTCTCTCCCTGGGCCTCAACCCTAGTATAAACACTCCCCCGACCCCCAAAGACAAGATCTTACATGCATGAGAGAGGACGGACAGCTCTTAGTCACCCAGAAGACCAAGTTGCAAGGATGCTAAGAATTAAATCCGAGAAGGAAGGAGGTGTGTGTTGCTGGACGGTTGGTGGCACTGGGATCCTACGAGAAGACTTGCTACTCTCACTGAGCTAAGAGCTAAGAGATGGCTCCCAAAAGTGAGCTTCTAGACATGCCTGCAAGTCCTTCTCAAGCAAACTGTCCTGTTGCCATCCACAAGGAGACAAGTAGCCTGGAGAAGCTTGGGGTGGCCCATCAAGGGCTGGATGAGGCAGTGCTGCCAAAGCCAGCCACACTTGACTCTGGTCAGCAATCAAGAACGCTGTCCTTATCGAGACCATGACTGGAAAGAGTACAGAGACAACTAGTCAAACTAGTGGAGACACATGAACTGTGGACCAATAGCTGGAACTGGACCAGGACTTCTGGATAAGTAAGAAAGTTGTTTAGCTTGAACTGTTTAGGGGGCCTCCAGGCAGTGAGACTGGGACCTATCTTTAGTTGCATGAGCCAGCTTTTTGGAGCCTGGGGCCTATGCTGAGACACTTTGCTCAGCCTTGGTGCAGGGAGGAGGGGCTTGGACCTGCCTCAACTGAATGTACCAGGCTCTGCTGACTCCCCAGGGGAGACCTTGCCCTGGAGGAAGTGGGAATGGGGGTAGGTTGGGGGAAAGGCTGGGGGGTGGGAGGAGGGAAGACAGGGGACTCTGTGGTTGATATGTAAAACGAATAGAAAATCTCTTAATAAAAAGAAGAAAAAAAAAAGAACGCTGCCCTTTTCATGCACTATTAGCAGACGGACTGGAAATGTTGTTTCAATAAAGCACATACCCTTTGATACAATTGTTCTAGTCTAAGGAGTTCACCTTTGGCTGCTTTAGCACATGTGTATTAAGTCCCTGCTCTAGATTATCCCTTAAAATACTTTTATTATAGTAAGAGACCATTAATAGCCTAGGCAGTCATTACCAGGAATTAGTAGCACACTCACGTTATGAATTAGCACCCGAATTCAATCTGAGCTGACATGCAATTGCAGCCTGTATTGACTCCACTTGGTATGCTACTCATGATGTGCTGTGCATAGGTGAACGTGCTGCATCATGGGCACTTCTGCAGGACCTACTGGGATGGCGTTACTTTCCAGACATAAGGAGATGAAACACATTTATCTCAAAGTTTCCAAATAAAGGATCATGTTCTAGTACATCCGTGGTGAAAGAGAAGGGCATCGTAAAAAGAACAAAGGCAGTCTACACGTCCTGCTACAGGATGTCTTCCAAGACTGGTTAGGAGTGAGGAGGAAGGAGAGAGGAGGGAGAGAGAAGGGATATGGAAGAGAGGGAGGGAAGGAGAGAGAGACCTGTTGGGGTTGGGACCTAGTGCAGATGCTGGATGTCTTGGGAGTGATCCACAGCACCACAGCTTAAAAGAAGAAAGTCATTCCTCATTGATGCACTGCTACCTGGAAGTGTAACCTGAAATAAACCCTTTCCTCCCCTAAAAATGAACAAACAAGCAAACAAAAACACAACAGGAGAAGCCAGACTAAATCACACACTACTGTGTTAAATAAGGCTGGGTATCTGATCCCCCCAAGAAAAGTCATCATTTAAACAAAGGCCCCTATTCCCTCAGGAACTTAAAGAAAGTTCCTGCTTGCTAAAAAACGTTATCATTCTCCTTTTCTCTGGCAAGAGGAACATGTGGCTCTTCCATGAACTTCTAACTGTGGTGTCTATTAACTTGTCAAGGTCAATACTAGTCTCCAGACTCCCCCAAGCTCCACCCAGCTTACAAGCCCCCTTATTCCTCTTCCCATTTAAACCTGGAAATCTTTCTCTTATTGCTTCTCTTCGCTTTCCTGGGAGACAGCCTTGGCAATTTGAAATAAACCTTTTCCCTTTTCACCCATGGAGAGGCTATTCTGGTTTCTTTATGCACCCATTTTCACTGGGGAGATAGTTCAATTAGTATAGAGTTTGCCTTGCAAGCCCAGGGACCTGAGTTCAATCCCTAAACTGATGGTTTTTTTTTTTTTTTTTTATTAGAAAATCAGCTATGGTAGCACAGATTTGCAGTCTCAGTGCTGGGCAGGTGACAGGTAGATCTCTGGTGCTCTCTGGCCTACTTGGTAGATTCCAGGACAATGCGAGACCATCTCAAAACAAACAAACAAAAAAGATGAACAGCACAGCACCTGAGGAGCATCACTCATGATATCATCTGGCACGCAGGCACATGCACACAAATGCACACATAGCCCCATCTGCACACAAAACCACCAAGGAGAAAGTAGGTGGGTGGGAACAGGGCACCTATGACTACTAAGTTAGAAGAACACATTCGTGGTTGTCTCTTGAAAAGGGAACTGAGGACCACTATCAGGAGCATAGTAAACCTTCAACTATTCCTTTTGTTATTGCTGTGCTAAGGATTAAAATTGAGGCCTCAGACATACTAGGTAAGTGCTTTGTCATGGAGCCACATCCCCAGCCCCTTCTCCCAAATATTGATTGGACAGCTGATTTTATCCCACCCATCTCCTGCCCCGCCTCTGAATGGGGCTCCCAGACAGGGAAAAGTGATTCCAAAAGCATCAAGAGAGCAAGGAGAGGGAGTGTGAACCTGCTCTTGGGGGCACACTGAGTTGACAGATGGGGTTAGTTCCTGAGATCCAGTTCTCTCCGACTCTGCCTGGGAAATGAGAGAGGCCCCTTTAATCTTGCACCTAGAGGAATGGTGTGTGAGAGTGCGCACGCATGCACAAGCAGGCAAGCTTAAGGTTTCTAAATGGGAGAGTTAAATGGCTTTTACAGTCCTTTACAAAGTGAGCTTACAGATGAGTGGTTTTTAGAATCTCCAATCAACTGCAAAAGATGGCAGTCCATTATCACAAGAGGCTCATGGAGTGGTTAAGAGCGGAGGCTCAGGAGGTAACCTAAATAGGGCTCACTTACTGGGATACCCATCCAGGAAGTAGGAAGGCTAGAGTCTACCCAAAGCCCAGCCTGTGCCAGGGAGACCCCTAGAGGAAGTGTAACTGTGGGCTTTCTCCCTGTTGACATAAACACAATAGATAGCCAAACATCCATGGGACACTATGGAGCAAAGGCTGCTGGAATTGAACTAGGTAGCTGCACTGCATACTAGCTCTTCCTGGATGGCATTGCCAAATAAAGTCAGAGGGCTCAAGGGACTAGAGGCCACCTGCTCAGCTGTGACATCTATGTGACTCTGAAACCTACACTGTGGCCCTCAGTGTACACTGAGGCCCTAATTCTTAGAGCTGCAGGGGTCCTGCGCAGCAGGAGGACATGTCCCCATCACCATGTGCCCTAGTCAGCAGTGTGCCCACTGTGAGATGGGAGGGTTAGGTTAGATGGTGAATAAAAACGTCTCTTTCCCCTGGGATTTTTCTCGAGCTTTTTAAAAAAGCACCGTATGACAAATTTGCTTCCTAATGATTTTTGAGTAAACTACAATGGCCACAATTTCAAAATCATTAATAATTCATGACCAGAGGCCATAAACTACATAATCTCTACAGGCAGGAATCGTGAATACTCGTTAGAGGTGAGGCCAAGAATATTTTTACCAACTGAACTGAGAGTATTTGCTGCTGCAGAGCAGCCATCAAGGGACATTTCCGAACCAAATGTGGCCTTTCCAGCACCTCAGCTCAGCCCGCCTCTTCCAAGAAGCCTGTCCTTCCTCTGGGGCCTAGAGGCCTATGTGGGTATTCTGTGCTGTTTATCATTCTCCCTCTGGATCTCTGTCTGTGGCATCTGGAGTCAGTGGTGGCTGAGGGGCTGGGTACCAGGCAGGCTGTGCACAGTACATGGGGGATTAGCAGGCAGGGCTGCCTCATGCTCTAGAAACCCATTCTCATCCTCATCTGCACGTGGGCACTGCTATTGGTTAATAAATTCAGGTGTCTGGATCCACACCTAGAGCTTGACTAACCAGTCTGAAGAGACCTAGCAGAAGAGCTCAAAACTCCCAGACAGGCCAGGTGTGATGACATAACCTTGTAAACCCAGCACTGGAGGCAGAGGCTGGACGATCACAGGTTCGGGCACTGGAGAGATGGCTCAGTGAGTGAATAAAGCATTTGCCTCACAAGTGCAAGGACAAGAATTCAGATTCCCAGAACCAACACAAAACCTGACAGGGGGTTGGGGGGTGGTAGCGCATGCCTTTAATCCCAGTACTCCGGAGGCAGAGGCAGGTGGATTTCTGTGAGTTCGAGGCCAACCTGGTCTACAGAGTGAGTTCCAGGACAGGCTCCAAAGCTACACAGAGTAACCCTGTCTTGGAAACAAAACAAAACAAAACAACAACAACAACAAAACCCGACAGGGGTGGCAACCACCTGTATAATACCAATACCTGGGAGGCAGAGACAGGATCCCTGTGGCAAGCTGGCTAGCTAGACTAGATGAAATAGGCAAAGTCAGAGTTCAGGGAGAGAGCCTGTCTTTACGTAAAGTGAAGACCAATAGTAATCGAGTAATACACTCAACTTCAACTTCGGGCCTCCACACACATGTACCTGCATAGACTCAAACACATGCATACCACACACATACTTAGGGGAAAGAAGAAAAAGGGGGAGAGAGATAGGAGAGAGAGAACTTCAATAGGGCAGGAGCCAAACACAGCACTACTTTAGGTTGAATGTGGCCTGGCAAGCTCATGGGGACCCCCACACCCCTCACTGGCAAGCCTGTGACCCCACACAAGGAAGGCACAGTCCTCATTTGACCCAGGTGGAAATGGCATTTCCACCCTCTGGGGAGGGAGTGGCCCACAGAACTAACTTCACTGGAGAAAGAACATGTCACCTGTCCGTCCCCAGCTGCTTGTTCCAAGCAGCTCTGACAAAGAGACAGCTTATCTTTGCCTTACCTTTCATGGTGACACGGATTGATCTACGGCTGGCAGTCTGCATAATGCACACAGTGCCACCGACTAGTGAGGGGACGGGAACAGAGAGGCAGGGTTGGGGAGGCCAAGTTCCGGGGACCAGGGAAAAAGTCCAGCAATGCGCTATTAGCTTTGTTCTTTGTTTTTCAAACCAAACTGGAAGCCTGTTGAGACAGTCAACCGTCACCCTCTCTTTTAGAGGGCCTGAAGCCATCTTAAACATCTTTCAGAATTCAACCTGGGCGTTGAGATAAACAGCCTTGTGTTTTGTTTTTCACTTCAAGCACTTTTGAGAAGAGAAATGATCTGAAATGCTCTCAGGCAATTGGCACAATGGAGATGCTGGGAAAGTAGCAATTAAGAGGTTCTGTTGCTAAGAGAGGACAGGGGGAGAAAGAACAGGAAGCTCGATTTATTCCATCAAATACAGCCCCCCCCCACCCCCCGGCCGCCAGGAACACAGGACTTGATCAAAGAGCCCTATGGTAACATGTGGTCCTTATGCCACTTCCTGCCCACCTGAGCTTTAAAGGTCTTGTGTTTTCCTTATGCATGTCTCTCTGACTTTGACCATGTTGTTTCCTTGGACTAAAAAACTCCTGCTTATTCTTTAAGAGGAGCCTGTCTATCATCTTTTCCACAAAGACTTCTTTCCTTTCATGTTTCCTTAGACAAGGTCTTGCTATACATGCTAGACTGACCTTGAACTTCAAATCATCCTTCCTCGACCTTCAAAGAGGGGAGATTATAGGCCTATCCACCTTTCTTTTTTTCTTAAGATTAATTTTATTTCTAACTATGTGTATGTGTGTGCCTGTGTGGGTATGCACATATGAGTGCAGGCATCTGTGGAGGCCAGGAGAGAGTGTCAGATCTGGAACTGGAGTTACAGGTGGTTGTGAGCCAGCCTATGTGGATGCTGGGAACCCAACTCTGGTTCTCTGGAAGATCGGGGCATATGTTTAACCTGCTGACTGATTCTCAAGCCCAACAGAGCCTTTCTTGATTCTGCAGACAGGTTAGGAGACTTGGTTGCTGCTCTTCTCTCCACTTTCTCTACCTTATGATGTTTCTCACGCTGGAGAGCAAAGGTCCTGGGGCACTGCTCTTCTAAGTACACAGCACACATAGCAACTGTTGTCACACTATCCTCAGTCCCAGTGCCGAGGTCCTGAGCAAACAGGCTCAGTGGCGCAGCTTTCAAGAATGGTCAAGTACTGTGTCAAAGTGAGTCCCTGGCTGGAGAGATGGCTTAACCATTAAAGGCTAGGCTCACAACCAAAAAGACAAGAAGTGAGGCCTGGTCCTGGGTGTGGTGGAACACACCTGTAAGTCCAGAACTTAAGAGGAGTAGGAGAGGGCTGGAGACATGGCTCAGAGGTTAAGAGCACTGGCTGCTCTCCCAAATGTCCTGAGTTCAATTTTCAGCAACCATGTGGTGGCTCACATCCATCTGTAATGAGATCTGATGCCCTCTTCTGGCCTGTAGACATACATGCAGACAGAACACTATACATAATAAAAAAATAAATTTAAAACAAAAAAAAAAAGAGGAGTAGGAGGGTCTCTAGTACAAGGCCAGCCTGGGCTCTATTGCAAGTTCTAGATAGACTATTTGACAATCTGGGCTGAGACTTCATGTCTCAGGAGAGAAAAGAAAAGAAAAAGCCAATCCCCCCTCTACCCCCCTTTCTTTCTGTTTATTTTCCCCACACTGTAACCTATCCTGCCTTATGGCTTGTTTGGAAGCTCCTAGACCCAGATGAGGTTGAAAGACAACAACCCTTTAAATTCTTAGAAAAGATGACCGTGACTCTGTACTCTTTGGAAACCCAAGACTCAGGAGCTCTTGCAGCTGGTGCCCCTCCTTAGACCCTGGGCACTCCATGGCCGGAGATGGAGACAGCATGTAGAGAACAAGGCACCTTGACTAGCACCCAGCAAGCCCTGCAGACACAAGCGAGCCCTAGCTGAGAGCAGGGGAGCCTGGCCTGTCAGCAAGACTCTCAAGGAAGGCCAGACTGCTGACTCACAGACTCATGGCTCTTGTTCCAAGCCGCTGAAATCCGGAGTTAGCATTACGCCATACTGGTCAATGTGCTCAGTGAAAGATCATTACAAATGACAATGGGTCGACGTGTCTAGCTGCCAGCTCTCACTTGGCCTAGGATTTGGGCTGGAAACCTTCTTCTTCAAGAGAAAGGAGAAGGAGGTCACAGAATGCCTGTTCACACCCTCCCATCTCCAGGCTCTTGCAAACAGCAGTGGATGCAGTTACCTCCTTTCTCTCTCGAGAGCAGGACCGACTTCTCTCCACCTTCCGCAGGGCCTGACCTGTAGCAGTTCAAAAGCAGAAGCAGAGATTAAGGCTGCTTGGGAACAACCAGTTTATCACCACAAAAGCTTTTTATTTGCAAACTAGAAAGACAGGACCAATCATAATGAGATGATTCTAAGAAAATGTAGCCTGTTATTATAATGGGAAAATGGCACACTTTTGAAATGGACCAACGGCAAGGAAAATGGTAATTCACACACTCACAGTATTTGACTATAATGAACAAACCTCCAGCCCTTTAATCTGGGCCATTATCTGCACTCTGAAAGGGCCAAGGGACTGTAGTTTTCCCTGTCGAATTACATTTCTATTAAATTGTTTGGAATTACATAAAACGCCTTCCATAAAAATGCCTTCTGCTGTCTGCATAGTCATAAACTTAGGTGGGTGCATTCTGAGGCGCTGCAGCAAACCCTAGACTCACAGCTCAGGTGACGTGCAGAAGTGAATTAGCAGTAATCACATGTGCTTCTTCACATAATGGGCGATTTCAGAGAGAATCGTTGCTTTTCTCTGAAAGCCTTAGACCTGCATTTGAAGGTATGCGTAATGTCAGGAGGCATCATCTCCTGCAAACGCACTTTCCAAAAGCATGTTTTCACACCTGTGATGGGAATGTCCACTAGAAGAGCTCCTAACAGACTGCCTTGGTATTGAAATCTACAACAGAAGTCATCGTTTCTTGTCAGTGTGTCTACTAAACTGCCCCACTTGACTCCCATGGGGCTCTGTGTGACTGCCACAACCACAGGTCCTATTAGGTAAGAGCTCTCAGAAGGCAGAGGCAACAGGCTCAGTGACCGTGGAGTGAGAGGGAGGAGATGGGGACAAGGCTCAGACAAAAGGGGTTTGTTTTCGATGGTTTTCATGTTACCTGCTGCTAAAGTTGAGTCTTGGATGTCCATATGTCATGCTTTAAGTTTTTAGGATGTAGGACCTGGCTGGAAGAAGCAGGGGGTTGGCCTTGAAAGTTAGAGCCACCCCTGGGTCCGCCCGTGTTCTCTGTTTCCTGGTACATGCGTGTGAACAGCCAAGGCCTCATCGAAGAATGCTGCTAGACAAAGCCACCCCTGTTCCCATGCCTCTCCTGACACACTGAACCACAAAACCACGGGCCAAAGTTAAACCCTGCCTTCCTTAAGTTGTTGTTTTCAGGTATTCTGTCCCAGCACCAAGAAAAGTGACCAAGATGCCACATGTCTTGGTCCCAGCTTATGGGGTTATTGGAAGGTGGCAAACCTTTTGAAAGTAAGGACCAGTGGAGGGAAGTTAAGTCTTATTGGGAACCCGGCCCTTCCTCCTCCTCTCTTTGCTTCCTGGCCACCATGAGGTGAGTACCATCCTCCAAATGTTCCCACCATGCTGCTGCTGCTGCACAGGTCCAAAACCAATGGGCCAAGAGAGCATGACTAAAACCTCCCAAACTGTGCGGGCATAAACGAACATTTCCTGTATAAACTGATATTTTCAGGAATTGGTTCCAGTAACAGAAACCAGGTAACACCTCTGCTCTGCTTACAATGACCCTTTAATCCAATCTTCTCTCTTTTCCTGAGTTCACAGGGCTAGACCCTTGGAGCCATATGTAACACCATGCTCTGAATCTCAGTACACTGTCACACCAGGGATGGCATCCTGCCCAGAAACAGCCCAGCAGAATCTCAGCCCCAGGAACTTGAAGTTGTTTTTGATACTCAAAGAGAGGGGCAAAGTGGGGCTAATCCTGTTTGTGAGCTTTGATGCTGTGCATTGCCCTGGATCACCTGCCCTGGGACAGACAGATGCAATGTCAGGACAGGAGGGACCAATATGAAACTTCAGCATGCTTTCTGATCCACAGACAACCCCCTTCAGCTTTCCTGACAGTGTATGTTTTCCTTCCACCTCAAGACAACGAACTACTTAGGATTCAGTGATTTTAAAGAGCCTATAATAAGGTACTGGGACACGGAGTGTCCATGGTGGGGAAGGCTTGTGCTGAGCAAGGCCCTGGATTTCATCCCCAGTATCACAAAAATGAGTATGAGGGTGGTTTTATATGGGGATGGAGTTATATAGGAATTCTGTACTTTCTGCTTATTTTTGCTGTGAATATAAACTTGCTTTAAAAAATAAAGTTTATGGGCTGGAGAGATGTTTCAATGGCTAGGAGCACATACTTCTCTTGCAGGACCCAAGTTCAATTCCCAGCACCCATATCAGGCAGTCCACAACCACCTGTAACTCTAGCTCCAGGGATTCAGAGCCCTCTTCTGGTCTTCATAGGCACCTATCCTCCTCCCCCCCCCGACCCCCCAACACACACAGTTTACTAATTTATATTTGGAGCATTAGTATCAACCAAATCAAGTCAACCAAAAAGAGACTAGGGTCTAAGAGCCAGGAGATATAGTTATTGGACTAATTTAATCATGGTCTCATGAAACTCAATGTTCTGGGACAGGACCTAGAGAGAACACTCCAGAAGCCATTGACCACACCTGCTCTGGCTGTCAGCTTGTGGACTCCAAGCAGTTCCTTGGGCTGGCCAGAGAAGATGATATGACAAGTAGTCTGGTCTGCCCACACAAAGCAGACCCAGATGGGTCTGAGCTCAAAGAGACTACATGGTGTGGTGATATAGTTTGTACCTTAATAAAATTTGCCTGAAGACCAGAGAACAGAACAAGCCACTAGATTAAACATACATGCTAAGCAGTGGTGGCACACACTTCTAATCCTAGCACTTGGGAGGCAGAGATCTGTCTGGATCTCTGTGAGTTCAAAGCCACCCTAGACTATATGAGATTGACTCAGTCTAGGAGAGAAACAGAGCCACACAGTAGTGGCACACACCTTTAATCCCAGTACTTGAGATCTCATGCCTTTGCTACCAGTATTTGGGAAGCACACCCACCTTTAATCCCAGCACTAGGAAGGAAGTGAAATGGCTGGGCAGAGAAAGGCATATAAGGTGTGAGGAGACAGGAGCTAGAAGCCCTTTTCGGCTGGACTCCTTTCAGTGGAGGACTCAGAGGCTTTCAGTCAGAGGTGAGAAGTAGCTGTGGCTTGTTCCTTTGTCTCTCTGATCTTTCAGCATTTACCTCAATATCTGGCTCGCTCCGGGTTTTTGAGCAACAACATGGGCTCAAGGCCAGGGATGTCAAAACTAGGATACAGCCACAGTGGTGACAGTGCTGGCCCAGGGCAAGGCTGGGAGCAGGAGGGCAGTTAGGGGCCAACGAGCAGGCTAAGTCTAGCAAGGTCCTTCCTTTACCAGTCACACCAACTGAGGCTCTGCTCTGGGAGAGCACAGAGCAATCTGGAACTTTTGCTAAGTCCAAGGCTCTCTGGGGCATAGCTGCCTCCTGGATTGTGTACAAACTGGATGTGGTGGTGCATGCCTTTAATCTCAGCACGTGGAAGGTAGAGGTAGGCAGATTGCTGTGGGTTTGAGGCCAGCTAGAGCCATGTACTAAGAAATGAATAAAATGAAATGAAGGCAAGTTAGTCCAAATGATGACTGGGTTTGCTTTTCCTCTCCTAAAATTCCATTATGGGCTGGGGAATGGCCTAATGGGAGCAGAGTCTGTCTAGCATTTATAAGGTCTTGTGTTCCACCACCACACCACAAGCACATACAAATAAAACAAAACAAAATTTCAACACAGTTAAAACAAAACTTGAAGGCAGGTCACACAGACTTTAACTACTTTAAAACTTGAAGGTACATCTCTCTACTGGAGTTAATTAGAAGTATCTTTATTCATTAAATTGGAAAATAATTTGCTTATCTTCCAATGAAGATAATGCACTCTAATTAGGAGCATCTGTATCTAACCTCCCTAGAAGCTGGCTGGGTCCTCACACCCAGAAGCCTCTCTCTCCTGCAGGGAGCACCATGATGACCACTTCTTGGCAAAAACAGAAAGAATGTACTCAGATTCCACTGCACCTGCCTGCTGCATCTGGCATCTCGATGTGTCTTCCTACTTGTAGCTCATTTATCCTTACAACAATCAAGAGAGAGAAGTGGAAGAAGGTGACATTAATATCAATATACACCGCCTGCAAAATGAAAGGGGTGTTTCTCTGCACTTTGCAAGGTGACCTGCCTGCATCAGCTCCAGAGCAATAAATAAGGCCAGATGTAAATGCTATGTGTGTGCTTCACTCTGGAGGACAGATGTGTGCCTGGGGAAATGAAAAGAGACGTGAACCCGCTGAGCTTTTGTAAATAGAACACGTTCCCTCCATTTATGGCTGGAGAAGGGCTTTATCTGCACTTAGGATTTATTGTCAGTGGTTAGGATCTGACACTTCAGTTTTACTTTGTTCTAGATGTAGATAATATTCACCACTACCATTTAGAGGGAGTCATGTCTTCATCGGAAGTCATCAGGTAAGAGGAAAATCATGTCAAAATTACCCTTGAAAATGAGCTTAAGCCACTCATAATGTACAGTACAGGACACAGCTTTTTAGACCCACCACTGCAGACTAATGCATGTGTGTAAAATCTGGTGCATATGGAAATATAGTACAAGATAAAAATACACATGCAAATCTATCTTCACGGTGTCCCTCATTAAACTACCCCTATTCAGCTGCTCCCTCTATTTTCCTCTTGTCAGGAAGGGGAAAGAGGTGGGGATACAGGCAAGAGCAGAGTTCTGCATTCACAGGTCAGCTCCTGGCTGCTACAGCTCTACCATGCTAGTCAGCCCCTGTCTGCAGCTAGCTTCTATTTGGAGGTACCTTCCTGAACCCCCACTACCACTTTTGTTAACCAGGGATAAGTAAAGGCCACACAGTAAGTATTATTGGCTGTATAATACCTAAGGTCATAAGACTACAAGGTCTCTGGCACTGATATTTGGCCACTATAGAGCAAAAATAGCCATGGGTAATAGGCAATTAAACAGCATTACTGTTTCCATAAATCTTTATTTACAAAAGCAGGCAGCAGGCCAGATTTGACCAAAGGCTTGCTTTTTTTATATTAGTACTTTATTGGTGCTGAGGATTGAGTAATTCTTGCTTTAGAGGAATGCTATTATTCTCATTGGTATAAACCAATAAAGTAAGGAGAGGTAAACTGCAGGTGAGTGACTGAAAGGTTTACTCATTGTCATAAAAGTGTGCACTTAACTGTTGTCACCATTGCTATCACTGGCACCATGATCACCATCACCATGGGTTGCACCTGTGACCAGGGCTTAGCATGTGCCAGGCACTGGGCTCCAAGCTGGGAACATGTATCAATGCGCAGCCCCCTAGAAATAGACACCGCTATTACTCAATGTCAGATGAGATCATGAGACCCGAAGAGGTTGGGACACTGGCTCGACATCAGGAAGCTGGTAAGTAGAGCAGCCCAGAGGTAGACTGTCTTAACCACTAAGTGTCACTGTCCCTCAGCCAGGTCATTAAGCCTAGTCTTAGAACAAAGACAGTACAGCAAAGTGCTGGGGAGGTGCTCGAGAGAAGCAGTCATTCTGTGATGCAGCATTTAATCTGTCTCAGGCTCCCAGAGCAATTAATAAGGAGATTAGAAGCAAATGGCTCCCTGGTGAAGCTGGCACTCCCTTCCCACCAGATGGCTTCCTGAGAAGATCTGGAGCAAATGCCAAGCATGAAGGGGCAGGCCTGGCATTCCATTCTCCCTTCTGGGCTTTGGAGAAAAAAGGTGACTCGTGCAAATCCCACAGGCACAGAAAGCCTGGGCCACAGATTCCATTACGAGGAACTAGAACAAAGGACTTGTTTGTCCCAGGAGAATGATGGTGCTTCTACCTCGTGACCATTGAGAACAACTTATTTGTTCTGTTGTCTAAGTATAAGAGTTCGTGTTGCACTTTGTGTGTGTTTATGCAATTTAATTTACATTAATATTATTCCTTCCACCCAACAGCCTGAGAAAAATTTAAAGGATCTAAGAAAGGCCTTGCTGAGTAGAACACAAAATGGCTTAGTTCCTTTGGAAAGCATGTTAGCAACATGCTCAGAAGCACAAAGGCCATTTTCCCTTGAAGCTGGCAACATCTTTCCCAGAAATTTGCTGTGAAGTCCACAACTTCCACAAGCATGAATGAGGTATCCATGGTATCATAATTTCTCCGATGAGGGGCTGGAGAGATGGCTCAATGTTTGAGAGCTCATGGGGTTCTTACAGAGGACCTGCATTTGCTTCCCAGCACCCATGTCGGGCACTTACAACTGACTGGAAGGCAAGCTCCAGGGGCTTTGATGCCCGCTTCTGGCCTCTGAGGCACCTGCATCGGTGGACTAGCATGGCAGGCCACAGGATGAAAAGCAGAGGTCAAATACTGAAAGCAGGTTGGAGCTGAGGCGTAGAGAGCCTTTGCCTAGTATGCATAAGGCCCTGAGTTCAATGCCCAGTCCTGAAAATAAGTAACTAGAATTCTAGATGATTTCCTCTTTCCTCTTCTAAGGTCTACTCTTACATCTAATAGGCTACAGGGGCTGGAGAGATGGCTCAGCACTGGCTGCTCTCAGAAAGGACTGAGATTCAGTTTGCTGCACCCGACTGTCTGTAATGTAACTCCAGGTCTGCCCTCTTCTGGCTTCCAGGGGCACTACATGTATGTGGTGCACAGACATCCATGCAGGCAAAACACTAATAAAATAAAAGTAAGTAAATCCTTTAAAAGGAGAGAGAGCCTTTGCTTTAAGGAAGGAAGGAAGGAAAGAAAGAAAAGAAAGGAAGGGTGGTCTGGGGAGATGGGTCAATGGTTGAATGGTTTTGGGTTCCCAGAGCCTGCATAAGTGCCAGGTGAGAATGGAAGGCTGATTCTAATTCCAGCCTCAGAAGGTAGAGATGAGGATCCCCAGAACAAGCTGGCTAGTGAGATCAGCTATATCAGCAAGCTCTGGGCTTAACCGAGAGACCCAGCCTCACTGAATAAGGTAGAAGAGCCAGGATGATCCTCAATATCAACCTTGGGCCTCCACAAACACAAGCAACTAATGCCCCCCCTCCACACACACACACACATTGTACCCACACAAATGCACACATGCATACACACACAGGCACACCACACATACACAAGAAAAACTGAAACAAAAATAAAGATTTAGGGAAATATAGCGTATGAGAAGTGCTAAAGGCTTTCCCATGGGAAGCCTGCGAGGGCTTGAAGGCAGTCTGCTGAGGACATGGAGCAGTTCCATGAGCCTCGTGCCTGGAAGCTTGTTGAAAGAACAGCACAGCTTCTGTAGAAGGACAGATCTCTCAAGAGATCACTCTGGAATGCAGGGAGAGAAGAATGAAGTGATGACAAAATACATTCACCACGGTTTCTTAGCTAAGCCTATGGTGACCTCGCACTAATTTGAGGGCAAAGGTTTTATGGCCTGGCTAGAGAGGATAAGGAAGGGAAAAGGGGAAAGACTAAAGAAGGCCAGTCAAGACCTGTCCCATGGCAGCTGGAGATGTTTCACTAGCACCAACTCTCCCATCACGAAGGTTCTTGGGATTCTTTACTTTCAATCACAAGCTCTGGGCCAAAGAAGTAAAACTTGCCCAAGGTCTTGGAGAAGGGAAGGAAATGGGGCAAGTGTGGTGCCAGCATAGCCCTCAAGACCCAGTGTCATGTCTACCCACGCTCCATGCACCATCTGCCCACTTCACCTTCCTGTGTGCCTCTGAACCCTGATTCTGGCTTCCACCTACTGCACCGTAAACACCCGTCAGAGTTGAGCAGATAAGGCGGCAGTGAGGCAGGGCTGGGACAGTGTGGAGAGCAGCTGTCCAACTTCACAGGGTGCTCAACTCCAACACTGGTTTCTAGGGAGGAATATGGGCCTTCTCTTGCTAGCTATTTTGGATTTTTGTTGTTGAAGACTCTGTAACCCAGGCTGACCTTGAACTCTGGGCAATCCTCCTGGCCCAGCCTCCCGAGCACTGAGATTACTGGTAGGTACCACCATATCTGGCTTGTTTTGTCAGTTTGGATTTTTCCAGAGAAACTGTTAAATCAGTGTTCCAAGAAGGCTTTTGATTTTTAAATGTTGACGTATTATTTTTATGACATTTATTTTGCAGGTTTGGGGGGAGGGGTGGCTAATGCTGAAGTCAGAGGACAACCTGTGGGAGTTGGTTCTCTCCTTTCACCCTATGGGTCCCAGGGGTCAAACTTGGGAAATCATCTCTACCCACTGAGTTATCCCACTGGCCTGATAAATGATTTCTAAAAATTCAAAACAGGTCTCCATTTTCCAACCTAATAGGTAACTGTGGTGGTTTGAACTAGAATGGCCCCTGAAGGCTCATATATTTGAATGCTTAGTCACTAGGGAATGGCACTGTTTGAGAAGGATGAACAGGTGTGGCCTTGCAGGAGGAAGTGCGTCACTGGTGGTAGATTTGGAGGATCCAAGAGCCCACACCAGGCTGTCTCGCTCTGTCTCTGTCTCTCTCCCTCCTCTCTGCTTCTTGTGGATCAAGCTGTAAGTTGTGAATCCCATGCCTGCCTGTTGCCATGTTTTCTGCCGTGATGACCATGGACTGACCCTCTGAAACTGTAAGCAAGCCTCCAATTAAATGCTTTCTTTTACGAGTTGCCGTGGTCATGGTATCTCTCCCGGCAATACAACAGTAACTAGGCAGGAAACTGGAAAACCACTTCTTTCCCGGTAGCAGTCAGCCCCTCTTATCCATAGGCCCATGTGTGCAGATCCAATTAAGAGGCAATAGAAGATATTTGGGGGAAGCACCTTTACAACATGCAGTGCTTTTCTTCTCCTTGTTTCCTAAACACAGCACAAACTGCTTCCCACAGTGTTCCCATCACACTAGGTGCTGTAATCTAGGGTGGGTTCAGAAGAAAAGGGAGGGAGCAGAGGTTATACCTGAATACTACCCAGAGGCCTCAATCACCCATGCACTTCACCACTGGGGGCCCAGACCAGGAGCCTCTAGACAACAAGGGACATTTCATTACCTCTAAGTCCATGAGCCCCTTCTGAAGAAACTTAAAAGGATCTGCCAGAAACCCACTAAGCAAGAGCAGGAGCCAGGTAAAGGCTCCCTTTGTTCCCCATGTGCCCCAGGTGGGGCTGGGCCTTTAAGCGACACTCCACTCTCAAAGCCTGAAACCATATTTCTGTCACTCGTCCTTGGCATTTTCTCTGTAACTGGAATTCCCAGGGCCCAGTTTATTGCCAAATTACCTGAGATAAACAAGTCATGCTAAGACCCTCCTCTCTTTTCCAAACCCAAATCGCAGCTGGCAGCTAGAAGTGGTTATTTATAACCAGCACAGCATTCTTCACACTGGCTTGCAGCCTCATACCCAGATGTCTGAGATCAGGACAAGGCAGCACGGTGGCTAAGACTGCCAGCCCTGGGTGGCAGGGTCCACCTGTCCAGGGGTCTCATCAGTCACAACTCCACTGAAGGCCACTGTCAGGGACAAGAAAGAGTATGCATAAACAACCTATAAATGGAGAGGTTTATATTCCTCTGCCCACATCTACTGAGATTCAGGGTCTGGGCTTGTTCTGTGGAACTCTGGCTCCCAAACACACCCCAAACTTACTCAGTCTTCTTCACTGTCCTTCTTCTAGCCCCTGGCTCTTCTTCTAGATTCTGAACTCCCCCCGACCCCTTCTCCATGTAGGGGTCTCACACTGTAGCCCACGCTAACCTCAAACTCACAATCCAAGTGTTGGCCATCACACCCAGCTAGAGCCTCCTCCAGTCTTGCTCAGATTTTCCAATGGCAGCTAAGTAGAAGCTCAGGGCCAGCAAGGTAGCTCAGCAGGAAAGGAACTTTCTGCCAAACTTGAAGACATGAGTTCTAACCCCGGGACCCACATGGTAGAAAGAAAATGACTCTCACACCTTACCCTCTAACCGCCATGTACACACACGTACACACACAAGCACACCTACTGTAGAAAGAGAATAACTCCTACAACTTATCCTCTGACCTTCATACACACACACACACACACACACACACACACACACACACACACACACACACACAAATGTAATAAAATCTACAAACAACAACAGAAGCTCAGAGGTAGAGCCCTTGTTTAACAGGCACAAGGCCCTGGGTTCCAGCCTCAGCATCACAGACAGAAAACAGTAAATATTTTTTTTTTCTTTTTGTTTTTTTTTTCCGAGACAGGTTTTCTCTGTGTAACAGTCCTGGCTGTCCTGATCTCACTCTGTAGCCCAGGCTGGCCTCAAGCTCACTGAGATCCACCTGCCTCTGCTCCCAAATGCTGAGATTAAAGGCGTGTGCCACCACAGCCGGCTTACACAGTAGACACTTTTAAAGAGACCATTGTCCCACCAGCTTACTTTCTGTTCCTTGTGTGTAGCAGACAACTCAAACCATGCTCTGGCTGCACAGACTCCACATGGCCCTGGCCTGAGGCATCTCGAGTCCCCAAGCTCTCACTCCTGCCATCTTATCCATCTTTACTCTGCCCCTTACATCCCAGACTCCTCCTTGGCCCTCTCCATTCCCTAGATCTGGGTCATTCATCCTCTGAGCCTTATTCAGCTCCTCCTTACCTATTAGCTTACAACTCAAAGGGATACAGCTCCTCTAGTGAACTCACCCTCAGGCCTCCTACCATAATCTCCCACAAACACTCTCTGTTTGCTTTTTTGAGACAGGGTCTCAACCATGTAGCCCTAGGTGGCCTGAACTTGCTAAGTAGACTAGACTGCCTTGAACTCACAGAGCTCTGCCTGTCTCTGCCTCCTGAGTGGTAGGACAGAAGGCGTGCATCATCATGCTCAGCTCCCCTTTGCTTATGTGCTCATGGTCTGTCTCTTCCACCAAGGCTCCTGTAGGGCTTTATGAAAACTCAATTCTCCACACCTGGAATGGTTCCTAGACTGTAGTCAGCATCAGCAGATGTTTCTAGAATGAATGGACAATGCCAGCAGGGCCATGATCATCTATGAGAAGTGCTTTCTGGATCTGACACTTTCCCAATCTCCCTGCCCACCCCCATCACTTTCTGATGTGGTGAAACAGAATGCAATTAAATGTGCTTGATACTCCATTGAGGACCACTGGGAAATGTGTAAGGTGAGGAAAAGCTACACTTCTATAACATAACCAGTGGCTTCTGTGAAAACAGGCTTCCCAGGCTGAAATGCATTCTGGTCTACCTCTACATGGGTCACAGAAGTTACTACATCCATTCTTATTCCACAACCTATCTGACCCCTTCCACCTCTGGGCTCACCACACAAGACAAGACGGCCCACAACTGCCTTGAACAGTACAGGAACACCTAAAGAACCCTGATGAAAAGGTGCACGCCTTCCCCAGACAGACCCTTTTGGGGGACTTTGGTTTGGTTTGGTTTAGTCTTTGGATACAGGGTTTCTTTATAAAGTCCAGCTGGTTTTAGAATGACAACTGTCCTGCTCCAGCCACCCAAACAGCCGAGGTTGCAGTTGTGTGGCTTTACTGAACATCTGCCGAATGCCCAGCATCCCTCTCAATCTCTACAAATGGAGAGGCTAGATTTTTTTTCTTTTTCTTTCTTTTTGTTTGTTTGGTTTTTTTTGTTTGTCTGTTTTTGTTTTGTTTTTCTGAGACAGGGTTTCTCTGTGTAGCTTTGCGCCTTTCCTGGAACTCACTCTGTAGACGAGGCTGGCCTCGAACTCACAGAGATCTGCCTGCCTCTGCCTCCCGAGTGCTGGGATTAAAGGCGTGCGCCACCACGCCCGGCTGCTAGCTTTTTTTTTTTAAAGTTAGACTTTGCACACATACCCCAGTCCAATCCACAAGCTTGACCCTACTTCCTCCTCTACAGAAGCATGATGGGTAATGAAGCATCCATAAAGGGAGGGGAGGCCTGACCCTCTTTCATGGGTTTTCATAGCTTGTTTCTACAGGCTTAAAACAAAAGAAGCAGAGGCAGAGTTCACAAATAGAGATACGGGGAGAGTGGTGGGAGACCGGCTGAAAGGGACCTAGCTAAATACTGCCCCCACCCCGGAAGTCACCATTATCAGGCTCTCACCTCCCCTGGGCCTTAAGTAAGCTTTCACATCTGATAAATAACAGTGACGAGGCTAGATCCAAGAATCACTCAGTAGCTCAATCTGGGCACAGATGTTCGTCTAGTTTTAGCCAACAGCTAAAACTTGGGAGAATTCACATCTAAAAGTCTCAAGTTCTGTACTCTTGTGAAAAACTAAAAGATCTGGCGGTGCAAGGCCTGTCATCCTGCCTGCCTGGCAGAGCTGGAGCTGCCAGATGGTACAGTGCCCTCCCATTCCCACTCCTGCCTTTCCTGGTTGTCTCCCTGCAGCTGAGGTCAAGTCCAAAGTCTAGGGGGTTGGTGCCTCCAGCAAAGTTTCAGAAATGCAAAGGCTCCTGTGTCAGAACCAATGATCTAGAGAGTAACATCATCACCAATGAAGCTAACACAAATACACTTCACATGCCAGATTCTCTGCCTTGGGGCTTTGCACAATGCCCTAATGGGGAGATATTGTCAGTATGGGTTTTGTGCGCATGTGTGTGTGACTAATTCTTGTGGCTTGTTTTGTTTTGTTAATTTTCTAAACAGGGTTTCATGCAACCCAGGCTAGCCTTGAACTCCTGATTCTTCTGCTTCTACCTTCCATGCACTGGTATTAGAGATGTCTACCACCACGTCAAGCTGGACAATACCATGCTCAGCTTTCTTTTTTATAGACTGAGGAAATCACATGCTCTGAGAAACTAACAGGCAGATCTTCATGACAATGAGTATTTCTGAGTATGCCAAGTGGGCTTGGGAGTCACAAGGCACTGATGGAGCAGCTGCAATAGAAACCTTGGCCACAGCAGTCATTTATATCACATCTATTACCTCGCCTTGCAGACCGCACAGTTTTTGACCCCTGGAATCTTCTGAGCACTAAGACAATTTAAGGCCCCTAAAGCAGAACTCTGGAATAGAGTTGTTAAGTCTCTTCCAGCTAAAACCTGTGATTTTTAACTTACGATGTACCTAAAGGACTTTGTTTTCTTTGATGAGGAAACACACACATACATATATACTACATTGCTAGAGAATCTGTTACTTAAGGGTTTCAAGGTAGCAGTGGGCTCCATGGCAAGACTGTTGTTAGGAGTGAACACAACTTCACTGGGGTGAGAACTGGAGACAGGACGCTAGATGAAAAGCAAGGGACCTGAAGGAGGCTTCAGGTCACAGCAAAGGGAGGTTGGCCAAGGTATGGATGGTATCAAGCCTGGGCTGGTGAAGCCAAATTTGATCATTAGAGAAAAAGGAATGAAAAATGTTTGGAGACTTAGCTGTGAGTCTGCTTAATGGAGATGAGCCAGAAATTCTCCAAGGGACAAATAGGCTAATCTCTCCCTAGTTACAATGTCAATCCAGTAAACACTTGTTTGCCAGGCCTCAGCATACAACAGAATAGTGGGTCTCCACTTCCACAGGGAAAAGGGCATGAGGCCAGTCCTGCTACAGTGTGGTGGAAGCCTCCTAGACAGGAAGAGGTACTTCTGCATGCCAGAGCCTATCACCACAGTCTGGTGGGAGTGACCTGAAAAGGTACAGCTGGTCAGGAATGCATCACAGGGAAAGCAGAAAGCTGGGAAAGAATGTGACATGCTCAGGAGTGGAGAGCTGACCATGGTGGCTCGGGTGAAATCTCAGGTACCTAAAGGGAAGGCCAGTATGTATGATGCCACATGTGCGTTCCTGTAGACTGGCGCCACCATCCAGAAGGGGGCCAAACCATTAGCACACATCCAAGGTCAATGGGGAGCCGCTGTTCATTACTGAAGGACTGGGCCTAGGTAACAAAGCAGGCTCAGTATAGCCAAAGCCCCTTATGAGAATGGAACATCCAGGGATTTATGTGAAATCACAATTTTGAATTGAGAAAATATAGCTATGAGCCCAAACGGCCCAGTATAAAACTTCTGGGCAGGAGTGAGTGTCTCAAGATAAGAGTTGGCACTGAGCAGGACTGCTTTTCTAGAGAAATTCTCCAAATAAAGGTAGCACACCCATAGGTCACTTGCAGAGGGCCAGGCTTTCCAGAAACCCACAAGACATTGGGAGTTCATAGTTTCTTGTTTTGCTTTTTGGGATGGATTTGGCTATGTATCCCAGGCTGGCTGGGAACTCAAGACCCTCCTGCCTCAGTTTTCCATGTCCTGGGATTGTGTGTGACACCATGCTCCCTGGCAGTCTTATTTCCTCATTCTTAAAGTGCTTAGAAGTAGCTCATTGATCCTCCTCTCCAGCTCTCTCCTACTTGGGAACAAAGGCACAGTCACAGGGCCATCCCCTGTGAGCCCAAAGGCAGTTGAGCTGAGCAGCAGAAAGCTAGCTCCACAGTGGAGGCTATCTCATTAGCTCATCTTCCCCAGCCTCGTGAGGAGGCTGAGCTGTGGGTGCCAGTGATGACACTCGATGGTGCAGACTATTTAGATAAGTTGTAGCTCTGCAGACTTCTGTGATTAAGATAAGCACAATCACAATGGCATATTGAACTATCCAGAAATTAAATAAGATTGGATCCTCTATGGCAGCAGTTGGCAAACTGACTCTGGACAGGGCCAGACAGTTAAGTAGCCAAAACCACTCAGCTCTGCCACTGCAGCATGAGAGCCACCATACATGATATGGATAGGACTGGGCATAGCTATGTTCCAACAAAACTTTATTTAAAAAAGCAGGCAGTGGGCAAAATGCTTTGGGGAGGAAGTGATCTTTACAAATGTTTTCTCCTAGATTCCCATGCTGGACTGCTGCACCCATTTTTATAGCTTTCTCACTAGCCTGTGAGTTCAGCGGGGCAGAAACTATCTTACGTTTTCTCAGGTACTATGTATAGCATGATATAAACACAACAGTTCACAGGGACCTCTGAAGGTGTTCACAGCCACCCGTGAACTCTGAGACTTTAGAGGCCAAGGGCTCAGGCAGGTGAGAGGCACAAGGGCACTGGAAAGGACACCTCCCTCTCAGGGTACCTCTACTTGAGAGAGTAATCCCATGCAAAATCCCAGTCCAGTATTATCAGTCTCTTGATATTTCAAAACATCTAATTAGCTGTTCACGAGAAATCTCCCTATTTTTTCAATGCTGAAAATCAGTGCTAACACATAAAAACATTATGAGCCAAATAAGTGTGTCTGTAGAATGACTCCACCAGACTACTCTGCAGCTCCCCCCCCCCCACACACCCCGAGACAGGGTTTCTCTGTGTAGCTTTGCGCCTTTCCTGGATCTTGCTCTGTAGACCAGGCTGGCCTTGAACTCACAAAGATATGCTTGGCTCTGCCTCCCGAGTGCTGGGATTAAAGGCGTGCGCCACCACTGCCCGGCTTACTCTGCAGCTTTTGATGTGCAGAGTTCATCTTTTGCTTCTTGTGTGTGCCTGTTTGTGTGTGTGGGTACATGTATGTGCACGAGTGTGTGCAGGCCAGAGGAAAATCTCAAGTATCTTTCCTCAAGAGCTATTCATCTTTTTTTCTTACAAAATTTGTATTTATTTTGTGCATGCATTTGTATATTTATATGTGGAGGTTAAAGGACGACTTTCTAGAGTCTGGGTCCGAGGGATCAAACTCAGGTTGCCAGGCTTGGCAGCCGCCCCATCCACCTCTTTTTCAGACAGGATCTCTCCCTGATGGAGCTCACCATTTCCCCAGTACTGGGACTACGGACACACCCAAATGCCCAGCATTTTATGTGGGTTTGGGAGAATTAAACCTAGACTTTCACACTTACAAGGAAAGCAGTTTACCAGCTGAGTAATGTCCCCAGGCTTGCTGCATCTCTTAGTTATTTTTCTTAATCTTTTAATACACACATACACACACACACACATACATGTCTATGCATGCTATGTATTTGCAGGTGCTGGCAGAGGGTGTCAGATCCCCTGGAGTTGGAGTCATGGGAGGTGACTTACCCAACATAGGTGCTGGGAACCAAACTCCCTCAGTGTCTTAGTCAGGGTTTCTATTGCTATGAAGAAACACCATGACCACAGCAACTCTTACAAAGGAAAACATTTAATTGGGTGGCTTACAGTTTCAGAAGTTTAGTCCATTATCAGCATGGCAGGCAGATATGGTGCTGGAGAAGGAGCTCAGAGTTCTACATTTTGTAGGCAACAGGAAGTGGTCTGAGACACTGAGCATGGCTTGAGTATACATATGAGACCTCAGAGCCTGCCTCCATGGACAGTGACCTGCTTCCTCAAAAAAGACCACACCTACTCCATCAAGGCCACACCTCCTAATAGTGCCACTCCCTTTGGGGACCATTTTCCTTGAAACCACCTATGTCCCCTTCCCTATGTCCTTGGGACAGTAATGTATATCCTGTGCAATTATGTTAGAAGGATGTCATCTTTTTTATTTTTGTTTTACAGGGAATATAGTTAAGAGACTGCAACAATTTCTGAAGAGACTTTGAACTTTGAAACATTATTAAGACTGTGATAGACTACGGGGACTTTTGAAGATGAACTAAATGCATTTTGCATCATGATATGGTTATAAACTTATGGGGGCCAGGGAGCAGAATGTGGTGGTTTTAATGTAATTGGTCCTCATAAGTTCATAGGGAGTGGCACTATTAGGAGGTGTGGCCTTGTTGAAGTATGTGTGGTTTTGTTGGAGGAAGTGTATCACTGTGGAGGCAGGCTCTGAGGTCTCAAATATGTACTCAGCCATACCCAGTTGCCTGCAGGTCAAGATGTAGGAACTCTCAGCTCCCTCTCCAGCACTATGTCTGCCTGCATGCTGCCTTGCCTCCTGCCATGATGATAATGGACTGAACCTCTAAACTGTAAGTGAGCCACCCCAATTAAATGTTTTCCTTTATAAGAGTTATCATGGTCATGGTGTCTCTTCACAGCAATAGAAACCCTAACTAAGACACTCTGGAAGAGCAACAAGTGCTTTGTTAGCCAAGGGGCCATCTCTTCATCCCTACCTCTCCTTTTAAGACTGAACATGGGTCCAGTGAGATGACTCAGTGGGTAAAGGCACTTACTATCAAACCTGATGACCTGACTTTCATTTTCGAGACCCACATGGTAGGAGAGAATTGACCCCCTAAGTTGTCCTGACTCTACACATGTACTATGGCATGTCACACACACACACACACACACACACACACACACACACACACACACACACACACGAAAAGATCAACATCTTTTTTTAAATCACCTTTACAGAAAATTTATCTGTTTTTTGGGTTTTTTTTTATTTCCTTTTTTGTGGTACCAGAGAAGGAATACAGTATCCAGCACAAGCTAGGCAATCATTTTCCACTAAGCAGCATCCTGAGCCCCAGGAAAAAGAAAAAAAAAATCTGAAAATGGGAGCAAAGCTAAGAAAAGTGAAATGTATCTTTAATCTCAGCACTTGGTGGGTTGAGTTCAAAGTCATCCTCACTACACAGCAAATTCAAGGCCAGTCTATGCTATATGGGGGGGGGGGGGAATTGTATAATGAATCCCACACCCCTCACCAGAATGCAATTTTATTTATTTTGCCATCTCTAGAACCTGCTGCACAAACACACTGATATGTTGAATCACTACCTAAATGCCATAAAAACAAGCTGAACACATGAGCCAAGTTCCTGGAAGCTAAACTGATAGGGTGGAGTAGTTGCTGGATACAAGAGAAAAGCACCTGGAGGAAGCAAGAAGCAAAGAAGAAAAGAGCAGACACGTGGCACATAAGGCACATATTTATTTTGCCAGCTGAAGACCAATCTTCTGGTTATCTCAAGCTTGGTTTAAGTAGTAAGAGAAACAGAAACAGCCCTAGGAGCCCGGTATGCACGGGACAAGGTCCGAACTCCTATCTAGGTGACTGGCAGTGTGCTCCCAGCAAAGCCTCAGGGGTCATTGCTACCTGTTCTGCAGTTTGGGATCATCTAGACAAGCCAGGCAAAATTTCAGCTTGACATTATTAATCTTTGAGGAAGTTTGCTAAGCAAACGGTTGGTATCAACAGGGGAAATGTTGAATATTTGCTTCTAGGGCGGCAAAGACAAATGAACCAACTTTAAAATCCTTTCCAATGGCACTGATGTGGTGAGCTTTTCTCTAATTATCATGTCCCCCAAAGACTGAGTACAATTGTTTTTTCTTTAACCATCTCACTGGAGAAAATTAGGCTTTAATACAAAGGCGAACATTTTCATAGGCAGAGGATGCTTACATGGCCAATTACCTTCATGAGCATAAAAAAATAGCAAACACAAAATTCTTTTTAAGCAAAGAGTACACTCCCGTGTTAGACTGCTGGTATATCAGGAGTTCAAGGTCATCCTCCCTTACAAATCTAGTTCTAGGTCAGCCTGGGCTACAAGAGATCTAGTCTTGGGTAGAGAAGGAGAAAGGGAAACAGGAAGAGAATGCCTGTTCTTTTCAGTAGCAGTTTGTAAGAAGTCTGTCCATCTGCAGGTACCAATACCATCAGCTACCACTACAAATACTTTCTTCTCTTTGTTTTCCTTGTTTGAGACAGGAGGTGTGTGTGTGTGTGTGTGTGTGTGTGTGTGTGTGTGTGTGTGTGTGTGCGCGCGCTATAGGCCTAGGCTGGCCTTGAACTCACAATCCTATTGTCTCAGCCTCCCAAGTGCTGGTATTATAGTGTGCACCACCACACCTGGCCTAGAAATATTTTACCGTCTTATCCATCTCATGGACAGGGAAATAGGTTCAGAGACGGCACAGCTGAGATGGCAATCCAGGGCTACTTAGACCAAATCTAGGAGCATCACACACACTGCAACGCAGAGATGGAATAGCGTCAGTCAAACCAACGGGTCAGAGTAAAGCAGGCACAGCAAACTGCAGAATAAAGTCCAGCCCAGCTCGGTGAGACTTGCTAGACACTTAAACTATGAGCTTAGAAAGCAACTGTTTTCTAGTAAGGCCATTGGCTTACCTAGTTGGCTAAAATCACAATTCACTTACAGCATGCTGTTCTTTAACCACAGATCAGACATATATAAAGATTAGATGTAAATGTGCCAGGGACAGTAGCACACACCTTAATCCCAGCACCTGGGAAACAGAGCTTGAAACCAACCTGGTCAATACAGTGAGTTCCAGGCTAGCCACAGCTACATAGTGAGTGTCTCAAAAATCAAAAGAAAAATAGTATATAAATCAAAGTTTTAAAAAATTAGAATGGAGCCGGGCGGTGGTGGCGCACGCCTTTAATCCCAGCACTCGGGAGGCAGAGCCAGGCGGATCTCTGTGAGTTCGAGGCCAGCCTGGGCTACCAAGTGAGCTCCAGGAAAGGCGCAAAGCTACGCAGAGAAACCCTGTCTCGAAAAACCAAAAAAAAAAAAAAAAAAAAAAATTAGAATGGAGGGACCAGTGAGATTGCTCAGCTGGTAAAGGCACTTGTCACCAAGTCTAATGACTTGAGTTGGACCCTGACGCACATGGTGACCTCCACAAGCATGCTATGGCACACAGGCCCTCTAATTAAAATTTAGAATGGAAAACAGGATTTTCTGAAGGTTAAAACTAACCTTAAGGTAAATACCTTCCTAGAGTAAAGCATTCCTCATGCAACCTAGCTGAAAAAGCATAGATTCCTCTGTGGCTATAATCATGCTCTAGGAGTGCAGAGGTGCTGAGGGAGCAGAAGTGACCAAGTCACTTCTCAAAACATCCTGCAACAATACATCTCAAAGTGTGTCCACAGATCCTGGGCAACAGGGGGGCCTATGAATGCAAAGTGACTTCCATCGTAGTTCTACAACTTCTCCTGTGTTGAGTTCTGATTGATGAGGCAAAACAAAGATGGGCAAAAATGCTTTTAGCCTGAATCTAGGCCGTGGTTTCAAATGGTACAAACAGCTGTTGTATTCTTTACTGCTGTGTACTTTGTGACACAAGCAAACAAAAGTAGAATAATCTTCACTTAAGAACAGCCCGGTTAGCTGGGCAGAGTTGTGCACACTTTTAATCCCAGCACTTAGGAGGTAGAGGCAGGTGGATCTCTGTGAATCTGAGGCCAGCCTGGTCCACATACTGAGTTCCAGGACAGCCAGAGCTACAAAATGAGACCCTGTCTCAAAAACAACAATAACAACAACAACAACAAAACAAAACCACATACACACACACACACACACACACACACACACACACACACACACACACACACACACAAAGAGAAAACCAGCCTGGTAAGACAGTAAATATTAATTTTCTAACCCTCAGCCCATATGTATCATTTTAATATTTCAGGTGAAGAAATGGGAAGCATGCATCAAGTAACTCTGCTACAAGTCAAGAACAATAGTTCTTCCCAGACACACCGGGAAATGGTGGAAGTTGCCAAATGAACTAACAGTATTTTGTGTGGAAAATCATTTTTACTTGTATGAACAAGACACTAATTATGGCTCTTCAGATTTGGGGATCTGGCAGATATTTTCTCAGACACAAATGAAGCGAGCCTGTCACCAGGGAAACAACTGACAATATTTTTTGCCAGTGATAAAATCAAGTTTTCAAGGGAAAGCAAGTGGCGAGGTTCCTCCACCGCTTCTGCAGTTCCCAGGACTTAATCTCTTTCTTACAAAACAGAGCAGATGACGACAGTCATAATATGACTCATTTTCCTTAGCTTTTTGGGACACTCTTACTCTGTAAAACAGAATGGCCTCAAACTTGGGCTTTTCCTGTCTCTGGCTCCCAAGTGCTAGGATTACAGGTGTGAAACACCACTTTTGTCTCCTAATGTCATTTTTTTTTTTTTTTTTTGATAATGGGTCATTTCTAATGTCACCGTTTGGAGGATTTACATGTTACTTAGCCAGCAGTTTCCAAGTAACCAATAGCTAAAACTATAAAACTGGATATGGAGAAAACAGCCCATAGATCAAAGGGCAAGACAGACCAATGGAATTTATTATATGAGTCCCAAGTTCACTAACCACATTGTAGTTGACCTTTTAGAAACTGTCGCTCGCTAGCTTTGATGTAGTGCCAAAGTGTCTACAGTTATCTCAAAAGGTAAAGATATTCCACTTCCCATCCACTTATATATGTGTGAGGCTATCTATTCATATTCATTAGCCAAAATAGCATAATTATTGGTAGAAGTTAGGATCCTATGGCAGAAGTAAGAGTTCAGCAGCCTCCTTTTGACTCTTTGAGACAAAGTATCACTATGTAAGTCAAACTTGCCTTAGGTCATGATCCTGCTTCAGCCTCCCAAGTGCTGGGATAACAGACATGCAGCCCCTATGTGCATCTGGCTTAGCTGTTTTTTCTATTAAGCTGGACATGGAGATTTGAGAAAATGTAAAATAAGCCATGCATAGTTTCTCATGCCTTTAATTTTCAAGAGACTGACGAAGGAGGTTCAAAAGTTCAAGGTCTGCTTTGACTACAGAGTTCAAGGCTAGTCCGTGAAACTTACTGAGATTTTTTTAAAGGAATGGGAGACCCACTTGGTACATAGCTCAGCTGAGGGGAAGTTGCTTAGCAGAAGTGAGGTCAGAGTTTAATCCCTAATCCTAAAAAAAATGAAAGAAAAGAAAAAGAGAAAGAGAGTTAAATAGCATGGTGGCATTTGCATGTAATCCTAGTACTCGGAGGCTGAGGCAAGAGGATCAGGAGAGCTCAGGTTCATCCTTGTCTACATAGCAAGGTGGAAACTAGCCTGAGCTACATAAGACCCTGTCTCAAAACAAAACAACAAGGGAGAGAGGAAATGTAAAGCAATACAATTCTTTTACAATTTTGGGGAAGGGAACATGTAACTATTTTCATTAAAAATATTTAAGTTCAGGAGTAAAAGTCTATTTTTTTTTTTGTTGTTGTTGTTGTTTTGAGTCAGGGTCTCCCTATGTAGCTTTGGCTGACCTGGAGCTCACTATGTCGACCAGGGCACTCTTGAATTCACAGAGACCTCCTGAGTACTGGGGGGAATGGCACATACCACCATTCCTGGCTTGATGTAAATTCTTTTTTTTTTTTGGTTTTTCGAGACAGGGTTTCTCTATGTAGCTTTGCGCCTTTCCTGGAACTCACTTGGTAGCCCAGGCTGGCCTCGAACTCACAGAGATCCGCCTGCCTCTGCCTCCCAAGTGCTGGGATTAAAGGCGTGCGCCACCACCGCCCGGCTTGATGTAAATTCTAAGTGACTTGATATTTTGAAAGTTTGTATTTATACAAAATGATGGCAACATAGCAGATATAATACATGCTAGCAAAGGTCTTTTTTGGGTTTTTGTTTGTTTGTTTGTATTTCTCTATGTGTAGCCCTGGCTGTCTGGGAACTCACTCTATAAACCAGGCTGGCCTCGAACTTAGAGATTCTTGAACTCAGAGTGCTGGGATTAAAGGATTAAAGGCATGAACCACCACTGCCCAAGGTATTCAGGCCTAAAAGGTTTAAGGTTTAAGAACCGTTCTATAGCAGCACTACTTGGATCTCCCCTCAGGGCAAACCGGTGAAACGTATTTGTTTGTTTGTTTTTCAAGACAAGGTTTCTCTGTGTAACTGTCCTGGCTGACCTGGAACTCATTTTGTAGACCAGGTTAGCCTTAAATTCACAGAGATCCACCTGCCTCTGCCGCCCAAGTGCTGGAATTAAAAAGGTGTGCCATACCACCACCACCACCCAGCCAAAACACATTTTTTTAAAAAGTTATTTATTTTCATTTCATGTGCACTCATGAAATGTGTGAAGGTGTCAGATCATCTGAAACTGGAGCTACAGACAGTTAAGAACTGCCATGTGGGTCTGCCATGTGGGTGCTGGGAATTGAACCCAGTCCTCTGGAAGAACAGCCAGTGCTTTTAACCTCTGAGCCATCTCTTCAGCCCCCTAAAACACCTTTTTAAAAAATAAATAAATAAATAATGCCTCAAGTACAAAGGGCAAAGACATCTTTTAGGCACATACAATACATTCAATAGTAGCATGTCTCTCCATACTGCATCCACTGGCTATCAAAGAAATGCAAATTCCCCAGAAGAGCATAGACCATTCCAGTCTCTTCAGACATTAGTGTCCCCATCTGAAAAAGCTGGATATCAGAATAGCTAATTCCCAGGTGGCTTGTGAGCACCCATAGTGATTCTAACCAGGCTGTCTCCGGTCTTAAAGCTGGCTGGCTGTCACAGTCTGAGACTTGCTCCTGAAGACATTTGACTAGATCTGAGCAACAGCTTCTTTACAGATTGGAAACTGGTTTTCTATCACAGCCCACCAAACTAGCCCCTGTAGACGTGTGCACTGGCAAGCTCTGGAATGAAATGCTTCTAAAACCCTCTTCAAATGTCAAACTCCCATACTTCAGATACGGTGCCCAGGAGTCGTACGCTGCCTCTTATTAGCTATCTGACTTTGAGCAGGCAAGTTGCTTGCCCTCCTGGCCTAGGTTCCCTTGTCTGTAAAACGAATGACGATCCCAAAAGGAATGCTGTGAAACGTGCCGTTGTCAGTAGTTGAAGAGGCCCTGGCTCCGAATAGTTAAGTACCGAGTTAACACGAGTTACCAACCACAAACACCAAAGCACATAAAGTATTCCCAAGTTTCCGTCCACTCCTGACGCCAGTAGCTGACATACTCCCAGAGGGCACGCTTACCTCCAACCAATTTCCACATGCCCAGTGCCCATCCCAGGACCCCCGCGATCCTCCTCAGTTCTCCCCAGCGCCAATCTCTTCCCTGTCCCCACTCCCGTGGTCTGAGAGGACTTCCTACAGGATCACTCCCCAGCCGCGGTCCCCATCCCACACCACCAGGCACCATCTTGGGCCGGAGGCCCTGCGGCCTGGCATTCTGCCCCGAGACGCCTCCGAGGGATGAGGGGACAGCCGCCCGACCTCCCGGCGGGGCCCACGGACACTAACCGTCCATCCCTAGAGGCGGCGGTTCCGGGAGCCCGAACCGGAAGCGGCCCTGACACTGTTTGCAGTTCCCCTGGTTACTACGAGGTTCCGGACCAATGGCGAAGAAGCTGCGTCCATTGAGCCCGCCTCCGGACCTCGTGACGTCACGACGGAGCGCTGGGACTTCCCCTCAGCGCTGGGCGACCGGCCCCCCTTCCCCAGGCGGCCCGATCGCTGTGCGCAGGCGCGCGAGGCCCGGACCTCGGCGGCGAGGTGCGCAGGCGCCCCGGGCGCTGCTAACTGAAGCGGCCATGGACGCCCTCGAGTCGTTGTTGGACGAGGTGGCCCTGGAGGGGCTCGACGGCCTGTGTCTGCCCGCGCTGTGGAGTCGCCTGGAGTCCCGCTCGCCTCCCTTTCCCCTGATACTGGAGCCCTACACGCAGGAGTTTCTGTGGCGGGCCCTAGCCACGCACCCGGGCATCAGTTTTTACGAGGAGCCGCGAGAGCGACCCGATCTGCAGCTCCAAGACCGGTCAGCCACCAGGGTGGGGTGGGGGCTGAGAGCCATGAGGAGACGGGGTGCAGCGGTGCAGAGCGCCTGCCCGGGACCGCGGGACGTGGGGGAGGGGCGCGGGGGGCGGGCTAACCTGGGCTCCCTGCGCCCTGGCAGGCCCAAGAGTGATGAGCTGGGGGAGGGGGCAACCACTGAGACCGAATTGTTTCCCAGTGTGTTCAGAGAGTCAGAGAGTTCCTTTAAGTTGGGTGGTCGAACCGGAGCAGGAAAGTGGTTGGAAAGTGGAACCAGGTGAGGATCTTTCCGGGACCTTTAGGGAGCGTTCGTTCGGAAAGCTAAGGCAAAGTAGAGGTCTGCACAGCACCAAACATAGCCGTGAACGAATAGCTGAGGCGTGTTGGGCTCTTGCCTTAAGTGGGTTCTGGTCCCAGACCCAGTTCTGGAAGCCACAGAACTCAGATCGGTACGGTGACCTGTAGGCAAGACGCTGTTGTCTTTTCGTTTTTCAGAGGAGGAAACTGACCCCAGAGAGGTTAAGGGATGGGCACAGGATTCAGGAGTTGCTAAGTGCACTTTTACCTTCTGTCCTTCTCCAGGAATAGATAATCCAGCCCCTTGCATGTTCTAAACAAGAGTTCTACCACTGAGAACACCTTTAGCCTCAGCCCACCCCTCTTCAATGTTAACATTAAGAAATTGGCTGGGCGGTGGTGGCGCACGCCTTTAATCCCAGCACTCTGGAGGCAGAGGCAGGCGGATCTCTGTGAGTTCGAGGCCAGCCTGGGCTACCAAGTGAGTCCCAGGAAAGGCGCAAAGCTACACAGAGAAACCCTGTCTCGGAAAAAAAAAAGAAAGAAAGAAATGGCTGACGATATAGTCCAGTCTGGCATCATACCCTCCTGCCTCTGCACCCTGGCACTTGGATTGCAGGCATGCCCCACCGTGCCTGGCAAGTCGGGACTCTTTATGCAGGTCAGAGGAGGTTCCCAGACAAGACTTAAAGGTTATGATTTAGGCAGCCACTTGGCAAAGAGTGAACAGACAACACCAAGTAGGACAGCCTAACAGAAGGGAGGCTCCGTGTGCCTGGAGTGTGAGCTGGGAAGAAGGGGGAGTAATAGTGCCACTTGCACGTGCTTATCGTGGGGTGTGACTGAGGTAGTCACAAGGTGCAGAAAGTTCTACAACACCCTCAAGAGGTGTGTATTGTGAAGAGGAAAGGAGGCTCCAGGGGGTTAAGTGGTCAGGGTCATCAACTAGTAAAAAAGATTTCAGAACTCGATCGAATCCAGGAAATCTGGGGCCAGGGTCCTCTCTGCCCTTAACCAGATTTGACTGAGAGGGAGCCTGTGATTATTTAATCCACTTGAAGAAGCCGTCCTTTACCATAAAGACAATAGAAAGTCACCCAGTAAGACTAGTGGCTGAGTGCAACTGAGAGTCCCAGCCATAGCCTCTCAGAGACTGGTTTGTCATGGTGGGGATGGGAATAAAGAGAACATGGGATCAAGACATACCAGGTAGCCAGGTATAGTGTGCCACATGCCTGTGATTCCAGCAGACTCGGGCAGGAGGATCTGAATTCAAGACCAGCTCTGGCTACATGGTGAGAACCCATGTAAAAAACATAAAAAGACATGTTTAGGAAGACAGTGTAGATATTTGGTGACTGGTGATGTGGAGTGTGGAAAGACGGAAATGGAGGTCCACGTACTCTGTGTCTGTTGCTGAGACACCTGAATGAACACTAATCCCCTTCGCTGAATGGTGGACACAGAAGAACAGTGTTGAGTCTGAGGGAGGTGCTAACTGTATTGTGAGTCTCCTTTGAGTCTAAGAGAAGACTGTTTAGTAAATAGAATCGGGTGGGTAAAGCAGCCAGAGGGAGGGACTAGGCTAGACCTTTGTGAGTCATTCCTTGCACTTGGTAATTAAGAGATCATCCCTAGGACTGTGTTGTGATTGGACACCTCCCTAAGCTACACCTACATTTCAAGGCTGGATGGAGGACACTGCCTTCAACCAAGATTATAAAGTGTGGGTGGAGGAGAAAACAGGCCACAGTATGCCCTGGAAGACCTGAAAATTGAGAGTTAAATAGGACAAAGTTTACAGAAAGGACAAGGGTTTTAAAAAAAAGTTTTAAAGTATATATGTGGCGCCTCAGCTGCGATAGAGAAGGGTGCCAGCCAGGTTCCAAAGGCAAACAATACCTTACCTTAGTTTACCAGCTTCAAGAATGCAACTTTAAGATGCTGGCTGATAAGAGGCAGCTGAGAGGGTGTACTAGGCTCCAGGGACTTGAGGGGAGGCAGGGAAACAGGCTTGGGTGGAATTAGAGCAACTATTGAAACCATAAAAATGGATAAGGGAACTGGAGAGATGACTAAAGGGAGAAAGCTGTCCGAGGAGGACAAACGGGGGCTGGGGGTGGTTCGGGGGTTGGGGGTGGTGCGGGGGTCAGGGGGCATTTAAAGACCAGGAACTAGATCTGGAGGGAAAGCAAATGCTCTGGCCAGGAGACTGGATCAGGTCTCCGGGGCTGGGTGGGTTGGGATCCTAGGAAGGTCTTGTTCTCTGTGACAGAGAGATAAGAACCTGGGCTAGAGGTGTAGCTCAGTTGGTTTGAGCCTTAGAACTGTACAAAGCAGGTATGGTGGAATTACACCTGTAATTCCAGCATGTTGGAGGGTGAAGCAGGAGGATCAGGACTTCGAGGTCATTCTTGGCTGTATATCCTTGCTTAGGATACATGAGTCCCTGTCTCAGAATGAAAGAAAGAAAAAACCTGCTTGTCAAGATTAGCGGCAGGCATGGTGGTGCCTGTGTGTAATCCTAGCACTCAGGAAGCTGAGGCAGAAGGATCAAAAATTCAAGGCCAGTTCAGGCTGCACGGTTGTATTGTCTCAAAAAGAAAAAGACTGTGCTTGTGAGCGATTCGACTGAGCATCTCTCATCTCTTCTTCCCTCTGGTCTCTGCAGGGAGTTGGTGGGAGATGCCAGGTGCATGTTATTGATGAAGCTTTGTTAGATCTTCATGTATGTGTTTTCCTCCCTAGATATGAAGAAATTGACTTGGAAACTGGAATTCTGGAGTCCAGAAGGGACCCGGTCACTTTGGAGGACGTCTACCCCATTCACATGATCTTAGAGAATAAGGATGGCATCCAGGGCTCCTGCCGATACTTTAAGGAGAGGAAGGACATTACCAGTCAGATCAGGACCAAGTGTTTGCAGCCTCGTTGTACGATGGTAGAGGCCTTCAGCAGGTAATTGACTCACATTCTCAGCCGTCCCTTGGTTCTGGGTGCTCTGCAATCAGATGCAGCATCTGGTACATCTTCTCAATGTCTGCCAGGGCTTCCTAGGCCTTCACACCTTCACACCGCCTGGCTTTTGAGTTCAGTGGTCCTGACTTCTGTCCTTTGTGTCCACAGCCCTAGAACAGTTGGAGCTGGGGGTAGCCAGCCTCTGCCCTGCACGCCCTGCCTTCCCTTTACGAGTTCTCAGTCACTATCCCATTCCTCCACAGCTGACCGGTCCAGACTGCCATTTTTCTGAAGTGCTCCACCCTGGTCCACCTCCTTCCTGTGTCCAGGTCAGGGAGAAGCTGCCTTTATGAACTCTGGGATCTTGCACACTGCCCTCTCCTCTTTATCTGAGGCCATAAGGTTGGTCTCTCCCTGGTTGCAGTATCCAAGGCTGCGGTCTAGATATGTTTTTCTCCTTCCCCTCCCGTAGGCCCAGCCTCCGTGCCTCTTCCTTTCTCCCACTTGTCTGTTTGCTCTTTCTCTGGATTTTTCACTTCTGCTCACATTCTGGGGCTTTTTCCTGAGCACACTGACAGGCTCACCTACCTGGTGACTACCACTTTTCTTCATCCATGGGGTCTGTCTTAGAGCGAGCTTTTTGGAAGAGACACGGGGTTCTCTGGGTATCCATCTTCCCCTCCCTCTTATGCCTCTGCTCCATGCAGATCTGGCTCTGGCCTAACACTGTCCCTCCCAAGGTCCTAACCAGCAAGTCCGTAACCCCTGAGGGGGAACTTTGGAGGTCCTAGAAGCTTTGGCCCCAGGGCTCCCTGCAGTCTCCTGTTTTCCTCACTGAGGCTCACCAGCTTTTGGGGGACTCCCCTGCCCCTCCTGCCCTGTCAAGGATTGGCTGCTCGCACATGTCTCATGAGGTATTTCAGTAATGAGTCCCTCAGACTCTGTGGCTGTTGTTTCCCTCACCACAGTTGTATTTCTCACTCTCATTTCCTTGTCCTGTTGAGGCATGCTCATGAACCAGGCTGTCTCTTCTAGACCCCTTCTCTCTGTGACACGTGCACTCGGTTGTCTGTCATGTCCTGCTGCCTTATCTTTGTCCATTGGTCTCCAGTAATCCAGAAGTCTCTCACCCCATTGGCTCAGACTCTCCTCCACCTTCTATACTGATGGGAGGTCTTTCATAAGATGAAATGAGATGGATGGATGGTTTTCCCACTGCTTGGGGTCAGGGTTTTGAACTAGCCACATCATCTACAGATTTGTTTGCTCAGATTGAGGTTGTATTTATTTTAGAGATTACTTCATCTCTAACATCTAGAAACGTGAATTTCCAGTATCTCTTCGGGGGTGAGGGGGGGCCCCACAAGATTTAGCTATATGAAAGGCCAGTTTTTAAAGGCAGCATAGGCCACAGTCCCCTTCAGATGAGCTGGGTACCGGCCACTCATTTTCACACCAGCGGGCTTGTTCTTATTTGCCACCTGTTGTGTTTACTGTGGCCCAGAGGCCCCTTGTGACGTTGTCCCTGCTCTCTCTCTCTCACCTAGTCACCCTCATGTTCCTGTTTTCCCTGTGCTTCAAGTGGGAGCTGCCGGTCCCCCTTGTTTCTGAAAGGAAAGGTGTGTGCTGTTCCTGTGCTTAGAATGTTCTGCCCTCACACCAGCACCCCACCCCAGCTTCAGCTGCATCCCTCACCAAGTGTCTTGGTTGCCCAGGCACCATCAGATAACTCTGGTGGTCTGGTGAGGAGAGAGTGGCACAATGAACAGTTCGGGCATTTGGGTCTCCAGAATTTGACCATGTGTGGGAAGGTCACAGGTAGAGCTAGCAGAAGCCATTAAATTGGGCCAGAGTTACTTTAAGTGTTCATTGGCAGCATTCTTTCTTACCAGGAGACCATTGGCTCAGCAATAGCAGAGTCTCTTCACTGTGCTCACCAGTGAGCCTCTCAGGTCTCACGTGTGCTCGGCACAGTCAGTACTTGGCAGTGCACTGCTAGCTGTTGGGTTTGGAGCTGTGTTATCAAATTGGGGTTTCCAGCCATGTTGACCTTGTTAGCTTCCCTTAGCTGTCTAGTTGATGACATGTACCATACTCCAGCCATGCCACCCTCGGCCTTCTAGAGCAAGCCTGCCCTGCCCCTGGGCAGGGTCTGCTTCCTTGCCCTTCTCCCTTCCACCTCCCTGCTGGCCTCAGAGGGTTCTGGGACTGCTGTGTGCACTCATTGCTGACCACACAGATGCCTTTCAGAAGCTCTGGAGTTAGAGCCCCTGATGTGACTGTTCCTTTTCTGGCTTTTCCCTGTGAGCTCTTTGAAGGTAGATTCTTTTATTATTTATCGTGGTGTCCTGGCTCCTTACACTCTGCCCGGCATCAGACACCAGAGTGGTAGTCACAGTCCACAGATGTGCAGTAGCAGGAATCTTGGGATCAGCAGCTGGGCAGTTCTTAATGCAGACGAGATCAGGCACATCCAGGTGGTATGGCAGTCAGTCCTTAACACAGGCTGTTGGCCTAATGGTAATGAAGGATGAAAATTGAACAAGATTGAATAAGCAGCAAGCTTGTTTCTCTGTTTGCAGTCTTTTACCCAGCTGGCATCTTGTAGTTTCTCTTATGAGCCTGCTTTGAGGGAAAAATGGCTTAGGTCTAAGTCTTTAAGGACAGACTGTATAGACGTCGAACGTGTTAGATCTCACATGGTACAAATACAACCTCTTTTTTTGTTGTTTACTTAGAGAAGTGAAATCATCTGGCAGGTACAGGAGCATGGAAAACTGTGGCTGAGCAGAACACTTGGGCTGCTAAGACCTCAAGGACAGATGTTAGTAAACAGTAGAACGGAACAGAGTGCAGTGGCTCTAGAGGGAAGGGACGGGAAGCCGTGCTTTCTGTAAATCTGGGAGAGGGCAGTCCTCCATCTCAGCTCAGTCACATGGAGCCAAGCTGTGAGTGTGGGCTGGGTCTCCCTGCAGCTGGGCCAGAGCGTGAACAGAGCAGCTCAGTCTTCAATGGTAGGCAAGGAGGCAGTGAGGTTTAGCTGGAGTGTGATGATACACAGTGTGTTAGCTGCTTTTTTTCACGGCAGTGACAGAGGACCTGGCAGAAAACAACTTAGGAAGGATTTGTTTTGTCATGGATTGAGAGGGTACACTTAGTTCCTCATGTTCAGAAAGGCATGGCAGGAGCATGAAACTGTGCACATCTTGACGAATCATGAAACAGATGGATGCTGGTCCTCAGCTGGCTTTCTTCTCATTTCCTTTTTGTTCAGGACACTAGCCTGGGGATGATGCATCCCATATTGTTCAAGGCAAGTCTTCCCCACTCAGGTAATCCTCTAGAAAAGAGCTCACAGACACACTCAGGTGTGCTTCAGTAATGTGTTGGGTACTAATTACCCCTGTCAAATTGACACTTGAAATTAAAAGTTAAACATCACACTCTGGACCCAGAGGCCCCAGCATGAAGCGTGATGGAGGACAGACGGGAGCATCAGACCCTCTGGAGTTACAGGTGGGGTCTGGGAACTCAAAACGTAGGTCTTCTGTGAGAGCAGCAAGAGCTTTTTAACCACTGAGCTGTTTTTCTCCAGCCCTCACAGTACTGTGCTTGAGCTGTCTTGAAGGGCCTTGCTAGAAAGTCTTTGGGTCTCCTGAGGACATTATTGTTCATAGCACATCCAGTGGTGGGAAGATCTCATGTTTCAGTAGTGGAGTCAAAAAATCAGACCCCTGCTTCTTTGCCCACATGGCGTTCTCAGCCCTGAGGCTTACTGGTGTGGCTCACAAGGTAGTCCTTCTTTTACAGGTACCTATGGAGCCTTGCTCTGCACACATTGTTTTGAGAATTAAGTGTTGGGGCTGGAGAGAGAGATGGCTCAGCAGTTAAGAGCATTGTCTGCACTTCCAGAGGTCCTGAGTTCAATTCCCAGCACTTAAATGGCTCACACCACCTAAAACTAGTCTCCTGGTATCCAGTGCCCTCTTTTGATGTGCAGATGTACATGCAGACAAAAGATCTATATACATAAAATAAGTAAATCTTCAAAAGGAAAATTAAGAGTGCCACATCCTTCCCAGGTGTTTTACTTCTCTATTAGGAGAAGCACCGTGAGCTTTTGGGGAGAAAGGATTTATTTGGCTTACACTTCCCAATCACAGTCTAGTATTGATGGAAAACAAGGCAGGAACCTGGAGGCAGGAACTAAAGCAGAGACCATGGAGGAACACTGCATGCTGGCTTGCTCCTAGGGGGTGCTCAGTTTGCTTTATTTAAATATTATGTATATGAGTGTTTTGCCTTATGTGTATGTACTACATGTGTAGTTGGTGCCCACAGAGGTCAGAAGAAGGCATCAGATCCCCGGGAACTGGAGTTTCAGATGGTTGTGCGTCTGTATGGTTGCTGGAAACCAATCCTAGGTCTTTTGCAATTCAGTTTGCTTTTTTTCTTTTTTCTTTTATTCATTTTACATATCAACCACAGATCTCCCTTTCATCCCTCCTCCCACTCCCTCCCCTCCCCACCTTTCCACCCCCAGCCCTTCATCCCCTCCTACAAGAGGGTAAGTTCTCCCATGGGGGGACAGCTAAGCCTGGTACATTCAGTTGAGGCAGGACCAAGCCCCTCCCGCTTTATCAGGGGTGAGCAGGTTGTCTGACCGTAGGTAATGGGGTCCAGAAAGCCAGCTCGTTCATCCAGTTTGCTTTCTTATATAACCAGGACCACCTGGCCAGGGCTGCTCACAGCAGGCTGGGCCTTTCTACATCATCATTAATCAAGATGTACCACAGACATACCCACAGGCTAGTCTCATGAAGACAGTTCTTCAGTTGAGGTCTCTCTTTCCAGATGACTCTAGTTTGTGTCAAGTTGACCCCCTTTCAACTTGACACATAACCATAACACTATTAATTCATGATCTTTCCTTTCTTGTTTATCCCATGATCTCATGTTAATATCACAATATAATATATAGTCCAAATTTTAAAAGTCCTAATGTCCTTTAAAAATTCCAGTGATTCAACGCCTGAGGTAGGTGGAAGAGCTGGCCTTGCCCCTCATCAGCTGCAACACTCAGGAGAGTGGCCCCTACACCACAGTAGAGCTGCCCCTGAAGGTGTAGGTAGGGGAGAACCAACCCTGAGGATGTGAAAGCAGAGAACTAGCCCTGCCCCTTGCTCGTCACTGCAAGGGTGACCTAGCCAGGGCAGTGCTGGAGAGCTCACCCTGATGGTAAAGACAGGGCAGAGCTGGCTGGCTGGCCAGTCCTGCAACTACCCAGGCCCCAAACCAGGGTAACATGTTGACCCACCCCAACATCACTCCATCTGTGATCTACTGGAGCATGGGAGTGGGGTGGGGTCAGTCCTGTAGACCCAGGGCTGCAGAATCTCTACAACACAGGGGGGCAACAGGATGTCCTGGAGAAGTCCCAGGGAGGGCTCAGCTTTGATGATGTTGCAGAGACCAGGGTCCTTGAACCAGACCAATGGTACTTTGCGATGAACGCCTACATGTAAAAATGTATGGATAAAGGGGTTTACTGCGTGACTCACTGTCACTCTACAGCTTCTATGATGAGATTTTTTCCTTTCTTTTTTTATTTCCTTTTTTCTCTTACATTTCACTTTGTTTTATTCTGGTGGGGGGGATGGGTGGGATCAAGAGACATGATGTGAAAGACAAAGAATAAATAAAAAGAAAGTTTAAAAAAAAAAATCCAACCAGATGTGCACTCAGGAGGCAGAGCCAGGCTGATCTCTGTGAGTTTGAGGCCAGCCTGGTCTACAGAGCGAGATCCAAGACAGGCACCAAAACTACACAGAGAAACCCTGTCTCGAGGGGAAAAAAAAAAATTCTGGTGATTAGCAGTCCAAGTTCTCTTTTAAAAATTCAGAGTCGCTGGGCAGTGGTGGTGCATGCCTTTAATCCCAGCACTCAGGCAGAGGCAGGCGGATCTTTGAGTTTGAGGCCAGCCTGGTATACAAAGTGAGTTCCAGGAAAGGCACAAAGTTACACAGAGAAACCCTGTGGGGGGTGGGGGGGGGATGATCAGAGTCTCTTAACTGTGATTCTGTAAAATCCAAAGGAAGTTACATCCTTTCTTATTTCAAAAGAGAAGAACTAAGGCACAGTTACAAACATATCAAAGCAAAATCAAAATGTAACAGTGTACAAAGCTCAGTGTCTGCTGCTCATGATCTTCTGGGCTCCAAAGGCCTAGGGCAGTCCAGCTCTCCCTGCAGCACATGTGACTTCTAGATTCAGACCAGGCACACTCCACTCCTGCCACTGTCAATGGTGGTTGTCTCATAGTCCTTGCGTCTCCAGTGTGGTGGGGAATCTATCCATTGCATTAAGACTGCACCTTCACCAATGGTCTTCCTTTCAGAGATTCCAGCTGTGTCATGTAGTGACAACTTAAGACTGTGACCTCTGAGTCCTGGGCTTTCCAGTGCAGCTGAGGCTACAACTTCACCAGTGGCCTCTCTGGGCCTCTCTTTAAAGAGACTGACCCTGCCACACAGTGCAAAGCCTCAATGCTCTCCATGACCCCTTCATGCCTTCAAAACCAGTACGATGTTGGATACTTACACACTGAGGTTCAGCTTCCAGCTTGGGATGCAGCCTTGGACCCCTCTGGACCACTTCTGTGTGTTTGCTCTGAAGAAAACTCCCCAAAAGATTTTGCCTAAGTGATTTTTTTCTTTTACTTACAAATCACAGCTGACTTCTCAGCCCCAGTTAGCCAGCATCTGTTGTCCCAGTAAATCCAAGGTTTTACTTCCATGAATTCCTAATCCAAAATATTACATGAATGGTCCTGATAGTCTTTGCTCCCTCTGAAATTTCACAAGCCAGGCCTCTATTGTCTGAATTGCTGTTAGCATTGTCTTCCAGGTTCCCACAACAGCCCATTTAACTCAGAGTACTCAATGGCTTTTCTGCCCAAAGGTCCAAATCCTCCACCTTTCTCCCTCAAAAACAGTCTAGGACATAGAAGCCACATGGTCAGTTCCATCACCAACTTGTGTCCTAGTGTGCCTCTGTTACTGGGTTCACACCAGGTGAACGGCTCACAACCTGCCTGCAATGACAGTACTAAATAAAGGAGACAGTGTTACAGAGGCTGTTAGAGGAGTACTGAGTACTCTGAAGAATCTGGGCATGGTTGGGGTGGGGTTAGCATCTTCTGGAAGCCTAAGGAGTTGATAGCTGAACTGTGATGTTAAGGATGAAATCAGGAATTATCTAAAGGTCCATGAGAACCACAGCCAGGCAGTAACTTGGGGGCTGTGTCAAGAAGGAGGCCCTCGTGGATCTTCAGTCAGGGTGCTGTGGTGGTGAGGAATGTGGATGTATCTTGGCAGCTGATCTGTCCAGCTTACAGAAGTTCTGACTCTGAACTTGTGAAGCGGACCTGGGGTGCTGTGAATGTCTCAGAATAAGCAGAAACAACAAAAGACCCTGCTTTCTTGTGCTTTGGTTTCCTTACAGTTGCATTGATTCTGCATGTGGTTGTGACTTGCAGGTGGGGTAAGAAGCTCATTATTGTGGCCTCCCAGGACATGCGCTACCGGGCCTTAATAGGAATGGAGGGGGATCCTGACCTGAAGCTTCCTGATTTTTCCTACTGCATTTTGGAGCGCTTAGGCCGGTCCAGGTGGCAAGGAGAACTGCAGCGAGACCTTCACACCACCGCTTTCAAGTAAGAGCCAGCCTAGTGTCTCCACTTGAAATTATAAGGCCATTATATGCACCCCAAGTGCAAGGGCTTTTTATTCTAGGCCATTGCCTCTTGTGACTTTTCTTGTAAGCTAACAGGCTAGACAGTGTGTGTGTGTGTGGGGGGGGGTATTTATGTGCGAGTGAGAAACTACATTGTGAGGGTAAAGCTACCAGTAAAACAAACTGGATGACACTCTCTCTTCTGCAGGGTGGACGCTGGGAAGCTTCATTATCACAGGAAAATTCTCAACAAGAACGGGCTCATTACAATGCAGTCCCATGTGATCCGACTACCTACTGGAGCCCAGCAACACTCCATCCTCCTGCTTCTGAACCGCTTTCACGTGGACAGGTGCGGTTTGTAGAAAACAAAAGATCTGACTGCTTACGTGTTCTAACTAATTGCGTTGTACTTTTAAGATTCCTAAAGGCCAAAAGCTAAACTTTTCAGAGAGGTATTTTATTTTTGTTTCTGATGACAGTATGTCCTGCTTATTTAGAAAGCTTGGCAGAGGCTTTCTAAAGACAGAAAAGAAAGGGAAAATACAACCCAACAAGGAGTCAAGCCAAGCTGCCTATGGCTAGCTGAACTGGCAGAATGGCTCCTCCCTGCCCTCCTCCCACCCTTCTCACACATAGGCTGCAGAGCACCAGCTTCCTGTTACAGGGGAGGTGGGCAGTGGGTCAGTCGCACTCGGGGGGAAGGGGAGCCAGAAGGGGAAACAGGAGAGGCTTGATGGAGTGAAGGGAACAGCAGAGACACAAAGATGCTTCTAGTCTTGGGCCTGGATTTCGGAAAAGCCTTCCTCATGAAATAACCCCCACTCCTCTTCAAGACAGAACTTGAGACGCCCCCTTACCTTTAAAGTGTTATTCAACGCTAAGGAGTTTTGCAGAATCCTTGCATGATGTTTCTGCCCTGGGGTCTGGTTTCGAATTGTCATCTCTAAAGATCAGCTGGTCTGCAGTACTAGGCTCCAGCAGGTGACTTGCTGGTGTCTCTTACAGGAGGAGCAAGTATGACATCCTCATGGAGAAGCTGTCTATGATGCTGAGCACACGGAGCAACCAGATTGAGACTCTGGGAAAGCTGAGGGAGGAACTGGTAAGCCCATGAGGCGGGGCTGGGTAGGCAGCTGCAAGCTACACACCATCTGGGGAGCTTTGAAAGGTGCACTGAAGACTTGCCACCCCTCCCGGGGCTCAGCAAATGGCCTTTTCCTTTCTTTTTTATTTTTGCAGTGCTGGGAATCGAACATTAAAACTTGCTCAGCATTTTACCACTGAGCTATATCCCCAGCCCTGGTCTTTTCCTTTCTTTTGCACAGTGAGAAAATGCTGTTTTTATTTGAAATTCTTACTTCATTTCCTCTGGGGTTTGCTCTCAGACCCGCCATCAGAGTTCATGTGGGATGGTAAATTTTGACATTTAGATTTCCTTTCATCATGAAACTTGTAATTTTACTCCCAGTGGTTTTATGCTGAGGTAACAGGAAGAAAAAAGCAATTGCTGACCTGTTGTGTCTTAGGCTCAGGAGTAGCAGCTGTGGAGGGGTGAGTGTGAAAGGAGGCAGGCTCATGGTGGCGACGCTGCCTGGCTGCCAGGGGATGCTTCTGGGTGGAACGGTAGCCAAGAGCCAGTATTGGGCATGGAGAAGAGACTGCCTGGAGGTTAAAAACCACAGAGCTGGAAGCTGCCCGTCAGAATCTGGAGTTTTTGGTGCAGTCATTAGTCCCCGAAGGGATGGCTCAGTGGTGCTTATGATTACATACGTCAGGACAGTAGACAAGAGTCACCCTGTGCTGTTCTAGACTTTGATTTCATCGTTTCCAGGGAGTGGGCCTCTTTCCATCATGACATCCATTGCATCCCCATCTCCTCAGAGGGGCCTCAAAGTCGCCTGACTTCTTTGTTCTTTCACCTTGAGATTTCAGATAGAAATTTGAGTTTGAAAGCTTAGGCAAACCTTGCCCCATAGGTGCTCATGATGGTAGCCAGCTAGAGATGACCAGCCCTGCCAAGTTCCTCTACTTCCTGTTACCTCCCAGATACTGGGAGAATCAATGCCTTTGCCATCCCAGATGCCCTGCAGTTTGGGATCAGAATGTATTTCTCTGTATCAGTTAATCAAAAAATAGGAAATCAAAGGAAGGTTGAAAAAAAAAACCTTTCAGGAGATTTAAATGGAAGTGAGGAAAATTGCTACAGGCTGAGGAAAGCCAGTGGTTGTTCCTTTGTTCCTTTCTGTTCTCGGTCCCTGTGTATTCACTAGGGACTGGGACACTGCTGTATCCCTCCCTTGGGACAGGAAGCAGGCTAATCTTGCTCGGGTCAGCACTGTGGCCTCACTGGTTATCTCTGAGCACGTGGTTCAGTGAGTGTTTTTAGTCAGAGCTGGGTCAAACTCCAAAGTCACAGAAGTGGGTGAGGATGGCAGGTGGTCCTCTCACGGGGCCGTGTAGTTGGGAGAGCTCGTGATGAAAGCAGAGTGGGAGATGTGGGCCTAGGCAGCGTGCACAGCTTCACCGCAGTTTACAGTGGGCAGACTTCCCCAACAGAGACAGGGCTTTCAGAGGCCAGCAAGGATTAGATAGTGGTGGCTGAAGGTGAGGGAAGATGAGGGAGGTCTTGAGAGCCAGCCTGGCTTAGACTAGAGTCTAAGCTTCAACCTCAGGAAGCGCCTGTGTCAGTGGCCACATGGAGAAGCCCAGGAAGAAGGAAACAGTGGGAGCATGAGCCCCTGAGAGAAGGAGGGCACAGGCTGGATCCTGGCCAGAAGGCTGTCACTGGGCCTTGGATTTGGAATGTATTTTGAAAGTGGCACAGTGGTGAGTGGCCCAGCTAGGATGTAAGAGGCCTGGCATAAGGTCTGAGGATGCAACACGGGTGTTGATTTGAGTGGCCAATACGCAGGTGGACAGGAATGTGACAGTGGGCTGGTGGTGAGAAGGATTGGGCTGCTGTGTGTTCTGTGAGCCAAGGGCAGAGGAGGAAAGAGGAACCGTGTGGGTGAGGGGGCGGTACTCTGTGAACCTGAGCCTGAGATTTATGGAACACGAAGGCTTTCTGTGTTCTCTGGAGTGGTCTAGTCTGCAGCTGGCAGTAGAGTCCAAGGAGAGCCAACTAAATTAGCCTGTAGCTAAAGTGGGGACTGTCCTTGGCTGGGCTCCTGCTGATCTTTCTGCTGGGCGGAATGTGAAGGTCCCCTGAATGCAGGACCACATCATCTTCATTCTGGATGGTCCAGAGCTCAGCACCATTATTCCTGGGCTAGGGTTTGATGGATGAGTTTCCAAAGGCTCTTTCCCACTGGCAGGCTCAGCTAGATTAATGACAGGCACCACGTACAAGCCAGCATGTTTGAAGGAGCCAGATGGGATTCATCTGGATTTCTTGGCTAACCATATGTTCTGTAGCCCAGCGGTGAAAGTGCTGGTTCCTTTGAGTGGGCTGCAGATGTGTGAGACCCATAGGCATATGCTGTCTCTGCCCCAGTGTGTGCAGCAGTCCTTAAGATTCAGAGCAGCACTGAGTCATGAGCACCTTATCTTAGCCAGTTCATACCCTGTTTGCCCAGGGATTATACATCCAAGTGGCAACAAGGGTCAGGAGTTGATTGGCTGGGGGGCAGGACATTTTATACAGTATGGATTTTTTAAAACTTTGTTGTCAGCAGCCATCAGAGAAAAGTGGCACCCATGTGACAGACAGCAGCTGCCCTCCAGCTGTGCTGTGCAAGGGTCTGCCAAGGAGTGTAGACCTACAGCCCTTTGGGGACCACATGCCCTGCTGTCTACAGAGGTTTTTGGTCACCTCTCCCTGGCTGATGCCTGAGAGGCTGTGTCAAATGGTACCTTGCTGGAGTTGGTTCTCTCATTTACTATGTGGGGCCTGGGGGTGGAACTCAGGTTGTTGGGCTTGGTAGCAAGTACCTTTAATCACTGAACCATCTCTTTTTTTGGCTCCTGAGATAAGTTTAAAATTGTTTTCTTTTTCGCTCCACTGCCTTGGGAGGACTATCTGTGTTTGTTAATAATCCATGCACACACTTGAATTAAAAAAATACAGTATGGAAAGTGTCTGGTGGAAATCCTCCTCTTATCTCTGTTTCCACCTGTCTCACCCCACCCTGTCTACCCTTCCAGGGTCTCCGTGTACATCTCTTTCCCCTCTTGTCTCCACAGCAGTTACTCTGTGCTCCAAACCTTGTTCACCTCCCTGAATGCAGTGTGGCAGTCTCATTAGTTCCTGCAGCATTTCTTCATACACTGTCAGTGCTAATTCCCATCCTGAACACTGCTGTGTTTCCTCCACGCTGGGATTCCCAGGGTCTCGCTTAGGAGTACCGTGGGTTTGTGTTTTGCAGGGGCTGTGTGAAAGGACATTCAAGCGTCTGTACCAGTACATGTTGAATGCTGGGCTGGCCAAGGTGGTGTCCCTTCCCTTGCAGGAGATTCACCCTGAGTGTGGTCCCTGTAAGACCAAGAAAGGTAAGAACAGCGCCTGTGTCCGGCTGTATTTCCCTGCTGTCATCTTCGGGGACACTGCCTAGGAGTGTGAAAGTCACACTCTATTCAGTTCTTTATTGCTGAGTGCCTTTCATCTAAAGGACCTGACAAGTGCTCACTGAACTCCAGCAGCCCTGCGCAGACTCCTGGGAGGCTGCCTCCCCGCCTTCCCTCCTACACCAAGCCCTTCTTCATTCTTTCGTTCATTCGTTCCGTTCCTTTTTTTGTTGGGTACTGAACCTCTGAACCTAGAGTGTTGTACATGCTGGGGAAAAGGCTCTATCACTGAGCTGTTTCCCCAGTCCTGTTTTGAAGTACAGTCATGAAGATGTGTTCCAGGTGTGAACAGCACAGCATGGACTCACACATAGATGACGAGGGTCAGCCACTTGGTGTGGCCTCTAGGTGTCATCAGACAGTCAGGACAAGGTGTTCAAGGTTGGCTGGTTATGCAGGCATACTGCTTACTTGAAATAAACATTTTCTTCAAGTAGAAAGAATGTGTTCTAAAATTACAGTAGTTCTATGTAAACCAGTAACGTGGTCATTGATTATCAAGCAGTATGTACTGTGTCACTGTGCTGTGCTTTTGCCGCAAATGCCGGAGAAACCATTACACTGTCTCAGCAAAAGGTTACTAAGGACAGAGATTTAACTGTGATACCACTGCTGTGTGTGCAGCACACATGACTGCCTGCTTCACACTGCACATCCTCTTGTGTCCCTACAAGGTGGGTCTTAGCATCAGCATCTTACATGTAAGAATGCTCAAAGGTGCTAAGTGGGGTTGGGAGATGACTCAGTAGGTAAAGTGTTTGCCGAACAAACATAAGAATCTGAGTTCATGGGAGCTGCTGGAAAGATGGCTCAGCGGTTAAGAGCACTGGCTCCTCTTCCAGAGGACTTGGGTTCAATTCCCAGCACCCACATGGCAGCTCACAGCTATCTGTAACTCCAGTTCCAGGGAATCGGACACCCCTCACACAGACATACATGTAAGCAAAACACCAATGCACATAAAAATAAATAATCATAAAAAAAAAAATCTGAGTTCAGGTCCTCCAGAACCCAGGTAAAAGCTGAGTTTGCTGTAATCCAAGTATGAGGGGTGTGAGGTGAAGATAAGTGGATCCATGAGGCTTGCTGACTGGCTAGCCTAACTGGAGAGCTCTAGGTTCAGTGAGAGACACAGTTTCAAAGAATTAAGGTAGAGAACAACCGACTTAGACCCGATACAGACTTCTGACCTCTATGCACGCATACCCACACATAAATTGACACCTCCCCCACGTACACAAAAGTTAAGCAGTCAATATTTGACAGTGGTAGACTGTAAAGAAGCTTAAGCTAGAGGCTGGAGAGATGGCTCAGTGGTTAGGAGCACTGGCTGCTCTTTCAGAGGACCCGGGTTCAATTCCCAGCACCCCAACTGGGGCTTTCACCATGTACGTACGTAACTTCAGATCAGGGGAATCTGATGGCTTCTGGCCTCTGAGAGCACCCATACTATGCACACATACACGTGTATGCAAAAGAGTCATGCACATAAAAGTTCATAAAAAGAAACTTTCACAAGCACAAGTAGGCAGGGGTTCTCAGCAACACTTGGTGCTCAAAACTGCTGGAGATGTAGTAATAAGCAGAGCAGACTGGGAAAGCCAAATACCCATGATGGATGGCAGCTAGGAGCTGACACCTCTGAACTGGAAATCAAAGATTCCAGGTGCCTTTGAAAGGACAGCATGGATGGGGCTGAGACTGGGCGGGCTGACAGTCTACGTGAGGAGCATCACACCTCACTTCCCTCTGTGTCTCATATGTCAGGAGCCTGGAGGACTTCTAGATGCATGGGCATGAGAACAGGCCTGGGACAAGGTGGAGTGCTGGCAATGGAGAATGTAGTTAACAAGAGATGTGATTCCTAACAGTTGCTAGTTCGTCTCATTTGGTAACATTCTTCCATAGTTTTCTAGACTTGCACCACTTCCACAGTGACATGCTGCAGGTGAGAACTAGGGAAAGAATGTGGGTCGGGAATGCTTATCTCTGCTGGTTTAGGCAGGCTTCAGGGTCTCCAGCCATAGCCTCTGAAAACAGCAGAGGGACTGGAGATAGGACATGGGGCTTGTATGTGCTAGGTTAGCCCTGTACCACTGAGCTGCGCTCCAGCCCTCCAGTACCGATTCTAAAAGGGAACATGAGCTCTTAGGACTATCCAGCCTCTAGAACACTGACAGACAGACTTAGAACCTAGGCCCAGGACTAGAGGCTTCTGTTCTGAAGAAAGTGACCAGTTCAAGAGCAAAGTCCTCTGCGTACTGAATGCTGGAGTTTTCTAGCTAAGGAAAACAGCTCGTCACGTTTCCAACACATCTGACAGCTCACCCTTCACTGGAGTCCAGATGATCTAGCTTTTCCCTTCCCTCCTCCTTCGGAAACTCTGGTCTCCAGGCAGCATCCTAAAGCAAGCACATTGTTGAGGGAAACGAAGCCTAATAGAATTCAGGGAAACAGAAACCTTGAAAAGTACAATAAAATTTAATCCTCAGAAAGAAACAGGTGCTGTGTTCATGGAAGCAGAACAAGGAGCTGTGAAGATGGGGGAATGGAAGGGAAGGGTTGTTGGCAGCTAAGTGCAATGAGAGAGTGTAAGAGAAAGGTGCCGAGAAAGATCTTAAAGAAAACAGAATGCCGAGTTGAAACTAAAAGCGGGGCAGGAGGGGCCAAGAGTCCCATGTCTCCTGAAAGTGGGTACTGCTGTGCTGCTGGTACCCACTCTCCTCCTAGTAGACCCCACCTCTTAACTGTTCCATCACTCTGTAGCAGCACAGATTGCCAGCCAGGCCCTTAACAATGGGCCTTTGAGGACATTTTTCCAAACCATAGCACGGAGAACAGAAGGACACAGAGACATGCAGAGGATTGGGCTGTGGGAAAGTCAAAAATGGAACCTTTTGAGATCTGAAGGAACTGTCATGTTTCTAGCATAGTGAACATAAACACTGTAAGACTTCTCCAGGAAACCCTACATTTCCCAGTGGACTAAAGCAAGGACAGCATTGGATCAGAGCTGTCAGAATTCTGTAGGAAGGGGCTAGCAGTATGGATCTGTGGGTAGAAGCACTTACCTTGCATCCCTGATGTATTACTTACTTTTCTGCCACTGTGATAAATAAAACACCATGATCAAGGCAACTTATAGAAGGAAGAGTTTATTTGGCTTATGGTTCCAGAGGGTTAGAGTCTGGGATGGCCAGGAGGATGGCAGCAATAGCAGGTACAGTGGCAGGAATAGGGAGCTGAGTGCTCACAGCTCAACCACAAGCATGAAGCAGAGGGCATGCTCTCTCTCTCAAAGCCTACCCCCAAGGACATACTTCTCCAGCAAGGCTGCATGGCTGAAACCTTCCTTCCAACAGCACTCCCAGCTGGGAACCAGTACTCAAATGGCTGAGACTGTGGGGGACATTTCTCATTAAAACCACTACACCTGATAATCTGAGGTTGATCCCAAAACTCTGATTAAAAAAAACCAGGTGTGGTGGCTGGCATCTGTAATCCTAGGCCCAACACTCCCACAGTAAAATGGAAGGCAGACAGAATTGGCTTGAAGCTCACACAGGGCAGCCCAGCACAAAGTGCAGCCTCAGAAATAACCACAGACTTTGCCTCAAAAACAAGGAAGAACTGACCTCCAAAAGCTTGTCCTCTGACCTCCACCACATGGACTCCATTGCACACCATGCCTGCACCCCTCCCCCCCACACACACTAAATGGCTTTCTAATATTCCGAAGGAATTGGCCATTTAGCCTAGAGTCCTTTCTTTAGTTTTGCCATGAGTGAGGACTGAGGAGGGGACTAGTTCCACACGTCCACATTCTACATGTCCTGGGAACTAGAAAGTAACAGTAAACCAAGATGCAGGAAACATGGGGACTAGGAAGCCAGGACTCGTGAAGGGGAGCCCTGATGAGATCTGGCAAGTGTAGGCCAGGTGGACAGAGGTACGTTTCAGCATTCTGGGATGTTGGAAGAAGAATGTTAAATAATTTGATGTTTTCTTCAGTGAAGAACCATGAAGGAAGACTTTGTGTTGCCATGCAGGCCACTGTGGCAAGAGCTTTCTTCCAGGCAGAGGTTCCGGCAAATTCAAAGTAACCACTTGACACTAACAGCTATCCAAATGGGCTTTTGTTTTTCAAGACAGGGCTGTCCTGGAACTGGCTCTGTAGACCAGGCTGGCCTAGAATTCACAGTGCCTCTGCCTCCCAGTGCTAGGATTAAAGGCACGTGTTAACATACCTGGCCAAATGTGCTTTTGAAGTCAGGCAGTCATGCTTATCATTTTCCCTTGACTTCTCTGTCCCAGCTTCCCTCAGCTGGATTACAAGAGTAATAGCACCTACCTCTAAGGTGCCACGGTGCTCACAGGGATTGCTGGGCTCTGAGTAGGGCCACAGCTTCGTGGCAGGTAGGATAGATCTAGGGGAGTTTTTTTGTTTGAGACTGTTTTACTCTTGCCCCTGGTGGTCTAGAACTCATCCAGATCTTCTACTGCTTCCTGTTTGTGGTGTGTATCATCAAGCCTGGCTAGAGGTATGTTTTGTTTAGCCTGCAGCATTTGTTTTCATTGAGTTGGTTTCTGGAATTTAAAACATGGATTTTTTTTTTTTTTTTTTTTTTTTAAACCTGGGAAGTCTGACTTCAGCTTATGTGCAAAGGGAAAGCAAATAGTAGTACATTTCCTTCATAGTGATTGACAGGCAAATGGGCCCACCTCCCTACTCACCAGTGATACCTGCCTGCTGCTACATAGCACAATCAATCTGTATGTATGGTCTGTCATCACCTTCAGATGTGTCTGTCTACAGGGTATCACCTTAAGCCTGTCCTGGGAGGACAGGACTTCCCAGAGTGGTCAGTGTGACTCAGAATACAGTTAATGATAAGAGTTGACACCCAGGCTGATCAGTCAGGACATTTAGACTGTGTCATGTGCACACCAAGCCCATCTTGATTGCTAGAGGTTGTTCTTAGCCATGGTACCTATGTGGTCTCTCATCTCTGCTGCTTGGGTTTGTTTGCAACCTGGGCTCACAGCCAGCCTTTCCCTCTGTCTCATGGCCCTGGTTCATTTGCTTGTCTGAGTGACCTTGTGCTGGGTCCTGAGTTCTGTGAGGAGCTGGCCACACCCTTTGCATGCTTTGTGTTCCTAGTGCCTGGGTAAATCAGCTTGGAGCCAGTGAGTGCTTGGTACATGTTTGAAGATTTAATTTAATCAAGCACCACTTCCGCTGCTTTTCTTGTGCAGGAAACCAGAGCTGAATACAGTTTTCAGGGGTTTATGCCTGGAGCTTTATCAAGTTCTGTTAAAAAATTCACATAAAATCTTTCTTCCAAAGCATTATGGAATAGAGAGGTTTAAGTAATAAATAAAGATGACGTATTACTTCATGTAAATGTATAGGCATGTCTGGGTATATATGAATTGTTTTTAAACCCCTTAAACAGTTTGGATTTAGGCATATTTTATACTCACACTTTGCCATATCTATTTGGCAAAAGCAAAATAAACTTTGTAACGAAAGCAGCTGCCCAGAACTGCTCTGATTTACAAAATTATTTTCCTCAAGTATTTAAAACACCATGTGTTTATTAAATTGTGCTGAGAAAATGAAGGAAAAAGAGAGAAGTGAATTTGGCAATCCCTTCCAACAGGATCACAGTTGGAAGCACTTGGCAGAACACCTCTGCATGATCTGGGATGATGACTAAGGTAGTCAGCTCACTTCCACTTCTGACAGGGATTGGGATTGAGTCCTCCTCCTGATCTGATGTCCTTGTGACTCTTAAGAAATAAACAGTTCCGCAGACACTAACCTCAATATGCATCCCCACTCCTGGGTTTCAATACTTAAAGTGGAGAATCTAAAAGTTGAACTGAGAAAGCAATTCTGTTTGCAGTAACTTGGAACAAATTTAACAAAATATGTGCAGATCAGTTACTGTGAAAACTACAAAACACTGCTGAAATTTAAGGTCTATGTAAACAGAAATGGATCAAGCCAGCTAACATCGTAAGACTCCCCTGATTGATCTGATTCAGCACAGTCCATGTCTGATTCCGGACTTGTGGGCGTTGAGGGTCTGATTCTGAAATCTCTATCTAAGTGCAAGGAACCCAGAAAGCTGAACTCATTTTACTTTCAAACCCTGCTGCACAGCAACAGAACTCAGACAGTGGCAGACGTGGCACAGAGGGCATGCAGGTCAGTGAGTTGGTCAGCAGCACCCAGAAGCCCCTGTGTGGTGGCTCAGTTGGTTCTCGGTAAGACAGGTGAAGAAAGAGCGGCCGCCACGGTGGCCTTTCATGTGACTCCACCTGTAGGAAAGTCCAGTGGGACAATCTGGAAGTGAACTGTGAATGCTTTGAAGACAGCTCGGGTATAGGAGTGGAGATGATTAAAACTTTTCTAAAGTTGGCTAGTATTTAATACATGGGCTGTGACTTGTACCCACTGAAGGGGTAGATTATACAATATATGAATTAAATCTCATTCAAGCTGTTAAATTTGAAATAAGTAAAACCTAAATCAAGAAATATAACACGGGCCGGGCGGTGGTGGCGCACACCTTTAATCCCAGCACTCGGGAGGCAGAGGCAGGCGGATCTCTGTGAGTTCAAGGCCAGCCTGGGCTACCAAGTGAGTTCTAGGAAAGGCGCAAAGCTACTCAGAGAAACCCTGTCTCGAAAAACCAAAAAAAAAAAAAAGAAATATAACACGGTACAGCAAAGTAAATCATGACCATTAAGAAAGGGGATATTAACAAAATTATAGTGGGATTAAAGTATACAACCTAGGAGAGAAATGAACCATATAAAGAAATAAAAAAATGCAATAAAATAAATATTCAGGCCTAAAGAATCAAAGCCAAGAAGAATAAGAAAAGAATAAAGACCAGAAAAACAGGATAAAAAGTAAGCATAAACATGAAAACAAAGAGTCAGAGCTGTCACATGTTTTAAAAGCTAGAACTCTAGTGATGTATTTCGAAGATGATGAAAACGGTTTAAAAGGAAGCAGTTTTATTTAAATAAAAGTGATTAAAGGACACCAGCTATAAGAATTAAAAGTAACACTGTCAATAATTAATGTACATAAAAGAAGCAGGGACATTTTAATATGGCAGAAGCTATTAAAGGGAAAACTTGGGTGAGGGCTGACCTTTACCAGGGTGTAAACACCTAGACTTGAGTCACTTGCATAGGGGCTAGGGCAGTGCCTCTTGGAGCGGCCCTTGTCCCTTCTCCAGAGGTGGCAGCTATGTAGGGCTCAGCGGGAATGCGGGGGCTGGTGTCAACAGTGATGGTGGCAAACAGCACTTTCTGCACCATTGGCTGGCCCTGTGTGGAAGGAGGGCTTTGCCTGTGTCCCTTCCTAGGGTACAGCCAGCTGATTGCTTGGGATGGAGATTGAGCCTGGACACTTCATGGTCGCATAGCTGCCTATATCAGATGGCCAGCCTGGTAACAGGGCAGGTAGAGGCTGTGAACATGGCTGGAACATGCCTCAACTGAATCATGTTAGCTTCCTGAGCAGTGCCAGGCTCCAGGCCCTCAGGGGCTTCCTGGTGATGTTTTCAGCACCGCAGCTCCAGCAGCCTTTCCCACACTCCTCTATACTTTAGGACCGAGGGGACCTAATTGTGCCCGGTGCTAACTCAGACCAAATATTTGGGGAGGTGATATTTGCACTGGGTATTTGATGGTGACTCTGAAATTCTAACCTAACAACAGTGATAGTTTCTAAACCTTTGTTAAGCTCCCGTGTGTGTTGTTACTAGTACTCTTGTTTCCTTGGGCAGTAAGAAGAGCCTGTCCTTGGGCTTGTCCTGGCCTTTTAAAAGAGGAAACCAGACAAGACAGTACTACTATTGTCTCATTTGGGGATCAGCCTTGCAGGGGAAGGAGTATCCAGATAATATGCTAGGCACTGTTCTGAGTTACTTTTTCTCTAATATTCCTAATCTCTTTATTCTTTTTCTTCGTTGCCAAGAAAATGGGGAGCGTGGCTTATTGCTCAGGTCATCAGGAGGGGTGGTGCTGGTGCAGGGATTTGAGCAGAGAATGAGTGGACAGAGTCCGCAATGATTGGTCTCTCAGTCCCTTATGCCATCACTGTTAAGAGGCTGAGCAGGGTTCGTGAGGAAAGGGAAGTGTGTGAGCCTGGGCCTGTGCTGAAGAGAGGTGCCAGGGCCCCAGCGTCTGTAGATCCTACTCCCTGCTGGCCTCCCATCAAGCCACTGGCCACATTCGCCACAGCCCCAAACAGCTTGCTTACAAAATAAACACAACGTCACTTGCCTGGCATACAGACATCCCTCTGCAGCCTGCCTTGCTGTTGAGTGCAGTCTTCATTTCTTCCCCTTCTTTACCTCACTGCCTCAATGCCTGTCCTCCATGGCCAGATCAGACCACCCCATTCATCCTTCATTGTCCCATGCAGTGGGTAGACATCTGTTCCGCCCTACCTCCTAACTCATCTCCAAGCCTCCCCCACAAAGTGCTCAGTCCATTTAAGATGCATTTAGAATTAGCTCTGCTTGAGGGCTGAGAAACTCGAGGCTCAGAGAGAAAAGGGGCTTCCCTGTGGTAGGCAGAACCAGATTGTCAGCCTGGGCTGTGTCACGGCAAGCCCAGTGTCCTCCAGCTGCCTTGCCCAGACTCATTGTGTCTCTTTTTACAGTGGAGGAAACCTGTCTGGTGTGTGTCTGTTCAGGACACAGCACAGAAGAAATGTTTGTGGAATCTGATTGAAATTAAGGTCCCAGCAATCCAGCTGGGTGTGCTGTTGGGCCCTCAGCAGCTGTGCCCTTCAAGGGTGATAGTAAGGAGAGAAGCAGCAGTGAGTGTCTCCTGAGCGGGCATCGGTTAGGAAGACTGTTTTTCTTTGAGAAAAAGCCTTGCTACTGCAGCCCAGAATGGCCGTGGACTTCCATCTTCCCACAGCCTCCTATCTTCTGTCACTGTAGGCATGTTTTACCACTTGGACAGGAAATCTGAGGCTCAAGCTCAAATCATCAGGCCTGCATACAAGCACCTCTGTCCACTGATCCATCTGGCTCCCCCGATGCTATTCTTTTCTCGGTTTTACAGCTGAGGAAACTGTGGCACAGAGAGAACATATCACTTAGTCAAAGAGTAGAGCTGGCAGAGGAGGCTTCCTACCTATCAGGGTGTTGTTCCCCACCACCCTCCGGCTTCCGGATTTGGGTCAGGCCTCTTTGCAGTCACCGAAGGCTGTCACCTCCTCCAGTTGTGCTAGGGCTTACTGATAAATTTCCCAGAGTTCATTCACTAGGGTGGGTGTCACTCTGAACTCACATGGCATTTGCCCTGCTCACCCTTGACTCTTTCCTTTTACTTGAAGAAATCTGACAGAGTAGCTTGCTCCTGTCATTGGCAAGGCAGTGGGAGCTTGGGCTGGTGACCCAACCCTTCCATGCTTCAGTTCCCGTATGCATAAGGGATCAGTGAGTTGGCACATGTCTGTACCAGGCATCTTCATTGTTTACCTTCTTTGTTGTCCTTTTCATTGGGCATAAATGTGGGGTTTTCCCTGATATGCTAGGTTGCAGTAGGCTATCTGAATTTAGATGCAAATTTCCCTCAGAGCCCAGAGCATGGCTTATGTTGCAGCTGGGCCCCACCTTGTCTATACTTATCACTGGGGCTAGCATCATAAAGGGTGCTAGCTCAGACCCGTTTGTCCTGTTTGCCTTGGCCTCTTTTTGAGTTATTTTTGTAAGCTAAGTTCCCACCCTCAGAGTTCCAGAAGGGCCTCTTGTTGAATTTAAAGAAAAATTGTTCTTCATTTCTTCAGATCCCAAATGTGGGTCCCGGAATATTGTTTGAAGGGATAGGCCATGTCCTCCAGGGAGGCTGTCAGTGTGCCTCTCTGCTCCTTTTACACATATTTCTTCTGCTCTAAAGTTAACAAGACACAATAGTCTTGTCCCTAAGGGTAGCGGGTATTTTTGTTTGTTTGTTTTTTTCTAAATTTATATTCATTTTGTTTATATTAATTTTCACTTTAATCATGTGTATGTGTGGACATGTGCCACAAGTGTGTAGATTCCCTGGAGACTAGAAGATCATTGGATGCCCTGCAGCTGGAGCTAGATCCAGGCAGTTAAGCGCTTTTGATGTCAGAAACCGAGCCCAGGTCCTCTGTAAGAGCAAGTGTTCTTAACCACCAAGCCATCTCTCCAGCCCCAAGATTAGTAGTTTTAGACTTTGCAAACACACCACATAGGGAAGAAACGTGCTGTGATACCAGGTCATCTGTGACCTTTCAGGATGTCATCTACTGCTCTCCCATGAGGCCCTGTGCCTGCTGTCTGCTAATGTGTGCCCTCTTCCTAGGGACTGATGTCATGGTTCGGTGCCTTAAGCTACTGAAGGAGTTCAAGCGGAAGATGGAGGACGACCATGACGATGATGACGATGAGGAGGTCATCTCTAAGGGTGTGCCTCCTGTGGACATCGTTTTTGAGCGAGACATGCTCACACAGACCTACGAGCTCAGTGAGTCCTGTTCACACACTTGCCTTTGTGTGAGCACTGGAGTAGGAAATGTGCTCCCCAGGTGGGAAATGGGGCTCCAGTACATAAAGCCTAGGAGGCTGCAGGCTTCTCTCCAAGCTTCGGCTTTGGATCAGGTTCAGGGTGGAGCCTTGCTGCTTCCTTGATAAATGACTTTAACTAGGCCTTTGAGCCTTGTTTCCCCTGTCTGTGAAATGGGGTGTGTTTGGACAACAGAGTTCTCTAGAGATGCACCAATAGACTGAGGGTAACCGTGTCTATGAGGGTTTATCAGGGGATTGTTTCATGTGACGTGGACATTGAGGCCTACCATAGCTGGCACAAGTGGAAGACCCAGGGGAACCACTAGAGAACCCATGGATTTTCATGATCCAGAGCCAGAGGAGGGGCTGCTCCTGACCCAGGGAGGTAGGAAGTGGAGAGAGAAGTGAGTCGTCATTGCCTCTGCCTTCTGTTCTGGTTTGTTTTGGTTTGTTCTCACGGGGCGCCTAGTTGATGATATGATGTCACCCATATTTGGGCATATCTTCCCCCATGTCACCCTTTAACTATTCATAGGCTGCTTTCCTCCAGAAATAAATACCCTCATGGACCCATTCCAAGAATAGTGTTTGACCATTAAATCTACTTAAAGTTAATCATCACGTTGAGATAAAACCCATGTGAGCACATTCTCAGGTAAAAGGTGGAGGAGTAAATGACCTACAACAGTGCCCCCCACAGAAACACTCAGGAAGCTTAGCTAGCGGTTCTTAGTCTGTTTTCTTATACTATAACAAAGCACCCAAGAGCAGGCAGTTTTTAAAGACAAGAATCTTTATTGTAGCTCTAGGGGCTGATGAGTTCAGGTTAGGCGCTGGTATTTGCTGTTCCTGGTGGTGGCCTGTGCTGCTGCAGAAGTTAGAAAAGCAGAGGGTTAGCAGACCTGTGGAGGGCACCACATGCTGCTTCTAGACCAGCCCAATGGAGAACAAGAACTGTCTGCAAAGTGGAGGCCTCTACCCTGGTGCTGCTCCAGGGAGGAAGTGACAGAACTCAACCTCTGTGCTGTTCTGTTATGCAGGTTCTGGAGCCACGATTGCCTTCTGAAGTGGTTCCATCTTAGCCTCCACCAGCAGGTCATGCTGGCTGATCTCCCAGGCTTTCTGAAGGCTAGTTGATTGACAGTTCTCAGGTGGCCCAGATTGCTTCCTCATGACGCTGACTATAGACCTCTTGTCCCCACTGTTGAGTAGAGGGGACCGTCTCAGCCATCTCCTCTCATTCTGGTCATCTTTGTGTGTGGCTGATGTAGAAAGCCTGCATCCTGATTGATTTTTGCCTGGCAGCCTCAAGTGTGTGGACACATTAAAAAGAAAGGGCAGTGTTTTCCGGACAAAGAGCTTTGCCATCATCTGCCTCCAGTTCATGTAGCAGCCTCCAACCAAGTTCCTCCCTGCAGTGTTCAGTCCAGAGCATTTAGAAAGGGAGGGCCTGTGAAAGGCGGGTCCATGCCGATGCTGAGTAGCGGGCATGAGCTGCAGGGCAGAAACGGCAGACTGTACGGTGCCAAAAACGGGCAGCAACTTCTCCTGGTTCTCTGTGGAGCTGCTGCCATCATTTGTTCCCCCCCTTCCTGCTGGCCTGGCTGTGAGAAAAGGAACAGTTGTTGGTCTCCACAGGAGCATAGAAAATGCACATTCAGAGAGAAAGTTTTCGGGACCTAGACATAGGCACACATGTACCTGGGAGCCAAGACAAGATGATCACCTGTTCAAGGGTAGCAAAAAAAAAGTTATTTTGATGCTTTTTTTTGGGGGGGGGGTTCGAAACAGGGTTTTCCTGTGTAATTTTGGTGCCTGTCCTGGATTACTTTTAAGCCGCAGCAGGAAATTAGCTTTCCCTTACAAATGAACTTACTCAGATAAATGAAACTGACCCTTTCAAAAAGCATCAAAAAAGAAAAAAAAAATTGACCAGGCGACAGCGGCACACGCCTTTAATCCCAGCACTCAGGAGGCAGGTGGATCTCTGTGAGTTCGAGGTCAGCCTGGTCCACAGAGTGAGATCCAGAGCAGGAACCAAAACTACACAGAGAAACCCTGTCTTGTGGGGGGCGGAGGGGGGAGTGATGGAGGTAAGTTTGAGACCTTAATAGGTCCTCCTCCATTTGAATATAGCCACTGTTCCCTTCAGTGTTTCAGCATGGAGAACCCGAGAGCAGACACAACATGAGCTGCTGGTGTTCTCGGGGTCACGGAGTGCTGTTCAGCCTGCAGCGGTGGATCCCTCCTTGGAGGAGAGGAGGAAGTGCTTTCTGTGTCTGGCTTAGCGAGGGAGCAGGGAAGTGGCTGGGAACAGCTGCCCTGTGCAGCGGTGGGGTTCAATATGGTGTTGTTCACAGTTGAGCGCAGAGGCACGAAAGGAATTTCCCAGGCTGAGATCCGAGTTGCTATGAACGTGGGAAAGCTGGAAGCGAGAATGCTGTGTCGGCTCCTTCAGAGGTTCAAGGTTGTCAAGGTAACATCCTGTCATCCTACAGTGCCTCATCTCAGTGCCAGTGAGATTATACATCAGAGAAGCAGGTGCCTAACTGTCCGTGAGGTAGTACCTAGATGGGGCTAACATGCTAGGCCTTCCCCTCGCGGAGCATTGTCTGGTTCTGCTTCTTCAAATGGAAGCGCTGGAGTGACATTCCTGCAGCTGCCCTTGCAGCTCACTCCTGGGTGAGGACAGTCGGCTGGAGCTGGCTAGTGTCTAATGAGCTGCCGGGCCTCTCCGGTGGGACGTGCGGCACCTGGAAACATCACAGCAGCTGACTGTAGGCCTGGTGTCCCCTTTTGTAATTCACAGCTGTGTCGGCTCCTGAGGCTGGTGTTAGTTAGCTCCCTGTAACTGGAGTGAAGTAGCTGAGGCAGTTCATTATACAGAGGAGGGTTGTTAGGCCTGTTCTAGAGATCTAATCCAAAATCAAGTGGTTCTCACTGCTTTGGACCTCTAATGAGACAGCAGGAGCCTCATCACAGGAACGTGTTGGTAGAGTAAACTCATCTCCTGAGTCAGACGGAAGACAAAATGGTCAGGTGGGAGGTGGGGGGAGGCACACTCCTTTGGGAGCACTCTCCTGTGACCAGGGACTTCCTGTTAGACTCCCACCTCCTCAAGGGTCTGCCACTTCCCAATAGTACCACCCTGGGAACTAAACTTCGGCTCACAGGTTTTAGAGGATACTTATCCAGACCCTCTGGTGGGCTACTGTGGACATTTTGCCATAGACAGGGTTTTATTAGTTAAGCTAAGTATAACTGGGGCCTTGGCATCATCCCTTGCATGTGAAGGGATGCATAGAAGATCTTTACTTTTCTCCCACTACAGGCCGTGGGACAAGCCCTTTCCCATTTTAGAAGGCAAGATGATCATGGATTAGCCATAAACCAAACCACAGGTCTCCAAGGCTGTGGCTGTTTGCAGCGTATGGGCCCCTGGGTTCTGTGTAACCAGCACAAGCTGATTCCTGATTGTTTATGAGCCAGGTCTAGTGTCAGGCACGGAGGGTGCATGGTAAGAACAAATCAAGGCCCTGTCTCCAAGGGGCTTCTAGCTTCAGAGAACAGACACAGTCCAGATCATGTGTAGGCCTAACATGGCAGGTCCTGACAGGAAGGCATTATGAGACAGGAACCACTGGCACACCTATAGGCATCAACACCCCCTGGAATGCGCTAACACATGTGATTACCCTAGGGATTCATGGAAGATGAAGGCCGGCAGCGGACCACCAAGTACATTTCCTGCGTGTTTGCGGAGGAGAGTGACCTGAGCCGCCAATATGCACGCGAAAAGGCCCGAGGAGAGCTGCTGACCACTGTGAGCCTAGCCTCAGTGCAGGATGAGTCCCTCATGCCCGAGGGTGAAGAGGCCTTCCTCTCTGACTCAGAAAGTGAGGAGGAGAGCAGCTGCAGTGGCAAGCGGAAGGGCCGAGGGTCCCGGGGCCAGTCAAGAGCCTCAGGGAATGCTGGCTCTCAGCCTCATCACTCCACTCCAGCCAAGGGTGAGGACTGCTTGATGAGTATGGGCCAGCAGGGCCAAGCGTCAGGAAGCAGTTGTTCAGCTTAGCCATCCTGGAGATCCCCTAAGTGCTATCCTGCTTTGGGGCCCAGAAGCGTCCTTTTCACACCATTACTGTAGGTGTGGAGAGGACAGTCATGTTATGTGCCCCGCCCTGGTTACTTGTAGTCTCCTTGAGTAACACCTTTCTTACAGCATGTTTTACTATTAAAGAGGCAGAGTTCCGTGAGCTTCATTCCTCCCCTCAGTCCATTCAAGAACCACTCAGGGTTTAGTTTATAGAACCTACTATGGAGGCAGGGATGTTCTGTCTAATGTTCTCCCAGTTGAGTTTTTACAACCTAGTGAATTGTTTTCTCGTTTGAGACTGGACTTCACTGCAACCCACTTTGAACGCCTCCTTCCTGCCTCAGCCTCCTGAGTGCTGGGATTGCAAGTGTACATTACCTTGGATGGCTTAATCCTGTTTTAAAACATGTATGGAAGGTGGGCAGGTGATAGACTTGTGAATTTCATGTTCAGCTTTGTATCCCTAGATACAAAGCCTGAGGAAGTCCCCCGGACTAGCCTGCCCTGGCTGTCAAGCAGAGAAGCCTTTTCTTGTTTTCTCCTGACCAGCTGTGCCCACTCTCATTACAGGTGGGTGGAAAGTCCTAAACCTGCACCCACTGAAGAAGCCGAAGGCTGCCTCCCATGGCGGCGCTGAGGGAAGAGCCCGCCGAAGCTCGGCTGGTAGGGAAGGCCTGAACACCAGCAGCTCCTCTGAGCTCAACACATCCTTTGACCCTAACAACATGGAGAGTCACAGTGGAGACATCGCTGTGATTGAGGAGGTCCGCCTCGATAACCCCAAGGTCAGTAGTGGCCATAGGGACTTAGGGCAGGTGGACTCCAGTCTTCTGGTGCTGGGCTTGAATCCCAGGGACAGGAACAGGCGATAGCAATAAGAATGTCACCTGCTAGGCACAGGCTGTGGGCCAAGTGGTGACTAGCTCCACAGGGAGTGACAGAGTGTCATTTGCTGCCTCTGCCCCATGCTGGGCCCAGAACTCCCATCACCTCTGACAAGGTGGTCTTTTCACTTGAGTTCAGAGGGGAGAGTTGGTGTGGTTGATTTACATAGTCAGTATTGCCTCTTAGAAGACAGTTGGTAGTGCTTGGACCTTTTAGATTATCACACGTCAGAAGAGATGTGTTGATGGCCTTGAGTAGGTGGAGGGCAGCATGCTTTGTTGTTGTTATTTTGAGGTAGGACCTCACTGTTGCCCAGCTGTCCTCCAGCTCCTAAGCTTAAGCAGTACTCCTGCCTCAGCCTCCTGGTACTTGAGACTACAGACGGGTGCCACTGTGTTTAGTTAAATTGCATTTAAATTTTTCTTTATATTTTGGGGCTGGAGGTAGAGCCCAGGGCTTTTTGCATGCTAGGCAAGTGTTGTGCCACTGAGCCATGCCCTTAGCTTCAAGACATCCTTGAAGCAATGTCATGTAACTTAGAATGGCCACAACCAAAGTTGAGAGCCTGCTTTCAACGCAAGGCCAGTATCACTTGGTATAAAATGGAAAGAAAAAAAAAATTGTACCAGTACCTTCTGGCTAGATGTCACCTGTCCAAGTACCATTGACACCACAGAGTCAAACCCATACTTTTCCATAAGTGTATTACAGGCTGGGCGGTGGTGGCAAATGCCGTTAATCCCAGCACTTGGAAGGCAGAGGCAGGTGGATCTCTGAGTTCGAGGACAGCCAAGGCTGTTACACAAAGAAACCTTGTCTCGAAAAACCAAAAATAAAAAAACAAAGGACAGTTGTTACAGGAAACCCCTGCTTATTACATGATTCAGTTACTTTTCACCATGCCATGTCCCTTGTCGCCTGAAGATGCCTCAGATTCTGCCATTGCTTTGGAAACAGAGTAGAGGATCTGGTTCCTGGTGTGGACCGGATCTGTGGCCAGTTGGCTCTTGCTGCTGTTATTCAGACTTGACAGCCCAAGAGGAGAAATGTGGAGTCTGGTCTGTGAGGATGAAAGGCAATGTCATGGGGTGGAAAACTGGGCTGCCGAGAGGAGGACAGGATGGGGACCTTGTCAGCTTCCGTTCTCCTGTGCTGGAATAGCAGCAGCCTGTGCCTTGAGCACAGCCCTAGTGCAGAATTGACAGGCACTGGGTGATGGTAGTCTAGACTCTGTCCACACTCTACTGTTGCCAGATGCCTGCTGAGACCTTCTTTTTAGGTCCTCTAATCCTGATACAGCAGGCCTTCCTCCCAGGCCAGAGTTCTGTGTTCTCTCCTACCACTGCTTTTTCTGATAAAAACCCACTTCATTCTATATCCATGGCTCTCTGGAGGTTTTTGGCAGAGCCCAGCTCTGCTTCTCCAGCCTCCAGTTACTCGGGATGGTTTCTTCTAGAATGTTGCTCTGAAACATGACAGACAATAGGCTGCCACTCTTAGGACTTTTCAGAAATCCTCGAGACTTCCCTCCCTAAATATGAGAGAACCCTGCCTGGCCTGGAGCGCCTGTGGTAGGCAAGGGAGCCATCTAGGCTCAGCTGTTCTCATACTGTCACCCCAGCATCAACTTGTAGCTTCCTGGGATGTATTCCCATTCCCCAAAAGTACTGCTCCAAGCCATAGCCCTCCAGCCAAACATGCCTGTGGCTACCGCATGATGTCAACAGGTATTCTTTTTCCATTCCGGATTCATAGTCAGGCCTTACCGCATGTGCTGTAAAGACCCCACTGCATGTTAAGCTCCTAGAAGATAGGAAGACTTGAAGAATGGAAGTGAGGTGCCGTGAGGGGTGGAGAAATGGTTCATTGTTAAGAGTACTGGCTGCTCTTGGCAGAGAACTTAGATTTGAATCTTAGTACTCCTGTGGCAGCTTCCAGCCGTCTGTGGCTCCAGTCGCAGGGGATCTAATGTCCTCTTCTGACCTCCTTTGGTACTGCGTACATGTGGTGCACAGACATACAGGAATGCAAACACTCAGACATAAAATAAAAATTGATAAGATCTTTTAAAAAATTGAAAGTTATGGGTGAAAAGATGAGTCAGCAGTTAAAAGTCCTTGCTGTTCTTCCAAAAGTCCTGGGTTCATTTCACAGCACCTATAGTGGGCAGCTTACAACTGCCTGCAATTCTAGCTCCAGAGGATTCTACCCCTTCTTCTGGCCTCCGTGGGCATTGTACATATGCAGCCGACACACGCATACACTTAATAAATAAACCTTAAAGAGAAAAAAGAAAGAATGAAGCGGGCCCTTGGTCAGGGTGAGGGGAGAAGCACAGACTCCTGTCCCCCTTCCTTTTCACTTCCCATCCTGGTTGTAGAGTCAGAAGCCTTGTCCCAGCGCGCATGCACTTGCACATTCCTTCTGTGTGCCTCTCCAGCCCTGCTTTCCTCTTGGGGGGCACTAGAGCAGTAATGAGGGTGCAGGCCTGGTGGACTCTCCTTGAGTAACAGGACTTGACTTCCTTGAAAGGGGAGTGTGCCCCTCAGGAATGGTGTCTGTCTGGTCCTACTCTTCTGACCCCTGCTCTTGGGTTTCTGACGTAGGAAAGTGGTGGCTCCCAGAAAGCCGGACGGCATGGCCCAGGCCAGGACAAGCCTCACAAAACATACCGGCTGCTGAAGCGCAGGAATCTGATCATAGAAGCTGTCACCAACCTCCGACTGATTGAGAGCCTGTTCACGTGAGTGTGCTGGTGTCTGTCTGTGACTACCCCTCTAACCAGCCACAGAAGGGACTGAAAGGCCTTGGAGCTGCTGCCTGGTTCCCATGTGCATTTTATGGTGTCCCGTTGTGGTCAGTAGGATGTAGATTTGGTACCTGTCATTGGGAAAGGTAGATCTTGTGAATTAAAATGCTAGATGTCACAGAGCCCGTGCTGACTTTTCTCCTTACCGGTAGCTCTGACAGGTTTGTGAGGGAGTAACTTGAGTGAGGATTTATTTGGGTTCCTGGGTTCTCCATGGTCTCCCGGCTCCATGTGTGTAGTGACAAGACTGTAGCCAGAGAGCTTCTTCACCTCATGACAGCCAAGAGGCAGAGAGAGGGCAAGGTCTGTCTCCAGTGGCCAGACCTCACCTTCCAGAACCTCCCAGGATCACCATCTTCTGGGTCCCAGCCTTTGAACCCATGAGTTATAGGCAACATGGCTGAGTCAAACCCTGACACTGGGGAATTGTTAGAGGGAAGGGAAACGAAGACACCTCCGGCAGTGGTGCGGAAGAGGCACAGGAGGAAGAGGAGCTAAGCTGCTGGTCTGCTCTGTGCAGCTCTTGAGGCTACCACTCTGGGGCAGCACCTTCAGGGCTCTGAGACCAGTGGGGGAACCATTGGGCTGAAGGGCCTCACCCTGCAGTCACAGATGTGGGTTCTTCACTCTGTCTCAGGCTGACTGTGAGGGCAGAGGCCACCTTAGATACATCTTCACCTTGGTCCCTTCTGTGCCCTGAGGAGTTTGTCTGGGTGTCCTGATGTCCACATTGGCCTTCCTCTTCTGTGGTTAATGATCTAGAAATGTCACAGTGAATCAGAAGATGGAAGAGTGAAGAAGAGTTCAGACCAAGGAACAGGAAGCATGCAGACCTGGGGAAGACAGGTCTCCTTCCTAGCACTGTTTCCCCCCCCTTGTTCCTGTTTATTGTCAGATCACGTGATTTCTAGTGCTGTAGAGCTGCTGTGGGTAGTGGCCTGTCTTCCGCTAATTTGTTTACTCAAGAAAGATGGTATTTCGTGTTCCAAGAGGCCCCCATATGTAGGTGTGAAGAGCTCCTGCAGAGTTTCCCTGTGCCAGACAGACCTGTTGTGGTTCCTCTATGCCTCTGTGTTGAAGTGGGAATGTGTTCTTCTCTGATTTCCAGGATTCAGAAGATGATCATGGACCAGGAAAAGCAAGAGGGTGTCTCCACCAAGTGCTGTAAGAAGTCCATTATCCGCTTGGTTCGGAACCTGTCTGAGGAGGGTCTCTTGAGATTGTATCGGACTACGGTCATTCAGGATGGCATCAAGAAGAAGGTAATCTCTTGGGCCTCTCCGGATGCCCACAGAGCCAGCCTCGTGCTGTGGGAAACATTCTGGCCCAGTGTCCCTTGTCATTGTGGCATCTGGATTGATCCTTTGCTGTTAGTGATTGGGACATCACATTACACCTCTTAATCTGGAGGGCAAGGCTCTTACCAACTTCCTGTGGCTGCTGGGAGCAACCACCTGAGCACTAGAGGAGTGCATTGGCCCAGCCTGGAGAGCCTGTTAAGCAGGACAGTGTTAGCAATGCAAGAACTTTCTCCACAAAGACATTGGAAGGGAGGTGGCCAGTCTGTGGGGCCAGTCTATTCTGTAGTACTGTGATGGGAGCTGTTGCCATAGTAACTGTAGCTCAGCAGCTTTGCACACATTTTACAGCATCAATTTTTCAGGGTCAGAGTAATTGGGATGGCACAGCTGGACATGAGGCTGAAAGCAATGGGGCTGTCTTCACAGCCCCTTAATTCCTGACTGGATTTTCCATCTCGGCTGTAAAGGAGCCCTGCTTTGATACTTTGTTTCCCTCGTAAGTGGGCAAGGTCATTTCTGCTTTCACGTGTCTTATTTTATTGAGCTATAGAAAGCAGTACCAAAAAATGACTTAAGAAATAGTTTGCTGTTGCATATCGACGGGACTCGTGGGCTTTTATATCTGCTGAAGTCACTTCAAAATAAAGCCATCAAGTCCCCTTGACCTAGCTCCTTCCTCCACAACTGCCTGTTATGAATCCACTTGAGAAGTGGCAGACAGTCATGTGGCAGCCTGTCTCACTGAAGGACATATTGAGGCCCCATCAGCAGGGACATCCATGACTTCAGCAGGTTTTCCAGAAGCTACTCTGTTGGACTTCCTGGGTGTTGCTGTTGAGGGCAACAAACCCTCCCCTAGTTGGGGCCTGAGGAGACTATCTGGCCTCAGGATTGACTTCTCTAGTGCTAGTCTAGAGGGCTAGTGACAGTCAAAGCCTGGGGGAGGGATGAGGATGTCAGGTCGGTATTTAGGGTCACACAGTCACAGAAGTGGAAATGGAGTCTTCAGCTGAGGCTGTTGAAGAATTAGCTGCTGGCCTGGGACAACGGGGCCAGTAGGAGCCGCCATCTCTCAGTACTTGTCATTTCTCTGAGAGGTTGCCTAACTGGCTCCCATTTGGGTCTCACAAAGAAGTCAGTAGTATAGGTGGATGCAGTGTAGAGGTGGGCGTGGGGTTTTCTTTTTACCAGCAAGTATGTTGAGCTGGGACGTGGGGTGGGGCTGCTGCCTGTCCCAGCCCCACACAGCTGCTGCCCTTCACTCTGCACTGACAGCACAGGCTTCTCCTGGGGTACCCAGTCCATCATGTCTCATCATTCATGGCCTGTCTTGCTCCCTGACCTGTGCCACTTCTGCCAGTACTGAAGTTAATGTCCTGACTCCGTACACACCTGCTACTCACTTCCGGGATTTTAGCCCTGTAGCTTAAGAAACAGTAACCACTGTAACCATTCTGCCTGGATTCCCAGGGAGAGGTAATCACAAAGCAGCCCTACATCCTCTGCCAGTCATTCAGAGGTGCACTGCCAGGGTCCTAGCAACACACAGCCAAGAGACTGCTCTTCTGCCACGCTCGCCTCTCCTGATTAATGTGCAGTCCGGAATCTCAGTGGAGCAGGTGTGGGGAGCTGCTCCAGCTATCAGAAGAGCTGGTGAGCTGTGACAGCCTGGACAGGGAAGCTGCAGGACCAATGACTTAGGGTCCAAGACTTGGTGGCATGGTCCCCAAAGGAGGTCTGACTCCTGCGGGTGAAACAGCAAACTGTCTTTTGCCTCTCTGAATTGTGAGTGTGTTGGAAATCCTGCTATGGAACCTCAGTTCAAACCTGCCCTACCCTCTGGGATACCCCAAACTCTCCCTACAGGTGGATCTGGTCGTGCACCCATCCATGGACCAGAATGACCCTCTTGTGAGAAGTGCCATTGAGCAGGTTCGCTTCCGGATCTCCAACTCAAGCACAGCAAACAGGCAAGTGGAAGAACTCACAGTTAAACTGCCCAGGTCTGTGTTATAGCCTGCAGCCAGCAGAGCAGCATCCCAAAGGCTTTGTGTGCACCTGCATGAGATCCTGGGTTTGCTGGCCAGAGGCATCCAGTTCTGAACTTTAAGTATTCTTCACTCTAATTTATCATTTTCCTTTTCTTTGGATGGTGCTGGAGACGGGACCAAGGCCTTGCATATGCTAGGCCAACACTTTCCCACGGACCCACACCACCTGCCCTAATGCTTGTCCATCCGGGAAGTGTAGCCAATCGGAGCACCTCCCATTGCTGCTTCTGTGTAGGAAGCGCAGTCTCATCATGGCCTAAGTCACTGCACTTGCTTTCCTGAGGTCTCGCTCACCTTACCCTAAGTAGCTGAATGCACACCAGTGAGGGAGCAAGTTTTTAGGTGGCTAGGTTCCTGGTGGGCAGAGGGCCACCCTGGAGGTAGAATCTCAGTGGTTGGTCACAGTTTCTGACCATTTGCCGCGAGCTTTTTTGATGTTCCTGGTTGCTGGCATCTGTGTAGTGTCAGGAGACTAGCACACTGGGCTCCTTTCCCTTCTTGCTGGTGAGTACCTCTGAGGGCCCCCATTATTACCTCCATGTTTTAGACACTGTTCACTTGTGCCATCTGCCTGGACCCGTGATCAGTTGAGTCTGAAACCCCAGGCCTGGGAGATAGGTCTTGTCTTTGCTTCCAACATATAACCCTGCACGTTTGGCCTGCAGGGTTAAAGTTCCACAGACTCCAGCACCCCAAGAGGAGGCAGAAGAGGAAAGCCGTGAGCCAGAGGTCCCGAGTGGATCAGCAGACTCTGAACCGAACACATCTTTAAAGTCAGAAAGCGGACGGGTGAAAAAGACGGATGAAAAAATGGGCATAACCCCGCTCAAAAATTATAAACCTGTCATAGGTAAAGAGCAGCTTCACAGTCACAGCTTTGGTCTGCACAGTGGTAGATAAGTCACCTCCCTGCACCTAGACCCTGTGTAGCCCATGGTAGCTGTAGGATGAACTGGACCAGACACAGTCTGGGGTTGCTCAAGCACTGCCCGCACCTTTCTCCCTATAGTTCCTGGACTGGGGCGCTCCATAGGGTTTCTTCCCAAGATGCCCCGCCTTCGGGTGATGCACCTGTTCCTGTGGTACCTGGTCTACGGGCATCCTGCTGGCCACACCGGGGAGCAGCCCACTTACCACAGTGAAAGGAAAGCAGGGAAGCAGGAGCCCAGCAGGCCAGGGGCCCAGCCCGCCTCGGGAGATGACTGGGGCACCTCGGAAGCCAAAGACAGCACAGAAAGCGGCTCCTGGGAGGCAGAAATGGAGCTCTCCACAGAGATAGGTGAGAGCCACCGGCCTGCACCTGGGGGTGGAGGTCGGGGTGTAAGGGGAGACAGAAATAAGTGAGAGCCACAGGCCTGCACCTGGGGGTCTAAGGGGAGACAGAAATAAGTGAGAGCCACAGGCCTGCACTAGGAGAAGGCAGAGAGAGACAGCTTTCTCCTGAACATGCCGTCTGCTTGGAGATGACTCTTGACTTTTTCCTAGTATATGTGGATGAAATCTCGTGGATGCGCTACGTCCCTCCCATCCCAATCCACAGGGACTTTGGCTTTGGCTGGGCTCTCGTCAGTGACATTCTTCTCTGCCTGCCCCTCTCCATCTTTGTTCAAGTTGTTCAAGTGAGCTACAAGGTACCTGTGACTGGGCCATGTCATATGTGGGGCTAGCGGGACTGGAAGCCCATACTCACGTGACCCAGTTTGCCCAAGTGATGGATGAGGAGAAGGATGAGTGGATAATGGGTTGGCAGCAAGATGGTCAGTCAAAGGAAACCATTTTAAATATTTGTTATTCTGCATAGATTAGATTAGAAGTGAGGGAATCAGCTGGGTGGGTGGGTAGTTATATGTACTTGAGGATGCTTATCATTGGCTAGGTCAGAAGATAAATGAGTGTGCTGTAACAGCAAACACTTTAGAAGCTTGGTCCAGAAGGAGCGAGTAGAAACTCAAACCTTATCCCTCAGAGTCATTCACTGCTCATGTTTTTGGTATATTTTCTTCTAGGGGTGTGTGTGTGTGTGTGTGTGTACTAAATTGCGATTATACTCATATGTCCTCTCCACTGACACAATTTAAGTAATGTTTTCTACTTGGGGCATTGAGGTTCCAGTTCTTGCTTTGGCAGATGAAATGTTGATGCAGTTATGGTGGGTGTGTGAGTGGACACCTCCAGAAACTTCCCCTTAGGCAAAATCACTGGGCTCGGGATCAGCAGTCATCCTTCCCTGCTGAGAGCGCTCCTCTTGCCTCCTGGAAGGGTTTTAGCAGCTGTGTGCCTCCTTGCAGGCCCAGCATGTATTGTTGCCCTCTGCTGTGTGCTGGGTCAGCTGGGAGGGGAGATACAGAGACCCAAGCTGGAGATGGGGAGGTCATAGTGTTAAGTGCTTTCTCGGGAGCCTTGTGGCTGAACTGAACCTGCAGATGCCTCTGTAGGTGGACAACCTGGAGGATTTTCTAAATGACCCTCTGAAGAAGCACACACTGATCCGCTTCCTCCCCAGGCACATCCGACAGCAGCTCCTGTATAAGAGGTGAGAATAAATCCCAGAAGGTGGGGTCTCATGTTCACTCAATCCTGGGAAGAGAAAAGGCTTGGTCTGCAGGCTCCACAGCCTCAAGATTCTCGGTAGTTGATTCACCAAAGACGTGAGCTGGTACATTTATTACTTGATTTTAATAAGTAAAAGTTACTGCTAAAGAGCTGCAGCTACTGGAGTGTTTGGGTCTGTCCCCTTGTTGTGTTTACTTTCCAAATTAAGCCCCAAGGTGACTGTGGACCTCAGGGTCCTGGGGGACTGACTGGGTAGAAGAGCAGCAGCTCACCCCTTCTTCTGGCCTCGGAGCTCTGTGCAGTGTGTGGTGGGGACCAGGTGCCCTCTCTTCTAGGCGGTACGTTTTCTCGGTGGTGGAGAACCTACAGCGGCTGTGCTACATGGGGCTGCTGCAGTTTGGACCCACAGAGAAGTTCCAGGATAAAGACCAGGTAGTGCCTTCCAGCCCAGTGAGGCGGGCCTGATTGTCAACCCACCCCAGGCGTCATGGTGCTGATGCTTGTGTGCCTCATCTCCTGACGGGCCTCTCCTGCAGGTCTTCGTTTTCCTGAAGAAGAACGCAGTCATTGTCGACACCACCATCTGTGATCCACATTACAACCTGGCCCACAGCAGCCGACCTTTCGAGAGACGTCTCTATGTCTTGGACTCTATGCAGGATGTGGAAAGCTACTGGTTTGACCTGCAGTGTATCTGCCTCAACACCCCACTAGGTATCCTGGCTTGCTGGGCCCCTTGCTGCTTTTCCCTTTGGTGTGATCATGGATGCGGAGCCATGAAGAGAAGAGAGCCTGGGGGCCATGGAGTCCATCGTCATTCAGACCACTCCTTAAGTCAGAGTGTCCCTGGGGCTCCTTGAAATGGGAAGCCCCTGCCCCATCCAAGCCCAAGCATTTGATCTGCGCAAGAGCTGCACGAGTTGGTATTTATGCAGCATCATCCAGGTCATCAGTTCCCTGTCCTCAGGCCACTTGTGTTCTAGGGAGGAGGAGCTCAAGAGAGACCCAGAGTGTGATAAGAGCTGTCGGGACACACAGGGCTCAGAGTCACCTAAGGAGACCACTGCTGAGCTGAGCACTGTATCCTGAGGCCACCGAGGCTGGAGAAGACACAGGCAGGGGAAGTGGCTTGTGCCTTGAGTGTGTCAGGGAGGCAGTGGAGGGAGCATGGCAGCTGAGAGTGGAAGAGGGTTGGGAGCAGACTGGTGGGCTCTGTAGGAAGTGCAGGGTCAGTTGAGAGCAGAAAGAAACCATGGAATGCTTACACACATTGTGTTTGGAAACACCCCACTGCCCTTTGGAGGATGGACTGAGAGTTAGGAGTAGAAGAAGGAGATCAGAAAGGGAGTCCTGTGTGCTGATGACCAAGTGGGAAACTTGTGTGGGTCGACTGTGCTGGGCTCAGCAGTCTCATCCCTGAATGTCTGTCTTCTATGCTGGTCATGGCTGTCGAAGTGTCATCTCCCAGAAAGCCTGGTCAGCATTTTGTCCCCATCCTGTTTCCTCCCACGATCTCTTTAGCACATCTCCAGAGTATTGTAAAGTGCCATTCTGAAGTGGATATCCTGTCAGTGTACCTGGGCAAGAACAGCCCCGGGCTTGGCTGGGGGGGAGGGGGTGCTCCTACTACAAAGCCCCACAGTCACCATCAGAGCTTTCTCTCCACATGAGAGAGACGCTGCTGGTGGAGTTACCGAATGCCCACACTGTAGTGTGCCCTCGCTCTCGGAAGCTTTAAGGCGTCCAGGCAGATCTTACTGCAGTCTGTTTCAGTGATGCTTTGGGATTCAGAAGTGAGGGAGCTCTTCCTGGGTTCTAAAGCACTCTAATTCCCTTGTAGCTTATGCCTGTATACAATTTTATGAACCAGTATGTCATTTGCATCAGCTTCTCGGGCCAGATAGTTGCACTTTTTGTCCCTCTTAGGTGAGCAGAGATGTCACACAGGCTTATTGCAGTCATTAATGAGACATCCATTGTCCCTTTCCTCAGCAAACATTTGAGGAGCTTCTGCCCCAAATAATGTGGAGAAGCACTGTGTCATAGGACGCAGTTGGGCTGTGAAGTAGGGGTGTCTGAAATCCAGCGTGCGCATAGGTCACCTGGATGGCAGGTTAGAGTGCTGCTTCCTAGGCCCCGTCCAGGGAGGGCATTTGGTTTGTTGTTTGTTTTTAAATTTTATTTAGTAATTTTTAGTATACTTTTATTTTTTGAGATTATAATTACATCTTTTCCCCCTTTCCTCCATCCTCTCTCTTGTACCCCACCTCTTATTCTTTCTCAAATTCATGACTACTTTTTCTTTAATTGTTGTTTAGTACATGCTTGTGTGGGTGTATGTGTGTGTGCACGTGTGTATTCATTCCTGAGTATATAAATATAATGGGCTCGGTTATATGTTACTGTCACGCGTGTGTTCTCAGGCTGATCATTCGTATTGGATAACCAAGTTGGGGTGCTCTCCTTGAGGAAGACGCTTTCTCTTCCTCTCAGCACTCCTTAGTTGCCTGTTGTTCTTTGCTTAGGGTGGAGGCCTCCTAAGCTTTCCTCCCCCTCCACGTTAGTGTGGGTATTGGTGCCATCCTTGTTCAGGTCTTTTATAGGCAGTCATGTTGGTGAGGCTTCATCTCCCAGCCAACTCCTGTTCTCCTGGCTCTTAGTCTTTCTATCCCCTCTTCGACAGTGATCCCTGAGCCTCAGTGTAGGAGTTGTGCTGTCAGTGGGTCTGATTGGGGTTGGTTGTAGTTTGCAATAATGTTCTCTGTTTGTTTAAAAGAGATTCTCCTTGATGAGAAATGAGAACTGTACTCATATGTGGTTATATATGGAGAGGTAGAGTGTAGTTAGGGATTCTGTCAGTAAGGAGTGCTTGTAGGTTCTCCTCCAGGGTCTATGACTTCTAGCCCTGGGTAGTTAGCTAGGTTCCCAGTACCAGGCATGGTTTCCCTCTTGCTGAGCAGGTCGTAAGTCCAGTTAGAGAGCTGTTGGTTCCTGCAAAGGCATGTGTGCCACTGCTGCACCCTTAGGGAGGGTTATCGTGCCAGCTGGTCATTGATGGGCTTCCTAGGCATCAGAGCTGGACGTCTGTGTGAGGCCTCTTGGTACCATGGAAGCTAGTTCTCAGGGGGCAGGCTTTCAGATCAAATCTAGCTCAGGACCTCTAGGTCCTGTGTCCAAAGTACATGGTGTCTTCAGCCATAGGGGCTTACCTTCCACCTCTGAGAGGTAACCAAGGGCAACATCAGTAGCTTCAAATGTTTTAGTAGTTTCTTGGACAACACTGGCCAACACCTCAAAAGAGGGCTTCTCATACCTGGTGTTGGGATTTTTGTTAGTCTATAGCTCTTGGAAGGAGCATTGTCAGCCTAGAAAGGATTCTTTCATTTCAACTATATGTATATGTATACAGACTGAACATGTATGGTAGGTGTTCTTAGATAATTCCTTATAACTTTTTCAGACAACTTTTTTTTTTTTTTTTGGTTTTTCGAAACAGGGTTTCTCCGTGTAGCTTTGCGCCCCTCCTGGAACTCACTTGGTAGCCCAGGCTGGCCTCGAACTCACAGAGATCCGCCTGCCTCTGCCTCCCGAGTGCTGGGATTAAAGGCGCGCGCCACCACCGCCCGGCTTTCAGACAACTTTTATTATACCCTCCTTCCATATTTATCCCCCTCCCCTGCCCTAGTTACCCCCCCCCCCATTTTTACCATTCCCCCACTTGTACCCTGCTTGTTTTCTCTATTGCTCACCCCCATGATGGTCCTTTTTTTACTTTCAGAGAGGGCATTTTTAACAAATACATTGGTGGCCACCTTTAATATGTACATGACAAGAATGACCTAAGTGTCACATGTCCACTCAAATGGACAGTAGCCCTGTACAAAGTCTTTGCAGTCTCCCTGAGCCTCTGTTCCTTATCTTCTAAACCAAAGCTGTCAGTATACATGTGTAGGGTAGAGTGAAGCTGAGCACAGTCTCTCAGATACCATTCTAGCCAAGAAAAGCTGCCGGAGCGTCCCAGTTTGCTGTACTCACTGGCCATCAAGCCAGCGCCTGAATGACAGCCAACCAGGCAGAGGCTTTCTCTGGTTGCTGCTTCCCTCCAGTCCTTAACAGACTGCACCAGTAGAGACCCTCACAAGTCCCTGCTGTGGCTCTCACCTCTCTCTGTTCTCTCCCTACCTCTGCATAACACTGTGAGAAGGGCTTCACCTGGGACCATGGCTCACTCTCCCTCTGGCTGCCAGCAGCTGGCCGGGAACATGTCACTGAGCCCTGCTTTGGTTGTCCAGGTGTGGTGCGTTGCCCCTGTGCACAGAAGATCTGCCCTGATCAGGGCAGTGACCCAGAAGGCAGCTTGCGGAAGGAGCAGGAGAGCGCCATGGATAAGCACAACCTGGAGCGCAAGTGTGCCATGCTGGAGTACACCACGTGCGTACCACCCCCTGAAGGCCGTGACACCCACCTTTGTGGCCCTAGCCTTGGCTAACAACTTAGGCAGGAAGCCAGAGGCAGCAGTTTGGTTGCCATGGACAATGTCTGGCCCTACTAGACATGTTTCTAAACATAACTTTTTCTGAAATTTATGTCAGAATTTAGAAGTTGGCAACTTCACATGAGAATCAGACTTCTTGATTTCTGAAAATTAACAGCTTCCCAGCCTATAGCCCTCCGAGCTCTTTCTTTCTGCCTGCTCATTACTGTCTCCGGAAAGTGAACACTATCACACATACACACAGGTTCTCCTGCTCTTAACTTACAAGGAGGGGCTCTTTTTCTATTTGCCTTGTCTCAGGGGGAGCCGAGAAGTTGTGGATGAAGGCTTAGTCCCCGGAGATGGGCTGGGAGCTGCTGGGCTGGATTCTAGCTTCTATGCACACCTGAAGCGCAACTGGGTCTGGACCAGCTACATTATCAACAAAGCCAGAAAGGTAGGCTCCTGGGGACACTCCACCCCTCACCTGGAGCCATCATCACCGTTGCTAAGAGGGGACACTGGCCTAGAGTTTGCTTTCCCATTGGTTTCTGGCTTACACTGTCATGGGTTTGGGTGCTCCTTTTTAGAGACACACAGAAAGTCTGGTGGCATAATGCCTCCAGGAGGGAGGGCACGTGCAGGAACTGAATGGCTGTAGAGACCCATGGAAGTTCACAGCTCACCCCAGTGCTATGCTTACCTTTCAGAACAACACCCCCGAGAATGGGCTCACAGGAAGACTCCAGACGTTCCTGTCTAAGCGCCCAATGCCTCTTGGATCCGGAGGTGTGTGTGCTGAGCGTCCACACTAAACAGTGCCAACTATGAGGCTAGTTCCAGCCACCACCACCACCGTGGATTCTGCTGGCCTCTGTGGCCTCTACAAGGGCTATGCCAAGCAATTGTATCCTCTGATTATTTCTAGGCAGTGGCCGTTTGCCACTCTGGTCAGAGGGGAGAGCTGATACCGAGCTCTGTGCTGACAAGGAGGAACAGTTTGAACTGGACCGAGAACCTACCACTGGCAGGAACCGTAAAGTGCGTGGTGGGAAGAGCCAGAAGCGGAAGCGGCTGAAGAAGGAGCCGATCATCAGAAAGATCAAGCGAAGAAGGAGAGGTACCTGGGGGTGTTCGTGACCTTATCGTTGTATGTCCATGGCCCATGGCAGTATTACTCCCACAGGGCCTGGGTTCATCCTGCAAAGTGTCCATTTCCCCAGTCTGTAGCCCTGACTTGCTGTGTCCATAGCCCATCTAAGAATGAACCATTTCTCCAGTTTTCTCTGGCTGTGTGCTTTGCCAGCCTTTCTCTTTATCCGCCTTCTGATTTCATCCTACCTGGAAAATCTTCCTAGCAAGATCCTTTCTCTTGGCTTGCCTTTGAGTGTCTGTCTCTGCTCATCTGGCCAAGCTCAGTCCTGTTGAAAAGTATTTAGGAGGAAGCTGGGAATCATTGAAACCTGCACTGTTCCTTCAGAACTAGCACAGCCCTCCTTGGCGCTTTCTCGTCTTGTTTTTCATCTGAACTGTACTTCTAATGGAAGTGAGAGCCGAGGGGACTGTTCCCTAAGTAGGCCGTATGTTTTAACATCAACCATGGCTGCAGATTCTTCAGAGAAAAGTGCTTAAGCAGGAACCTACTTTATTGGTTTGTGTTGCTGGCATTCATAATAAACATCCCATCACTTGACATAGTCCTCAACTTAGCCTGTTCCAGATACATGAAAGACCAGGATATAGTGCAGTATTCCTCGAAGGGAAAGTGCAGTGGCTGGTGTGTATGTGGATCCTGACCCAGTGCTCCCACAGTGTGACTGGGATGGTGCAGTCAGCTGCTCCCTGTTACATAGCTGGCGTCTGTGCTGCTGTGATTGTCGTCACTGACAATACCTGTGCCAACCACTTCCAGGAGGAAGGATATATTGACTCACCGTGTGAGGGGTTTGGTCCATGGTCTGTTTCTGGGCTGATGAGGCAGAGCTTCGTGGCAGGGGCGTGTGGTAGAGAGTGGCTCACTTTCAGGAGGCAGAGATGCTGGGCACACCCAGAGGCACGCTTTCCTGTTGCTTTCAGGGGCTTCTCCACCAAGTGGCAGTCAAGGTCTGCCTCAAGGTGGGCTTTGCAGGAGGTCTCTTTGTGCTGTTCTTGTAATAGTTTTGCACTTACCTATGTATATGTACATAGGGTTCTGAAATACAGGTTGTTCCAAACCACTTTACGTGCTGAGCCATTTTTACCTTGCTGACCCTAGGACAAATTTTTATACTATTGTTTTTGGTCTTCAAGACAGCCCTAGAGCATAGGCCTTGCCATCCCTGTAGTGTTTAAGAATCTACATGCACCCTGAGGTCACAGGCACACAGATACTGGGGGGCTCAGAGGCTGCTATTGGTCACCCCACTTACTCTTTGAACATGTTCTGGAAATGATGAGAGGAACGGAATGAGCGTATAAAGGGGATTTATTAGAGTGGCTTACAGGCTGTGGTCCAGCTAGTCCAACAATGGCTGTCTGCCAATGAATCCAGTTGTTGCTTAGTCCATGAGGCTGGATGTCTCAGCTCATCTTCAGAAAGTATACACTGGAATCCTGAAGAAGTAGGCTCTTATCCCGGAGAAGAAATGGCCTTGATAAATGAAAGCAATCAGGCAGAGGGGCCAAGCTTCCTTGTACTACTGGTTCTGTATTTCCTCCACCCTCAGCAAGCAGCTCAGCAGGTCTTGGCTCTTTCCCTGGAGGAGTGACCTGTACCTTCATTCCTGAAGGGTCTGTGCCCTGTGTCACCCTGCCTGGATCAGGCTGTTGTAGTTTCCCATTGACTTTAGCCTCAGGATGTGGTAGCACCAAGATACCCTAAAGCTGTGGTTCTCAACCTTCCTAGTGTGACCCTTAATACAGCTCCTCATGTCAGGGTGACCCCAACCATAAAATTATTTTCATTGTTACTTCATTTAGCTGTAATTTTACTACTGTTATGAATTGTAATATAAATATTTTTGGAGATAAGAGGTTTACCAAAGGGGTCATGGTCCACAGATTGAGAACCACAGCACTCGAGACATAATCTATTTTACCTCCATTGTGGAGAGGCAGTCCACTTTCCCCTTGGTAATCTAGATCAACACTGTTCTCCTTTCTTGGCTTGTTGGCATCACAAGTCCAGAGTGGCCAGTGAATGGGGAGGATGAGCCTCCCATTCAGCGGGAAGTTTGTTCCGGCTCCTGGCAGGAGCACTCCCCACTCTGGAACCAAAACTTAAGGTCCCAGGAAGAGGAACCAAAATTTCCTAGTGGGTCACTAGAGTGATAGTGAGTGGAACTATCCCCGTCTACTCCTTGATTTCTGAACTCATAGATCCTGGCTATGGGAGAAACTGTACCATATATTAGACACTGGCTCAAAACTTCTGGAAAACCCTGCCCCAACCCTCTAGGCTGCTGCTCTAGCTGTGTCTTCAAAAGACCACTCCATCTTTCTATCAGGCTGGCTGCTTCGGGATGGTAAAAACCAGTGGATTCCATGGTCGTAGGTCTACTGTCACATTTCCCTGGCTGGGAGGGCCATGTTCATACTGCCTAACCTGAACCCATGACATTCAGCCAGAGAAATGGGTAACTGCCCTTCCCGGTTTGCTTGTTTGGAATTGGGCATTGTCTAGTAGCTGGTAGGCTTGGTCACTTCTTGCCAGTGCAGTTGGGACCCTTCCCCTCTGGAAGAAAAGCTGCCTCTAGCCAGTTGCTGAAGGTCCCTCTCCTCTCCCCTTGTGTTTCTAGGAGAGCACCCGGAAGCAAAAAGCAAAAAGCTGCGCTACCAAGATGAGGCTGACCAGAATGCCCTCCGGATGATGACCCGGCTGCGTGTCTCCTGGTCCATGCAGGAGGATGGGTTGCTAATGCTCTGCCGAATTGCCAGCAATGTCCTCAATACCAAGGTACTTGCCATTACCCCCGGCCCCTGGGAGAGGCCCTTTGCTGTGCTGTGAGAGCTATGGCTCTGGACTCATTACCACTCCCAGCAGCTGCCCAGAAAAGCATTTCCCAGAATCCTGTGTGCTTGCACTGCCAGCCTGCACATTCTCCCAGCCTTCAGTTAGACGCGTGTGCACGTCTGCCTGGCTGCAGTGGAGCAGGTCAAGCCATTTCACTCTTGTCTGCTGCCCAGCCCTTCCTTCTGTGTTGTCTGCCTGTAGTGGCTTGGTGTGTTCAGTACCATGAACCGTGATTTCCACCTTGGCTCTGTAGTTTTGGTACCCCTGGGCCCTAGAGTAGTTGTACCCCTATGGCAAAGACACTTGGCATTTCCTGGCCGTGGCCCTACACATTTGTCTTCCACACTCAGTGTATCTTCCCTGCCTTGTTTTCAGTCAGCAAACCCTTCATGCTTCTGTTGGTGACAGGTTCTACAGCCCAGCCAGAGTTCCTGTGTTTCACATTCCCACAGCACCTCGTGACCCCTGGCTCTGTGCTTCCTGCCGGCATGGCGAGCAACAAGGCATGAGCAAACCCATGCTCTTTATAGAGGCCAACAGGATATGAGCTCCATGCCGACTGGGTCAGGGCCACTGCAGGCAGTGATGTCAACAAATAGAGTGGTTCTTACGGCTGATCTGTGTCCTGGTCACCAGCATACCAACCAGGAGAAGCCAGTTAGGGCTGTGTTGCTTTTTCCATCCCTGTTCTGATCCATTGTCTCCAATGCTTGCACCCCACCCTTTCCTAAATTCCATCTCTATTTTTCCCTAAGGAAGATGGAGAGGTGCCCAGTACCATCCTGAACTCTGTCTGCTACCTCTCACATGGCTCTTTATTACAGCACTGGTGGTCAGGAATGCCTCCCCTCCCCCATCACCTGCCCCCCACTCCTCTCTAGAACTTGGTGGCATCTTGTTAGCATTGTTAGGAAAATCACCTGTCTTTAACCCTTTCCTGTGTATTATTATTTTCTGACATGTTCTGAGTTTGCTATCTTAGTTCTTTCTGTTTCTTCCAGTATATGTATTGGAAGATGATGTGATATAAGGCACACAGTACAGAATGCCTCTGAGAACACAGAATGTATCAGTGTTTAACACTCTCTACCTACCCAAGGTGATGCACACCTTTGATCCTAGGTGTCAGGAGTTCCAGGCCAGCCCTGACTGCCCAGAGAGGACCCTACTTCAGTACCAAAAGAAAGAAGCAAAACTCCCGAAGCACATTTACCATTCTCTTAACCTTACCTGATACTGGGGCCTCCCTCAGTGTGTGCCAGAAAGTACAATCCCATACGATGTTGAGGACTTGTCCTGTTTTTCTGTACCCAGGTCTCACTTGGTACAGTGTAGGTAGGCGAACATGAGGTGAACGCTCTGAGCCTCCCTGGGGAAACAGGCTCCTAGGACACACTCATTCCCAATCCTTTCTGTTAGCTGTCCTGAATATGGGTTCTGCAGGTACTAACTGTCACTCTGTGTTTGGACTAGGTGAAAGGACCATTTGTCACCTGGCAGGTTGTGCGGGACATTTTACATGCTACCTTTGAAGAGTCTTTGGATAAGACATCTCACTCAGTTGGACGAAGAGCTCGCTACATAGTCAAGAATCCCCAGGCCTTTATGAACTACAAGTAAGCCACATTTGCAGCTGGATCGCGCCAGCCCTTATTCCAGCACTTCAACTCCTTTTCTACCCCTTTACCCGTCATGTTCAGACTCGGGTGTGGGTGGAATCCAGGTAAAGTGTGGTGAGTACAGTGGCTGTCCAGGTGTTGCAGTCTGCAGGTGAAACAGACATGACCTTCCAGAGCAGGTGTGGTTCTGGGCACTTCTGTGCACGTGAGCTTACAGATCACCTTGGGGAGCAGGCGCTGAGTGAGGCTCACTGTGCATCTGTCCTGGTATCCCCGTGAGTGGAGGGCAGGGACTGACTGGCACTGCTGTGATCAGAGCAGTCCTAAGAACTTCACAGAGCTCATTCTTGGGAAAAGAACACTGTATCCCCTTGGCAGAACCGGTTGTCCCCAAGTCCTTCTGGGTGAGGCCCAGGCCTTGTGGGGACAGCAGGTACTTAGGAATCACAAAGCATCTTCTTGGCTGCAGGGCCGATCTACTGTCTCCTTACAGGCCTTCAGGCTCTTCCACAGTTTCCTCCACAGGGGACCACGGAGGGAAGGCCAGAGAGTCTGTGGAGTTGGGAGGTACCCACAACATGCCACCAGTGCAAGAGTTGGATGGGGTGGGAGGCAGGGACAGAAGAATGTCCTGTACTGTACCAGTTTCAGCTTAGCCAGGGCACAGCGATTCTGCACTGCTGGTCACCTGCAGTCGGCCAGGCCATGTCCACATTGCATGCGTAGGGCCTTTCTTGTATGAAGCCACTTTTGCTTATTTATAGAATGTTCTTGTTTCCTACCTGAAAGAATTCTCTGAAGGAAAAATGCCCACATGTCAAGAGGTGTGTCAAAATGGTAGAGAGTTGTCAGGGAAGAGGATCTGAGGCTTGGGCTCCCTGCTCCCAGCATGCCCTGGGACAAGGAAAAAAAGGGGGTTCCAGAGTCAGCAGCCCTGGGGTCCTGTCTTCCTGTGGACTGGAGATGGAAGTCATTTGCTCACCTGGAAGTCAGGTGATGAAAACCAAGGACAGCATTCGCAGCCCAGGCCTCTCTGTTCCCTGACAGCAGAGATGGCAGACTGGCTAGCTGGGCCTTTGACAGGCTTGTTTCTCCTTTGCTTCCCTTTGGGCAAGCCAGGTTCCACTGCCCTCACAGGAAGGGACAGGCTGGCAGGGGGACAGCAGTGCTGCGGCCAGGAACTCTGATAGCAGATGGTGGTGTACAGTAGTTTAAAATTCACACACACACTTCTGTTGGTCCTATCCAAATCCCTGTGATGGGGTAGGGCTGAGGGAGAATGCTGTTGTCCTCAGTCTCCCCATGGAAGATAGAAGCCAAGATGGAAATGTGAGCCTTGACCAGCCTGACTTGCATTGGGTGCAGCTCACTGCAGGGTGCTCATTCCCCAAAGCTAGTTGTCCCACCAGTGCTTAGGTAGATCATAGCTCTCAGTGAGCTGGCCATCGGCTCCCAGCCTTCCAGCAGAGGGGGGAGCAACTTGAACAGCGCTGACCTTCCTTCCCACAGGGTCTGCCTGGCAGAGGTGTACCAGGATAAGGCACTCGTTGGAGATTTCATGAGTCGAAAGGGTAACTACGAAGACCCAAAGGTAAGTCCCATGCAGTGGCAGGGCCCGGTGCACTCTGAAGATAGGCATTGAGGAACTGCCTAGCCCTCAGGACCCTACAAACACAGTCAGCTTGGCCGTGCTTAGAACCCTTGGCCCTGACTCCAGGCCTCCATTTTAAAGTTGACCGTGTATGACTTGGTAATTTCAAATGCTGTTGAGCTTGGGGCCTGTTAAGAAAATAAAGCAACGCTAGCCTGGTCTACAGAGTGAGTTCCAGGAAAGGCGCAAAGCTACACAGAGAAACCCTGTCTCCAAAAAAAAAAAAAAAAAAAAAAAGAAAGGGAGGGAGGGAGGGAGGGAAGAAGGAAAGAAAGAAAGGAAGAAAAAGAAAACAAAGCAACTCTTTAGAAATTGCAGCAGAGACTTTTGAAAGGTGCTGTGTGGGTTTACCGTCAGGTGGGCCAGATGGTGTCTGATAGGAAGGAGGTAGCTATGCGGGCCCAGGTGCTTCTGCCCTGGCTTAGAGTGTTGACCTGCTGTCAGCCATTCTAGACCCTGCTATACCCATGTCAGACCTGTTAGTAGGAAAGCCCAGGGAGGGGTGTGTCTGCCCCTAAACAGGTAGAGAATGCCCTGGCCTTCATCACATGGGACAAGTCTTCTCCAAGTGAGGAAGGACGGCTTGGGCCTACAGGGGTCTAAGACGGCCAGGAATACTGAAGTGCACGCACCAAGCAAATCCAGCCTCGTGAGGCTGAAGACCTTGCCTGTCATATAAACAAAGCAGTCAGCGTAGTGGGCTGTGTTCATGCTGCCATGGAAGAATAGAGAGAAATAGAGTAATCACCAGAGCTCAGCTCTCCATCTTGAACATGGAACCTCTAGACAGAGTTCCAGAAGCTCCCAGTGGACCCTCATACAGAGGCTGAGGTGACATGAATGGATTGGCACACTGGCTAATCCTAAGAGGCCAGTCACACCAAACCAGAACACCTCTAACTAACAAGAAAGACGGGGTACTAAACAGTCAGTAAGCATGTCTGCCCCTGTGAACTTTTTAGAGGTATCTACTCTGGCCTGAAACTGGGAAGCTGGGGGCAGCCGAGTGGACACAGTAAAAGGGAGGGGTACAACCCCCTTGGAGCACAGCGACAGCCCAGGTTTGCAGCCAGGTGTGACAGGTCCAGAGAGGAAGCCAGTCTTCTGTGACTGCATGCATCCCAAGCTTTTAACCCTGCTTCTCTGGGCCTGAGCTCTAGGAAAGGTATGAGGCCAAGCGGAGACTTCTCAGATAGGTCTGCATGAGGCAGCGGGCCACATGAGCATGAGGGGCTGGAGAAGTTGGAGAAGTCAGCTTACACAGGGCAGCCAGGGAAAACCAAGCTGAGAGAAAAGAGGTAATAGAGCAACGTGTGCCTGGCAGCCAGCCTGTCCATGTGCATGGTGGGGACAGTGCAGGCCGTGTTTGCATCTCTGCCTGGGGAAGGTGGGGAGCAGGCATGAGAGCTGTCAGTGTCACTGGACCCCATGGCTGCCAGAGGAGTTTGCTCAGTGTCCTTAGTGCTTGCACAGCCTCCATCCCATGGGAAGGTGTAACAGCTAAGCTCTTATCTTACAGGTTTGTGCCAAGGAGTTTAAAGAATTTGTGGAGAAGCTGAAAGAAAAGTTCAGCTCTGGCCTGAGGAACCCCAATCTTGAGATCCCCAACACACTGCAGGAGCTCTTTGCCAAGTAGGTGTCTTGTCCTGAATGGGCAGAGCCTTGCACTCTGCAGGTGGGTAGCAGAGATTAGCAAGCTGGACAGTGAGTGCCTGCCTGGCTGTACTTGGCCTTGCATTGACCCTCCAAGGACCACCTGATGCCAGGTAACCTGAGGCCCTGCACGTCCTGGTACCTATGTTTCTTCTCCCACTGAGTCCCTGCTGCCCACCTAACTAATCCAGGCTCTGTGTTGTGTGTGCTTCTTGCTGAGTTTGTTGATTTACTAATTAGGAGACTATAAGATGGAAGGAAGGAAGGGAGGGGGAAGGGGGTGGCTCTAGGCCCCAGTGATCTACCTCAGGGCTACAGCCAGGTGTCAGAACAGCTACATCCATCCTGCACAGCTTCAGTCCTAGGGAGGCACAGGCCACTGTCCCTGGGCCAGGGTCACAAAGCAGGGCCAGGGCCTGTGCCAAGTGGCTCTCATAACAGATTAGGTTTTTGGCTCACCACTTGTGTGGAGGAACATACTAGTATGAGACTAGTTTGAAGGGGCATGAACCAGGCCTGTTTCCACAGCAGCATCCAGATACGGATCCTTCCTCCTCCATCCTCATGGAGACACACTCCTCCTGTCTTAGCTCTCAGCGTTTCGTTTGGGAATCATACTACAAGGTTCATTTAGTAGTGAATATAGTGTCCACTCTTTGAGACCTCCATGGTAATGCCCTTTTTTGTGTGTGGTGGGACAGATCTATGTAGTCCAGGCTAGTCCCTAAGTCTGAGCGTTCCTCCTGCCTCAGCCTCTTGGTCCTTAGGATTATGGGCACAAGTCACCAAACCCACCCATTGCTGTTTTCTGGATTTTGTTTTTATTTGGCAGCAAAGCACTGTCTAATTTCCATGCGTGGATGTGCAGTTTATGCTCACTCTTGATGGTATCTCAATGTCTGTGCCCATGCTTGTGGTTTGTTCCTACACATGTGCATTCAAACAAGAAGCTGCTTGTAATCCTAAATGAAGACAGTTTTAAGGATGTAAAAGCAGAGCTCTAAACACTTGGAGGAAAAGTGAGTTGCAGGTGTGGCCGATAACATTGACTTTGGCCTTAAGTGCTCTGTGGACCAGGCAGGATGGAAGAGACTTCCATGCCCTCCCCATAAGATGAAAGTGGAATTTACTGAAAAGGCACTTTTTCTGTCAATAAAATTTAGGTAAAATTTACCATTGCAGAGTTGAGGTTTTACTTTACTTTTCTGAAAACCAAAGGAATGACTTGGTTAAACCTGAGGTTTTAACAGTTAGTTCCTTCAATTTATATTGACTTCAATTTCATGTAAAGTGATGTTGCATAAGATTCACTCACAGAAAAGACAGGAAGTGTTCTGTTCTTCTGCCATCAAGATTGTTGCTTATTTGTAAGATTTATTTATTTTTACTTCCATAGTGCTGGAGATTAAACCTAGGACCTTATACATAAAAGGCAAATGCTGTACCTCAGAGCAAACCCTCCTCAATTTGTTATTGGTGGTTTGTGTTTGTTTGTTTGTTGTTGTTGTTTTGTTTTGTTTTGTTTTTTTGAGGCAGGGTCTTACATGTAGCCAGGCTGGCCTTGAATTCATATCCTCTTGCCTCATCCTCCCAGATACTGTAGTACAGGTGTGCAGCATCAGGTCCAATTTACTCATTTCCTGTTGACAGATGATAATGGTATATACTTATAAGATACATAATGTTATATGTGGTATGTTATTATTTAAGACCAGTAAGCACAATAAATCACTTAAAACTCATTCCTCACCCTCACCATAGCCTTCCATCAGTTTCATCCCTCTGCCTATCTGTCTTCCTGCCTTAAGCCTCATAGCACCTTCCTGTTTGGTTTCCATGAGTTCAGACAGACCTCCAGCACCTACATAAGTGCCAGGTGATCATGGCAGCCTTTCTATACTCACAGCACAGGCGGCAGAGACGGGATCCCTGAGCAAGCTGGCTAGCTAGACTAGCTAATCGGTGAGCTGCAGGCTCCTGTGAGAGACCCTGCCTCAACAAATAATGCAGAGTGATTAAGGAAGATACTCAGGGTCAACCTCTGACCTCCACACATACACTTGCACATATGTGTATTGCAACCTACAAATAAGCAGATGCACCCCACACCCATAAACATACACAGACCGTTTCTTTGCGTTCTTTTCCACGGTCCTCACTTTGCTTGTTTTCTACTCATAGTGAACCCACAATTTTACACCCTCTGTCCCTGTCTATCCATGTGTTCCCACCATGCTTTGTAAGAGGACCCTTACTCTCCTAATCCTCAAGTCATAAGAATGGACTTGTTTGATGGGTGAAACCTGGTGTGGTTTCTGTGTGTGCTGAGTTCGGCTTGTTCAGCCCTTCAGCATTGAATGGCCACCATGAGCAAGTGCCAGCTCGGTGGAAGGCCACCCTGCCCCACTGGCATACTCTTCTGCCTCCTATGCAGATACCGAGTGTTGGCAATTGGAGATGAGAAGGACCGTGTCAGGAAGGAGGATGAACTTAATAGGTAAGCTCCATTTCTCAGCTATAGCCTTGATGGGGAACCTAGGCCCAAATCCAGCCTGCCACCTGCTTTTGTGAATAACTTTAGAACACAAGCCATGTTCATTTGATGTGCTGTCTGTACTGTTTCCTTCCTGTGCTGAGTGGTTTTACTAGAGCCCATGGGGTCTGGCCCTTTACAGAGGAAGTTGGCCACGGCCTAACCTCAGATGTCACCCGCCTGCTCTTAAGTGAGCTCAACCCAACAGAAAATGTTGTGTTTTGGGTGTGTGTCTCCTCCCCCCCACCCCCACCCTACCCCCCCACCCCCCCGCATCCTGTAAAGAAATATTCATCTGGATTTTAGCACTATAAAGTAGTACAAAATGATCCTTTTTCTCATTTAGAGTCAGGGAAAGAAAAAGCTTGCTTTTACTAGCTGCTTTAAAAGCTGGTTACACACCATATTGCCCCTTACCCTCTAAGGGAAGATACTTTTGTTTGTTGAGACAGTACCTTACTCTGTTTCTCACACTGGCCTGAAACCTGCTCTGGGCCAGCTTTCCCATCTCAGCCTCCTAGCTCTGGGATTATAGGCAAACATCTAGCTGGGAACAGTTTGTTGTTGTTGTTGTGAGACATGAACAACTAGTAAGTCTAGGAACTGCCTTTTACTTGGGTTTTGTGACTGCGTCAGCATTCACAGCACTTCTGTGGGATTGCAATGTCTTAACTAAGCATTTCTCGTGTGTGCACTTACCTCTCAGGAGGTTGCTGTGGGCCAGCAGCCTCCTGCAGTCTTGGTACTTACTGTGTTTCAGTGTGGAGGACATCCACTTCCTGGTGCTACAGAACCTGATCCAGAGCACACTGTCCCTCTCTAACAGCCAGTCCAACTCTTGCCAGTCCTTCCAGGTGGGTGCTGGCCTCCTCAGCACAACAGGGCCCTTAGGGCCTTAGGGAACCGGAGCTATGTGGATGCTTACTCTGGCCATCCCAGCTGTGGGTCTTGGGGACCTTGAGTGCCTTTCATTCTTGTGTATTATTGCTGCTATAATCAAACCTAAGGCTTCCTACATGCTGTACAAGCACTCTGGCATGCCAACTCCAAGCTACTGAGGGGTGGGACCCCGTGAGCCTGGGCATCCCTGTCTCTGGTTCTGACTCAGGCTCTGAGCCACTGCCTAGTCTTTTCCTGTTGCTGTAATGAAGTATTCTAATTCTAAGTATTCTAATAAGCAACTCAAGAGAGGTCAAGGAAGCAAGAGCTTGAGGCACATTGCATCTACAGTCAAAAAACGGGAATGAGTGCTTGCTGAGTTTGCTGCTCAGGTACTTTTCAGCATGCATCACAGCCAGGGAATGGTGCCTCCCATAGTGGGCAGTCTTCCTACCTCAATTATTGTAATCAATATAATCTCTCGTGGGCATACCTGGAGGTCTACCAGGTGATTCTAGATTCCATAAAGTTGATGACACTAGCCATCACAGCCCCCCTTTGTGCTAGTGAATGTCTTGCTGGGGCTGCAGACACCTCCTCCTAAGGCCTGTGCCATAGGGCTCCAGTGGAACTGCTGAAGAAAGATGTTTAATTTTTGTTTTTGTTGTTTCTTACTATTTTTTAAGATTTACTTATTTTTATTTTTGTGTATGGGTGTTTTACCAGCATGTCTATCTGTGAATCACATGGAGTGTGTTGCCCACAGAGGCCAAAAGAGTGAGTCTTGTCCCCTGGAATTGGATTTGCAGACAGTTATTAGCTATCATGTGGGTGCTGGGAATTGAACCTGGGTCCTCTGGAAAAGCAGCCAATGCTCTTAACCTATGTCATCTCTCTGGCCTGTTTTTTTGAGATGGTCTCACTATGTAGCCCTGGCTAGTCTAGAACTCGCTGTGTAGATAGGCCAGCCTTGAATTCACAAAGGTCTGTCTCTCACGTCCTAGGATTAAAAGTATGCACCACCATGCCTGGCAGGAAGATGCTTTTGATATCTTGCCTCAGAGCACTACCTTGGCCCTGGACATTGAGCAGGAATGGATGTGCCTTCGCAAATCTCTAAGTGTCATTAGATCTGTCCTGCTCTAAGTCACCTGGTACAGTTTCTTCCCACCCACAAGGACACCCAGGACCCCGTATCTGAGAGTGCCAGCAAACACTCACTTGTTTCCTGGCAACACTTAACTCTCTTTGGCCTTCTGCATGGTTCCAAATGAGAACCTGGTTATTGGTAACACCTGTCCCTTGGCCTCGTGGGCATTCTGCAGCTGGAGAACATGAAGCCCTGTGTAAGCCTGAACTACAGTAGAGTATACAGTGAGGTAGAAATCCCAAGATTTCAGCCATGGCCATACCAGTTCTTCGTTGGGCTCATGCTTGTTTAAAAAGAAAGCCAAAGATACGTCTCATGCTCAGCAGGGAGCCCAGGCCTGTGAGCCCTCGGCATCCTGCTTGCTTCCTCAGCCCCAGAGAAGAAAGTAAGCAGCCACCAGCTGCCCTTCCACTTCCGCTTCCATCTTTAGGGACATCTAGGCTCAGATGGAAAGTGTCTAAGAAAGACCACCTAAGCACCCATCCCCCAGAGCAGGCAGGGTGCTTCTGCGGCTCTCAGGAGCTAGCACTGAGGACATCAGGGCCATCAGTGACACCCAAGGCTCATACAGTACCCCTTAGGTTCCCCACAGTCTAGGTTCTCAGAAGACAGAAGGAATGGGCAGACACTGCAGGCATGCCCGACAGCTACAAGGATACTTTCCTGTGGCAGCCTAGGCTCTCAGGATCCAAGTGGTGACCCCACTGTCTTGATCTGGCACACAGCAGCAGGTGTCTGGAGGATGTACCCAGCAAGTTCTCAAGAGCAGAATTGTAGACGGCCAAGCCCCCGTGCTGGCTGTAGCTTCTACTGCACTTCTGTAAGGAGGAAAGGTGAAAAAGCATTGCAGCCTCGTTCTCTCTGCCCCAGACAGTCTCCCCCTGGAGTCAGACTGTGCACACCCAGACCTGTCAGGCAGACTGCCTGGAGGAATCAGGGTTGTGTGACACTCAGGTGCTCTCTTCCAAGAGACTGCTCCTTGCGGCCCACACCCCTGGGACCACCTGGCCCCTCAGCAGTGAAGTTACTCCTCTCTTGGTCTCACTCCTGCCTCACAGCAAGGCTTCGGAGTGTCACTTAGCTGTCACGCTCTGTGCGCTGTCACTAGGAAATCCCAGGGTCAGTACTATCCAACAGCCTGAGAGCCTCTTGGAGACATTCAGGCTGGTCAGCTGAGCCAGGGTTCCTGTGAGTGGCTCCTTGCAGTTTCTATGCTGCTATGGCTGGCTCCCCTTCTGGCCAGGCACCTCACCCTGCCATGTGCTATTACAGATCTTCCGTCTCTACCGGGAGTTCCGGGAGCCTGTACTAGTGCGGGCCTTCATGGAATGCCAAAAGAGGAGCCTGGTCAACCGGCGCCGAGTCAGCCATTCCCAGGGTCCCAAGAAGAACCGTGCTGTGCCCTTCGTGCCCATGTCCTACCAGCTCTCCCAATCATACTACAAGTGAGTGTCCTCAAGAGCAGAGGGCTTGGTCCAGGAAGGTTCTCTTTCTGCCTGTCTCCTATGCGGTAGTGCTGCCATGAAGCAAGTGGAGGAAAGGTAGTTCCAAGTTGTGTAAGCAATCCAGGGAGCAGTGCAGCTGCCTAGTGGGCTAGCCTTATCCCTCCCCCAGTCAGCTCAGGGCCTTTTGCACCACCTGTGCCCTGCAGGGCTGGGCAGGGTGCCCTCAGAACCTCTCTGCACCACCAGCCTCTGATTGCAGGGTGGGGAAGCCCCTCATCCAGGCATGTCATGCCAGCCTCCAGTCAGCGGGGGCCACATTTGGACATTAGATGATTCCACCACTAGTCCTTTTGGCTTCTCCCCATTCCAGGCCTTTCCGTCTCCTAGGTCCTCACCCTGAGGAGCTTGGGCTCCTTTGCATCTGGGGAGGGTGAAGCAGCAGAAGGTACGGGTGTGGTCGGCAAGTAGGGTACACTTCTTGGGTCCCTGCTCTCTGGGCTTTTGTCAGAGAACTGGCCTGCACGTCTGCAGACAGTAAGATTGGACACGCGTGTCCTATCAACTGTCACAAAAGGAGGTTCCTCCTCCTTGGGTTGCCAGCTGTTGGCATGAGGCGTTGCCAGGCCTTTGGCATAGATGAACTGGCCCCACTTTGGATGTACAAGGTGAGTGGGGAAGAAATGCCCCCACAACACTGGTCTGCAGCACTGTTTCCCATCACAGTGGGCATGAGTGCCTGGGGGGGCACAAGGGTGCAGGCCAGCACAGGCTGTAACAGCAGCTTTTCAATAGCATCTCCTTCCTGCTTTGCCTACAGGCTTTTCACATGGCGATTTCCCACCACCATCTGCACTGAATCCTTCCAGTTCTACGACAGACTCCGGGCTGCCAGCATACTAGACCAGCCTGATCATTTTTCCTTCAAGGACCTGGATAGCAGTGACCCTCCAAGTGACCTGGTGGCATTTTCTTTGGATAGCCCTGGAGGATACTGTGTGACAGTTCTGGCTCTCTTCTCCCTGGGCCTCCTCTCTGTGGATGTCAGAATTCCAGAGCAGATTGTGGTGGTGGACAGCTCCATGGTGGAGAGTGAGGTCATGAAGAGGTCAGAGCCCAGAGCAGCATGTGCATGTGACTCTGGTCACAGTTTGGGGACACACAGATTCTTGAACCATTAGGAGTGGTCATTTCTTCTCATTGTTGTAGTACTGAAAGGGTTATCTGCTCAGTCATCTGGTCTGAGCATATGGTCTATGTACATGTTCTCGTGGGAGTATGCACATGGTATATATACATGTTCTTGTGGGAGTGTGCACATGGTATATATACATGTTCTTGTGGGAGTGTGCACATGGTATATATACATGTTCTTGTGGGAGTGTGCACATGGTATATATACATGTGCTCATGGGAGTGTACGTATGTGAATGCAGGTGCAGAAGCCAGAAGTGGGTGCCTTTACCACTCTCCTCATTTTTTGAGACAGTCTCAAATTTCTCCTCAGCTCAGCTAGACTGGCTGTCCTGTGAGCTCTAGTGATCCACCTCCCTAGCACTCGGATTACAGACATGCCCCCACCCCAGCCTTTGGTGGGGGTGGTAGGGATCCAAGCTCAGGTCCCCTTGCTCGCAGGGCACTTTACTGACTGAGCCATCTTTGCAGCCCCCATCAGATTTTTGTCATTAGCAAACATGACTTTTGCTGCTTTGTATCTTTGGGGACCTTTGCAGAGGGGACTGGTGTTCCGTGATCTTGCTGGGCCAGCATCTGTGAGATTTGTGACTAGGATCGGCAGGGCAGTGTCCAGTGAGTTACCTGCTGGTACTTTCCAAGGGGCTAGGGGAGTGCTGCAGAGAAGGAAATGTGAGCCAGGTACTGGACTGTGGCAGAGCTGAGCTGGGCCTTCATGGGGCGGTTTGGATGGTGACAGAGAAAGATTTGTCTCAAGCAGAGACACGTGGTGGTGGGGAGAGGGCACCTGGAGTGAGTGGTGTCTGTGACGGCTAACTGTTGCCACTCGGTGAAGGCAAAGATGGCCGTGTAGCAGGTGGACTTGGTCTGAGTCCAGCCACCTAGTTGTCTTCTCTTCCGCAGCTTGGGGAAAGATGCAGGCTTGGATGATGACGAGGAGGAGGAAGACTTGGATGAAGGTTCCGGGGCCAAGCGCCAGGGTGTGGAAGTAAAGGCCCATCAGGCCTCACACACCAAGTACCTGCTGATGCGGGGTTACTACACAATGCCAGGAGTGGTCAGTACGCGCAACCTGAACCCCAATGACAGCATCGTGGTCAATTCCTGCCAGGTGAAGTTCCGGCTGCGCAGCACCCCTGCGCCCACCCAGCTTGGGCCCACTGGTGAGTGAGTGTCCTGCCACAGTTCAGCTCCGGGGAAACCTGAGGCCCCTGGCCAGGCACACAGTGCTGGAGACGTGGAGAGCGGCATTGCTGTTGCTAGCAGTCACCTCATCGGGCCTGTCCATGCTTCCTAGCTGATCTCCTTTGTGACACCTCCAGAGCCTTGAGTCCCGTAGTTTATGATGACTCTGTTGAATCTTGTCCTTTATCCCTTTGCTCTCCCTCTGCTGTGGAAGATGGGACATCAGCTCCATTGCCACCACCCACCTTCTTCGTGGTGGAGGAGCTCTAGGGAGTGCTAGATAGCTTGAGCTTTTGTCCATGCTGCCATAGAATGGGAGTGGAAAGGCCCTGCCCTTGCAGCCGGCTGACCTTTGTATGGTCAAGGCACATGGTGTTTGCTATCGCTGTCACTTCTTTTTTTTTTTTAATTTTATTTATTTATTTTGGTTTTTCGAGGCAGGGTTTCTCTGTGTAGCTTTGGAGCTTATCCTGGAACTCGCTCTGTAGACCAGGCTGGCCTCGAACTCACAAAGATCCGCCTGCCTCTGCCTCCCAAGTGCTGGGATTAAAGGCCCAGCTGTCACTGTCACTTTTTATCCACTGTCAGAACTCTGTTTTTCTGAAGTTTGAAGCAGGCAAAAATACAATGCCAACCTATAGGTTGTTGTCTCGGCTAAAGGAGCTCTCCTGGATAGAGCGAAAACCTGACTGCATGGACGTGGCCCAGGCGTCGGCACTCAGGGTTCTGGGGTGGGGACATGGGCTTTAGGGAGGGGTGGCTCAGTACAGCTGCAGTGGGTCTGCAGCCGGCCGTAGTCACGCACCAAGAGTCTGACTTCCAGGGCCCAGTGTGACCCCAGAAGGTGAGCCGTGACTCCTTGGGGAGCAGTGACCTGGTGCTGGAGCAGATCTTGCCTCAGTATTCCACATGTGTTGGTCCCACGAAGGGATTGCTGGGGTTTTTGCTGATTTTGCTTTCCTCGTGGTCTCAGGGTTCACAGGCACACCTCTGGAAGAGCTCCAGGCGGGGCCATCCTGCCTCCCTGATTCCTTCACCAGCCTAGTGGATCCACAGCTGCACACCTGCTGCCCAGAAGAGTTCGCCCACCACATGGCACAGTCCGGCTACAGCCCTGAGGATGTGGCTGCTTCCCTGGAGATCCTGCAAACTGTGGCAGCTGCTGACTGCTTCGGGGTTGACAGGGAGAAGCTGAGCAGACAGTTCCCTGCCCTGGAGAAGATAGTGGGCCAGCGTACCAGGACGTTCTCAGACTATGTCCAGGTGGGCTCAGGGCCGACAGTTGCCGAGCAGAAGCGCATGTCTGTGGTGGTGGGGTTTCCCTTTCACTGAAAAGTCAGGACATAGTCCTAACTCCATCACAGGACCTGGCTGAGCCCTGTAGCAGCTAGACCTACTGGGGATAGGCCACATCCCCCTTGACTCTTCTGTTCCCCCAGCTCACAGGCATCCCATACCCCCTGGACTTCCCATCACTTGTTTGGTCCTTTGGATCTAAAGAATGTCATTCTAGTCTCTGTAAGCAGCTTCTGGGAATAGAATGCAGACAGTGGTCTGATGTGGAGTCTGCCATCTGGGATCTTTTGTGTAGGACATGGAGCTGACTGGGACTATATCCTCCAGGGCTACTCCAGGAAACCCAGCCATAGTGGAAGCTGGCATGTGTCTCTGAGGAGCTCTTGGCACAGGGGATACTGTTTGCATGGTTTAAAGTGTTCTTACCCTTACTTATTGTAACTTTGGGAACTAACTGAGAGACCTCAGAAATTCTCAGGCTGTGGAGAAAGAGCCTGCTGACCACGAGAGGGTTGCAAGCCAGGCACTTTCTGCTGACCTCAGCACCCTGGCAGAGCTACATGGCCAAGGTGCAAGGCCTGGGCTCGAGGGTTTATAGGAAAAAGGAGTGATGGTGATTCCTGGGACACTTCCTTCACAGAAGCGGACAGTGGGGGCAGATGAGAGCTAAGCACAAGCAGTCTTGTCATTGTATTGAAACAGTGACCGCCTTTGTAGAGCTGGACTGTCAAGACCCACAGGAGGACACATGAGGCAGGAGAGTCAGAGAGTCCTATCCATTGGCAGTAGTTCTGTGATTTCGGGCAGCAGGCTATGTCATGAGTAATGCAGTAGGTACAGAGAGAGCCCACAAAGGCCCATGCAGCTTGTAGCTCCAGGGCAGGATCAGGCGTGTCCCTTTGGACCTGGGCTTGCTGCTTGCTGAGAATACTTGACACTCGCTGCCATCCACACATCACCTGCCTAGTGAAAACCAGGCCTTCTTCCCAGGCAGACCCTGTGTCTCTTTTTCTAGGACCTCTTGGAGCAGCAACAAGTGATGGAAGTTGGAGGCAACACTGTGCGTCTGGTGGCCATGGCCTCTGCCCATCCCTGGCTCCTGCATTCAATGCGTCTGAGAGACACAGATGTAGACACCAAGGCCTCAGGGGATGACTCCCAAGCCAGACTCCCTGAGGGGTCTACCGGCGAAGACCACACCTCTGAGGGGACAGCAGTGCCTCCAGACAGCTCCCATAGCACCAAAAAGCGTGCCCACTGCTCTGTGGAGAGCCATGAGACTGATGCTGAGGAGGCCATAAGACTCCCTGCCAAAAGACCCACACTCCAGGATGTCCGAGTGGCGGCCAGCCCCAGGCCTGGGGCAGAAGAGCAGATAGAGGCCCAGGCCTTGGCTCTGCTTGCGCCTCCTGAGGACGCAGGTGCAGAGATCCCCAGGCAGGAGAACCAAGAGAGTGTTGGTGGTTCCGGCCTGGAGCAGCTGGGCTGTGAGTTCCAGCTTCCAGAAGGCTCTGAAGACCCCCGAGGTACTGACCTCAACACCTCTCCCTATTTTCTGTCCCTCGCTTGACTGCTCTGGCCCTGTCTGTAACTGGGAACCTGCCCTGCCCTCAGTGGGTGTGCTTACAGGACCGTGCCTCGAGAGCCTGGGGGTGGGAGCACCGGGTTTGCTGTGGTGACTGGGGAGGTTCTCTAGACAGAGAACATTTATTCCTAGAAGCATCTGAGCCTTGCCCAGGGGCAGGGGATTTCCCTTTGAGATCTGCTGCTTCTCCCATGAGCTGTTGTTGCCTGAGAGCATTACACACTCTACCCTGTGGTCAAGGCTCCTGGCTGGGAAATGAGGTACTTACTGACTTCACTGTACCAGGGTCCCCTTGGGCCAGGATCAGCTCTGCACTTGCCACGTACTGGCAACATCTGTGGTGTACTGGCCTCAGCCACTAGAGTACCATACGCTGGGTAGAAGGCTATCTTTCTGGTCGCTGCTTATCCACTTTGGTACCTGTTGAATGGGGACAAGGGACATGACCTCCCACTTTGCCTTCTAAGAGTCTGCCACATTTTCCTCTCTTCCAGGACTTACAGAGAGCAACATGGCCCAAGCAGCATGGGAGAGGTAATGGGAGGCTTTGACAGAGAAGGGCAGAGTGTGGAGAAAGTGTGACCTCAGCTTCCAGGCTAGTGGCCTAGTGTCCATCACTGGATGAGGCTCCTTCATAGGGTGCAAGCCTGGGTAGGGTAGTTTGCCCTGAACAGAGGTTCCCAGCCAAGGACTTTCATCGGTCCTCTCTTGGGCCTCCTCCCACGGCCCACAGAACCCTCACACCCATCTTAGATGAGGAGAGGGCCTTCATACCCAGCCTGTGACCACATTAACCAGAACTCAGAGCTGCCTGCCCAGGGCAGCCGCTCAATCCTGTAGCTGAGAGATGGCATATCAGAAGGGCTGCACTTTTTCTGCCTTGAAGAGGCACCTGCAGTGGCCCTCCCTGGTCAGGGCCCACAGAGACCCTCCAGAAGTTTCTCCCTCCATGTGTATGTGGCCTCAGCCCACCAAGGCTGTGTACCCTGGATGTGCCCCCAGGGTTCAGCCATGGCTGCCAGAGCTACCAAGACCTGCCCCATACAGCCCATCAACCCTGGGCTAGTGTCCGCTTTGTGCCAGAGGCAGAGCTGCTGTGTGGGGAGATCTGTGAGTGAGCCAGCAGGCAGGAGCCCCTGGTCTAGGCTACAGTTGCACTCAGCCAGAGATTGCCCTGCCAGGGAGCAAGTAGAGGCTGGAGAGCCGTGGGCAGATAGTGGCCAAGTCCTGGGCCTCCCTGAGCCAGAGTAGCCTGTCTGTGACCGTCATGTCCCCTCAGTCTCTGATGTCACTGTCCGTCTCACAGTGGCTGCGAAAGAGTGTGCTTCATTGGCCGCCCCTGGCGTGGTGTGGATGGGCGCCTGAATATGCCCGTGTGCAAAGGGATGATGGAAGCCGTGCTGTACCACATCATGTCCAGGCCCGGGGTTCCTGAGAGCTGCCTGCTGCAGTACTACCAGGGGGTCCTGCAGCCCGTTGCCGTGCTTGAGCTGCTCCGGGTAGGGCCCAGGGCAGCTGAGCCCAGCTGTGGGGTGGGGCACATGGGGGATCAGGTCCGTGGAAGGCTACACCCCGGTATCACCACCTCAGCTTACCTTCAGTGCCTTCTTCCATTGGCAGAGGGGTCTGCTACTGTCACTGAGGCCCTGCCTGGCTCTTGACCCCTTCTCCCTCGGCCTGCTGCAGCCCGCCCCTGCAGCAGGCTCCCTGTCCCTTGGGAACACTTGCCCTTGCTCTGTCTTACCTGCCCTGCTGTGGTCCTCCAGACTCACTTGGGGTCACATGCGCACAGATCCTCAGGAACCTAAATAAATGGGATGCTACACAAGACTGAGGACCATGTGACCACTACTTTCCACAACCAGCTGCTTCCCAGCCTGGGCTGGTGGCTGCCCTGAGCTCCCATTCCCATGGTGCCCTGGGCCCCAGCTTCCTAGCACACAAGGAACTGGACACCTAGTGTGACATTCCCTGAACTTCCTAGCAGTCATTCCAGGCAGAGTTTCATGTGGGGCCAACAGGTGGTGGGAAGCCTTTGGTGGCTGAAGAGTACCTGTCTGTCCTCCAGAGGTCCTTGTCACTGTGAGACCCATACCTGCCATCCTTCCTCCTGCCCATCTTGACCTAAACCTTCCTGCTAAGTCCTGCCTCCCCTCAAGGCCATGTTTGGCCATCTTCTGCCTGGGGACAGCTGTGTGGATTTGATAAACGTAACAAGGCCAGGTCCCCAGGCAAGCGGGGCAGCACCTGTGTGACCCCACGTGTCTGTATCTGCAGGGCCTGGAGTCTCTCGGCTGTATCCAGAAGCGCCTGCTGAGGAAGCCAGCGGTCGTCTCACTCTTCTCCAAGCCTGTGGTGGAGGGCCTGGGCCAGGCCGGTGAGGCTGAGGCACTCTCCTACCCCGAGAGCACCGTCACCTTCTATGAGCCTACGCTGGACTGTACCATCCGCCTGGGCCGTGTCTTCCCCCACGATGTCAACTGGAATAAGTGGATCCACTTATAGATGCTGCCCCGGGCCAGTGGAGGAGCCTCTGCCCATGCTCTGTAGCTCGCCCTGGACTACCCCAGAGCCCTATCCCTCACAATGATGTTACTACATCTCTGGTGGGCCTAGCCCGCTTGTAGCAGCTGCCAGGTGACTTCAGTCCCCTCCACTCTGTGGCTCTTGCTTCCAAGGTGCCCAGCCTTCCTGCAGGCCCATGTCCTGCTCTGAACTCAGGCTCCAGCATCAGCAGTGTCTGCAAGGGTGGATATTGTTTGGGCAGCAGAGCTGATGGCCAAGCCCTCGGTCACCTGGAACCCACGACACCATTCAGACTCAGAGAGGAAGGGCTTTGTGGAGGCACGCCACAGGGATACCTAGCAGAGTCTGCTCCTCTCTAGGTAGGACATCCCAATTGGGCTGAACCAAGCCTAGGCCTCTGACTCTCATGGGGACCCCTCCTGCCAGAAGCAAGGCCTATAGGTTTTGCTTTTGTTTGTTTTGTTGTTTTATTTTGCTCTTTTCTCATTAGATACAAGCCCCTGGCATGTATTTATTTATTTTTTAATTAAAGTGAGATCAAATGCATTAGTTTTATGTGTTTGCCTAATGATGGTTGGTCCCCAAGGGATTCCCCTACTTTCCAGCTGTGGCCCAGCCAAGTGTGGGTGCCCAAGTTGGTGGCTCCTGGAGAGGGAGGTAATCATTGGCCCTGGGGAGGGCAGCATGGCGTCCTTGAGCAGCTCCTAGCCCTGCCTGGGAGGATCTGGTCCCTGCGGGTTCTCGAGCAAGACATTTAACTTGTTCTTGGCAGTGGTTAAAAACCTTGAGTTTTCACCTTATGGGAGAAAGAAAATTTAGATTTTCATCTTGTTTTTTGAAAAATTCAAGCAAGTCTTAGCAGCAAGACTTGCCCTCATGACTGTCAGGAGAGCCACAGACCACTCACCACAGCTGGCCTGAGCCTCCTCAGTCCTGGGCCCCTCCCTGTCCACCTTTCCTGCTTACTTAAAGGGCAGGGCACTTGGTGGCCTCACCCAGCTTTGCAGCCTGTCTCATCCTCCATGTCACTGCCCTGGTCACTATAAGCCACACCCCTGTGAAAAGAGGTGAGGATGGGCCCAAGACAGAGAGCCGAGCACAGACACGCTGCAACAGTGTAAAACTGACCTGGGTAACATTCTGGGAAAACGTGAGGCAATGAAGGTGCTGGGCTCAGGAGCAGACCCTGCCTGTTACACTGCACGCGAGCTGGAAGCCAGCAGCCAGGTTCTGCCGTACATCCAGGTCTCGGCTGAGATGGGAGGCCTGGGGAGCTGAAGGGCACCAAGCATGGACTCAGCTTGGCAGTACCCGTCTTCCCCAAGACCTCCTACATGGACCATTTGGAAAGCGTGTCTAGGGAGGGGACGTGGGGTTTGAGGGTACACTCAAGCAGATTCAAGGCTTATCTGAACACTTGTTCCCAAAGCCCCTCACTTCTTGGTTGTAGCCACCAGTTCATGTCCTTTCATCTGTCATCCATTTATGCATCTGTCTGCCCACCCAATCATCCATCCATCTGCCTGTCCGTCCACCCTCAGACTGTCCACCCAAACAGCTAGGTAGCAGCAGCCTTTCCAAATGCTGCACAAAGATCTCCAGAAACCACAGCAGGCTGCTGAGTCAAGAGGACTCCAGAGTCCCAGGGGAAGACAGGAGGAAGGAGGCCTTCAGCTAGAAACCAGAGAACTACTGGGCTGCTGAGAAGTTCCGATTTCAAATAGAAGGAATGGTAAGCCACCAGTTACAAAGACTCCAGGAAGAGGCCATACAGGGCGTGGGTATCTCTCACCATCCCACAGTGCCCAAAGTGATCCCATTCACTCGGGGCTGGAGTTCAGGCCTTGCTGATTAAACTGGGAGGGCAGAGGAGGAAGGCCACCTGCTGTTAGGGGCCAGTTCAGGCCTTGCTGAATTCAACTGCCCCAACTGCCTCAACACCCACAGCTGAGAGCTGGAAAGCTGTCAATGACTCCTGCTCAGCAGCAGGGGGCAGCAGCAACCTGCGAAACCTCCCTGGGCCCGCGTGACTTCCTGTAAAAATGGTGTTACTGAGAACAGCACACAGCCATTCTGGACACTACAGAGAATTCGCGTCACATGACTGTGTGCCTGTTTCATGTATGAGGAAACTGAGGGCCCACAAGGTTAAAACAGCTTCTACAAAGTTAGGAGCTGGGGGTAGGGCAGGTGTGATGGTTTTCCCGTCAGGCTGCCTGCCTCAGCCCCCTCCACAGCACCTGTGGCGGAGGGAAGGCGAGTCAGCACCATGCTCACTGAAGAAGAGCACACGACAAAAGTTCCTACCTAGGGAAAGAGAAACTTCCAAATTGTTGGGGACAGGACCTCAGGCTGTCACATGGTTGGGGTTACAGAGATGAGTAGTCCTGGCCTCCACAAGCTTCCTGGGAACCCTGCCCCCTTTCATGTCTTCTGCAGGTCCTGTGAGGGCCGTTTCTCCCCTCTGCCATCCCTCCGTTCATTCCCTTCCCATACTGAGCGTCTGTTCTGAACCCTGCCCCATCTGGGCTCTGACACACAGCAACTTCAGTCCTGGCCCCACGGATAGGGACAGGCAGGCAGCAAAGTCCAAGGTGGGTTCTGTTAACCTGTGTGTTGGGGAACAAAGCCAGGCAGGTGTGTGCTGCAGCTGGGAATAAGGCCCCACCACCACCACAGTTAGTTGTCACACGGAGGTGACATGCAACCTGGACCGTGTCCTTGACACCTTTGCGCACGTGGATGGCTCTAGACAGCAGGGCTCCTCTCCAGCTAGTCATCAGTCTGTGCACCTGCAGGAAGAGCTGCAGCCACAAGGAGGCAAAGCTCATCACCGGCTGCCCCTTCATTCTCTGGGAGTCCTCCACCTGCTTCCTGTGGTGTGTCAGGCTGGATGGGCCGCGGTGGGCTGTGCGGCCTGGTGAGTGTCAGCCACATCCAGGTAGCACAGCTCCCCACACAAGGATCTTTCCATCCAATGGGGAGGCCAAGAGGAACACAGCTCGCAGGGGGCTCAGTGGACTTGGGGAGTCCTTCCCTGGGGCTTCTGTTCTCAGGGGGAGAGGTGGGTTTTATTTCCCCTTGTCTCCTTCCTGCCTGAGACCCTGGGAGACCCACGTCACAGTAGGAATGCACTGGAGACACTGGGGGAGGTTGCTGGGATCCTGGCAGAGGCAATGTGACTTTCAAGATGATCTGGGAGGGCAGAGGAGGAGAGCCACCTGCTGTCAGAGGCCCGCTCAGTGTGAGGCCATAAACAGCTCTAAGCAACCCTGCCTGGCCCCTGGTCCTTTTCATCCCCCTTCCTCAGGGCTTGAATGCCACACAAGCACTGTGCCTGTGAACCATGCCCCCGGCCCCTCCTCTCCTCTCCCTGAGGTCCTTAGGATGGGAGTTGTCTTTTCATTGTGAGTTGTTAGGATGCTAGAGCGCTTCCTGCCACCAGCAACAGGAACCCACCTCAAACCAGCTTACACACACAAATGGGAGATGTCAGCTGGTCCATTGGGTCAGGACAAGGTGGGGTGTGCTGTGTAAGAGTCACACCTCAGCAGCATCAAATGACAAGAGTTCATTGGGGGCTCACATGTCATACTGTCACAGGTACAGGAAACTCAGTCCTGTCCTCAGGCAGGGAGCATCACAGATGGCCAGCTCAGTCACCACCGATGCCCATGGCACCGGAAGATGACTAGGAGGCACTATGGCTCCCAGGTTAAGTGCTCCATCAGACAGGATGACTTCCTGTTTCTGCTTGCATCTTCTCTGACCCTATGAGGCCGGGATGTTGACATGCCTAGAAGGCCAAACACTGGAACCTGTGAAGCGCACCATGACTACTGACTACACTCATGTGCCTCAGTCAGGCGCGGCTCGATCCAGAAGCTCCCAGGTTCTACCTCTCAGCGCCTCAGGCCAGCTGTTCTCTCCTGTTGCTCCCCCATCCCCGACCCGGCAGCTCCAGGCGTAGCTCCTCCCGGTAGCTCTGTGTTCCCAGAGGAACAGTAGGGCCTGGGGGGTCAGAAGCTGGGCCAGGAGGATCAAGACTTCAAGACTAGCCCAGGCAACGTAGACCCTGACTCAAAATAGGAAAAGTAGAAGGGTGACAAGGGATGCTAGCTCAGTCATAGAAGACCCGCCTGGCATCTGTGAGGTCCTGGGTTCTAGCCCCAGCACTGCTACAGAGAAAAGCATGAAGCAGCTCAGGTCACATGTCTGCCTTGAATACACAGCGGTCTGGGTTGGGGGGCGGGGCCAAGGGTCTAGGGGGAGGAGTCTAGTACCCTGTCTCCAGAGCTAGGGAAGTGGCAGACCCCCATGGGTATTTGCTTAGAGGTTTGCCTCTTGGATTTCTTCCGTGACAGATCTCAGACAGGCCCGGCTCACCCTGCCCAAGGGATAGCCCCATCCCCTCAAAGCCAAGACGGGCAAAGCCTGGACATCAATGACTGTGCACTCTTGTGGAGTGTGGTGTGAAGCCCCCATCCTTCCAGAGAACCTTACTAGCAACTCTGGTCTTAGGTGAGGCTTCCTAAGGCCTCATGCAGTGCCCATCAGCAGCTGACCAGCTCTTCCCAGCCAGAAGACATCCCTCACCAACCGTGTCTAGAGTCATCTAGTTCATAGCCTGAGATCCTGGAAATAAGAGAGCTACAATCCAGGCTTTATTAAAACTTTATTAAGCACCTGTTGTGTGTAGGGCAGGGATAAAACTGGGAGCAGACCGAGCAGCTAGCTTCATAGAGGTATCTGTCCACCCCCTCTTGAGCAGTGTGTCTGTCTCTCCATCTGGCTGTCATTCCTCACACCTTTGACCGTCTTCCTGTTGACCCACTACTAACTCATCCTAAGCGGTCCAGCTCCTGCCTCCAACTTTGCATCCATGTTTCTTCACAGGGTGTCCCTTCAAAAATGGAGCCAGCGAGGGCCAGCCCCGCAGCCCTGAATGTTCTTCCTGCCCACACCCCGGTGAGGGGCTCTCCCTGCTGGGGGGCTGAACTGGCTCCCTGGAGAGCTGCCAAGAGCACCTGCAGTCTGTGGCTCCCAGAGGATGTGAAAACCACAGCACACTTTGGTCTAAGTGTCTGGGGCCGTGGGTGCAGCAGGGTGGGGCTGTGAGCACGTGCAGGAAGGAGCTGTGGGTTTTGCTGCTCCGAAAGCCTCACACACACCTTGGTCCTAGGTGCAGTCTCACTGTGGAAACTGCCAGTGTTCCAGAACTTTCCATTCCTGAGTCAGATACTGAGGACATTCACGCATCCCCTGGGTGATTCCACCAGCTACCCTGCTTTACACATGAGTCTGAGGGAGCTTTCGGCTGACTGCTTTCCAGTCCAGCTCTGCAGACTGGACAGGTAGACAGCCTTTCTCCCTGGGCCGTTGAGGGGAGATGCTACATCCTGGCATCCCAGCCAGGATGGAGGCGTCCTACAGTGTCCAGAGCAGATCAGGCTCTCCGCTGCCTCAACCCTATCTTGTTTGGCAAATACCACAGCACATCTCAGGTGAGCACCCTTGCAGGAAGAACAGACCATTCAAGAAGAAAAGGACAAAGGGTAAGGGAGGGGAGAGGAGGGGGCAGAAAAGAGGGAGAGAAGACCACCTTGGCACTGTCTAGCTCCTATACTACCCTGCTGTCCAGGGAGAGCTGTTCCAATACCACCCAGTACTTCCTAACTTCCCTCACGCGGCATGCTCGCAGGAATCACTGGATGCAAGGGGACCTTCCCTAAGTCCCCAGGATAAACATGGCACCGGCACCAAGGACAGGCAGGGGAAGAGCAAGTACTGGCTACAGAGTGCCCAGAAGCTACTTTTTCTTTTCTCTTTCTTCCTTTCTCTTTCTTTCTTTCTTTCTTTCTTTCTTTCTTTCTTTCTTTCTTTCTTTCTTTCTTTCTTTCTTTCTTTCTTTTTCTTTCTTTCTCCCCTTCCTTCCTTCCTCCCTCCCTCCCTCCCTCCTTCCCTCCCTCCCTTCCTTCCTTTCTTTCTTTCTTTCCCTTCCTTCCTTCCTTCTTTTTTAAATGTGCATTAGTGTTTTGCCATGGGTTTTGGGTCTCCTGGAATTGGAGTTACATACAGTTGTGAGCTGCCATGTGGGTGCTGGAAATTGAACCTGGGTCCTCTGGAAGAGCAGTCAATGACCACTGAGCCATCTCTCCAGCCCCTAAAAGCTGCTTCTTGTTGGCTCGTTTGTGTTCCCTGCACTCTGTGGGTGTCATGTAGAGGGTCTGTGGGTAATATGCTCTGTACTCTCTTCCCATGCCTGATACTTGATATTTTCTGAGTACTTACAGGAATTTTCTTTTTAATAAGAAGCCAGGAAAAAACAAACAAAAAACAAAACAAAACAAAACAAAAAAACCTTGGTTGGTGGTACTGTTTCTGAGAGACCAGGCTGTGCATGTCACAGCCCAAAATCCCACTCAGTGCCCTTTGCAGGACTCTCCACAGGTCCCCAGGCTGGAGGTGTAGGCTGACTTTTTCCATTCCCCCACCTCAGGGCATGCATCTGGTCCTAGAAGCCACAAATCAAGAAGCTGTAAGGGCCTGCAAACTACACAGGGCTGAGCCGGGGCAGCCAAGCCATTTCTAATGCCCAGGAAAGCCAAGTCAGCAGAGTTCAGAAGTGGCTTCTCCAGGCTGCATGGCCTGGAGCCACCCAAACTGGGATTCTTAGCTACATCCCTAGGTTCCCCCCAAGCCTTCCCACTCTGATGGGCTCTGGAGGCTCGTTCCATCCCCTGCCCAGGAGAGAAGACAGTGGCACCTGCTAGGGTTGGGTGTGGTGACAGTGCCCTGGGGCAGCAATCTGGACCGGTCTCTTGACACTGACTGTGGGGAGTCTGCAGGGGAGGAGTCAGGGGCTTATGTCCAAGAGACACCTACACTCATGCATGCACACGGTGAGCTCAGGCAGACACACACAGGTAGGACAGTGCACACAAGGCATGCACAGGCACTTCTCGCACATGGATGTGCTAACACACACCCAAGCCACACAAGAACACACACACACACATACCTACATATTCACACTGTAAATGTCAGGCTCAAAGGCCCTCCCAGAGACAACAGCCTCCTGGCCTCTTCTCATTACAGCTGGCCCTCATATGCTAGCTGCCCTGGGCCCCACTGTCCACAGGTGGAGGGGTCCTGACCACCCACTGGCGGAGATAGCTGCGAGGGGGCCCTTCATCGCTCTCCACGGGGCTGCCACAGTCTGAGCCCGCAAAGCCGCTGTCAAAAGTGTCCATGTCCAAGCCAGGGGGGGAGCCTGCTTCACTCACAGAGCTCCCTCCTTGAGACCCAGTTCTCCAGGGTGGACCTGCTGTCCAGTCCCTCTCCTCAGCAAGGGGCAGCCTCAATCTGTCCAGGAGACTGCCTGGGGAACCTCCCAGCCTGAGGCCACCACCTGAGACACAGCCACAGGGCAGAAGAGTGTTGTTTGCGACCAAGAGCAGGTCCTCTGCATTAGGGCCAGCATCCAGGTTCAGGGCTGGGTAGCCATCATTCCCACAGCTACAAGGCCAGGCACATGGACACTCTGCGTCCCCCACAATCACTGTGTCAATGGACACCAAACCATACGGCCGGTCTCTCTCCTCACTGTAGGCTGAGTGCCCTGGGCCAGCTACCAAGGGAACTGTGCACCAGGGGCCAGTCTCGGACACTCCATCACACTCCAGCTGCTCTTCCAGACCTGGTGGCCCCAGGAACTTCTTTCCCTTGGCTGGGTATGATGATGAATGTCCATCATGCACTTGTAGGACTGAGTTTGCTGTGGGATTCTGTGGTGCCAGCTCCAGGCTAGAGGCCGTGAAAGGGGTATCCACCCATTTCTAGGAGAAAGAAACATCGTCATAGGCTGGGGTAGATGCTTGGTTGTGAACAGACAGAGCCAAAGACACATGGACACTGAGACACAGAGACGAGCCAAAGACAGGGAGAGCAGAGGAACAAGACACTAGCAGAGAGAGAGAGAGAGATAGGACCATGCTCAACCCCTGTCCAGGGAGCCCCAATTCTGTCCTCTTTCAGGGCCCGTGTCCCCTCCTGCAGTAAGGACAGACTGCCTTCAGTGTCGTATTCACTCTAGTAACCAGTGCCCCAGCCTAGGATCGGCTGGGTGCTGGCGCCAGGTTCCTGTGTCCTGAGGTCTAAGTGACCCAGCCCAAACCCTTTCTCCTGACACTTCCTGAAGTCTGTAGTTCTGCTGTGTGTCCACACTAGATGGAGGAGTGAGCCCTGCTCACAGCTGTGTCCTCTGTACCTGACACACAGCAGATTTACCCCAAATGTTTATGGATGGAGTGAATCAGTAACAAGCCACGTGGAAAGGCCTTTAGGGGATCTGGACTGAGACAGTGGCCCTGCAGCCTTGAGAACCCTCTTGCCCCTTGCCTGCCAGGACATTGATGTCAATAGGAGAGCCTCCATTGAGCTGACTGAGATCGTCCTGTAGAGCAAGATTCCAGTTCTGAGAAGGTCCCCTGAAAAAACATCTCAGAACCACAACGGTCCACTATCCCTGACCTGGAGTCATTTCTTAGCTGTGTGGCCTTGAGCTAGATCCTTGCCCTCTCTGTGTCTCATTTCCCCCAGCTATGGAATGGCCCCACCCACAGCAGTGTCTTGAGGACTGAGTGAGGTAATGCTTGTTTGCTGACAGTGTGTGGCACACAAGACTAACAGCAACATCAACACGGCCCGGCAGGCAGAAGTGCTGAGTTTCAGGGGTAAGGTAGGGCTGTGGGCACACCCCTGCCCTGCTCTGAAAGGCCTGGCTGGGTCTCCTCCTGGACCCAGGGCTGCTGGGAACCCACTGCAGGAGCTACTGTTAAAAGGCAGCCACAGGCCAGGTGCACAGCAGGTGTTCCTTGGGTGCCCTGCTGCTCTGACCTCCAGGGGCTGCTGCAGGTGGCAGTTCCCTATCCTGACATCATATCCTCTCTCTGATGCCTCCTGCCCTGCTGGGTTTGCGCAACAGTGCTGGGCAGATACTCTGAAATGACAGTAGTGGCAGCTGTACTTGGCAGGGAGAGGGATGCATTGTGGGGTAGGACAGGTCCTTCCCAGGTAGGATTTGCTCCCCGCCATAGATCAAGGCCACTACAGGAAACCCCAGGCACCCAGCTCATGCATCCAGGGGTCACCCAGTTTTCCACTTGCATGGAATTCTAAGCTGGAAATACATCACAATATCTAAGTCTGAGACCAGCTCTGCACCTTGCAGAATAGGGAAACTGAGGACTGGCTCCTGGTCAGGTTGGGCCTGAATACTCTGGGCTCACAGCGTGGTCTTGGGGTCAGGGTGGGAGTGGGTGGGGCTCCCCCAAAGGGGCCAACAATCCAGAGGGTGCAGCCAAGGTGTCTCACCTTGAAGTTCCCGCTGTGTTCCCTGTACAGGGGCTGGAAGAAACTCTCGGGGCTGGGCACTGGTGCCCACACCTTCTTCCACAGTCTGCAAAGAAAGGGGTGATTAAAGCCCTGTGGCAGCAAGGAGGAGGTCTGGCCTCTCTCCTGCAGAAGCAACAGCTTCTATTGCCAGGCACCTTCCTGCCCACCCATCAGTAAAACGGAAGCAGCAGTTACCCTACCCCCAAGCTTCCTGCAGATGCTCAAGTTCCTGCCTCTGCCATCTATTGTGGGCTAGGCACACACTGCCCTCTGGGACCTTGACTTCCTCATCTACCATGGCGGGGGCCGGGAGGAGCCCAGGCTGCCCCCATCAGCTGTGACTGGCACTCTGGTTTCTCCCTTCCAGATTCTCGGTCTCTGTCTTTGAGCATCTCACTGAAGGGGAACGAAACGAGTGTGTGCAGAGCCCCACGAGTGTGTGCGGAGCCCCACGAGTGTGTGCAGAGCCCCACGAGTGTGTGCTGAGCCCCACGAGTGTGTGCAGAGCCCCACGAGTGTGCGCGGAGCCCCACGAGTGTGCACAGAGCCCCACGAGTGTGTGCAGAGTCCCACTCTGCCCCTTATCAAAGGCCTCTGCATAGAGCAGCCGGCCTCAGCGCTTGTGCCGAGGTGGTACGTTCTGGTTTGAATCAGCGGCCCCCTTCCTCTCCATGCCATGCAGAGCAGAAACCCCATATGTCAAGCAGATCCCAGACCACTCTAAGCTGAAATGAAGGGATGGGAAGGGGTAAGCGATCACCCCTTGGGCCTCCAACTTCACTCTCTGGACAAGTCGCAGTCAAGATCCCCTCAAAGAACACAATGTTTCTACCCGACCCTTGCCGCTTCACAGTTGTGAGACTCTGGGCAAGTAGCTTGACTACTCTGGGCTTCTTCAGTTTTTCCTGTATGAAGAGTGGGGTGTCTGCAGTGTGCCCAGCTCACATGCAGCCATTGAGCTGGGGCAGGAGCTCTACAGTGTCTAGCACGTGGAACACGCACACTGTTCATTCACATCACTGCTCTCACCAAGTCTCCAAGCCAGACAGAATAGGTCTTGGTTGGAGGGGCTGTGGCCCAGGCTGACCCCTTCCCTGCCTCCCTGAGCTCCCGGGCTTACCTCCAAGGAAGGTGAATCTTCAGACCCATGAAAATCAGGACAGGGGTCAAGCCGATCATGAGGAGCAGCATGAGGTGAGGGTCCAAGCCTGCTTTGGGCTCTACATAGAGAGCAAACCGTGGGTCCAACAGAAAAGTCTCCCAGAAGTATGTGGGTGGGTGTGCTGGGGATGGTGGGGTGGGGTGGAGGGCTGGGAGGAAGTTGGAACTGATCCTTCTCCTTGGGGTTTGTGGAACGACCCCTCCCCAAAAGGCTCCTGGCCCAGAGGTATGGTCCCAGCCTGGGATGCTACTGGAAGGTGGTAGGACCTTTGGGACTCAGAGCCTAGTGGGAGGAGGTTGGGTCATTATAGACACACTAAAGGAATATTGGGATCCTAGGCCTTCCTCTGTCTTTGCTTCCTGACTACCATGAGGTAAACAGTGTCCTGCACTTCCCCCAATGCAATAGGGCCTTGCAATCCTGAGCCAAACCATAAGCTAAAGTAACCTATCTACTCTGTCAAGTTGATTATAACAGGCATTTTATTCTCATCGCAGGCAAGTGATGTCATCTCTCTGAGCCTTAGTTTCCTCTTCTGTAAAATGGGGCAATGACTCACCCCTCAGGGTTGGGAGTCAAATATACCACCAGAAGCAGCAGCTCCCCTCACAATGAGTGGCTACATCAGGGGATGAATAACCGAGCACATACCTCCCAGCCATGTAGGGAACCTCAGGGCTGATGAAGCTGCACCAGGACAAGATTTAGTACCAGAAGTGAGGTTTCCCACCAATGTCACACTCACCCTCAGCCTGGGTCTGGAAGATGACAGGGTCACTCCACTCACTCCAGGTCCCCCTGAATGGAGTGCCTGGCTGGGGTGCTGCCCGCACCTGCAGCTGGTAGAGAGAGCCTTTGTGGAAATCTTCAGGGAGAAGGGAGACGTTATGTGAGTCCACTGAGATCAGCTTGGTCACCGGCCTCTGGGAGGATGGAAAAAACATGATATTCTATGGTCCCCCAAGCCATCAATGGGGTGCAGAGGACTTCCCCTGGGGTAACAGCAGGCAGGCACCACAGGGAGCATGCATTCTGACTAGATCTGCCTAGAAAAAGGGCTCCCTCTCTGTGCCAGTGGACCCACCCCAAACTGACAATGTCCTGGGAGTAACCATGGGCACTTCTGCACATCATTAACCGGAAGCTTCACAGACAGTGAGTCCCTGGGCTCCATGACTCAGATGACATAGGACATCCTCAACAGTGTACCTTTTTGGAAGTTCTTAATTAAGCCATCTTGTCAATGGATGGCTATAGAAGTCTCCCTGGGAACATTCTAGATGATGCCCTTTATGGAAATCTTCAACCAGGACCATTCTAATAGATGTATAATTCTAGAGGCCCGAATGTCTGTCTAAACAGTGGGATGTTCTGGAACCTTCCAGCTGTGCCCTCTTAAGTAGCCCCACATTTGAAGCAAGTGGACTGTTCCCCAAGTTGCCCCGCTGTAACTGGGGTGGACTGCATGGGAGAAGTCAAGGCGGAGACATAGTGAGGGGAGGTAGGAGAGGCTACACGCTGCGAGGGAGTGCCAAGTCCTGTTCCTTGCCTCACTATGCTGGGACCCGCCTGGATACCCCTGCTGCTCCCACCCCAAAGCCCTGCCACCTCACCACAGCATAGGGGTCTCCGAGGTTCCGATACTGCAGCTCATATTGTAGCTTGCCCCTCAGCACATAGGAGGCGGGTTCTTCATAATCTGAGCGCCAGGAGATATCGTAACGTCCAGAGAAGGTCACGGTCACATTGAAAGGGGGAGCTGGCTTGACTTGGAGGAAGACCCAGAAAGATGAAACAGGGTAAGAATCTGCAGGAAGCAGAGTCCCTCCTGACGTCCCCCAAAGGCCTCGGGTGGCTTTGAACAAAGCACTCCCTGGCCACAGCCCCTGTTGCTTGGACTAGATCTGGGTGAAACATCACAACAGTGACTCAGGACTGGGGACTGTGGGGGAAGAAAGGGCACTCCCAGGCTTAAAGGCTGGAGCCAGGACTCAGGCCCTGCCCAGCCCAGCTGGGGACAGGCATACAGACCAAGAACCTCTGGGCTTTCTTAGTAGAAAAGAAAAAAACAAAAGCAAAAGCAAGAAGCAGAAGCTGGAAATCCAGAGGGCTGAAGGAAGTTTCTTAAGATTTAATGTTAGTGCCTTCGTGTGAAAAATCCCCAAGCAAGGTTGTTTTCAATTTCTCTCCAAAAGAAGGGGCCTCATGCCACATAGAGATGCATAAATATAAACAGATACACCCTCTGCCATGCGCCAAAGCTGCCGCCCCAAATCCCTCCTTTGCCCAGCTCAGCCCCTGGGGACTGCTGCATCCAGGTCCACCCTGGGGCTCTCCTAACTTTAGGCCCCTTGCATCTAGCTGGGAGGATTCCATGTTAGCTGACTGGTGCTCATTGCTAGGAACAGACTCCTAGGAGGTCATGTTTAAAGGGTCTTTACAAGGTATGCCTTGTCCAGGGTCAGGTAGACAGGGAGGGCTGAGCTGGGTCCCCGCCTCACATCTTTCCAAGCCTCTGATGCTCCTCTTGGGCACTGAGACCAAATCCACTACCAAACCAGCACACCTTAGCTAAAAGCGGTGCATCTAAAAAAGGACGATCCAAGGACAGTAGATTTTGAGGGCACGAGAAGAGCTCCTCGCTTTGAGGTCAGAGAAGGGTCCTGGGTCCTCGTCAGCTTGGGGTTCAGGGTACTCACTGCTCTCAGCCAGGACAAAGCTGCCACACTCCTGGGAGTTGTTGCCAGAGTGGTCCATCATGTTGACGGTGAAAACATCATCCGACATGAATCCAGACAAGGGCATGTGGCACGTGTACTTCACGTGTGTGGTGTTGTGGCCCGACCTACGCAGGCTGCAAGAGGTTTCCTTGTCCTGCAGCTCCTCATATTCATCTTGCCTTCAGGGACAGAGCGACCAGTCATGCATGGCTGGGGACAGTGGAACTCGGTGCCCAGGGCAGGGCAGGAGTTCAAAACATGAGGGTGAGAGGGGCTGGAGGTAGGGCCGAGGGTCTCCTGGGGACAGTCCCCTCCCTGCAGTACCCAGCACACTGAGTCCAGACACAGCTTGCATTCCTCAGAGGACCAGGCGCTCACTACCTGGCTCAGGGCAACAGCTCTCAGCTATGGGAATTTGGGCCGGAACCTGTCTCTGTCGGGGACAGAGAGTAGACTGCTGTCCTGTAGGAAGGCTGGGCAAGTTCCTTCCCTCCTTTCTGTCCAACGCCACTGAACACCCACGGGTCTGTGCTTAGAGGCATGCAAGCTTCATTCTCTGCCCTGACAGAACTTCCAGGGACACTGGTCGGGTGGGGTGGTGGTAAATGCTTTGGCTCTTTAACTCCCACGGGGCAGAAAGGATGGGGACCTGGCTCTCAGCTCACAGTCCCGGTGGGTGCCTTTGCCGGTGGGAGGGACGGGCCCTTGTTTGCAGCTAAGCTTCTTGCTGAGCACGCCACAGGTCAGCTCAGCCCAGGGCTCCCTCCCAGCCTGCCACCCTCTCCCAGCAGTTCCTCAGCCCGGGAGGCATGGCTACTCACCAGGTGAGAGTGAGTGTGCTGGGGTGGAGGTTCCAAGTCTCCAGGACACAGGTGACAGTCCACAGGTAGTCAGTGTAGCAGGTGAGGTCCAGGCAGCCCCAAGCTGGAGGATAGCAGAGAAGCCTTTTTGAGTGAGAGACAGTCGGAAGGCCTTGGCAAGCTGTCTGAGACTGAGGACAAGTTTGGGCAGAGTCGCAGGCTGGGATGAAAGCCTGAACACAGGGACTCTTGTCACCTGAAATGCCTTGTGTGAGTTCCAGCATGTCAAGACTGGGCATGGTGATGAGGTTCTTCTAATGTGGAACTGGGCCTCATATTTGGTCCCCAGGCCACTGTCCCTCAGAGGGTAGGGACACTCTGAACTCCCCACAGGCTGATGGACAGACAGATCCCTGAGGCCAGGGACAGTGGCATGCGTCATGGTCTGAGCCCCCAGCCTCATCGAGGGGAGGGGTTTAGTGAGGACCGTGAAAGAGTGGGGAAGACTTCTACAGTTGACTTCCTGTAAAGCTGGCTGTGTCGTGGCCAATGACAGCGTGGCTACCAAGCTGTGACCAAAACAAATGCCAGGGCGGCAGGAGCTGGCTGGAAGAGTCACCTCTACCCTCAGCCTCTCCCCCACCACCCCAGCCATTTGTTACACTTTCCAAATGACAGGCGCAGGAGGCAGGGGCACATCTGGCTTCCCAGCATTTGTGGAATGGAGGCAGGTGGATTGCTAGTTCACGACGATCCTGGGCTACACAGCCAGTCCCTGTCTCAAAAGGGAAGAAAACGTATCTACCTAATTATTAAACTGAAATAATACAGAATTCTGGATACCACCCCCTCTCTGGGGTTTGTAGCTATGGAAGATGTCTAGGGGAGCAACGGGAATAGTTAAGGGGGTTCAGGAAAAGGGACAAGGCAGGGGGACTATGCTCAACGTCCAGTACACACATAAGAAAACAATGAAACAGGGATGCAGTCGTTGTCCAAATCTTGTTCAGGGTTTGGCCAAATGAGCAGAGCCATTTTGAATTTTGCTCTGTAAAACTGCACCGGTATCTTCTCCCCACACACTGGAAATGTGCCATTTTCAACGGCTTCTTCCTTCTGCTTCCTGACCAATGAAAGCCCTGAACCAGTGGACTTTGCTTCTGGGTTCTAAGCTAGATTCCAAGGCCAGACCTGGGCTGTCGAGGACAGCATCAAGGCTCCAAGGGTAGATGGCTTTCCTGGGCTGCTGAGCTCTCCTCCCTGGGGACCAGCATCTTCCTGGTCATGTGCCTGGCAGACTCTACTAGTGAATCCCAGCACACTCTCTCCCAGGCTAGCCCCAGAATCTTTCTCACAGTTCTTACATAGCTCCTACCAAAAGTTGTAGAGACCAGGCCAGTGAGATGGCCCAGTGGGTAAAGGTGTTTACTGCCAAGGCTAACATCCCTGGACCTCACATGGGGAAAGGTGAGAACTGATTCCTGCAAGTTGTCCTCTTTGGCAACAGGCAAAGCACATAGACGTAAAAAGGGAGGGAGGGAGGGAGGGAGGGAGGGAGGGAGGGAGGAAAGGGAAGAGAAGGAAGGAAAGAAACAGTATGTAGTGCCAGAACTTGAACCCAGGACTTTGTGCACTCTAGACAAATACTTACTACCCCTGAGCTATAGCCCTAGCTTGGGAGGGGACAAGCCACTGGGGCAGAAAGAGCAGAGCCCATGGACTGCTGAGAGGAGGCTGCCAAGGCCAGAGTGAGTGAACAAGCCAGGCAGTACCCCACGACTGGATGGCAGCCACCCAGGCATCCCACAGAGGTTACTACAGAGTGCAGAATGCAGCTGCATCTCACTAGGTGACCACAGCCCCAGGATTAAAATTGCCTCTTTGCTATCCCTAAGCTGGCTACACAGATCCCCAGCCTCCATGACCACATTCGAGTGAGGAGGTCAAGCCTGAATCGCATACGCTGCCACATAGAGCAGTCATTTGATACAGCAGCAAGCTGAGGCAGGAGGATTACAACTACATAGGGAAACCTTGTCTCAAAAACTCAAAAGTGAATGAATGAATGAGTGAGTGAATGAATGAACAGCAGCACAGCAGGTGCCTAGGGCCCTGCTAAAATTAGGATGTATGTGTCCCCTCAAACGCTTAGGCCACAGCATGTGTGAGGAGGTGGAGTCTCCAAGGGTAGTGGAGTCCCCAGGCCAAGCTCCTAAGGGGGTCTAATGGTGTTATGGGTGGCTGGAGGAGCCAAACCCCTTTCTGCCCCCCATCCTGCCTCCTGCCATAAAAACAGGAGGCCCCGCACCACACTGGAAGCAGATGCTGAACTTCACCAGCCACAGAGCCTCTGCATCATGGCCCTGAGCGCCTGACCCTGGGAGTGTGAAAGACACATGTTTGTCCATGTCTGTGGGTTTGTGAACATGCATGTGCACATGGGAGTCGAAGGCAGAGGTCTTCCGCGGTCTTTCTCAACCTTGTTTTTTTGTTGTTGTTGTTTTTGTTTTTGTTTTGTTTTTGGGTTTTGTTTTTTGAGACAGGCTCTCCCATCCAACCTGGAGCTCACCAGTCGGGCTAAGCAGCCTGGCCAACATTCCCCTGGGATCTGCCTCCATCTCCTCAATGCTGGGATACTAGATAGGCTCAGCTGCACCCAGTCCCTTCTGCGGATCCTGATGCTAGAATGGCAAGCACTTCGCAGATGCCATCGCCCTGCCCACGTATCTGCTCCTTATAGTTTTGTCTTAGTGCCATGGGACTGAGTCAGACCTAAGTCAGGCAGCCGGCCACCCCCAGGGCGGCCACAGGGTCTGCCTTCTCCCTGAACCTCTCTCTGTATCCTCCACTGATGGCAACATAGCCAGGCTCCACAGGAGGAGCCAGAGGGGACATTCTAGCCTCAGTGTGTGACAGGGGTCTGTTACCCCACCCCCACTCTTACCCCCTGTCCCCAGTGCAGGCACTATAGGGGTTTCCAGAGCAGGCAGAGCGTGGGCATTAGAAAGGGAAATCAAAAGCCCGGCCTGTTCCTCTGGGAGCTATTTAAAGTACTGGATATTTCGGTAAAAACCAGAGCAAATGTTGCTGAGTCGGCAGAAGGTCAAGTTCCCCTTACCCTGGGTGGCCTGCACAGCCTCTCATCTCCCGGCTCTTGATGGGGAGAATGCCCTCGACAGCACTCTTGACCTGCAGCTCTGATGCCTTCCCTCGGGACTGCTAACAAAGTTCTGGCTCTTCTATCCCCACCTCCTTTTCCTCCAGCCTACTGAAGGTTCATGACCCCAGTGAGAGTCTTGCACAAAGAGGAATGGAGGTTAGACCAAGGGCAGGACTTCCTTCCCACGAGGGTGGAGAGCCTTTCTGTTTACTGAGCTCTTTGGTTCCCTGGGTTCTAATCAATCAAAGCATTCAGCTTTAGTAGACAGTAGACAGGGGCTGTAGATTGCGGGTCAGTGGCCTGCAGCCACGACCAGGAACCTACAACACCATGTGGGCCCCTGCTCAGTTTTGTGGGAGCCCATCACATGGGTCCATGGCCCCTGCAGCCATTGGTGGAGACTTACCTCCCTGGAGGATCAGCAGGAGCAAGGGAGCGGCCAGGCCCTGTGGCATGCTGTGTCCCAGACCTGCGAGAGAAGTGTGTGGAATGTGAAGTGAACCAGTGTGGCCATGCACTACTGAGCAACCTCCCCACCTAGGGTCTGTGCCTGCCACACCAAAGAACCAGTCCAAGGCTCACAACAACCACCCCTCCCCACCCCCCCCACCCCCCCCACTCTCCCACCCCCCGTTGAATACTAAAGATAGGGTTAGCCCACAGTGGGGCTTCTTATTCCAATAGGAGGCCCAGCTAGCCTACAGGCAGCCAGCCACCCCCAGGGCGGCCACAGGGTCTGTATTCTCCCTGAACCGCTCTATCCTCCACTGATGGCAACAAAGCCAGGCCACCAAACAAAGCTGTCCGGAGCCCCTGACTGGCTGAGATGGACAAAGACCCTTGCAGAACCAAGGAAGTGATGATACTGTGGGCAGAAAACCATAGCTGGCCAACACCAGGCTCCCCCTGCCCTTCGCCTGTGGAACTGCTAGCCCAGGAGGACCACCTGCCCGGGCTCAAGAGCCCCATGCAGGCCACTTCCTCCAGCATGGAGCTGGGACCAGGTCCTTGAGGGAAGATGGTCCATGCACGGATCAGGTCAGACCTATGGCTTTTCCCAGACACCACCCCTGACCCCACAATAACACAGTGCTTCATCTGGGGTTCCCTTAGATCCAGCAGCACTGACTGGCCTTCCTGACCATCATCAAAGAAACAGTGTAAAGGACCAAGGTTCAGACGGCCAGCTGTGAGTGCTAGGCCAGCCTCTTGCTGTCTCTGAGCCTCATAAAATGAAGCAGTGAAGGCCCGCCCAGAGCTTTGAAACAATTCAACCAGGTGATGTGCACTCCGACACACCACAGAGCTGACTGAGCTAGAGCAGAGTCCGGAAGCTTCTAGAACAGAACCCCAAGAAGAACAGTGTGCCCAAGGGGCTTCCAAAATGCCTTACTCTCAAAATTACTTATTTAGTGTTTTTCTATAAATGGCCTTAAACACTTGACTCCAACCCCAGTCTAAAAATTACTGCTCATGGTCTCACACTTTTTCCACAAGAATATATTTCCCCCTCCTTCCCTTCCCTTCCCTCTCGAGACAGAGTCTTAACTATGTAACCCAGGCTGGTCTTGATCCTGCAAACTTCCTGCTTCAGCCTTCAGCCTTCTAAGTGTTGTAATCATTGTCATTGTCCTAACATCAATATCGGAATAGAAGATTCTGGAAAACATCAGTTCAACTTGTTGCCTTGAGTAACAGTGAGCTTGGGTGGCCCCCGCCCTCACAAGTCCTGTGGTATGGTTTGACTGTGTGTCCCCACAAACTCTGTGTGTTAGAAACTAATACCCAAATCACTCTTGAATGAGATTGGGGCTAACTGAGGTCGTGAGGGTGGGGCCCATCATGGCATTAGTGAGTTTTAAACAGAGCATGGACTGGAATGGAATTCAGTGATCAGCATTTGCCTAAACATATGGGAGTCTGCCCCCAGCGTTGAAAAAGAAAGGTGAGGGAGGACAGGCAGGGAGGACAGAAAGGAAAAGAGATCCACGCTGGCACAATTGTGCCTCCCCCTGTACAGCCCTGCACCATGCTGTGATGGTGCACGTTCCCTTGAGCTTCCCAGGCACCAGACTCGCCGCTGAACAAACTTCTCACTTCCCAGTCTCGGGTGTTTGGTTCCAGCATCAGACCAAACAGAGCCATGCTCATGTGACAGTCTGAAGAGGTGACCTCTGACCCCAGGAGGCTCCAAGTATGCTCCGCTCTACAGTGTCAAATCTATGATGCCAGCCCCAGCACAGGAGAACTCTGTGTCACATCTCAGCCACAGGGCAAGTAGAAAGCCTCTGCCCTTTGTCCAGAGCCTCTTCTCCCCCTCTTCATACCACAGCTCAGCACAAGCCACTGGTGGACAGCAGCTGCCCTGCCTGCCTGGACCGGCAGCCCTTCTCACTGGTGGCCAACATGCTTCCTAAACTGCAGCCCCTCGGCACGGTCCACTGTAGCCCCTCGGCATGGTCCACAGAGCAAGCCAAGCCAAGCCAACCACCCACTTGCCCATTCGCGCTGCCCCGTGACTAGATAGGGCAAGACGCAAGCTCAGGGAAGCCCATGGCAGCCAGCCTGGCCTCCTCTTTAGAACTCTGGCTCTGATGCTTTTCTGGGCACCTACCAGAAACCTGCAGCCACCTCGGTGTCTCTTAGAGATGCACCTTGGTTGACAGTTTCAGGGCTTCAGCATGTCCCAACAAGAAGGTGTGGTGGAGAAGATCAGACAGGATTGTGAGGCAAAGGGAGCTCCCATCATGGTGGCCCAGGAAACAGGGAGCAAGGCAGGAACCAGGTTGCGTATCACCTTCAAAGGCGACAGACTTCCTTTATCCAGCCAGGCTCCATCCCCTCCAACATAGAACAAGTATTTAAACACATGAGCCTGTTGGAGACACTTCAGATTCAAGCCACAGCAGGAGGGCTACATTAAGAACATGATCAGGTTGTATCTGATGTCCATCCATATCTGAATCTTCCATTTACATGAGCCCAAACACCCCTATCCTCCACTGTTAGTTATAATTTTGTTGCTTTTTCCAAAGAGGCCTGGCATCGCAGAGTGGAGGAGGGGCCCAGCATTGGCAGCCAGCTGATCTCTGACCCGTCTGTCTGCTGGCCTCAGTTGCCGTCTCTGAAATGGGCACATTCTTTACCCCTGAACCTCACAGCTGAGAGCAGCTGTCTGAATGGCCCATTGTTCTCATCTGCCCCTGTTGCGGTGATAAACACTCCCGCTGAGGGCAACTAGGGAATAAAGGGTTTATTTCTTTTTACAGCTCTCAGGTCACCTCCAGCACTGAGAGAAGTCAGGGCAGGAACCTGGAGGCAGGAGCTGATGCAGAAGCCATGGAGGGGTGCTGCTCACTTGCTTGCTCCCCTAGGGCTTCCTCAGCCTGCTTTCTTCTACAACCCAGGACCTAGGGATAGCACTACCCACAGTGGGCTGAGTCCTCCCACATCATCAACCAACAAATGCCCCACAGGCTGCCTACAGGCCAGTGTGATGGAGGCAGTCTTCAAATAGGGGTTCCTTCTTCCCAAATGACTCTAGCTTGTGTCAAGTTGATGGACACTAACTAGCACAAATGCCCTCTCTCAAGTCCCCCTGCCCCATTGCCTGGCTGCCGCTGCACCAGCCGAGTCCTCTCCCTGGACCACAGCCCTCCCTATCCTTAACGTGACGCTTTTGTGGTCCATTTGCTCTATCCAGTTGGGCTGGAATGTTCTAGAGCTTCTGCCATTCACTCATCACCTGTCCATGACACTGTTCTCTACTTCCTATCTTTACCTTGCTGGTCCCTGTTTTACTCCAATAAACTTGTGTCGAAAGAACACAGCACATTATTACCACTGACAGTAAACCAGGGTGAAGCCAAGAGGCAGTGGGCAGCAGCATGCTGGGTGAGTGCACTGTGGAGCTGACACAGACTCCGTTCAAGCCCGGGCCGTGTGATCTCATGCAGGTGACTTCACTATTCTAAGCCCCAGGCCCTCATCTGTAAGTGCCGACGATTAAAGGTCCCGTGCCCTCAGAACCCTTGGGGATTAACCTGGTGTTTGTGAAACACCATGCAACAGCCAGCGGCAGGCTTAGGGTAGATGTTACATGTTTCTGTTTTAATGACATTAGTTGTGTGTGTGTGTGTGTGTGTGTGTGTGTGTGTGTGTGTGTGTGTGTGTCTGTCTGTCTGTCTGTCTGTGAGCATGCACACACACGTACATGCCCGTGAGCATGCCAAAGCATACATATGGAAGTCAGAGGACAACCTGAAAGAGTTGATTCCCTCCATTACATGGGTCCCAGGTATTGAACTTGGGTCGTCCAGCTAAGCACCTTTACCTGTTAAGCCATTTCATGGGCCTACATAAAACTTTCTTAAACAATCTTTTTTTTTTGGTTTTTCGGGACAGGGTTTCTCTGTGTAGCTTTGCGTCTTTTCCTGGAACTCACTCTGTAGACCAGGCTGGCCTTGAACTCACAGAGATCCACCTGCCTCTGCCTCCTGAGTGCTGGGATTAAAGGTGTGGGCCACCACCGCCCGGCTAAACTTTCTTAAACAAACCACAGCCAGCTCTCTGGAAAGCTAGCCCCCCACTGTGAGAGGAAACAGCTGACAGAAGGAGAGCACAGCCCAGCCACGCCACCTTCCCAACACTGCAGGAGCTGGGGAGCACAACCCAGCCACGCCACCTTCCCAACACTCCAGGAGCTGGGGAGCACAACCCAGCCACGCCACCTTCCCAACACTGCAGGAGCTGGGGAGCACAACCCAGCCACGCCACCTTCCCAACACTGCAGGAGCTGGGGAGCACAACCCAGCCACGCCACCTTCCCAACACTCCAGGAGCTGGGGAGCACAACCCAGCCATGCCACCTTCCCAACACTGCAGGAGCTGGGGAGCACAACCCAGCCATGCCACCTTCCCAACACTGCAGGAGCTGGGGAGCACCTCTGTCTTTCTTTAAAAGTGAGGGGCAAGGTGTCAGAAATGTTGAAGAATAGCTAGCACCAAATGGGGGTGCTGGCTCTCTGCTTTGAGGGCTCCTTTACACCCCTGCTCCGTGGTCTGAGGACATGCCAGGAGCCGCTGCACCAATGGAACAGGGATCTTAGTGCTGAAGGTGTCCCCATGAGTCTCTCCTCACATTCTCCGCACCCAAGAGGTCTTCTCATCCCTCTGGCCTCTTTGTTCTGACTTCTCTCCTGGGATGCACATGAGGCTCACAAGAAAGTCAGGAGGTGTCCAAGAGCTTCTGCAGGGGACCTGAAATCTGCTACATCCGGGCTATGTGTCCTTGGGCAGGTACCTAGCTTCTCGGATTCTGTGTTCTCTGCTATCAGTGGAGGTCAAGGGCCTTTGCTGGAGTTGGTTGTGATTGCAAATTGCATGGGAGACCTATCAGAGTGTTTTATCTACCAGGCCCCAACACTGGGGTTGGATGATGCAAACTAATAACTAACCACATTTCAGGAACTCAGAAGGAAGTAGAGAAGGTTGGGGTAGCAAATGAGACTGAAGGGAGGGCCACAGAGAACACAAGAGCCTAATCTCCCAGCAAGCAGACAAATGCAAATAAAACCACAAGGGTTTACCGCGGACACTTTATCAGATCGGCCAGGAGCTAAAGCTCATATGGCCCACTCAGAGTCTGATACACAGGGATTGCCATTCACGACCAGGGAAAGGTGACACCACCACCAGTCTGGAAAATATATATATATGTATTTTTTTGGTGACCAAATGAACGCAGACGGCGGCTTCCCTAAGAGCCAGCCACGCCATGCCCATGCTCACCAGCATCCGAGAAGCTATCAGAAGCCTCGCCAGGTTTAATCGTGAGGAACTAGAAACAACCTAAGTCCTCATTAGCAGGGCATGGAGAAAACAAGTGGGGCTTTGGTGGCCAAACACGGGAATGAATCACTTCCCATGGCCCACACCCACAGCAAAGCAGGTGACCACCGAGATGGAATGTGTACAGAAAAAGGAGAGTGTGAAGGATGATGCCACCTCTGTCCTTCTTCAAGCTACATGGAAACAATTCTATGAACTGTTTAAGTGGACAGAAAGGAACTGGGAGGGAAGACAAGCATCACTTTTTTTTTTTCTCTTTTTGAGACAGGCTCACACTACACAGTCCTGGTAGGATTATAACTAACTATGTAGACCTGGCTGGCCTCAAACATGCAGAGTTCTGCCTGTGTCAGCCTCCTGGGTGGGAACGAAGGTGCATGCCACTGTGCCCAGCCTGAAACACTGCATTTTGAATAATGTGCAGAAAGAAGAAGCTGGGGAGGTGTTTCTAGGGTCTCCCACGGTTTGGGAAAGCCCAGCAACACTGTGTGACCTTTTCCTATGTCCAAACTATCTCACGGCAATTTAAGGACAAGCAATGTAAGTGCAAGCAAATATTAGTTGTGTAAAATACCATGTGCATGAGAGGACTTCCACTGTGGGGGTGCTGGAGGGGCTGGTATCAGGCTGATGCCCCCACAGAGAGCCACTGGCAAGCCTGAGATGAAGTGGGGCAGCCAGGCGAGATGGAAAGTGACAGAAGGAACGAGTCCCAAGGCCCTACACTGCCCTCCTCCGTGACTTGGTAAATCACTGAAGATGAGCAGCCAGAAATCTGCCACAAAGCACCTGGAGATGGGCTGAGAGGCCACAGCAGTTTCCAGCAGTTTTACCAAGCTGAGGGAAGAATTGGGGCCTGGGCTGGTCAGTGTTCAGTCACCCAGCAAAGGCTGAGAAGCAGGAATCTGGAATAGCTCAGTCAGCTCCCCCAAGGAAAGCCTCAGCTTCTTCCAAAGGCTCCACATCTTCATCCATGGTGCTCAGGGTTCCGTCAAAGCAATAAGGCGAGCTGTGTGCAGAGCTCATGACCAGTAAGCCAGAGGACAGGGCACCAGAACAGCATAGTAATTCAGAGTCTGGCACTGCTTTTACAATCACTACAGTTGCCCTGAGCTGGGTGGTGGTGGCACACACCTTTAATCCCAGTACTCAGGAGGCAGAGGCAGGCAGATCTCTGTGAGTTCAAGGACAGCCTGGTCTACAGAGTGAGTTCCAGGAGAGGCTCCAAAGCTACACAGAGAAACCCTGTATGGGGGGGGGGTTCTTGGGGTCTGCCTTGGTGGCACTACCTTTAATCTCAGCAACAGGGAGATAGAGGCAGGGGGATCTCTGTGAGTTTGAGGCCAGCCAAGGTTACACAGTGAGACCCTTTTCTCAGAAAAATAAAAAAGAGTTCTTGGTGGGAGGGTGTAGCTCTCTGTTCTACAGCATGGTCTTGAAGTGTGAAGACCCTGATGATAGGAGGGGAGGAAAAGGAGAGAGAGAGGGAGGGAGAATTTTACTTGTTATATTTAAAAAGGAAGTCTCAAAACTCCTCAAATTTATAAGCATGTAAGAAATGGATTTGACGACAGATTAGAAACATCAGAAGAGGATTTGTGAACTGAAGGTTGCTCAGCTGGAAGCAGATGGAGGAAGAAACTTTTCAACACAGAGAAAATCGCAAAAGACACGCTTGCAGCATCCTAAGGAAGACAGGCCACCCATGCACACTCACTGTCCAAGAACCGGGAGCGCAGATTCTCATGCTCAACACTCTGACATCAAGTGTGGAATTCTTACTGATCCCTTTATGGTATTGATCCCACCTTCATTTTAAAACAACACACACCTTTCATAAGTAGAATTACTGTCGAGTGCATTAATTTATCCCTTTTCCTGAGGACCTTTACTTGGTTAGTTTTTAAAACAGAACTTGCTACGCAGCCAAGGATGACCTTAACTGTCAACCTGATCAGATCAATAAACACCAGAGAAAGTACACCTTCGCGGGTGCTGTGAGGCATTTCCAGAGGAGATGGGGTCCTGAGGTTCTAAGCTATTGAGGGATCAGCCCCTGATGGGTTTATGATATGAAGCATTGTTGCAACATAATACTAAGTAAGATGTGGGGTGGAGGAAGTCAGTGACTGGGGTTGTCTTAGGGGGTCTGTCTTGCCCTGGCCCCCTTCCTGTGTTCCCTGACTGTCCCTTTTCTCTTCTTCCTGGCCACAATGCCATGAACTACTCTGTTCCTTGGTACCCTCCTCATCATGATAGACTGATACCTCCGAACCTGTGAGCCCAAATAAAGCTTCCCCCATTAAATTGTTCTTGTCAGATGTCTCCTCACAGTAGTTAGAAAGGCAAGGAACTCAGTAGTCAATAAAGAGAAGAAAGAGACTAAGCCAGAAGGAATAACAGAGCTACTGGTTAACAATTTTTCCACACTCACAAAAGACACTTAGCTATTGATTCAAAAAGAAGACAAATGCAAAGAAAAGTTCATCTGGGAATATCACAGAAATGCTTCCTCTCTTCCTCCCCTTCCATTTTCTCTTTTCAGACCAAGTACATGTAGCTCAGGCTGGCCTTAAGATCCTGTAGCTATGTACCTGTGGAAAACCCTAAACTTTTGATCTGTCAAAAGGTGGACCTCCCAAGGGCTAGGATTACAGCTGTGCACTATCACACTGGTGTATACTGGGCTGGGATCAAACCTAGTGCTTCATGCCTACTAAGCAAGCACTCTGCTTACTGTGCTACATCCTGAGCCCTAGAAAAACTATATCTAAAATTAAAGACAAAGATGGGCAATGGTGATGTATGCCTTTAATCTGGAGGCAGAGGCAGGCAGATCTCTGAGTTTGAGGCCATCCTGGTCTACAGCACAAGTTCCAAGATAGCTAGGGCTATACAGAGAAACTATGTCTCAAAAAACAAACAATGATAATGATAATAATAATAATAAAGTTAAATTAAAGACAAAGATACACTGAAAGTACTGCAGAGAGAGAATCATTTATCTTCAAAGAGGACATATGTGACTGACAGCTGACTTCCACAGAAGTAACAGAAGACAGGAAACAATAGAAAAAAAACCTTAAAGGCTGTAAATTTTAAGTGTAAACATACAATTTTAAAGTGTGTGTGTGTGTGTGTGTGTGTGTGTGTGTATTTGTATCTAGCAAAAACTTACATACCTAGCAAAAATATCCTTTTGTGGGCTCTCAGATAAGCACCAAACTTATATAAAGGAGTGTAACAAACAAGATAATAGAAAACATAGTGATGTTTTTCAAAGATGGGAGGGCTTGGTATGTAGCTCAGGATAGCCCAGAACTCCTGAGCTCAGGTGATCCTTTTACATCAACTCCTGTGCAGCTGAGACTGCAGGCACACACCACCCTGCCTCTCTGAGAGCAACAACCATGTTCAAGAGTGGAACATCTAAAAAGAAGAAAAAAGGGAACAAGAACAGATCGGACCCAAAAAACAAAAAGAGGAAAATAACAAGACAGTTGTTTTTACTGACTTAACCCCAAACACATCAGTACTTCTTAATAAATTCAATACTGGAATGTAAGCCAACCATGATGTCAACAACTTAGGTTAAAAGGAAGTAAAATTTCACAAGTAAAATGTACAAATTCTAAACAAAATGCTAACGTTCAGATATAATGATACAAATTTAGTTAATACTTTTTCATGTCATTTATGTCAATATGGAGGGTAGGTTTGGCCATCTATTTTATTCCACTTGCAGAAGAAAGTAAAATTTTGTCTGACTATGCAGTAAGTTCAGAAAACATATTTAATGAATTGAGATATCCATTTATGATTTTGAAAGCTTGTCAAAAAATAAAATCCCCTGATCTCAGGAACAGAGGACTATTCTTTACTCTGATAAGGACACACACAGAAACAGTATGCACTGCTCTCAGTGTCCTTAATGGCCAAGTTAGCACATTTTCTTTTTGTTTTGTTGAGTCAGAATCTTGCTATGTTCCTAAGAGGGACATAAGCTCCTTATCCTCCTGCCTCAGCCTCTTGAGTGCTGAGATTACAGAGTTGTGCCAACACGTCCAAATCAAATATTAAGCATGTACATCCTGAGGACAGGGAAAGACCCATGGATGTCTATTATGATAATGGTCCTATCCAACACAGCAAGGCAGCAACAACAAAAACCTCATGAAGATTAGAAAACCAAGTGCCTGCCAGGTGGTGGTGGCACATAACTTTAATCCCAGCACTCTGGAGGCAGAGGCAGATAGAACTCCATGAGTTTGAGGCTATCCTGGTCTACAGAGAAAGTTCCAGGACAGGCTACACAGAGAAACCCTGTGTAAAACAAACAAACAAAAAACAAACCAAAATAAAGAAAGAAAGAGAGAAAGAAAGAAAATTAAGTGCAACAGTATAAAAATATACTGCAACAGTATAAAGACTGAGTACCTGGGAAAGTCCAAGACATGCCACAAACAAATAAAAATCATCTTAACATGATACAGGCATCTATGAAAGTCCACAGTAAAACAAACAAAATCCCAGCTTCCTCTGACACCAGAAGCAAGGGAACGCTCACTCCTGCCGCTTCTGTTCAGCTGGAAGTCTTAGCCAGAGCAATGAAGAAGGAAAGAGAAATCAAGGGCACTTAAGAAGAAAGAGGTACAAGTATCTCCGTTTGCAGATAACATGACCTTATACACAGAAAATACTAAGGATTCCACATTGAAAATGTTACATTGAATACAGGAATCCAGCAAGGTTGAAGAATACAAAAATCAAGACACAAATATTAGTTGCATTTTTCAATACACAAACAATAATCAAAAGGGAAATTAAGGGGCTGGAGAGATGGCTCAGTGGCTAAGAACATTTCCCGGAGGATCCTACATTCCCAGCCCCCAAATCAGGTGGCCCACAACCACCTGTAACTCCAGCTCCAGGGGATCCAATGCCTCAGGCACCTGCCCTCACATGTACATCTCCACATGCAGACACAGGCCTATACATAATTAAAAATAATTTAAAAAATTAGTAAAACAATTCAATTTATAATAGCATCAAAAACAATAAAATACTTTACTTGGAGAAATGTAACACATTATTGAAAGAAATTAAGAAAGACAAAAATAAATAAAAAGATATCCCTTCATGGGATGAAAGGCAATATAGTTAGGATGTCAATATTTCTGAGAATAACTATAAAGTTAAACAAATTCTACCAAAACACTAATAGTTCTTTTTGTAGAAACAGAAAAATCCACCCTAGAATTCATATGGAATCTTGAAGGGTCTTGAGTAGCCAAAGCAATCCACAGTTGGGAAAGCAAAGTTGGAGACTTTTTTGGTTTAAAAACGTATTTTAAAATTACAGTGATCAATAGGCTGGAGAGATAGCTCAGAGGTTAAGAGTACTGACTGCTCTTCCACAGGACCTGGGTTCGGTTCCTAGCACCCAATGGCATTTCACAACCAGCTGCAACTCTAGTCACATGGGATCCTATGCCCTCTTCAGTACTCTATGGGGCACTGCACTCACATGCACCTATATACATGCAGGCAAAACACCCATACACATAAAATAAAAATAAATAAATCTCTTAAAAATTTTAAATCACAACTATAATTGGTATTGGGATAAATACAGATATAGAGTACAATAGCAAAGAGTAGAGAGCCCCCAAAAAAGCCAACATGAGGTGATCAAATGACCTTCTATGAGGTCACAAAACCACAGAGGTGAAAGGGCGGGACTTCAAGAATCTGCACACATGAATGTAATCCCAGCATTTTGGAGGTAGAGATAGGAGCATTGGGAATTGCGAGTCATTCTAGGCTACACATAGGAAGTTTGAGGCCAGCCTGGGACGAACAAACACGAAAATAAAAGAGATGACCAGGAAAGTGGCACATCTACAGGTGTCGATGAAGTTGGTCTCTGTCTTACCACATACAGTAAAGACCTCAAGATGGTTGGAAACCCAAAACAACGAATGTCCCAGGATGAAACACAGGCCACCAGTGCAAACATAGACAAACCTCAAGCAGCTAGAGAGGAATGCTCCCCCCAAATCAGACATCAGGCAAGGACTTAGGACCCCAAATATAAAAAAGGGTGCAACTCATTAACAGCATCCCCAACAGCTCTGTTAAAATGGATGAGGGCCGTTTCTCCAGAGGAGTTTACGATGGCCAGCAAGCACATGGAGGTCAACTCAATATCACTGATCACCAGGAAGTGAACATCAAAGCCCCAATAAGGCATGTCTTACACCAGACACAATGACCACTGTCTCAAAAGAAAATAAAATGACAAGTGTTGGTGAAGATGTTGAGAAATCACAACACTTCTGTACATTTGGTGGGGTTGTACAATGATGAAAAAAATTTTAACTAAAACTAGAAATAGAAGGTATATACCCAAAATAATTGAAAGTGACATTTCAATAATGTGTTTTCACACTCCTGTTTACTGCCCCAATATTTACAATAAGCAGCATGCACTTAAGCAATCTTAGTCTATTCACAGACAAAATATGTTCTAAGCATACAATGGAATATTACTCAGCCTTTAAAAAGGAAGGAACTCCTGTCATGTGTTGCAATGTGGATGAAACTTAAGGACAAAACACAATAAGAAGTGAAAGAAACAGTTACAGAAAGGCAAATGCTGCCTGGCTCCACTCCATGTCTGAGACAGGGAGCAGCCTGCAAAGGAGAGCTGGGGCATTGTTGTCTGGACGATCTAGAACTTCCACCCAAGCAAGATGGAGGAGGGCTAGAGCTCCATTGGCACTGCCGCTCTAGAGCAGCACCGTGCTGTCCACTTTAAACAGTGGCATGGAGGGGTGGCAGGCAGTTCATTCAGTAAAGTGCCTGCTGCCCAAGCATGGGGACTTGGTTTGAAGGCCCCACCCATGTAAAAGCTGAGTGAAGCAATGTGTAATCCCAGTGCTGGGGTGCCAAGACAGGAGGATCCCTGGAGCCCGCCTGCCAGCCAGTCTAGCTAAATCAGCAAGTTCCATGTTCATTGCCTCAGAATGAGAGCAACTGAAGAAGAAAACAAGGGTGACCTCTGGCTTCCACAAGCACACACACACACACACACACACACACACACACACACTGAACCCCAAGTCTAGGACTCTGCTTGGTACCACACCTTATCGTTCCAGATTGACAAAGGCAGAAACCAAAAAAATATCATAAAAGCAAAGGCAAGCTAGGCAGACTCACACCTGTAACCCAACCTTGAGGAGTCTGAAGCAGGATGCCATATTTCAGGCCGCCTGCCTCTGCCTCCTGAATGCTGGAATTAAATGCCACTGCCACCACCCAGTTTAAAGTCGGTTTCATATACAAAGGTGAAATGTGAAGTTTTAAAATAACGTTATTTCAGGGATGGCTTAACAGGAAAAGGTGTTTGCCGCCAAGCCAGACGGTCTGAGTTTGATCCTTGAGTTTGACCCTGGCTAGTTTGGGTTTTTGGTTGTTGTCTTTGTCAACTTGACACTAGCTAGTTTCATCTGGTTCGAGTCTCAATTAAGAAAATGCTTCCATTCAGATTGCCTGTTGGCAAGTCTGTAGGGCATTTCTTGATTGATGGTTGATGTGGGTAGGCCGAGTCCACAGTGAGGCCTCACTCCTAGGACAAGGGGGTCCTGGGTGGTATGAGGAAACAGACTGAGCAAGCTGGGAGGAGCAAGCCAGTAAGCAGCATTCTTTCATGGCTTCTGCCTGAGTTCCTGCCCTGCTCCCCTCATTTGGGGAGTGTGACCTGAGAAGTATAAGCTGAAATAAACCCTGTCCTCCCCAAGTTGCTCTTGGTCATGGTGTTTTAGCCCAGCAATAGAAACTCCAAGTGAGGCAGAGATTGGTGCCGGGTTCCAGGGTAGTACCGTGATGGGACTGACCATATTTTTTGGGAGGATTGTGGAAAGACTGGAACTTTGGGCTGGAAAAGTCATTGAGTGCCCACAGCTAATGGGTTGTGGGAACTCAGAAGATAATTCTGAGAGCAGTGCAGACAATGGAGGCCTGTGGAAGCCTCTGCTGGGGCCTTTTGATATTATGAATTAAGAGGTTGTGGCTCTGGTCAGCTGGGGTTGAAGCACTGGCTGTGATTATGAAGATACCAGCATCCTTGAGGTGAAACCTTCTAGGAGAGTCAGCACACAGAAGCTGTGTTCCAGAGGCACCCAAGGCTGAACTTCATGCTGCCAGTCAAACCTGGTAATGTGTAAGCGTTCTCCAGCTGATACTGGATTTGAACGCATGAAGGGGTCGCGGAGAGAATGAGGCTTGGCACTGTGTGGCGGGATCAGAGTCCCTAAGGGGAGCTCAGAAGAGACTATCAGTGAAAGTGCAGACCAGCTGCAGGTAAGAACCTCTGGTCAGGACCGTGGGATGACCAGCAAGGGTTGCAGCAGCTGGCAGATGGAGCGAGCCAGTGAGCAGCACTCCTCCATGGTTTCTGCTTCAGTTCCTGCCTCCCGGTTCCTGCCTTGAGTTCTTGCCCGTGACTTCCCTGGATGATGAACTACAGGCTGTAAGATAACATAAACCCCTTCCCCCAAAAGTTGCTTTTGTTTCATCCCAGCTAGAAACCCTTCTTGTGGGAACTCATTCCGTTCAACCATGCTTTCAGTTTTTAAATGTGTAGCCCAGGCTGGCCTGGAACTCATGATCCTCCTGCCTCTGCCTCCTTCAGCAAATCCTACTGGCATCTGCCACCACAACCGGCTGGCACCCAACGTGGTGTAATGAATCCCCACAACAAACCCTAACTAAGACAGACCCACAAGGCAGAAGAAGAGAATCGACTCTTGAAAGGTGCCTTTGGTCCTCCGTGGACACCCTGTCACACCCCCCTCAAATAAATAAGTAAAATGTAATAAAAACTCAAAATGGCATAACTTACATTAACAACAAAAAGGCAGTCACCCAGGAATGGCTCAAAAGATGCCAGAATTGCTAAGATGAACGAGAGGAAAGAGGACTAAGGGGCTGAACAGACTGTGCTCACCAAGCAAGAGATTTCAAGGAAGTCTCAGCATGTACACCATCTCCAGCAGGGTTCCCTGGGGAAACTGATAAGATTAGTCCAACACTAGTGGAACCGTTTAAAGAAGGCTGAGGCTTATGGAATGAAAAACACATGGAGTCGCTGCAAGGAAACCAAACTGCCCAATGGTACAAATAAACTAGCTGGTGACCGCTGGACTGTCAACTAAACTGTCATTGCATTTGGGTGGAGGGAGCCTGGCATTTAAAATGATGGTGGACCCTGACTCAATAAACAAGGTGGCGAGTGATGGAGGAAGACCCTCAACAGTGACCTCCAGACGTGCGTGCACCGCTCAGCTCACCTGATACACAAAACAGAAAAGATTGAGCACCAGGAAGAGCATGCAGTCAGTCCTTGTCATGGTTTCTCTGCATTCTTGGGGTCTACACTGAGTGGAGGCGTGAGTTGATGTGGCTGTCTTGAAAACTTGCCACATGGGTCCCAGCACCTCCTCTTCAAGGTGCTATGCCAAGGAGCAATGTCCCCATGTGGACCTAACCAGACCTGTGCATCCACAGCATGCATCCCACCTCCCACGAACTGGAAGACCCTGAGTCCTTGCTTCCCTGCCCTACTCCCACGAATGATCAAGGAACGGAATCTACTCGATCCGTCCAGACTATAGTTAGCTCACTATAGACCAGGTGGGAGTAACAGGGTTGAAAGTGAAAGGTGAAAATATTCTGAAAGTAAAATGTCCTATTCCCTACCCTGACAGAGAAGAAATGAAGCGGCCATAGAGGGACTCCCCAGAAGAGCCATACACAAGAGCCAGCAGGTCACCAGAAGGAGAAGTGTGTCTGTTCAGGGACTTCCCAAGGGGGAACCAGATGGAGGCCTCTGGTCCTCCGGGCATGGACTGTCCTACCTGCCTGCTGCTCTTCTTTGGCCCTGACCTCTGGCTGTATCCTCCAACTCACTCTCTCTCTGCATCGTTTCACAGTCTCACCTAGACCTGCAGAGAAAAACCTAGCGCCCACCCCTCTCCGCCCCTCCACTGCTTCCTCTGGGCTCCAAGCACACCAGACTGCCAGGACCTGTCACTAACAGGTCCCCTTCGCCTAGCTCCCACCCTTCACACCTGGTCTTTCAGTCGCTGGAACTTTCTGTGTTCCCTAGCTGACTGTCAGCCTCCTACTGGGTCTTCAAATATCATGGCTGGCTTCTTTGATCTCTCCAAAGAGGGTGAGTCACTTCTTCCTCTGGGTTCTGACCCTCCACCACAGCCCATAGCCCCAGATGTTTCCATTCACCTTCTAAGCAACAGCCGAGCAGGAACCACATGGGCTCCGTTCCTGCGGAGCCCCCGTGGCTAAGCACGGCCTCACAGAAAGCAGGTGCCCACACAGGTTGCATAAATGACTGAATGACAGGGATCCCTTTCTTTGGTTTGGAATCATGCAGCCTATGCACTCCAGTGGGAAAATGACTCTCTGGTTCCTGTTTCTTAAATTCAGTGAGCGGACACTGAAGGTCACTGCATTTCTGTAGTATGGGAACATCAGTGCCCCAGTATCCCCTGTCTCGGGACCTTTGCACATGCAATTGCTCGGCTCAGACTCCCTCGCCCAGCTTCTTTGCAGTCTCATCCTCAGATTTCAACTTCAGTGTCACCCTCCAGAACGACTGCCTGCTTCATCTGAAGTGGGTCCGCTCTGGCCCTCTTCCTAGATGTCAGAATATCAGGATAGTGATGGTCTCTGTTTTGTCCTTATGACCCATCATTGTTTAGGCACACCAGGTCCCACAGGTGGATAAATCACCAGATTTCTTTACCACAACATCCCCAGAATTGATAATGAGTGAACGGATGAATGAGGTTCATGGGATGGAACAGCCGCTGAGCAGTCCCTGGAGACTCAGTTTTCCCATCAGCTTTGTCTCTATCCCCAGGAGGCACCTTCCCCCACCCCGGGCAGCCATCCTGGCTCGCAGAGTCTGATAGAGAAGACTGTCCTCAGATTAGTGACATGACCACCGGGGACCACAGGTTCTCAGCTCCGTAGAGTTTGCAAGTGGATGAGTGAGCCCAGCTGGCCGCGACCAGAAGAGAGGTCTAACTCTCTCAGGTCACCTTTTGTCTGAGCTCAACTCTGCACATCGGTAGACCAGGCTCAGCGGCTGGGCTTCAGCAAGAGGCAAGGAAGTAGATGCTGGCAGGCTGCAGCTGTGTGCTTCCTGGTGCCTGTTTTTCCCACTGTGGTGGTTTGGGCTGCAGCTGAGAACATCAGGCCCATGGCTTAGTGGGTGGCAGCTGAACATGAGGAAGGACCTGCTCCGGCGGCTGTGTATACACAGTCTCCGTGGGCCAGAACCTCCTCCGGCCTGGACAACCTGTGCAAACCTGAGCATTCTTGTAGCCTTGCTCAGGTGTGCAGCCACTCTCTGCAGCTCACAGACAAGGGCTGGTTCGAAGCATGGCCACTTGGCGCTACAGCAGAGAACTGGGCCGAGACAGCACCTGCCCATTCCGTTGCCCACCCTGGCCTGACTGAGGGAGGCGGCCTGACTGAGGCATGAGCTTTTAATAAGCACTGGAGGGAATTGGGGTGGGGGAGACTCCAGTCTTGGTCCTCACACCAAACTTACTTAGCAGATCAAGGAACAGAGTCCCAGAGAGGCCCAGAGCCACATCTGTGGTCACACAGTGAAGAAGGCTGAGGCTTGAGGGGGGAGCCAGACCGTTCATTTGCCCCTCCTCCTGGGACAGTTCTAGTGTTTTGACCCTCCCTGGGGACCGCAGGGACAGCAGACTGAGGCCCTGGTACAGATGTTCTTCAGGGGCCCCGGCCAGGGAATATTCTCAGGTTGTTTCAGAAGTTCCAAGTTTACTCAGCGCTCCTGTTTGAATCGTCATTGAAAAGTCCCTTCGTCCTGGGCCAGAGTGGTGGGGGAGGAGGGGCTGACACCTGCAAGCTGCAGGCTGTGGGTGGGGCCTCTCCCAGCTCCCCCCACTTCGTGTTTTGGGGGCCCTGGACCAGCAGTTGAAGAAAAGGCTGCCAGGGTGAGAGTACCTTCCTTGAGGAAGCTTTTGTCTCATTTTCATGGGACAAAGTCCCTCCAAGTGGCTCCCTGGGTGGCCCTTGAAAACCCCCCTTCCTCTCTGAGTCTCGGTTTTCTCATTTGCAAGTGCTGAAGCACCACCAGCACCATGTGGTACAGCAGGAGGCACACGCCTGTAATGCCAGCCCTCAGGAGGCTGAGGCCGGAGAATCACAATTTTGAACCAGACTAGGTTGCATGGAGAAAGAACCTTCCCTTGTTAGTCAGCGCCAACAAAGCGGACACCTAGTACTTAAAGAAAACCAGCTGCTGTCCCTGGCTGACCATCTGTGAGTCCCGCAGGCCTCCCCGTCTTGAGGGCACTGACTGGCTATGGCTACTCCCCCTGTGCATGCACAGAGCCTGGCTTGGGGAGAAAGCATACCCCTTCTTCTCATGCCTATCTGGTGCTGCTTGGCCCTGGTCCAGTAAGGAAATCACTCCCCCGGAGCATGTAGCACGCCTGCCTCTCTTCCATCTTTCCACACTGTCCTCCCATGGTGCCAACTCTCACCTCCCTCTCTCAGGCCAAAGACGCCTGAAGTGGCCTCTAGAGGTGGGGACGTTTGAAGCCTTGGGTGAGGGCCCAATCTCCCCTGCCTGTCAGGCAGGGGTTCTCTCGTTCTCTCTGTGAGGTCCAGTGAGGACTAGACAGCGTCTCTAGGGCAGGGCTACTGTAGAGAACACCCCACTGTGGGGATCACATGGCCAGGTGCCCTCTGAGGAAGTAGTGATCCAGTTCGTGAGTCTTCCCAAGGGGTGGGACCCTGTCATACAGGCTGGGTTCCAATTTCTGTTCTGACTCTCCACATCATTCTTAACCCAAGGACAGGTGTGTGTCCCCAGGAACCCAGCATTGCCATCTATGCAATGGGCTGCATGGACTCTGAGGATTCTGGGAGGTCTCCAAGTGCCTATAGTTCTGTGGATAGGGCTGTTCTAGCCTTTCTGTCCTCTCCCCAGCTCCTAGCATCTAGCCCTCCTCCTCCACAGGTCAGGGTACCTGGGGTTGGGAGCGCCTGAAGTCACAGTCTTGACATCTGATGTCCTAGAGTTCTCATAAACCGCCTCACAGAGATAGAGCCACCTCATTCCCCATTTTACAGATGGGGAAAACAAGGACCCAGGAGGCTGGAAGAAGCAGAGAGACTTGCCCAGGTTCTCCAAAAGGCGACCATGTGCTCTAACACCCAGGCTGCCTCAGAGAGCACAGACATTCTCTTAGGAGCTGCGTATGACACTCTAATGCCTCTGGGACCTGCTAGGGTCCCTTTGGCAAGTCCTAAGTACAGACATTAACTCTTATGGCTTCTCCACCCAAGCCCTCTGCCTTCTCCTTTTCTATCCTTCCAGGCTAGGCCTCCAACAACCTCCGGACCCCCTTCTCCTCCCCATGTAAGAAGTGTTGCCTCTTATCATCTGATGCATGCCCTGGATTTGGATGGCACCACCTGGTTGGACTGCCCACCTTGCCATATCCTGGCGAGTCCCAGGCCGAAAGTCATACTTCCCCTGTGGTGCTAGGTTTCCTTATCTGTGAAGTAGGCACCCCACCTGCCTCAAAGGATTAGATGGAGTTTAAGTAATAAAGCACAGTGGTTGGTCATCTCTGATGCCCTCCACTGGCCCCCTGGAAGCTTCCCAGTGCCCCTGCCTACTCCCCAGAGCTGCCTGGCAGACTGTCTACCATGCAGATCTCACTGTCCTCTTCTATCACTTCCTGCAGGCAGTTAGTTTGCTCAGGCAAGGGATCATACCAGCCATGCCCCTGCTGCCACAGCCCTCCATCATCCTGCAAGTACACACTCAGGCCCCCAGACATTCTAAGCCAACTGAACAAGGGACCTCAGTCTTGGCTCTGCTCAGTCTAACTGCAGAGACTTCTGTGCCTCTGTGGCCCCAGCTGTGACACAGGCACAGGACAGCTCAGAGTCCCAGCACGGTGCTACTACGTAAAAGGCAGAGAAAGACCATGGGCTCAGAGAGAGCCAGGGCTAGAGTCTACTTACCTGCTTCTTCCAAGTCCTTCTCAGAAAGCCATTCCTCAGGCTGGGGCAATCGGGTGGCCTCCTGGGTCTGGGACTCACAGTGGAACTCAGAGTGTGATGGTGGGAGGTGTGGGTTCCAGAAGGTAGGCAGGGGGCCAGTCGGGTGCAAGTCCAGAATCTGAGGGAGTCACCTCGGAGACAGTCCTGGGGCTGAGGGCCAGCCGGGCAGCTAGGCAGGGCTTACATAGAGAGAGTCAGCAGAGCTGGGACAGCCAGATAGCCAGATAGAGCCTGGGCATGGCTGGGGCTGGGCTGGGGGTGGGGCTGGGGCCAGTTGGCCGCCCCAGGGATGGACAGACCTGTGGTCAGACAGGCAAGCGGCTGTCAGGCACACTACAGAAGTGGGCAGACAGCTGCAGTCGCCTGAAGCACAGGGCCACCAGCAGAGGCTGTGCTGTCTGTCTGAGGCCAGGCAAGGGGTGGGGATCAAGAGGATGTGGTAAGCAGTGCCCGCCCAGCCCAGCCAAGTCCTCCAGAAGGGGCGAGAAAAACGAAGACGCCTGCAGGCAGGCGCCCACGGCTTCCCAAAGGTTACTCTTTAGCAAGACATTTGGGGCCGAGGGGGTGACATCTTACAGACAGATGACGCCATCCCACAGGCCTCACAGTCGTGTTCCATGAGGCAGGCAGTGAAGTGGGACTTGCCACTTCTCACGGATGTAGAAGTTGACCGCAGGTGTGAGAAGGTAATACATCCCACCCGACGCCCTTGGCGTCCACATTGAACTCCTCAGCTCAGATGGGAGAGATGGAGGGCGGACACCCACTCTTATGACCTCTGTCCTGCAGGTAGATAAGTGGTCCATTTTTTCTGTCCCTTGCCTGCCCCAGGGTTCTGACCTCAGCATGACCCAGACTTTCTACACTGCCCCCTTGCCTCAGCTCTGTGGAAAGGAGGACTCTCCCTGCTGCCCTGGAGGAGAGAGACCTGAGGCACCTCCTGAGAGCCTTGCTGTGCCCATTTGTCTGTCAAGTGTAGATACCTAGCCAGGAGGGCAGGGCAGCCATACACATGGGAATTCAAGAAAGACATTTTCCTTTCTTTTTCTTTCTTGTCTTTAACTTCCTTTTCTTTCTTTCTTTCTTTCTTTCTTTCTTTCTTTCTTTCTTTCTTTCTTTCTTTCTTTCTTTCTTTCTTTCTTTCTTTCTTCCTTCCTTCCTTCCTTCCTTCCTTCCTTCCTTCCTTCCTTCCTTCCTTCCTTCCTTCCTTTATTTTTCTAGGAAAAAAGACTTCACTATTGAAAGTTCAGTTTAGTGGGGTTTCCATGTTTTTCTGACCCTGCTGAGTTACCTACCATTCCTGCCTCAGCCTCTTCCCTTATCAGTCCCAGGGTGTCTCCCGTCACTTTACAGCAGCCTTTGGGATCCTCTAAGTCTTGCCTCTGAATCCTCTCATCTCCTCAGAGCTCACAAGCTGGGTTATAAGATGACATGCACCCTGGGCAGATTGACACTCTGGTCCTTACTCAGTCCCCACAGGAGGCCAGGGGTTAGTCAGCCTTTGAAGAGCAATGACTTGGGCAACACTCCACTGATAAAAGGGTGTTGATCTGAACCCCGGGCCCTGCCTGTGGTCACTCTCGAGGCAGCTCCCAAGTTCTCACCCAGCCGCAGCACCTATCCCCTCAAGATACTCACACAGGCGTGGGACGCAAGGTTTGTCTGTTTCAAAACAATTTCAGCATAACATGCACAATGAGCATTCATCCGTGTTCAGCAAGGAGAGGGCCCGTCCCATGAGTTCCTTCGGTGATCAAATCTCTCACTTTGCGCTTCTGGAGGTGGCATGTCTTCAGGTCCTTTCCTGTCCTGAGCCCCCTAGTCTCCAGCAGGGGCTCTACATTTCCCAGCTGGGAACCCAGAGGAGAGAATTTCCCTTTCTGGTCCTTGGGGCCCTCTGCCCTGGGAGAGAGAGCATGGGCTGAGCGGGATCCACAGACGCTCTTGGCAATCAGTAAAGCATGGGGACACTGAGCTCACCCATCCCTGGACTACAGTGAGTCTGGCGTGTGGATAGCAGCCCTCTCTGACAGGTGGAGTAGGAAAGAAATTCTTCAGACTCTTTTCTTGTCTTGAAGCAAGAGAGAAGTCCAGGAGAAGAGGGGTGATGAGTGGACGTTTGGAATCCAGAAGACTGATGTCAGGCAGCTCCTACCCAGCAGCCCCTACCCAGCAGCCCCATAGAGAGAGCCAAACAGAGCCACCACCTCCTCACAGACCATGGGAGGTAGTCAGGCCTGCTCCCATTTCACAGATGAAGAGACTGCAGCTCAAGAGTGTTTTTGTTTTTTGTTTTTTTACTCTTTACTCTTTGGGGACCCGTTACTCAGCTCCCAAATAATCACATGGAGACTTATTCTTACTTATGAATCCCCGGGCTTAGTTTGGCTTGTTTCTTGCCAGCCTTTCTTAACTTAAATGATCCCATCTACATTTTGCCTCTGGGCTTTTCCCTTTCTCTATTCTCTATACCTTTCTTTCCTTCTTACTCCACAGCTTGCTGTGTAGCTGGGTGGCTGACCCCTGATGTCCTCTTTCCTTCTCCTTGTTATTCTCTCTGCCTGCCAGCCCCGCCTATCCTCGCTATTGGCCATTCAGCTCTTTATTAGACCAATCAGGTGTTTTAGACAGGCAAAGTAACACAGCTTCACAGAGTTAAACAAATGCACCATAAAAGAATGCACCACATCTTTGCATCATTAAACAAATATTCCACAGCATAAAGGAGTCTAACACATCTTTAATATTCCACAACACAGGAGAGGAAACCAGCCTCCAGTCTTTGAGGCACTGGAGCAGGTATTTGAACCTAGCTCATCTGAATCTAAAAGGAGTACAGCCAGACAGGGGTTTGCAGGAGGGGTGGGGGGTGCCTTGAGCTGTCTCCACGGCCCCATTGGCTCAGATGCACACACCAACACCTTCACGCTGACCAGTGTTTGCAAAAGGATGGGCAGCAGCCCACATGACTGACAGGTTAAGAGAAAGCATTCCTCTTTTGGTGTCTGTCTTGGTCTTTCCTTCCTATAGCTGTGTGCAAGGAACTTCCTACAGGTGCCCCATGGCTGGTGTCGGTTCCAGGCTTCCCTGAGACCTGGACCTCACGTCTGCGGAGAGAAGTCTCTCAGGGAGCTAGCTTTTCTTTCTCCCTTTTCTGGTTTTCTTTCTTTTTCTTCTCTCTTCATCTTCACAGTGGATCTTCCAAGGTCTTAGCCTGGAGTCTGGGAGCACTCTAAGGCTGGATAGTAGGGGAGTTACTGTCTGCAGAGTTCCTGGTGGAGTCTGGGAGCACTCTAAGGCTGGATAGTAGGGGAGTTACTGTCTGCAGAGTTCCTGGTGGAGTCTGGGAGCACTCTAAGGCTGGATAGTAGGGGAGTTACTGTCTGCAGAGTTCCTGGTGGAGTCTGGGAGCACTCTAAGGCTGGATAGTAGGGGAGTTACTGTCTGCAGAGTTCCTGGTAGAGTCTTGGAGCACTCTAAGGCTGGATAGGAGGGGAGTTACTGTCTGCAGAGTTCCTGGTGGAGTCTGGGAGCACTCTAAGGCTGGATAGTAGGGGAGTTACTGTCTGCAGAGTTCCTGGTGGAGTCTGGGAGCACACAAAGGCTGGATAGTAGGAGAGTTACTGTCTGTAGAGTTCCTGGTGGAGTCTGGGAGCACTCTAAGGCTGGATAGTAGGGGAGTTACTGTCTGCAGAGTTCCTGGTGGAGTCTGGGAGCACTCTAAGGCTGGATAGTAGGGGAGTTACTGTCTGCAGAGCTCCTGGTGTCGGGGAGTAAACTGTGCAGTCTCACGTTGTCAGGGACATTCTCCCCACCCCCACGAAGAGGGCTAAATACTGAAGATGGCCTTGCCATGCGAATTTTCGCTTTCCCTGTGTTACAGGTGAGTCAAGGAACCCGGGGATTGGCAGAGCTACGATTTGACACTCCACGGCCACCCTCCATCCAACCCACTGAACTGCTTCTGAGTGTGGGCAGGAGGTGGTTCAGCACCCCACCCCCTCTCCACCCCCTGCCAACTCAGCCAGCCCACTCTTCCTTCCCTCCATCCTTTCTTATCAAGCGGGCTCTTGGGTATATCCTGAGGAAATTCCACAGAAAGGTGCACAAATAACAGCCCTTGGGGAGCCAGACAGACTGGCAGCGTGAGGGCACGATGTGAGGCAGGATGCGCAAGTGTAGAGATGGGAATGAAGAGAGAGGAGGATTACAGGGCCACATAGGACACTCATCTCTAGGGTCCTTGCAGGTGGAGCTGGCAAGGCAGACTTGGTTCAGATGGAAGTGAGAATTCCTGTAGAGTTTGCAGAGGAGCAACTTGATCCAATTCACATCCATGAAAGAGTGGCCCAGGGTGGTGATCTCAGCGCTCAGGACACCGACACAGGAGGACAGCAGGTTCGAGACCAGCCTATCTGCATGCTAAGATACTGACTCAAGGCAGGGGGCAGGACAAAGCTCCAGGCATGACCTGGGTGGGTGGGGGGATACAATCAAGGCTACTTAGTCCCCTGGTGCTTAAGTGGATGGTCGAGGGCTGGCCATGTCCAGTGGGTGAATGAGCATTGACCTCTGGAGTAGAACTGTGCTCAGGGGAGGGTCCCTCTGACTGTGTGAAAGTCATCCAAGTGTAACTGTTAGCCCTGGAGGGATCTCTGAGGCTCTCACACACCTCCCTGGCACTCCAACTAGCAGAGCCGGCCAAGGGGAGAAAAGTGGTCACGCTGCTCTTCTGCCCAGGGGTCTTCTGAGAAGAAATAACAGGATAAGCCCTCTCTAACCCACTTCCTCTTTTTATTTTTTTTTTAAATCACTTCTTTGAGAAGAGATTTGCTTAACATATATTTTGGGCACTATAAGTGTACAATTCAGTGTTTTGTTTTTTTTTTTTAAGTCGGCTTGGTGAATTAGATACCCGTGACTGCGGCTAAGTTGATGGAACATTCCATCACCTAAATAGAGCGCTCGTGCGTGATGTCAGCCTCATATCCACTCCCAGGTGCACCTGACCTGCTTGCCTGTGTCTCCTGATTTACTTCGTTCCTGGAAATGTCACATAAGTTGACAATAATATATCTTTTGTGTATAGCCTCTTGCCCTCAGAATAGAGTCTGACTCGGCTGTGTTGTAGTATAAATGGCACTGCATTCATTTTCCTTGTTGAATAATATCCCATGGCATGGAAGTACCGTAGCAGTGTGCTTTCATACGCTGATGAGCCTTTGGATGGATGGTGGCTTTCTTCCTTTCTTTCTTTCTTTCTTTCTTTCTTTCTTTCTTTCTTTCTTTCTTTCTTTCTTTCTTTCTCTCTCTCTCTCTCTCTCTCTCTCTCTCTCTCTCTCTCTTTCCTTCCTCCCTCCCTCCCTCCCTCCCTCCCTCCCTCCCTCCCTCCTTTCTTTCTTTCTTTCTTTCTTTCTTTCTTTCTTTCTTTCTTTCTTTCTTTCTTTCTTTCTTTCTTTCTTTCTTGATTTTGGATGTTACCATCCTTTGTGTAAACAAGAATCCTCAGGCCTCCTGTGGTATACCTGGGGTTAAACTGCTGGGCTATATAACAATTCTATGTTTACTTTTCCACAGTGGCTGCATTGGATTACTTACCCATCAGCAAGCTAGGAGGGCCCACTCTCTCTATACTTGCCGATCCTGATTTTTTTTTAATCCCTCTCTTTCCTTCATATGTATGTGTCATGTGTGTATGGATGTGTGAAGGCCTGAAGTGGTGTCCAAACTCTTCCTCAATCACTCTACCTTATTCATCAAAGCAGGGTCTCAGTTAAACCCATGGCTTGCCTCTGTGGCTAGGCGGATCCACCAGCTTGCTCTGGGATCCTCTGTCCCACATCTAAGGCTGGAATTACAGATGGGCCCCCATGCCCACCGGCCATTTACGTAAGTTCTAGGGAGCTGAGCCCAGTCCCCATGCTTACATAGGAAGTACTTTAATGGCTAAGCCGTTTCCCCAGACCCTGGTCCTGAGGTTTTGAACGTCAGCATTCCTAAGTGGGTGAGGCGATCTCGTGCCCTGGGCTTGCTTTGCTTCTGCTTAATGTCTGACATCTTTCCCTGAGCTTGGTTGTTAGTTGCATATTTTTCTCTTTATATTTATATTTATGTGTATGTGTGTGTGTGCCTGTGAGCTTGTGCCCATGTGTGCGGGTGCCCTTGAAAGCCAAAGAAAGCATCTAATCACCTGGAACTGGAATCACAGGCGTTGTGAGCCACCAGAACTCAGTGTGAAGAGGCCCCAAAATAGCTTGACCACACAGCAGCCATGACAGGCTTGGGGGCCTAGACACAGCTTCTGTGACAGGCTTACGGGCAGGCAACACCCAGATCCAGGCAAAGCCTTAAGCTGATACCACCCAGGGATCTACCCAGGGGTGAGGAAGTACCTGACATCCCAAAGATTCCAACCATTAGATAGGGTGGCCAGATGTCCTTGAGTCTAGCACACACCTATTTTTTGTTTTACAGATACTCCTAGACAATGGTCAGCCAATCAGGGTCCTGGACCCTGGAAATCCCCTCACCCCAACCTCTGCTATGATAAAAACTCTGCCCCACCTGAGCTCAGGGCTCTCTGCTCTCACCACTGTGTCAGACAGACAGAGGGGCCAAGCTCTGGAGCTTGAAATAAAGGCTCTTTGCTTTTACATGCAGGACTTGGTCCCCGTGGTGGTCTTTTGGGGGTCCCCGCGATCTGGGCATAACATTCAGGTCTTCTGGAAGAACAACGAGCACTCTTAGCCACTCACTGATCCATCTCTCCAGCTTCTGTTTGTTTGCTTTTGATACAGGCTCTCACTGTGTACCCCAGACAGGCCTCAAACTTGCAATCCTCTGGCCTTTGTTTCCCCGCTGCTGGGACTGGAAGCATGCAGGACTGTTAGATATTGTATGTGGGAGGTTCTGGTGGGTAGAGCCAAGGTGCCCATGGCGGGTGAGAGACAGAGATGTGATGCAGACAGCGCTCAGTGAAGAGTTTTATTTGGTGAGGGGGAAAGAGAGTGGGGAGAGAAAGAGGGAAAAAGAGAGACAGAGAGAGAGAAAAGGGTGAGGGGTTCCAGAGGGGCGCACCTCGTGGGAGGAAAGCAGAAGAGGGAGGAGAGAGAGATGGGCTGAGTTTTTCCTTAAGAATGGGCTTTTATGTCAGGACAGAGGGTGGCCCCAAGGGGCGGGTCAGAATATTAACACCACTGCTTTGCTAAAGACATTCTAGTGATGTCTAGTGATTGTTCCGTGGACTTCTGGATTTTATGTATTTAGGACATGCCATCATCTACAAAGGTAATCTTACCTTTGTTGCTGTTGTTTTCATTTCTTCTTCCTGCTGAATTGTCAGGTTAAAACTTTCGGTGCAAAGTCGAATAGCGATGGTAGAGTGGGCAACTTTAGGGGAAGTTTCAGGCTTTTGAGGCTGTGAGCATGATGTTAGCTGAGAGTCTTTGGCTCGTGTCCTTTAGCAGGCTGAGGGAAGTCCCTTTCATTCCTAGTTTGCATGAGAACAGACATCCACGTGGTGTTTTCTTCCCTTTGCCTCTGTGGTGGACTGAGGTGGTTTTCACACTATGTTGAGCCACCCTTGCATTCTTGAGGTAACTCTACTTGGTCAGGCTTTTCATCACTGACAAATTATTGATACGACAATGGGGAAAAGGGGGAGGTTTGGGGGGGCTCTGAAGGCTGCGGTGACTTCAGTCCACTTGATCTGTTACTTCTGGGTCATGGTGAGGCCCAGAAGTAACATCATGAGGTCCATCATGATGGAGAGGGTGAGGTAGAGCAGGACTGCTCACCTCACATGAGCCGGGAAGCAGAGAGAGACAGATGAGGGAAGGCATACCTCTAGTGATCTACTCACTCCAACTTCCCAACAGTGCCATCAGATTATGAGTCCCCAAGTGGATGCCCTATTGATGAGGTCAGAGCCCCCATGATCCAATCAATTCACACAGCTAGGCAGCTTGGAAACAAGACTAACACACAGCCAAACCAAGCAGTCATGAATTATAGTCTGTTTCCCTAGGCACTCGTTTTTTTTTTCCAGCACCCTTGTTGTGGATTTTTGTGTCTATGTTCATAAGGACTGTTGCATTATGGTATAGCAGATAATCCATAGATACTGATAAAGGAACTATTTATTTAGAAATTATACTGGGAAGAACAACTCACTAAACAAGGTAGGCAAAATCATCTCAGAGTCCTGGAAGGTTGATGTCCTGTCCCATGGTGCTCCTGCCGCCTGAGTCCAGTCTGCACCATCCAAGCCCACGAGGGAGAGAAGGGGCCAGGCGTAGGTGCCCCTCAGTATAAGCTAGCCCCGAGGCCACGCCCTAGGGGCTGGTACTCCAAGGTCATAGGTGGAACAGGTATCCACCACACTGTAGTTTTCTATATTTCCCCTGTGGCATCCTTGTCTGGAGCTGGTGTCGTAGTGAGTTAGGAATCATTTTCTCCTCTTCTATTTTGTGGATAGAATGAAGTCAATTCTTTCAGTGCTTGGCAGAATTCACCAGCAAAGACTGGACTTGTCTCTGCTGGGAGTTTTTTTAGTTACCAGTTCAACTTCCTACTTGTTATATCTATTAAGAGTTTTTTATTTTTTTGTTTGTTTTTCCTTTTGAGTTATTTTTGGTGATGGGCAATTGCAAAATTCTGGTTTCTCTGTGCAAGAAGGCACCATCTCCCTTTCCATTTCTGATTTTATTTTAATTTTCTGTCTTTCTTGCTTAGTCTAGCTAAAGGTTTGTCAAACTTTTCCAATTTCTGTTCAAAGAAATGACTTTTGTTTTTGCTGACCCTCTCTTCTGTTTTTCTAGTTTTTATTTATATCCACTCTAACTTGTATTACTTAATCTCTCCTGCAAGCATTGGTTTCATTTTCTGTTTCTAGTTCCGTCAGGAGTACAGTTAAGGGCCTGGAAAGATGACTCAGCAGGGAAGACTGTGTACTCCTCTTGGAAAGGACTTGAGTTCAGTTCCCAGCGTCCATGCCAGACAGCTGGTAAGCACCTATAATTCTGGCTGCAGAGGAATCTGACACCTCTGGCCTCTTCTGGCAGCTGCACATATGTACACACGCAATTAAAAATTAAAAACAATAAAAGCCAAGATTCCAGCATTTGCAGGCCCTGGCAATCATGTAAAAGAGTATCGTTGGGTTATTGATCCGTGCTCTTATTTTAATGAATGTATCTGCAGTTATAACTCTCTTGGCTTTCACTACATCCCCTATAAGTTTTGGTGTGCCGATGTTTTGGCTTTCTAGCATTATGACGAAACACCTGAGAACTCAATTTAAAAACAGGAAAGATTAATTTTGGTTCAAGGTTTCAGAATTTTCAGTCTGTGGTTGCTTTTGAACCTGTAGCAAGGGAGTAGGTAGTGATGGAAGTGTGTGAAGGAAAAATCTTGTTTATCTCAGTGTGGCCAAGACTCCAGGGAGAGAGGTTGGGGTTCCCATACCTCCCTCAAGAATACACCTCTAATTATCTAACTTCTATCTATCTTCCCACTTAGGTCTCACCTCCTAAAAGCTTTGCCACTTCCCAATAGCACCAGAGGTTGATGACCAAACCTTGGGTACATGGGCCTTGGGTGACATTCATATCAGGAAAGCTGCGTTCATTCACCTTTGCTTTCTGATCTCTTTTGTGAGTCCTGTGACCCATTGGCTGGTTAGGGTGTGATGTGTAATTTCCACACAGCTGTACACTTTCTGCTTTTCTAACACTGTGGTCAGAGAAGGCAATGTAATTTCAATTTTTTTCTTTTTTTGAGACAGCATTTCTCTATGTAATCCTAGCTATCCTAGAACTTGCTACGTAGATCAGGCTGACTTCGAACTCACAGAGATCCACCTGACTCTGCCTCCCCAGTGCTGGGATGAAAGAGTGCACCACCACAATTCAATCTTTTTAAGTTCATTGTCTTAGTTACTTTTCAATTGCTGTGAAGAGACAGGACCACCAAGGAAACTCATAGAAGAGCTGATTGGAGCTCAGTGGGCAGAGTGGCGCGGGGCAGGCAGGCATGGCACCAGAGCAGTGGCTGACAGCTCACAGCTGATCCACAAGCACAAGACAAAAAGGTGGGGTCCTGCCCCACGGGGAACTTAGGTCCCCTGAGAAGGGAGACCTGGGACCGAGGAAAGTGCGGCTGCTGGCCCTGTTCCTCAGCCTCCTCCCTCCCCCAGACAATCAGCAGCAGAGAGCCGAGTCAGGCAAGAATTCATTTATTTAAAAACAACAAGCTCTTTTTAAAGCATAAAGAAAACGCCGGGCGGTGGTGGCGCACGCCTTTAATCCCAGCACTTGGGAGGCAGAGCCAGGTGGATCTCTGTGAGTTCGAGGCCAGCCTGGACTACCAAGTGAGTCCCAGGAAAGGCGCAAAGCTACACAGAGAAACCCTGTCTCGAAAAACCAAAAAAAAAAAAGAAAACAAGACTGGGGGCGGGGCAAATGCCCCACTGGGACATCAGCTTAAAGGTTACCCAATCACACGCCTAGTCTACAGTAGTTACAGTGTTGTCTATGAGGGAATCATGTACTGACATCATCTTTCTTGACCTGAAGCTCCAGTCATATTTTTTTGTAAACAACTTGGGTTCCACCCTCTACACTTTCCCTGGGGGCCAGCTTTACTAGCACCTGGCTCCATAGGCCCTTCCCTCACACAGAAAGAGAACTAACTGGGAGCAGTGTGGGCTTTTGAAACCTCACAGGCCACCCCAAAGTGACACACTTCCTCCAACAAGGCCATGCCTCCTAGTCCTTTTAATCCTTCTCAAACAGTCTCACTTCCTGATGTCTAAGTATTCAAATATGTGAGTCTACCCAGGCCATTTTCATTCAAACCACCACATTCATGAAGACTTGTGTGGCTTAACATATGATGTGCCTTGTAGAATGCTTCGTCTGTTCTTTCTGGCCATGGCTGATTTTGATTGGGTGCTATGCTTGTCTGTTTCTCTAGCTGTTTATATGTGTGTGTGTGTGTGTGTGTGTGTGTGTGTGTGTGTGTGTATATATATATTTCCAATTTTCTTCTCTCAATGCCTTCTGCCTAGCTGATCTCCCCATTATTGAAAGTGTGACATTAAAGTTGCCAACTATTATGGTATAACACCTGTGTTCTTGTTCAGTTTTGTCAATATTTGCTTCATCTATTCTTGGGTTCCAATGTTGGATGCATATGTATATGGATATTATATATTCTCCATGAGTTTATGTGTTTATTAGCATATACTCTTGTTTAGCTTTTGAAATAACTTTCCTTTGCCTATCTATTGTTCATACTGTAACTACTCAGAGCTCTGGGTTTTTCTTTGCATAAAATGTCTGAAAGGATGAACGGTGCTGGTTGTTGGCGGAAGAGTCACGGCCATGGTTACCAGAGTTAGAATGGGCTTTATTAGGAAGAAGAGGGGACAGAAGGGAGAAGCCAGGCCTGGCAGGGGAGGGAAACGGGGCAGAGCAGACAGCAGAGAGGTAACAGAGAAAGGGAGGTTGGGGAGTCCGCGTCCAGCTTTTTAAGGCTGGTATGTCATGGCCAGCTGATGATGTAAGACGTTAGACCCAGAAGACTGAGAGCAGGATCCTAACAATGTCCCTTTGAATCTTTTCACTTTAAGCTTATTTGTGTCTTGTGGACAGTATATAGTTGGGTAATGTTTTTTAAATCCATTCTGCCGATGTGTATCTTAAACACCCTTTACTCTGTTAAGTATGAATCGATTACTAGCAGGGATTGCTCTGCATTTTGCTGTTCGTCTCTGGCTGGCACTCAGTTCCCTCAGTGCCTCCATCTTTAGTGTTTGAGTTTTCTCCTACAGCATCATTTATATGATCTCCTCGTTTCATGTCTGTCTGTTTTTTTTAATTATTTTTTAATGATTACCTTTGACTTTGCATTCAACACAGGGAGTTTATAAAGATGTAATTTGAGTTTAATTCAATTTGGTATTAGTAATATTCAAAACTCTACTTCTGCTGGGTGTGGTAGTGCCTGTGATCCAAGAATATGACAGCCTGAACTAGGGGGTCACATATCCAGGGACAGCCTGAGCTATACAATGAGACCCCACCAGAGAGAGGATAGAGGGACACACACACACACACACACACACACACAGAGAGAGAGAGAGAGAGAGAGAGAGAGAGAGAGAGAAGAGAGACTTCTAGATAATCCCACAGCTTCTCTCTTTATATTATTATTGTCACAAACTACACCTTTATTTAATACCCACTAACAGATCTATATTTATTTTCTATGCATTTAATATTTTTAGGGGGGTTTTCAAATTAAAATTTCTCTGTGTAGCCCTGGCTGTCCTGGAATTCTCACTGTAGACCAGGCTGGCCTTAAACTCAGAGGTCTGCCTGCCTCTGCCTCCCGAGTGCTGGGATTAAAGATGCACACCACACTCAAATTATGCATTTGTTTTCTAAGTCATATGGGAAACAAAGAGTGCTGGGAAGTAAAAAAAAAAAAAAAAAAAAAGTCATCTGGAGTGACTCACACCTGTAGTCCTAGCACTAGGGAAGCTGAGGCAGAAGGATTGTCCTAAGTTCAAGGACAGCCTGGGCAGCGTAGTGAGTTCTAGACCAGCATGAGCTCAAGTGAGACTCTGGGTCTTGTTTGTGACAAGTTACATCTGTCTTGCTGGTCCTCTGACTTTCTCAATTCGATTACTTGACTTAAAATTTAATTCTGGATGGATTTACCAGTCATCAAATGAATCAGCATTTGGGAGTGCTGGCCCACTGAAAAGTCTAGTGTGGGAAGAGATTTTCAAAATTCGGATGCATTTGTATCATGTTCTCAAATCACGTCCCTGCTGATGTGATTTCAGAGTCCAATATAAACCAAGGAGCAGGGGTGACAGCGGGGTGACCATGTGATTTACTGGTATTTCCTTCTTATTTGGCCACTGACGAATATGTCCATAAAACAAACACAAGAGTAACTGAGTGAGTGAGGAGAAAGTTCCCAATATCAGTGCCATGATGTGCAGCCCAGCCTTCCTCCTGGGTCCCTAGATAGCTCCTTCCTGTGGCTTGTTCCAGTGAAATGGCCCCTATTCTTCCTTAGCAGTATTCCTCAGCCGACCACTTGGTCTATCAGAGGGACGCCACAGCTTTGGGTTTCAAAAAAGACCAGAGGAATTAAAATCCCGAGCCATGGAGAGCAACATGGCAGTGAGCAAACCGTGTCTGAGCCTTCCTAAAAGAGAATGGGTTTGTTTGGGCTCATGATTTCAAAGGTTTGCATTAAGAATTGCTTGGCTCTGTGAATCCATTGCCGTGGGCCTTCAGTGAGGCAGAGCTTCATGGGAGAGAAGACAGAAGAACAGAAGTGCTTACACCTCATGGCAGGGTGGAGGGGGCAAGGTAGGTGTGGTGGTCTCAATGAAAATGCCCCCCTTAATCTCATATATGTAAGTGCTTAGTCATCAATTAGTGGAACTGTTTTAGAAGGATTTGGAGGTCTGGCCTTGTTGGAGTAAGTATGTCCCTGGGGGTGGGCTGTGAGGTTTCAAAAGCCCACATCCCAGGCCCAGTGTCTTTCTCTACCTGCTGCATGTTGATCAGGATGTAAAGCTCTCAGCCACTGCTCCAGCATCATGCCTGTCTGCTTCCTGCTTTGATAATCATGGACTAACCCTTTGAAATTGTAAGCAAAAGCACAACTAAGTGCTTTCTTTTGTAAGAGTTGCCTTGGTCATAGTGTCTCTTCATAGGAACAGAACAGTAACTAAGACAGTAGACATTGTGTGTAGTGACTCACTTCCTCCAGTCAGCACACCCTCTATAGTTCCCAGCAACCTATTCAAGTCTTAGTCTGTCATGGAGTAATCCATTGATTAGTCAGAAGCCTCATGATCCAATCATCTCTCAATAGTGTATCATCTGGAGACCAGGTCTTTACCAAAGGACCCTGTGGGGTACCAGAGAAGGGTAGGCAGCCAATCAAAGCGCTTTAAGGAACAGGTGACTACTCTAGGCAACTAGATTTGCTAGATTTGAACCCACTGGGACTCCTGGGAGACAGTAGACCATGCTTCCAGGGTGCCCCTGGGGTGGAATAAGAAACCTGAACTATTTTTTTTCACCTGTTACAAGGTGAGACCTGTTTGAGAAATAGGCGGGCCTGTGGCCATTTGGCTCCGTTCGCCTGAGTCGCCCTCTGTGGTGGCAGTCTGTTTGAAGGGCAATAGGAGAGTAAGAGAAGTCACTGCTAATTATGACTACAGCAGGGTAACGACGTGGAGGCAGGCCATGCAGAGAGGAGCACTGGACAGTCACCGGAAAAGACAATGAGCAGTTGAAAAGATGGAGAAGTGTAGGCAGCTTTTTCTTTTTGGGCCACCAGCTAACAAAAAAAAAAAAAAAAAAAAAAAAAAAAAAAAAAAAAAAAAAAAAAAAAAAAAAAGACACCGAGACTTATTATTAATTATAAAAACTTGGCCGATAGCTTAGGCTTGTTTTTAGCCTCCTCTTTTAACTTAAATTAATCCATTTCTAGTAATTTTTGTGCTGCCACGTGGCTCATGGCTTGTTACCTCATCTCCTACATGTCATGCTTCTTCTCCATCTGGCTGGTGATTCCTGGCATCTCCACCCTTCTTCTTCCCAGTGTCTTCTTCTGTGCCTGGACATCCTGCCTCGCTATTGGCCATTCAACCTTTTATTAAACCAATAACAGTGACACATCTTCACAGTGCACACAAAGATTAATCCACAATAGAGGAGGGCACCGCAAAACATGGAACCAGGCTTTCCATGTCTAAGTCAGTGAGGGATGATAAGACTCATAAGGAGAAGGGGGAACTGGGCTGTTGATGGGGAAGTGTGGGTACAGCAACCCTGCAGGCTATACAGAAGGGAGGGGAAGGTGACTCTGCTGAGAAAATGGGAGGTGACATCAAACTAAATGAAGAGAAAGAGAAGGAAGGTACTGAGGCTGGGGTTGGGGGACCATAGGGAAGAATAGTACAGAGGGCCAGAGGGCAGCGACCCAACCCAGACTCAGCTCTGGGGTGAACCACAGCATGGTTGTGTAACTGCAATGGCTAATTCTGGGAATGATGAGGTTTTGATGTGGGTGGAAAGGACCCCGTGGCTATGAGAATGAGAGGAAGTGGTGAGGCTGGAGCTGGGAGGGGCCTCCCATGGGGGAGGGACTCAGTAGCCATAGATGATGATTCTGGAGTGAGGAGGGAGCCCTGGACTGAGGACCTGAGGCCCCTGAAGACCATCAACCAAAGAGGGCCAGGGCTGATTAAAGGGATGGGAGCCACAGAACATGCCAAGTTCAGTTTCCCAGAAACCCATCTGTGTTGTGGGCTAAAACTGTCACTACCATTGCCCACTGCCTCCCAGGCATAGGCTTGCCTCCTTTTAGAAGGTCCAAAGTCCTCAGTGGTCTCTGAGAGGACCTGCTGGAGGCCGTGGGGCCCAGGCTCTGTGCCTTGTAGTGCCACTCCACTGAGGTAGGTCTGCATAGTTAACTTTCACTGTGAGACTATCCTGGACATTCTCAGGTCATGCTCCCACCAAAGGCTGTGCAAACCACAAGTGTCTCCAAGTATCTCTAAGGGTCCCTTGGACACCCAAATTTCTCCCAGGCTAAGGACCACAGATTCTAATGAAGACTTCCCCAAGGCAAGTGTGTTAGGACAGTTGGAAGGTTGGAGGAACAGTGGAGAGGGAGGTTAGGATTGTTTGCTCAGGGACAGTATTTTACCTGTTCCTGGGCCAGACTAAAGGTGGGTACTGGGGAGGTATGGTGTAGACAGACTTTTCTTTTGGGGCCTCCAGCTCACAAAAACAACAACAACAACATGGAGACTTATTATTAATTATGGAAGCTTGGACTTAGCTTAGGCTTGTTCCTAACTAGTTCTTATAACTTAAACTAACCCATATCTTCTTCTCATCTACATTCTTTTACGTGGCTTAGTTACCTTTACTCTGTACTGCCCATCCTGTTTCTTCTCCACTTGGCTAGCAACTCCACCTTTCTTCTTTCTGTCCAGAAGTCCCTGCTATACCTCCTGCCTAAATATTGGCCATTTAGCTTTTTATTGAACCAATCACAGTGACACATCTTCTCACAGTGTAAAGGAATATTCCACAACATTTCCCCCTTTTTGTCTAAATAAAAAAAGAAAGGTTTTAACAGTAATACAGTAAAACTATATACAATAAGAAAAATTATCAGGTAAGAATTACATTTACGCCGGGCGGTGGTGGCACACACCTTTAATCCCAGCACTCGGGAGGCAGAGGCAGGCGGATCTCTGTGAGTTCGAGGACAGCCTGGGCTACCAAGTGAGTTCCAGGAAAGGCACAAAGCTACACAGAGAAACCCTGTCTTGAAAAACCAAAAAAAAAAAAAAAAAATTACATTTACAATGTCTAGTACACTTGTATTTGGCAAATTTAGAGAAACTACCCCATTATCTATTCTATCTTAATCCAATGTTTTATACCTAAGCCATTTTTTTGCCATAATTTTTATTACCATCCTAAAATTAATTTTTTAGATAAATAACTTTATGCTTTTATTTCTCAACCTTATAAACTTTATATCTCTTATGTAAGTTTGTTTTCTGAATTTGGTAACAAGGAAAACTGTAAAACTGTAACTATTTAGTCTCCAAATCCCCATCAGAGGCCCAAAAAGGATAAACTATTACTTTAGTAAACAGGAAGTTCAGAGAAAGTAACTTCCAAAATTATAGAAATTACAGAGACATCTGGCTGCATGGACAGTCACCCAAAGGTTCCTCTGTAATGTTGGAGGATCCATTTTTGGCCTACAGGCCTAGAATATCTGAAGACTTTTCTGTAAAGCAGGAATTTTGAAGGACTGTCGTACCTTGTCTTGTCAAAGTTTGGCATTCACTTTCTTTTGTTCTGCTTGTCCAGTTTGGACAGCATACTGTCAGCAATCAAGGCAAGGGCAGCCCCTTGCCAAAATGGCTAATTTTTGCCATAAAGAAAGCAAACTGCAGGTGGAGGTTCTTTGATGTCCATCATCCTTTTTTGAAGTAAATTGGTGCTGCCGGGAGTAGATGTCTCACTGTCATGAAAAGTCTTTTGTTCTTAAAACATCTTAAATGCCATATTTTGTAGGTCTTTGAAGTATTTGAAGACCACCTATCTATCTAAAATATATCTCTGACCTTAAAAACATACTAACATGACTATAAGTTTGATTGTTATAGATTACTATTAACCTATTTTTTTAATGTCCTAAATAGCTTTCAAGGACTAAAAATTTACATTACATTTTTAAATGAGCTGCAGAGATACAATATCTTAAACAAGCATAGAAACATATATACAGTATAACAAAAATAACCTTAAATTTGTATTAATATACCAAAATCCATACCAATGTAAAATATTTGAGACTAGTGGTTTTTCAAAAGTAGACTCAACAATCCACCCTTTTATCCCATCATTTCTATATTATATCCCCCTTTCTCCCTTCAAAAAGAGGTCCCTGAATCTAATCTCCTTTGTTCAGCTTTTTCCCTTTTGACCATGACCAGTAACAATTTCAACCAACCCCCAAATGATGACAAATATATATATATCCCACTGAATGACCAAAAACCACCCACCCCACCTCTTGGGAATGTGGGTGTTGTGTTCTCTAGCCTGCTTCCTGTTGTCTGTGGGCAATGTCATCTTTATGGAACCTGAGAAAATTGAGATAATGGTCAAGTTCTGGGAAAACTAGCCATAAATATTTGTTGTTCAGTTTTTGTGCAATAGGAAAGTGCAAGGCTTATTTGTAGTCCTGGCTAGAATAGTCTGAGAGGGTGGACCATCTCAATCAGCAGCCTTGATGCTGTTCTGGATGCAGAACCCTAAGAAAACTGCTACAGAGGCATTCTGAGAGGCTGGATTACCTGGGACATCCATTTTCATTGGTGTCTGGTCTGCTTATAGTTTTTCTGGTTTTTTTTTTAATGTCTGTAGCCAGGATTTTTAGGAGGTCTCCCCCGATCAAAACTGATCTTAGCCAGTCTTGAATGAATCCATAGCCTTTTGTTTTCTGTGGAAACAAAAGTATGACCTCTTCCCCAATGCAGCATATTTCCCAACTTCCATTCTGAAGCCATGACATCTCTAAAGTATGTAGGCTGGTTTAATTCAGCAGTCCCTTCCACGATCTAGTGTCTCTCAGCAGGTGCTGTTCATTTATTGACATTCAAAAACTTAAAAGTCAACAAAGCAACATGCAGGACCCAGACTCTCTGTGTACTTTTCGTCTTTATGTGGCTTATGCTTTTCGTATTATTTTATTTTTTCTTTGAAGACTTTATCATATTTGTAAACTATTTATTTGTTTTTTTATGACTGTCTATATCCATTTTCTTTTCTATTTTAAGCCTACACACATTTTAAAACACTTTTTAACCTATTTAGAGAGTTCTTGGTCTGTATCTGTCTTTACTGAGTACCTGCAGCATTCTCTGACCACGTGAGACAAATCTTAAACTGCTATATCAGCTGCTGGCGTAGCTCAGCTTAGCTCATGGTGCTGGTGGCTGGCTGCAGCCTGCAGGCAGTCTGTATGCTGAGCCTACCAGACAGACTTCAGTCACCAGGAAGCTGCATTTAACTCCATGTTTTGAACTTCTTTTTAGCTTTCTCAGGCTTTGTGTGGATATACATGGCCTATGTTGGGTGCCATATGTAGACAGACTATTCTTTTTGGGCCGCCAGCTTGCAAAAAAAAAATGACATGGAGACTTATTATGCATTATGAATGCTTGGCCTTAGCTTAGGCTTGTTCTTAACTAGTTCATATAACTTACATTAACCCATATCTTTTAATCTATGGGTTTTTACATGGCTTGGTTACCTTTACTCTGTACTGTCCACTCTGCTACTGCTCATCTGGCTGGTGACTGCCTTTGTTCTTCCCAGAGTTCTCTCTGTAAGCCCCTGATACACTTCTTACCTAGCTACTGGCCATCTAGCTTTTTATTGAACCAATCACAGTGACACATCCTTACACAGTGCAAAGGAATATGCCACAACAGTACGGGGCTGGCCCCAGAATTCCCGCGGCACACCGTTGTTGATACCTACTTGCTCTCACCACAACAGCCCCACTTGCTAAGAACTGCTGCTGGTTCTATTTATCTACGACACACGCCCCAAAACCATAGCTACCACCTGCACTAAGCCACCAATGCCCCTGCCCAAATGGCAGAAACAGGTTCTCTTTGATCTCTGGGCCTCCTTTACCAAAATGTACTGCTCTCGCTTCAGCTAGTGCTATCATTCTACAGTAGATAGGGGATCAGTACACATCTGTGGCTGAGATAGCAAGGCCTGCTCTGCATCTGCACACTGAGCTTGCATCCCTCCTGGGGTCCCTGGCCCCCTCACTTCCTCTCCTCTCTCCTTGTCCATGCTGCTCTAGATTCCTTCACAAGGCTGTTGCCCTGGCTGTCCCTTCCATCAATGGCACTAGGTCTTTGTGTGACTTGTTCCTTTACTTTACTCATCCTGTGGTCAAATGTCCCTTTGTCATTATGGTCTTCCTACTCACCCACTGAGGTCGAGGTGTTTCTCCAATGCCTCTTCTGCTGGTCCTGCCCGGCACTGAGGTCATCCAAGCTACAGTGTCCTTGTGACATCCCCTGACTATCTGCTTCCAGTGTCTGGCTCCCAGAGGTGCTCACTACACACTTACGGAATGAACACAATTGTCTAAGGCTCTCTGCCCTGCTCCGCCCCCACTTAGGACTCACTCAGGACACAGATGCTCCTGCAAGATTTGAGTCAGGCTGGCCTTCAAGTAACAAGCCCCTTCTAGTTCTCAGCCTCACGTGTGGCCGCCAGCCCCCTCCTGCTAACCTCCAGGCATTCCATATCCTTGTCAGCAGTCAGCATCCTTGGCCTTTGTGTGGTCTGTGCCTCTGCCCTGTCGTCTCCTGGAAGACAATTTACTCTTTGTATTTCCTTAGATTCCACCTCCCCTGGGAAGCCCTGGTGCCCTCATCAGATATGTGCCTCCTCTGTGCTCACACTATCTCCTCTATGCTCACACTACCTCCTCTGTGCTCACACTGCCTCCTCTGTGCTCACACTACCTCCTCTGTGCTCACACTACCTCCTCTGTGCTCACACTGCCTCCTCTGTGCTCACACTACCTCCTCTGTGCTCACACTGCCTCCTCTGTGCTCACACTACCCTCTCTGTGCTCACACTGCCTCCTCTGTGCTCACACTGCCTCCTGTGTGCTCACACTATCTCCTCTATGCTCACACTACCTCCTCTGTGCTCACACTGCCTCCTCTGTGTTCACACTACCTCCTCTGTGCTCACACTACCTCCTCTGTGCTCACACTGCCTCCTGTGTGCTCACACTGCCTCCTCTGTGCTCACACTACCTCCTCTGTGCTCACACTGCCTCCTCTGTGCTCACACTGCCTCCTCTGTGCTCACACTACCTCCTCTGTGCTCACACTACCTCCTCTGTGCTCACACTGCCTCCTCTGTGCTCACACTCCCTCCTCTGTGCTCACACTGCCTCCTCTGTGCTCACACTGCCTCCTCTGTGCTCACACTGCCTCCTCTGTGCTCACACTGCCTCCTCTGTGCTCACACTGCCTCCTCTGTGCTCACACTGCCTCCTCTGTGCTCACACTGCCTCCTCTGTGCTCACACTGCCTCCTCTGTGCTCACACTGCCTCCTGTGTGCTCACACTGCCTCCTGTGTGCTCACACTGCCTCCTGTGTGCTCACACTGCCTCCTGTGTGCTCACACTGCCTCCTCTGTGCTCACACTGCCTCCTCTGTGCTCACACTCCCTCCTCTGTGTTCACACTGCCTCCTCTGTGCTCACACTACCTCCTCTGTGCTCACACTGCCTCCTCTGTGCTCACACTGCCTCCTCTGTGCTCACACTCCCTCCTCTGTGCTCACACTACCTCCTCTGTGCTCACACTACCTCCTCTGTGCTCACACTGCCTCCTCTGTGCTCACACTACCTCCTCTGTGCTCACACTGCCTCCTCTGTGCTCACACTACCTCCTCTGTGCTCACACTACCTCCTCTGTGCTCACACTACCTCCTGTGTGCTCACACTGCCTCCTCTGTGCTCACACTACCTCCTCTGTGCTCACACTGCCTCCTCTGTGCTCACACTGCCTCCTCTGTGCTCACACTGCCTCCTCTGTGCTCACACTGCCTCCTCTGTGCTCACACTGCCTCCTCTGTGCTCACACTGCCTCCTCTGTGCTCACACTGCCTCCTCTGTGCTCACACTGCCTCCTCTGTGCTCACACTGCCTCCTCTGTGCTCACACTGCCTCCTGTGTGCTCACACTGCCTCCTCTGTGCTCACACTGCCTCCTCTGTGCTCACACTGCCTCCTCTGTGCTCACACTCCCTCCTCTGTGCTCACACTACCTCCTCTGTGCTCACACTACCTCCTCTGTGCTCACACTACCTCCTCTGTGCTCACACTGCCTCCTCTGTGCTCACACTACCTCCTCTGTGCTCACACTACCTCCTCTGTGCTCACACTACCTCCTGTGTGCTCACACTCCCTCCTCTGTGCTCACACTACCTCCTCTGTGCTCACACTACCTCCTCTGTGCTCACACTGCCTCCTCTGTGCTCACACTGCCTCCTCTGTGCTCACACTACCTCCTCTGTGCTCACACTGCCTCCTCTGTGCTCACACTGCCTCCTCTGTGCTCACACTGCCTCCTCTGTGCTCACACTTAAGTCTTGTAATGCATACCAAGCTCTCCTTGCTGGTTTCCTTGACCTTAAGGCCCAAGTGGGCAGGAACCAGCCTCAGAGCCCAGGGCCCAGGGCTAAGCCAAGGCTTAAGCCAGGAGAGTTGCAAGAGTCAGTGAAGGGCCAACACCCTTGGGTTCCCTTCCCAGCTGCATGGCTCCTTTGGGACTCCCAACTCCCCTGGTCCTTCCAGCGCTATCACCATTCATGGAAGAACAGACTCAATGACAGGCACCCCCAGCACCACCCCAGATGGATGCAGCTCTGTTCTATCACCATCTGTGGGAGAACAGAGTCAATGATTGACAGGCATCCCCAGCACCACCCCAGATGGACACAGCTCAGTGTCTCCTACTTCTGGATGATGGAGTGGAATATTAAAAAGATGAGAAGGATGAGGAGACAAGGAAGAAAGAAAAACTGGTTTGCTCTGAAGATAAAATAAGCACCTGCTGCACAAGTGTGATAATTTGAGTCCATCCCAGAACCCACCGAGGAAGAGGAGGACCAACCCCAGAAAACCATACGCTGACTTCCACAGTAGGCTGTGGCATGTGCACATGATTATAATGAAGAAACATTCATTTAAAAGCATTTAATTTACCTGGGTGTTGGTGGTGCACACCTTTAATCCCAGCACTCAGGAGGCAGAAGCAGATGGATCTCTGTGAGTTCGAGGCCAGCCTGGGCTACAGAGCGAGTTCCAGAGCAGCCAGGGTTACACAGAGAAACTCTGTCTTGAAAAACCAAACCAAACCAAACAAACAAAGCCCCCACACCTTTTTATTTAGTATGCAAAACATGTGTATACAGTATTGCAACACACAAGCAATGAGAGCAGAGAGAATGCATTGAGTGAGCACATACTGTATACCCGATGCTTCTATCTTAACTATCCCCTCCACAAACAGCTCCAGAAAGCAGATGTTATGATGGACTCATCTCACAGATGAAGAAACTGAGGCACGAAGAACTTAACTTGCCTATGTCACCCACACATGAAGCAGGGGCTTGGGGTCTGCTGCTTGGCTTCCAGGTTGTATCTGAAAACAGAGGAGGGGATTCATCTGTGTGGAGGAGGAAGAGATAAGGGGTGTCCAGGGACCCCGAGTCCATCATTGTCTTTGGGACCCTGACGTGAGCATTAAGAAGTTTAAGAAGAGGGAGAATTGGGGCAGGGCAGGAGGCTTGTGAGATAGTCACTCTGAGCGGGCGGCCTGGGCGGCCACGGTCTCAGTTCTGGTCCTGCAGGATGGTCCTGTAAAGAGTATTGCTGGCATCTCCCAAGGGGCACCGTGGTTCCCCCGAGATGCTCACTGGCACTCAGGTGCAGACTCTCACCACAGATGGCTCCATCACCTGGGGTGGTTTTGTCCCTCCTTTGGGGTGGTTTCAGTTCCTTGATATGAGGATGTTTATCAGTCTTATTGTTCCTGGAGTCTGAGATGACTCAGGAGAGTGACTCAGGAAGAAAGGTGGAGGAGGCAGACACCGAGCCGGAGAGGGACAGGGCTCTCCTTTAGCCTGTCTCACAAGTGCTCGTGCAAGCCTCCTGCATACAGAGAACATGTCTCACAGACACCACGTGATCAGTCGTCATGTGAACAGTACCCCTGCTTGCTCATGTATCATGTATATACACGTATATATACACCCAGAGTTCACAGGCATGGATCCCTACATAGCATGAGTTACACCATGCATGATTAACAGGCCACTAGAGACACACAAGCTCATATGTCCTTGTCCACAATGCCTACATTAAAAAAAAATGCAGACCCTCCACCCACCCCATCTCCCACACGTACAAGAAAGTGGCAATGTGCAGAGGGGCATGTACGCACATTTTTGTGTAAGAGCAATATTTATGAAGCACCTACCTTATGCCCTGTGCTATGCTAGGAGCTGAGAATAAAGCAGAGAGAGAAATGGAGGTCTAGCCTGTTCACTCTTGCCTGGGAAAAGATGTACGGTGGTCAAATCCGAGAGAGCCCCCATTTCCCACGTTTCCTCTGCACTCAGAGCTGACTTTGCTGTGTATGAAGTGATCATGTCAACCCCACCATGTCGCATGCACACCCATGAGCACGCACAGCCCTCTCTCAGAAGCCGTGTAGCACAACTGGGCCCTGGGCAGGAGCGGGTGGCAGCTTGTACTATTCAGAGACCAGAACCATTTTGAGCCCTTCCCGTTACCCAAGGACCCTGAGCCTCCACCAATCCCCTAGGAGCAGCCAATGATCCTAGGCACGAGTGCCAAGTGCATTACAGATAGGTCCAGGCCCGTGTGTGCACAAGCGTGCACGCTGCTCAGTATCATCCCCCCTCCCAGGGCCTCCTCCTCTCCCTACACTCTGCCATGGTTCACAGACACTGGCTCTCCTGAGAACGGGTGCCCGCAGGGAGGCGGGATGTGATGACTCTGCTTCCAGGCAGCTGTGGTGAGTTTCGGCAGAGACTCCCTTCCTCACAGAGGCCCTGGTTTACTGAAAGTACTGGCTACCGTGGTTTCCCCACATCAAAAAGGTCAAACTCTCACAAGAATATTTACTGAGAACTGTCAGTCAATCAACAAGCAGTTTCTGATAGCTGTTGCTCACAGGCTGGGGAGGGAGGCAGGCTGAACAAACCCAGGCTGAGTCCTACAGTAGGTCGGGACCGGGACAGAGCTAACTAGGAGAGGAAAAGTGGCCAGGCAGCAGGAATGGATGCCACCAGGAGACCGAAACAACCAAGTTCCTGGTCAAAACTGAGATGTGCGGTGAGGGGGTAATTGACAAGAAAGAAGCTCACCCTGTGACGCCGTGACTGACTCTCCATCATAGTCATCATTAAGGGAAGTTAGGGGACACAGAGCCACATGGTGACAAGGCCAAAGCTCTGGTGCCTAGGACAGGGTGGCGGCCAGTTGAATCGGGTGGTGGTGTGACTTGCTGTCTCACCGAGCGAGCACCCACATTGTGCTGGGCTCCTTCTGGGGCTAATGAAGAAGCCCAGGCTTGGGGGACCCAGAAGAGAGACATCTAACACCTCCTGAAGGTGGTGACATTTGAGCTGAAAGGTGATAAGGTCATTCTCCCAGCCCATATGAACCATCTCCAGTTAGCAGGGTGTGTGTGTGTGTGTGTGTGTGTGTGTGTGTGTGTGTGTGTGTGTGTGTGTGTGTGCATCCATGTGGGGTGCATGGTGCACATGTGGAAGCCAGAGAACAACTTGGTTCTCTCCTTCCACCCTGTGGGTCCCAAGTTGGCAGGCTGGGCAGCAAGCGCCTATACACACTGGGCCACCTCGTCAGGCTCAGTTAGTGGAGTTCTTAAAGGAGCCGGTGCTGCTGAAGGCTTTGCAAGGACCCACTCATGGGAACCCAGGACCATCTTCTGGAGATGTCGTATAAATAGCCCCACAAGAAAGTCACCATGTCCACGACACCTGCTCTGTCCTGCCTGCCCACTCCTTCGCCTTGCAGTGTCTGAAGCAGGTGCAGAACCAGTCTGGGGGTGGTTTTAGGGGGTGCCCAGCCGTGGCGAGTAACTGTCAGTTTAGTTCTGGGTTTAATAAATTGTTAGTGTGGAAAGTGATCGGTTCCGCTAAAGCCCCGTCCACCCCCCACTCCCCCCACCACAGCCCGTCACACAATCCAAGTGTTGCCTGGGTTACCCACAATGGCAGCCAGCCAATCAACAAACATTGGTGAGAATTTTTATGTCTTGGTCTGACCCAGGGATGAGCGGCTGGAGGGGCCCTTTTTCCATGTTATTTTGTTTTACTGAATACCTGTGCTAGCCTGGTCCTGGGCTAGGGGCTGGGATCTGGGAGGCTGAGCCAGGAGACCCACAGCTCCAGGCCTCTGGGGTGAGCCCACCACTATTATTTTGCTAAATGGACAGAGTATCCAGCTGACCTCTGAATTCACATCTCTCGACTAGTGCAGCTCGTCTGAGAAGTTTCTTCGTGTCACGGCGGACAGTGGTTAATGCAAAACTTCACAATTGATCCAAGTGCAGAGATGGTCAGTGGGGTGCTGTCAAAAGTGGGACATCTGTGTTGTACCTCCTCCTCAAGTGCAGGGACCGCTGAGAAGGATGGGGGGAAAATCCTAAGAGCCAGAGGCTGGGGAGAACCGGTTGAACCTTGTCTTTCCGGCATGACAGGACCGCTGCTCTCTCGAGCTTACAGCAGCTGTGGTGGCCTAGAGGACTGCACCAGCCCACACCAGTCAACAATCCAGCATGGAGTGGGAAGGGGCTTGTGAGCCCCCACCCCTAGCTGAGGAGCTAGTGACAGCCTCGGAGGGAGGGAGGGAGGGAGGGAGGGAGGGAGGAAGGGAGGGAGGGAGGGAGGTCCGTTTTCTTCAAGGGTGTGGCCCCTGGGAGGTCAGCCATGCTCTCTCTGGTGCATGGCCCCACACCCACCAATGTATAGGCAGCCCACAGTGGACTCCATGGGCTACTGAGAGAGAGAGAGAGAGAGAGAGAGAGAGAGAGAGAGAGAGAGAGAGAGAGAGAGAGAGAGAAGAGAACAGGAGAACATGAAGTTGAATAGGGGTCAGAGTGAAGAATAGTTCTGAGAGGAGTCAGGGGAAGGAGTTGAGGGTGAATATGATCAAAACACACCGTATGTATGCATGTATGATATCCTCAAAAATTAATATGAATGCTATATTTTAAAAAGAAAGGCGCTACAGACCAGCCTAGGCTACACAGTAAGACCTTGCTTTAAGCAACAAAGCAAAAAATAATAATAATAAATAATAAAAGAGGATGTGCACTTGGAGAGAATATTTTGTCCTGTCTTCAAAGGCTTGGAGGGAGAAATGGTGGAGACTGAGCCTGAAAAACTGTTTTGGTTGCTGGGAGTGGGTGGATGGTGGCGCATCTGGAGATTGTATTGTCCTGGAGTTATACAGTGATGGGAAGTTCATGGCAAATATACTAAAGCCTGCCGGACTACGTGTGTGTGTGTGTGTGTGTGTGTGTGTGTGTGTGTGTGTGTGTGTGTGTGTGTGTGTGCATGTGAGTTTGTGTGCATGTGAGTGTGCATGTGCATTCATTCCTGCATATGTGTGTGTGCATGTGAGTTTGTGTGCATGTGCGTTCATTCCTGCGTGTGTGTGTGTGTGTGTGTGTGTGTGTGTGTGTGTGTGTGTACCTTGGATGCATGTGCACATGGAAGCCTGAGGTCAGTGTTGAGTGTCTCTATCATCCCTCTCCACTGTTTACTTTGAGACGGTTTCTCACTGAGCCTGGAGCTCCCCAGTTCAGCTAAACTGGGTGTCCAGCAAGTACCAGGAAGCTTCCTGTCTCTGACTCCCCACAGCTGGATTTGCAGGTGCCTGCCTCTGTATCCAGCTGTTTTGCATGGGTTCTGGGAACAGACCTCAGGTCTTCAAGCTCCTCCAGCCAGCACTTCACTGACTGAGGCATGTCCCCATCCCTGGAGTGTCTTTTTGTAATCATTAAAATGGTACATTCTCTGCTACATGCATTCAGTCTTAATGAATGATAACTTCATGAGGCCCTGGGTTCCATCCTGTGGTGGCCAGGTTTATTGTTGTTCGTTTCATTGATTGATTTTTGTCAATGTGACACAAAGTACAGTTACCTGGGAAGAGGAAACCTCAGTTGAGGAATTGTCTCCATCAGACGGTCCTATGGGCATGTTTCTGCAGCATTTTCTTATTTGAGGATGGATGTGGGTGTGGGAGGACCCAGCCTACTGTGGATGGTACTAGCTCAGGGCAGGTGGTCCTACCTTGCAAAAGAAAGCAGGCTAAGCAAGCCATGAGGAATAAGCCAATAAAAGTGTTTCTCCATGGCTTCTGCTTCAGTTCCTGCCTCCAGGTTCCTGCCCTGAGCTCCTTCCCTGGCTTCCCTGGTGATGAACTGTGATGTGGAAGTATAAGCCAAAAATAGCCTTTTCCTCTCCAAGGTACTTTTGGCCAGTGTTTCAACACAGCAAACTAGCACAGATCCCCGGTAAACCCACCATGGTGGCATCTGTCCATACTCCCAGCACTCAGGAGGTGAAGGCACCAGAAAAGAGGTCATCTTTGCCTACATAGGGAGCTTGAGGCTTCTATGGTCCTGAGAGAGAGAAAGAGAGAGAGAGAGAGAGAGAGAGAGAGAGAGAGAGAGAGAGAGAGAAAAGAAGAAGAAGAAGAAGAAGAAGAAGAAGAAGAAGAAGAAGAAGAAGAAGAAGAAGAAGAAGAAGAAGAAGAAGAAGAAGGAAGAAGAAGAAGGAAGAAGAAGAAGAAGAAGAAGAAGAAGAAGAAGAAGAAGAAGAAGAAGAGAAGAAGAAGAAGAAAAGAAGAAGAAGGAGGAGGAGGAGGAGGAGGAGGACGAGGAGGAGGAGGACGAGGAGGAAGAGGGAGGAGAGGGGAGGGGAAAGGAGGGGAGGAAAGGAGAGGAGAGGAGAGAAGAGGAGAGAAGAGAAGAAAAGGCCCATCATTGTTTCAATAAGCAGTCTTGTGGTTGCAAAGAACACAATTACTCTATGGGCATGTGCACATGTGTAGGTATATGCTGGTGTTCAAGTGTGTGTGCATAGGTGCAGGTGTATGTGCACGCATGTCAGAGAACAGAGACAATATCAAGTGTCCTCCTCGGTACTCCACTTTGTTTGGCAGCATCTCTCACTGAACCTGGAGCTCATCCATTTGGCTAGGCTGGCTAGCCAGCAAGCCCCAGGGATCTGCCTGTCACTGCCCTCCACCCCCACCCCCACGCTGAGGTATCAGGCATGTGCCGCCATACCTGCATTACGTGGTGCTGGGGATGGTGCAGTCCTCACGCTTGCCAGGCAAGCTCCTGACCCACCAGCCACTTCCCCAGGTCCAGAACTGGCTTTTCAGGCTGAGCTGGGAAGCACACCTGCAGTCCCAGGACTTGGGAGGCAGAAGCGAGAGGCTATTTCCAGCACAACCCAGGCCCCATAGCGAGACCTTGAACCGATCCGCATGATAAAATAAAGTGCCTCTCCTGGCTCATTGTTTTAAAAGTTTAAGACTGTGGTTTCACTCATGGCTGGGCCAAGGGGATGAAGTAATTCCTTCAGCGCGGAAGGCATGGGTTCTGGGACGTGCTTCATTTGCACAGGCGGTAAGGCCTTCGTGGGAACAGAAGTGGTGGCGGTGGCGTAATCGGAAGACTAAGCTTGTTGCCTACTAGCCCGTGGAGCCCACAGAAAGCACCTAGTGAGTCCAGTACTAGTTCTGGGAAAGCTCTCAATGGTCACCTCTACTTACGTGACTCCCTGTGCCGCCCATTGTGCCAGGTGGTGAGGGGGGTCTCTGGCTAAGCAAGAGTCACATGCTGTGCGGGAGAGGTGAGGGTGAGATCCAGTCCACAGAAACCTTGTGAACTGGGAGTCACAAGCTGATCCTCAAAGAGGCCACTCTGTCATCAAGAGAACAGACTCTGACCTGATACCCTAGCGTTCTGTGAAGCAGGACTCTGGAGAAGTGGGGGTGCTGGGCAGAAGGAGGTCCACCAGGGAGGCCAGGAGTCTGAAACTGCAGAATGTGGCAAGGTCACACTAGCTAAGGGTCTAAGAATTAACAGACCATGGAGTGGGAAGTGGTGAGCAGTGGGGAAGAGGGAAGACCTGACTGGAGATTGCTTCCTGTGTGCTCAGCCACACACAGTGTCTGTGGTGTGTGTGTGTGTGTGTGTGTGTGTGTGTGTGTGTGTGTGTGTGTGTCCTTGTGTATGTGCACATGTGTAGGTTCGAAGGCCAGAGGTCGACACTGAGTGTCTTTCAATGGCTCTGCACCAGGCTTTCTGAGACAGGATCTCTCTCCGAACCTGGAGCTCACTGACTCCTAAACTGGTTGCCAGTGGCCTCAGGATCTTCCTGTCACTGCTTCCCCCGTTCTGGGGTTGCAGGTGCATGGCACCATCTGGCTCTTTACATGGGTCCTGAGGACCTGATCTCAGGTTCTCTGGCTTGTTTGGCTAACACTTTGCCCACTGAGCTGCCTCCAAGTCCCAGCTCCACTTTTCCTGTTATTCGTCTCTAGATTGTTTTTAATGTTTTATTTAACTAACTTTATTTTCCAAAGAAACCTTGTCTCCTCAAGACGGAACGCGGTCTTTACCACAAGCAGGAGGGAAGTGCAGACGCCGGAACAGAAACCCACACTCACTGCTGTGAGTTGCTGTGCCACCCTGGTGGGCAATCAGCAGAGAAGGAGAAGTGACAGAGGGATCGGGGAGGGAAGCCCAGAACGCCACACTGAGCGGCACTGGAGAACATCCACCAGACAGGCAGCGTTGGGACCAGACAGTTTGGGTGAAAAACTACCATCCGTCAGGCTCCATGATTCTGGACTTGGGATGCAGCAGCGTGGCCATAGTTGAAGGCCTGGGCAGTGCAGCCCACCTGAGAGGGTAGAAGACCCACTGAAAGAGGGCAGGGGTGGGCGGGCGTCCATAATGTGTGGTCGTACACATGGCATGAGATCATGGCATGTGCCAGCTAGGGCAGTGACGTGGCTGAACCCTAGCTGTGCAAATGCCCAGCAGCTGCTGTGGGTGGCTCCGGAACAGGCTGGCACTGAAGAGAGATGGCAGGGGACATCACTGGCTCTCTTATTCTCTCACAAGTCACAGGTGCCCTGCCGGTGGCACTGACTCTGCCAGACCAGGTTTAGAAAAGATTGTCACTGACTTGGTTGGGGAAGAGGGAGCAGAAGAGATGGGAAAGAGAAAGAGGAAGAGGATGGAGGGAGTAAAAGAAGAAAGGAGAAGAAGAAAGAAAACAAAAGGAGGAGTAGGAGGACCAGGAGGTGGCCTGGGGAGGCCGAGATGGACATCAGCCCCCCCAGTGGCTGAAGGGAGGAAGGAGAGCCCTGGCTTGGCATTGCAGTTTTTATTCTGACTGTAGCATCCGTTGCCTCCTTGCCAGTATGAACATGGGTTCCAGGAACTAGGGCATGCCCACCTTCGGAGTTCCCTGTTCTGCCGGCTACAGCACTCAAGACTGCTTAATCATTGCAAAAGAAGCTCTGGTATGAACACAAGCACACCGCTTGGGAATCGAGACGCGGGTTGTGATCCAGTGACGTCCTCAAGGACCTTCCCTTCTCCACTGCGCCGCATTTGCGACTGGCTTCCACTGCTGTGGGACGGTCTGTATGTCAAATTGCTCTGATTGGTCAATAAATAAAACAGTGATTGGCCAGTGGCTAGGCAGGAAGTAGGTGGGACAAGGAGAGAGGAGAATTCTGGGAAGCGGAAGGCTGAGGCAGAGAGACACTGCCAGCCGCCGCCATGACCAGCAGCATGTGAAGCCACCAGCCACGTGGCAAGGTATAGATTTATAGAAATGGGTTAATTTAAGCTATAAGAACAGTTAGCAAGAAGCCTGCCACGGCCATACAGTTTGTAAGCAATATAAGTCTCTGTGTTTACTTGGTTGGGTCTGAGCGGCTGTGGGACTGGCGGGTGACAGAGATTTGTCCTGACTGTGGACAAGGCAGGAAAACTCTAGCTACATTCCACCTCTACACGGATCTCTTCAGGATCACAATATGACTGGCCAAGCACCGTACACCACACACAGAGCGGAAGGACGGTGTCAAAGGACCCTCTCACGACGCTTTTTCTGATTAGGAAGAACTGTCCGTGTGACCTGGGGTGTCCCATGATAACAAAGGACAGCTATGTAGACTGACTTGAGCTGAGACGCCCAGCTGGAAGTCGAGGCAGGACCATGCCAAGGTGGGCACACAACACACAGGAGTAAGTCAGAGTAGCCAGGACCCGAGTTCATCAAAGAGGACACAGGGACAGGCTCAAGAGACAGTGTGCAATGCAGCTAGCTGTATGCCATCCAGATCACGAATTTAGTAACATCAGAGAGGACTGTTCTCTGAGGGACTTGATCTGGGTCATCATGGCAGGAGCTGGGATGAAAGAACTGGACCTTTGAGGAGCTGGTGTTACGCAGTGGCGGCGTGTGTGTGTGTGTGTGTGTGTGTGTGTGTGTGTGTGTGTGTGTGTGTTGGGGGTGGTGTGGTTCAGCAGTGGAGTACTTGCCTGTTGTGAGCCTCCACGTTCAACATCCCCAGTACTGCAAAGGAAAAACAGTGACGAGTCACTCTGCACATGCCCTGTGGAGAGATGGGGACATGTGCAGACACAGGGTGGTGCCTGTGGGGCACATTTTATTCTGGACTTGACTTGTTCTGTCCTTGATCCCAAGGATGTCATTTTTCTTGACCGTGATTTACTGCTCTACCCCCACACCATTCGGACGTACTCGATCGGACATCAAGAGTAAGCTTGGCCAATGCTTTCAAAGCGTTAAGTGTGCAAGAGCCATTGGAAGGGCTCACTGAAGCGATGTATTTAACTCTCAGCACAGCCTCATGAGACAGGTACCATTTACAAATGAAGATGTGAGCTCAGAGAGGTGGCAGACTGGCCCGGCGCCACACAGCTAGGCTTAGGGTTCTGCTGTTCCCCAGCGCAGGAGAATTTGTGGGAGAAAAGCCGGCTCAGGTAAGCTGGGCTGCAGCTACTTGGTCGGCACTTGGGGAAGCCCGAGGACACAGACCGGTGCTGGGCCAACGCGGGCCACCAGGGGGCAGCAGGGACCAGGGCACCGCCCTTCCCTTCGCCCTTCCACCTTGGGCCTTCTGGATACAGTAGCCGCTGGCTGTTACTTGCTCCTGCCCCCATTTCTCCCGCGTTTCACCCCGGAGTGGTAACACACGCTGCCTTCGGTCCCACAAACACTGACGTCGCTTGAGCCCGTGTGTGACGTCACGGCAAGTCCGAGACGTCACGGGCACTTCAAACTCACAGAGCGCGGTAAGCCCGTGGTAGGGCAGAAACTTGCCATGACTTGGGGCGGTTTGGTTTTTTTTTCTTCGGTTTTTATTTAATCATCTTCGTGGGAAAACCATGTCAGAAAGGTTGAAGAGGACGCGCGTGCTCCGCGGCCGCCCACGAGGCTGGAACCATAATGAGCCCAAAGCAGCGTTTTCTTCCACCAAGTTAAAGCAGACGCGTTCATCGCGGCTCCCAAAGCATCCAGCGGGGGCTGCTGGGAAAATCCCAGCCTGCAGTAGGGGGCTGGCTGACGGCGCCCACCGCTTGCAGCCTCATCCACTCCCATATGATACCAACCCTCGGGTCTTTTCTTCTTCCACCTTTCTAGCTAGTTCCCTCTAGGTGGAGGCCATTGACAAAAACATATGGAAACAAAACTCAGAGGCTGATAAACAACTGTGTTCATTTTAAGTGACAATTTCAGCTCCTCCGTCTAACCAGTCACATTTCAAGGCACCCGACTAAGCAACGGGAAGCATTTCCTGTGTGGTTTGAATGTGGTGTGTCCCCCTTGGGAAACTTGGCTGGAGTTGAATCCCTTTGGAGAGGGATTAAAAGGAGGAAATTACTCACTGTGGTATTTAGAGGAGCCTTTGGTAGGAGATCAGGGTTAGGTAAACTCATTAGAGTAGGCTCTAACTGAATCATAGTGACTGTACACAGAAACCAGACACATGCTCACACCAAACACATATACAAGCGCGCACACACCACACACACACACACACACACACACACACACACACCACACACACACACACACACACACACACACACACACACACACACACACACACACACACACACACTTCTGTGTTCTCCCATGGGATGCCCTGAATCACCTGAGGCCTCCATCATCAAAAAGGCCATCTCTTGACTTCAGAACTGTGAACTGAAATAAACCTCTTTTCTTTAATACTCACTTGGTGTGTGGTATTGGTCGACATCACAGAAAACAGCCTCAGTTTCCATCTCAGCACACAGCTCTGTGGGGTGGAGCCGCTGTACACAGTCACTTGTTTACAAGGTCCCTTCTTCAGATGGAACTTTGAGCCGGTGTCCTGTTAGAATGGATAGAAAACGTCCTCCCGCAGGCTCTGTGTTTTAACACTTGGTCCCCAGCTGGTGGCGCTGTTTTGGGAGGTGGTGGAGCCGTGTGGATACCCGACCTTTCTAGCAGAAAACCAGCCACCAGTGGGCCTGGAAGGTGATAGCCACCTCCAGGTCCCGTCACTGAGGTGTGTACGAGCCCCACTGCAAGCTTGTTATTTTGCAGACAGAGCTGCTGTGACCACCATGCCCCCCCCCCCCCCTTGAACAGGGTTAACCGTGAGCCCAAATAGGCCTCCCCTTCTGTAGGCTGCCTCTCTGGAGCTTGTCAGTTGAGAAATGTAACTAGCACAAACATTTCTGTGTGTCCTGACTCTCTTCCTGGAAATATGAAGTAAAATTCTGATTTGTGCTCACGATCTGAGGAAAATATAACAAGTGCCCATCAGGGAGAAGTTGCCTGATCAATGGTTGAAGAATAGTATGAAGAACCAGGACTAGTGACAAAGGGTAGGCCTTAGCTACTTGAGTATGGGAGCCAGGAGGGCACAGGCTAGCCTGCTCTATGGTAAATGACTGTAGGCAGGGGGACCTCCATGAGGCCAGGAAATGGCAGGGCGGAGAACCCAGGTGCCTAAAGCATTCACCGTCCACTCTTAGCACCCAAGAGATGGGAAGAGGGCGCTAATGGAGCCAGCACTGCCACATAGGTCTTAGCAGCTTCCTGGGTTTGCAAATGAGGAGAGGTGCTGCAGGTAGTATAAGAGGAGGTGGCAGAGGGCCAGTGGGCTACCCTGGGCTAACCCAGAGACCAGAGCTTGAAGGTCAAGTGCCAGACCATGAGGCTGCTTTGAGACAGGGTCTCACTACAAAGCCTGGGCCAGCCTCAAACTCTCCAGCTCCCGGCTACTGGGATCAAAGACATGCACCGTCATGTCCAGCTGAAGGGAGTTTTTAAGAGGTACTTCACAGAGGAAGTTCCAAGGGTGGGCCGCTAACAATTTCCTGGGACAGTCAGCTTATTCCCGTGGGAGTCATTTCCCTCCGGGATGCAAATATGAGCAATGGGGATTTTAACCTCAGACTCCTGCTTCTGCCAGGAGGGAGGGAACCCCACAGGAGGTATACCTTGGGAGGCTCCATTTCCCTCCGGCCTGGGGGTGTGGTAAGATTATTCTGGGGAGCTGAGTAGTAGTGCACACCTAGTAACCCCAGCACTCGGGAGGGATGCGAGTTGGAGGCTAGTCTGAGTCAGCGTGAGACCTTATCTTTTTTTTTTTTTTTTTTTTTTTTTTTGGTTTTTCGAGACAGGGTTTCTCTGTGTAGCTTTGCGCCTTTCCTGGAACTCACTTGGTAGCCCAGGCTGGCCTCGAACTCACAGAGATCCACCTGGCTCTGCCTCCCGAGTGCTGGGATTAAAGGCGTGCGCCACCACCGCCCGGCTGAGACCTTATCTTTAACAACATTGTGCTGAGATGTGGAAGACTGAGCTTGGCTTCTCCTGGACCACCCCTTGGCAGGCAGAACTAGGTGCACTCTGTATCCAGTTGCACACTGGTCCCCACCATGCCAGGACCCTAATCTCGGATGCTGTGACCTCACCAGATCCTTGTGCCTCAAACTTCGGACATAGGCCACCTGCTGCCCAACGTGTGCTGAGTTCTTCCTGGCTTTTTGCAGACCACGGGCTCATCTCAGACGTGGCCTTCTCTAAGCCTTCTTCAGTGACCTGTCTGTCTTTCCTATCTCCACTGACAGGCCAGGTTCCCACCCCACCACTCCTCTGCCTAACCTGGGGGACGGACGGATGGACACCGATGCCAGTGCTGTGCCACTTTCAGTGACACACAGCAGCCAGGGTCACGTCCTCTGTGCTAAGAAGCATCCAACATATTCCACACTCTGTCTGCCTAAAGGTGAGAAACAGAGGAGGACCCCAGCCCCTGGAAACAGCCCCCACTAAAGACAGTGGGAGCTGGAGAAAGGTGCCTGGCTCTCCCACCCCCACCCCCAGCAGGCACACCCGGGCACAAGCTGTGGCAGCCGGGGCTGGAGGGTGAGGGTGAGGGATGGAGCAACTGCAGCCCTGCCCCATTCCTAAGTCACCCCCTTAAACCAGCTGCTGGAACCCTGTCTCATGCTCCCTCAGACTGCACATTTCAGCTGCTTTGCCTAGGCTGCCAGGAGGCCTTGGCGAGCTGCTGTAAAACTGCTGTGGGCCCAGAGAAAGAGTGTGTGTGTGTGTGTGTGTGTGTGTGTGTGTGTGTGTGCGCGTGCGCGCGCATGGTGTGTATAATAAAAGAGAACTGACAAGCTAGAGTCTTTATTGATGTAAAGCTCCACGTGGCCTGGCCTGCCCTCCTCGCAAATACATTAGCAGTCGCAAAGGTAGACACACAGACGCTGCTCAGCCTGGCCCCATGTTTCCAGAACGCAGTCAGACTGCAGCCCGTCGCCTGCTACCCCCGCCACCCGGCCACCCAACCACAAACAGCCTCCTTTCCCTTGTGGTCTCGCCTTGACTGCCAGCAGTGGTGTCCACTGGGACCCACCACGGGGCAGTTGCATCTGTTTGGGGGGATCTCCACTTCCACATTCCAGGAGCCCTGGCTGCAGGTCACGTGTGGGCAACCGGCAGTGACTGTGGCTACTTGAGAAACATCTGGTAGCCCTGTTGCTCTGAGTCAGCTGGGGCGGCGGATTCTGCCTCCAGCCTCAACCCGCAGTAGCTGTCCAGTGAATGGCCACCTTGGGGCCCATTCTTACTGGCCTCCCTGAACCAACAATTTCCACCCAATTTTAGGGCCTCCCAAGTCACCGCCAGGCAGCTGTGTCTAGGCTCCGCTTCCAGCTCAAGGAGAGTGAAGCAGCTATGCCAGGGCCGCTGTGAGCCCTGGGCAACAGATCTCTAGGGTAGGGGGAAAAATGGGCCTGAGCAGGTAGGGCAGCAACAGCTGGGAGAGCAGAGGGTTTAGGACCCTCAACACTGTTGTGAGACATAGCACACCGAGCCCTTGTGAGTCCCTTGTGAGAGGAGAGCCCCCGGCCAGTGGTGGGGAGGCAGCCAGGCTCCGAGCCCCAGGGTCAGGCTAAGTTCACATCTTCAATTCACCATTCTCTGGATTCCTGGGAAGCCTGCCAGCTAGCTGGGCTGTCTCCCGGAAGGCACATCCCTGGCTTGGATGAACCCTGGCCTCCGCGCAGACCTCAGCGACGCCATCACCCTCGCTCACCTAAGAAACGGCCATGCCCAGGGTGCCGGCAGACACCTCGGCGGTCTGGCTGGAAAAAGGAGCGTGACCAGGGGTCTTGCCCTCCACTGACAAGTTTGAAGGTGTCCTGGGTGCTGGGGTGAGGCTGGCGTCTGGTGGCATCTCCCCAGGACAGGGTTCTAAAGTCCCTGAGAGGCTCCCTGGGGATGGTGACCTGTCCCCGCAACAGCAGCCACAGCAGGGGCTAGCAACCACGTGGATCTGGCCACCTTCCTCCTGGCTGTGGTGCTGCTTGAGGTGGCCACAGAGGTGGCAGGTGAGGGACGAGTAGACAATGCCAAGGCCCAAGTCATCCCCGAAGGGCTTGGGCACTTGATCCGCAGGAGGAGGGGCCTTCAGCCTGTCACCTCCTTTGAGTCCCAGTTCCAGGCCAAGGCATTCTGGGGTGCTGCTGGGTGGGACTGAGTTCAGAGGGTTGGATGGCAACTCCATGTCCAGTCCGAAGGTGAATAAGGGCACGGAGTGAGGGGACTGGTTGGGAACAGGGTTCTGGAACGGCTTGTAGCCTCCGTGGCCACTGTCAGCCCTGGGTCCTGCTGCGTCTGCACAGACCTCACTGCTGCCGAGCAGGCTAGAGAAAGCCTTGTAACCGGCAGTGCCGCTGGGCCCGAAGCAAGGTGCCCGGGAGTCCTGGGCGGCACCCTGTTTCACCGCCTGCGCAAACTCCCGGTAGCCACTAGTAGGGGCTGGGGCAGGGCTAGCTGCCCCATGCTGCAGGACACTCAGGTGAAGGATCTGCTCCCAGCTGTCCCCTTGGTGCACAGGTGGGCTGGAAGAAGGGGGGTCAGCTGGGCGTGGAGGGTCCCCTTCTTCCAGGCGGCCAGCCTGCTGCTGTTCGGAGGCCAGCTCTCCAGGATGTGGGGGCTGGCTACAGAAGTCACTAAAACTACGGTAGGCAGGATTGTCTGTGATGACAAGTGGCACCTGTGTGCAGGCCGGGTCAGCTGCACTGTGGGCTGGGCTGCCCGAAGGAGGGCCCGGGTGTGAAGACTGCCCCGTGGCCTGGCATGTGGCCTCCTTGGACCCCATGGGGAAGCGGTCGCAGGCCACAGAAGCTTGCTCACTTTCTGAAGGCAGAGGGGAGCATGACTGCCCCAGGCTGGACTGGCCCATGACCCCATCCTCAGCCTCCAGCAAGTCTGAAAACAGGTTCTCAGTGAGCCGGGCCATGATGTCTGCCTGACCCTCCTGGAATCCACCTGCACTGTTCTCAGGTAACACGCTCACGTCCCCCTTGACCATCTCCTCTTCTTCCTCCTCGGTCTCTACCGGGGCCTCAAACAGCCCCATACAGCGTATCACACTGACATTGACATTCTCTGGCCAGAGGACGGTCCTGCTGACCTCCACAGGACGCCAGGCTGCCTTCTCAGGACTCTGGAGAGGCCCAGTTTTGGCAGCCTTCAGGGACTCTGCCTCCTTCTTCAGGCCATGCTCCAGCAAGCAGGGCAGCAGCTTGGCCAGACAAGTCTTCCAGCGTCTGCAGAAATAAAACTTAGGGTTCAGTTTCGCCACACTCGAAAAACTCCTACTCATGGAATAAAACCTGCATGGGATCACCCTGTATTGATATTGGGGTGTTATAGACACGACTTCTGACTTTATAATCAATACCCAGTCTGTTTTCACTGCAGCCACCCACAATTACCTCCTGCCACCCTTAGAAAGAAGGTCGCTGTGTGGATGGCAGAGAGGGAGAATTGACCCCGCTATCAGCCAGGTAACTATCACACTTCCCAAATCCACAAAAGCTACAACCCAAGTTCAAGTTCAGATACGTACGGGCACTTGGTTGACTCGCGACTTCGGGTCTGCTTTTCCCACAGGGGCACCTAAAACAGAGAGTCAATGAGAGAGGAGGGTGCTGCCTGCCAGTCCAACCCAGCTACAGAAGGTCCGATATCTTCACGGACAGCCAACTGTCCCTGGACAGCTGAGGTCCACACAGACCCCACAGAGCTCTGGGAGCTTTAACCCCCCCTCCCCCCAAATGAATGAAAGTGCACTGGGGATGGCAAATGGTTTCAGACACTCTGGCTCCCCTGTCCCATCCTTGACTCTGACCTGGCCATAGTACTCGCTGTGACCAGCACAACATGGCAGAAATAATATTGGGCCCACATGGCCAAGGGTGTGGGCTTCACTACTGTCCACTGTTGGTGTCTTAGCACTCAAGCACTACCCTCCTTGGCTCTGGAGTCCCCGTGGTTTGCTCCTTGCCCCCACCCTACCCGTGGCTGGGAGTCCCACCACGGAACACTCGCATCCTCCTACCTGTGAGTCCTGAATGATGATGGCCACCAGGGGACTGCATGCTGGGGTGGGAATCTGGTCCCACCACGCCTTCTTAATCCTGAGGGTGGAAAGGAAGTGGGTCGGTCTCTGAATGAACAGTGGCCAAGGTGCTCTTGCAAGCATCCTGGCAAGCACTCCTCCCAGGGCACGGAGGCCACACAGACTCCATTTTGGATACGGAACGACAATCTTGGTCCTAACCTGCTGAGGATGGTTTCTTCTATCACCGTGGCCATTCTAACTGGGGAGAGGGGCCCAGGGCGAGTGTGGTGCTGGCAGAGCTGCTCTCAAGGCTCACACTATGGCAGTCTCTGTACCAGCAAAGACCCAGGCTACACAGCAAGGATCCCGCTCCCCCAACAGTCGCTTCTTGGGAGCAGCAGGAGCATTTGCCATGCTGGCGTTAACAAGCCCGAGAGGCCAGGAGCCATGGAGAAGCAGGCTCTCCCTCCCTTCCTGGACTGCCTGGCTCCAGTGGCTCTCTACCATCTTCCCACAGTATTTGCTGAGCACCTACGATGCATCCATCCCCGTGCCAGGCCAGGCCCACGGGGATCAAGGTAGACAAAGAGCCAGGCAAAGCCCCTGTTTGAAGAGAAACAAGAAGCCTACGCAGACACGGTCACGTGGTGCTTGTTCACCACGAGCAAAGACCACAGCCAGGCATGGTGACTGGGTATCGTCCCAGCCACTCAAGAGGAGTCTGGGCAGGAAGAGTCAAGAGTTCAAGGCCCTCTTGGGCTGAAGTGAGTTCGAGGCCAGCCTGGACAACTTCTCAAGACCTTGTCTTGAGGCAAAAATTAAGCAGAAGGCCAGGGTGGAGATCAGGAATAGAGTGGGATGTGTGAGGCCCTGGGTTGCAAAACATTTAAAAAATAAAAACATAACAGTGTAGAGGTGTAGAGAGGAAAGTGGGGGAGAGAAGCCGGCCTGGGAGTGTCAGGAATAGCCCAGGAAAAGTCAAGGGACAGAACTTTCAGGGTGGGGACATGGCCAAGAACATGTCATGTGCCTCTGAGAGCTGCAGGCCACTGCATGCAGTGCAGTCAACTATTATTTTACGGTGTGTTCCTTTTGTTTCTGCTGTATTTGTTTAACTCTGTGAAGCTGTGTTACTGTGCCTGTCTAAAACACCTGATGGTCTAATAAAGAACTGGCCAATAGCAAGGCAGGAGAAAGGATAGGCGGGGCTGGGAGGCAGAGAGAATATATAGAGGAAGAAATCTGGAAAAGGAGGGCCAGAGAAGGAGGAGGACTCCAGGGGCCAGCCACCCAGCTACATAGCAAGCCATGGAGTAAGAAACAAAGGTATACAGGAATAGAAAAGGAAAAGCCCAGAGGCAAAATTAGTCGGGATAATTTAAGGAAAGCTGGCAAGACACTAAGTCAAGCTAAGGTCGGGCATTCATAATTAAGTATAAGCCTCTATGTGTGATTTATTTGGGTGGCAGCCCCCCCCCAAAAGAGCAAAAGCCTCCAACAATAGTGCAGGGTCATGGGGTGGGAGGAAGGGAAGGGCAAAAAGGTAGAGAGGAACTGAGGCTCAGAGCAGCAGCGCCTAGTTCAGGGTGACTTGGGCATGAAAGGCAAGTCACAGAGAGGACCTGGCATCCCCCGAAGACTCAGCCAAGTGTGGGCAGCTCCCTGGTACCAATCCTCAGTTACTTCTAATCTCATTTCACGAAGAACATGGCCCTAGGCCTAAGATTCCAAGGCAGAACTCACCAGAAATAGATCTTGCCCATCTCCCAGCTCTGCCCAGGCTCCCCTGGAGGTTTTGGTCTCAAAGTCACTCTGAGCCTACAGAAGAGCTCAGGTTCTGGGCAGCTCGCCAGCTACCGACCAGCAAGCACTATCACTAGGCCTCACTCACATCCTACTACATTCACACCGTCTGCTCAAATTCCCCTGCTCCCACCCCAGGCCCAGTGCCGGGACCGTACCGTGAGTACCGAGAGGGGCCAGAGACAGCTCCATTTCCTTTATGTCAAAGAAAGATTCCCTCCCCAGCCCCAGCCAGTTCCTTCCCTCCAGAGCACCCACCATCACTACCCCTCCCTCCCCCGGCTCTCTCCACCAGAGCACAATCACTGTGAAAAACCACCCAGCCATTGGCTGACCTGCCCTGAGAGGCAGGCTTTGGACCGGGGACCCTGCCATCCTCATGTCTGGCAGCCCAGTGGCCATTGTGTGACAGTGTATTATGGCAGCCAGGACAGATAAGCAGGGTACCCACACCTGGCACACCAGAAGGGCCAGCTTGAGGCGCCAGCCAAAGCAGAAACTCACTTGATGATGCTGAAGTAGCACAACAGGCAGAAGAACAGGATGCAGGCGCAGGAGATGCCGACCCCCAGTGGGAGGCGCTGCTCCAGGGGCAGGGGGAAGTCTGCAAGGTGAAAGACAGCCATGAGCCGGAAGCCCGCCCTGGGCCGTGTGCAGTCTGCCTCCACTCACTTGGGGTTCCCCTGGGACCCTCGGTTACCTGGCTGCAGGCAGCCCTCCCACCTGTCCCCTCAACTCTCCCTCTTACACACCCACATCCTCACTGTCCCCCATCCAAGTCCAGATGACTACAGCCGGAAGCTGTTGCTCTTGTCTTCCCAAAGCTCAGAGGTCAAGCTCACTGACATGTGGGAGGGCCTCAGTTCAAAGCCTGTCTCTATCAAGTCCTCGATGAGCAGCCCGGGGGGTGGGCAAGTTGGTGATTCCCTTGGGGGTTCTTATCTGCTCAGTGGACTTAGAAACATCCTTTTCTCACAGGCTGTCAAAGGCCACGGGATTTAAAAGGTCACACATTCAGCGTGAGCACAGGTGTCTCTTGTTCACTGACTCTGAGAAGATGTCTCTGGCACCGTCTCCCACCATCTCCTCCACTCTGCCTTCCTTCCTTCCTGGCACCTGCCATCATCTGGCTCTCCCTGGTTTCTTTGCTTACATTTTTTTGTTTTTTCATCAGTTTTTAATCTTTTGTTTATGACGTGTGTGTTAGGGTCTGAGTGCAGGAGTGTGTGAGCCATGGCACACGTATGTCAGTCCTGGCCTTTCACATTGTTGGAGATGGGTTTGCTTTCACCGCCGTCTACACAGGCTCGCTGGCCACCAGCTCCCGAGGTCTGCTGTCTCCTAATTCCCATCAGGATTACACACACACACACACACACACACACACACACACACACACACACACACACACACACACACACGGTACTGCGCCAGGCTTGTACTGTCAGGCTCAGGTCCTCTCACTCGCGTGGCACAGAACCATCGTCTGGACCCCACGTTTCTGTTTGTGACGCACGTCAGCTCTGCTGCATTGCTGGAGCCCCAAGCTCCTTCAGTCACAGCGCGTCAGTGTTGGCTGGGAAAACGTGTGCCATCTATTGAACCCACTCTGTACAAGCTCTCCCGCCCCCTCAGCAGTACCACTGTGCCAGCCTCCTCACCTCCCCCAGCCCTGACTGTGCGGCCCCCCTGTGCTGGATACAAGGACTCGGGCTGACACTGTTTCACAATGGACTGAACAGTGACCACCATGGAACTGTGGGCCTATTTGCTTCCACGGCCCCTGACCACTATACCACATCCATGGGGGGGGGGTTGTACGGTTAGAGGCATTCCAGGACTGAAAACCCTGAGGGTCAGGAAGAGGGAATTCAGGACTAGAGAGCACACATGGTTATAGAGACCCTCACAGGCCAGGGCGCTGATACTCACGGTTGTACATGATGATGCTAGGACTCCATTCACTCCACGTGCCACTGAAGCTCTGGGCCAAGACCCTCACCCGCGCCCTGTAGTGCACCCCCGACTTCAGGGTCATGGTTGGGAGGAGCAGCCTAGGTTCCATGTAGGTCACGTTATGGATTATGAACTGTCAGTAGTAGAGAAGGGCGTATGAGCGGACAGCTGGCGGGGATGTGTGCTGGTTCCCAGCCTGGCTGCTGTCCTGAAGGACCCCTCCAAGCTGGGCATGTGACCATTCTCACATCGCTGCCACCACAGAATGAAATAGAGGGTGCCAGCCCTCCCCTGGCTCCTCCCAGGATTAGCCGTGATATCAACCATTATCCGGACCAATGGATTAAACTGAGTTTGAACACACTGTAAACTAAGGCTAAACCGTATGACCTTGAGTAAGTGACCTCCGCAGGGTCAGGCCTTGGTTTCTGAAGGTCATCCCACCGCTGGGAATGCTAGGAAGGAGAGGTAGGAGGACATGGATGGCAGGCAATGACCCCCACCTGCTTCTGAAGCAGGGACCTAGGCAGCCCCTGCAGACCCCTGCCTTTGTCTTCCTGATGACACCTTCTTGTGTAGGAAATGTTTCGGATTGTTTGTTTGTTGTTTGAAAGTTCTACGTAGCCCAGGCTAGTCTAGAACTCCCCACCCCCTCCTCAGTCTCCTGAGAGCTGTGGTTACAGGCACGTGCCACCACACCCAGCTCAACTCTAGTATTAGACATCAATGTGTGTTCGGCCAGGAGCTGTGATGCCACCCAGGCGCAGAAGACAGGTCATGAATGACACACAAAAGCGTGCAAAAGTGACCGGGAGTATGCCCAACCTGAAGTGACCACTCTGCCACCAATAACCTCGTGTGTCCCCTTCTGGGAAGCAGGTGTGGCTCAAAGCCCTTCACCAACAGAGTTCAGAGGGTAGGCATAGGTCCGTCCTCTTCCCGACACTACGGTCTGGATCCAGCATGTTTCCTGGGGTCCACGTGGTAGAGGCTTGGTCCCTAGAGTGGAGCTACTGCGAGATGGTGGCGTCTAGTGTGAGGAAGGTGGGTCACGGGGCATGTTCTTAGGACACATTAGGACAGTGGGTGCAGGCTTGTGTGCGCCTCTGCCTCCTGGCCACCGTGAGGGGCGTGGCTTTGCTCCACCTTGGCCACAGTGCTTGCTTCGACCCTAGCCCGGAGTGATGGGACCACGTGACCACAGACTGATCTCTAGGAAATCGTGCACTCAAATAAACCTTGCCTCGTAAAGCTGATTATCTCAGTACTTTATCTTAGTGATAGAAAACGGGCCAACGCAGCTGCACACTGAAAATGGAGGACCAGGAAGGGGAAAGACGAGCCTGGGGCAGAGCCTGGCAAGGCGTGAGCTCTCTCGTTCACTGTCCTACCCCACAGCACCTCCCAAGCTCCCTACTCCAAAGATGGAGCCTTCCTTCCCAGCCCCGTCCCTAGGCAACAGCAGGGACCCATGGCACCCACTTACTTCCTCGGGGTTGTCCACTCTGGAGATGTTGACCATGTAGATGAGCTCCTTGTACAAGGTGTTCTTCGATGGGTACGGGTTGCTCCATGTCAGCAGCCATGCATTGGAGACATTGGTGTGGACTGTGAGGTTGTCTGGAGCCAGGGGCTTCACTGGGGAGAGAGGGTGCCTGCGTGAGGGACTTGAGCCCCGAGGTCTATTTTGCTTTAACGTTCCGACTAACAACTTCATCTCGTCTTCTTTCCGAGGGGAGGCTGGCCTCCAACGCCTGACCCTCCTTCCTGACTCCTGAGTGCTGAGATTACGGGAGCTAGTTTCGTCACTTCTTACGTCGCCACATCCGTGAAACCACAGCTGTCGCGTGTATGTTCAAGTCAATGCAAAAATGACCTTAAACTCATTCATGGGTCAATTCTAATAACTTGTGGGCCCCCAGTGGTCTGAGCAGCAGTTCTAACCACAGACAGAAAACCCTGGGATCTTGGGGAGATGTGCTCTTCAATTCTGCCCCTGGTACTGAGACGCTGTGTGACCTAAGGCGGGCTGCCTGCCTGCTCTGTTCTACAAGAAGAGGGCACTCAATCTCTTTTGCAAGTTGAGGTTCCCATAAGTCATGTCACCCAGGTCACCCAGCAGCAAATTCTTGCTTTGGATTCCTGTTTCAACTACACCTGCGTGGAGATGTACGGCTCAGCGGCAGAGCGTTTGCCTAGCACCTGTGAAGTCCTGGGTTCCGTCCTCGGTGATACAAATAAAACTACGTGGGAACAAGCTCATGCTAAGGATTGCTGCAGACCTTCCACAGTCAAGGCTGTATGATGAACCAGCAGCTGACCTCCTGCCAGTGTGCACCCCACCCCCCTGCACATGGCACCCAGCCAGCCAGGCCTTACTTACCATTGCTGCTGGGCCTGAAGGAGCCATACCACAGCAATCGCCCCTTAGTCCTTAGGACCATCTTGTAGATGTCTGTCTGGACTGGTTCATCTGTGGACATGTGGCACACACACGTGGTGCTGGCGCTGTTCTCTGGGATGCATGTGTGGTTTCTGCAGACACAGGCTGAATTAGGGAACTTCCCATGCTCACCAGCTTCCCATCCACCTGACAGGAAGACCTAAGCAGCCAGGACCGGGCTGGCACCTGACTTGGGGTTAGCATCTTGCTGGCCATAGCCCTGTCCCACCTCATTCTGGACACTCCCATGTTGCTCTGGCTATAGACCTCAGTCCCAGGCCTTAGCTTGAGAGCATTAAGAAATTCGAGGTGTCCCAGCATCCCTCGGTTTACAGTGGACTGTGCTAAGCCCCAGCACACCTCCCACAGCCTCCTGTCCTGTACACACCAGCATAATTCTGCCAACAGGCCACCTACATCTCATGGGCCAGGGGCCAAAACTCATTTTCTGTAAAAGGCCAGACAGGAAAGTGAAGGCTTTTGAAGACAATATAGTTGCTGTCAACACAACAAATTGCTGATTCAGCCCCAAAGCAGCCACAGACAAGATGCACATTAATGAAGTGTTGCATGCTAATAAAACTTTATTCATAAAAACAGCAGTCTGCCTGCTCTGGTAGCATACGCCTTTAATTCCAGCATAGGCAGAGGTAGGCAGCTCTCGGTGAGTGAGTCTGAGCCCAGGATGGTCTACATAGTGAGTTCCAGGAGAGCCAGGGCTACACTGAGAGATCCTGTCTCAAAAATCAAACAAACAAAACCAAAAAGATAAGTAGTGGCCAACTGACCTGAGGTCCATAGTTTGCCAGTGTCTGGTCTGAGCCAGTGGACAAAAGCACAGCTCCCTTGTCTTAAGGCAACAGGAGGGTGGAGGCTCACCCCGTAGGCATTAGGGCTGTGTCTGTGTCTTTGGAGTACTAGGTCTGTGGACTTAGTTTTGTCCTAGGCACAATGTTCACAGGGCACCTGGGTGCTAGGGAATGGTCCAGAACAAGCCTGGACACCATGCTTGTACACCCTGCCATCTACCCTCTCGACAAACTCCACCAAGTCCTGCCCCAGGGCTAAGCATGCTCAGGGATCACCAGACTTCCATGGTTCTCTCTGCCTAACATGTGGAACCCCGGGGATTCAGCGCAAGCCATTAGGCACGTGCCTTTTCAGCTGAGCCATCCTGCCAACCTCATTTGTGATTTTTTTTGGAGACAGGCTCTAGCTCTAGCCCTTGCTAACATTCAGGTGCAAAAGAAGTGCTGGTCTAGTTGAATATTCCAGCCACATGGTCCAGTGACCGTGGGTCCAGAGTCCCTCAGTGTCCTGTACCCTGTGGGTGGGGGTAGGGTGGGGGTGGGGTGCGGGCAACTGAGCTCAGGGTCATCCCTCAGAAAGCACTCCACCCCTGAGCTACATCCTCAGCCCTTTGCCGTGTTTAATCTTGCGGCAGGCTCTCACTAAGTTGCCCAAGTGGGCCTTGAACTTGTGACCCTCCTACCTCAGCTTCCCAAGTTGCTCGGCTATAGGTCTGCACCACCAAGCTCCAAGCTCGGCTACATTGTAGTATCACACAGGATCCCTCATCCCAGACTCGGCTCCACCTCGGACACCACCCCGTAAGTTGCCACAAGCCACACAGCACAACACATCCTGGCGCCTGCCTAGAGCAGCAAAGGCCTGGGCAGACCTCTGGGCACCGTCTCCATGCTCTCCTTACTCAGAGAACTCGAAGTCCAGCCAGTACAACAGGTGGAGCTGAGAGCTGCAGTCGACAGCGCCTTCCAGCGGCCACTCACAGGTGGAATTGCGGATGTAGTCCGAGAAGCACGTGGGCTCACCCAGGAGCTTAATGCCCCCTGCAAAGACAAGATGGCCTGAGTGGTGGAATCATGGCAAGGGCCTTCCACCACCAAGGTAAGAGGGAGGCCAGTGCAAACAGGACCAAGAACTCATGCCTGCGTGCATGCTTCACACACACACACAACACACACACACACACACACACACACACACACACACACACACACACACACACACACATGCCACTCCACCTCAGAAGCACCCACAGAGGAAGAGGTGGTGTCCTGTAGAGCTGCCACCCACTCCCCACATCTCCTTCCCTTACCCCTTATCCACTGAGGCAAGAGGATGACCCTGCTCTGTACCGCTCAGGCTCTTGTCCGTTGGTGTCTAAGATGCTTAGTCAACAGAAGAGACTGAAGGAGGGCAGGAGGAGGGGACAGGCGCTTATCTGTCAGCTCCCTGCCAATAATTCAGAGACCAGGGGGCTGCGGTACAGCCAGCGATTGTGGGGGGTTTGCTAACTATGGGGTACTCTGACTAGTATCTGGGAGCCTCAGGAGCTTTCTGACCCAGGCCCTGCATGGCCACGTTCCAGACAGTCACAATGTACATGCCAGTAGGTGTGGCCTGCCATGGAGCAAGTGCCCACACAGCAAACAAAACTCTGACCTTCTGACCCCACGCCTCCACTCACAGCTGCTCTGGCCTTGCCCATCACACAGAACAGTCTGCTCTTGTCTGGGCTTGGGGCAGAATTTGTGAGTCCATTTGATTTTTTTTTTTTTTCTTACAGTGTCTCTATAGTTACCTCAGGCTGGCCTAAGCCTTATTATGTAGCCCAAGCTGGCCTCAAACTCAAAATCCTCCTGCCTCAGTCTCCCAAGTGCTGAGCTGACAGGTGTAAGCCACACCTGGCCACAGGGATGAAAAACCTTGAAGTCAGTTCCCATGTGTCCTCACAGCGACCTTCTAGGTTGATCCAGAATCCTCTTTTCTTCCCAGACCTCCCTCCACCCTGGTCTTCACTGGACTGCCAAGTCCTCAGTTCAGGTCCTCCCAGCTCCTCTGACTCAGTGGCCCTGTAACATGCGTGTGCCATCCTCCACACACATGCCAGGTAGGCTCTGCTGGGGGCCTCACCAGAGACACACCTGCAGGCACCGGCATGCCGTCCCCTGCCTTCCTTCAAGTTGGACCCACTGTCCCTTGAGAGAACATCCTTGAGCACCCTGCTTTAAACTGCATTTCTCCTCTCCACCCCGGCCCTCAGGCCTCCTGACTCAGCTCTGAGTTTTCTCACCATCTTTTGATGACCTCTGCCATATAACTCCAAGTATTTCCTACACATCTCCAGGAGAACCTCAGTTTTCAATGTGAATTAGTGTCAATGCAGATAACTAGTCAGGACATTTGTCATTAGCTGTCCCCTCCCGCGACCACATAATCTCCACAAGGGCTTTGTTGTGTTCGTTAATGAACCTCAGGACCTTGACATGTCATTAATGATTGATGAATAAATGAGAGGTGACGACTTACCAGAGCCAGCCACCCACAGCAAAATCAGACAGCTCACAGAGGACAGGAACTTGGGGCAAAGCCACCCCATTGGGGATGAAAAGATGCCTGCAGGAGAAAAGAGTGGGTGAGTGCTGATCTGGGCTCAGTGGGGCTCATGTCACTTGTGGCATGGCCTCTCTCCCCCATGTCCTCTCCACACGGAGCCAGAGACCACACCACTGTTCAACTATCCCAGAAGCGCGGTGGCATACATTCACGACTTTCTCAAGTTCAAACCCTGGCTCCCTCCCAAACCAGCCGTGAACGCGAGCAAGCTGCACACAGTGCCTGAGCATCCCTCCGTGATAAGTACCCATCTATGGACAGTCCCAAGGAACAGATAAAACCAGCAGGGCCCACACTGCAGCTGGAACAGCCTGGAAGTGCTTCAACTGGCTCAGTGATAAAGGCAACCCAGGCTGGGGTGGGGGTGGTCCCAGGGAGGGAAATGACATGAAGACCCCAGATCCAGGAGTGCTCAGGGGCTGGGGCAGCTTAGTGCTTGCCTGGCCACATGGCAGGCCCTGGGTCCACGCTGGCGGTGGAGGGAGAAGCTCAAAGCAGAAGGAAAGAAAGGAAACCGGGGTGGGGTGGGAGTGGGGGTGGATGGGAGGACGAAGAGGAGGGGGGGGGGAGGAAAGTGCTGCGAGGGGGAAGCTGTGTGCCTGTGCCATTCTCCTCCGCGCAGCAGTGGTTGGTCCCCAGGGTCCCCTCCTGCTTGCGTCTCTATCTCAGGGTCATATCTAAGTTTGCAGCCCCAGGCCCACTTTGCCCCTGAGCAGCTGTGACCCCCGCAGCAGGGTTCTTCAGCTTCTGGGTTCTGCCTCCTTCTGCTGCACAGACCTGGCAGGCTGGGCCTGGCAGAGTCACACACAGGAAGCAAGACACAAGGTGGACACCCAGTCAGTCACACATGCATCCAGTTCTAGCCACCGAAGAAAGGCTGGCGCCATCCACCACCCTGCCGGACACTGTCCCGGTGGTGCGGTGAGCTCTGGAAGGCAGAGATGTGTCCGCACTGCCACCGAGTGTGAATTCCTAATGTCACTGTGCTCCATGAGCTTGCACCTGCAGCACTCAGGGTGTGACACGGCCTGCTGTGTCACCACGGCAGCTACTACGCCCCTAGGCCCTGGATTTCTTCAGCTCCATCGCAACCCTAGGGGCTGCCCTCTCACACCAGTCCATCGTAACCTGCCGTGACATGGGACTCTGCAGTTCCACACCGAGGGACCTGGAGCTCCAGAGAGAGACGGACAACTTTAGGACGGTGAACGACAGACGAGCTTAAGGGAGTGCTCCAAGGATGAGGGGACAGGGCAAGACACAGGAAACCCAGCCTGGAGAGGACGAGATGCCAGCATCTGGCAGGCTGAAGCAGGAGGATCTTGACTTCAAGTCCAACCTGGGCTACACAGCCCGAGAACCCTCAAGGAGGCAGATCCAAACCCAGAAGCCAGGTCCATCTGCGTCTGAGCTCCAAGGATGTTCCTCCGGTTGTAGGACTACAGCTTGAACCCAACAATGAAATAAATTCAGCCAAGAAAACTGACCCTCACGCTTGTCGACTTCAAATGGGAACAGCCTGTGTGAGGGGCTGATGCCTGGCTTCGCTGTGGAAAGGCCAAGGGCTTCACAGCTGGCCAATGGCGCAGCAGCTGCTTAGGAACAATGGTCTTCATGGCTCCTATTAACAGAGACTGAGACACAGGACAAGGGTGGTGACCCAAGTGAGCCTGTGCATCTCTTGGAGAGGAACACTATGATGACCTGATGTCCCTGAGGACCTGGAAAGCTCTGCCAGCTGCAGCCTCAGCATTCACTTAAGCAGCTATTTGCTCCAGACTTTTCTTCTACCTCTCCCCAATTCCCACTCAAAACAGCCTTATCAAGGAGGTACTATCAATTCCCTCCTTTTCCGATGAAGGAACAGGGAGGTTGAGTGACTTGCCTGAGATTGCACAGCCAGAGAAGCCCTAGGATTTGAATTTGCCTCTCATGGTGGAGGCCCTGCTATTAGCCACTTTCTAGAAGCCCAAGTCCTTCTTCGAGGGGTCACTAAAGAGAGTGCAAGCCAAACCCTCTTTAGGCAAGGTACATACACTTAACATTTCATTCCACTTTAGGGGCTCCTGGAGCCACAAGTGTGGACTCAGTAGCAAAGGCGGCCCCTTTAGGTGTGACATCCATCAAGGGTCTTTGATAGGTGGGGTTTTGAAAGCTCATTCTGGAACTGCGAGATGTCTGGAGCCATTGGCTGTTGGTGTGGATGGGGCCAGAGTCATTCCTAAATGAGGAACAAGGCCAGGGACTGCTATTCCCCTCAACAGCCCAGACCTGCCCGGCTCCACGTGGGCCACAGGCCACAGGCGCCTCAGAGCAGCCTGCCTGAGAGCCAAGTCCAGGCGCCTGAGGCAGGAGAGTGACAGGAGACTCATACACACCACTGTAGAAATCCATGTTAGGAATGGGTCCTCAGGCCATGAGGGTTGGAAGGGGGTCCAAGACGGCGGGTGAAGGAGATACACGTGGACCCCTGTGCTGAGCGAGGGCCTGGGTCTCCACTGTGGCCCACAGGCTTGTGTGATAGCCACACAAGCCTCAACATGAGCAAGCGCCTAAGGCGATGGGGACGCTGGGCTGCAGCTCTAGGGACCAATGAGGCCAGTGCTTGGGCTGTGACTCTGGGGAGATGTATAAGAAAGCAACCCAGGGAGGAGCTGAGGAAAGTGGGTCAAGTGCTTGCTGCACAATTAGAAGGACCTGAGTTCAGGTCTCCAGGACCCATATAAGATCTAGCAGTGTGGGTCTGTAACCCTGGTTCTCGGGGTGAGGGGAAGCCATTCCCCGTAGCTCACTGGCCACAGTCTATCTAGCTTAATGTGTGAGCCCAAGGCCGTTACTATTATTACAGACCCTGTCTCAAAAAAAGATGGGCTACAGGTGCCTTTCATCCCAGCACTCGGGAGGTAGAGGCAGGTGGATCTCGGTGAGTTCGAGGCCAGCCTGGTCTACAGAGCGAGTTCCAGGACAACCAGGGCTACACGGAAAAACCCTGTCTTGAAAAACAAACAAAACAACAACAACAAAAGGGCTGGAGAGATGGCTCAGCACTGAGAGCAGAGAGCCTGGGTCTGGTTCCCAGCATCCACATGGTGACGTACAACCTTCTGAGATTCCAGTTCCGAGGAACTCAGTGCCCTCTTTGGCCTCCAAGGACACCAGCATGCATGAAATACACAGACATATAGTCAGGCAAGATAATCATCCACAGCAAATAAAATAAATAATAAATCAGTAAAAGAAGATGAAAGTGAAAGAGGAAGACACTCACATCAACCTTTGGCATATGTGCAGGTGCCCATGCCCACACACACGCACACGCACACACACACACACTCTCTCTCTCGAGTACGCATATGCGTGCAAGATCAACACTGGGACAGAGGGCTTTTAAGGGCCCTCGCTGTTTCTCTGTTATTTTTAAAACTGCATTAAAGCTTCAATTATCTGAAAACAAAGTTTAAATTTGAGGAGGCAGAAAAAAAACAAACAAACTCCAAGTCCCTCGTGACATGACTTGGAAGACTCTACTCACCCTCCTGAGGCCCCACAAGCCTCCAGGGCCCTCTGAGCAGTGGCTACCAGCTCCCTTCTCATTGACAGCCCAGAAACACTCCTGTGAACCCCGTCTGGCCCTCCCACTGTGCTGAGGGCTCTCCCGGCCCTATTACCACTGAGCAATCACCCCAGCCTCAGCCTGGCACAAACCTCCACCCCGACAAGGGAAGCTAAGCAAAAAACGTCTCTGTCCTCAGCACAGGGATGGTGGAGAGAGAGACCGGGCTGGAGAAAAAAGGGTGCTGAGGATGTGGCTTGGCGGTAAAGCTACGCCAGAGCCTACAGAGGGCCCTAAGTTCCATCCCCAGCCAGGCAAGAGGGAAAAATGAAAACAAGAAAAAGACGAGAGCAAGCAACAAAGAGTTCATAGCTTTAATATACAGATCCTGGCAGCCAGTGTGACACTTCTTTGAGAAAAATAGTCCAAGCATCCAAATAGTTTACCATAGAAGCTGGGACAGCAGGAAGATGTGGAACCCCCTTAAGATGCTCCTGATTTGAGAAATGGAGCTGTACGGGGGTAACCTGTGGCCAGGCATGGCAGCGAGTGCCCATAATCCCATTCTGGGAGGCAGAGGCAGGGGGATTCTAAGTTCAAGAGCAGCCAGCACAACACAGTGAGACTCTCAACCCCCTCCCTGAAAAAGAAAGGGAACTGGTCATTTAAATCATGTCTGTGTCACCAGAGCTATTGTGAGTCTGACTCCATAAGTGCTAGACATGAGAAGACTGGTTTGTGTCTCTATCATCACTCATTTGTCCCTGGTCCCCAGAACACTGCCTGGCATATTATGTAGTGTGTGTTCGGTGAGTGTGTGCTAGCGGGTGAGCGGTGAGGATTAGGCAGAAGCAAATCCAACAATCCGAACACAGACCTTGGGCCAAGCCTCTGCCCAGACGGCTGTATGGGATGCTGACGACTTCCCCAGCTTACGTCCCAGACGCCCCACGAGGCAGGTGCCATTAGCCTCTCATTCCACAGGCAAGGACACTGGAGCGGGAGTTGGTAGGACTCCTGCCGTGGTACCAGAATGAAACCCGCAACCCGTGGGCTTGACCACCTTGCTGCCTCTTGAAACACAGTGCAAATGTGGGGCAGATGGCAGTGTGACAAGCTGCACGTGCAGGGGAAGCCAAGGTCAAGGGGCTGGGGTGCCTTCTGAAGTGACTGACCCAAGATTCCTGTCTAAGTAGGCCTGCGGCTTCCTCCCAACTTCAAGACGGCTGGGCTGGGCTGGCTGGGGGCCAAGGACACACTGCTCCCAGGCAGCAGCCACTGGGGTTCCCAGAAATGGTGGCCACGTCAGCAGCCCCACCTCGGACGGGGAGGCAGGGCAAGCCAGGGCTCCTGTCGGTGCTGGCTCAGCCCAGGAGGGGCTGGCACAGCTGCCCCTGCTGTCACTGGAGTGAGAAGCAGCCAGTAAAGCCATAGATGCCACCTGCTTTCCTGTGTACCCTTTCTGGTCACGAGGACTTGAAAGCATTCACCATGCACCACCTCCTACAGTTCTAAATATCGCTGTTCAGCTCCTTTATTGCTCTTTCTCGGTACAGGGGATTGAACCCAAGGTCTGACTCACGCTGAGCTACATCTGATCTGAGCTACTGCCCAACTGTGTGTGTGTGTGTGTGTGTGTGTGTGTGTGTGTGTGTGTGTGTGTGTGTGTGTGGTGTCTATTTTGAGACAGGGCCTTACTACATGATGGAGTCTGGCTTTGAAGTTCATTCTGTAGCCCAGACAGGCTTTGAACTTGTGATCCTTGTCAAACCTCTTGAGCGGCTGGAGGCATACACCACCAGCTGGTCTCACTATCTGATTCTTTTAACAAGTGCCAGAGTGAGATGAGACGATACCGGAGAGTTTTAGGCAAACGTGAAATTTTAGGAATGATCCTGTGGCTGGCGGTGTGCAGGACCTAGGAGTCAGGGGCAAAAGTGAGGCCAGGCAGCTGCCCACGGCGCAGGTGCCAGTGAGAGGTCCCAGGGCTCCCTCGAGGGTGGAGGGGACGATGCAGGAAGAAAGACTGAAGACCTCACCATCAAGAATTGCTAACACAAAGGTCAGGTGTGGTGGCCCATACCTTTAATCCCAGCATCGGAAGGCAAAAGCAGGCAGATCTCTGAGCCAAGAGTCAGCTTTCCAAGCTCCCTGTGAGCGCAGTACAATTCCTAAGCCCAATACACAGATTCTGAAAACTCTCAAGGAGGCCTGGAGGTAAGGAAGGTGACTAACCCACCAGACACCAGGGAGGGGCTGGAGCTTCCTGCCTGCAGCTGAGCGCTCGGATGGAGCTGTGGTGTGGTTGGCAATAAGGGCAGGCCCAGGCGGCAGCACTGTGTACCAGGCCGGAGACTCCAGGACTGTCTGGGGCCAATAGGGAGCCACTGAGGACTCTAAAGAAGGAAGAGAAGCAGGCCCCATTGGAGCTGGATAAAGAGCAGGGCCAGTGACACCTGATGACCGGTACAGAGGAGCCTGTGCTTGGGCACCCCGCCACGGAAGAGCCCACAGGAATAGCATGAACTGTGGACGCAAGTCCAAGGAGCCACTGGCCCCAGGAGCAGAACGTTCTCCTGGCTTGGAGAGAGCTTGAGAGTCCTGAGGAGATGGACGCTAAAACCCAGGAGGCTGTGCAGTGAGTAGAGCCTCCTCCAGAAGAGACAGGGGTGGCTGGGCATCCTGGGCCCCCTTTGTGGACAGGGGAACTCTTGTGAGGACAGATTCACCAAATGCTCAGCGCTATTTGACAGCTGTAAACACACACGAGGCCAACAGTGTCCTTGGGGAGGCCTTCAGGCAACTCCAACCAGGATCCCTGAAGCCCATCTTATGGAAAATTCTGGAAGCCAGAGAGCACCTAGGCCCAGCTCCTTTCAGCCCCCACTCAGGCTGACCGTCACTGCCCAGCCCTTTCCTCCAGAACGCTGGTGGCAGCTCTGTGACACGCTGCATCGCTGCTCCCCAGCAGCTAGGGCTGTCCCTGCATTCCCAACACCCTGCTGGGACATCTGCAGTGGGTGCGGAGGGCTTCCACGGTGACCCATGAGGCCCCCTCCTCTGCTAGAATTTTCCATCTCTGGCCTACAGCAGGGCTCTGGGCTGTGGCCAGCGAGCTGTGATCAACTCCACTGTGGTCATTACTTACTGCTCCAGAAACCGGATGCCTGGCTCCTGAGCACTTGATTACATTCTGTCTGCTTCCAGAGATCTGCAGTAGCCAGCACCATCACCCCTGCATGTCCCCCCCATCCTCCCACCTCCCGACAGCGGGGTGCAGCTTCCCTCCCTCTCGGGGACCCACTGAACTCTGACACCAACTGAGAAGACTGTCAATCCAGGTGTATCAGCCCTTTTTTTAGAGATGGAGCAACCTGGGCCCAGAGAGGTTCTGAACCTGCCTCAGGACGCACAGCTGGTGACTACTGTGGCTATGGATTTGAACTCCGACTGTGTAATTCTTGGTCCAGTGTCTGGCAGAGAGGTAGCCAGAAGTGGCGGGACCAAAATTCAGGCTCTGCCCTTGTTTTCACAGCCTTCCACAGAAAACTTGTCTTAGTGGTGGCTGGGACTTTGTGCCCCTCCCCCACACCCACAGTAGGCGACACTGGACACAGGTGTGCCAGACAGGTGTGGTGAGGGCAAGGGGCACGCTTGTCTGCATTTTCCCTGCTGTCTCAACCCTGTACTGTTCTGAGCCCGGGCACAGGGGGCCTCCCACGTGGGCAAGGACCCTAGGGCGCCTAAGATATAGGTCAAGGCTCTGGGACAAAGTGCAACCCCACCCTGACCGCCCAAGACCTGCAGGCCGAGGTCAGAATTCAGTCTCCTCCTCTGGGGAGTAGGAACAGGTTTACGTACGTGCCTTAGTGAGCAGGTTCGAGGAAGCAAAGATCCTGACCGTGGCCTGGGACAGGGCTTATGGAGAAGGGAGGAAGGCTTACTTCTATCCACTGAGAAAAGCCGGAGACTTTAAAAGTGATCGTTACCATGGTGGCAGGGAGATGGCTCCCGCTGTGGAAGACAGGCTCAGGAGGAACAGATCTCCAATTCCATGCCACACAGTGCGGGCGGAGGACATGATGGACAGACATGGATCTCAGGACGAGAAGCCAGGACCACGTACGTCCTCAGGAGATGGGGGACTGAAGAGGCAGCAGACCTGCTGTGGAGGGGCAGGCTGTACTACTACCCAGAGCTTTGTTTTCAGAGAGCGGACAGAAAAGCCATGAGGGGGTGCCCTGCAGCCAGCCATGAGGACAGCCCACGACAGCAGCAGTTCAAGGCCAGCCTGATCTCCATCCTGAGCGTTATCTCATAGAAATAGGCAGAGTGAAGAAAAAAGATGAGTCTCTGGCGTCAGTCTACTGTGGGATCAACAAATACTTTGGCCTGTGGGGTCCTTAGGACCCTTTAGTGTTAGCTAGGTTCTTCAAGCATTCACACAGGTCCCCTACACTCCACAGTCACCCTACTGTGCCTGAGACCTGCAGGCCCCCTACGATGACCTAAGGGCCTGGAGAGACCAGTAGTCGGCTCTCCGCATCTGTGAACAGAGCACTGCCTAGCCTGTGCCTGGCCCTATGTCCAACAATAATGAAATAACTCCTAAGTAACTAAATTAAGCCCATCGTCCCCATGTGGCCACCATTGTTAGTGGTGTTCAGTGACCTGAGAAGCTGGGATACCCCAGCAAGAGGAAAAGAATGGCAGAAGGGGTCCCCAGGACCATTCTAGAACTGGCACCAGGGAGAGTCCACCCTTCCTGTCCCTGTGACCATTACCATGCCCCAATACTGGGCACAGGGTGATGGGAAGGGAGGTGGGTTGGCGAGGCCTCCTCACCTGCTCATCGAGGTGCCAGAGAACTTCTAGAGCCCTCACTAGGCAGGTGAGGAGCCGAAGAGTTGTCCTTTTAAGTCCACACCCTCCCTGCCACCCAGGTCAACAAGTATGCCTTGGGCAGTCCCACTGGCTGGGTCACCTACACCGTCTCCCTCACTTCCCACCCTCCTCCCCCGGCACCGCCCTCCCCACCACACCTCTACCACCACGGGCAAGCCTACTCCTTACTCAGTTTACCCTCCACCGTCTAACCATCCCTTTCCTTTCCACTCTCTGAGCTTTGCCAGTTCTGTGCCAATTCTCAACCGAAAATCCCTCCAGGTCCTTGCCTCATATCCACGAAAGAGGAGGCGGTCAGACTGCAGTCATACGCCGCCGTCTCACAACATTCGTCCTGGCCAGGTGCTTTCCCGCTATCGGGCCTTCGCCTGTGCCGGCCTCGCTGTCTGAAATACCAGCCAAGGAGCTTTGCGCCGGAGGATGCACGCCATGTACGCTAGGTCCGCAATGCCTGCTTTCTTCAGTATCGCATTCTCTTCCCTATGGTGTTAGGGACTGTATCCAGGCCCATAAGCACACATTCGAGGCAAGCGCTCTACCACGCACGGAGCTACGCCAACCCCCCCCCTCCCCCCTCCGAGACAGGCAGGGCAGGCTGTATCCCACTCTATGAACAGGAAAGCAATACGCTCAGAATCCTGGTTCCTGAGCAGACTGGAGTGCTAGTCCCCTAGCAGCAAACGGGCATGAAGTCACCAGAGAAAAAGCAAGTGTGGCAGGCGTGGAGCGACTGCCAGGGGGGAAGGACACTTCAAATGTGGCAGGGATGAGCTCAGGCTGCTTCACATGGAGAGAGGGAAGGTGACATCCAGAGTCCGCTGCGCCTGCTCGATGCGCATCTGACTACACCGCTTCAGAAGCTAGGCTGCGACCAGCAGACACTGAAGGAGAGCGCTGAGTTAGGGAGCAGAGCACACAGAAAACAGCTGGTGTGGTTAGTGGGCTCACACTGACAGATGTGTCTTCCAGGACTTCACTCTGCATAGAAAACATACGCTTTAAAAATACACAGGGTCACTTGTTATGTCCTCCAGGTTGGCCTTGAATTTAGGATCCTCCTGCCTCAGCCGACCAAGTGCTGAGATCACAGGTGTATGTGGTGAACATCAAACCATCGATCACTGGGGTTGGGGAGGTAGCTCGGTGGTTACAGTGTCTGCTGGGCAACCGTGAGGACAAGAGTTTGGATCCCCAGCACCCATGTAGATGATGGGTGGGTGTAGCAAGCCACCTCTACTCCCAACACTAGGAAAACAGAGACAGGGTATCCCCAAGTCAAGCTGGCTAGCAAGACAAACACCATTAGCAAACTCTGGGGGATAAACCAGCTGTGCATTCAAGGTAGATAGCGATCCAGGAAGACGCCAGACTTCATGCACATGTACATTTGCACACATACACATACATCCTTTCAAACACATCAGAATGTCCAGAAAAAAAAATGGTCAGAAAAATCCTTTTTAAAAGACCAAGAAATTCCCCACCATTGAGACAGAAGCCACATGATTCTACCACAGCAGCCTGATAGACCAGATTAAGCATCCAGCGGCAGAGATAACAGAAAACGCCACCCATCGCAAAAACACTCCAAAAGCACACAACCACTTCCAAACAGCTCCCGAAGCAGAAACAAGAAGAAATTAGCACCTCTCCAGCAGTGACAGACAGACAGACGACAGCACAGACTTATTTAGCCAGAAGTATACTGGAAAACAAGAAAGACTGAAAACAACTGTAGCCTCCAACGATTCATTTCAGGTGGGAAGAAACACTGAAGAGAAAGATAGAGGCTCCCTCAGCCCAACCATTACAAACGCCAAGGGGGCTGCTGCCTCTCATTAACTATGGCCACAGAGAGCATGGAGATAGGACATGCTCCAGACACAAGGAGGTGACGGTCTCCCTCAGCTTCGACTAAAAAGGCTTTACAAAGGACTCCAACCAAGTCAAAGCCAAAGCCAGACTGAACTCAAAAGTCAGCAAAGGTAGAAGGAACACTTAGAATAATTGTAGCTGAACAGCCCATACTAGAGGAACCTTGGGCTGGAGGGGAAGGATGGTCAGTACCTCCAAGGGAGCTGAACCAGGGCCAAGAACTTGAGGTTCCTGGAAAGCTGGTCTCAGTGGTCATCTGTGGTCATCCCCAGAGCAATGCGGTAGTACCATGCTGTTCCAGAGGCAAGTGGACAGGAGACTGTAACTCTGCTGGTTGGAAGGATAGCCAGTCCATGGCCATGGCCATGGCTCTCCTCCCTGGCTTTCACTTCCTCATTTGAAAAGGCGGAACACCCCTCTGGCTGCCCTAGGAAACCTCAGGCCGCCCAAGTTCTCCAAAACGGACCAGTAAACGATGTTTCCCGGATCCAACCAAGACAATCTTGTTCTTATAAACTCTCCTCCTCCACCAGGGAGCTTGAACAGAGGTTAAGCACGTAGGCTTGTGGGTGACTGGTATCACAGTGTTCCCTGGCAGGTCTCTACACCAGCCTGTTTTCTTCCTTGGGGACAGGTGCTCAACCCAACATGCACTTATATACTTGCCCTCCCCCCGACCTTCCTCACTCCCTGCGACTGTGGGGAAGGGGCTCATCTAACAACAATCTGCAGACTGATTGGGTGGAGGCCTGGCAGCGTTCACAAGATTATTGGGCACAGCCAAGTAAAAAGCTGACCTTAGCTGCATGTGGTAGAGACCGGAGGCTTGCTGTGTGACCCTAAACAAGTTACTGAACTTCTCTGCCACTTCATCCAGAAAACTTGAGTGTCTTACAGACCCTTGCCTGCCAGGCTTAAACAAACTAAGGTAATACAGACGGCTGGCTGGCTCCTCCCGCCTCCCCTGACTTCTACTCCTGCCCCTCCCTGCTCCCTCAATCCCATCCAGTCCCACCGCTTCCTTAGGAGCCTGCTCCGTGCCCAGAGCCTTGGCATCTGCTCTTTCCTCCTTGGGATCTCAACTCCAAAGCCAACTCCTTAGAGTCACCTTCTCCTCGGGACTGTCAGCTTCCTGGGGGCCTCTCCTGCTGGGTCACTTGGGGTTTTGACCCTGACCTTTTGGTTGACACCCAACACGTATGAGTATGGACTTTCTTTCGGTAACTACTTCTGGCGGCTGGAGGCTCTGGGTCCCAGAGCACCCCCGCCCCCCAATCTTCCCACCAACCCCATGAAACCCACTTTTTCCCTTCGCAATGCCCACTCAAGCAGGAGTCCCTCGGCTGGGCCCCCCACTTGAAGCTCTGCTGCCCCACAAGAAGCTGTGGGCCCCAGAGGCAGCGTGAGTCAGTGGTGGCAGCACCTGGAACTGCCTGACATGAGCGCTTCTTAGAAAGACGTGCTATATGCTCAAGAGACCGAACTGTACTCGCAGCCCACAGGCCACAGGAAGTCCTGTGTCACCACTCCAAGAGACTCCTGCTGACCTCTGTTGCTCCCATTTTTTTTTTTTCTGCAGGACCCCTGCCTGGCCCTGTCACTGACTGGTGGTGCCTGTGAAGCCCCAGGAGCTTAGACACGCCATCTCTAATGGTGTGTAGGAGATGCTACTCAGGACCCAACAGGGTTGGCATCGCCCATCAATCAGTTGCAAGCGTGGTGCCATGGAGGGGCCCTGATTACTCTTCAGCACAGTGGAGCAGGGCTGTGGATCCGGTGTGAGAGTCTCTTCCTCTCGGGGAGTCTAAACGACAAGGACTTTGTCAAACACCCCATGTCTGTCCCTGATACAGCACCTGACACACCTGGTCCCTCAGAGCAAAGTGCCAGGGGCAGCTTGGTAAAGCATGTTCCCCTAAGTGGGAGAAGACAATCAGCTGCCTTGCCCTTCCATGAGCAATGGTTTAGAAACGCCATTTCAGGACCATCCTCATCCCAGACACCTCCGACAAATGGGAGGTGGAGTGACTTTTCCGAGATCACACAGATAGGAGCAGCAAGGTCAGATCTGAGGCTCCCCCCCCACCTCCCCCCTCTTCAGTTCTACCCCTGCCCCCTGCCTCAGAGAACCAGAATATTGGACTCCAAAGATGCCCCAAAGATGCCCCGATCCATGCTGTTTGTCCGACCGAGTCAGGTGAGTCTGTGCCCACCCAGGCAAGCCTCATGCAGATATACCAGCCCAGAAGTGGAAATCCAGTCAGACACAGTCAGACTGACCTCAGAGATTCAATTGAGGAATACTCAAGAGCGTCCTGTCACGGCAGACCCAGGCACAGTGCAGTGCCCGGGGCGGGGGGGGGGGGGGGGGGGGGGGGGGAGCCTCTGGCCCCTGCCTCTGTCACTCTCCAATGCGGACCCCCAGCAGAGTCCCTGCACACATAACTGGATGTCAGTATTCTCGCTTCGCCAAATGGATCCTTGCGGGTAACAATAGAGATCTGTTCACTTAATCCTTAGCACCTGCTGTGCCTAGGTGCACTCCTGAGTGGGACATAAATGACCTCATCTACCCTCACCACAGTGCTCTGAGTGTCCTCAGAACTTCACAACAGAGACTGAGCTTGGAGCACGCAAGACAGAAATCAAGCCTTTGCTGGGTCAGAAGCTCTGGCTTTCAACCTCCAAGCCTCACTTCCCAAGCCGACTTCCTGGGCCACGGGGATCATGACAAGCTTCTTACTACATATACCAAGTGTGAATGTGTACCTCAGCTGAGTCCCCACCCCAGGCCCCAAAGGCAGCAAAGTAGGGTGCAGTGTGGATGAGGACACGCATTCTCTTCGTTTGTCCCCAAGTGTAACCAGCAGGCCATTGTGCCTTCCTCAGGGACAGCCTCCCTGGCCACCCGGCCTTCCCCAGGCTGGGATGGCACTGTAGAAGACCCCAGCACTTCACAGCACAGCCCGATACTGCAAACCCTCGGATGATCACAACTTTGCCCAGTTACCAGTGTGTGGTCATCTGGACAACTCACTCGGGTTTCCCCACCCCTGCCCTGAAGATCCAGGAGTAGGGCCAAGCCCAGGAATCTGCCTGTGACTTACCCACGCCCTCCAGCAGGGCACCCAGGACCTCCAGCAGCACCACCTTCCCACATATCTGGCTGTCCTAAGTTACCTAGGTGGCATAGTGAGCTTCCCTACCTTCTAGCCTTTGCCCATGCTGTACCCACAGCTCAGCATGCCTTCTCTTGCCTCTGATTCTCAACCTGCCAAGTACTCTCCCACACCCCAAACTGGCTCGGGGATTGCATTTCCCCAGGAAGAGGTGTCTTGCCCATTATACCTTGACCTTGTCTTGTGTGTTCTTCCCTCAGAGGGCAGAGCCTAAAACAGCGAACGAGCGCGGATGAGTTGGAGAACAAAGGACGGCATACTGGTCACCTCCCATCTCTGCCTCAGTGTCCCCCAAAGCGGTCAGGGCTCCTCTAGCTGATTCCTGAGAGGCCTTGCCAGGACTGTGGAATCTCATTATTCTCTCTGTCCAGATATATCCCAAGCCTCAGTTTCTCCATCAGACTGAGAAATGTCCCAGCAAATACCCCTCGACTTCCAAAAACCACCTGTAAGGGGAAGGCCACAGTGGGCCCCACACCTCCCAGAGGACTGGGGAAAAGCAGGGACCAGGAATGCTGGTTTCGGGACAGGCTCTGAACCTCAGACTGGCTGGCTTATACAACGTCCAATTTGCCACAATAAATACTCAGGTTCCTGGGTTACTGAACCGGAACCTGGGAGGAGCTAGGCAGTCCCGGCTTCTAGAAGATCCTCTTAGCGTCCCGGTGGGGACTGCGGAGACCGCCTGGGTACCAGCGGGTGGGTGGTCCACCTACCTGCTTTCGACCCGCGCGCCCGACGGCAGGAGACCCTGGCCGGGAGGGGAGCCCGGCAGCCCCACGCCCACCCGAGGATCCGCGGACTCTGGCCCCAGCCCTGCTCGGTTCTGCGGCCAACTCTGCCTGGTCCTGAGCCTTCCTCACCGCCGATTCCTACCTGTGCGCTCAGGCTCCACGCGCTGCGCTGCGCGGGGCTTTCCTGCGTGCTGGACCTCGCCCGGCTTCCTACGCCGTCCGGCGCCCCTTATTTACATGCGACGCCCCGCCCCGTGCACAAGTCATTTACATTCCCCGCCCTGCCGTCTTCTCATTTTCACTCGCGGTCCGCCTGGCCTCCTTTTGTCGCCGGCTTATTTGCATGCCCCACCTCACGCGTCGGCAACCCTCAGAGACTCTGGCTTATGAGTGAGTCTCAGGACCTCAGGATTCAGTTTTTTTGCCCTGGCCCAACAGACCAGACCAGCTTGTGTGATCATGGATGTGTGCTCATTCTTCTCATGTTTACCCTGTGTCTGCTCCAAAGAAACTAGAAAGCAAAACAGCTCATCAATCAGGAGCGAGTGCTTTTGTCAGATCCCGGCACTCCATGCTGCCGCTACCTTATGAGGGAGTCCTGTGCCGTCATCCTTTTCAGATGGAGAAACAGAGGCACTGAGCTGTTAAGAAACTTGCTCAGGGGCCGGTGAGGTGGTCTGCAAGTCTGAGGACATGAGTTCTATCCCCAGAATCCATGTAAAAGTGAAAACGACAGAACTGACTCCACAAAGTCGTCCTCTCACCCCGCAGTGGTGCAGCTGTGGCCGGCCAGAGCCTTTGCCCGCTGAGCCACCCCACTGGCTTGCCATCCTACTTTTTGAATTATGGTTTGGTTTTTCTTAGTGTTTTTAGACAGGATCTTGCTATGCGGCTTTGGCTGTTGTAACGTAGCCCAGTCTGAACTTGAACTTACAACAACCCTGTCTCAGCTTCCCAAGTTAGGATTACAGGCATGAGCCACCATGCTGTCTTCTGAGTCTCTAAGACACCTTTTTGTCCCTCCTGGGCCACCTGTCTATGCACCAACTCTGCATTATGGTGACTGGATGACTCAGAGCAGTGTGGCTACCCTTGCCACACTCTATAACCCTGACCTGGGAAGAGGGTCCATGTGAGATGATGCATCTACATGTGGCAGAAATGGGCTGGCCTGTGATGGTGCTTGGAACCAGCCCTGCTTGGGTTAGGTGTTCAGAGAGGCTCTTGCAGAACTAGGCCAAGAAAGCAGCTGGGCCAGAGCCTGCCTGCCTGGTTGTGAAATCAGAATCTAGAGAGTGCTGACAGACCGGAAGGCCAGTGCACATGTGACCAGGGGAGGTGTTGGGAAATGTCGGGGGCCACAGTGAAGGGGATTCTTCGCACTCCTCTCGCAACCTTTCTATGAATCTGAGCTGATGTCAAAACAGAGCTGAGGAAGCTGGCCAAGAACACGGACCTTCTCACCACAGTCCTAGACTTCTTGAGCGACCACTCTGCCTGGCCTGAGAGCGAGCCCCGATAATCCAGGCTCATCTCTCCCTGCAGGGGCTTCCCAGGCTTGCCTCCTTCCAAGCTCAGGGCGCATTCCAGCAGAGCAGACAGATAGAGCTGCCTTTGAGCTGACTTCAGTTTTTAACAAGGGACTGTTTCTGGAACAGTGGCAGTGTGATAGAATAATTGAGCCAAACACAGGGCTGGGGAGAATGCTCAGTTGGATCCCCTCAGCAGGTCTGAGTTTGAGCCCCAGCCCCATGTAAAAAGCTGAGAGTGGAGCAGGAGGGACGGCACGGCACGGTGGATGAGAGCACTTGTTGCACCAGCCTGAGGGCCTGAGCTTGGATCCCAGCACTGGAGTGAAAAGCTGAGTTTGCCGTAATTCTGCACTGTGGGAAGTGGACGCAGGAGGTTTGTGGGGGGTTTTCTGGCTGACAGCCTGGCCTAGGTTCAGCGAGATACTCTTTGCCAAGGGAATAAAGTGGAGACTGATAGAGCAGGACACCCAGTGCACACGTGTGTGCACATACACCACACACACATATATCCCCCCACAAGCCAGGCAGAGTGGCATACACTTGTAATCCCAGTAATGGGAAGGCAGAGATGGATCCCTGAGGCCTGCTAGCCAGCCAATCCAGACTGATCAGTGAGGTCTAGCTCCCTGTCTCAAAAACCAAGATGGTGCAGGAGATGTAGTTCAGGTGGTAGAGTACCTGCCTGACCTGAGTGAGACCCTGGGTTCAGTCCCCAGCTCTGCATGACCTCAGTGAAGTGGCACATGCGTGTAATCTCTGTGCAGGATTGCAAATGGAGGGGGAAATGGAGGCAGATGAAGTGCAAGGTCATCCTAGCAAATCTGAAGTCAACACGGGCTACCTGAGATCCTGCCTCAAAAACACAAGCAACGAGGTGAGGGCTGGAGCCATAGCTTAATGGTAGAGCAATTGCCTAGCATTCCTGAGGACCCAGGCTGAATGTTCGGTACCAAACAAACAAACAAAAGCAGACAGTTCATGAGGAGCAACACCCACACTTGATTCTATGCTCCACAGGCATGTACACCTGCACAAACAGGCGCCTGCACAGGTATGTACACATGCAAGAGAAGCAAAGAATTGAGCATGTAGTCTGCATGTGAAGAGTCCTCAAAGAGCTCACGTACTGCAGCTTGGTCTCCAACCTGTGGACACGGTCACTGAGAGGTGACCTCTGACTTGCTCCCTGGACTGACCTGCCGGTGGACTCATTGGCTGATGGTGCAACTGGGAGGTGGTGGACTCCAGGAGGCAGGACCTGGCCAGAGGAAATAAGTCACCAGGGATGCGCCTTGGAAGAGTAGATTTGTCCCTGGCTGCTGACTGTTGCTCTCTCTCTGCTTCCTGGCTGCCTTGAGGTGAACAGCTTTCCTCCACCTTGCCCTTTTACCGTCAAATGCAAACATACTGAGCCTGAATCTCACCAGCTCAGATAGACAAGCCCAAAAGCAACGGAGCAAGCCAAAACTTGGGCAGAAATGTCTGAAACGATGAACCAAAACAAATCTTTGCTGAAGTTACACCAGGTCCTTTGTCTCAGTGATGACAAGATGACAGCTAACTCAAACATAGACTTCATACACACACTCCCCAGTTATCAATATCGTCATTCTGCATAGAGTGGAACATTTTGTTAAATCAATGTGTTACCATCAATTCCACCGCTCCCAGCAGTGGTTAAGCCGCAAGGGCCGTAGCTGGTGGGAATTCTGTTCCCTCAGGCTCTGACTCTTTCAGAGCTACCAAGGGAACTTAACTAAATCTCTGTCCCACTAAAGAACTCAAAATTCAAAGGTGAAGGTAGAACTCTGCTCTTCAGAGAGGCTGAATAGCAAGTAGCTCGCCTCCTCTCTTTGCTCATGCCCTCCAAAAAGTCCTCATGCATCTCCTCGCCCCTCCTTAGAAACCCTTCTCCCCCTGGCTCCTCCCTGCCACTTCCCCTTCAGCTAGCTTCGCGGCCTCCTGACCGCAGGTGAATTTTACTTAATCAAACACATCTTTGCACCATTAAACAAATGTTCCAGAGCACAAACAAAAGTAACACACCTTAAAATAATATTCTACACCCCTCTATTTTATTTGTTATTGTTGGAGGGAGGTGCATGTGTGCCATCACAGGCATGTGAAAGGCAGAGAGTTGCTGTGTGGAATCGGTTCACTCCTTCCATCTTCACATAGGTTCATACATCACGCATTCATCAAAGCCCGCAGAGCAGGACTGGCGGGGTGGTTCATCTAATAACACTTATTGCCAGGCTTGATGACCCGAGTTCGATCCCTGGCACCAGGGGAAAGAGAGAACCAACTCCTTCAGGTTGTGCTCTGATCGCCACACATGTGTTGTGGCATGCACTCTTTCCCTGGGAATACTTACATACATACATACATACATACATACATACATACATACATACATACATACATAAACAAATAAATAAATAAATGTAACAAAATGTATTATTTGGTGATTTTATGCAGGTATATTCTCCAGGGCCTCTCTGAGCCCCCCAATGAACCCTTTCTTTATTGTAGCCCCTCCCAGTTTCATGGCTTTTTTTTTTTTTTTTTTTTTTTTTTTTTTTTTTTTTTTGTGACCCACTGAGTTTAATGAAGGTTCTCGCATGAGCATGGTTGGGAGTATTTATCAGGGCTTGGACGGCTAACCAGTGGCTATACCACTGAGCAAATAACCCCTCCCCTCTGGCAGCCACTAATGGCTCCCCAGAGAGAGGTTGGATCTCCCAGGATTTACTCTCCTCTATCCTGGAGTGTCTGAAGGGCCCAGTCTTGTGCAGGTCAACCACTGCTGCTGTAGTAGTCTCCTGAGTGTAATGGCCGTGTCGTGTCCAGAGGACAGTGTTTCACAGCATCCATCCCCAACCTCTTTCTGCCTTGGGCGCGGTGACCGAGATGACCTGTGGAGGGCTGAGCACGCAGCCGTCAGTCCTTCTCACCCTTGGACCAGTTATGAGTCTGTGTTAGCTGCTGCCCACTGCAAGAGGAAGCTCGTCTGAGCAAGGCTGAGAGGAGCCCTAATATATGGATACAAACATGGAATATTTTAGAAAGCAGTTAGACAACACAGCCGTTCGGTTGCGCTTCATCTGTTCTGGCATTTGGTGCTGTTGAGTTTTGGATTTTAGCCACTCTCTTCATATGCTCTGTCTTGTAAATTGCCATTTGTAGATCTTATTTGCAGTCTGCCAGCACCTCTTCTCCCTGCTTCCTTCCCTTAATTCCTCGAGACAAGGTCTTGCTGTGCTGTTCAGGCTATCCTGAATCTCATTATATGGCACCGGGCTGGCCCCTCAAATACGTCAGTCTTCCTTTCTCATCCTCCCAAGTTCTGGGATGCTGGTGTGAAGCACAATGCCTTCCTTTTCTGCTACAAATGTGACTAGCTTCCTGTGTTTAATTTCAAGCCCAACATTTCGTGCCTGGCCTACAGGAAAGCAGTTGACTTTTTGTTTATTAATCTTATATCATGCATCTCTGCCTCAAACAGCCACTACTTCTAGGAGTTTATTGTTGTTGACTTTTTAGGAGTTAAAAAAAAAAAGATTTATTTATTTGTATGTGTTTAAATGTTTTGCCTGCATGTATGATTGTATGCGCACCATATGAGTGCAGTACCCATGAAGGACAGATGAAGGCCTCAGATCCCCCTAGAATTGAATTTACAGATGATGGTGAGCCTTCATATGGGTGCTAGGAATTGAATCTAGGCCCTCTGGAAGAGCAGCCAGTACTCTTAACCACTTAGACATCTCTCAAGTCCCCAAATTTTTAAAATATAAATAATAATATTAGTTTCTTCCTTCTCAAGCTGTCTTTCTTCCTTCTTTGTTTCTTTTTATTGTTTGTTTTTGTTACTTTGTTTGCTTTCTTGAACAGGGTCTCCTGGGTGGCCTGAATTCTCTACCTAGAACAGGCTGCCCTCAAACTCCCAGAGAACTGCTTTCTGCTACCTCTCACTTTCTGGGATTAAAGACATGCACCACCACACCTGGCCTCCTTTGTATTTTTGCATTACACAGGATATCTGGTGTGATGCTGAGGTGGGGGAAGGGACACTGTTGCCTCGTTCCTGATCTTGTGTGAAGGGGCATCTAGAATCTCACCAGTGAGTGACATGCTAGCTGTGGGTTTCTGCAGACGTTCCTTATCAAGCTGAAGAAATTTCATTCTGCTCTTAATCATTGTCTCCTTCTTCTTCTTCTTCTTCTTCTTCTTCTTCTTCTTCTTCTTCTTCTTCTTCTTCTTCTTCTTCTTCTTCTTCCTCCTCCTCCTCCTCCTCCTCCTCCTCCTCCCCCTCCTCTTCTTCCTCCCCCTCCTACTTCTCTTCCTTCCTCCTCCTCCACCTCCTCCTCCCCTCCTCCTCTTTCTCTTCTTTTTCCCACACTCAATTCCTAGTTTTCTGAGAGATTTTAATGACCCTTTTTTTCTTATCATGAACATTGAATTTTTGTAAAATGTTTCTTCTGACTCACTGGGCATAAGATGCTTTCTTCATCAGCCTGTGGATGTGAAGGAAGGCAGTAATTCACTTCCAGCTGTTGAATCAGCCTTACACAGCTGGGACAAATCCTGCTGGGTGGCAGCTTGTGATTCTTCCCATGCGAAACTGGATCTGACTTGATCACTTTGCTGAGGGCTTCTGTGTCTACGCTTAGGAGACATACTGGTCTGCAGTGTTCATTTCTTATAATGTCATTTTTGGTTCTGGTGTTAGAGTAACTTCAGTCACACAGAATCACTTAGACAGAACTCATTTTGCTACTATTCTCTGGAAAGTGTCATAGATAACTGGCATCATTTTTTCCTTAAATGTTTATTAGGATTCACCATTGCAACCATCTGGACCTTTAACAATGTTTAAGTCGTATTTATTCATTTTGTGCATGCATCCGGAGAACAGCTGTTAGGAATCAGTTCTCCCCTTCCATCTCCTCCCAGGGATTGAACTCAGGTCATCAGGCTTGGAGGCAAGCACCTTTACCCACTGAGCCCTCTTGCCAGCCCCAACCTTGTTGCTTTCTTTTTGATATTATTAATTATTGATTCCATTGCTTTAATAGATACAAGTAAATTAAGTGAGTTATTTCTCCATCTTGAATTGTAGTAATTTGTGTGTTTCAAAGATTTTTAATCTGTTTTATAATCTATCAGATTTGTGGTAAGAGGGCAGGAGGAATGGCCCAGAGGTTAAGAGCACTGGCTGCTCTTTCAGAAAACCCAGGTTTAAATGCCAGAACCCACATGGAAGCTCATAGCCATCTGTAACACCAATTCTGGGATCTATTCGGGGTTCCAAGGACATTGCATGTGTTGTACCCAGAGTCCCCCAAAGACCATCAAGAGACCAAATCTGATGCAAAAGCAAAGAGTCTTTTTATTTCAAGTTAACTTGGGACTCCCAATCCATCTGAGCTGAGAGAGACAGGAGAGACCCTGAGTAGCAATGGGCCAGGGTTTTTAAAGCAAGAGAGGACTTGGAGTCTACAGACTACATAGGAACAGACATCAGGATTGGTTTATGTGAATGGCAATCATGTTAGTAACTTTAATTGGCTAGGGTTAGTTGGGGGTTACATTTTGGGGCAGGCCTGGACAAGTCCCAGGCTTTGTCCTTGAGCTGCCATGGAGACTGGCTGGCCTAGCACATACTACAGGAACTGGCTCAGTGACCCAGGCTTTGTTCTTGAGCTGCCATGGAGACTGGCTGGCCTAGCACTACTGACTGTGGGGGCTGGCTCAGTGGCCCAGGCTCGGTATGTTCTATCTCTCTGACCCTGCTGGCAGGGGCATCAGCAATTAATTGTCTTTTGTTTATGGCCCTCCCAGAAACTGCTTGCTCAGTCTCAGGAAACTGAAATTGAGACCTGATCTCTGAGAGAAGACTGAGCAGCCTGTTATGGCATCTGCTTGGTCCTTTCAGCATGCACACGGTGCACAGATATACATGCAGGCAAAGCACCTATACACATACAATCAAAGAATTTAGAACTTTTTAAAATTGTGGCAAGAGAATTGCTCATAATATTTATGGTAGAATATTAGTTAAAGATGTGTTACAGTTGTTCATGCTGTGGAATATTTGTTTAATGATGCAAAGATGATGCAGTCTTTTATGTTTCACTTCTTTAACTCTGTGAAGCTGGGTTACTTTGCCTGCCTAAAACACCTGATTGGTCTAATAAACAGCAGAACAGCCAATAGCTAGGCAGGAGAAAGGATAGGCGGGGTTGGCATGCAGAGAGAATAAATAGAAGGACAAGAAGAATAGAAAAAGAGGAGCAAGAGAGGAGGATGCTGGGGATCATCATTCAAGCCCAGATACAGTACACAGGAAGCAGCAGCCCAGGCTGGCTACAGTGTGAGATCCTGTCTTGAAGCAATGGAAACAAAACCAAATAATAATAATAATAATAATAATAATAATAATAATAATAATAATAAAGTGCTTGTGTGATTGAATTAGTATCAGTCATTGAGCAGGTAAATGTCACAGTAAATGGTTGACACAGTCCATTCAGAAAGTGACTGCTGGAAGCTGGGACTATCTCAACTATCCTGAAAGCAAATGCTTGTGAACTGGGCTGATGATGGTATAACTAGGCATTGAGAAACCATCTCAATGGGGGCTCCTAGTTTAACTGGGCTTGCATACCCTTCCAGAGCTCACTGCTAATATCACTGTGCTAATACCAACTGTCCAGAAAGTGACTGATCACAGCAGCATCACAGGGCTAATATCAACCAAAAGGGTGACTGTTTTGTATAACCCAGCTAATACCAAGCATCCAGAAATAACTGTTGGTGCAACCGAGCTGTGTTCACCTTCCACACAGAGCCTGACTTGAACCATAACACACAGGGGTTGATTCCAAGCCTGCTCTGTGCTGGAAGACCTGTCTCCCGGGTTTGTTGTTTTGAAAGGGGTCTCATAGATCTCAGGCCGGCCTGGAGTTCATTATGTGGCTGATGTCATTTATACTGATTGCAATCTGATGAGGACAAAATCTCTGTACATGTCTGTGAAGAGTTCTCTTGACTAGGTAATGGAGGTGTCCATCCTTACTGTGGGCAGTGTCATTCCCTAGGATGAGGTCCTAAGTTTCATTTAAAAAAAAAAAAAAAAAAAAAAGAGCAAAAAGCAAACCAAGTACCAGCACTCACTGCTGTTATGCTTCCTGACTGTGGACTGGCTGCCTCAAGTTCCTACTGCTGTGATGGACTGTACCCAGAAATTCATTCATTCATTCATTCATTCATTCACTCATTCACTTATCTAGTGCATATGTATGCATGTGTATGTACCACAGCACTCGTGTGAAGATCACAGAACAACTTTCCAAAGTTCTCTCCTTCGACCATGTGAGTCCTGGAGATTGAACTCAGGTTGTCAGGCTTGATGCCAACACCTTTCCCTGCTGAGCCGTGAGGTTGGCACAAGACCCCTGGACCTTTGAGTAAGAACAAGCTCCTCCTTCCTTAGACTGATTGTCAGATATTTTGAGGCAGCATCAAGTAACTAATATAGTAACAAGGATGGCCTTGCATTCTGGCCTTCCTGCCTCAGCCTCCTGAGTGCTGGGACGACAGGCGTGCAGCGTTACCCCTGGTTTATGCGGTGCTGGGAATCAAACCCAGGGCATCATGCATGTTAGACAAGCATTGGACCCACTCAGCTGCGCCCCTCACCCTCAGAAGGAGGTATTTCAAACACCTTCACCACCTACCTGCTTCATTCTTCCTCCAACATAATGCTTTATATCCCAACTGTCGGTGAGAGGCAGGGTCCAAACATTTTCCTCCTGTTAAAACATTTCCCATCCTTCAAGGAATCTCATTAAAAAAAAAAAAGAGAGAGAGAGAGAGAGTCTAATTTCCCCTTCTTCACCATGGCTGGACTCAGTGACTCTTCAATGGATAGAATGTGCTAGAAATGACGCTGTGCCTTCTAAAGCTGAGCTGAGTATAAGAGAGTTTTTCAGTGCCCTTCCCTCACTCTGTAGCCAGGTCTGGTCTTGGCCGTGCAGACCTCCTGCCTCTTCTTCCTCTGGGTCCCAGGTGTGTACTACCATGCCCAGTTCTCCACATGTTTCGAGATCCTTGAGTGACATGCGAGCAGCCAGTCCACTAGCCTGGAGCCACTATGCCGCGAGGAGCCCAGGGACAATGGGGACTGAAGTTTGGAACTGCCCAGATAATACCGAGACTTGAGCGAGTCTTCAAATGACTCCCACTGCCAGCCCTGAGTCATTCCAGCTGACACCAAGTGAAACGGAGATAATTGAGCCCACTGAACTCTGACCTAGTTGCTGAATCATCAGCAAAATGAATGTGGCTGTTGTTTTAACCCGACACCAAGGAGAGCGGGGACAGCTGGCCCCGTTTGAGCCCTGCCAGACTGCAACTCCACATGGAATAAATAATGAATAAATGCACTCCTTCTGGGGATGCAGCCAGGTCTGCCGCCCACCCCTTTACTTGGACTTTTGGGTTATTTCCTTAGGCCACTTGGTTGGATTTTCCATCTTAACTGTCACAGAGCAGAGACAGGTTGGTCCCCTGGAAAGGAAGCATGAAGACACCGAAGCTGAGCTGTGAGCAGGGCAGCACCCTCCCTCACCTTCTGGCTGTTTTGCAAGAGGATCGGAAGGGGGTACCAGGTTTCCTGAAAAGGGACATGGCAGGTCTCGCACACAGCGTGGCTGCCCTGCTCCAGCCTGCTCTTGGGTCCCCTCTCGGCCTGTAATCAATATCTGTGCTGCTCATTGTGGTGATGTTCTTCACTGTCTCTCTAGTCCACCCGTGTCCTCAGCCTTGACTCAGTTCTCTCACACGGTGTCGTCTCCCTTCTCCTTGTCTTGGAGCATCTGGACATTCATCTCAGGAATGTTCCAGACTGTTCTCAGCCCTGTAGCTCTCAGTTCTTGGAACCTTCCCACATGCTTATCATATAAACAAACTGCTCATTGGCGCTCAGTTAGTCCCTTCAGAACCTGTGGACTGCCATGAGGCCCAGAGATTTAAAAAACAGTGCCCACATCCTTCTGGCTAGAACTGGCAAAGCAGAGACCAGCCTACACACCCGCCCCCGCCCCCCACCACAGTGTGCTGGAACCACTGGGCCACACTTCCTCTTTGGGATTTCTGTCCAGAAGCCCCACCTCTGGTTTCCTTGCCTGGAAGACAGTGTGAAGGCTGCTTATGCTTCTTGATAATCAGTCTGATTGGATCAAGAGATGCCTATCAAATTAGGAAAGCACATATCCGGGTGTGTCTGTGAGGCATTTCCACAAAGGATTAACCGAAGGGACACCTGCCCTGCCTGTGGCTGCAAGGCCCCCGCCGGCTGGCACAGTTTCTCTCTCTGTTGCCTGGGTGTCATGAGGAGAACCACTCTGCTCCATTATAACCTCCCCCCCAACTATGGCGACTGAACCCTCTGAGACAGCAGGCCCAAATAGATTATTCCTACTTCTCTCTACGGTCCAGGATCCTAGCCCAGGGAATGATGCACCCACAGCTCGAGACGTGTTTCCCTCAGATGTTTGTCACAGGGTTAGGACAAACTAACTCGCAGAATGAACTAAGCCAGTGTCATAGGAGTTGGTGCATGTGTGTCCCCAGCACTTCCTGCTGGAAGCACCTGTGATTCTCCGCCTGAGCCACAGGCCCGCTCGACCTGCACCCAGGCAGGCCACAATGGCCGTGCAAGTAATGTCCCCAGGGACAGCCCTCAACCAACTGTGAATGGAAATGGCAGGTGAGTGTCTCAGGTTACTTACACCCCAGGAAATTGCGGTGTGTGTGAGCGCTCGTGTGTGTGTGTGTGTGTGTGTGTGTGTGTGTGTGTGTGTGTGTGTGTGCAGGCTCAGGGCGGTACCCAGGCAGTCCTACTTCCCCTAGCCTCAACCTGCTCATAATGCTCACTGAACCAGTTTTCTCACCTCTCCACTGACTTCCTACCTCCTCCCCAGTGTCCCTTGTGGTCACCCTCCAGGTGAACCATTTTCACCACAGTGTATGCCTCAGGCCAGCTGTTGGGGTTGTCTAACCTAAGTCAGACACCTGCTATGGGACACGTCATTAATATGCCTGCAGTAAACCATCCCCTCAGTTCTTATCCCTCCGGACAGAATTGATACCCCCTTCAGCAGAGTGGGCAAGTGATGGCAGGGTGGACAATCAGAATGGTAGGTGATGCCAAGGTAGTTAACCCGACAGAAGCTGATGCTGGGATGACCGATCAGAATAGTAGATGATGCTGGGGTGACCAATGGGAACAAGGGATGGTGCCAAGAAGGCCAATCAGATCAGAAGATGATTCTTGGGTAGCCAATCAGTGTACAGCAAGGTCCCAGCCTCTGAGATGAGCCCAGAGACAGCTCTGTGGCCCAATTAGAGCCAAGGAGGCCCCCTGAGGTTTGTTGGGATGCTGAGATAAAGTCACGGTCCTTTCTGTGGGTGTTTGTCACTTGCAGGACATAGAGGCAGGTGGAAGATTGGGTAGCCACCCTACTTCTTTCCGACACCCCTGCTTTTGATGACTGCAAAAGCATGCATGTCTGCACTGACGGCCACAATTCTTACCCCTTCCTTCATCCAGGTCCCTCTCCACTGGTCTCATGAGTGACCTCTCTCTCTTGGGCTCTGAGCTCAGCGGTAGGGCTTGTCTTGGCCAATAGATGTTAGTATCTGGCAAGGCACCAGGAGCCTGCTCAGTCTTATGGTTGGACTTACTTGTATTTCTGCTTTGCAAGGAGAATGTCCCAGGGCTGGGCTTTCCCTCAAAGAAAAGAGACATGGAGAGCAAGGTTGCCCCAGCAGTCCCAACTAAAGCCAATCTGAAACAGCCAACCCAGGTGAGAGTCCAGACAAGATCAGCAGAGTCACATGACACCTACCACTTTGAGAGCCACAGACATGCCACATGCCACCACGGCTCTCAAAGCATGACATCAGCAAAGATGCCACAATCTTCAATTTAAAAGTTGAAGCTATGCAGAAAAGTGCAGAAATGTAACTGGAAGTCATGTGAAATCTCAGAAGTCGCGACTGGTGATGTTTTGATAACTACCTCTCTGCGTGTGCGTGCACACATGAATAATCCACACACAATGCTTACATATACATGTCACCTCAAGCAACTCAAGTGCTCACCAACAACTGGCCATTTCTCTGTGTCAACAAACTGTAGTCTGGTGGCCCAACTGCTCTTCTGCTGTTTTTAAATGAGAAAAAAAAAGTTCTTGGCATCTTGACTCTAAAACTAATCAAGTATGAATAAAGTTTTATTGGTAAACAGCCATAGCCATTCATTCACACATCACCTACAGTTGCCTTAGAACAACCTTAGTAGGTTTGAGTAGAGGCAACAGAGACCGTGTGGCCCACAAAGCTCACTGGGTACTCACCAGCACTTAAGAAGAAGGTCTGCTACCCACCACAGACAGCCCTCCATCCTTGCTGGCAGCATGCAGGCCCACTGTCCAGGCACTGGCATTTGGATCTGGATTGGCTCCAAAGGCCCATGTTAAATATCTTCTCTGCAGTGCTTTGGGGAGGTGACAGAGCTGTCTTTTTCTTGTTGCTGTGAGAAAATATCCCAAAGAGTGTGTAAGGGAGGAAGAGTAGCTTTTGGTTCACAAAGCCACGAAGCCAGCAGGAGCAGGAAGCAGTCGGTCACGCTGTATCTCGGGAAGAAGAGAAAGGTAAACATTTGTGCTCAAGTCACTTTTTCTTCTTACGGTCAGGATCCCAGCCCAGGAAATGGTGCCGCCCACAGCAACTAACCTATTCAAGACAACCCAACCAGAGTCCCATCTTCCAGATAACTCTAGATCGCATCAGGTTGGTAATTCAGACTGACCATCACTTTTAAGAGGTGGGGCCTACAGGTTTTAGGTCAGAGGAGTTAAGTGTTTGGTCCCCAGCCAGGCACTGTTTGGGGAGGTGGCAGGAAAGAGCTAGAGGAAGTAGATCACAGGGGATGCACCTTTGAAGGTTCTACCTGGTCCATGGACCGTTTCTATCTGCTGTTTCCTGAATTAGACAGCCTCTGCCATGTGCCTTCCTACTGTGATGTTCTGACTCTGAGACCATGAGCAAAAACAAGTCTTTCCTTTCTGTAAGTTGTAAATTTTCCTCTGTGTGAATTCTCTTGTGCATTTGGGTCACATCTCTAAAAACACAAACAAACAAATGAAAATAAGAACAAGAAATTTCCCTTGGTGGGTATTGTTGGGCCTCGGTCTCCTCTTTCCCTTCCTTCGTGTCTAGGTCAAGCTTTGCTTGGCGTTACTCTCTCCAAGGCCCAGGGCCAATGGACCTGCGGACTCTTCTCCAGCATGAGTCGGAAGAAGCCATCCCTCTTTCCGAGTTGACTAGCTCAGCTGCTGTTGCACTCCTGGGAAGCTGACTAACACGATGGATATTTAGTCACTCTCTTACTGGTAGAGACTTCGGTTGTTTCCTGTCTTTCCCTCACTCTAAACCACACTGTGGTGTCTGTCCGAGTACACTTGTCTACACAGGAAAAACACTGAGGATCGAAGTTGCTGAACTAAAGGGCATGGAAACACAAACACTCCCTCCCATCCCGGCCCTGGCACTCACTCTTTAAACCCATTTGCCTAGGGGCTAGTGACATGGTTGATGGGACCAAGTGCTTACTGTGTAAGCCTGATGACCTGCGCTTAATCCGAGGACCCATATAGAGGTGGACAGGGAGAACTGTTTTAGTTACTTTTCTATTGTTGTGAAGACACCATGATCAAGGCAACTTACAGAAGAAAGAGTTTATTGTGGCCTTACGGTTGCAGTGAGTGAATCTATGACCATCATGGTGAGAAGCATGGCAACAGGCAGGCAGGCAGGCATGGTGTTGCAGCAGTAGCTGAGAGCTTACATCTTGAAACACAATTATGAGACAGAGAGAGAGCTATAGATAGATAGATAGATAGATAGATAGATAGATAGATAGATAGATAGATAGATAGAGATGGATAGATAGATAGATAGATAGATAGATAGATAGATAGATAGATAGATAGAGATGGATGGATGGATGGATGGATAGATAGATAGATACATAGATACATAGATAGATAGATAGAGATGGATGGATAGATAGATAGATAGATAGATAGATAGATAGATAGATAGATAGATAGATAGATAACTGGGAATGCCATGGGTTTTTGAAGCCTCAAAGCCCACCCCCAGTGATACCTCCTCCAAGAAGCACACACCTCCTAATCCTCCCCAAACACTCGAACAACTAGGGACCAAGTATTCAAACATGAGCCTGCGGGGGCCATTCCCATTCCAATCACCGCAAGAACCAATGCCAGAGCCTTGCCCTCTGACCTCCACACATGTGCAGCGGCATGTACACCCACCCCCACATGCACGCACATGCACACTTGTAGTAGTTGTCAAAAAAGATGTGGCCTCCTGCAAAGAGAAGGCAGGATTTAAAAGACTGCTGATACAGAATTCGTAACTTAGTATGTGTAATGCTATGAATGCATCCCCCATACAGATGTGTGCATAGGCCCTCACACCTCTAAGGTCTATAGGCACAGAACTAAGGCGAGATGGGGACAGCTAGCTCAAGGACAATGGTCATGAATATAAAGACATAGTGTCACTTTCTACTAACAGATAACAGCCATTGACCACATAAGGTAACAGCCGTTGACCCTTCTGTGGCTGCAGGAAGAGGCACAATGACAGTTCTGGTACTGGGGTGGACAGAGGAGACCTGGAGGAGCTTGTGGGTCACTGAAGCTGAGGTTCCAGGGGGGTTCAGAACAAGAAACCAAAAAGGAATGGAACAAGGCTGACGTATTACAACCCTGCCACCCAGAACCCTGGGGCCCACTGGTTATTCAGTCAGCATTTACTGATGCCCACGACATGCCAATACCTGTAGAAGCTAGAGACTGCAGACATGAACAAATCATGCCCCTGTCCCCACAAAGCCTGCGGTCAGCTGGAGGAGAGTGACGAAGGAACTTGGATATTTGTAGTGCTGGTTTAGAGAAAGGAGCCTAGGAGCAAGGAAGGGTTTTTAGAGGGAGGACTAGTCAAGAGGGCATCTAATGGGTGAGCAGGAGTTCCCTAGCTTCAGGGCCAGGGTGGAAGTGAAAAGAGTAGACCAAAGGAAGGACGAGAAGGTAGCCAATATGGGCTGAGGAGGCAAGTGGCAGGACAGGGGGGAAGAGTCACAAATCCTGACCCATGGGAACTTTGAATTAGTAAGTTCCTCCTCCCGCCCCCTTTTTTTAAGTTCAAGGGCAATTTTATAAGAGTTAAGAGAAAAGACACAGATCAAGCCAGCTGTGAGCTCAGCAGTTTCTGGGAGAAGACACATGGAGATGAGGAAGAAAGAATGCCGTGCCTACTTGAGTTAGGGTCCGGGACAGCCAGTCTGTTCAGCAATGGAGGTCAGCAAACAGCTGCATGGTAAAAAGGAAGAGACCCCCAGAGAAGCGATGAGAAAGCCCAGAGGGTGAGGGAGAGCACGCACAGGCTTTTGGCCAGAATCTGTGGGAGACCCTGCAGGTGTCATGGCAGGCAGGGAAACGATCTGTGAAGAGTTAAGAATGAAAACTAGTTTCAGCTTGACTTAGACAGGCTGGATCAAATTTTGGAAGCCTGATGCCAGGCTGTTTATTGCCAGCATATTTAAACACATTACAATTTGGAAAGACAAAATTTCCTGGTGTAATGCAATACTCGGTGCACAAGGAGACATAATCACATTGGAACTCAACTCGAAGTATGTGTCATCTCTTCCAAGAAGATGGGTTCTAGAGATAGGCTATCTGTACTAGCTTAAGGGCCTAGGGAAGTATCTTTAGTAGTCTCTGTCATACAGAAAGTGTAGAGGTCATTTGAACTATTAGCCACCTCCGGTCCTGGTTATGGAAGCTTGATATGGCCCAACAGATAATCAAGATCACCAGGCTATTAATCACCTCCAACCTCCAGCTTTCTGGAAACAGGTTTTTACACCCTTTCCTTTGAGAGGACAATCTTGTATGCTTAACATTTCTAGTTTCCTTGGAGATCTTGGGTACAAGGACCTTTGTGTTCCCAACAGGAATCCAGATGAAAAAGAGAAAAAGAATTACTGTTCTTTGTGCTGTGGTGGTGCAAGTGACTGAATCCAGGTCTGGAACATGCTTGGCGTATGGTCTACTACAGGGCTGCAACCCTGGATGAATTGGCTGCTTTTTTAGTCATTTTGTTTATAATCCACAGTAAGAGACATATTTTCAGGGCTGGAATATAGCTCAAATTGGTAGAGTGTTTGCCTAACAAGCACAATGCCCTGGGTTCAATTCCTAGTACCGCATACAGCATTCCATAGATAAAGTATCAGAAGTTCAAGTTTGTCCTTGACTATCTAAGGAGTTTGAGGCCAGCCTGGGCTACATGAGAAATATTTTCTATTTTGACTCAGGCTAGTCAGTCAGTTAACCTCCTTCTCTCTCTCCCCCATCCCTCCATATCTCTCTCTCTCTCTCTCTCTCTCTCTCTCTCTCTCTCTCTCTCTCTCACACACACACACACACACACACACACACACACACACACATACACACACACACACACACACACCAAACTCTTATATCCCTAACACTTTATTCTGAATATTTATGTTCTAAAATGAAGACTGTCAGGGCAGAATTTCACACGCAGCTGCCTCTCAGTTTTCTGTTTTGTCAGGAGTGAAATAAGCTGGTCACAAAAAACAGTGCCTATCATCTGTTTTCATTTATGGGAAATTCCATATGGGATAAAACTCATCTACAGTGTTGAGATGAGATGGGGCCACCTGGGTATTGCCAGAGTGGCCAGGCTTTACTGGAAGAGGAGAAAGAGAAGCTCTTAGGAGACGGAAGTGCCTTGTGCCTTGACTCAGGCAGTGCTCATTCAAGTACAAGCATTCTTCAAAATTAAATATGTCAAAATAAGAAACTTTTGGGGGTTGTGAGCGAGCTAGATCCTGAGGGGGAGTTTGCATTGTGCAGGTGAATCCATATTGTCAACATGCATCAGAAAGGCTGCCTAAGGTGTGTGTGTGTGTGTGTGTGTGTGTGTGTGTGTAGGTGTGTGTGTGTGTGCAGCTGTGATGTGGTGTGGCAAGCCTTTAGTCACCACACTTGGGAGGCAGAGGCAGGTGGGTCTCTAAGTTCCAGGCTAACAGCCAGCCAGGGCTACACGAAGAAACCCTGTCTCAAAAAAAGAAAGGAAGGAAGGAAGGAAGGAAGGAAGGAAGGAAGGAAGGAAGGAAGGAAGGAAGGAAGGAAGGAAGGAAGGAAGAAAGAAGGGAGGGAGGGAAGGAGGGAGGAAGGGAGGAAGGAAGGAAGGAAAGAAGAGAAGAAAAGAAATCCGTGTGTTTCACTGTAAACTTTATCCTGAGAAGTGTAAACTTGTCTGATGATTCCAACAGCGTGGCAGCAGGAAGTGGGCTGGGATGGATCAGCAGGTAAAGGCGCTTGCCACCAACCCTGATGACCCAAGTTCCATCCATGGCTGTCCAAATATCCAGAAATAGGCTCAACCTGGACTGTAGGAGGATAGCTGGAGGCTAGACAAAAGCTAGCATTTTCCTCAGGAACTTGTAAAGTGGTTTCCCCTCGCCAAAAGGAGTCATTTCCCTTATCACTGGCCAAAGGGACAAATGGCTCCCTGGGGTGCTATTAGCATACCAAAGCATGCTGGCCTCTGTGTCACAGGTACCTGTTACACATTTCAGAGTCCATGCTGACCTCCTAGCCCTTCTCACCTCCTCCCCTACCCTAAACTCCCTCAGCTCACAGGCTTCCCTACCCCCAGTTCCACATTCTCCTTATAACCCTGCTTTTTGATATTCCCTCCCTCCCTCCCTCCCTCCCTCCCTCCCTCCCTCCCTCCCTCCCTCCCTCCCTCCCTCCCTCCCTCCCTCCCTCCCCCTCCCTCTTTGTCTGTCTCTGTCTCTCTCAGTCTCTCTCTCTCTGTCTCAGTCTCTGTCTCTCTTCTTCTTCTTCTTCTTCTTCTTCTTCTTCTTCTTCTTCTTCTTCTTCTTCTTCTTCTTCTCTCTCTCTCTCTCTCTCTCTCTCTCTCTCTCTCTCTCTCTCTCTCTCTGCTGTACTCTGCTCTTACTTCTCTCACAGTCATGTCCAGTCTCCTTTCTGTCTCTGCTCTGGACACTTCAGATGCCTCTGGCTGGTTTCTCTCATATCTACAATAATCAAACAACAAACTTCCCCTGTCATGGCATCAGCTTACACAGGCTATCTCTTGAGTGTAGATGTATTTCCAAATAAGAACATAAAATAATATTGAACCACTCTCAAGGCCTCAGCATCGACTTGCTTTTCCCAGAGGTCAACTTGCGGTATTGTGGGACTCTCATGGAAAACTCTGTGCACTGTAAAGGCATTCAGACTCCTTATGCATTGCTCGTGTGGACGGGAGTTCCTGGAAAGAGGCCCTGTCTGCAAACATGGGTTGTCTGATTAACATTCCAAAGATCTGGAGAGGTTGGGATGCTGCAGGTCCAGAGGCTAATGACCTTATTATCTAGGGCTAGTTTTAGGCCCTGGAACACTCATTCCTTGCCCACTTCTGTCAGAACTAACATCCCGTGACTAATAGATAAAAAACATTTTAAAATCTATCAACTTAGCAGACTACTAGCGTCCACAAACCCCAAAGCTAAGAATGCCATCAGATAGCATCTGTGCTGGCTAGTATTTATGCCAACTTGACACAAACTGTTAATCCCACCAGCTAAGAATAAGACCACTACCACAATTTTTGAGCCAAATTTGAAGCAAGCTTTATTAAATACTACCGGATTATGGACATTGGCTGTGTCCATACCCAGGATTCCCAGGGAACGGTCATAAATTATATTGGCCAATTGTTTATAAAGGCAAAATCCACAAGGCTACATATTCCCTGCCTTCATACATCCTGATGTGCTTCCTACCTACGTACTCTGTGCCTACATGTAATCAAGCATATCCTGTGCAGCTGGGGCAAGCACGCTTGTTTATAGAAGTGAAAACACGTGACATGTTATCTTACACGAACAACAGCCCCCAGCATTCCAAGAAATTATCTGTCCTTGGGAAAGTGGGTAGAGGCATTTTTGTTTTACAGATCTCTTAAGCACAGTAATTAAAACTTAAAACATAACTTTAGCCCTCATAAAATTAGAGTTATTGGAGAGGAGAGAATGTCAGTTGATAAATTGCCTCCATAAGATCAGGCTGTAGGTAAGCCTGTGGGGCATTTTCTTGATGAGTGATTGTCTTAGTAAGGTTTTCTTTTACTGTGAAAAGACACCATCATCAGGACAACTCTTCTAAAGGAAATATTTAATTGGGGTGATTCGCTTAAGGTTCAGAGATTCAGTCCATTATCATCATGGCGGGGAGCATGGCAGCATGCAGGCAGACATGGTACTGTCTACATCTTGATCAGAAGGCAACAGGAAGTGGACTGTGTCACTGGGTGTGGCTTGAGCATGTATAAACCCTCTACAGTGACATATTTCCTCCAACAAGAACATTACCTACAAACATACCATACCAACAAAAACTACAACTCCTAATAGTGCCATTCCCTTTGGGGACCATTTTCTTTCAAACCACCAAGTGATTGATGGCAGAAGGCCCAACTCATTATGAGTGGTGCCACCCCTGCTTTTATGGTCCTGGGTTTTACTAGAAAGCAAGGCTAAGTAGCAAGCCAATAAGCAACAAACCTCCACGGCCTCTGCATCAGATTCTGCCTCTATGCTCCTCCCCAGTTTCAGTCCTGGCCTTGGCTTCCCTCAGTGGATTATGATTCAGGATATGTAAACCCAAATAAACTCTTTCCTTCCTAAGTTGATTTTGGTCATGGTGTTTTGTCACAGAAGTAGAAACTCTGAGACAGCATCTTAGGCCTATATAAGCTTCCTCCATCTTGTACCTGTCTCTCTGATGTAACCACCAATGTATTTTAAACTTGCCTTGATTTATAAATTTTTTGTTCTGTAAAACTATGAAACTGCTTCCATGTGGAAACACTGAATTAGGTGTAACCTAAATCTGTGTTCCTGGGTCATGGTTACTCAAGAAGGTTCAAGAATAAACTATCTCTTACTCTCTTTAAGATGTGAGCTATGGTGTTTTGGACTGACAGTTATGTCACCCAACTTGGGGCCTGAGAATGTTCCATGGGCGAAATCACCTGCATGGACCCATTGAGTCCAGGCCATCTGGTGTTACTTCCTCTGTGTATTGTTGCTGAATTCTTTCTAGGGCTCCAGACCTCCCTTGGTTTGGCTAACAATCCATTTGTTTATTCTGAGATGGTTAATTAAAGATCCTAATTTGATAAATATCTTTACTGGTCTGCTTTCATAGTTTTTGGTTTAAGGTATCTAGTTTATTTGCTTTGAAAACATTTTGGTCTAGACATTTTGCTTAGTTTTGTTTGCTTGCTTACTGTAGAATCTATGAAGGCACTGGATTTTGTTCACTTTTGGAACTTTGAAGGCATTTTGTTTTCTGTTTTGTCTTGGTTTTTGTTATCTTTAAAATACTTTGATTCAATATCATTTGGTCTTTGTCTCCTGATGCTCCTTCTCAAATGGTAAATTCTACATTTTTTTCCTGTTGTTTCTCCTGTGACCTTGCTAAGCCCTTTGCTTAGGGATTTTACATGCACCCCAAAGTAGACACTGAAGACAAGAGGCACTTGTTCCTTCCCACTCAAGTTTGGCAGTGTCAGGGGAAACACCCCGTGACACACAACAGCTTCATAAGGAAACCCAACCCTGGTTCCTGGATGAGAAGGGACTGATGTTGGCTTACCCAGGAAGACACATGTGAGAGATTCATTACACAGTGTCGTGAGCCCCCCCCTCATGTTTGCATAAATGTGTAAGATAATCCAGAGACTCAAGGAGAAGATGGCCTCAGGGTGAAAGCTGAGAAAGTTGCACACAAAAGTGACCCCAAGGCGGGTGGCAGTGGCACACGCCTTTAATCCCAGCACTCGGTAGGCAGAGCCAGGTGGATCTCTGTGAGTTCAAGGCCAGCCTGGTCTACAGAGTGAGTTCCAGGACAGGCACCAAAACTACACAGAGAAACCCTGTCTCAAAAACCAAACCAAACCAAAACAAAAACAACAACAACAAAAAAGTGACCCCAAACACATATTTTCTAGGAGAAAACACACACACACACACACACACACACACACACACACACACACACACACACAGGTTTCCAGAAAAGGGGACATGTTTGGAGATAAACTGCCATTTGGTATTCTATTCCAGCTAGCTTTATGTGTGATAATTACTGACTAACTTGCCAGTATTTGGGAAAATTGGGATATCTAAAGATACCCTGAATATTTACCACCTCCAAAAGGGTTCATCTTGTGGGCTTAACAAAGTTCTAGGCAATGATTTTTTTTCTTTTTCCTTTTCCCTTTTTATTTTCTTCTTTTCTTTTTTTAAAAACACAAATTGGCAGCCTGCTTTAATTAAAATATAAAATGATCTATAAAAACCAATAAATTGGTAATTGGTGGTAATAAAGAACTCTAAAAAACTATATGTGAGTTAAATTAGATGCTAAAATTAAAAATTAATTTAAAAACTTGTTTAGAGTTTGTATCAAAACTAAAAATAACTCTAAAATAGGTCCCACTCGTCTCCTCTGACCTCACCCCTTTATCTCCTACCCATCTTATAGTTTTTCTTGAGCAGCTTTTTAAACTCTCAGGCTTACAGTAAAGTATCTTTATAATACAAATCAGACCTAAAATTCCTTTCAGCCTTAAAGCCAAAACTCTCAGTTTGGTCCCCAAAGCTTAGGAGAACTCCACCGACAAAGATATTTGGTTGTCAAAGATAACCAAATGAAGCTATGTCTGTGTCCACCCAACAGTTTTCCTGGGGATTTATCCTGCGACCAATCTTTAAGCATCTTGGTGAGTTTTCCTGTCTGTCATTTGGCTGACCCATCCCATTAAACATGGGTTCTGTGTTCCTTTGCTTGTTTTTCTAATCAGAAACCCACTAAATGTTTGAGTTCCACTGACATCAGAAATAACATTTTCTAGACCTATCCATACTTTACTCCTGGGTCATATGTAGTAACACATGTCTTTTCGGGGGAACATCTTCATAAACCTTGATTCCCCATGTGACTGGTCTGGCAGAACTAAAGATATTCTAAAGAGACACTTGTACCTCCCAGACTATCAGACTATGAAATATTGGTGTCTTAGTTAGGGTTTCTATTGCTGGGACAAAAACCATAACCAAAAAATAGGGAGGAAAGGGTTTATTTGGTTTACACTTCCACATTGTAGTCCATCATTGAAGGAAGTCAGGACAGGAACTCAAACAGGACAGGAACCTAGAGGCAGGAGCTGATGCACAGGCCATGGAGGAGTGCTGCTTACTGGCTTGCTCATCATAGCTTGCTTAGTCTGCTTTCCTATAGAACCCAGGACCACTAGCGAAAGGATGGCACCACCCACCATGGACTGGGCTCTCTCACATCAATTACTAATTCAGAAAACGCTTTACGGCTGGATCTTACGGAGGCATTTCCTCAAATAAGGTTCCCTCCTTTCAGATAACTCTAGTTTGTGTGTCAAACTGACATAAGACTAGCCAGCACAATTGAACCCCCTAAAAATGGGAATTTCTCAAGTGTCTCATGCTGGAAGAAGGAAAAGGCACCAGCCGGGGTTGGGGGCTGGGGGGGCTTGTCTCCCTGAAATAAATCTCACACAGTTCCAACAACTTGTCCAACCACCTTACAGGATGAGACTGAAACCCAGATAACAATGACTCAGTGGCAGGCATGGCAGAGACTCCTTAGGTGTGCACATCCTTGGACCTCTGAAGATGGACCTGAGGGGTCTACTGGACCTCTTTGTCTCTCTTCCCAATGTGGCCACACTAAATAAATCTCTTTTCTGCTTTCTACCTTTAATTTGGCTCTTTTAGCTGGCCTTTATTGAGGAAGAGGAAGCCCACTGACTTAGGGCACAAACAGTGACCTCTAAGTTCAGTAACATCTACACATTCCAAGCTAATTTCTTGTCTCCTAGAAATCAGCCTGGAACACAATAAAACATGACTTCCACCTCAACTATGGCAAGTGGGGGAGGTGGGGGGTCAGTCCTCAAGAGCCTCAAGTCTACAAGTCACACCTCACCTTTTGATCTTTTGTGTTATGAAGCCTTTCTCACGTCTTAAAGAAATAAATTTTTAACTTTTTCTTCTAAACTGGGTGCACCTAACTCATCTAATTATGTCCTGTGTGTCAGAATTATTTACAAATGTTTTTGGTTGTTTTCTGATGTTTGTGTCAAAGAGACAAACTGTCTTTTTTATTTTTTTTTTTAAACAAACATGGCCACTTCAGTTCTCTCTTTTTTAAAAGTCATTTTTACTATGTACTCAAAATTTTTTTTGGCATACCCAATTAAAATACATGTGCAGATTCACAAATTTAAATATTGTGATCAAGGCTTGATAAATACATACTACTTTATAAATTTTGGTTCTCTAAACATCTTAAAAACCTATTAAAATGATGTATTTGGGTATATTAAATGTTTCATAAAACTTAAAATGCTAATTGTTTATATAAAACATTTATTAGAGTCATAAGATTTCATTGAGCTATAAATTTTAATGATAAAGATTGCCTTCCAAAACAGATTCTAAATATATATACTTATATATATTTTTATTTCACTTACATAATGAGTAACATAAAATTCATGATTTCTTCAAAATATGCGTACTATAAACTGCTAAATATAAGCTTTATTAATGCTGGCATACATATAAATCAATAGATATATATCGAATGAGAATGACGACATGGCTGCTCCGAGGTATGGTGAAGGAGAAGGGAGGGTGGGGTGGGAGAGTGGGGATCGACCATAGGGCAGAAATGGGAACTTGGGGGGTGGAAGATTGCACCTGTAGAATGGTTTCTCTCCAGTCTCCGAGTTGTAAACACCAAAGGAGGATGATTTGTTGACCTCATGAGGAGCTTCCCAGCTCCTAGCTGCCTGCAGATGTTATCAAATCCTGTCTGGAGTCTGAGTTCACCTGAGGCATTTAGGTCATTAACCTTTCATTCCAGACCCTGGGGATAGATAAAAGGATGAGGGGAGGGGTGTCCTCTTTAATTTGGACTGCTGCAGCTGCCGAAGAATCGAGTTGGTCCTGAAGGACGTTGGGCTGTTCTGAAATGTCTTTGGCGTTTTCTTAGAGCTGGCTAGACAGAGAGGTTAACTGTTGCAGTTTCGGTTAAGTCCCCCAAAATGCCCAGAGTGGCAAGAAGAGGGACGAGCTGAATGGCTTATTTAGAGGTCACCTGAACTGCTGGTAGGGGTTTTAGGGTGCAGATCTCTCTTCACTGCTTCGAGCTGACAGTAGGGGTGATGTAGAAAGAGCAGCAGTTAAGAGTGCCTCAGAGGGTCCATCTAAGGGGCCATAGATGCTAAGATCAGAACATGAGTCGTCTGGTGGTAATGTATATTCTTGGAGTATGCTATATGGGAAAGGTAGTATCTGTGATATTGAGAGCCGCTGGTAGCAAAAGTCCATGAGAGTATACAGCAGTGACAACTAGTGTTCAGAAAATCAACCTATCAGAACTAAGGGTTCTGTTAGAGGAAAGCACCACTCAAGGATTGTTTATGGAATTACTGCCTTTTGAATGAACTGGCTGTCTCTTGTAAACTTCTTATGCAATAACAGCTATGATTCTCCCCATTTACCGTGCATTTCCATGTTATGTGTACATGTACTCTCACAATTGCATCTCAATCTAATGGGCACACATTTGTGGGTAGTCTAGAAGATGGTTTAACTGTACAGTTTTTAATGAATAGAAACATACTAAAATATGCTTCATATTAGGTCTACTGTTCCATGTGGACTGTAGACACTTAGAGGTCTAACTCTCCATCCTTAGCCACTGACAAGGTAAATACTGGTCAAAGTGTCTTCGTAAAACTTTCACAGAGTGGAATTGCAGGTGCCTAGCCTTGTTGGATCAAAATCCTTCAGAAGAATTATAGTGAACCAGAAGTGAGAGTGCAGGTGTCTGGCCTTGGTATATCTCAGTCCTTCAAGAGATTAATAGCACCTGTGTTGCCCTAAACTTCCTCCACTAGCACCTCCCCACTCTGATTCAAATAACAATTAACACTTTCTACACCAGTCTTTAATGCAAGACTTTAGGCTCAGTAGACTAATTATATATAGGTCCTGAGATTCTGGTGACTAACAGAAAAAAACTCTTAACTGACTAACCATATCTGGATATTATTAATCACATAAAATAGTACACATATTTTTGCCTTTTCCTTAAATCTCTCATTGGTTTAATTTCTTTCCTTGTAACCTTTGTAGTTATCCCTTTAAGAGATAGCCAGAACTTTTTACAATCTACAGCTGTTGTCAATCACCAGTTAAGCTGACTAAGTCTTTGCCAAGTGTGACTCTTATCAGAATACTTGTCCCCGAGAGTTTACTTTGTAGATTTTACTAACAAGTTGTTAATGTGTGAAATATATACATATATGCTTGGGGGAACAAAGAGGGAGAAGAAGATGGAAAAGACCTAGATAGAGATGAGAGAACAGCAAGAAGAGTATTGATGAAGAAGAACAGAGATGAGAATGGAGATGGAAAGAACTAGAGAGACATGAGAGAACAGCAGGAGGGACCAAGAGCAGGAGGGACCGAGAGGAGCTAAGTAAGAGAGCAGAAAAGAAACTGTAGAAACTGTGCAGATAGAATTGACTTAGAAGAATAAAGTGAATGGACTAAAGAACTCAGTGTGCTTAGATTCATTGAATATCCCTCAGATTAGAACCCTTAGCGGCTTGCAGCATCTGTTCTGGACCCTGATAGAAATCCCCTCAAGGCAGGCGCTTGGGGGGAATTCGTTACTGTGACATACAAAATGTGAGATGGTTAGTACTATTATAATTCTTACTGAAAGTGTAGTTAAGAAAATATTTGGGGCAGTTTTACCCTTATTGGAGGAAAAGAACAGGCAAGAAAAACATCTAAAGGACTTCAGAGGGCGTGGTCATGGGTGTTAGTGAGACTGATGATTTTAATCTTGCTTATATTTCCTGTTGGGCGTTTAAGACCACAAAAATCAATTTTTTTTTCTGTCAAAGACAGTTGATGATCTGATCCTAAGGGGTCACTTGGGTGTGGGAGGAACTCCTCAGTCTTTTACCAGTTGTCCATCTATGTGAGGGTGAGCCAAAGATCTTGCTTGACCACTGTGTGTTGTTCAAATCTTAGATGGTCTTTTAATAAAAACCCAGAGCCAGATATCAGGGTGAAAGCTGAAAGATCAGAGAAGAACAGCCAGCCACTAGTTCTGACCTCTATGAAATCCTTAGCCCAAGGAGAGTGAGTTCCTGTTTCCTCATGCCTTATATACATTTCTCTGCCCTCCCATATTATTTCCTGGGATTAAAGTCTCGTGTGCTTCCCAAGCAAAGGCATGAGATCTCAAGTGCTGGGATTAAAGATGTGTGTCACCACTGACTGGCTCTGCTTCTCTCCTATACTGGATCAATCTCATGTAGCCCAGGGTGGCTTTGAACTCACAGAGATCCAGATGGATCTCTGCCTCCCCAGGGATAGGATTAAAGGTGTGTACCACCACTGCCTGACCTCTGTGTCTAATCTAGTGACTGGCTCTGTCCTCTGATCCTCAGGCAAGTTTATTAGGGTACACCATCTATCACCACAACTATTTTATTCAGAAGTGTGGATGAAATTTCTCCTTTGTGTTGACCCTCCTCTTTGTAGACTGGACACCAGTTAAAATGCACCAGATGGGGTCTCCATGGCCTCCCTGAAGAAGAGGACAGGTGAGTCCTCAAGGGTACAGAACACTTCAAGAGATGCTCCACAGTCCCCTGGGACTTAGTTGACCTTGGGAGGCAAGGGGGAAAATACTTTGCCTTTCATCCCTCTGACCACATTAGCATAGGCCTCTGTGGTGGTTTGAATCAGAGTAGCTGCCATAGGCTCATGTATTTGAGTGCTTGGTCCCCAGTCGGTGGAACTGTTTGGAAATGATTAGGAGGCGTCGTCTTGTTGGAGGAGGTATGTCACTGGGGGTGGGCTTTGAGGTTTAAAAGGTCCACACTGGGCTCATGTATATCTCTCTCTTCCTGCTGCCTGCAGATCAGGATGTCAAGCTCTCAGCTCCAGCTCCAGCTCCAGCACCATGCCTGTCCGCTTCCCTCCATGATGCTAATGGACTAACTTCTAAAATTGTAAGCAAGCCCTCAATTAAATGCTTCTTTTATAATAGTTGCCTTGGTCACAGTGTCTCTTCATAGCAATGGGACGTGACTGATAGCCTCCAGATATGGTTACTCAACACCGAGAAGGTCATTTACACAAGTTTGGTACTTTTAACTATTGTATAATATTTTAAAAGTCAGACACTTTTAAATAAGCTTCATAACTTGCAAAACCTTTTTAGTTTTCTTCTCCACTCTGAAAACATCCAGCCAGCGTTGTATAGGATTTACTTAGGCTTTCTATTGCTACAATGAAACACCATGACCAAAAGGCAAGTTGTGGACGAAAGGGCTTATTTGGCTTACACTTGTGCATTGTAGTCCATCACGAAGGAGGCCAGAACAGGAACTCAAATGGGGCAGGAAACTGGAGGCAGGAGCTGATGCAAAGGCCGTGGAGGGGTGCTACTTATTGGCTTGCTCCTCATGGCGTGCTCACCCTGCTCTCTCTCTCTCTCTCTCTCTCTCTCTCTCTCTCTCTCTCTCTCTCTCTTTCTCTCTCTCTCTCTTTCTCTCTCTCTCTCTCTCTCTCTCTCTCTCTCTCTCTCTCTCTCTCTCTCTCTCTCTCTTTCGTTCTCCCTCCCTCCCTCCCTTCCTTTTTCATTAATTTAAATTTTTTTCTCTTGTACATTACATCTGACTGCAGTCAGGGATATAATCTAGGACCACCAGCCTAAGGACAGTTCAGAATGGGCTGGGCTCTCCCCCATCAATCACTAATCACTAATTAAGAAAATGTCTACAGGCTTACCTACAACCTGATCTTATGGAGGCATTTTCTTAATTTAGGTTTCTTCCTCTCAGATGACTTTAGCTTCTGTCAAGGTGATGCAAAACTATCCTGCACAGTATGTATAAATCTTCCTTCATTAAAACAATTTTCATCTTTACATCCTTATAATATTTTCTTTTATTTCTTAATATCTCAAGACCTAACAGCATTAAAAAATGAGTTTACAATCTGTTGTGAGAACTTTCCCCCTGAGAGAAGGAGAGACTAAGCAATGACTGGCCCTCCTTGTAAGGTCCCAGTGACAAACCAAAGTTAGAGTGCTCACCCTGGGAAAACCAGTGAGTTTATTAGGTTATTAGATTTACTTGTGGAGAATTGGTAAGGGGTTACTGAAGGGAGTGTGGACGGCCCAGGAGCAGTCACTCTGAAAAGTCTTTACTCAGTGTGCATGAGGGCTTCTTTTATCGTCATGTAGACATATCCCCACCTTGTCTGTGTAAAATTGACTGGGATGGCCTGTTCATCTCCTCTTTCTGTGAAGGAGTATTAACATTTAACAAGTGCTGCTGTCATCATTTTAGCCTGGCACAGCCGAAGGTGTGAGGGTGCCAGTGATTTAACTTGCGAAACAGACAGAAGCCCTGTGAATACTAGGTTTTTGTTGTTGTTGTTGTTTTTAATGTTTGCCTGGCTAAACTAAGGACTTGAAAAACCTATTTGTTCATTTGTTTGTTTTTAAAGAGGCTATAGTGGTTAAAAAAATCTTTAGAATTCTTAAAATGTTTGTGTTCATGTACACTCATTTATATACAAAAGACATTTAAGAGCACAGTCATAACTTATTCTTATCTAAATGGAGGGCAATTGTTCAATAGGAAAAATGTGTCCTGAGGTAGAAGCAATCATCTCTTGAAGTTAATTTATATCCTCAAGCAATAGGGACCACGTCATAACCAGAATGGGATAAGAATGAAGGGGACAATATTGACCAGAACTGTAGTCTGACTTTGAAAGTCACCATGGTCTTTCACAGTCTCAACCACTATTTTTAAGTCCAAAGTTCAAACTCTCTTCTGAGACTCAAGGCAGTCTCTTAATTGTAACCCCCTGTGAAAGCAAAAAGCAAATTACATGCTTCCAAGCAACTCTGGTAAATTGTCTGCTGGTGTGCACACATGTGCCATTGCACAAGAGATTTCTGCCAAGAAATAGAATTAGTTGGCTGCCCCTTAGCAGTTGGTGGGTTAAAAAGTGGATCTGGCCATACAAGGGAAGGCTCGACCATGAGACCAGAGGTCTTTGGTATGCAGAGCCCCATGATGAGTTGGTTGTAAATGCTTCCAGAGTTATGCATCAGGAAAGGAGCCAGGCTCCAAATGCAAATTTCCATATGGTACTATTTGTGTGAGGGACTATAGGAATGGAAAATAGAGCAATGGTTGCCAGGGGTGAGAAGAAAGGTCAAGGGCAAAGGGTGTGGGAGAATGCTTTGGGTTCAGTAAACTACTCTGCATTGATTGGGGCAGCGGACACTGAACTATACATAGAACTGTAGGCTAAGGGCCTGCTGGGGCTCAGTGGCAGAGCACTCTACTCTTCACTCTAGAAAGACAACAGCTATTGCTCTGGTACATGCAAGGCCATTGGCTCCATCTTCCAGCACCGCACAAGCGCGCGCGCGCGCGCACGCACACACACACACACACACACACACACACACACACACACACACACACACACACAGGCACATGCCCCAAATAGGAACATGCACACACATTCACCTTGGGGTAAATCTATTTTTTTTAAAACATGTATTTATTTTGTGTGTGGGTACGTACGTGCCATAGCTCACATGTGTCGATCAGAGGACAATTGTGGGTGTCAGGACATGAACTCAGGTTGTCGAGCTTGGTGGCAAATGCTTTTGCCTACTGAGACATCTCACTGGCCCAGTCTTTAAAAACAAATAGAATTATTTATTTTTTCTTTTATGTTCATGAACGTTTTGTTTGCATGTGCGGATACTACATGGGTGCCTGGTGCCTCCGGAGGTCAGACAACGGCATCGACTCCCCTGGACCTGGAGTTACAGGTGGTTGTGAGCCACCACGTGGATGCCGAGAACAGAACCCAGGTCCTCCGGAAGAACAAATGCTCCCAACTGCTGAGCCGTCTCTCTAGACTCCACCTCCCCTTTTTAGTCACAGTTTTGCTACGTCACTCAGGATAAACTCAAACTCTCAGCAATTTCCCCACATCAGCCTCCGGAGTTCTGTAACTATGGTTATATTCTACCACACCTGACTTAAAAGAGTAAACCTTACTATATCATTCTTTGATCTAAAAGAAAAGTTTTTTTTTAAATATACACCACTGGTAGAATCTAGGTGTAGGGTGTGGTGATATTTTGTTTGTGCTTTAATAAATAAATCTTGTCTGGAGATCAGAGTGTGGAGCTAGCCACTAGAGGCCAGGCAGTAGTGGCACACACCTTTAATCCCAGCACTTGGGAGAGGGAAACAGGAAGTGATATGGCTGGGTGGAGAGAGGAAGTGAGAAGGTGGGGTAGAGACAGGAGCTCTCCCTTCAGGCTGAGGATTCGGTAGAGGTAAGAAGTCTCACTAATGGCTGGCTGTTCTGCTTCTCTGATCTTTCAGCTTTCACCCTGATATCTGACTCCGGGATCTTATTATTAAGACCAATTAGAATTCGCGCTACAGTAGGGTCTAATCCTTTCAACATTTTGGTATGTTTTGAGCACATTCATAAACAGATCTTCAAGAAAAAAAACTTGAAAAGATGTTGAATGGCTGATAAAAATAAATTCATGAATGACCAAGTGAAACAAATAAAAAAATAGGGGATCGTTTCATTACAAATCTTAAAAATATGATAATAAATATAATATTGAAGCATTACCAGTCATCATCTGTGGTGGTTTGAGTAAGAATCGCCTCCATAGGCTTCTATATTTGAATGCTTAGTCATCAGGGAGTGGCACTGTTTTAGAGGGACTAGAAGGATTAGGAGGTGTGTCCTTGTTGGGGGAAGTGTGTCACAGGGGTGGGCTTTGAGGTTTTAAAACCCCACACCAGGCCAGAGTCTCTCTTTTGGCCCAAGGATCAGGATGTAGCCCTCACACTGCTCCAGTGCCATGTGTGCTACCAGGCTCCCCACTGTGATGGTCATGGACTAAACCTTTAAAACTGTAAGCAAGCCCCCAACTCAATGCTTTCTTCTATAAGAGCTGCCCTGATCAGAGTGTTTCTTCATAGCAATAGAACAGTGACTACAACATCACCCAATATGTTGATAATTTTTAAAGGTGTGTGTGTGTGTGTGTGTGTGTGTAAGTATAGTTATATAGGTACATGCATGCTGCAGTGTGCTTGTAGAGGTCAGAGGACAATCTCAGCCATCAGTCTTTGCCTTCTATTTTGTTTGCAGCAGGGTTGTTCCTTTGTTGTTTGATGCTGTGTGTACCAGGCTAGCTGGCCTTTGGGCTTCCCATCTCACCGTAGGAGCACCTGGGATGAGAGATGCTCCCACCACTGGACCCCGCTTCACACCGGTTCTGGGCATTCACACTTACGTCCACATACTGTGTGGCATGTACATTACCCACTGAGCTATCTCTCACCTCTTGTTTTATATTTTGAGACAGATCTTGCTATGTAGCCCAAGCTAGCTTTGAATTTGAGGCTATTGTTTGGTTGGAGCCTCCCGCTTGCCCCTGCATGGTCCTAGAAACCCCATCCCCCACCCCCTCTCTCCAGACCCTGCCGCTCAGAGAGTCTCTGAACAAAGGAAAGGTGCTGAAAGCCCAGTTCCTCATTCTTGTGACTATTGCAACTTCCTCTCCTGAAGCTGTATGCCGCCCAAGTCACCCGCTTAAATGCTCAGCTTTGGACCGGACTGGAGCACAATCCAGCTTGTGGTGGACACATCATCACCCCTCACCTGCACGCTATAAAACTTTCCTGCCCTGGCCTGGGCGTGCAGCCTCTCTGGCCTCCGTCTCTGGGGCCTGAGAACACGCCCTGGAGTTGATCTGCTCCATATACCTGTTGCTGCGCTTTTCCAGCTGGGCTTGACACTCAGCTTACTGCATTGGCGGAGAAACTTATCACGGAGGTAGGGGGAGGGGGAGGCAAGGGAACCTGTGAGTTTGATTTGCTTTCCTTATTGCTGTGACAAAATACAAAATACAACTTGAAGAAGGAAGGGTTAATTTGTGCTGCTGTCCATCATGGCAGAAGAGTCACAGCGGCAGAAATCAGGAACCGGCTTGATCACATGGTCAGGAAGCAGCGAGAGGTGAGTGCTGGTGCTCAGCCTGCCTGCTCCTTTTCGCGCATTCTGAGGTTCCAGCCCATGGGGATGGTTCTGTCTACATTTAGGGTGGGTCATCCCTGCTCAGTTAAACCTTTCTAGAGACAGACTCACCCATGTTGATCTTATAGCCAGATAAGTTGATCGTGAAGATTATTGTCACAGTTATCCTCCAGTCCCTGCCTCTGAGGGCTGAGGTTATAGGCATGTGACACTACTCCCAGGGCTGTATATTGTATTTATCCTCCAGCAGTGGCTGTGACCTTCACTTTAAAAACACTGCTTTAGAGCTGGCTGTGGCCAGGGTGTCTGTGGCTCCAGGGTCAGGAGGCTGAGATGGAGACCCAGTTCCAGCTTTGAGCTCAGGGATGGTTGAAGGTCCTGGGGCATAGGGTAGGGTGACTAGGACCTGTTTCCTTCCCAGTCATCTCAGAGGGAAACTGCTCCGCCTTGTCCCTAGGGAAGCGGGACTCCTGGGAGAGGAGAGTCTCAGAGAAGAACCTAAATTCTGTACCAGGGCATGGGTCTGGGGGAGGGTAGAGAGCAGCCTGTGGTCTGGAAGTCACTGATGTGATGGTGGCAATGCAACCATGCACCCTCTGGCCTAGATCAGACCTCGGCGGCTGCACCTGACTCCGTGGGAAAGGCTCCTCACAGTAACAGAAACTGCCCATGTGTAAATTCTGCTGACTGCAGGCCTGGTTTCCTGCTTCCAGAACAGCTAGGTCTGGGAAGCTGATCCCTGGCCCACCTACTGTGTGTTAAAATTACAGAATCCACTGCTGTCTTTTCATGCAATAGAGGGTGGGGGACCAGGAGGGACCCAGGCATCATGTGAGCTCAGCAAACACTACCTCTTAGCTGCACCCCTAACACATTCCTGCGTTTCTTAAGAGCTGTATTTCCCTGCTTCAGGGTTGGAAGGTCAAGATAAAATCCCTCTTTCATGCCCCCAGCGAACTCCTACTCAGCCCTGAGAACCTGACTGTGACTGAGCCTCCCCCCCGATATAGGATTCCCTCCTGGGCATGGGCAACAGCTCTCCTCTTTTCGGCCTTTCCACTGACCTGGGCTTGCAGCTGCCTGGTGGGCGGGACCTCTCTCGAAATGTATGAAATACCATAGGATTTGTCGTTCCAAATAAAATGAAGCCTGGTGCCAAGGCTTGAAGCCCCAGAGGCTAATAAACCATTTTCAGGGTTGGCGGGACACTGCCTGTGCCTCCAGAGGGACACTGAGGTGGGGGAAGGTCCATCGAGGCAGCGTGACACTTCCACTGCCTGGCAAAAGACAGTCTTCTGAGTCTTTGCTTCTTTGTTTTGGGGGAGCTCCCCCAAGCCAAAGCCTTGATTGTCCTGGGCTCTTCTGAGCACTTGCCAGTAGCCCCTCCCTCCTGTTAGCCTGGCTTGCAGGAGAGGCCACACCCTGACCCCTTTTTATTATCTTAGCTCACTGTGTTGTGAAGACTTATTTCCCCTTTGGGGCCTTCTTCTGAACTGTGGTCTTCTGAGGTCATTAATGGTCTCACTGATCTTAGCATCCAAAGGCTGAGTCTGGGCTTTCTAACAACAGGGCCAGGAGCAAGGCTTCAGTTTGTCTCTGAGTCTCAGTTTCCTGCCAATACAAGGGAGATATAGCTTATATTGTTATATGCAAGGGAGAAAGAACACTGACTTTTTAAAAAAGGATTTTATTTTTAATTACGTGTGTATGTATGTGGGGGTATGTAAGTATGTTCATGTGAGGCGCCAAACCCTCTGGACCTGGAGTCAGATCTTGTGAGCATCTTGACCAGTGCAGGGTCCTTGGGAAGAACAGTGTGTGCACTTAGTTGCTGGGCCATCTTCCCGGTCCCCAATAACATTGCTCTTGTGTTGACTCAGCAACCCTGGCCTGAATCAAGCCACTGCCTGTTGATTGTGTAGCACTACAGTCAGGTGGTCGAGGAAGACAGACAAGGCAGGGCTTGTTTGGGGTCTCTCATGTAGGAGTGAGAGCTGAAGTCTGTTCACATACTGGAGTAGTTAAAAGGCAGAAGGCTGACAAACTTTTTTATTTGGCTGTAGTTGGTTATAGCTTAGGGGTAGCGAGGGAGAGAAGGTGAGCAATGAGCCCAGTGATAAATGCCTCCCCTTGTTGGCCACCACTGGGTGGATGGAGGGGAGCAGGCAACAGTCTAGAAAAAAACACATTGTGTGCGTTTCTGAGATAGGCGTGGTTTAACCAAAATGGAGGAGCTTTTACAAAATGGCGCATGGCTGACGGTATCAGTGCCTTTTTTCCTGATTATTGTAATGTTGGGTCACCATCGAAATGTCGCTGCAGCTCTGTTCTTCTACCATAGCACCCAAACATGCTAGGTGCTAGCTCCAGCCTCCCTCAGAGCTGGGACAGGGGCATATGATCCAATCTGAGGGAACAGGACTTGAATAAGAGTGTGTAGGAAGTGTCTGGGAATGTTCTCTATAATTAGGGAGAGAAAGACAGGAGAGAGAGAGAGAGACAGACAGACAGACAGAGACTTTAGACACTGTCATGGAAAGAGAAGGGAAGCTTGGGGCCACGGCCTCTATCTTGTGACCATGAGGAAAGAGTTAAGGTTAAAGTCAACACGATGAACGCTCTGCCCCCAGCCTGGGACCTTCCACTCTACAAGACTTGGTCAGATCAGATCTAAAATGTCTTCATTATGAAGGTGACTTGTAGTCAGGTATTCTGGTTCTAGTGAATATATGATCGTGGACATTTATAGGTAGTCACTGTTAAAAGACAGTGACAGGACCAAGCGCCAAGGCCCTTGAAAGAGAGTCCTCTGCTCCCAAGCCCGCCTCATACACCACTCAGGAAAGGGCAGGCAGATTCACTAGGAATAAGGCGCAGGACTGGAGGAGTGGCTGGGTGGTAGAGTGCTTGCCTGAGGGTGCATGAAGCCCTGGGTTCCATCCTCAGCTCTGCAAAACAACTTTAAAAAAAAAACAGATAGAGGGCTGTTGAGGTGTGCAGGAGGTAAAGGGCACCTGTTGCCAAGCCCGATGACCTGAGCTTGGTCCATCAATCCGGCAAATTGTTCTTTGACCCCAGCTGTGTGCGCATACACTCACAAAAAGAAGAGTGTAATACATTGTTTTTAGTACAAAGGTAGAGAAGGAGATGGAGTCAAGTCACAGCGAATGAGCTCATGTCTGCAGGCTGATTCCATTCCGTCTCATCTCAGCCATGGTCATTCGTCTGGGCACAGGGTGCACTGGCTTTCATCACTGGCACTCACCAGTGGTTCTGCCTCGCTTTACCTCCCTACTTCACTCTGAGGTTGGAGACCCGAGGTGCTGAGAACTGGGGGTGGGGGTGGGGTGGGTTCTACCTCTTCTGTTTCCAGCTAGTTTTGTGCCCACCTCTGAAATAAATGTGTGGAGAGAGAGAGAGAGAGAGAGAGAGAGAGAGAGAGAGAGAGAGAGAGAGAGAGAGAGAGGATGTTTCCGGTCCTGTGGACAGAGGCATATCTGAAGAGACAAGAGAGGAAGGGAGCAGGCTGAGAGGGTGATGGAGCTGAACCCTTGACCAGCAGCAGCAGCACATGGGAAAGCTTGCCCTGCACTTTGTCTGGGCGGCACAGCAGAGCTGACCCTGTTGATAAGAGCACAGGTGAGGCAACCCTGAGAAAGTGAGCATGGGAGACCTGGCCCCAGCCCTCACCTCCCGCATGCTGGCGTGGGCTGGGGAGAGAAGCCCTCCCTTCACCCCTGTCCATCAATGTCTAAGACAAATGGGAGAGTTGACCCTGAGGTAACGAGAGTGGGAGAGCCACCCCTGCTCCCCACAACCTGAAACACTAGGGAAAGTATTGTGCCAGGGCAGCACAATACACCCAACCCTGTTAGTGCAAGTGCGGGTGAGCCAGCCCTGAAGCTGTGAACATGGGAGAGCTCTTCCCACTTCACATCTGTCTTGGGGTGGCATGGGCAGGGGAATGATGCCCTCCTGCCTGCCTGTCAATGCCTGAGGCAGGTGGGAGAGCTGGCCCTGTGGTCATAAGAATGAGAGAGCCAACCCTGTTCCTGCAGGTGTAGGTGAGCCAGCCCCAAAGTTGTAAGCATGGGAGAACTGTCCCTATTTCACACCTGGCAGACCAACCCTACAGCTGCCCAGGCCAAGACCCAAGGTTATGACTTGGCCCGCCCATCATCCACCCCATCTGTGATCTGCTGGAGCACGTGAAGGGACCCAACCTGCAGACCCAAAGATGCAGGATATCCACAACACAGGACCACAAGAGGATATCGATATCCAGGAGGAGTCCCCGTGAGGGCACAGCATTGATAGGGTAGTAGAAGCCAGAGGCTTTGAACCAGACAATGACTCTTGCCAATGAACACTTGTAAGTAAAGCTGTATGGCCACAGGGGCCCCAGAGTGAATCACTGCGTCACTCTGCAGCTTACATGGCAAGACTTTCAAGTTTTCCCTCGTTTTTATTTTATTCTCCTTTTTCTCTCTTAAATTTTGTTATATTTGGGGGGGGGATATGGGGCAGAGGGCAGATGAAAAGAGACAGGGAAATGAATGGGACCAAGACACATGATGTAAATGACACATATAATAAGTAAATAAGAATTTTTTTTAAATCTTTAAAATAAATAGTTTTCAAAAAAGAAAGGAAGGGAGGGAGGGAGGGAGAAAGAGAAAGAAAGGAAGAAAGAAAGAGAGAGAAAGAAAGAGGAGGAAGGGGGAGGGAGAGAGAGAAGTGGGGTGGGAGGGGAGCCTGGCTTGTGAGTCCCTCTAGATTCCTATCTTGCCACATGACTTCCCCTCTCTTGCATATGCTTCCAAGTGTGGCCACCCACCATACTGTGGTGTGTTATGGAGGATTCTCGCCAGATACTGAGCTGACAGAGCTGCTGGGCTCTCAGCCTCCACAGCATAAACAAGCCACTTTTCTTCATGAAGTAGCCAGCCTCCGATGCTTGTGACAACAACAGCAGACCAAGCAGCGCCAACATTCATTTGAAGGATCTCAGAGTGCTTTGCCTACGGCTTTCTGGGGCCGTCTGACTCTAGCTTGAGCTCTGCCCTTGTTCACACAGTCCAGAGTTTCCCTTGTGGTCATTTCCACCTAGCTGTCTCTCGGCCAAAGTCATTGTCTGGGCCCAGGTTCACTTCTCCTTCTGTGTGCTCAGCCTCAGGAGTGGTGTCAGTAAGTATCTGATGTAGCAAGCTGATGTGACTTGTCATGTCACCTTCCTTTTCTCACTTCCTGTGCTCTGGTGACCATCCTGACCTGACATGGGGCCTGTCTCCCCCACCTTGCTTTCATTTTCACTTCCAAGGCCTGCTTCCCTTCCCAGTGCTCTTTCCCAGCCAGGCCCTCACACCTCCCTCACCAGGTCAGAAGTGACATCTCCCAGCCACTTTCCATTGCTGTGACCTACTCCAGCTGGGAGGCCAGCTGGGAGGCCGGCTCCCACATTTTACCCCAGGGTACTCATGAGGAGAGAGGGATAAGAGATTTAGATAGAAGGATAGAGGGGAGAGAAAGAGATAGAAACACAGGATAGCCTCGGGAGGGCCTGGATCCCAATTCACTAGCCCCTTCTGTCTCTTCCAAAGGGCTTTTTATAGAAATGCCAAGGGGTGGAGCAAAGACCTCCCCCTAGCTCAAACAAGTGTAGACCCTTCCAATCACCTAGAAGCCATGCACATGGTCAAGCAATCCTCTAATGCAGCTCTTCTGGGTAAAGCAAGCTCAGCTCTCACTAGGAAACCTTTGTGGGCTCCACAATACTTTTTATGGATCCTAACAATAACTCCCCCTCCCCTCCCCACATCTCCTTTGCTATTTGATGCAGGGGTGAAGGGAGGGCTCCTCTCCCCAGCCCACGCCAGCATGTGGGAGGTGAGGGTTGGGACCAGGTCTCCCATGCTCACTTTCTCAGGGTGGGCTCACCTATGCTCTTATCAACAGGGTCAGCTCTGCTGTGCCGCCCAGACAAAGTGCAGGGCAAGCTTTCCCATGTGCTGCTGCTGGTCAAGGGTTCAGCTCCATCACCCTCTCAGCCTGCTCCCTTCCTCTCTTGTCTCTTCAGATATGCCTCTGTCCACAGGACTTGAGCTGTTCTCTCTCCCTCCCATGAACGGCCATGGGAATGAATCAGGCCTGGCAGTCCGCCTTTCCTTAGTGGGTTCCTGCTTTGTTTGTCAGGGTTCTCCAGAGACACAGCACTAATAATGTATCTATGCCTGTCTAGAAAAGATGAGCATGGCTCACAGGATGATGATTCATACAGCAACCCTCCGCAGGCTGGAGACCTCAGGATGCCGACTGACTGGCTCTGTGTTTGGAATCTCAGGTTTCGCCTGAGGCTTACATTAAGGGTCTGCCTGTCAGCTGATGGGCTTCTGAAAGTGGATCCCTTATAGACTTGCTAACACAGAAAGGGGCAATCTCACGGGGTCCCACCCCCTAGAAAAAGAACTAGAGGCAGCCAGGCGGTGGTGGCGCACACCTTTAATCCCAGCACTTGGGAGGCAGAGCCAGGTGGAGCTCTGTGAGTTCAAGGAAAGGCTCCAAAGCTTTCCTTACGCAGAGAAACCCTGTCTCAAAACAAACAACAAACAAACAAAAAAAAACTAGAGGCAAAGAACTGAGTATAAAAGAGTGATCCTAGGGATGAGCCCCATAACTGATTATCCAATACCAAGTGGTCAGCCCTGAAATCATGTACACACAAGACACACTGAATGGGCCAAGCAGGTTGTATGCATATATTTATGCGCGCACACACACACACGCACACACACACACACACACACACACACACACACACCAGTAATAATAAAAGAAAAAGAGGCACCACCAATTTGAGAGGGAGTAGGGGTTAGAGGTAGCAGACATAGGTGTTAGAAGAAAGAGAAGGGGGGAAATGATGTGATTATATCTTAGTTTAAAAATTTGTAGTAATTTAAAAAAAGAAGTAAGTGGGTCCTGAGAACTTGGACACAATCAATGGGTTGACCCATTGATGAGTTCCTACTTGAGCATTAGGCAGGGTCTGGCCGAAGAAAAGTTCCTGGGGCACCCCTTTGAAAGGTCTGTCTCATTCCTGGACCCTTCTTTCTGACTCTGTCACTTCCGTAAAGAGGGCAGTGCTAAGGGACTTGGACTGAAATGTCTGAATCTGTGAGCCCAGACAAACCTTTCTACTCCTCAATTTGTCTAAGTATTTGATCACAGAGATGTAAGGGTATCTGATATATTTATTGGCTTAGCCCATATCTGGAAGTCTCATTCTGAGTGTATTTTGTCACATTCTGAAGATTTGAGGACCCAAAAATTCACACACACACACACACACACACACACACACACACACACACACACACAGAGAGAGAGAGAGAGAGAGAGAGAGAGAGAGAGAGAGAGAGAGAGAGAGAGAGAGAGAGAATGAATCTGCCCGCCCAGGGTTCTGTATTCCTTAATTTAATCGACTGAATTCCTAAAGTCAGCTGTCACGTTCCTGGCTCCTCTACAGCATGTGGATGTGATTCAGTTCTGGCCAATAAGAAATGGGAGGTGTCCTTGCTAGTTTTGTGTCAACTTGACACCACACTAAAGTCATCTGAGAGGAGGGAAGGGCAGTTAAGAAAATGCCTCCATAAGTTCCAGCTGTGAGGCATTTTCACACTTAGTGATTGATGGGTCCAGAAAGCAGGCTCAGCAAGCCATGAAAGCAAGCCAGTAAGCAGCACCTCTCCATGGCCTCTGCTTCAGCTCCTGTCTCCAGGTGCTGTGGGATGGTCTGTATGTTAAATGTGTTGTTCTGATTGGTCAATAAATAAAACACTGATTGGCCAGTAGCCAGGCAGGAAGTATAGGCGGGACAAGGAGAGAGGAGAATTCTGGGAAGTGGAAGGCTGAGTCAGAGAGACACTGCCAGCTGCCGCCATGAGAAGATGTTAAGATACCGGTAAGCCACGAGCCACATGGCAACTTATAGATGAATAGAAATGGGTTGATTTAAGATGTAAGAACTAGACAGCTAGAAGCCTGAACCATTAGGCCAAACGGTTTAAATAATATAAGTCTCTGTGTGTTTACTTGGTTGGGTCTGAGTGGCTGTGGGCCAGGCAGGACCAAGAAAACTCCAGCTACATCCAGGTTCCAGCCCCGTTAGAGTTTCTGCCCTGACTTCCTTCAATGAGGAACTATGATGTAGAAAGAAAGCCAAATAAGCCCTTTCTTCCCCAAGTTGCTTTTGGTCATGGTATTTCATTGCAGCAATAGAAACCCTAAGACAAGAGATATCAAGGAAATAATAATAAAAAAAAAAAACCACAAAGCCTTGCACAACAAAAGCTTTAATACACTGAAGAAAGACACTGAAGAAGATACCAGAAGATGGAAAGATACTCTGTGTTCATGGATTAGTAGGATTAAGATTCTGAAAATGGACATTTTGCCAAAAGCAATCTACGGGTTCAATGAAATCCCCATCAAAACTCCAATGCAACTCTTCACAAAAATTGAAAAAAAAATACAGATTCATATGGAAACACAAAAGGCCCAGGAGCCAAAATGATTGTAAACAATAAAAATACTTCTAGAAAGACTGAAGTGTTGGTTCAGCAGTTAAAAGTATGTACTGCTCTTGCAGAGGACCTAGGTTCAGTTTCCAGCACCTACATCAGGCTATTGACAACTGCCTGTAACTCCAGTTTCAAGAGGCCTGAAACCCTCTGGCCCCTCAGGGCACCTGTACTTATGTGGTACACATAAACTCATATATGTAGACATACGTAATACACATGAATTAAAAAATAATCTAAAACAACAGCAAAACTACTGTAGGTATCACCATCCCTTGATGTCTAGTTATATTAAGAAGTGATTAAAAACAGCTTGGTACTGGCATAAAACAGGGAAAATGATCAACAGAATAGAACTGAGGACCCAAATACAAGCTCCTGCTCCTACAGCCACCTGACATTTGACAAAGAGACCCAAAATGCACACTGGAGAAAAGACAGCATCTTCAACAAATGGTGCTGCTCAAACTGGATAGCCACATATAGAAGAATGAAATCGGATGCTTACCACTTGCTTGGCAAAAACTCAACGCCAGGTAGATCAAGGACCTCAGCATGAGACCTGATACCCTGAAGTTTAAGCACAATTCAGTTTATAGACACAGGAAATGACTTTCTAAACAGCACAGACATTTGACAAATGGGACCACATGTGACCTCACAGCCCTGTGACAGCATGCACACGATCTACAAATGATCAAGCCAGCCAAAATTCCAGTGTGCATGGGGAAGGGATCAGGAAGTCCCACCCCTAGTTGAGGAGATACTGGCAACTGTGAGCTTCTGGGGGAGGGAGAACCTGTTTTCTTCAAGGATTCTGCCTCTGAGAGACTGCTTATGCTTCGGTAGATTGTCCAACACACACACACACACACACACACACACACACACACACACACACACACACACACACACACACACCCCGGCAGCACTAAGTGGGCTTGGTGAGTTTTCTAAAACATGTGAAATTGGAGGGGAATAGGGTAGGAGTTTGAAGGGAGAGAATGGCAGATAGATTTCATCAAAGCACACGGCATACATATATGAAATTATCAAACAATAAAAAGAATACACAGCTCACTAAGCTTGTAAGAATGGGAGGCACATGGAAGATACCCTCTGCCTTGTCTCTGGAGAAAGAAAAAAAGGAATGGGAAGGACTCCTCATGCCAGTGCATGGTCGGCCCTAAACTCAAGGTCAACTCTCCCATTGAGATCAATGACTTCTGCCAGGTGGCAGTGGTACATGCATTTAATCCCAGCACTTGGGAGGCAGAGGCAGGAGGATCTCTGTGAGTTCCAGGCCAGCCTAGTCTCCAAAGCTAGTTCCAGGACAGTCAAGGCTGTTACATAGAATCTCTGTCTTAACATTTAAAAAAAAAAAAAAAAGGAGGAAGAAGGGAAGAGAGAGATCAATGACTTCTAACATGGGTAAATGGGGTGAGAATATATTGCAGGGTTTTGTTGATATTTGCATCCTTTACAAAGCCCAGTTTTGGAATAGCTGAGGAAATGGTCAGTGTTATTTTTAGGTGTTGTTCTCCTGGAGATTTTCAAGAGCAAATATGATATTTTGGGTTATGTCTAGGTCAACGGAATGTAGGAAGATAGGGACTGTGAGATGCTTCTTATAGACTAGTGATCCACAGGGGGAGTGAAGACTGTGGCCTGCACACATGCCCACTACAGGCCTTGCCTTCTGTCCCTTGTGGGGAGTACAGTGCAAGCGCCTGGCCTGTGTGTTTTATGATGCCTTTCTCGGGATCTGTGTTCATCTTTAATTTTCTTGAAATCCTTTTCCTTCTTCCTCTTGAAAAATACATTCTAAAATGTAGTTTCTTGTATCACCCATTACGGGGAAAAAAAAAAAGTGTTCCTTTTTCATGATTGGTAGCTCACACAGACAAAAAGAGCATCCTGTATCACATTTTTGTGGATCAAACTCATTTTACAAGGCTTCATCCTAAACGTCAAGCTAGATAATTGATTATTTACCAGCTTATTAACCACTTAACTGGGATTCCTTCATTAATAAAAGCTGATGGAGTTACTGTGGTGGTGTGTGCCTGTAATCCAAGCATTCTGTGGACTTAGACAGGGGCACTGGTATTTGAGACCAGTGTAGACTACATGGCGAGTTTGAGGCCAACCTGGGCTACAAAGCTAGATCCTGTCTCGAAAGACTAAAGGAGAAGATTGTGTGTGGGGTGGGGGGCCCAGCAAACAAACAAAAAATGAATGAATTGGAAATGAGTCTATGAAGAGAAAGACTGTCTGTCTTGTCTGCCCACTGCATAATCATTTTCTTTAGGTTCTAGAAGTTCTGGCTCTTTCGGGTAGCATCCGTCTTACACTGCTCTGCCCTCCAGCATTCCCTGCCTCCCACCAGCTTCTTCCATTGAGCCGTGGTAGGAACACAGTATGTTTACGTCCTCCAAAGTCCCTAGATAAAGTTGCTTCCCACCCACCTGTTCCTGGGCACCACCCTTCTCCCCCACTACCACCCAGAGCCTGCACAGGTCCTCTGAACAGATTAACCCCCAGCATGTGCAATGGTTAGTACTGTCAATTTGATGAGATCTAGAATCACCCCTGGATATAAACCTCTGAGCATGTCTGTGAGGAAGTTTCTAGATTAGGTTAATTGAAGCCAGAAAACTACTTGGAATATGGACAGCACCGTTCCATGTGGGACCTCAGAGAAGCTCCGAGGGTCCCGAGAAACCCAGGGAGGCCCAGGGGTAACCAGCACTGAGGACAGGGAAGTGTGCGGTGGCCTGGAGCTTGCTCCGATCCTGCCCTGGGATGCCCCTCGGAGTTGCAAGACCTCTCTGACTCTGGGCAACAACAGGATACCTGAGATGAGTCTCAGCAATAATCCAGTATTTATGACTCTTCAGAAATGAGAAACCCTGAACCAGATCAATGACTCATTGCAATAAGTATTTGCATGTAAAGCTGTTGGACTATATATATATATATATACTGGTGACACACTGCAGTTTGCCATGCTACTTTGATGAACAAATGTGCAATGGAGAGGGAGGAAGAATGTTGGAACAGAGCAGCCTGTGCACAGATAGAGGCAGATATAGAGACGCAATGGCAGCAACAGGTGTGTGAGCGTGGCTTCGGCGAGTGAGGGAACATGGCGTTTGCCCAGTAGGGCTAGCAGGGTGATGTGCAGGAGCCTTGAGCTTGTACAGGCTCTGCCCCCGAATTTGCTGCTTAGCTGCATGATGGCCCTGGCTCTGAACAACTACAGGATGTCTGGGATGGAGAACGTTTCATTTTCTGTTTTGGGCCTCCTTGAAAGACCTTTATGGTCTGTACTGCCACCAGAGACCATGGTGATGTCCTTGGTCTATCTTACCGCTGGAGGAAAGATGGATATATGTGGCCTGGGCTGCTGCCTGTTGCTCTATTGGTATCTGTGGTCCATGCTGCCGCCCAAGGCCATGTCAATTGTCTGTGGTCCGTGTTACTACCAGAGGCCATGTGGATGTCCGTGGTCTGTGCTCCCGCTTGAGATCATGTTGGTGTCTATGGTCTGTGCTGCCACCAAGGACCATGTTGATATCCATGTTCCCTGCTGCTGTTGGAGGCCATGAGGATATCTGTAGTCTGTGCTTTGGTCCAGGACTGTATTGATGTTTGTTGTCTGTGTCGCTGCTGGTGGCCTAGTTGAGATCTGTGGTCTGTGCTGCCATTGGAGGCTGTGTGGTTGCCCCTGGTCTGTGCTCCCACTGGAGGCTATATTGGTGTCCATGGTCCATGCTGTCACCAGAAACCATGGTGCCATCCATGATCTGTGCTGCAACTGTTGGTTATAGACAAGGAAGCTTCTTTTGCAGTGGTATCCATGACTGAAGACTCACAGTTGAGAATGAGAGACAATTGAAGGTTTCTGTAACAACCCCTACCCCCTCCCAAAGAAACAGTCTATACAGGAAATCATTGAAGAGAACCCTTAAAAACTGTGATAAGGATGCTCCTCACAGTTGATGGCTTCTGGCAGGGTGGGTGGGGAGGACTCAGTTTTCTCTAAGGGACGGGACACTGGGAGTTTGACCATGCTCCAGTGAGTAGATGGGCAACACAAATTGGACTTGGTGTATTTTTTGTTGTTGTTGCGGAGGGGCAAAGGGTGGATCAGGGTGCATTGTGTGAAATTCCCAAATAATTATTAAATATATTACATTGGAGAGAGAGAGAGAGAAGCAAGCTTAGCACCAGCGTTTATCTCTCCCTCTGCTTCCTGATTGTAGATGCCACATGACCAGCTGCCTCACACTCCTGCAGTCAGGCTACATTAAACCTTCAAATTGTGAGCCAAATAAACCCCTCTTCCTTAAGTCTGTTGTCACAGAAATGAGGAAAGTAACAGACACAGCGTTCACAGGGGACAACAGATCCAACAGCAAACAGCCCTAAGAAGACCTAGCTCATGCTGCTTCTGCTCTGCCAGCAGCCTTGAGGCACTGATACAAGACATCCAGATTTCCTGAGCCAGCCTGTGAGAAAGTGTGAGATGCTGCCAGGAAAGGCCCAGCAGGGGTATGGCTCCAAATTCAGCCACATGCCACCCTCCTCCCCAAGCTTCCCAAGTCATCATCACACAGAACATGAGTGAACCAGGTGGGTTGGTGTAGCACGAATCTTAAAAGTTCTTATTAATAAAATCAAACCTGGAGCTGGGTATTGGGGTGAATGCTGGAAGCAGAACAAGCCACAGCTTCCTCACCTCACCAGTTCCTCAGCTGATCCTATGTCCTCAGACTGGAAGCTTCTGAGTCTTCATCCAAATGGATCTCAGCTGAACTGCTGCTCAAAAGCCTAAAAGCTTAACCAGCCAAATGCTTCTAGTTTCTGGTCCTCACGCCTTATATACCTTTCTGCTTTCTGCCATCACTCCCTGGGATTAAAGGCTCACTTCTTGGGATTAAAGGCATGAGTCACTATGCCTGGTTGTTTCCAATGTGGCCTTGAACTCACAGAGATCCAGAGGGAAGCCTCTGGAATGCTAGGATTAAAGGTGTGAGTGCCACCACTTTCTGGCCTCTGTATCTAGTGGCTGTTCTGTTCTTTGACCCCAGATAAGTTTATTAGGGTGCACAATATTTTGGGGGACACAATACCACCACGAGTTGGAGTGGGAAAGTAACCAGAGATCCCTTCTGCTAGTCATCTGCGTAGCCTCTCTTCCTGGCCAAGGACTACTGTGCCCTCTTAGCCTGGGCTGGCCTCCCTTCTCAATGACTCCACCCCACTCTTCAAGCCTCATCTTGAATGCTGTCTCTTCTGGTAAAACCACTGTGGAATTTCACTTCTTGCTGTGACAAACTGCCCTCCGGGAAGGAAGGATTTATTTTGGCTCAGGTTTCAGATGGTTCCTGACATTGTCACTGTGGGCTGTAGAGAGCAACACAATGACTGTCAAGGTGGGGTCAGAAGGGGAGGCACGGGAATGCCCACATCCGCGCATTTTCTCATTTCCTGTGGGATGGTGCACCTACACTCAGGGTAGCTTTTCCCTCTCTGCAAACACTTCCCGACTCTCAGAGGCCTGTCTCCCGCGTCATTCTAAATTCCTTTTATATTTATTATTTATCGACATACAGCATGCAACAGGCAGGCAAGTGGAGGTCAGAAGACAAGCTGTAGGAGGGGGTTCTCTTCCTCACCAGGCGGGGCACGGGGATAGAACACATCATCGGACTTGGCCGCAGGCGCCTTTACCTCCTAAATATCTTGCTGGCCCTTGGGTCATTCTCAATCCAATCAAGTTGACAATGAAGATTAATTGTCACACTATCTTTTTTTGGGGGGGGGGTTGTGGGACTGGGTGGAGGGTGGGGACAGGACTGGAGAGATGGCTTAGCACTTAAGAGTGCTGGCTGTTCTCTGAGAGGACGTGGGTTCGGTTCCCAGCATTCACAAGGCAGTTCAGTCCCAAAGGATCTGAAGCCCTTTCCTGGCCTCCAAGGTCACTAGGCACACGGTATACAGACAGACAGACAGGCAACCCACAAAACTAAACACACAAAAACTAACAAAAAGAACAAACTAGAGTGGTGTGTGTGTGTGTGTGTGTGTACACACTACATATTTAAAACCTGTGTCGAGCTTTGGTCTGCCTACTCCCTGTCACATAAGATGTGTTTGAGATGGCATGGCTATAGATGGTGGATCCTCCACTTCTCTGAGTCCCTGAGTGAGTGTTGGGGCAGAGTCATCTACCACTGAACGGGTCTGGAACACTCCAAAGGCTCGTGGGTTAAAGCTTACTCTCCAGCATTCTGCTTTGAGGAGTGGAGGAGCCTCTCAGAGACAGGCCTGGGGTCTCTAAGCTGTTGGAGCATACTCTTCAAGGGAGACAGTGAACCATTAGCCTCTCAGTCCTTCTCATTCTTACTTTCTGGTCACGAGGTGAACACATTTCCTCCCTCATGGCCTCCTTCCAGGGGCCCTTGCCCAAGGCCTCACGATAACAGAGCCAAGGAATCATGGACAGAGACCTCTGAAATGTGACCCCAAACACACATTGTCTAATTTGATTAACACAAACATTTGTAATAGTGACAGAAAGTAAACATGAGCCACAGACCTTAGGGCATATGTAGAATGACCTAGAACAAAAGTTGGATAACTTAGCCTATCCTGACTAATGGCGTGCCAACATCCTTGCAATAAATCCTTTTGCCTAAATATAGTCAATATTTTTGCACTTAATGGCATAAATAATACTCTATCAGCACTCAGTCATTACCTTCTAGATTTTACTTACTAATCTTCTCTCAACAGTTTCAAGCAACTTGATTCTAAAGACTATTTTTTAAAGTTTTTATTACATTAATTCATTTTGTGTATGTGGGAGGGGATTGGTGGGCCCAGGCCATGGCCCAGGCATGGAGGTCAGAGGACAGCCTGAGGCATCAGCAGGAGCTGGTTCTCTCCTGCCATGTGGGTACTGGGGCTTGAACTCGGGTCATCAGGCTTGGCAACAAGCATCTTTTTCTGTTGGCTGTCTTAGACTGTTCAAGTTTATCTCTGCAGGGCTGAGCACATGCCTTGCTGTAGGGTGCTTTCTAGTAGGAACAAAGTCCAGAGTTTGATCCCCAGCATTTTGTATATATATATATTGCTCTCTACTTCTAAAGCTCTTGCTGAATGCTAGGATGAGTGCCAAAAGTGAATGAAAATGAAAACTTCAGTGAGTCAACTCGATACTTTCTTTTCAACTGTGGTTTCCTCATCTATTTTCAAGTGAGTTCTAAGTAAAGGAGAGTTAAAAACACGGTTTGACTTCCATCTTTGGGAAGATGAACGCCACGTGTGTAATACGTGATAGAATCATATTGTCATTGTAATTTTAGTCACACTCCAGTGAACCCCTATTTTATGATGAGAGTGGCATGTGTCTATGCTGTCAGTCATATTACAGTTCATCCCTCTGCTACAGGAAGTCCACCAGACATGACGACTCAGACACAGTTTATAGACAATTGAAAGTGTTTATTCCATCTGGCTGGGACCACACTCAAGTATTTGGGTCCTAAGTCTAGAGCAGAGTGTCCAGAACACGGGGTTTTTGAAGGCAGAAACCACGTCCTGACACCTCACTCGGCAGCTGTAGTGGGGGCTTCTCATAGGCAAGCAATCTGACAGAAGCTGAGATAAGAGGTTAGCAGGAGGGGGTTCTGCACAGGCAAGCGGTGGAACAGAAGCTGAGATAAGTTAGCTGGGCATCTTGACCTTGGGTTCCTAGAATACAGTTGGGTAATTTTTCCTGGAATTCTCCATCAAGGAGATCAAATTCTAGTTAAACCTAAAATGGCCTCCGCAGGAATACAAGATGGAGGACCCTCTGTACTGTCTGGTCCTGTCACACTTCAAAAAACTTCACTAGGTCCCAAAGAGTAACGAGGTTTGAAACACTGAAACAGTGTTGCTCACCTTTGACAGCTCCTAACCTTTGACAAACACTGTCTTTTCACCCCTCATCATCCCCGCTCTCCCCCCCCCCCTCCCCCCCCTCCCCCCCCCCCCCCCCCCCCCCCGCCCCGTTTCCAACATCTTACTGGAGACAAAAGGAACAGGAATGCTATGGAAATCTGGAGTGAATTGTCTGCTGTTCCCAGAGGAATGAATCACCTTCAAATCAGATAAAAGGGCCCCTGGAGGCTGCTGTGGCCCGAAGAGCATGGCAAGGATCCCACCCCTCACTTCTGGTTGTTCCCAAGGAGAAAATGAACACAAGAAGAGCGTGGGGTTAGGGTGTAATGGAGTTAACGTGGGGTGGGGGGTTGATCACACTGGTGTGTCTCACTGGGCCTCTTCTCTTTGCAGATGTAGGGTGAAGACTCCAGCTGCCTGGCTGTGTAGTCTCCCAGCTCCCAGGTAGTTCTCTGACTATACATAGAGGCCAACTGTAGATAGGAGGAGTGGAGCAGCCGAGCCTCCCTGGAGGGTGATCTGGGGCTTTGGTGCAGCTGAGCCTCCTCCCTGGAGGGTGATCTGGGCCTTTGGTGCAGCTGAGCCTCCCTGGAGGGTGATCTGGGGCTTTGGTGCAGCTGAGCCTCCCTGGAGGGTGATCTGGGGCTTTGGTGCAGCTGAGCCTCCCGGGAGGGTGATCTGGGGCTTTGGTGAGGTCGAGCCTCCCGGGAGGGTGATCTGGGGCTTTGATTAGCTTGCTCCGAATTCAGCTTTTCATCAGTGTTGGCTGAGACGCTGGGAAATCGTTATCACCTGGCATCTTATCTGGAAATAATTTCTCTACCTTTTCAGAAAGCAGCCAGAAATCATTAAGAATGCGGAAGCAGGCCAAGCAGAGGGCCGAGGAGGGCCAACAGGTTCTTACACCCTGGGCACTCTACTGACTTTAGCTTTTCTGTTTGACCACACAGGCTATATGGCATTAAAAGAATGTAATTAGCTAGGCATCTGTGGTCCCAGCTGCTCCGGAGGTTTCTATTACATTAATTTTATGTGTGTGCACGTATGTGTATGGGCGTGTGCCAGTGGCCCAGATGTGGAGGTCAGAGGACGTTTGCAGGAGCTGGTTCTCTCCTTACACCGTGGGTCCCAAGAGTTGAATTCAGATAGCAGGCTTCTTGGCAGGCACCTTTACCCACGGAGCCTTCTTGCCAGGTAATTTTATTTTATTTTTTTATTTTGAGGTAGGGTCTCCTTAAATTGCTTGGGCTGGCCTAGAATTCACTCTGTGGTCCTGGTTTTCTTTTTTAGACAGTTTTTATATGCCTGGCTAGGTTTTTTTGTTTGTTTGTTTAACTTAGTAACAAAACAAATCCAGAGGAATCCAAGGCTATAAGCCAACACCAGCAGATAGAAGTGGGGGGGGGGGGCACTACGTCAGACCTGCTCGAGGGATCTCAGCTCTGTGATCAGGTAAGACTCCACCCCTGGCCACCCAGGACCTCCTAAATGAGGGACCAACCAGGCTTTGGTTACACCCAATGCCACAGCACAGGGGCAGCCTCAGGATCCGGCAGGTTAACATCTTTGAAGAGTGGTGAAGGCCCCAAGACCAACTTTTCCTCAGATTCTGGTCTAGAGCCAGCCTGTAGTCAGACCTGGTGTGACAGACATTTGAGGCAGGGCAAATGGTTCATCTTTCTTCAGGACAGCCGGCTGTGCTCACCAAGAGCCCAGATGTGTGTGCATTCTTCAACCCCATAATTCTGCTTCTGGGAATCTGAGTAAGCAGAGATGTCCTCAGCAGTTAATGTGCAGAGGATGCATCTTAGACTGTGTTGGGGAACATCCACTTATCAGCAGGGCCTTAAAAAGAGTGATGGTAGCAAATGATATTTCTGCGAATATTAGGTAGCCTAAAGATCACGTTTTCAGAGAGTATTTGGTGTCAGGAAAAAAAAAAAAGAACGCCTACCATAATGCAGCAGCATATTTAAAGAGAGGACAAAGATTAGAGTTACAACTGAGGGCACATGTCTGTAATCTCAGCTACTCAGAGGTTTAAAGCAAAAGTTCAAGGTCTAGTTAGATCTGGGGATACACACCTTTAATACTAATACTTGAGAGGCAGGCAAGTAGTTCTTTGGGAGTTTGAGGCCAGCCTAGTCTACATAGCAAGTCCACATATGTACAAGCAGGAAAGCCAGGACGATAGAGGGACCCTGTCTCAAAACAAAACAAAAACAAACAAGAACAAATAATCAATTAAAATCTTTAGAAACTAGAGCCCTGGACTGGAGTGATGTCACACACCCCTCATTTTTTTCTCGCATCTCATCAGTCTTGCATAGATAGTAACCCTAATGCATGCATCCTTTTGCCTTGTGGTTTTACGTTTGCATGTATTTGCGTGCGTGCGTGCGTGCGTGCGTGCGTGCGTGCGTGCGTGTGTGTGTGTGTGTGTCTCCATGTCCCCTTGTAAGTGCCCACATGTGTGTGCAAAGGTCAGAGGATAGTTTGTAGCAGTCACGTCTCTCCTTCTACCACGTGGGGCCCCGGGATCAAAATCAGGTCTCATCTCTCTCTCTCTCTCTCTTCTCTCTCTCTCTCTCTCTCTCTCTCTCTCTCTCTCTCTCTCTCTCTCTCTCTCTCTCTCTCTCTCTCTCCTTCATTCTGTGCTTTCAGGACTCACACATGTAGGTGCTCATGAGTCTGAGTTAGCCCATTTTTTTTTAAGGTCACAGGATCTTGGCACGGGTGTACTTTGTGTTTACATTTCCTTGTCAGTGGATGTGTAGACTGTTCCCATCTTTCCTCTGTTGCAGCAATCTTCTTGGCACGCAAGTGGGATTCTCCAGCTGAGTTCCAACAAGTTGAATTGCTAGATGAGCTCTTACAACATCAGAGACACCAAGCTATCCTCCACAGTAGCTGGGATGCTTCCACCTCAGCACATGACCATAAAATGATTCTCTGTCTCTGTCTCTGTCTCTGTCTCTCTCTCTGAGACAAGGTTCCTCTGTGTAGCTTTGTGCCTTTCCTGGAACTCACTCTGTAGCCCAGGCTGGCCTTGAACTCACAGAGATCCGCCTGCCTCTGCCTCCCGAGTACTGGGATTAAAGGCGTGCGCCGCCGCCGCCGCCGCCGCCGCCGCCGCCGCCGCCGCCGCCGCCGCCGCCGCCGCCGCCGCCGCCGCCGCCGCCGCCGCCGCCGCCGCCGCCGCCGCCGCCGCCGCCGCCGCCGCCGCCGCCGCCGCCGCCGCCGCCGCCGCCGCCGCCGCCGCCGCCGCCACCACCACCACCCAGTGATGGTTTCTTCTTACTCTTGGCAACAGTTCACCACTTTTAAGGGTGAAAATTTATCTCTTTTCTTGTTTTTATTTTCAATGAGTAGTAAGGTTGAATATTTCTCAACATATTTTTTAAAAGATTTATTTATGTATTTTATGTTTATGGGTATTTTGTCGGTGTGTACATTTGCATAACAGAATAGGGCATTGGATCCTATGGGACTACAGTGGATGGTTGTGAGCCACCATGTGAGTGCTGGGGATTGAATTCAGGACCTTTGGAAAAGCAGGCAGTGCTCTCAACCATGGAACCAGCTCTCCAGGCCCTCCACATCTTTTGTTACACCAGTCTATTAGTCAGGGTTCTCTAGAGGAACAGAACTGATAGAATATATATTCACACACACACACACACACACCACACACACACATGTATTCATATATATGGGATTTATTAGAGTGCCTTACGGGCTGTGGTCCAGCAAAAAGCCCAAGAATGCAATAGTTGTTAATCCAGAAGGCTGGGTGACTCAGCTGGTCTTCAGTATACGTTAGAATCCTGAGGAAGCAGCCTCTAATGACGGTAAGTTGAGAGCAAGAGCAAGCGACAAATAGCAAACGCTTCCTTCTTCCACGTCCTTCCATGTCCTTCTGCCACCAGAAGGTATAGTCCAGATTAGAGGTGGGTCTTCCCACCTTGAAAAATCTGGATGAAAGGTGTGGGTCTTCCCCACTTCAAATAATTTAAGAAAAACCCCTCACAGGCGTATCTAGCTACTTGGGTTTTAGTTAATTCCAGATACAGTCAAGTTGGCAACCTGTGTTGTGATATGGCCGTCCTGGAGTTGGAGAGATGCTCAGTGGTCAGGAACACATTCAGCTCTTGCAGAGAACCCTTGTAGAATGTATTGTATAATTGTCTCTATCTTAATACTCTTGCGCAACTTGCATAATACAGTCCCCATCTCTTCTCCTCTCCCTCCCCTGTCCTCTCCCCTTCCCCACCTTCTCCTCTCCTCTTCCATCCGCTCTCTCTTCTCCCTACCCCCTCAGTTCTCCTCATTTCTTTCTTGGTGGCTGAGTCTTCAGACCTTGGCCTAGGTGTTCTGGGAGCTGGAGCAAATCCATTCTTATTGTTTCAATATCATTGATAATTACTGCTCTACTTTTCTTCTTTAGCTGAGTTTTAGAATTTGTGTTCTTATCAAGAAGGTATCTCTTTTAACTTTTTAAAAATCTTTGCCACAAAGTTGTTCACCACAAAGTTCATACGGAGCCAGGTTCGGTGGTGCAAGCCTGTATCCCAGCCCCAGGAGGTGGAAGGCAGAAGGATCCCAAGCAGCATGATGTGGTTACAGCAAGTCCCGGCCCAGGGAAAGTCTGCCCTTCCTTAGCCAAGCCCTCCATCTGCCTCCTACCTCTCTCGGGGTGTCACTGCATCTGCTGTGTCCCCTTTGCCACTTAGAATATTTTTTGTCCTATTTTTTTTTTTTTTTTTTTTTTATCAACCTTAGAAGAAGTTTGTTTCACGGGTCTGAATCAGAGTACCAGCTTTTGCTTTTTATAACTTCATTTTGTACTCATTTCTGCTTTAAAAAAAATTATTGGAGTTGGAGATTTACTCAGTGGTAGAGTGTTTGCCTAGCAAGCGCAAGGCCCTGGGTTCGGTCCTCAGCTCTGGAAAAAAAAATATTATTATACCCTTCCTTCTGCTTCCTCTGTGTTGATTCAGCTGACATTTTCCTGCTACTTAACTGAATCACTTACCCCTGTTATCCTGCCATTAACGAGAGTTCCCTCCTAATGTCCGTTGGATCCTGCCCTGCTGTGCAAGCTTTCATACTCCTTCCCTGAAGACTTTTGTTCCTAGCGTCTGCAGGCTGTTCTGCCATGCTAGCTGTGGACACTCACTTCTGAGTGCTTTGCAATTTCCAGACTGCTTTTCTTGTTAACCTGCATGTAATTTTCAGTTTCCGAATAGGTTATTTTTCTTTTAAAAAATGTATAACAAAAATATTTTATCATTCAGAAGGGTCATAAAGACAAATATAACAAACACCTGTGGGTACATTTGCCATGAGCATCACCTAGCTTCAGAAAGAAAACTCAGATGCATACTTACAATTTTCAATTTTATTGTTTTGCAAATAGGTGCTTACAGTAAAAAAGAAAAAAGAAAAAAGTTGCCTGACTTCCTGGCCCCTTCCTCAGAAGCAGCTGCAGTAACTGATTTCGGGCACAGTTTGCGCATGGGTTTCTGGCCTGGCATGTTGTTGACTTCTAGTCTCATGGCTCTGTGGTTCATTGAGTGTGATCTGAAGATTCTCTGGAAGCTGCCAAAGCTTTGAGGCCCAACACACAGCTTCTGTACCTGTTCCAGGAATAACTGAAAAGAACGCATCAAAGCTCTTTCTGTACACTACAAAGTTAAGCTCTTTCTCTGATCCCTTCCATGGCATTCAGGCAAATGACCCACCTGCTCAGTGTGACCCCTGACCTGAAGCTTCCTCTCCAGCTCAGGCCTTAACCACCTCCCTCAATGTCCTCTGTCTTGCACAACACTTTGCGTGAGCACAAAACTCTCTGACATTTTAGACTCAACTTTCCTGGGAGTGTCTGAGCAGCAACATTGTCATGGAGTGGCTAGTCCAGTGCTTGGTATATCAAAACGGTAAACACAGAGCCAAAAAGAAACTTTGAGCCTTTGTTATTGGGGTAACCTGTTCTCCTTGGTGACCCTCAGTCATTTCTCAATATTTGTTCCTACTGAAAGGTCTTGGATGTGGGTTCAAGAGGGACACTGAAACAACATGTCAGGAGTATGAAGTTTACTAGAAGAGTTACTGATGCCATAGACAGACAGACAGACAACAGCATGGAGGGGGATCTGAAGAGCCCACATAGCAGAAGCAGGAGTAATGCTTTTCTGAGGATGGGGGCAGTCTCACAGCACAAGCCTGTAGTTTCTGATTCCAAGACCAACACTCTCTTTGATGTAAACTCATTTCCCTAGCTGAGAAATCCCGGCACCGGAAAGGCTGTTAGAGATTCACTGACCATGTCTCAGAAGGTGCCCATCTCTTTGAGAGTGGAGGACTGCTGCAGACATTGTTTGTAGCAATTATTTTAAGGTATGTTACTTTTGTTTATGTTGCATTTGTTTAACTCTGTGAAGCTGTGTTACTGTGCCTGTCTAAAACACCTGATGGTCTAATAAAGAACTGAAAGGCCACTGGCAGGGCAGGAGAAAGGATAGGTGGGGCTGGCAGGCAGAGAGAATATATAGAAGAAGAAATCTGGGGAAAAAAGAAAAGAGAAGGAGGAGGAAGAGGAAGAGGAGAAGGAGAGCCAGAGGAGGAGGACTCCAGGGGCCAGCCACTCAGCTACACAGCAAGCCATGGAGTAAGAGTAAGATTTACAAGCCAGGCAGTGGTGGTGCACGCCTTTAATCCCAGCACTCGGGAGGCAGAGGCAGGCGGATCTCTGTGAGTTTGAGGCCAGCCTGGTCTACAAAGTGAGTTCCAGGAAAGGCACAAAACTACACAGAGAAACCCTGTCTCGGAAAAAACAAACAAACAAACAAACAAACAAACAAACAAACAAACGATTTACAGAAGAGACCAGGAAAAGCCCCAGGCAAAAGGTAGACAGGCTAATTTAAAGTTAAGGAAAGATAGTAAGAAACAAGCCAAGCTAAGGCCAGGCATTCATAATTAAGAATAAGTCTCTGTGCGTGATTTATTTGGGACCTGGGTGGTGGGCCCCCCAAAAGAGTAAACAACAAACAACGACATTGTGACTGGATTTCAATACCACATTCTTCATGGTACCAGTTCACCTCGCTGAGCCCTCAGACTGACTTATCCTTCACATTCTCATTTGCTGGAACCTTCCCACATCATGGGTTGAATGTGAATACCCAGCATCCTTCTGGTTTCTGACATCACTGTGGAGCAAAGCAGCCCCTACAGAGGCTTTGCATCCTGGAGTCAGCTGCACACGCCCAACAAAGGCCACTTTAAGATGAATCGGTATTAGTGTCTCCTCGGAGGTGGAGCGGGGCTCAGATAACCATCACATCTGCAGTCTGGGTGCCAGCCTTAGTCTCTGTTCTGCACTCATCTTGACATGTGGTCCAAATCTTTTGGCTCCATCCTCTCACCCTCCCCTCCCCAGCACTTCCTCAGCTACTACTAGGCAGACTAGAGAAGATAGAAAGGCCAGCATTGTGGTACCAGGCTGTATTTAGCCGTTCATTTCCCATGACATATCTCTTATCTGTTTTCTCTCTTTCTCCTTTATTCCAGCAGGCTTCTGAGTTTTCAAGGCTTCCCTTTCTACATTATACTTCCTAAGAGAATGCTCAGCTGCTTGTACTTCTCTACTTCACTTCTTTTGGAGTCTGTTCTGGATTCCTGGCCACTCTATGGAGACTTCCATTGTCTACATTGTAAACCTATGGCCCATCTTTCTGGAACTCCTCAGACTACCCTGACCATCCTGACCACAGCCTACTCCTTTCTCAAGAGTCTCCCCAGTCTTGGCCGCCCTGCATAATCGCTCCCTTTTGAAACTTTTGTTCTTGCACCCTCCTTCCTTGGTCCTTGGACTGGAAGAATGCTGCGGTTCCAGAGTCTTAGCTTTGCTCCCTGGCTTTTCTGTCTTGCACAAGAGGAGAATGGAGCTTCACAATGAAAGAGGGGAGGCTCTCTCCCCAGCTCCAAATAGACACTGCCAAGGCAAAATGCTGTCCTGCGGTGGCCAGGTGTCTCACTTTCCAGATTGGCTGGATATGCCACAGCCTTCTGTGAGATGCTTTGACTTGGATTACATTTGTGTGTGTGTGTGTGTGTGTGTGTGTGTGTGTGTGTGTGTGTGTGCTGCATGTGTAGGTCAGAGGACAACTTTTGGAAGTCAAGTCTTTCTACCGTGTGGGTCTAGTTGATAAATTAATATTTTGGTGTCACACAAAGAAACGACCAAATCAAAAGTTACCCAGCAAGGCAGTCTTTTTGTCAAAGGGGTGTGCCAGGCTTGATTAGAAGGTCATACATGGCCAAAATGCCCTTTGTCCCATCCTCAGTTCATGGGGATCTTGGCCTTTCCTCATTGGTTGATGTTCAACCTTGCCATCTATTCCTGATTGGCTAAGCTAGAAAACAGCCTGAAAAGAGAGAACTGAGGGAGAATGTGGGGTATCTTATGCTTTTAAGCATCTCAGGGATTCTAGATAGCCAATTACACCTGGTCCAACAAGCCTATCTGACAAATGACTAACAAAAGGGGCTTTTCAGGAGCCAGGAGCATTAGGGGGAAGTGGGCACCCAGCTTTTAAACCTGTTTGGAAGAAATGACTGCTTCTCTCACTTCAGACTTGGTGGCAAGTGCCTTTACCCACCCAGCCATCCCCCCTGGCCCGAACCTTGACTTTGAATACTGAGAATGTCTTGATTTTCAAGACTGCAGGGCAAACCAATGTGCAAGCTTTCCATTGGGGGCTGTTTTCTCCTCTCACTGTGATGCCCACAGTTCTTTGGCAGTAATGAGAGTTCAGTTACCAGGGTTTTACCCCATCCCCAGTGGTTCACAGTTCATTTTCACAACCATGTCCACAGCCCGATACTATTATTCTTCCTTTACAGATGGGCAGGCTGAGGCCAGGGGTTGATTGTGTTGTCCTAGAGCTCAGAGATTTGGGGTTCAAGAACCAGGATTTGACCCTGGTCTTCCAACTCCAGAGATCAAGCTTTTAGCTACTTACTGCTAGTCTCCCTACTCAGATGAAGACCTCTCCAGAAGTAAGGAGCTGTCCAAGACTCCTGGGTTGACGAGAAGCAGAGTAAGAAAGTGTTTTCAGAGATTACACTATGCACTTTGTGCAGTTGTATTATTAGTCACTTTTCCTGGGCAAGGGTGCATTTCCAGCTCTGAGATTCGAGCCTGGAATGTATACAAAGGAAATGCCTTCAGAAGTCACTCCCTTCGGTAATTTATCACATCTCAGTTCTTAGGGGAGCGGGGCTAAGGCTTAACTAGCACTACCATGCCACACGTCTCAGCTGCTATCCTCGCCCTTGCTGCACATTAGCTCTTTAAATCCTGTGAACACTTCAGTATTCAGGACTTTTTGTGAGTGTGTTTGTGTGCGTGATGTGGAGGCCAGAGGTCAACTTCAGATGTGGTTCCTCAGATGCCCTCCACCTTGCTTTCTGAGACACATTGCCTTGACCATCAAGCTTTTTACAGACTGAACTATGTAACCACCCCAGAACCGACTTTATTAACCCCATTTAGTAACTCCAGGAATGGCCAACGCTCAACTAGTAACGGCAGAGCCAGGATTCTAGCTCAGGCTACAGGAAAACAAAACCCACATTCTTCCTCTTCCGGTCTAAAGCTCGTATTTTTAACACACTAGACACAACGTGGGCTCTCCTCCGCCGAGCGGGCAGCGGGGGCGGCGGATATCTTTCCGGGAAGTGCGAAAGCCGCGCGGGAAACTGCGCAGCGCAGGACTCAGCCCACCGCTGCTGAGGCGCCATAGCAACGGCACGGGCGGGGGACCGGAGGTACTCTCCTGATGAACATGCGTACTCCACCAATAGACGCTCCATATTGGAGCTCTCCCCGCCTCGGAGGCGGGCCCCGAGAGCCGCTTCCGGCGTGACCGCAGCTGGTCGGCTTCCGGGCGTGCGGTGCGTATGAAGGCCGCGGGGCGCTGCGGGGACCAAAGCGGGTGTCCGTGGGGCGACGGGAGGACAGCGGTGGGGTCTGCGCAGCGTACGAGAGCGTTGTCCGGCGCTGACGGGGATATTGAGGCCCGCAGAGGACACGGATTGTGACCTAGCTCCGTAACAAGTTATTTCTAATTTACATTTTTGTCTTTTTGAGACATAGCCTCACCATGTAGCCCAGGCTGACCCGGAACTCGTGTACCTCCTGCCTCTCTATCTTATAATAGGCCAGGCGGAGAAAGTGCGCCTCGACACTGTCACCGTTAGGTGATAGCCGCTTGTACCACTGTGTCCAAACGACCACCCCCGCCTCGTGCCTCTCCCTTCCAGGGCCTCCTTTGTTTTGTTTATGGAGCCCGTATTTGAAAGCCCGAGGCTAAATGTGTTCAGAATCATCCGTTCGTCCGATTTTGGAAAGGTCTAGGGTTCCTGTGCCCCGTTTTATGTTGCATTTGGTACTGACAACCCCAGATAACACCGCTAACCCAGGCCAAGTTCTCAAAGGGAAGAGTGGAGAAGTGTAGATAAGGAACCTAGACCGTGGTTTTATTTATTTATGATTATGTGTGTGATCATGTTTTTCGATACACAGTTTCTTTCCTGAAATTCATTGTAGACCAGGATAGCCTCGAACTCGAGACCCGCCTGCCTCTGCCTCCTGAGTGGCCGGGTTAAAGAACCGACACTGCTTTTGTAGTACCACCCCCTTCACCATCACTGTCACCGGGGTGCCTTTTAGCTTCAGTTCCTTCCTCTGTGAAAGTGTCCCTCATGAGGTTCTGGGGAGTTCCAAACCAGGCTGTTTGTGTGGTCAGAGAACCAACACTGCCTAGCACAGGCTGCCCATTCAGTGCCCAGGCTTTGCTTCTTGTGCAAACACTTGGCGTTTTAAAGTCTTTTGGGTGAGCAGCAAGTATCTATGGTTCATCCGCTCTCCAGTCTCTTAGATGGTTGTCATAGCCATACGCAAGCATAGCTCCTGTGCATCTTTATTTTTCTTTTTTTCTTTTTGGTTTTTCGAGACAGGGTTTCTCTGTAGCTTTGCGCCTTTCCTGGAACTCACTTGGTAGCCCAGGCTGGCCTCGAACTCACAGAGATCCACCTGGCTCTGCCTCCTGAGTGCTGGGATTAAAGGCGTGCGCCACTACCGCCCGGCTCTCTCTTTGATACTTAAGCTGGCTTTATTTGTGTATTTTTATTACCTTACATGCCTATAAAAGTATATGGAGAACGAAAAGTGAACACCTACATGGGTACCACCACCAAATTAAGTATATTGTCCCATCCCCCACACTACCACTGAATCCTCTCCCCTCCTCAGAGTCCTCACTGCTCTGAAGTCTGTGTTTCCTTGCTGTTGGTAGGTCTCACTGACTTTGTGGGGTCCTGTGATGAATACCATGTACAGTTCTTTCAGTGTTTGACCTCCCGTGTGAATGTGTGACTTGCTCTTTGCATATGGTATGATTTTGTGTTCATTTATGTATGTATGTATGTATGTATGTATTTATCTATCTATCTATTTATTTATTTATTTACTTATTTATCTTTTGAGACAGGGTCTCTCTGTATCCATGGCTGACCTGGAACTGGCAATGTAGACTAGGCTGGCCTTGAACTCAGAGATCTACCTGTCTGCCTCAGAGTGCTGGGATGAAAGGCGTGCGCCACTATACCCAGCTTGCATGTGGTATGTTTTGAGCAGCATCCATGTTGATGTGAGTAACCCTGCTTCCTTCTTCACTGTCCTGGATTCCAGATGTGATTAGAATCCCTTTCATGGCTATTCCTTGGCTGATGGGCATTCATAGTGTTGGCAGAGTTCCATTACAGGAGGCCTCTATGGACACATTTCCCGGGGCCAGTATGGACACTTATGTAAGGAATGTATATTATAATGGTGTTTCTGGGGCCATGAAAGCTTGCTGAAATCTGTACTCCACCAGAAGTGGAGGGAAGTCACAGCCCAGGCATTCCACCACTCTTACCCACTGAAGATCGCTTTTCTCTCCTGCCCTCTCCCTTTCTCTCTACTCCTCTCCCTTCCCCTCCTGTTGTCTTCTCTCTTTTTAGATTTATTTTATTATATGTATGTATATGTGTGTCTGAGTGTGGGTATGTGCATGATGCCCTCAGAGGCCAGAGGCCTTGGATCCCCTGAGTTGGACTTACAGGTGGATGTGAGTGGCCTGTTGCGAGTGCTGGGAACAGAACGCCGGTCCCCAGCAGGAGCAGCATGCTTTGACCCCTGAGCTGTCTCTCTCTTTTCTTTTTGTAAGACAGAATCTCTCCCTATAGCCCACACTGGCCTGTGGTCGAGTATGATCACCGGGTATGGGGTCGAGACTGATTTCGAAGTGGTTCTTCCTCCTACCAAAGCCTTCTGAGTTCTGGGATTCTGGTGTGTGTCACTGACAGTGTCAGTGTGGCTTTTTATTCACCTGCCTGATCACACTTAGGTTGATCAGCTTTTGAATGTACTCTTGCTTATACATCAGCCTCTTACTGTTCTGTGTTCATTCTCTTTATTTTTCCTTCTGGGTCTGTAGGGGTTCTTCATGCCTTCTGAAGACTCTTGTGGTTATGTGTATTTTAAACACCTTCCAGCTTGTGGCCTCCTCCCCTTCCTTCCTCTGCTTTGGTATTTTTGGTGAGGTTCTTTAATGAATTCAGTAGTGTATTTTATGCTTTGTCCTTTGTGGCTTTTGTTCTGCTAAGGACATCTTTTTCTACTCTTGGATTTTATATTCTCCTATGGTGTCATTTAAAGTTGTAAAGTCTTTCCTTTCTTAAAACCATGACCCTGTAGGTTTGAGTTTGCATTTGGTGTGAGGTAAGGGTTAAATTTTATTTTTCACATACAGCTAATCAGTTGCCCCAGCACTGTGTGTGTGTGTGTGTGTGTGTGTGTGTGTGTGTGTGTGTGTGTGTGTGCGTGTGTGTTGGGTATATACCACTGCATGCAGGTGAAGTCAGAGGCCTTCTTTCAGCATTGGTTCTCTCGTGTGTGTGTGGGGGGGGGGGGGGGGCGCGGTTGGGGGTGTATCCCACTGCATGCCTTTCTTTCAGGATAGGTTCTCCTTTTACCATGTGGGCCTGGGGATCAGACTCAGATTGTCAGGCTTGAGCTTGGCAGCGAGCATCACTACCACTGACAGTCATTTTGTGGGCAGACCATGGCCTCTTTCACAGAGGCTTTGCTTGGCCTGAGTCCTGTTCTCCAGCGTGCCGCGTCTCCACACACACTCGTACCTTTTTCTGAGTTCTCCATTCTGTTCCATTGGTCCACTTGTCAATTTCTGTACCGTTGCCACAGTTGGTTCACTAATCCTGTTTTTGATATCTGGTAAGACAAGTCTTCCCACCTTTTGTTCAAAAATATTTGATGCTTTGTCTGTAGTGAGTTTTAGAATCAGCTCTTCAGTCACATTCGGGTAATTCACAAAGCCTGCTTAAATTTGGATTGGCTTTGTATTGGTCCGATAGCATTGATTCCAATTGCATTTTGAAGTGGCTGCTTTCTTTCATCTGTGTTTGCTGCAGTTATTTTTATGTGCCAATTCGTAGATAAGAGGCAATTCCTTCAGCACAAGAGTGTAGCTCAGTGGTGGAGAGCCTGTCTAGTGTGGGTGTAGCCATGGGTTGGACCCCCGGCATCACACATGCTCGTGCATGCACACAGTTCTCCTCCATTCCGTGTTTGTTGGTTTTTTAGTGTGAGAACATTTTATCAACTTGTTTTCTGTGTGTACTGATTCCGTATCTGCTTTTCCCATTTATTCTGTCTCCCACTGCGTTGACTGACTGATATCATTACTGGAATGGATTATTTATGTCTTTTCCTTTCTTTCCTTCTCTCTTGCCTTCACCCTACCAAGGACTGGGATCCTGGGGTCCCTACATCACCAGACCTGGCTAGAGGGGATTATTTGTAACTGTATGCATTACATTCTGAACAAATGGACTTTTTTTTAGTCATTTCTTTGGTATTGGCTTCAGACTTCATTGCCTTTTAGTCAGTAGCCTGTAGCCTGGCTCTCTGGCTGCCTCGGCTCGTCCTGCTCTGCAGCCAGCATGGTGGGCACAGTCACCTCCTTCAGCTTTTCCTGTCATGCCTGTCACCTCTCCCTGTGCTCTGCTTTGTCCACCTTGTGAATCAGAGGACTGAACTCTCCCACCCTAGTGTGGACTAGTGTGTGCTGCCGTGATCCCACTGAACTGACCTTGAGGTTCGTGAGGCCTCATGATGAAGGCCTGAACATTTTAAGTAGTTGTGTATTCTGTGTGACCTTTTGCCACTTTGTGATGATCTTTATTTCTGCTAATCCTTTATTTATTTATTTTACCATAAAGTCTATTTTGATTCAGTAAAACCACATTAGCTCTCAGTTTGCAGGATAGATTGGTTTCTAGCATTTAGAAGCAATGGTACATACTTTTAAAATCTGGTCTAAGAGTTTTTAATCTTTAAATTGGTTTCCTTCCTTCCCTTTCCTTCTCCTCTCCTTTTTCCCCCTCCTGTATCCCAGGAGTTGAACCTAGGGCCTGGTGCATTTTAGGTGAGCTCTCTATTATTGAGCTGTTTTTTTTCATTGTTATTATTAATCTAATTGTGGAACCAGAATTCATGTTGCCTGTCACGCAAAGGCAGAAATTGAATCCTTAAGCCATGCTTATTCATTGAGCTGGCAATCTGGGAAGACAGAATTAAATTTAAGAAAGAAAAATCTGAGCCAGGCATGATAGTGCATGCTTTTTATCTCAGCATGCTCAGGAGACAGGCAGGTAGAGGCAGGAGGATTTCTATGAGCTTGAGGCTAGCATAGTCTACAGAGTGCATTTTAAGCCAACCAGGGCTACATAGTGAGACTCTTTCTCAAAAACAAGCAAACACAAGTCTGCCTTCTTCCTTTCCTCTTCAGAAAGCTAGTTGACGGGGCAGGAAACAGGTTGTCAGTCACTCCAGAGTGCAGTAGTGACCCTCTGCTCAGGGGGTCAGCATAGCCTCCAAGACTCATGGCATTTTCCGGGATATCCTCTGCAGAGTTTTCCTTTTTCTAGTCTCTCCTTGTGTTTAGGGAGAGGACCAGAGTGGGGTGCTCGGGTGTGTGACTGCCTGGCCTGCGTGGACAAGAGTGGATGAAGGAGAGGGGCAGGCCTAGGGCTTGTTGAAATGTCTATGCTGTTGAGGTGTTCTTCAAGATGGCTGGCTGGCAGGCAGGCAGAGAAAGTGGCCATTGGGCAGTGTGCCTTTCCAACTCAGAGGGCCAGCCATGAGACTGTGACTACAGTGGCATAGTCTTTTTTTTTCCCCTGAGTTCTTGGTAAGCCTTTGGTAGTCTTATCTCACTTTTAATACATTTTTTTTTTTGCCTTAAAGATACGTTTTCTTATTGCTTTATAGACAAACAGACTGAACATAATAGCTAAATGTGTTTCTACATTCTGTTGGCCTAACATCTTGGCAATATGCTTGTTGGAACACAGGATTGCCTCAGGTGACTGGTAACTGCTTCAGAATGTGCCACAAGCAACAGTCAGGCAAAGGGGCTCAGTTGTAGTCCAGTTCAGATGTGTGTGAGGACCAGGCAGGCCTGGTCAGCATGCTCTCAGTGCCTCCATCCAGCTTCAAACCCATGTGTTTAGTGCTTACCGGGCCCCGCCTCCTGGTAGGAGCAGGTGTTTTGATCTGCCTTGTGTTGTGTGTTTGTCAGCTCTGATCTGTGTGGTTTGTAGAAAGATACGTTTTTATTACATTTATTTTTGTATGTATGTGTGTCTCTGTGGGTGTGGACTGACACATGCCATTATTGCTTTATAGACAAACATCGCATTCATGTGGAGATCAGAGGACAGCTTGCAGGAGCTGGTTCTCTCCTTCCACCACGCGAATCCCAGGGATTGAACCCAGGATGTGATCCTTAGCGGCAAATGTCTTTACCTGCTAACCATCTTGCTGGACCCAAAAGATACCTTTTTGAGAGAATGCAAAGGACTGTAGAAATAGCCCACAGTCCTCCTGTGACAGATGTTTTATTGGCAGCTGGGGAGAGGGGAAGGAAGTAGAGTCTATTAAGTGCTTCTCAGGTGTGTTCTCAGCAGTGGGTATCGTACTTTTATAGGGAGAACTCAAAGCCTCGGCTTAGTTTCTCCAAGGCTGTTGAGCTGGTGAGTGATCCCACAAGGGTCCAGACTCAGAACTGTCCAGTGGTAATTGGCACAGGTTGGCACCAGGCTGTTAGCTGGGTTAACTCACCTGAGTTGTAGGAGTTCTTGGGAGGACATTTCTGTCCTTGTTCCCACTATGGAGACTTTAGTTGCCCGCTTACCACTTCCTAAGTAGTTAGTCCAGCAGGGCTGTGAACCACTTGTGGCTCCAGAAGCTCTCAGTTCACACTGCTCAAAGCCAGTGGAACGAGCTTGAGCCCTGATCCCTGTTCTTTCCACTCTGGAGCCATCAGCACAAGGAGCTGAACTTTGAGAACCACAAGCAGTGTCTGCTTGTCAACATAAACTAGTGCAAACCCACCACCATTGCTCTTGTGTGCATGGAGGTGACTGTGACACTTCTTTTTCAGCTCCCTCCGACATGCAGGGCAGCGCGAGAAGAGTGGGTACCATGACGGATGTCCATCGGCGCTTCCTGCAGCTGCTGATGACTCATGGTGTGCTGGAGGAGTGGGAGGTCAAGCGCCTGCAGAAGCATTGCTACAAGGTCCATGACCGTAAGTGTCGCGCCCCTGTGCCCAGCAGCTCCGGTACTGTGCTCATCAGAGACTAGAGATGCTGGGATAACAATATGAGAAAAGTCATCTGGCAGTCCTGACCTGACCATTCAAGACCCTGATCTCATCTTTCTCCACCTCCCTGAAGTGGTTCTGACATTTAGTCTGATAGGCAGATGCTGGACTCTGAAGGTGTGAAGTTATAGTTCACAGCAAGGCTCCAGTGTGTGCTCCAGCTTTGGTGTCTGACTTAGTTAGGGTTCCAGTTGCTGTGAGAGACACCATGACCATAGCAACTCTTATAAAGGAGAATGTTTAATTGAGGTGGCTTAGTTTAATTTTCAGAGGTTTAGTTCATGATCACCGTGCTGTGACATGGTGGTGTGCAGGCAGACATGGTGCTGGAAGAGTATCTAAGTGTCCCACATCTTGACTTGCAGGCAACAGGAAGTGGTCTGTCTTACTGAGTTTGGCTTGAGCATATATGAGACCTCAAAGTCCACCTCCACAGTGACACACTTCCTTCAACAAGACTATACCTACTCTAAAAAGGCCACACCTCCTAATAGTGCCACTCCTTTGGGGGCCATTTTCTTTGAAACCACCACATTCCACTTCCTGGCCCCCAAATACTTGTAGCCATGTCATAATGCAAAAATGCATCCAGTCCAACTTCAAAGTCCCCATAGTCTATAATAATCTCAAACTTATGTAAAAGTTCAAAAATCAAAGTCTCTTCTGAGATTCATGCAATCTCTTAACTGTAATTCCCTATAAAATCAAAATAAAAAAACCAGACCATTTACTTCCAACATATAATGGCACAGGACCATTACCATTCCAAAACATAGGGAAGGGAGCATAGTGAGGAAATACTGGACCAAAGCAAGACTGAAAACCAGCTGGGCAAACTCCAAACTCTGCATCTGCATTTCTGATGTCAAAACACTCTTCAGATCTCCAACTCTTTTCAGCTTTGTTGACTGTAACACACTTCTTTCTCTTGGGCTGGTTCTACTCCTTGTTAGCAGCTTTCCTCGGCAGGCATTCCACGACCCTGGCATCTCTAACATCTCTAACATCTCTAACATCTTGGGGTCTCCAAGGCAATCCAGGCTTCAATTTCACAGCTTCATGCAGTGGCCTCTCTTGGCCTCCATTCAGGGCACCCCTGACATGAGCTTGGCCTTGGTGGCTTTCCTTAGTCTCAGAGGCAAATTCCATAGCCCTTTTCTTCTATCCTTAACTCTAGAACCATGTGGCCAAAATTGCCAAGTTCTGCTGTTTATTAGGGCTGGAACATGGCCCCCTGTTCACCAGCTTTCTGTTTCCCATGGTTTCCTTCACTGGCTAAGCTTGGCTGTCCTGGAACTTGCTCAGTAAACCAGGCTGACCTCAGATCTGCACTTACTCCAACAGATCATACCTCCTTATGGTACCACTCACTCCCTTTGGGGGCCATTTTCTTTTAAACCACCACAGTGGATATTGTTAGGAAGAGGGCAGCACAATGGCAGGGCACAGCCTCAGAGCCAGCCATCCCTGGAACATGTGCCAGCTGTGCCCTGTGCTAGCCTTATACATTTGGAACATCTTCTCTGCAGGTCACTGGGAGGTGTAAGATGGTACTTGGGGATGAGGGTTGGACACTGAGGCCTCCAGTCATTGGGGACAGTAGAAGCAATGAGGTCAGTACAATGAGGTCAGTAGTGAAAGACCCCTGGAATCAGAAAGCCCACTGTTGAGCGTCTGTATGGGCAGAGTTGGTGACCTTTTGAAAAGGAAGGTTGACACTATGCTACGATATTACTGTGTTAGGTGCTGGGAGAGTGCAAACTTATTCTCCTTGCTCAGGAAAGTACCAGACTAGACTGGAAGGCTGTGCTGTGTGCTCCAGAGGTGCTAGCATTTGCATGGGAGGGTGCAGAAGAGGACGGTCAGTGGGGATCAGAGACGCTTCATCTTATGCTGTGTTCCTCTATGAAAAAAGAAAAGTGGAAGTGCACTCTTGATGGCCTCTTCTAACTCGTGGCAGTAAAGGTGTTTGGTTTTGTTCTGCATTTTTGTTGCCCTCCCTGTATTTCTAATCGTCAAGGGAAAACGGCTTTAAAAGAGTGATGGAAGGCAGGGGAGTGAGGAATGAGTGCGGCCGAGGGTTTGCCGGAGAGGAGGATGGAGGAAAGCATGTGCAGTTGGAGCTCTAGAGAGGGGAGGTAGAGCCCGCAGAGAGGAGGGTAAGTGGACTGAGAGGGAGGGAGGCAGGACCCAGAAATGGGGTTCCTTCAAGATGTGCCGTGGAAAGAATGGAAGAAGGCAGCATGGAGCCTGCTGTCGTAAGCAGTGGGTCTTGAAAGGCTCTGGGAAGTGTTCCGGAACTGGCTGATGCGGCCTGCACAGGGCAAGCAGAGGCTGGAGGAGGCCTTGAGCAGGCCGCCTGCTGAGGAGACCTCTGCTCTGGAGCTTAGCCTCACTGGCTGGCCTAGAAGGGACTGAGGTACTTCCAGATGATGAAGAGCCCTGTGCACAGTGTAGACCTCGGGAGCATTTGAAGCAGGGAAGTGTGATTAGTGCCTGCTTGGTCGATGTCGTCTACGAACTCTGTGAGCTGTAGTTGCCTGAACAGCCGTGGGAGGGGAACTTGGTTGAGAGACTCTCTTACTGAGAGGGAGTCTCTACCTGTCCTCCCTGCTTCAAGCCCCACAGGACTTCACATCTACCCCTCAGCATCCTCCAGAGATGGCCTGGCCATGAGATCGTCTCTTATGCCTCTCTCTCTCTCTCTCTCTCTCTCTCTCTCACACACACACACACACACACACACACACACACACACACACACACACACACACGCGGGGGGGGGGGGAGAGGGGAGAGAGAGAGAGGGGGAGAGAGAGAGAGAGAGAGAATGAGAATATGAATGCAGCTGTGCTTGTGGAAGCCAGAAGACAACTCCTGGTTTTAGTCTTCACCTTCCACCTTGTTTGAGACAGGGTCTCCTGCCCAAGCTTCCGGGGGTTCTTCTGTCTCTGCCTCATCTCCCCATATGAGCACTGGGGTTACAGATGTGCACTACCACACCTGGCTTTACACAGCTGCGGGGGATTTCAGCCCAGCCCTCATGCTTACAGCTAACGTTTTCCCAGCTGAGACAGGTCTTCTGAGCACAAGACCATCTCTTAGCTGCAGGGCAGTCTTGAGCTTCTTCCTTTTGGTTTCTTGTTGACAGGACAGTTTTGTGGTGCTGTGCTGGAGCTGTATGGTTCTTTAGTGCTCGATATGAAAGTGTTCTTGCCTTTATTTGACTTCTAAGTTGCTATGACATAATTTAGGAAAGTCCTGTAGAATGTGTCTAGGGGTTGATTTATAGAGTACCCGTCATCTGCTGGGATATGTTCCCAGACCCCTGAGAGCATGCCTTAATGAGGGCAAGTACTAAACCCTGAATGCACTGTGCTCTTCCTGTCTGTACATGCCTGCAGTAAAGACCAGTGTATGAAGTCAGTGCAGCAGGAGACTACCACAGGAATGGAAGTCACAGGAGTGTGTGCTCTGTCCTCACTCACTCTACTTGACGTCTGGTGACAGAAGCACCAGAGTGGCACCTTGGCTAGGGAGGCTTCTGCCACTGTCACACTCCGTGCGCACCCTCTCTTTTATCTTTTCTTTTTCTTTCTTTTGAGACAGGGTCTCTCTGTGGTCCTGGAACGCACTCTGTAGGCCAAGCTGGCCTAGAACTCAGAGTTCCATCTGCTAGTGTTGGGATTAAAGGTGTGTGCTACCACACCTGGCCATGTGCACCAGTTAAACGGTATAGCCAGTCTGTCATCTCCTGTCCACTACTAACGAAATAAAAGGGCTGCTTTCCAAGAATTCTTGTTACTAGAGATTTTAAAACAAGTGATGATGGAGATAAATTATGTGAAATAAAAAATGCTTATAAGCTGGGCAGTGGTGGTGCACACCTTAATTCCAGCACTGGGGAGGCAGAGTTAGGTGGGTCTCTATTAGTCCAGGACAGCCAGGACTACACAGAGAAACTCTGTCTCAAAAAACAAAAACCAAAAAAACCAAAAAGTGCTTACAAGCAGTGCCCAGGAAAGTCCCTAGTACAGTGGGGAAAACATTGTAAAAGAAGTGTGGTACAAAGTAGCGATTGACCTGTAGGCCCAGCCACTGCCACCGCCACATTCATGGACACCAAAAGTCCTGCTTGTCCTGGCCTCCCCTTTTACTGCCCTTAGGGGAATGTTTATTCCTGATTCTCCGTGACTTTGTCCTGCTGTCCTGGTGCAGAGCCTTCTGGCTCCTCAGGAAGAATCTGGAGACTTGTCTGTGTTGTTAGAGGACCTTGGATTCTATCCAGGGTTTCTGTCCATGTGCATATACGCTGTTCCAGCAATATGACCTGAGACTGTCAGCTCAGCCCTGTGCTAGGAACTGGTGACCCGAGTCCTGTAAGTCACAGCATGTCTGTAGACACCCTTTGGTGACCACAGGCATGGGAAGTTTAGAGAGCAGAGGTTAGGATCTAAGTGGAGGATTTCCACACTGGGTCTAGGTGGAGGACTGGGGACATTTCCTGCCCCAAACAGTCCAGAGATGGACAAGATGGCAGTGAGGCCAGTGAGCTGAGAGACATACTGTGGGGTCCCCTGCCCCACACTAGACACATGCTGCTTTGTCCATTCTCTAGAGAGTGACTGGTTCACTTAAGTTCACTTAAGTTTGACACCGTCTTTGTGAAATTAGCATCAGATTCCACAAGTTAAAGGGAGACAGTGTCCCAGTTCCACATGCTAGTTGCAAGTCTCAGGTCACTTGCACTTCTGAATGTAAATCAAGGGCTTTTATGACCCCATCCTCCAGTTAGATAATTTGCTAGAATGACTCAGCACTCAGGAAAGTACTCTGTGTACATTTGCTGGGTGATTAGGAGTGGAGTCTCTGGCCTTTTGACGTTGTGTTATGATGTTATCTGTAGCTGTCCTGAGATGCATGTGGCATGTTGCAGTGTTAGAATTGCTAGCCACTCCTCCATGACCACGCATGTGCTGGCAAGATGCTTAGTCATCCCAGGGCCTTATGTTCTACATAATGTAATCTATGCGAATGCATGGTGTAGTTAAGTAAGCCCATATGCGCATGTTGGTGGGGGGATCTATAAAAGTGGGTTTCACAGCCAGGTGGTGGTGGTGGTGGTGGTGCACACCTTTAATCCCAGCACGCGGGAGGCAAAAGCCAGGAGGATCTCTGTGAGTTCGAGGCCAGCCTGGTCTACAGAGAGAGACCCAGGACAGGCACCAAAACTACACAGAGAAACCCTGTCTCAAAAAACCAGAAAAAAAGTGGGTTTCACATATTCCTCCTCCTCTTCCTACACAATCTTTCCATAGGCCTAAGTACCCCCTTCTATTTCCTCCCCTTAATAAACTCTTAAAGTGGGCTTTGTTGCCCCCCTGGCTTTTCTCACATGGTAAACAGTGCTGCTTAATGAATAACATTGGTGCTGTGACTCGGATTGGCGCATTCATGCAGGTGCTGGGAATTGAACCTGGGTCCTCTGGGATATCAGTCAGTGCTGTTAACCGCTGAGCCATCTCTCTCCTCTTAGCAGTGGACATGCCTGCTATCAGTTGTATATGGGCAGGTAGAGGAAATGTGTAGGGTGGGGTTTGGGAAGTGAGATGGTGTGGTGCTTTTGAGTCTTTTAAATGTACCACCTTCCTGAAACCTGAAGTTCCTGGGGTCCCACTACTGTTCACAGGTTTTATGAGGGTCTTATTACATAGGCCTGATTGATCAGACCATACCTATCTATGACTAGCTCAATCTCTAGTCCTTCTTCTCCCTGTAGTTTGGGGGATTTTGATGCTGACATCATCTTTCTGGTGACCAGCCCCTACCTTGAAGCTACCTAGAGTTTCCTCATTAGAACAAAAGTGCCCCCATAACCTTTGCTACCCTGGAAATTCCAGGGCTTTTAGGAGTTCTGTGCCAGAAACTGGGGCAGAGGCTGGGTGGCATTTCTTATATAATAGGCAGCAATGGGGTAACACTGTAGCTGCCCCGACCCTCAGCTGTGCATGCAGTGGCTTCAGCCATGGCAGCCTGCCCAAGCTGAGCTGGAGGTATATCTAGAGCACCTCAGAGGTTCCCAGTGTGTCAGGAGAGTCCCTTCCCACCAGAGAAACGACCACTTGAAGGCCAGAGAGTCAGGCGGCTTCTGTGAAGACTGGAAGAGTTACCACTTCTAAGCCCCAAAACTCTCTGCTGTAAATTTAAGAAAATTTATAGGTTGACGCCTGGCCAGTGAGATGACTTAGTGGGTAAAGGTGCTTTCCACCAAGCCTGACTACCTGAGTTCAATCCCCAGGACCTACCTAGTGGAAAGAGAAAACCAACTCTCTGACTCTTGCAAAAATAAACAAATGTAAAGGGAAAATAAAATTAAAAATACAGATTAAGCATTTCTAAACCAAATGCTCCACAATCTGGAATCTTTTGAGCACCAGCTTGACCCAAATAGAAGGTTCTACACGGAATCTTTCATGTACAACCTTCTTTAAGCTGTTATATAGAATTATCTTTAGCTTGTCGTCAGGTATACAGGAATCCTGAGTGAATTTCATGTTTAGACTGGGGTTTCATCCCAAGATGTCTTGTTATGTATGTCAGGTATTCTAAAGTCTGATAAAGGTCCAGAATGCTCTACTATAATGCCAAGTCGGCCCTGACTCTCAGAGAATTGGGATGGAGGGAAGGTAGTACCGATTCCCTTATGTGATGAGGCCTGTGTCACTGTGATGCCAAAAGGCATTAAAAGGAAGGAAATCACAGACCGTTTTACCATAGCATTCTAACCTAATATTGCTGAGTCTAACCCAACAGTGTGTAAGAAGGATGATACAGCATGATCAAACGGGCTTTTTTTTTTTTTTTTGTTCTTGTTTTGGTTTTTCGAGACAGGGTTTCTCAGTGTAGCTTTGCGCCTTTTCCTGGAACTCACTTGGTAGCCCAGGCTGGCCTCGAACTCACAGAGATCCGCCTGCAAACGGGCTTATTCTAAGAGTGTTGGGTTAGTTGAGTATTTGAGAAGTCAACCAGTGATCATGTGGCTCAGTTGGTAGAGCGTTTACCTAGTATGCATGAGTTGTGGGTTCTAGCCCTGCCCCCACATAAACTGGGCATGGTGGTGTATGCTTGTAATCCTAGCACTTAGGAGGTGGATGCTGGAAGACAGAAGTTCATCCTTGGCTACAGAGATAGTTCAAGACTGGCCTGGGGTACATGATAGAAGAAAAGAAAGTCAACCCATGTAATTATGTCAGTCAGTCTATTAACATACTGGGTTCCAGGCCTAGCACCACACACTCATACACAGTTACTTAAGAAACATTTTACATATTTAAAAATGCTGTAGCTGTGGAGTTCAGTGTGTATTTTACACGTAGAGCATATCTTAATTTGGAGTGGCCACAGCTGAAGTGCTCAGTAGCTCCATGAGATAACTGTAGAAAGTCCCTCAGCTTCTGCTGTCTGAAGCCTCCCCGCTTAGATCCAGGTTGCCTTCAGGGTGTGCTGAGTCTGTAGAACTCGGGCTGTGTCCTCGCTGCCCCGGCACATGAGCTGCAGTGTGGAGGAGATCCTGGGCTAGACTTCTGCTTACTAACGTGACCAGTATGCATTATGTGAGGAGATGCTTTAAGAAGTACTTTTTACTGTAGCGTATGTATGTGGGTGTAGGGGTTGCCTACCAAGGTGAGCTTGTGGAGGTCAGAGATCAGCTTCTGTGCAGTCTGTCCTTCCACTTTTACCTGGGGTCTGGGGCTTGAACTCAGGCTCTGCTGCCTCTGTAGTGAGCACTTTACCAAATAAACATTTCTGAAGCACTTTGAATCAAGGTCCACTTTGATCCACCCGTTCATCATCCACTAGCATTTCTTCCTAAATTCTTCCTCTAAGGGCTGCCAGTGCCACTGACACTTTGCTATTTAATTTGCTGTTAAGTTTTATGTTAATTTTTAGTCAAGTTTATAAAGTACCATTCTGAGGATAAATAAAATATCTAAAATTTTAGATATAAAACAATTAAAGGTTGGGCTTGGTGACAAATGTCTTTAATCCCAGCACTTGGAAGGCAGAGGCAGGTGGATCTCTCAGTTTTAGGCCAGCCTGGTCTACAGAGTGAGTTCCAAGACAGCCAGGGCTATGTAGAGAGATCCTGTCTCAAACAAACAAACAAACAAACAAACAAACATTGGTGGCTAAAGAGATGGCTTAGGAGTTAAAAACTCAGGGGTGGCTTTTCTTTCTTTTTCTTCTCTCTCTCTCTCTCTCTCTCTCTCTCTCTCTCTCTCTCTCTCTCTCTCTCTCTCATTTTTTGAGACAGGGTCTCTATGTAGCCGAAGCTGTCTTCGAACTCACTATGTCAGCCAGCCTGGCCTCAAACAGATCCATCTGCTTCTGCCTCCAAAACTGCCAGGCATATGGGGTGGCTACTCTTGCAGCGGACCCAGGTGCTCAGTTCCCAGCACCCACATTGTGGCTCACGAACATCTGTAACTCCAGTTCCCTGGAATCCAATGCCCTTTCCTGGCTTCTAGTATATGTAGTGCATAGACATACATGCAGGCAAAACACCCATAGACACTAAATAGATAATAAATAAATACCTCTAAAAAAATCAAGGTTTGAAAACTTTGCAGTAAGCCTACAAACCACAGCGCCTGACATCTGCTGTGTAAACAGCTCGGTGAGTTCGGTATGCACTGAACATGGGAGTCTTTCCGGTGAGTTCGGTGTGCACTGAACATGGGAGTCTTTCCGGTGAGTTCGGTGTGCACTGAACATGGGAGTCTTTCCGGTGAGTTCGGTGTGCACTGAACATGGGAGTCTTTCCAGTGTTTGCAAACCTTTCCCTGCCTCACCCGGGTGTGACTGTAGCAGGCCACTGACACGCCCACACCTCTTTCCTTGTTCTGCTGGTGAGTCACATTAATGCTGACCTTTTAGCTGTGCTCCATTCTGTCATACTATAAACACCTCTTCCCAGAGCAGACTTAGTAGTAATTAGAAGCTGGCTCCTAATAAAATGATCTTGTATTTTTAATGAATTCATTGTACATCTGTCTTCCTTGGCTGTGATGAACAGTTAATAAGTGCACCTGGTCCAGGTGTGCTTCTAGACTGGAAGGAGTGCTAAGATGGGGTGGATCTCCCTGGGTGAGCCATGGAAGGGTCACTGTCACTGGAGTTCATCTGGAGAGGGATTGTGGAGGGAGAGGGGGTGTGGTTAAGAGTCAGGAGATCACCCTGAAGGTGGGACATGGCATCTGGCTCCACTCGGGCAACAGATAGAGCAGGGCAGTCCACTGTCAGGGTGCAAGGTGCAGGGTTCAAATGTAGGTGAAGGAATGGCCTGTGCAGGGTGCAAGGTGCAGGGTTAAAATGCAGGTCAATGAGTGGCCTGTGCAGGGTGCAAGGTGCAGGGTGCAGGGTGCAAGGTGCAGGGTTAAAATGCAGGTGAAGGAATGGCCTGTGCAGGGTGCAAGGTGCAGGGTTAAAATGCAGGTGAAGGAATGGCCTGTGCAGGGTGCAAGGTGCAGGGTTCAAATGCAGGTGAATGAGTAGCCTGTGCAGGGTGCAAGGTGCGGGGTTCAAATGCAGGTGAACGGCAGGGTGCAAGCCCGGAGTCATTGTGGCAGGGTGTGCCTGCATGCACATCTAGACCCCAGGGATGTGCTCTGCCTCAGACTATAGGATAAAGTATTGAAGGGCTTCAGCTGGGCTGCAGAGTGGCTGTCTTTGCCCTGCCCTGAGAGGAGGAGTGTGGAGGCCTGGGATGGGCCATTGCAGGCTCCTGACCTGGGGAAGCTGGAAGCAGGCAGATCCAGGGGATGATACTTGGCCCGAGTTGAAGCAGGGAAGCTTTCAGTTGTTAACATGTCCTGGCCATATGAGCCTGTTAGCTCTGAGCAGGTGGTTTGTTTCCTGGGCTGGTCATTAGGGCTCTGGTCTGACTTAACGCAAGTCTAGCTGGAACTTTAGAAGCTGTCTGAGCTAGCCCTGTATCTGCCCGCTCACAGTTAGGCTTTATGTATGGTTGTCACTGCCTGTCTTCCAGTTTCTGGAGAAGAGAGCTCACCTCCCTGCCTCAGTCAGAAACTATAGCTTTATCAGATGGCCAGGGAACAGGGAAGATCCTGTAAGTCTCCTGACAGGAGGGTTCCGGCCCACACTGGAGTTTGAAAACTGGTAGAGCCCTGTGATGTGCAGTGTCCTATAACACTCTAAGTCAGTTACCATGCAAAAAAAGAACACACCAGGGGTGTGTGTGTGTGTGTGTGTGTGTGTGTGTGTGTGTGTGTGTGTGTGCGCGTGTGCACGCGCGTGCATGTGCTTGGTTTTGATAAAAACATGGCTGAGTGCACAGCTGTCGGAGCCTACCCTCTTGGTGGGATGCTGCTCTCGCAGTGGTACTTCCTGCTGCCAGCTGCCAGTGTCAGCCAGCATTGCTCTCAAGAAACGTGAGAAGACACTTGGATATCAGGGATACAGCAAGGTGGGGTGCTCTGGTTTCAGCTGGCCCTCTCCCGTCCCCTGAAGCGCCCCCTATCAGATACTCCCCTTGGGCACCGGGAAGCAGGTGGGAGACCTGTGGCACAGAGCTGTCAGTTGCTGCTTCTGTAAAGGGTGGGTGGACTCCCGCTCCAGCAAGAGTAGTTACAGTGGAATCTATACTAGCAGAGTCCCAGGAAAATTCTGCTGAGAGGAGTTTGCATAGTCTGACGACTCAGGTTGACATTCAGAGCTCAACCACGATGGAAAACCGTGCTTGCATGGATATGCTGAGTACATGGGGTGCCAGTGCTTGTGGCATTCAGCCCAGAGGCAGGACAGTTAGGTGCTCTGTAGTGATCACGCCATCCTGTCTTATTTTGGTGCAGCTGAATAGACTTGCTTGCTAGAATGTCTTTGTTTGTTAAATAGTGGTTGCAGCATGTTTGGAAATGGACCTCTGAACAAAGCATCTAAAATCCAAACTGGTAAGCTGGGTCTGGTGACCCATGCAGAGACTGAGGCAGGAGGACCATGAGTCTATTGAGGCCAGCCAAAGAGACCTTGTCTGAAAACCAAACAAAAATACCCACATCCATTTGCTACTTCACTGGTTAGTTTTATGTCAACTTGACGCAAGCTGGAATCATTTGGGAAGAGGGCCCATCAACTGAGAAAAGGCCCAGACCAGACTGCCCCCTGGACAAGTCTGTGGTGCTTTTCCCCCGCTGATTGATATGGGGAGACTCAGCTCATTGTGGGAGGTGCCACCTTGGGTGCAATAGGGAAGCAGGCTGAGGTAGTCAGGAGGAACAAGCCAGTGACCATTCCTCCACACCCTCTGCTTCAGCTCCTGCTTTAGGTTCCTGCCTTGCCTTCCTGCCTGATTGTCCTCGGTGATGGACTGAGGTGAAGCTGTAAGCTGAACAAACCCTTTCTTCCCCAGGTTGCTTTGGTCATGGTGTTTTATCATAATAATAGAACGCCAACTAAGACAGGAAAGTCCATCTCCTCATCCCAGCCCAGAGTCAACCTGCCAGGTGCTAGGCAGGCTACGTTTCTCTTTCCTGACTTGACTCCTGGAAACGGAGGAGTCAAGTTAGGCAGTTGTGTGCCCAGGGACTGTTTTTAAACGTTGTGTCATGGAAGAAGAACCACAGGCGGTGGCAATCAATGCAGGAGGCCCATCATTCCTGCTGAACCAAAGGATGCCCCGTGTGATTTTGAGTCACTGACACAGCACTGCATATCCATCCTGGGTGGTGGTTCCTGAGGGTCTGCTCAGAAGAACGAGCAGTGCTGTGGTGAGCTGATGTGCTGGTGCTGAGAACTGTCAGATGTAGTCTGTGCTTCATGAAAGATGCTTCACCTCTCACCCTGCCCTTCCCAGCTCGGCACACGCCGTCCTCTGATGGTTCTCATTTTTGCACCCACATGTCTAAAGGTCAAGATGGTCTTTTCCCAGGACTGATGAGTGATACCCGATGAAGGGGGAAAACCCAGAGTCCGCATGCATCCCTTGTGTCCTTGCCAGCTTTTCCTTTGTTCCAGCTCAGTGGTTCTCAGTCTGTGGGTCGAGACCCCCTTGGGGGTCGAATGTCCTTTTTACAGAATTGCATATCAGATATCCTTCTCGTGAGATATTTACAGTAGCAAAATTATAGTTATGAAGTAGCAATGAAATAATTTTATGGCTGGGGGAGTCACCGCAACATGAGGAACTGTATTAAAGGGTCGCAGCATTAGGAAGGTTGAGAACCGCTGTTCCAGCTGAAGAGTCTGAACTCTGGGACACAGCTCTGCCCAGCACTTGGATCTGTGGCAGGCCTGGCTTGCTGGTAAACTAGCAGGGCTGCCTTCTTGCTCTCAGAGGACAAGTTGGCTCACAATGGTTTGGTCCCCAGGGGCTGGCTTTTTACTCTTATTTTCTCTGCCTAAAAATAGCGTTTTCTATCTTTGGTGCCTCATTTAAAACAAAAATACTTGTTGGCTAGAGGTTAGGGCAGCAGACTTCCTGGCCGCCGGCTGTTCGAGTACGGTGTGCAGTGAACTGTCCCACAGCCTGTAGAAGCAGGTTCTGATTTAGCAGGCTGTTCATCAGGAAAGGCAGACTAAACTCAGTTGTAAAAAAGGGAGAAAGTACATCTAAGCCAGAGGAAAGTGGTCTCCGTGGACTCCACTGTCAGTCAGAGAGGCCTGCTTGTTCAGTGTAAAGCTGGGCCCCAGGTTCTGATTGCTTCTCTGTCAGGCAGCTGACCCCTCGTGGGTCTTTGCCTTTCTGCAGCGCATCCTAGGGTGGGACCAGACTAGGACTGTACCAAAGGAGTGGGGCTGGACCCGGCATGCTGGGATCAGCCACTTGGCTTCCAGCACATCATCTCTGACTTAGTAACCCTCTGGTGACTTCATTGGGACACTGTGGTTTTTGTGCTCCTTTCTTCTGGCAGAGCCCAATTTTGTGACTGAAGTGATGGGATGGTGCTGGGTTTTGGTGTGGGAAGGCGCTCAGATTTTCTCTACTCAGGGTGTATGGCTTAGTGCCCGGGGCTGAGGATCTGGAGTCTGGAAGGCCAGCTCCATGTCCAAGTTAGGGAAACTCTGAGCAAGTTGTTTACTTTCTTTAGGCAACCAGTGTATAAAGAGGACATTAATAGTGCACCTGGCAGGGTGGTTGTAATGATGAATGCACCACACCATGCCCATTGCCCAGCAGGCCATAAGGTGCATTACAGTCACGTGATCACAGCCTAGACGAAAAGCAGCTGCCTGCATGACAAGTGAGGAGATGGATCCTGGTCAGGCCAGAGCCTGCTCTCCTTGGAGCTGGGCACTCCACACCCCTAGCTGCAGGTTGCTGCCCCTGGGAAGCAGCCTCTGATTTAACTTGTGTGTTTGAAGTATGTGCCATTTTTTTTTTTTTTTTTTTCAGTAGGCTCGAGATTCTGAAGAGAGGTTTGGTGGGAGTAATGGTAATTAACTCTCCTAAATCCTTCACAGTAGGATTTCATGACTGGAAATGGGTGCCTTAGAGTCACATGGTACCGTCTGTTTTCTTCCTGTGGCTTGAATATGGGGCCGAATGCTTTATCCTGTGACTTTGCAGGTTAGCAGACTGTAGCTTCTTGACCAAGACTTCTTGGAGCAATAGAGGCAGACCAGTGACCACTCACTGTTCAAGACGACAGGGAGGGAAGCACCACTGTGTAACCTTGACACCGAGTGGCAGCATCCTCAACTTTGGTAGCACAGGAGATACCTCAGTGCTGGCCAGATTAGAATGTAGTGTGCTGTGAGGCTTCTGGGAAGACATGAGGCTGCTTGACATCTGGGGCCAGGCTTGGGACCAGGCACAAAACACATGCCAGAGTGCTCTTCCCTTTCCTAGTGGCTGCTGGGCTGGCAGCATTACCAGCTGGCCTTTGTCCTAGTACATCCATGGCTTTCGGATGGGCTAGCCTTGGTTCTGGGTCCCCTTCCAGTTGACTTGAGCTCTTGGCTTCTCAGGGGCTTCCTGTATCTGCTTTTCTGAATTGAAGTCCCTAGAATTGCTCCCACCTAAGCCATTGTGAGAGGGAAGACAGCTTGAAGAAGAGAGGAGGCTGTGGTCTTGATTGGCTGTGAGGTAGCCAGACTTTATCAGGTGACATCTGGATGGGTGGCCAGATGTGGTAAGTGGTGACCATGCTGAGGTACTGCTTGAGAATCATGGAGGGCAGAGCTGGGAACCCCAGCTAGTCTTGTCAGGGATGAGCCTAGCCAGGAGGTTGTGGTGGAGGGTGCTGCTGAGAGCTGTGTAGGCCAGCTGGAGTGGTTGAGGGTCAGAGGTCAAAGGTGTATTGGCCTTCAGAGATGAAAGGGAAGACAAGCTCAGAGAAGCAAGTTTCTGCTGTTGGCCCTGTTGCCACCAAATAGCAAAGCCAGTTTGGAGACAGTGAGGGTGTGGGGACCTGTGGAACACAAGATCAAGTGGAGGCAACCACATGGATGTGGCCCTTCTGGAGGATTGTGTGAAAAGAGGGCTGGATCTCATCTCACCCCCAGGGTACTTGGAAAGTACAGTTTGTTAGAGTGCCTTTCATCTGCCCACAGAGTACATTTTTTCTGAATGACACCTTGAGGTACTTCTTTGGTGGAAAATGTGAATTGTCCCTTTCAGAGGGAGGTGATATTTGTCCCTTATGGCACATTGGATGGACAGGGCTGGTCCTGTTTACAAGGGATATTGTACTTACCCAGTGAGAAGTGGTGATGTAGAAGAAACTCAAAGTAATAGAGCTGATGTTATAAAGGACTTACTAATAGATTTGCTTAGGAGACATTAAGTCACACAAGTGGAATTTAGCTAAAGGACCTCTGCCTCCAGAATACCCCAAAGGTGAGTGGTCTGCTAACCAGGCCTGTTGCAGATGAGAGCAATTTAGGATGCTAGGGTATAAATGTTTGTTCACCAGGATTGACCAGCCTTTAGGCTGCATTCCCATAACAAAGGGCACATCACTGACAAACCAACCATTGGGCCCATCCCCAAAGATGGTCTTCTATTAGTAGCTCAAGGGGCAGTGCAGGGTCACATCCATTAATAGTCCTGGTCGCCATTCAGTCCCTGTGCTCTTAGCAGGAAAAGCACTATTCCCCAGGTGGGCAAGATGGACCCTGGGCAACAATGATTGGAAAAGACAACACTGGTGTATTTAAGAGATATTTCTGGCAATATCTTTTCTGTGTAAATCTCCCATCTGCTCAGGTGGACAGACTTGCAGTCTCCTCTCTCTCTTTAAATTGTTCGAAGTGTGACTTGGGGCTGGAACCGGAAAGAGACTTAAGGATGACAGGGTATGTAAAGTGCATAAGCCTACTGTGTATATAAGCTAGTGAAACTTTCTCTTCAAGGCCGGCTCCTCCTTGGGCATCAGCCAGAGCTGGACACGGTCTTCCTTCACCTCTACTCGTGGACTGGCCCCTCCCTGGGAAGGTGTGCTGTTTCTATCCCAGTGGCTCTTGAGACCTGACTCCCTTGCCAGAGTCAGCGTCAGTCTTCCAAAGCTGGTGCTCGGGGTCAGAAAGGTCCTCAGCCTGCACTGGACATGGACTGTGTGGACAGCCATCTCACATGCCCAGGGAGGTGCTTCAAGGGAAAGGCCCTTTGCATTGGCTCTTGTGACTAGAGGCAGCAGTGGGAGGTGAGAGTGTCAGTTCTGAATCCTGGCTTCCTTCTGCATCACTGTTTCCACCTATTAGCTACTTCTGATTTTTCATTTAACTTGTATTAATTAAAAAGAAAGAAAAAGAAAGCCAAGCAAACGTGTGCATGTTACTGTGACAGTGGTGATCGGTCATTAGTCCCACAGCCTGTTCCTTTGGTGACCCCCGTAAGCCTGGGTCCTCATATGTCCTTCATGTAGCATGTCCTCTGCTATCAGTATGCTCTTTTGCTTTCTAAACTGTCTTCATTTCGTTACACAAAGTTGGAAATGCCTACTTTCTGTAGGAAGGCCAACTGGCCACAGCTTAGGTCCCTGTGATGACTCTTTAGATGAGTCTCCTTTCTAGAGCTAGCCTTGGTCATCTATGAAGAGCAGGGAAGCAACCTAACCTTTCCCCTGTGTATGATTTTGTTGTTTTTGTTATGGCTTTAAACTTAAATGGTGGCATGTTTTCTGTTTCTGTTTTGTTCTGTTTTGACTTTTTTCCCACAGAGTGATTTTTTTAAAAAAATTTTAAAATTTTGTTTTGGTTTGTTTTTTTTTTTGAGACAGGATTTCTCTCTGTAGCACTGGCTGTCCTGAAACTTACTCTGTAGACCAGGCTGGCCTTGAACTCAGATCCACCTGCCTCTGCCTCCCAAGTTGGGATTAAAGGTGTGTGCCACCACTGCCTGGCTTCTCAGAGTGATTTCTCTGGCTGTGGCTTCCTGCTGGTAGCTAGAGCCAGGCTCCCACAGCTCACACCAGCCCTGTCTGTGCTCAGAGGGGTGCCAGGGCCTGAGCAGGGTCAGTGGGAGGAGGTTTGGGCAACGGCTGCAAGGAATATGCTCAGAACAGGGTCTCTTATGCACGGTGGTGCGTCTGTGAGTCTCTCTTACCCTGCTGTGGCTTTTAACTTAGGCCTGGGCTGGCCCAGGGCTTGCAGGTGTGTCAGGATGGCTTCCTTGAAGGAGGGAGCTGTGGAGGGCCACTGGCTGGGGACGCAGACTGGGGACAGAGGAAGGAAGGCCATAGTCTCAGTGGTCTGAGATAGCAATCTCTGGGGCCTTTTTGCCTCTTTACACCCTCTCTGTCTCAGCTTATCTCTGAGCACTCCGGGAAGAAAGAAACCACACAGTACTGGCATTGGCCCAAGAGAGCCCAAACATTTCTGGCTGGGCTGCCAGTGAGGTCAGGTGCCAGAGTGATTGAAACAGGCTGTGTGTGCTTTTCTGATGAACCCATCTCCCCTCCCCCTGCTTATTTCCAGGAAATGCTACTGTAGATAAGCTGGAGGACTTCATCAACAATATCAACAGTGTCTTGGAGTCCTTGTATATTGAGATAAAAAAAGGAGTCACGGAAGATGACGGGAGACCCATTTATGCCCTGGTATGTGTGAGAAAGTGCCCTCTAGTGGCATTTTGGAGAACTGGAGCAGAGGGCTCTACAGGTAGCTCATTCCTGACTGCCTCTCCTGAGATGGAGAAAGGGCCACTGGTGATCAACTTTGAGGTGGAGACACAGCCTGATCCCTACGTGATTTATTTTTAGGTGAATCTTGCTACAACTTCAGTTTCCAAAATGGCCACGGATTTTGCCGAGAACGAGCTGGACCTGTTTAGAAAGGCTGTGAGTACAGTAGCTCTCATTGCTATCCGGGCTCGACTTGTAATGGGAGGAAATGGAAGCTGCAGGTGGGGAGGTCACTGTCATGTTCCCCAGCTTCTGGGTCTCACAGGGAGTTTCAGGCCTTAAACCACCTGCCAAACAAATCCCCGTCGAGCTTGTTAGAATGCAGGGTCTCAGCCCTACCCAAGAATGCTGAACCCAGACCTGCACTTTAATGAGGAGCTCGCTGAATGTTGGTGTGCTAGGGTCCCGTTCTTTGGTCCTGGAGCTTTGGAGCAGTTTGCTCAGTCCGTCTGTCACACACTGGCTAAGACAGTGGTTCTCAGTCTGGAAGCATATAGCAGTTATTGGAAAGGTAAGAAAGGTCCCCCTCTCTGGCCCCACCTGACTGAGCCCTTCAGGACAGGTGGACTTTCTAGTTTTATGGTTTCATGATGATCCTGGGCTGTCAGCAAAGGCATGGAGAACGAGGCTGGGAGGCACCTGTCCTGCCATAGATAGAAGTTGTAGGGAACGTGACTAACCCACCCGAGTCCATGCTGCCTCTCCTCCTGACCTGCACTGGCTCTGCTCCTCCACCTCTGAGTGAGGAGAGGTGCTGCTTCGTGTGCCCGGTCATTCTTTCTTCTCCTTCAGGGAGATGGAGGCGGGGCAAGAGCCCTACTCTGGGCTGGTGTGATAGACGCAGTCATCTCAGCAGTTGGACTGGACATGTCTACTGATGTCTGTTATAAATTACCCTCCTGAAGGGATGTCTGTGGGCCATTGTGTCTGCATGGGGGCCGTTTTAGCCCGTTCCTGCCAGGGCTGGCTGGTGGCTTAGGTGCTGAGTTTGCGGTCCTAGCAGATGAATGAGGCACCTCTTTTTCTTGCAGTTGGAACTGATTGTTGACTCAGAAACTGGCTTTGCTTCTTCTACAAACATTTTGAACCTGGTCGATCAACTCAAAGGCAAAAAGATGAGGAAGAAGGAAGCGGAGCAGGTGCTACAGAAGTTCGTGCAGAGCAAGTGGCTGATTGAGGTACCTGATGGTCTTCGGCCTGGTTCACTTGAAAGTGCACACCAGTTTTTCTTCCAAATCCACATTCATATCCAACTAATGTCGCTGAGCCAGGCCCAGCTGTGGTGGGCGGTTCCTTCTCTGCTTTAAGCTTTCAGTGACCTCTGAGGAGTGCCTGTGTTCCCTGGCACTCACACAGTCTGTCTTGGGTGCTGCAGCCACAGGTCGAAGAGGCTGAAATCACTAACGGGTCATCTGAGCCCTGCTGTAGGCAGAGGCACTGTGTGGTGGTGTGAAGGAGAATGGCCTCCACCGGCTCATATGTTTGAATGCTTGGTCCCCAGTTAGTGGGACCGTTTGGAAACGATTGGGAGGTGTGGTCTTGTTGGAGAAAGTGTGTCACTGGGGGGCGGGCTTTGAGGTTTCAAAGACTCCCATCATCACCTGTGTGCTCTCTGCCTCCTGCTTGTGATCAGAATGTGAGCTGTCAGCTGTTGCTCTAGTACCATGCCTGTCTGCCGTGATGGTCGTGGTCTCTAACCCTCAGAACTGTGAGCTCCAAATTCAATGCTCTCTTCTATAAGTTGCCTCAGTCCCAGCAGTGAAAAAGTAAGTAAGATAAAGGGCAAGTTGCCGGGATGAGCATGGCCCTGCCACCTGCCTGGGTCTGCTTCCTGGTGCAGGTGACTGCTCTTTCATTCCTGTACCTGGGCAGAAAGGAATCCTGGCACGGGAGTGAGGGTGTGAAGTTCCTTTGCTGGGCCCCCTGCCAGAGGAGCCTTTCGGAGTGCCTGCTCTGGTGGCATTGTCGGTCGGCATGATGTTGCTGCAGGCCGGTGCTCGGCCCCTCCACTTATGACACTGACCCTAGAGGTGCAAAGAGGACATGTAGACGGTGGGTCTGGGAGAGAAGCAGGCTTTGTGATGAAGCCTCCTGGCTGGAGCGAAGCAAACGCCCCAAGTTTTGCCCCATAAAAGGCACTGCTGTTTGCATAAGCCCAGGCCTAGACTCAGGTTGGCCTGTTGATCACAGCTCCACCCCAACAAGAGCCCCAGCTGGCAGTGCTGGTTGGCCTCTACTTCTTAGGGAAGTCAGACCCATAGCCCGAGGCCACCATCTGTGGCCTCAGTTGCCCTTAGCTTCCTCTCTGAGAACCTTGCTACAGTTCTGATCCTGGGTATCGGTTGGGAAGAGGCATGAGTGGCCATCGGGAGTGAGGGCGAGTTTGGGGACATCCTGTGTGTCCCGTGATGGTGTGTGTTCAGCACAGCTTGGTGGTTTGCTCATGTTGACACCCTGTAGTCGTGAAGCCCAGGTAGCAGCCTGGTTAGGTGCCTGTAGCACACACCCGTGACTCAGTCTCTTGTCCTCTGGGCTAGGTTTGTCATGTGGAATGTTCTTGGTGTGCTCTCTTTGAGGCAGACTTTGAGAGCAGGGTTTCTGACTTCATTGCCCCGTGGCAGACTGTGCCTGACACCTGTAATGCTTGGTAAATGCCTGCTGAATGGGTAGCTGGGCCAGCAGATGGAGTTCCAAGACAGTGTACTTAAAACTTACACATGGTAGTACAAACGTTTGCTCACTCTGGACAGAGTGTTGCCCAGCTCTTTGCTGCTGAGAGGAAGGTTCCCACCTCCAGCGTCTTGAGGCCTACCATGGTGTCCATGGCATCCAGGTCCTTCTGGTACCCTCCTTTCAGAATGGAAAGCTGGCTCTGCCTTCTGCAGGGAAAGCTGAGCTGTTACCTGGGCTTGATGCGAGTTCTAAAGAATTCTGTGAGCTACTGTGGAGGGGAGTGCTGCAGAACCCAGTGTGCCAGCTGCCTCTGCCTTGGCACCCATCAGCCCCTCAATCTCCTCAGGCCTGCCGCTGGGCACCTCTGGAGTTCTTGTTTACCGTGTACCCGGTGAAGGAAGGCATAGGCTCAGGCAGTAGAGTGTGTGGTTGGGAGAGCATCTCCTGGCTCCTCCACTGTCTCGGGCTGTGTTTTCTGGCCTAGACAGCCTGGGCAGGGCGGCTGTGAGTTCTGTGGGGGACCTATTGAAGGACTGATGACGGGGTTGCTGGCTGGTCCCTGACCAGCCTTCCTGGGCAGCCAGTTCCTTGATCAGAGGCACTGAGTTTTAGAGTCACCTTTAGCCTCAGAAATGCAGCCTGCATCTGCTAAGAAGGCTTCCCATGTGTATCGCTCAAGGGCACTTTTCCGTCCTGGGCCCTGGCTTGGCTCTGAGGTACTCTCAGCTGGGTGGTCCACTGGGAGGCTCTGGACTGGAGGGTGGTAAGTGCAGGCATCAGAGCCTGGTCCACCACAGACTAGCCGACTAGCCACATCTCCCACATGCCAGGTTGGCTCCCTCTAGTGGGGTCTGGCCTCAAGAGCAGGGGAAGGTGGGTCATGGTGGATCTGAGATCTTTGGGAGGTGACAGGCACTGGACTGAGTCAGCCGTGCTCCTGCCACACCCGAGGAGGCTCCCAGTCTCTGTCTACCTAGCAAAATCTGCTGCTCAGGACGCCAGTCTCTGTGTCCAAAGGCCTTCCTGGTTTTGAACTCCCTTCCCCTGCCCCCCTTCTCCTAGCCCACCTCCACTCACTCCTTTGGTTACCAGGCCCCTTCATAGATGGACCCCCAAGCTTCTGCTTGGAAAGGAGCCCAGCGTCCACAAGCACCCTCCCCACCATGTGGTGGGTGGGAGGGAACTGAGTTGTGTAACCGTCCCAAACTCAAATCAGTGACAGCGGGAGGACCGTTGGGGCTGTCTCCTCAGCCTCCCTCCTCTCCGGTGCCACCAGCTCCCCTCGGGCCACCAAGACTCCACGCCGGCTCTCCCAGCTCCTCATCAAAGAAGCAGGGAGAGCCGTGAATGTGGCTGCGTCCACATTGCTGACTGTTGACTGTGATGAAACCCTTCCAGCAGGCTTGCCTCTGCCTGATAGGTGGCGGTGTTTGCTACCTCCGTTATGTAACTGTCCAGCTCCTGGGGAGTGGATTGTACACAGACATGGAGGCCAGGAGGCCTGACTTCCTTTGGAGGCTCTGCCACTCACACCAATATGGGGGTTCCTTCCAGCTTCATTTGTAAAGTGACAGGGCTGGCAGTGACGTGGGAGCACTGGTGGGAAGGGGTAGGAGAAGTGGGCACCTGGCTGGGGTTGTCTTGGGTCACCCATTGGGAGAATGCCTCTCTTACTTGGCCTCAGTCTTCCCTTGCTGAAGACACTGACTGTGACTCACTTGTGGGGCAGCTGTGAAGATGGGGTTATCACATCTGTAAAGGTGAAGGGACCATTTGAGGTCTAAGGGTAACAGGATCCTCACCTCCACTGTCTGATCATGGGGTTGTCACATCTGTAAAGGTGAAGGGATGGTCTGAGGTCTGAGGGTAACAGGATCCTCACCTCCACTGTCTGATCATGGGGTTGTCACATCTGTAAAGGTGAAGGAATGGTCTGAGGTCTGAGGGTAACAGGATCCTCACCTCCACTGTCTGATCATGGGGTTGTCACATCTGTAAAGGTGAAGGGATGGTCTGAGGTCTGAGGGTAACAGGATCCTCACCTCCACTGTCTTTTTGATCTCTACCTTAGTTTCCCTTTCGTGAGGTTTGGCTGAGGGGGCGTTGCTGACATTGGCTGGGATTGGTGACAGCCTGCAGTTAACTAGAGCATCCAGACCTTGTTCTCCTGTACTCTGGGCCGTGGGGTTGGGGGAGTCAGCACTGAGCCGGCGTGTGGGTGTGTTGTGTCCCCGCAGAAGGAAGGGGAGTTCACCTTGCATGGCCGGGCCATCTTGGAGATGGAGCAGTTCATCCGAGAGACCTACCCGGATGCTGTGAAGATGTGCAACATCTGCCACAGCCTCCTCATCCAGGTACTGATGGTGCAGTGGGAGCGGGGGTCCTGATGCTCAGCCCACTGGGCCTCCACTGTTGTGTCCCCCAGGAGCAGGCACCTTCTGGACAGGCCATGACACACTCCCCTGCTGGTGCCTCCCTAGTTCTCTCCCTGGGCATTCCGTTCTAGCCCAAGGTGCTTGTGGGTGTTGGCTGATAACTTTTCAGGAGAAAGGGTCCCTTAAGTCTTGGTAGTTCTGTGACAGATGTCTCTCTGTACCCACCATTCTGCTTCTCACTGCAGCTTTGCAGGCTTTCCCACCATTCAACCAGGCTTCATGCTGAGCTTCTGTGATGGTATCCACAGGTGCCTGTGATCTTTCCATGGTCAGACTCTTGGGGTGGAGTCTGTGGCTTACCCCATGCTTGTGTTGATCTAAAGCATGTGATACATGTTGCCACTCAACCTACTGCAAAGCTCTATGTCTGTCTCCCACCTGGGGATCTCTGAGCAGCCAGCCTGAGTCTGGAGCTTCAGGGACTTGGTGGAAGTGAGGTTTTCAGCTTCTCCCACCTGTGTCCACTTGTTCAAAATTCTGTAGTACAGGCCCTACAGTAGGAAGTTTAAATCCTCCAGCCTGCTAGCTATTTTCTTGCAGCTTTTTGAAGGTTTGTGAAGTTGAGGGATGTCTTGACTCCATGGTTATTGGCCTTTCTTGTTTCAGGGTCAAAGCTGCGAGACATGTGGTATTAGGATGCATTTGCCTTGTGTGGCCAAGTACTTCCAGTCCACCTCTGAACCACGCTGCCCCCACTGTAATGACTATTGGCCCCATGACATACCAGGTACATGGCCCCCAGAGTGCCCAGGGGATAGGGTGGCCTTGTGATGGCCTCAGTTCTGAGGCTGGGCACCAAGAGCAGCTTTGGAAGGAGGGCTGAGGAAGACTCCAAGCATGAAGGTCAGTGTTGGTGGCCTGCTGAAGCACAGGTGAAAGCTGACTGCCTGCCTTCTTCTAAAGGGCTCTAGAATCCACTAGAGACCTCAAGGCTTGTGAGTCCCAAACAAGGCTTTTCCCATAGCCCTCCAGGAAGTGGGATGGGAAAGCTACTTCTCAGCTCCCTCAGTGAACTTTGCTGCCTGGCTCACGTGCTGGGGGAGGAGGGTTAGCAATGAATATTACAGATAGGACAGGTCCTCTCCATGAGAAATAGCTATGGATGTCAGCTGTGTTCTGTGTGGTCAGTCCATTCATCATGCTACTCACTGTGTCTCCCTCCTGTTCTGTACACAGAAGTCTTCGACCCTGAGAAGGAGAGGGAGGCTGGCGTCTCCAAGTCGAGCAGAAAGTCCTTGCGGACTCGTCAGCACTAGCTACGTCCTGCGTGGCTCCGGCTGTTGGTGGGCTGACCCTCATGGCCCAGTTATCACAGGGGCCTGGCCATCCACATGGCACATGAACTGCCTCCATTGTTAACTTTGCTCTTAACACATTTTTAGTAAATGTTTCCTGATGGTTGCTGTGCTCAGCAATCTAGAGCTTGTGTGGGGCTGGGTTCCCCATGGCAAAGAGTGAACAGAATGGCAGCCCTGGGCAGGTGTCTCTGTGTCTGGCTCTGGGTGGTTTTGCTTTTTCTGTGGTTTTGGTCCATGATCTTGGCCTTGGTGTCCACAGCCACAATAGCACCTTCCTCTGGTCCCAAATGCAGTAGCCCCTTGCAGGCTGGGCTGGACTTGACTTGTGCTGTTCCCATGAGGCCTTTTGTCCCCCATCTGCCCACCAGTTATTTCAGCAAGTAGCCTGAGAGTCAGTCCAGCCTCCTTGTCCCTGGCATCTACATGGTCCTCAAATCCTGTCCAGCCCTTGCTGTTTGGTGTCCAAACCAGAGCACACCCCTCAGCTTAGCAGCTGTATGGCGAGAGATCCACGGCTTGGGAGGCAGCCAGGGTCTGAGCCAGCGGGAGTAAGAGGCCAGCTCTCCTGGCAGTTTATCTGCATGGATAAGGGCCAGGGAGGACCCACCCAACCCATGTTGGGTGCCAGGTATGGTGAGAAATCCATGGAGTCTGTTTAAAGGACGGGGAATTGATTAGGGGATAAGAACTCAATACAGCACGGGAGATTTATTGTAGGGTCCTGGAAAGCCGAGCTATGGTCCATGCTGTTCTTCTGCCTAGTCCGTCTCAGCATCTAAAACCACGAGTGAGAGAACAGCGCGTGTCTTAAGGTCTTAAGCATCTCAGGAACAGCATCTCAGGTCTTAAGCATCCCAAAAGCCGTGTCCCAGGGGCATGTACTTCAAGGTCATAGACAGATAGAGCAGTTACCTGCTACATCTCTAGGGGCAGTGCTTCAAGGTCATAGCAGGAATACCTACCCACTACACAGCTGCTCTGCCTTTGGCTCCATTCCCCTTGACAGTCAGATGCCACACCTGCTGAGACCCTGTTTTGATTTCAGTTGACTGGGTTGAATTAGGACTCACAGTGATGGTTCTCATCCGCTCACCTCAGCCAGCCTTCCTTCCTTCCTTCCTTCCTTCCTTCCTTCCTTCCTTCCTTCCTTCCTTCCTTCCTTCCTTCCTTCCTTCCTTCCTCCCTCCCTCCCTCCCTCCCTCCCTCCCTCCCTCCCTTCCTTCCTTCCTCAGCTCCTCCCCTTTGGTCCCTGGGCTCACCACTGCAGTACCCAGTACCCTTCCTTGATCAGCTCTTGCCACACTGTGGTTCCCTGCCTGCTTCTATTCTGCTCCAACATGTCAGAACCCATACTGGCCCAGATGAGGAAGGATCTGGCCATAGGTTCCTTCTAGAGGGGCTAGGCTGGTGGTTCCAGTGATGTCACACACAGGTCACCCCATTTTTTGCCTCTGCTGAACTCTGTCAGAAAAGCAGAACCCGTCTAGAAAAGCCAGGGCTTGGAGTTGGGGCCTCTGGGTGGGGAGCGTGAGTCCCCAGTCCCAGGATGCCCTGCACCCTCAGAGCCTTCAAGGTGTAGCTCAGGAGTAGTCTCTGTAGCCCTGCCCTCAGGTCTGCACTGGGCAAGGTGCCTCTTCAGTCCCCGCTTTGGGATGACCAGTGCCTGCCTATCCTGTGTTTCAGTTCAGTGACCAAGGAGCTCTGGAGATAGCTCCTGCCCTGCCACCTGTCTCCCTGTCTCCAGCATTTTACCATGGTACCAACCAGTCAGTGTAAGCATCCCACACAGACCAACACTCCCCACCCAAGACCCTCACCATCCCAGATCCTAGTCTGATGTCCATCTAGGCCTTTGCAGTCTGTCCTGCCCCCTCTGCCACTGCCCTCTGGTCCACTGGTGCCACTGGGTGGGAATCACTGACTAGACCAGGCTCCTCTTGCTTTTTCCAGCTCCCAGCCTTCCCACTTGCAGGTCCTTGTCTACACTGTGGCATCTCAAACCAGTTGGCCTCACCCCACTCCCAGCCCTGACCCTGTTCCAGCTCCGCTGTTCCTTCCTTTTCCTTTCCCAGGCCTGGTTGTCCCTCTTGGGGCTTGTCCTAGTTTACTTTTATTGATGTGATAAATACCATGACCAAAAGGAACTTGGGGGGGAGAGACTATTTCTCTTTACAGCTCGCAGTCCATCATGAAGGGAAAGAGCTCAAGGTACGAGAAAACTGGAGGCAGGAACTGAAGCAGAGGCCGTGGAGTGCTGCTTGCTGGCTTGTTCTCTGTGGCTTGCTCAGCCAGCTCTCTTTACAACCCAGGACCACCTGCCCGGGGTGACACTGCTCCTAGTGAGCTGGCCCTCACATAGCAATCATCAATCAAGACCATGCCCACAGACTTGCCTCAGGGCACTCCGAAGACTTTTTCTCAATTGAGATTCCTCTTCCCAGATGACTAGCTTGTGTCAAGTTGTTAACAAAAATCTCAAACAAAACCCAAGCAGGACAAGGCTGCTGTCCCTGCTGTTGGGAGTGGGTCCTAAATGCCAGCCATCTGAGGTCCTGTTCTGTCCCTCATCATTTTCTCTTCCACTGTCCTCCACACAGCCATGTCCCACCGGCCCCCCTTGCTGCCCTGTCCTAGCCTCTCACCCTGTCAGCTGCATTTAGCTTAGTTCAGGTTTATTCTATTTTGGCCTCGCTGACCCCTACTCCATGGTGTGTTCAACACCAGGACAAGAAGCCCACACAGTTGAGTGCCATGTCTCCAGTCCTGGCCCAGGACCATCGTGTGGAGCAGATCCCATGTGCCATGTGAGTGACAGGCTGATGGGTCTTCACACTTGTTCTTTTCTTCGCTTTGAAGGGCCTGTGGGCTCTGTGGTCAAAGTCAGCTTGAGAGTCCACACTCCCCAGTGAGCACAAGGCAGCCCTAAGGCGGCTTTCAGCAACCTTGGGACCTGCCCATAGATAGAGCCATTCTATCCTCCTTGCCTCCCACCTGGTGATGGCCATCTGCTGCTCATCAGTAGCCAGGACAGTACTGAGCCTGCTGGTTGTCACAGGTGGTACTGTAAAGGCCAGGCCGCTGCAGGAAGCTGAAGCCACTTAGCCAACCCACATCTAGCGAAGTGTGCCAGTGCTTGAGCCGCTGGGGATGTGTGGCTCTTCGTGAGGTTCCGTGGGCTGGAATGCTGGCCTTCCTACTCCATGCCTTACTGCTCCAAGCGGCACTGCTGTTGTACTAACTGTCCAGGTAAGATTACAGAAGCAACTGTCAGTGCGGACAGGACGCCAACCTCTAAGGCCCGTTACCTACTCCCGGGCCTTCTGGCTGCCTCAGCCTGCTGTACATCCCTCCCTGCCAAAGTTAGCTGTCTAAAAAGCTATACTGTAGTGGTCTAGACTCCCAAACCCTGTGTGACCAAGCTCAGATTCCTTGGCCTGGTCACCTTGTCATGTGGGATTGGGTGGGGCTGGGAGCTAGGCTGGTCCTGTCAATCATCAGCCATCCATGAAGCCAGAGGGATTGCCCAAGGCCTAGCCACCAGCATCCTTACTGGTGATCCTTGGTTTGAACTGAAGGGACCAGCATTGATACCAGGGGTCAAGATGTGGAGAGGAGATGAAGTCAGAGCTGCCCTCTTCTGCCTTCCAGAAAAGGGACAACTGACACCACGTGGAGACCAGAGAGGTGGAGGAGGGGAAGTCGGGAACAGTCCAGACCTGTTCTGAGCCACCCAGGAGTGCTGTAGGAACCCACAGGTTTTCATAAGCTAGTTCAGGATGGGTTTGATCACAACAAGCCAGGACAGTCCATTCAGAGCTCAATCCAGCCCATCTAAACTACCTTTAGTTGCAGCCTGGACTGCCAGCCTCCCAAGGCTCCAGTCTCCACCCACTGTGCACCCCTTGGCCTTAACCACGCCTGCCTGGCCACCCTTTCATTGTCCTGACTGCTCTGGTCTCTGCTTCTCTGAGCCAGCCACCTTTGTGGGACACATGTGGCTCCCCCTCCTTCAGTACTTCCCACCAAGAGAGCCCATGGGCGGGGGTGTCTCCCTGCTAGGGCCAATTCTCCCTACCCTTCCTTTCCCAGTGCCTCTTTGGTTGCCTGCCTTGCTACAGGCAGCCGGGGAATTTTTTTTGGTTTTGTTTGTTTGTTTGTTTGTTTGTTTTTCCGATACAGAGTTTCTCTATGTAGCTTTGCGCCTTTCCTGGAACTCACTTGGTAGCCTAGGCTGGCCTCGAACTCACAGAGATCCACCTGGCTCTGCCTCCCAAGTGCTGGGATTAAAGGTGTGCACCACCACCGCCCAACGGGGAATTTTGTTGAAGAAATGTTTTTTTTTTTTTAATTTAGAATTTTTTTTTTATTCATATTGTTGAAAAATTTTAAGTTACAATGAAAAGGAATGAAGCATCCGTAATCTGGATGGCCTAGGCACACATAGCAGTCCTGCCACACATGTGGCTTACAGAGAGTGGCTGGGGGAGCAGGACTGGGAGTCCCCCAGCAGCCAGGGCCTGCACCTTCCCACTGGGCTCACTGCCTTTGGGTGAGGCATCTGCTCTGGGGGTCCTCTGCATGCTGGCCCTGGCTATGACCACCAGAAGCTGACTGAGAAGCTCAGGTCCAGGGAACGCACGTAATGCCAATACTTAGCAGGTATAAAGAGGGTCTCGCCTGGGGACAGGACGCAGGATAGGAATGGGGCCTCAGCGAACTTGGGGAACTTTTCTAGGTTGGGATTCTCCACATCAACCTGCAGAAAGCAAGAAAAGTCACCTGCTGGTCTCTAGGGACAGCAGGCCCCATGTCACCGATTCCCCGTGTGCCCACCTGGCTGGTGTTATGAAGAAGGTGTGTCTCATGAGGGTACACAGCCTCAGACTCTTGCGGGGAATACAGCCGGATGTACTTCCTTCCTAATACCTGGGGGAGAAGAGGCCTGTCAGCTTCAGGACAGCAAGACTGGCCTGCTGACTACAGGCCTGTGGACCTGCCCTTCCAGGCCTTTCTGGTGTTTTGTGTCCTGCTGCCTCGTCCCACACATGCTCTGACATTCCAAGAACGCTCGCCTTCGGGTGCCTTATAGATCATTGTTCTGCATGCAGCTAAGCTCAGCCAAGCACTGAGCGTGAACCTGGCTTAATCTCAGGGGAGTTTCCTCTTCTCTTCACTTGTGAGGAAACAGAGGCAAAGTGAGTTGCTCAAGTTTACTAAGATGACAGCTGGTGGCCATGCCAGGCAGTGGGCTCCTGGGCCCTGGCTCTTAGCTGTTCCTGAGCTGCCTTGCAGGGCTGGCCCAATGCTCTCATTTATTAAGTCTTTTTAGCAACTTAGCCTGTGACAAGTTCTTAAAGCAGTGGGTGTGTGCTGCTTCCCTTGTGACAGACCTTTGACCGAGGCTCTGGAAACATCTGTCAGTGGCTGAGAGACCTGTTCCATCAGCCCTTATCCACAGGTGCAAGCTAGCAGTGGGAGAAAGGGTGGCTGGCAGGTGATAGAGTGAGCATGGGGCTGCTAGAATGTGCCAGGCCCTCTTCCCAAGAGCTTTCCTATCTGGCCCAAGAAATCCCACTTGGGTGCAGACTTGATCTGGGAGAAGCTCTACCCTAGGGCCTCAGGACTTTTTTTTTTTTTTTCTGTCTACATCCCTTTCACTTGCCTTCCCCACCCCCCAATCCCCTTTGAGACTGGGTCTCACATAGCTCACTCAGACTTGAACCTCCCAAGTGCTGGGATTATGGGTATTTAGCACAACAAGCTCCTTACTAGTTCCTGTCTGGCAGCAACTCCTACCTGGACCAGGAAGTTCTGCTGGGGGTCATGATGCAGTGGGGAGATGGTTCCTTGGGGACCAAACCAGGCATTGATAGTGATCTCTTCCTCCTCCCCGTCACCCAGGCAACAGTAATCAGGGATGCTGATGTCCTGCTTCAACTCTGGAATCTGAGGGTAGTACAGAAAGCAGAAGCCAGGGCTAGGGATGCCAGCCAGGCCCCAGCTGATACCTGACAGCCAAATACACTCCTTGATACATTTTGAGACAGTCTCTCTCTTGCTCATCCTCTTCCCTCAGCCTCTCAAGTACAGGTGTTATAGGTATGTGTTATCCTACCCAGCTTAGGTTCATATTCTAACGAATAAAACCTTAAGATATAAACAATAGAATTATAATCTTACTTCATATTTATTTCTATATTACATAGATATTTTTCTTTTTAGAAACCTGGTATTGCTCTATACCCCAAAATGGGAAAAAAAAAAAGCATCCTGTCATTTATTAAAGAGTAATGTCTTTTTGTTTTGTTTTGCTTTTGAGACGGGCTCACTTTGTAGCCCTGGTTGGCCTGCACTCACCATGTAGATTAGAATGACCTCAAACTCACAGAACTCCACTTGCCTCTGCTGGCATTAAGGTGTGAGTCACCACACCAGTTAGAAAACAACCACAGGTATTGTGCTTGTTGGTGCATACCTGTAATTCCAGCATTTGCAATGCTGAGGCAGGAGCATGACAAGTTGGAAGTCAGTCCGAGTGACATAGTGAGACCTTGTTTCAGAAATAAAAAAACCAGTCCCCAGAAGTCAAATGCACTGGATATTTATCAGATCTCTGGAGGGGATGGGTTTCAAAAAGTTACTACCTGTTAAGAAATCACAATTGGTGTATTTTAAATAAATTACTACAAAGACAGCAAAGTAGGCTGCTTACTAGACTCACTCTGGGAAGGGAGGAGTTATTGAGCAGTGTTCAGAAGTCAGAAAAGAGCTTTAGGGCCAAGTACACACACTTCCCAGTTACCAGAGGACCAAGGCAGGCACTCAGAAGCGAATTAGTGGTAAGGAAGGGTTTGGGTCTTATTAGCGAGTGAGCAGAACTGACCCAGCCGTCAACACTCTCCACTAATGACATTAGCAGAGGCTGAAGCCTTGGCCTGGAGCAGTGGGGGATATGAGAGGCTGCTGGACCTTGATCCACACAGCAACCTGATAGCCAGTGCAAGACTTCAAGAGCCTCGTGGGAACTGGGTTCCTTTGTGGTGAGTGACTCTTCAAGGAGGCTGTGGTTTCAGCCGCTCTCAGGAGTAGCAGTGAGTAGCTTACCACCAGGTGGCATTGGAAAATGCCTCCAATATGCCCCTTTGCTTCTGCCCCTACTTCCCCCCCTGGCTGCCTACACCTTCTGAACAGTTTACATTCTGATCTCCCTGGAACAGTGGCATGGATTTTTCTTGGCCTCTGGCTTTTCACAGCCCAGGCTTGTGCTACCTAATGAGACATGTTTGATAGGTACACAATGTGGTGATACATAAAGCTTTGGGGGTGGTTTCTGCCAGGGAATAATGCCACTGTCAGGTTCAGTGTGGGGCTCAGTGTGCTGGCCTGACTTCTGGGAAGAGCCGTGGCCTTGGCATGAAGAAGCTACTTATTGGAAAGCCCCTACCCACAGTGGGCCCTTCACAACTTGGATCTGAGCCCAAGGGTGCAGGCTCAGCCCCTAGCACCAGGCAGCTGACACCTCAGGTCCCGGGGGCACTTTTCAACCTCGAGGTGAATGGAAACATGAAACTCAAGAGCCTTTCAGAGAGCAAGTGACCTTACTACAACCTCTTGCAGGTCAGAAAACCAAAGACCATTCTCTGCCCCTCTGGGTGGGAAACCAGAATGTTCTAGCAGGGAGGTTGTATCAGCTACTCTGTCTCGAGTGGTCAGTGTAAAAATCGCTGCCTTATAGGCTGGTCGTTGGAGGGCTTAGTGTTGTAGGGAGTCCTTGGATAGTTCCACAATCCACAACATGGCTAGACCCCCAGGCTCCTTGCATACCACATTTGATTGAATGGCACCAGGTCTTGCCACCGGATGCTAAGCATAACTCTGGTTGGTTCCTGATGATGCCATCAGGACTTCTGAAGGGTGATTGGTTGGCTGAATCTCATCAAAATCACTGGCCAAGGATTCAGAGACTCTCAGAGAATACATGCTCTGGAGATGGGACTATTGACAAGTCCAAGGCAGTGGCCAGAGACTTCCAAGACTTGGCAATAGCTTAAGCTTCCTATAGACACAAAGGTCTTAGAAAACAGCCTTTGCCCTGTCCCCAGAATTCATGGCTGTTCAGACTCCTCTTTGGGGTGATATGAGCAGCAGAGGAAAACTGGGGAGCTGAGGGACAGAGCTAAGAAGCATGATCCGGCTGAAGTAGCCTTACACAGTTCTAACTCATCTTAAAGTTAATAGCAGCTTTACCTTCTAGCCCTGGGTTTAGGGTTAGACACCTCTGAGTATGTGTACTGAAGTTGTTTCCAGAGAGCTTTAATTAAGGTGGAAAGAGTCACCTTGAATGTGGGTAGTGCCATCGTATAGGCCGAAGTCCCAGAGTGAATAAAAGGGATAAAGGCAGCTGGGCACCAAAATTCATCTCCACCTTATGACTGGATACAGTGTGACCAGCCTGCTGCCAGGCCTTTGTGTCCCCTCAAGTCAGGAGCCCAAGTAAACCTGTAAGTAGCTTTTGCTAATGCAGTGGCTGAGCCCTGGGCCAAGCTGAGGCCACCCCAGCCAGTCACTCCTGGACTTCCTGGTGCATCTGCTATGGGTTTGAGTCAGACTGAATAGGCTCCCTCCTCTGCTCCTTCCCTTCGCCCTGCGGGTCTGCCATGTCCAGGTGTCCACAGATGGGGGTACAGGGCAGGAACATGGTCTCAGACTTACCTGGTCGAATAGCTGGTGCTGAGCAAGATACCCAACGTCCTTTGCCTGAACCAGAGGAAGAAAGTAGAGGTGACCATTGGTTAGTTTGTGTCAGGTACCTCTAGATGGCCCTATTGCCTAGTTGTTGCTGAGCCCCAGCCCTGGGCCCACCCACCACTGTTCTGTGTGGCTCTTTCCCCAACCTGGAGCCTGATGTGATCAGTGACCTACCATGCACACATCTCCTGCAGCTTCTCCCCTAAGAAAACAATGCAGGTGTAGTGCATAGGCTACTGCTTTTCATTAGAAGTTGTTTTAAAAATCGTGGTGAGATGTCCAAGACATAAATCTTGCCTTTAAGTTCAGTCACACTGTCCCTCTGTTAAATAGTAACTCCCATATACCTCACTCAGGATGTATTTGTGGATGAACTCATTGATGGTCATGAGGGTCTGGGACCAGTCTTCATCTGTGTACCTTGAACCCACTTCCACCGGGACAGTGCGATAGCCAGCAATCTCCTGGATGTACTGCAGACTGCAAGAGCAGGCATCGGCACCGTCACCACAGTCATCAGCATGCAGCATTGCTACTGACATCTAGGAATGGACTTCTTTGGTTCTCCTATACTCACAAAACCTCATGAGGTGGAGACCACTGTTGCCCTCACTCTCTTGACAGTGGTCTTACCATAGAGAGTGACACTACCTGCCCAAGACCACACAGCTGATGTGGCTTTGCGTATGGATCTAGATGGTTGCCCACACCATGCCCAGCCCTCAGGTTCAACCTCAGTCACATCAGTCACATATACTGTACGCTGACTACCTTTGCTGTCCAGGATTCTAACTTCACTCTTCTCACCCTGTCACCGAGCTGAGAAACCTTGGGACAGATGGAAAGCAGTATGTGTGTGTGTGTGTGTGTGTGTGTGTGTGTGTGTGTGTGTGTGTGTGTGTGTGTGTGTGTGTGTTATAGCCTGGGGTGGGGCAGGAACCGTTTAGTGAGTTACTTAACCTTCCTGAGTCCCTGCTCCCCATCTGTTAAAGGAGGTGATACCAGTACCTGCCTCATTTGGAGCATGACTGCTATGCTGTGCTCCTACAGAATTCCTCACTGGAGTCTCTGGGCCACTTCCTCCACACACTCACAACAGGCCGACTCAACTCAAACCACTCCCTTGAGCTACAGTCGTCTTGCAGAATGCCCAGAGTACTGCTTACACGACCCCTGTGGATGCTGGAATCTCAGGATTCTCCAGTCCTTATAGGAAACATCAGTGTTTGTGAAGGACCTAAGAACTCCCCGTGTCTGAAGTCATCTCATGACTACTTAGGCTCCCCACTGTAATGGCAATGCCATAGGAAGAGAAAACAAGGTTGTGCCCAGGCAGCCCACATGCTCACTCACAGCCCCCACTGTGTTTCTGATTTACAATGGGCTGCATCTGAGGACAAGACCCATGAACAGGGAAGGAGGAGGCAAGTGTACCCCCTCATTCCAAAACCTGTTCTCGACTGCAGCCTCACATTTCTCTCAGGCAGCAGCTCTCAGGCATCCAGATACTCTGAATCCCAGGAGGAGCCATCTCCTGGGTGATTCCAGTCATGGCCTCAGGGCCTGGAGAAGGAAGACCTGTGGATTTCTGAGATCTGGCATTAACACCTAACAGTTCTTTTTCTTTCTTTCTTTTTTCTTTTTCTTTTGGTTTTTCGAGACAGGGTTTCTCTGTGTAGTTTTGGTGCCTGTCCTGGATCTCTCTCTCTGTAGACCAGGCTGGCCTCAAACTCACAAAGATCCGCCTGCCTCTGCCTCACAAGTGCTGGGATTAAAGGCGTGAGCCACCACTGCCCAGCTGACACCTAACATCTCTGAGCCAGCTACTCCGGCACACTTAAGGATTTGCTCAGGGTGAGCACATGTCAGCAAGCAGCTTAGACCCCTGCAGAACTCTGGATAACTCACATTTTTAGGTAATTTTGAAAAATTCATTATTCCATGTGCTGGGAGGCATGCATGCCACTGTGTCACGTGTGGAGGTCAGAAGACAACTTTGTGGTTCTCTCTTCCACCTATGTGGGTCCCTGGGCTTGAATTCAGGCCACTAGGCTTTTGCAGACATCTTGCCAGCCCCAGAGTATCCCACTTTAACGTCTTCATTGATCCTCGGCGATCAATCAAGGGGCTTTTGAAGGGTGGTCTGGGGTGGTGACTTATGAGTGGCCAAAAGAGGTTTTCAGAGAGTCCTGGGGACACTCAGGAGGAAGGACAGTGGCTACTCACCTCCACTTCTTCATGCACGGCCAGTGGTCAGCCACACCCTCCAAGATCACAGGTCTCCCAGGAACGAGAAAGTGCTTCCTGAAGTGCTGCAGGGTTGGGCATCGAAGCCTGGGTACTGCCCGCTCTAACGCCACATCCGGAGCTGAGTTGGAGTCACACCTTAGCTTCTGTTTAGAATCCAAACAAAGCAAGATGGCAGCTGTCTCTGGAGTCTGTCTCACTGTCTCTGGAGTCTGTATCACTGTCTCGGGAGTCTGCATCACTGTCTCTGGAGTCTCTCACTGTCTCTGGAGTCTGTCTCACTGTCTGTCTCTGGGGTCTGTCTCACTGTCTCTGGAGTCTGTCTCACTGTCTCTGGAGTCTGTCTCACTGTCTGTCTCTGGAGTCTGCCTCACTGTCTCTGGAGTCTGTCTCACTGTCTGTCTCAAGTCTGCCTCACTGTCTCTGGAGTTTGTCTCACTGGCAGGATGTCTTAGGTGTCATTACGAACAGCAGACAGCTTTTCCTTTTTGTGTTGATCTGGGTGTGCCTGTGTGTGCACATGTGTGTGGCACAGGACCACCTCAGGTGTTACTCTTTCTCATGCACTGTCTACCTTATTGAGATGAGTTTTCTCGCTGGCCTGGGGCTCACTGATTCAGTTAGGCTGGCTGGCTTGCAAGCCCCTGGATCCACGTGTCTCCACCTCCCCAGTTCTGGGATGACGAGTACACGCCACCATGCCGAGATTTTTATGTGGTTCTAGGGATCAAACTCTGATGCTCCTCTATGTGTGGTAAGTTCCTCACTGAGCTATCTCCCCAGTCCCATGTTTTGTTTTAGACAGGGGTTCAACATATAGCCCTGGCAGGCTTCAAAACCACAGACACCACCTGCCTCTGCCTCCCAAGTGCAAGGGGTAAAGTTCACCACTACACTGAGCTGTTTTGTGTTTTTGAGACAGGGTCTCACTAGGAAGCCCAACTTGACCTTGAACCCAGAATCCCCTTGCCTCAGATTCCAGAGTGCCCACCGCACCCAGCAGTAGATGGCATTTCTATACCGTTTGCTTTCACCAGCCCAAGGGCCCTTTGCTCTCAGCCGGCTCATGAAAGGCAGAGGTCCCAACGAGTGAGTAGTTCGGCCTTGCATCCAGGCACTGTCCTACGAGTTTCCACACTGCCACCCAGTGGCTGCACCATGCTTTCCTTATCCATTTCCCTCAGGTAAGCTGAGCGGGTCACTGACCATTCCTGGGCCTCCGTTTCCTCATCTGTAAACTGGTGGTGACATCCTGGGCCTCCGTTTCCTCATCTGTAAACTGGTGGTGACGAGAGCACCCACATGCGGCACCCAGGACCACTGGCCGGCGGGCACTGACCCTGCTTCCTTTGCACTATCGCCACACTCAGCACAGGCCCCTTGTACGGCCCCCCACAGAAGCCTCCTCTAGCAACAGAAGATTCTTCTACAGCCTCATGGGAACATCAGCTCTGGGGTGGAGGTGGTGATATTCTGTGTACCTGCTCAGCCAGTTCATCCAGGCCACTGGGGGTGCCCAGTGAAGTTGGTAAGTGGATGCCATCTTCCAGTAAGGGACTGTGAGGCACAGAGAGGAAGGGACCCTGTCTGACCAGATGGGGTGTAGCATGGGAACTGCTCCCAGGCGGGCTGACTTAGGAGCCTGTGCTCTCTTTTCTGGCTATGCATCCTGCACCCCACTCCAACGGAGGACCGCTTTGGGCAGGATTCCACCATTCTATCCCCTTGGGACACACTTGGTGGGAAGATGGGGGTGCGTACCCTTAGGTCAAAGGGAACACATCTGTCTCTTGAACTGTAGACTGTCCTGCTCTCTAAAGAGTGAAACAGCGCACAACCCTAGGGCCCCACAGAAGGCACCGGGCACCACATAGACACTGGCTGCTGGCAGTCCCTGAGGCTGGCTGCTTCTCTCTAACTTAACGTTGTTATTATTTATTCACTTTTTTTTTTCCAGGTGAAATCTCATTGTAGACCTGCGTGGCCTCAAGCTCTCCATCCTGTGCCTCTGCCTCCCAGGTGCTCAGATTACAGATGTGTGCCATTATGCCTAGCCTCCTCTCTTCATTGGTAAACAGAGGCCAGTGGCTTCAGCTTTTCCCTACCAACCCATTCAACTCCTCAGGTGAAAGGTTCAACCCTGCCTCTCTTCCTGGCTTGTGGATCTCTTTCCGCTGTGGTCACATTCATGCGCTAATGACATCCATCACATCTTGCTTATACAGAAATCACACTCAACAGGACATTCTAGACCTGCAGGAAAGTACTGAGAAATACATGAGAAACAGTGCAGAATTCCATGGCTGGTATCCAACACAGCCCCGGCTTTCCTCTTTGGGGCTCAGGACCTATCTGACAATCTAGAAAAGAGGACACTGAGCTGAAGTCGGCTGAGGTCTGTGTGTAAGCTGTGCTCCAGGTTTAGAATAACTCTGGGACACTGACACCCCAGGCCAACTCCATGAGGCCTGGAGGGGCAGAACACACTGGCCTCCTGAACCTCGGTCTGCTGGCTGAAGGAGCTTTCCCACTAGGTGGTGAGAAGCATGCTGGGTTTCCTTCAGAGCTGCCTGGAAGCAGTTTGCAGGAGGCTGCAGCAGGCAGGCTCTGCCTAGTCCCTGTGAGCTGCCTCTCATAGATTAATGAAGCTGCCACCACCCGCTCTAAAAAGACACTGCCTTTGCAGAGACTTATGGGTCCAGCTGCCCATTCCCCAAATCAACACAATGCCCTTTTCAGCAGAGAGGCTGCCTGGGTGAGACTGTACCCAGGGAGAGGACTGGATTTTTCTAGAAGATGGGTTGGGCTGCTGGACAGTTCAGAATGGACAGAGACCCATACCTTAGCGGCAGGCTGGTCCTGGTGGGGGCCACAGGCAGGCTGCTTTCCTGGGAGAAGGTATGCCTGGAGGACTGAGACGACTTTGAGAAGGATGTCGTCAAGGATCGCTGCCCCCATCAACAGGCCCATGTCACACACCCGCAGCGCTTCGGCCACTGCAGTGGCCTTCTGTGGTGCCTGACAGAGGCATAGGGTCTTCAGGAGGCAGCCGAAGGAGTATACGCGGCGCCATTCCTTGTCTACATCTCGCCAGGGCCCAGTGTTGAGCTTCTCCCAGGAGTAGTCCAGGATGGCCTCGCTGGCCTGCAGGCACTCCTGCCAATGTCCTGCATAGAACAGGCCCACAGCCTGCTGCAGCAGCATAGTCATGCTCCTGTCCACCTTCTCACTGAGCTCCAGCTTCAGCTCCCCCTCTGTATCAGGCAGGAGTACCCTGAGGTCCTTCCAGAGGCTGCTGGACCCCACCAGGGGCTCTGTAGGACCCTTAGTGTCCTCTGACATGCTCCGCACCTGAGAGGAACAGGACAGGAATCAGAGACCACACACAACTCCTACAGCTCAGACCAGCACTTTTGAACAAGGTCTTTGCTGCCGGCTGCCCCACTGGTGCAGGGCCATCTTCTGGGCTCTCTGCTCTATTTTCAGGAGCTTGTGCAATGCCTGGCACTCTGCACACTGGACAGATGTCCATTCAGGGATGTGCGCTGTCCTCATCTGGAATGACTCCACCATGCCTCCTCTGCCTGATGGACTCCTGCCCAGTCTTTCAGGCCCATCCTAAATGATCGATGTGAAGTCTGAGGTTCCACAGGAGGGCTCTTCTTACAACACTTGTCACAGGCTACATCTACAGGCATGTTCGTGTGGTTTGCCTCTCAAAGCTGGGCTGTGGCACATCCCATTTGGGTTTCCCCAGAGCCTAAAGCTAAGTCTCAATATAGGTGCAGAAGGAAGTGCTGTTTAAGTGTCCCCAAAGCCTGTGTGGGGAAGACTTGGTCCCCAGCCTGCCGCACTACTGGAAGGGGTGTAGCCTTTTAAGAGCTGGAACCTAGGGGAGAAACTAAGGTCATGGAGATGTGCCTGTAAAGTTGGACGCATTAAGACCCCAGCCTTGTTTGTGGTCACCATAAAGCGAAGAAGCATCCTCATTCTCCCACAGTGATGGATTGAGCTGCCACAGGTCCAAAGCAACAGGGCCACGCAGCCCTGGACCGAAACCTCTAAAACCACAAGCCAACACAAACCTTCCTTCTTTTTAATTTATCCTAGGTATGTGTTACAGAGATAGGAAGCTAACAACACGAAAACCTAAGCAGAAAGAAAATGCTCAGCACCGGCAGTTTGGTGGCTTAGCCTGGGTGTTGTGTGTGTGTGCACGACAGTTGCTATTCTAACACTAACGTGACCTGCAGCTCACGGACAGCACGGCTCTCTATCTGTCCCCTCTATGTCCTCAGAACTATCCTAACCGCTGTGTCATCTGCTATGGGTTATGTGACTTATCCCTAAACTTTCATGGGCTTGGAGTTTGGTCCTCAGAAGGGGGACATTAAGAGATGGGGCCCAGAAGGAGCTAATTAGGTCATTGAGGGCACCACTGAGGGAGGGGATCAATACCCGAATGGGCTAGTTCCTACAAGGGTGGTTGTTGTAAAGTGACGTCACCTTCATTTGGCCTCCTTACACATGTGTGTGTCCCCTTCCACTTCTCTGCCTGACGTGGTGATACAGCTTGGTGGCCGGTGGCCCGCATCAAATGTCTGTACCAAGCTCTTGGGACTCTGCAGCCATCAGAATTGTGAGCCAAGGAAACCTCTTCTCTATGCATCCCCCAACATGTGTCAGTCTGTTACAGCAACCCTAGATAGAGCAGGACATCCTCTGCCTCTGATGATGTTGAGTGATGGGGACCATCATGATTTTGGCAGAGAATGCAGATGGTCAAATATGAAACATTAGGCCTTTTTGTCCACACAGCCAGAGTTGCCACTACTCTGCCATTCATGAACCAGAATAAGCAATTAGGGGTGGCTATGTTCCAATAAAGCTTTATTTATAAAAATAGAGGGTGCCAAATGTAGTCTGCCAACTCCTGCTCTTTGTGTATTGGAGTTTTATGCCTGGGTTTCATCCCTGGGCAAGGGGTAAAAGAAAAGAATAAAAAGGAAAAGATTACTCCCCCCCCCCCCCCGCCCCCTTTTGAGACAGGGTCTGTCTGTGTAGTCCTGGCTGTTGTGGAACTGAATTCAGAGATCTACCTGCCCCTGCCTCAGGAGTGCTGGGATTAAGGGCCTGTGCCCCCACCGACAGACAGAAAAGATACCCTCTAACTTCTTCTTGGCTCTCTCGGACAAGCTTCCCATGTAACTTACTGTGACAGAAGCAAGGGTTACAGGAATACATGCAGTGACTGATGTCTGGCCACAGACACCTCCCACAGGTACCCTAGAGGGTGGAAGTGGAGTGCTCTCAGACTCCAGGGAATAAAAGTCTCAGGTAGCAGGAAGCTGCCACATGGAAAAGGGATTGTGGGAAGGCCCATAAGCCTGGACCATCCATATAGGAATGGCCTGAGCAAAAGATAAGCACACTTAGCTGGTTAGCAGACCACTGCTGGTAATTCTTGCAAGTGAGTCTGCACTGACGGACAGATAACAACCCCTACAGACGTTCATATCCTGCCTTTAAATGGTGATTATGTCACCTAATAGGGCAAATAGGACTCTGCAGGTGTGACTGAGACTGGGACCTGAGATGGAAGATTATCCTGGATTATCTGGATGGGCTCATGTATTACATTAAAAGGACTGCTTTGGGCTAGAGTCAGAGTTGGAAGGCCATGTGACTTCAGAAGAATGGTCAAGGAAAGGTGAAGTGGCTGGCTTTGGTGACTAGTTAATGGGCCACAAGCTGAGAGGAATTCAGAGCAACTTCCAGAAGCTGAGAAAAATCAAAGAAATTGATTCTTTCCTGGGGCCTTTGGAAAGAAAGGCCGCCCTGCTGAGCTGTTGATTTCAGCCCACAAGCCTGCTGTTTACAGCCGGTGCTTATGGTAGCATACTTCAGCAGCAAGGTAAAAAGAAACCAGTGGTACTGGAAAGTGACAGACACACGAGCCTGGAGCTGGCATCCTTAGTGACTCTCTACTGAGCAGTCAGCTAGTATGTGTTGGCCCATGCCACCATGCTGGAAAGGCCACAGGCAAAGAGATGAAGAGAGCCTATGGCTAACAGAGAGCACGGAGCAAAAGGCTCCATGTCCAGTAGCTGCCCAGCCCATGTGCAGCTCTGACAGCAGAACCTGGGGGGCATTGGTCCCTGTCCAGCTGAGTCATTGCATGAGAGCTCAGAACAGAGCCTTGTAAGAGATTCTGACACAGAGGACCTGGCCAAGCCATGCACACACACCCAGCTCAGAAAAACAGTCCTAAGTGTGCATTGTTTGAGCCACTGAATTTACCATGCAGTGTCGCATCTAACCCACACTCCATCTTAACTTCAGGGGCACCCAGGGTCCTATTATGCCCAACAAGGGGATTTCTGTTGCTCAAGCTGAGTTCCACAGACTGGGTAATTTGGTTCTGGAGGCTGAGAAACTGATTTCACACATATACTTCCAGTTCTAACTGACACTTCAGGGATGGGTGGAGGCTTTTCCTACCTCCAACAAAACAGCCTCAACCATCACCTAGCTCCATCTCTGAAATCATTCCCTGCTTTGGCCTCTCAACTTCCATTCAGTTGGACAATGGTCCAGAAGTCACTTGATTTATCACCCAATGCCGAGTTTTTTTGCTGTTCTGAATCGTATATAAATACCTGATATACAGGATATCTGATGTGACCCCCAAAGGAGTCACGACCCACAGGTTGGGAACCCCTAGTCTAACTTCACCCTTAGGGAAAGTGACCAAATTCTCCATAGAACTAAAATCAAGGCTAGGAAAAGCTTCTTCCTCTAGACCTTTTGAGAACCTGCTCTCTCCCCCCATTTCTCACACACCTCAATCCCTTCGAGGTCCTGTATGGTAGACCTATTCTCCCCGCCCCTGGGCATTTATTCTTCAGACACTTCTTTGCTCCCACAGGTAGCATCTTGGTCAATGGCTATGGCAATGAACTCTCCCCAGCCCCTGTCCCCACTGAGGAGAGACACAGCCCTCCAGATACTGGAGGACTTACCTGTTTTACCTGGCAGAGGCATACCACCCCATCCTGGACCCCAAATGGACAGGACCCCACAAAATTATTCTCCTGACCCCCGACAGCCACTGAACTAGAAAACTTCCCATCTTGGACACACCCCTCCTGTCTTAAAAGACCTGCCTACTCATACAGAATGGTCCCAACTGGACCCAGGACACTAAAACTCGCTGGGCTCCCTTGTGCCCCAGGATGGCCAGCTGGGACTGACCCTAACACTTACTCTCTTCCAATCTGTACTAGTTGGGTTTTTCAGGAGGAAAAGAACAGGTAGAATGAATATATATGGGATTTATTAGAGTGACTTACAGGCTGTCCAGCTAGTTCAACAATGGCTGTCTTTTTTAGAAGTGGGGGGAAGAGAAAGGGGATTTATTAAAATGACTTACAGGCTGTGGTCCAGATAGTTCAACACTGGCTGGCTATGAACAGAAAATCCAAGAATCCAGTAGTTGTTCAATCTACAAGGCTAGATGACTCAACTGGTCTTTTGTATATTCAAGAATCCCAAAGAAGTAGGCTCTAATGCCAGTGAAAAAATGGACTTGCTAGTAAGGCAAGGCAAAGCAGACAAGGGCAAAAGCTTGCTTCTTCCATGTCTTATTAGGCTTCCAACAGAAGGTGTGGCAAAGATTAGATCTGGATTAAAGGTGAGTCTTCCTACCTCAAAGATTCAGATTACAAGTAGATCTTCCATCTTCAAATTAAGCAGAAATCCTTCACAGGTGTGCGCTCCATTTTGAGGTTTTAGTTAATTCCAGATGTAGTCAAGCTGACAACCAAGAAGCACCATCACACTGGAAAAACAAAATTTTGGCCTCAGATGGTGTCTTAGTTAGGGTTTCTATAGCTGTGACCACAGCAATTCTTACAAACAAACAAACAAAAACCATTTAATTGGGGATGGCTTACTGTTTCAGAGGTTTAGTCCATTGTCATCATGGTGGGAAGCATGGTGGTGAGAAGGCACATATGTGCTGGAGAGATATTGACCATCTGTGGTGGTCTGAACAAGATTGGCCCCCATAGACTCATATATTTGAATGCTTTAGAAGTAGCATTAGGAGGTGTGGCCTTGTTGGGATCAGCAGGCAGCAGGAAGCACTGGGCCTGGCTGGGGCATTTGAAACCTCAAAGCCCACCCCCAGTGACACACTTCCTCTAACAAAGCCACACCTCCTCCAACAAGGACACACCTCCTAATGCCACTCCCTAAGCATTCAAATACATGAGCCTATGAGGGCCAATCTTATTCAAACCATCACAGATGGCTAGCTAATGGCAAAGAATCCTCTCCAAAGGCCACCCTCCACCCGGAGGTGAAGGCTATGGACATCTTTGTCTCCATCCACACCTTGGATCCATGGGGAGTCTTGCTCTCTCTCCCCTCAGAAAAACCAAGCCAGTCAAACCTCAACAAATGCCTTGATCCCAAGGTTCCCTTCCTTAAAATGCTTGCCATCATAAACTGTAGCCATGAAAATGCTCTCTAAAATTCATCTTGGAAAAGACTGTTGGACCTGCCTGAGGGTAAGGCAAGCTACATAGTTGGACATAGGCTTAACCAAAATCCCGTTAACCAATGACTTCATGTCCAAGCCCTGTCTTTGGGCCTCGCCGGTACAAACTGTGGCTAGAGCTGATGTGTGGGTCCCCATCTCAACTGCACTAGGCCAATCTGCAACTCAAAAGCCCCTGATGACACCCATCTTACAGGCCCCAAGGCTTCTTCTCTAGCTACCCCTCAATCACCCCATGTGCTAAATTGTATACTTAGCTTCTGATCTTACAGTCATCCCTGGGAATAAAATTAATTACCAGCCCACCCCTATCTAAACCAAAAGGGATGGCATATTACTTCCATTCCTATCAGGAGTAACTATGGCAAGGGCTGTGGGCCTGTGAGGAATGACCATTGGACTCCAACAAGTACAACACAGCTAACTTGCTAACAAATCATGGCTGATCTGACACTGGTACAAGACAGCATTGAAAAACTCCAAACTCAGCTGGACCCAGCAGCCATGGTACCACAAAACAGACTGGGGTCTGATCTCATTATGGCAGAGAAAGGGGGGAATCAGTGCTATGGTGCTATGTTAGGTGAGGAATGTTGCTTCTACATGAATTTATCAGGTGTGTAAGGCAGAATGCCAGACAGCTAAAAGAAAGAATAGACTCATGAGCCAGATGCCCACATCAAGCTGGAAAGGCTTCTGGGGCATTTGGGAAACATGGAAAACCCTGTGTACTGGGCCCCTCATCATGACAGTTCTGGCTCTAATCTTCTGTCCTTTGGTTGTAAAATTCCTCTTTAATCTGTTGCAGCAAAGAGTAGAAGACCTTACCTCCTCACCATCACTCAACTCTTCCTGCCCAGACTATCTCAGAGTCCTGTGACCAGATGAGCCAAAGAGCCAATATATGGGCTCGAGAAACAGAGATACATCTCAAGTCAAAAGACCCTGAAAACCCCTGCTTTTTCTCCCTACCCCTTACAATGACCCTCTCCTCAGCACGAAGCAGTTAAGAGAGGAGTCCCTGTACCCCACTTCAGGGTTTAGAACGATGGAATGCCTTGGCTGTAAAACAGGATTTCTACAGGATTAAACCCCGCTTAGCTGTTATGTCAGCCCATGCATTAGTTAGGGTCTCTAGGGCAGTGGTTCTCAACCTTCCTAATGCTGAAACCCCTTAATACAGTTCCTCATGTTGGGGCGACCCCAACCATGAAATTATTTTGTGCTACTTCATAACTGCAATTTTGCTACTGTTACGAACTGTAATGTTTCTATCTGATATGCAGGATAGACCCCTGAGAAAGGGTTGTTTGACCCCCAAAGCAGTTGTAACCCACAGGTTGAGAACTGCTGCTCTAAAGGAACGGAACTGATAAAATGCATGTGTGTGTGTGTGTGTGTGTGTGTGTGTGTGTGTGTGTGTGTGTGTGATTTATTGATTTATTAGAGTGGCTTACATGCTGTGATCCAACTAGTTCAACAATGACTGTCTGCCCATGGAAGGTCTGAGAATCCAGTAATTGTTCAGTCCATGAGGCTGGATGTCTCAGCTGGTCTTCAGTATACATTGAAATCCTGAAGAAGCCAGCTCTAATGCCAGTGAAGGAATGGACTCCCCATTAAAGTGAGGGCAAGCAGGCAAAGAGCAAAAGCTTCCTTCTTCCATGCCCTTTATTTGGACCGACACCAGAAGGTGTGGCCCAGATTAAGGGCGGGTCTTTCCACTTCAAATGCTTTAATTTAAGAAAAATCCCTCAGAAGTGTACCCAGTCACTTGGGGTTGAATTAATTTCAGATGTAGTCTAGCTGATAACCAAGAACAGTCATCACAGCCCAGACAGGAATGTAGCCTGTCTCCCAAGATAATCTATCTTGCTTGAAAAAGAGAATTCCAGGAAACAGGGACTGCAGACCCACATGTAGTCCTTATAGCTGCAACAGTTTCCTCATTCCTAAGCCCAGCACCCCACCCCTATAAAGGGTTCCAACCAGCTTTTTCTCTTTCCCACGGAAGAATGTCTGTCCTTCACTGTTTGAAATAAATACTCCCATCTGTTGATGTCAGATGCTGGGCTCTCTCTGCCTTGTACTCTTTATGCTGGCTCAAAAACCTAACATTTATATACTGCTTCTTCCAATGGCCTTGAAGATAAGGGCTTCAAGTTGCAGACTACATGAAAGAGCATTCTGGGAGAGGGCCTCACACTGGCTGTAGTAAATCATCCTCTCTCAGACACATGAGCTAGCCTTAGTAATTAAAAGCAATTTAAATGCCACGCACTGATTTGTGGGTATGTGCATACACATGCTATGGTGAGCTTGTACCATGTGTATGTGTGGAGATGAGAGGATAACTTCAGGACTGGTTTTTCTCCTTTCGCCATGTGAGTCCCGGGAACTGAGCTCAAGCGGTCATGCCTGGCAGGGAGTGTGTCCCCTCACTGAGCCCCACCTTAGAACTGTTGTTTGTTCTAATGCAGAGTTCATCAGTGAATGTCTGATACAGCTGACGTTAAAAGACAGTCTTCCAGAGGTGGGAGTTTCAGCCCCATAATGGCTGTCAGGCTGCCTTGGCGGCTACTTGAAGTGGCTTCTGACAGGTCTACTGATTGACGTTAAATACAAGTTTCCCACAGGGCCTTCTGTTGGCAGTGTGAAGAAACCTCACAGTGAGTGGCATGCTGGCCTCAGTAGTCTCATGGCTGCCTCCCCAGCCTTTCCAGAACCTGCTTGGCCCTTTAAATAGTCACTATCCTTATATTACTCAACAGACATCCATCCAAAATGACTCAGTGAATCATTTTAAAAACAATTCATTATAGATTTCTGAGGTCCAGGTTTTGATGATACAATATTATAAAATATCTCTTATAGTCTAAATAACTGGAACTTTTCTGGACCTCACAGCTAAAGTTAATAACACACCTTGAAGTCAAGGCTCAAGATGGCCATGCTATTGTGCAGTTTGTTAACCTACCTTTAAGAGAACACAGTGTTACTTGTGTTGGGTTTCCCATGAAATCAACTTTTACAACCTAAGCTAATGCATAGCTATAATCTTAAGTAATGTACTCTTTCATGCTGCTGAACCAGACAATGCAATTGAATTATTTGCTAAAGGCAGCAATTACAGACGTTGAAAGCAACTTTCTAAAATCTACTTTAAAAGTTGTGAAAGCAGCATTTATGGATATTGGTTGATAAACATTGATGGTCATTGTTTGGGTCAGTTGAGCTAGTAAGTGACTTAACCCTTTGTAAAACCCTGTTAAAGATGTCTGTAAAGTATCCCATTCATTTCCCATGGGATGTTTTCTGTGCTGTTCAATGTTACAGGAATTTTGTCTATGTTGTGGTCTGACATCCAATGGAATAGAGCATTTGGTTAGAGAGGTGGGGTTCACATTCAGCTGGCTGGAATGGATCATGGAGAAGAGAGAGGAAGGCCCTCAGAAGAGGATGAAGCCTAGGGGTGGTGTGGCCTTTTCAAGCTGCAAAGTGAACCGTGGCTGTGTGTTGTGGTCATTTGCGATTATCTCAAGCTTTTATCTTTAATATTTGCCCCTGAGTTTTATTTTACAATAAAAGAAATCACATTGAGAGCCCCTACTACCTTCAAAAGCAAAAGCAAAAAGCCTTCTTTGGCCAGCAAGACATCTTTAAAGGCCTATACCTGTTGCTTTTGGGGAAGAGAAACTTGTAATGTGAGCGTATGAGGCCATAAGACTAGTACATGTAGCCTGTGTTTCGATAATTAAGGTGTCATTTTACCAGGAATAATTCCCTATTTTGTCTAGGCACCTAAATGTATCGTATCCTAGTTTAGATGGCAAATTTCATCATTAGCCCATCTATACCTAACTATTGGAAGGCTATTTACCCAACTAACAGTAAACTCTTTTATATGGTACTCTGGGGAGCCAATTTAAAGGCTTAAAATTTAGGTACAGTGTGAAAGACTGATTTTTTTTTTTGGTTTTTCGAGACAGGGTTTCTCTGTGTAGCTTTGCGCCTTTCCTGGAACTCGCTTTGGAGATCAAGCTGGCCTTGAACTCACAGAGATCCGCCTGGCTCTGCCTCCCGAGTGCTGGGATTAAAGGTGTGAGCCACCACCGCCCGGCTGAAAGACTGATTTATACACCATATGGTTGACTCCCTGTGGAGGGCCATTTGATTAATACAGCCTTTTCCAAGAGGCAATTCAGTGAGAGGTTATAGGAAGCTAGTCCATACTTACAGCCAGATCACAGGGCTACTCAGGCTGGTCCCATCTATATTAGATCAGGGTTTGGGCAAGTGCTGGAGTGTTGACTTGAAGCCTGGGCTTGAGGCCATAGAGAAAGACAGTCCAGGGTACATACACTGGAAGGCCTGTTCAAGCTGCTGGTCACGGAAGGCTGTTGCTTCCGGCCCACACCAGGCCAGCTCCTCTGAAAACATTCATAGAGCTTAGGAGCCCACACTATGGATAATTGCTGAATCCTGGAACTCTTAAAAAGAAACTTTGGAAAATTGGTCATAAAACCAAGGCAAAATGTGGCTTCACCTGGTGCATGGATTATACCTATTAGCGACTATAGAATTACCAATAATGCATCAGTGGCATGTTAAGGATAGAAAAGCACTTCCCCTTAGTGCCATTTAGCCAAGATCGAGTCCAGATTTGAATTCTCTACTTCATGCTCCCTGTGTATTCTGTCATCTGTCTGTCTGTTGCATGAGTCTGAATCTGTGCCTGCCTGCAGGCTGTCTTGTGAATCTGTTTGACCCTGTGTCTGTGTGTTCTGAGTGTGTCTGTCTATCTTGTGTGTAATTGTCTATATCTGTGTAGGGTGACTGACTGTCCCTCACAAAAGGACGCTTTAGGACGCATTACTGAAACCCGCTTGGTTGCTGTGAGAACACAGGCCAAGCGGGTTGCCGGAGGCCTTGGCGTTAACCAAGTTCTAGGAAAGCACGTGCAAACCTTCACTCAAACTACCGGCAAACCCCAGCTGCTCACGCCCCTCTCTGCTTAGTCTGAAGGACTGGCTAAGTGCGTGTAGGCAGAAGACGCCCTGGCTCCCAGGAAGTCCCTGGTCGGCCGCACGGGCTTCTGTCCACTTTCGGGGGACAGGAGGGTTTGGGCGGGGTCCAGGGTGGAGGTTGGAGACAGGCCCTTTTCCAGCAGTGGCCAAAGGCACACTTTCCTGACAGACAGCACAGCCATGTCGGGTGGGTCCATCTGGCCACCTGGCCTGTCTCCACAGTTGAAGCAGTAGCCAAAGCCATGCAGGGCAGAGTAAGGTGTGTGTGCAGGGAAACACGACAACCGACGCAGACGCACGGCAGTCCGGCCGCCAAAGCGGTTCCACGCATGCGCGGGCACTTTCCCCACTCCCACTCAAGCAGCTTCTTGAGCGGCTCCCAGGCCTCCCAAGGCGCCTGCGCGAAGCCGTCCCATCGCTCGCCCGCGCTGGGGCTTTAGCGTGGCGCCTGCGCAATTTGTCCCTCACGGCCCGCGCTGCGTGTGTGAGCAGCCCCGAGGTGCCCGCGCGCTGCGGATCCTCCACTAACCTCTCTGACGCCTGGACGGGGCTGTGTTTCTCATCGCTGGCGTCGACTGGTTCCGTCGGGGCGAAGATTCCACGGCTGGCCTTCTCGTCCTCACGAACTACACCGGGGAGCATCGATTGCTCCCGACTCGGCTAATCGCGACGAGAGCCCTAGAGGAGCGCCGAGCGATCGATGCCCAGCCCCGCCCTCTTCGGGTCAAAGGCTGTGGCGGCCTGAGCTCTTTTTTATCCCCCGGGTCATACCCTGCAAAACAGTTTCCCACCCACGATTTTTATCTAATCCTTCCAACTCAGATGATTAGCTCTCCCTGTTATACAGAGTAGGAAACCGAGGTGGAAGAGAACTGACCACAAAGTTTTGGAGATCACATGTATAATTAAAACCCACAAGTACGGCATCCAGAGCTGGTTCGTCGAGGTGGCCTTGATGTCTGTGCAGACAGGCAGGTGCAGAGCGGTGTGGGTGTCGCCGCGAGTTTTGTGTTTTGAGCATACTCTCCCGGTGGATTCCAGAGGTGCTGGATGCCTTGTAAAGATCTGCTAACCTTGGGTTTGGGGTGTGACTAGAAAAGGGTAGGGAGCCGGGTGGTAGTGGCGCACGCCTTTAATCCCAGCACTCGGGAGGCAGAGCCAGGCGGGTCTCTGTGAGTTCGAGGCCAGCTTGGACTACCAAGTGAGTCCCAGGAAAGGCGCAAAGCTACACAGAGAGACCCTGTCTCGAAAAAAATCAAAAAAAAAAAAAAAAAGAAAAGAAAAGGGTAGGGAATCCATTTACTGCTCAGCAGGGATGAGTCGGTGCCCCACTCCTCGGTTTTCATCCTCTGAACAATCCTGCTAAGTAGAGATGAGGAAGGGAGTGGGAGGTTTTGCTCAGGGCCAGTGCAACAGATCGTCGTTTTCTAGGTGCTGTGGTTGGCGATACAGTCTAAGGGTCTTAATCCGGTTCGTTTTCTGTGCCAGTTAAAGAGTTAAAAGGCAGAAAAAAAAAATCTCGAGCTCAACAGGTAGCAGCAGAGAAATCTCAGACATCACAGGCAGCGGCAGACACACAGAGAAAAACCCTCTGCAAAGCAGATGGAATGGGAAGCTGAAACTTTTGGTCTCTCCTGCGTTTTTTAAGTCTTTTCCTTCCCTAACTTAGGGTTGGTCAGTTTAAAGGAAGGATGTTTGATTGTTCTGCAACTGTTGTGTGATAAGTCCTGATCTGGCCTTAAACTTGTGGAGCCAGTGGATCAACAGGGTCCTGCCTTTGTGGGAGACAAAGCCTACAAGGCCTTAGTTTTAAGCTGCCAGGCTTTTGTCTCAAGTCAGAACAGTGAGGAAGAAGTCGGCCATCTTGGAAATGCCACACCTTATTAAGTAGCCATGGCTCCTTTATATCTGTGTCTCTACCAGGAAGTCTAACTCCTCTCTGTAGGGCCTTTGAAAACTTTAAAAGCATAGCTAGCTGTTGCTGTTATCACCGCTCCCAGCTATGAAAGGAAGAAATAAAGAACAAAAAGCCGTCATAACCACCAGGCTCCCATGCTGGTACCTGAACCTGCTTACCTCCGCCAGGTAGTGAGTGCTGAATTTTACCAAGCACAGTACCCTTGGAAAACAGTGAAGAAACGAATCTTATCATCCCTATGTATTGCAGCAAACAGCTTACTGCAGCAAAACATCCTTCCCTTAGCACTCCAGGATGTTCCTTCATTCCCTGCAAAGGGCCAGGCAACCCCTCCAAAGTTCCACGCTGGGTTTACTAAGAGATTAGCCAAACCGCTTGTCTCCACTTATTCACAAAATGCTGGAGAGACAAATTAGGTCCCTGGATGTTGGTTCCCAAATAGCGGCACACAGGGTGACCCCAGGGTGCAGTAACTCTGACCTGCTATGCCGGCATGCCACCCTCTTTATTTCACTCTCTGAATTTTCTAGTTTTGGATTTCTTCTCTGTGAAAGAAAAGTTCAAACTGGGAAGATGATCAGTCAGTACTCTGCATGTGTGAGGTCCTAAGTTCAAATCCTCAGTACCCAAGTGCAGGAGCAAGTACCTTATAACTCCAGAATTGGGCAGGCAAAGACAAGAGGATCCCCCCCCCCCCCCCCCCCCCCCCCGCCCCCGGCTTGCTGTCCTGTCAGGCCAGCAGAACCAGTGAGGTCCAGGATCAGTGGGAGAGACTATCTCAAAATTAAGGTGGAGAGCAATTTGGGAAGATACCCAACATTGACCTCTGAATTCTATGTTCTCCCCCCACCCCTTTCTCCCAGCTCTTTTTGTCTAAGCTTCAGGGCACTTGCAGACCTTCTGGCCACGGCTCTCTTACTGCAAGTTGAATGGGGAAAAAAAAGAGAAATTAAAAAGGAAAGAAAAGGAGATGACTGCTCCTAGGTATGGTGGAGGAGAAAGTTTAATGTAGGTAAAAGGGAGACATAGCCAGAGGCAGAGACATCTGGGAGAGTCCCTGAGCCCTGTGAGGAGAGGAGGGAGAGAAGGAAGAGGGGGGGAGAGGGGAACTAGGAGCAGCAGCTAGGAGGCCAAAGCTACAAAAGGGGTGGGTAACTGTTGTGTGATATTTTTTTGTGTGTTCTGACAAACAACGCTTGCTTGGACTCAGAGGGTGGAGCCAGCCAGTAGCTAACCATAGAGGTTTGGAGGACTGTAGAGAGAGGGTCAGGAAGTGCTAAGGTGGGGCTGTGACAAAATCTCGGCTCCTTTGGTGGGAGGAACGGAAGAGGTAGGAAGTCATTGGTGGCTGCTCCCTTGCTTCTCTGTTCTTTCAGGTTTTTACCCCAGTATCTGACTCCTGGCTTTTATTGATAAGATTAATTAGATTTACATATCATCTGGCACCCCATGTTGGGCACCATATGTAAACAGAGGCAGAGTTTTTCTGTCCTGACTGCCCGGTCCCAAATAAACAAAAGCTTATATTAATTACAAAATGCTTGGCCAATAGCTCAGGCTTGTTATTAGCTAGCTCTTACATTTAAATTAGGCCATATTTCTATTTATGCTTTGCCACCTGATGGTACCTTGATTAGCATGGCACATTCATCTCTTGCTCCCTCTGCATCTGGCTGGCAACTCCTCTGACTCTGCCCTTCCTCATCCCATGGTTCTCAGCTTGGCTTTCCTGCCTAACTTTATCCTGTCCAGCTATTGGCCAGTCAGCTTGTTTATTAAACCAATCGTAGTGACATATATTCACACAGTGTACAGAAGGATTCTTCTACAGCAGGTAACCAAAATGACTGGACAATAGAGAGAAGAGCCTCTGAAAGGAGGGCAGCCCGTCCCCTGGGCCGGAGAGTTCAGGGTAAGAGGGTGGGTATGCCAGCCACACCCTGAAACAGGTAGGGACTAAGGGGTGCTGGGAGAACCTGGAGGCCAGGACTGCTTTGATATGTTAAATAGATACCTCAACTGTTTGTCCCGGGTTTGAAACTTAACACCAGTAAGCTGTGGTCTCTTTCTTCCTTTTGAATATCTTTAAAATAAAACACAAAGCCTCTCTTTACTAGGTCTGAATGTGGTCTTTACTTGACAGTGGTTAGTGGGTCAGAGGCTGCTACAGAGACACTGTGGTTGGGTGGACACTAGATTCTGAGTTGTCCAGACAGATCCCACAGCCATCTCCAAAGGAGACTTGAACCCAGAACCTGCAGTTCCCAAAGCCCACTCGTACAGTGTTCCAGACCAGGATTCTGACAGCAGCATGTGGCATGGAGTGCAGCCAGCCCGAGAGACAAACACTCCTTTCTCAGCTTGATTGCGGTTTTTGTTTAGTGCTGGAGATAAAACTCAGGGTCTCACATGTGCTCACACACGTTCCCACTGAACTACACCGCCAGCCTCATTTGTGTATCCAAAACCGGCTTGTGATGAATTATAGGCATAAAGAAAATGTTTTCTTAAAAGAAAAAATTTCATCTCTGTAGGGATTTTTTCTTCCTGTCATCTCTTTATCACAGCGCCACCGCCCCCCGCCCCGCGCCCCCATTCCCAGCAGCTTTGGAATTAGCCATTAAGCTGGCAGACCCATTTGAGAGCCATGAAAGGCACCAAACAAACAAAAGGAATCATTAATGCCCATATTTGTGATTTTTCTCCATTAGATCAGAAGCCCGTAATTTAAATATGTCCAAGTGCTCTGGGAACATTTGTGGCTTAATTATGAAATTTATTTAAAATATACAAACAACACTCTAAACTCAAAAACAACATTTAGCATGGCTGTGGGAGAGACATTTAATGCCCTCCAGTTCCTCGAAGAAGAGTGCAGTCCTCCCAATTCCTGGCTCTTCCTTTTTTGTGTGATGGAGGGCTGGCTCCTCCCTATGTTATTCCCTTATTTCAGCTCTGTCATTGCCTGAGCAAGGAGCTGGTGAGCAGGCCTCCAGTAACCTCAGCAAGGATCTAGGGAGCTCACAGTAACCTTAGGATTGCCAAACGAAAATGGCCTTGGAACTTGGAACAACAACAAAAGCCCAGACAGAGTCAGGCCTTACTGCCATCTTCCTCCTCCGTGGAATGGGCATAACAATCTGTCTCCAAGAAAAGACTGCTGGGCATCCCAAGCCATAACTCTTACTTAGCCCATCTCAAACCCCGTGTGTCCCAGCTCCCCCAAGTAATGGTGGGTCATCTTCCCTGTTCTATGCCCGAGGACCCAGAGGTGCAGGGTAGCAGTTTTCCCCTGAATTGAGATATTCCATCTGAAAGAAGCTTCTTAGAAATCAAGAAATTCTAAAGAGAGACCCCTTAAGACTCAGGAAGTCCCTGAGACTTACCAGATGCACATGGTCCCTCCCTCCCTAAGATTACATAAGCAACAAGGACTGCAGAGGGGTGGAGCCTTGCCAACCTCTCCAGCTGTTTACAGGTGGTGCAGAGCAGCGCTCCAGGGGTCCATCTTCCCAATGTCACCAGGGATCATTACTATCCATTAGGTTTGGATCCTTCATGTCCTCCAACAGTTCATTTGTGGACAGCTCGGTCCCCACCTGATGGTGCTTTTCAGACAGTGGTTCTCAACCTTCAATACAGTTCCTTGTGTTGTGGTAACCTCCCCCCATGAAATTACTCTCATTGCTACTTCATAACTGTAATTTTGCTACTGTTATGATTTGTAATATAAATATACTATATGCAGGATATCTAATATGCAGCCCCTGTGAAAGGGGTCATGATCCACAGGTTGAGAACCACTGTCTGAGGAGCTAATGAAAATTTTAGGTGGTGGGTACTTTTTTTTTGGAGAAAGCAAATTTTTAGGGGTGTATCTTTGAAGGTCATATTGGGACCCTAGTTGCTCATCCTTTGTCTTTGCTTCCCAGCTGCCAGGAGGGGAACAGCTTTGCTCCACTATAGGCTTCTGCCATGACTTTCTGCCTTAGCACAGACCCAGAGTGACGGGGCCAAATGACCATAATCTGAAACATCTAAGGCTACCAGGAAACGCATACCTCATACTCATATACCCTTTCTCCTTTAAAGTTGATTTTTCTCAGGCATTTTGTCACAGAGAGATATAGCTGTCTAAGGCACTCCTCCGAGCCTTCAGAAGGTAAAGACGTCTTGTCTGGTCTTTCTTTCCCATGTGCATTAGTTTTCTCTCCTCACAGCTGCGACATGATATCTGACGAAAGCAACCTAAGGAAGGGAGGGTTGCCTTTGACTTCCAGTTTGACGGTACAGTCCATCAGAAAGGGTGAGATACGCTGGCCCGAACATGAAGCAGCTGGTCACATCGCCCGCATTATCAGGAAGCGGAGAGAGATGGGTGCCGATACTCAGATTTTTCCTTCTTGTGCAGTCTTAGAGCCCAGTCAGGGGAAGAGTGTTGTCCACAGTTGGGTGGGTCTCTCCACCTCATTAACCCAATCTAGACACTCCCTCATCGTTGTGCCCAGAGATTTGTCTCCTAGGTGATTCTAGATCCTGTCAAGTAGACATTGAGAGTTAACTACCATGGCTTGGGGAGATACTCAGTCAGTAAAGGGATGGCTTTGCAAGCAGGAGGGCCTGAGCTTGGATCCCTAGTAAAGTTATTGGCATGGTGTGAACTTTTAACTCCAGTGATGGTGAGATGGAAGGCAGAGACACGCAGATCCGAGGAGCTCACTGGCCAGCTAGCCTAGTCTACTTGGCAAAGTTCCAAGCCAATGAAAGACCATGTCTGAAACAAAAGAAGAAAATGCCTGGAGAACAACATCGAACCAAGCTTGCCTTCTGATCTCCACATGCACGCATATCTGAACACGAACACACACACACACACACACACACACACACACACACACACACACACACACACACGTAAATGTTGATGTCATAGCCCCTGTCCTGTTAGGAAGATGGAGAAGCACATTGCATATTGGGGCCATTGGCAGGGAGAAGAAAAATGAAGACAGAAACCCTACCATTGTAAGCGAGTGTTGCAACTCTGGGGGAAAGGTGTCCTGACTGGGGAGTCAGGTAACACCTTGAGCTGCTAGGACAGCTCTGACAGCTGGAGCTGTAACGGGACAGCTCAGCTCTGGAGGGAAAGGTGTCCTGACTGTTAGGAGTCAGGCTGTATCTGCAGTTGGGGTGTGGTGGGCGATGGTCTCCCTGCAGGATATAGCAATCCTGCTCCTCTTCTGGAGAGCCGCTACAGCTGAGCTTTGCTCAATGCTCCCCCCAGGGGGTCTTCCAAGCAGAGCTCTGCTTCTTCTCCGGCCCAAGATGTTGCTTCTTTTACTTCACTCTGCTAAAGGGGAAGATGTAGCACGAATCTTAAAAAGGTCTTATTAATAAAAACAAACCTGGAGCCAGGTATTGGGGTGAAAGCTGGAAGATGAGAGAAGCAGAACAAGCCACAGCTTCCTCACCTCTCCAGTTCTTCAGCTGATCCTGTTTCCTCAGACTGGAAGTCTCTGAGTTCTCATTCAAATGGATCTCAGCTGAACTTCTGCTAAAAGCCGAAAAGCTTAACCAGGCAAGTTCCTCATCCTCACGCCTTAAATACCTTTCTGCTTCCTGCCATCATTTCCTGGGATTAAAGGCTCTTGTTACCATGCCTGGCGGTTTCCATTGTGGCTTTGAACTCACGGATTCATTCCAGAGGGATTTCTGCCTCTGGAGTGCTAGGATTAAAGGTGTGAGTGCCACCATTTTCTGGCCTCTATATCTAGTGGCTGTTCTGTTCTCTGACTCCAGTTAAGTTTATTAGGATGCACAATATTTTGGGGGAACACAATATCACCACAGGAAACCCCAGCAGAAATGTAGCAATCTCCTTACCTTTTCTACTTGGCCTTGCTCAGTCCCCTAAGGGATGTCTCAGCAAGGTTTTTTTCTGCTCAGTCCACTAAAGGATGTCTTGACAAGGTTCTTTTTCTTTGTGTCGGTGAATGAAGATCTTCACACCCAAGACTCTTTTGAGAAAGAGATTTATTTGGGAAGGAGGAGTTCAGAAGAGTGGGTGTCTCACCAGGGTGGAAAAGAACAACCCACAACTGAATAGGCAGGGTGGTTTATATAGGATTTCTTAGGGGAGGAGTTTCTCCAGGGAGAAGATTCTGTCCAGGCATTGGTTAGTGTTCCCCCCCCACCCCCCCAGTCAGGGATTGGTTAGTTTCATGGGTTAGGGGCAGAGATGGCCCTGATTTCAGAGCCAAACTGTGTTTCTTTCACTGGCCTTTCTTAGCTTTTTGGCTCTAATTCTAAGGCCAGGGCATATTTCTTTCTGTAGATGTAACCAACCGTCTTATTAAATAAGAAACACAGAAACAATGTAAAAGAGAAAGCCGAGAAGTCAGAGCTCAGAGTTAAAATCTCACCCTTCCTCCTGCTGTCCCAGCTTCGCGAAAAGAGACCTACTTCCTGTCGGTTCGTATTTTTAAAGTATGTTGTTCTGCCTTCTCATTGGTTGTAAACCCAAACACATGACTGCCTCGTCACTGTCTGAATGTACAGCCCCCTAGGTCTTAAAGGCATATGTCTCCAATGCTGGCTGTATCCCTGAACACACAGAGATCTTATGGGATTAAAGGAGTGTGCCGCCACCGCCACACTCTTGCTATGGCTCTAATAGCTCTGACCCTGAACACACAGATATCTATGGGATTAAAGGCGTGTGCCACCACCGCCACACTCTTGCTATGGCTCTAATAGCTCTGACTCCCAGACAACTTTATTTATTAACATACAATCAAAATAATAATTCAGTACAATTAGATTATCACCACATCTTTCACTGGCTCTGATTCTAGCAGCAAAGTGTTTCTTTGGCACTGGTTTCAGAGTTGGGGTATGTTTCTTTGGTTCTGGGTTCGAGGATAAAGTGTTTCTTTCTCTGGCTCAGGTCCCAGATCTAGGCTGTATTTCTTTCACTGGTCTGGGCTCCAGGGTCAGGGTGGGTTTCTTTAGCTGGCCCCCTTTCTCTACAACTATGTGTATAGTCATGAGACTATGTTATGAAATGCAGAAATCCAGCTCAGATTTCAGATCATGCTAAGTAGGCCTGGGGACAGAGCTCGTGGGAGAATGCTCTCTTGTGTGCACAAGGCCCTTCCTTCCATTCCCAGAACTACAAACAACAGCAACAACAAAAGCAAACACCGCAAGTCAGGAAGTGGACATTTATTTTTGAACCATGACAGAAAAGCCAGGGGTTGTTTTGGCTTCTAGCAAGTCTGGAGCTATGTGTTCAAATGGTGTTGATATCTCAGTTACTGTAACATCAACTTGCCTTTGAACTGAATGATTTCCAGGTAGATTCTTCTAGGTCCTGGCATCTCTGTGTTTGCTTAGCATCTCAGGGATTGGTTACTTTCATGGGTTAGGGGCAGAGATTTCAAATGAAAATAGAAGATCTCTTTCCCAAGAGTTCTAGCAAAACCCCTTGAGAAGGCGGCCATCGCCTTGCCATAAGCGGCACACACACCACAGTGGTTCTGATGCTGTGACTGGCTGAGGCCGCACGTGTGGATATGCTTCCCTGACAGCAAAGGCTGGATAGATTCCACGTGAAAGAACTGTGGAACTCCTGCTGAGAGCAAGGGGGCAGGTGTTAAGAAGGGTAAATCTACTGTTAAATTATATTACGATAATAAAATCCCTGAGAACATCAACTTCAAAGAAGAAAGGTCAGGTTGATGAGATGGCTGGGTGGGTAAGGGTGCTTGCTATCAAGTCTGATGTCCTCGGTTTGAGCCTCAGGATTCACATGGAAGGAGAGAGTCCATCCCTGAAAGTTGTCCTCAAATCTCCACATGAATGCTATGGTGTGAGCACACTTATGTGCATGTGTGTGCTCGTGCACATGAGCATGAATACACACACATAAATAAATAAATAAATAAATAAATAAATAAATAAATAAATAAATAAATAAATAAATAAATAAATAAATAAATGTAATAATTTCTTTAAGAGGAAAGCCCTCATGTTCTTGAGGGCTCCAGTCAATGGCTGGTTGGTCTACTCTTTGGGCCTGCAATGTGGGGCAGTAAAATCTACTCAACTCAGGGCTAGGAAGAACAAGATCAGGAGGGAGGGGATGGGTTCCCACAGCTTCTTTCAATCTCTACATTTTCACTGCCAGCACCTAGCAGAGGGCACAGCCCAGCAAACCCTCTTTCTCATACCAGGATGAGGACCAAGCCTCCAGCACTTGGACCTTTGTGGGGGCGTTTTCACATTCAAACTAGAGCACCCATACACATCTATAAAACTAGCCTCATGGACACAAGAATGTACCATGTATCTTCTTCAATACCTTCCTTTTCAGGTAGGAAAACTGAACAAACCTTCCAAGTTCCATCTCTGCCACTTGGCCAGCTCTGGGTGGTCTCATCATTTCTCCTCATCACTAAAATGAGAGTGTGTCAGAGTTCATTGGCCAGATCACCGAATGCAGAACAGATTAACATAAGGGCCTCTGCAAATATTGACTAATCCTTTTGCTCTAACCCAGCACAGGCAGTATATCCTTAGCTCAAATTCCTAATCCCTAAACCCCAAGTCTCCCAAAATTGGAAACTCTAGGCATCGTAAAAAGAAAAAAAGTGTAAAATTACCTACAGATCGGGTAGGTAAGGTCCATTGACTTTTGCTTGTGTCATGTTTAGTCTGGGTCTAGCCCCAACATTTCTCATTATGCATATGCAAATATTTCAAAATCCAAAAATACACCCAATAGGAAACCCCAGTGGCCTCAGGCTTCTTGGGTGAGAAGCGCCTGGCCAGAGCTGTCAGCATCTTGCCCTTGCTGCCCTGCTCCTTCAGGGCTGGGGCCTTTGCGCTCTTCCAGGACAGGAACTACACCCTGGGAATATTGGCTGCCCAGCACCCAGCAGTCAAAGCACACTGGGATTGTAAGTGTATACTGCCACACTTGGTTCTCTCTCTCTCTCTCTCTCTCTCTCTCTCTCTCTCTCTCTCTCTCTCCTCTCTCTCTCTCTCTCTCTCTCTCTCTCTCTCATATGTGTGTGTGTGGTCTGTGAAGTGGGAGCACACATATCATAGTACATATGATGAGGTCAGAGAACAACTTGCAAGTAGTCAGTTCTGGGGATCCAACTCAGGGCTTCTCCAGTCTTCCTGTGCATGGCGTGTTCCTTACTGAGAAGTAAGTGAGAAGTGATGGAATGAGAGGCCATTAGAACACAGCCATCAAGAGGCAGGCAATTGACAGCCCAGTGCACCAAAGCCAGGCACATGCCCATTAGCCAGTGTCTTAGGGTTTCTGTTGCTGGGATAAAACACTATGACTAAAAGCAACTTGGGATGGAGAAGGGTTTATTCAGCTTACACTTCCACATCATAGTCCATCATGGAAGGAAGTCAGGGCAGGAACTCAAGCAGGGAAGGATCCTGGAAGCAGGAGTTCATGCAGAGGCCATGAAAGGATGCTGCTGACTGGTTTCTCCTCATGGCTTGCTCAGCCTGCTTTCTCATAGAACCCAGGGCCACCAGCCCAGGGACAGCACCACCCACAATGGGCTGGGCCCTCCCCCATCAATCACAAAATAAGAAAATGCCCTACAGGCTTGGCTGCAGCCTGATCTTACGGAGGCATTTTCTTAATTGATGTTCCCTCCTCTCAAATGACTTTAGCTTATGTCAAGTTGACATCAAACAAGGCATAACTGGGTCTTGGCACAGTGGTCTGCCCATCGGAAAGTGATAAAATATTCATTGTCCTGATTACATCCCTTCAAATTAGGTGTCATAAACCAGGATTTGGGTGGCCATATGTTTTACTTTGATGCAATGAGTTTAACCTTTACATAGTGTTCGTGGATGTGTGTGCCTGTGTGTGCACGTGTGCGTGCACATGCGTGTGTATTTGAAGTTCTATGCCTTTTCTCAGTCCTCTCCTCTCTGCTGCTCCCCTCCTTATCCTTCTCTTGAGCAAGTTGATCTGCCCCTCTAAGCCCCAGTTTCTTCATCTGCAAACCAAGGGTACTGTACCCAGTGGACAAGGAGTCTCATGAGCAGGAAGCACACAGCAGCATGCTGGGCACACAGCAAGTGCTCAGTGATTAGTCGTCATCAGCCTTTGCTTTACAGCAGGGTGCTTGGCCTTTCCTGACCCCAATCTCCCCATCTGAAAGCAGGCCTGGGGCTGGAGGTGTGGCTCAGTGGATAAGAGCACCTGCTGCTCTTCCAGGGAACTCTGGTTTGATTCCCATCACCTACATGACCGCTCACAAGTAGACTCCAGTCCCAGGGATCTGCTGTCATCCCCTGGCCTCCATGGGCACTATACACCCATACACATAAAATACATTTTGAAAAGAAAGAAAAATAGGCCCATTACTATTCCTACCATCCGATTGCTGAGATATCTAAAGATCATTAGACATTATCTTATTATGTGCTCAGCGAGTAAGTGATGAATTCTGGAACTCACAACATTCCAGAGTCCCTTCAGTTACAAATTCTCTCTGGGTTTCAGTGGTTCATCTACTAACTTTCCCTTCCCATCACATTCTGTTGTTGGTGGACAGGAGGGCTCAGGGACCCACACTTCCTCATAGGATGCCCCACCTCTTGTAGATAACTAAGTGTTCTTCTACTAGAAGATGGGGACAGAGCCCTGCAGGCCTCCCGGGAGGTGTTATAGACCAGACCTGGTGACTGTCACCTCTGCCTCCATTCTCTCAGTCTCTCAGTGAACTGCAAAGCACAGGAGGGCTGAGAGATGTGTCTAGCTGTCTGCCCAAGACAGCAAGGAGGAGCTGCATCGTGTTTCCTGGAATCTTGGTCCCTAGAAACCATTGTGCCAACAAAATCTTAACCGCTTCTAAGATGAGTGAGTCTGGCCAGATGCCATAAACGGGGGTACTGGGGGTGTTAGAGAAGAGAGAGGGGAGAGCGCCTAGGATAGGCCCCTCTCTTCTACTCTGGGTTGGGATGTCGCAGCCACCGGGCATGGCCGCCCCCTCCTTCCTCTCCTCTTCCTTGTTCACTTGCCCTCTGGAATCCATTCTCAAGCTCTGCCATTGTTTGCCTGATTTCATTAAAATGCCACTGAGACACAGCTCCGCCATCGCCACTTCAGTCCTAAGTGGGGCATTTCTGCTGGATGGATCAATTTTTTAAATGACAGCATCTGTTTGCTTGTACACATTTATTTATAATTCTTCCCTTGGTGATTAGAACGGGGGGAGTTGGCAAGCAGGGAGCAGCTGTTTGCATTAGCGGGACGGAAGGGGGTGATTTGATTGGTGGAGTTTCAAAGCCCTGGCCAGAAGCAATAAAAAGGGAACAGATGCCCCCAAACACACAGTCCCCCGAGAGGGACCTATAAATCACATGCTGCCAGCCCCAGGGAAAGCCTGGGAAGCTGGGAAGTGGGGAGAGCCCACCCAGGCTTGTATGACCTCCTTGGCATCCAGGGAAGTGTGTGGTGGAATCATTTATGGAGTGCCTACTGTATACTCTCTTCCTCCCAACTCCTTCACTGGGCTGTCACTCTCAAATCTGTGTTCAGAGGCTGTTGCTTGGAATGTCCTGTTTAGCCTTGAGACCACAGCTCTGCTCTCTCATTCCAGACCTCTCAGCCCCCTCTCCTCCTCCCCTCTGATACTAGTAGTCTTTCCAATGTAACACACACCCATTTTTGCTCATGGATTTTCTGTCAGTTACATAGAATTTAATGGGCCCGCGGGCCTGGTGTGTCTCTTTTACCGCTGACACACGCGTGGCATGGAGCAGATGCTCCACGTGTACCAAAGCAGTGCGCAGACCTTTCATGTTGGTGAACATGCTGTCACTTTTTTTCTACCCCTCCCCTGAAATTTTGGGGCCACAGAAAGCCTAGGTCACTGGGGATGGCTCTTTGGGGATGCCAATTCTTGTTAAAAGCTTTGTGCACCAGGTCCTGGAGCACAGTAGGTGTTTAGTAAATACTTTCTAACAAGGAGATGGCCGAAGGACCCAGGCTGACACTCAGAGAGTGTTTAAGGCAAAAACCAGAGGTCATCCTGCTCTCTTCTTTTCCACACGCCCCCCCGCCCCAACCAGGTGCATACAACAGTGCCACCCAGGCATGCCTTCCCGGCATGCAAGCTCTGCCCCCAGCTCCTCTTTGGAAGCCACCCTCACCTTCCTTTAGCTCCTATGAGGGTTTGGGTGTCCCTCTTGGGCTCCGGCACTTTGATCTCTACACAGACTGACCTCATAAAACTGTCAGTCAGATCAAGTCCATCCTGCCTGCCAGTGGCTCTCCGTTGAATCCCTAGTCCTCACAGTCTGGTCTGGTTCTTTCTCCTCTCTCTGGGCTTGGTTGGCCACGCTGATCTTCTTGCTCCCTCTGACCATATTCCAGGCCTTTGGTACTTGCTGCTCCCACTTCTAGGACAGTCTTCTCCCTGGCTGGTTTCATAAATGACTTTTGCCCTTCAGGTATCAGCTTCAATGTGACTTCCTCGGGGAGGCCTTCCTGGAGCACTCCATTGAGGGAGGCCTTCCCTGAGCACTCCATTGAGGGAGGCCTTCCCTGAGCACTCCATTGAGGGAGGCCTTCCCTGAGCACTCCATTGAGGGAGGCCTTCCCTGAGCACTCCATTGAGGGAGGCCTTCCCTGAGCACTCCATTGAGGGAGGCCTTCCCTGAGCACTCCATTGAGGGAGGCCTTCCTGGAGCACTCCATTGAGGGAGGCCTTCCTGGAGCACTCCATTGACCACTAAACCATCGACCTAAGAGGTAAGGGCTGGGAGGCAATGGATGGGACCCATTCAGATGGGACCATATTTCTCCACTGCCTCCCATCTGCCTTTGTGTACAAAGCTGTGTGTTTTGACATATTCCTTTGTATCTTTTCTTTTGTCTGGGTCCCCCCCCTCCCCCCCTCCCCCGACAGCAGGCAGCTATTACCTTGGAGGAAAGGCTAAAGGAGAGGGAAGGGAAGGAAGAGCCCCTGTATTTTCTGATTCTTCTTTTTCAGAAGAGGAGGCAGGCCAGGAAGGTGCTACCAGGGGCTTCGGGAAACTTCTGGCGATCAGGACTCCTTCTGCAGACTGCTAAGAGTCCCTCTTGTTTGGGGAAGGAGGGGAGGGAGCAGTGGACCTGGGCAGTGAGCCAGATGGGTTCTCCTCCCTGTGCCTCCCTGGGGCAGTTGCAAGGACCTGCAGAAGCAGCTTTGGGAGGGCAAGCCTGAGTGCCGGGTCATGCTTGCTTTGGCCCATGTAGAATTTGAATTTAAAAAATAAAATTGTGAAGCGGAGGAGATGACTCAGCTGTTAAAGGTGATTGCCATCAAATGTAATGATCTGAGTTCTATATCCAGGACCACATGGTGGAAAGGGAGAACCAGTTCTCCTAAGCTGTCCTCTGAATAAATAAATGTAAATTAAAAAACTTGTGGCTGACATTTACAAGATTGGATATTTTGAATTTCTCTTGGAAATTCAGCCCCAAATGTGTCCTTTGCCTAGAAAAAGAGACCATGCGTCTGGCAATGGGCTGTCTTGAGGGTCCACTGGGAGCCTGGCAGGAACTCAATGTTTATAGTTCCCACCTCTGCCTGCCAGATCATATGATGCCTCCTCAGCCTGACCCTAGGGTGTGTGATGGAGTGTGTGTGTGTGTGTGTGTGTGTGTGTGTGTGTGTGTGTGTATTGGGATGCTTGAGGTTTCAGAGGTCACGTGGTGAGGAATGATGGGGATCCTAATGGTCACCATATTCACAGAGCGCATGCACTCTGGCTAAGTCCACTGAAACCGAAGCATTGTGCATGACCCCCCAGCTCCAAGACCCAGCCTCATAAAGAAGTGGAAAGGTCAGAGAAGACGCCATTAGGCTGGCAGGACAGAATGGAGGGTGAGAGTTTGAGAACCTGTGGGCCACTGGCATGTAAGTTGCTCTGTTATTAAGTATGTTGGCAGCTGGAACCCAGGACCTCGTACATGATAGTTAAGTGCTTTACCTAATGGAGCTGCTCCCTCAGAGCACAGGAGATGCTTAGGAAGAGGTCCATTTCCTTAGCAGGTTTGTTGATGAGCTGGAAGACTGCCACACACACCACTCATTCTTCAGGGTCCAGCTTGTCTCTGAAAAGAATTCATTTGCTGTAGGGGGCATGGCTTATCCCCCAGAGAGCCCTATGCATGCCTTCTGTAGTTAGTGTCAGCCTTCAGCCTTCATATAGACTGGTGCACCAGCCCCAGGGGTATGACTCAGCTGGTGTGGACTGGCCCCTAAGTTTTCTTACAGTTTGGAGGGCAGGCACCAAGGCTGCTGGTCTAGGGATCACAGTTTGAGAAAGACTTATTTGGAGGATCATTGCAATGACTTAAGTAGAGAATGGCAAGAAAAAGGAGGAGGAGAAGGCTAAAGAGAAGAAGAAAGAAGAGGAGGAGGAAGAAAAAGGATGAAGAGGAGAAGAAAGAATGGCAGGGATGGGTGGAGGAGGAGGAAAATGTTTGTCCAGGGTTCCATCGCACTGGTGCTGAGGAGACTCATTTCCTCCAGACCTCTTGGTTGCTAAGCAGTTTCCCAGGGTGACCCTGCTTCCTGGAAGGTGGATCTTGTTCAGGGGGCTTGCACAGGCCCATCATAGAACTATAGTAGAGGTGACAGTGAGCAGAGACTGGCCCTGGGGCTAGAAGATGGGCTTTTTGTTAGGGTCTTAGAGAAGTCCCACAAAAGACCACCATCCATGTATGCAATCATCAAGAGCATTTATTATCTTGAAAAGGTTTCCAGTATGCTGGGGCCCACCATCCCACACAAAGGCAAAATGGCGACAACCCTGAGAGGAACTCATAGGGTCCTTTTGTTCCTAGGGCAGTTAGGTCATTTTAGATATGATTGGGTCAAGCAAGTGGCAATCATATTAGTGTGTTCTAATTGGCCAGGGCTAGTCAGGGGCTGGTCAAGTCTATAGTTTTCCATTTTGGGGCAGGCCTTGATAAGTCCCAGGCTTTGTCCTTGAGCTGCTGTGGAGGCTGGCTGATCTAGTATGTATAGACTGTTGGGGCTGGCTCTGTGGCCCAGGCTTGGTGTGTCCCTGTTGTCAGGGACATCAGTGATTAATTGCCCTTTTTTGTGGCTTCCTCAGAAACTGTCTGTCCAATATCAAGTGACAGGAGTTAAGGCCTAGTTTTTAACTGAGTTATTAGGGCAGGCTGTCATGATATTTGCTTGGCCCTCTCATTTTCAGACCCATTGATGCTGTTACAGAGTTCTAATCCACCAGGGAAAGACCATAGACTGGATTCAAAATATAATTATATGAATTTATCAATTACTGTTGGCAGACCAACAGCCTTAAAGCCAGCTTAAAGGTGTATCATGAAGATGAGACTAGAGGAAGGGTTCGTAAGGGTGGGCACTGCAATGATCTCATTTGTATGGAGTGTGTAGCTAAGTAAGAATCTGCTTTGACTCCCCTCAACTGTGAGGAGCTGTCTCTCTCCCCATATATACAGTGATAAAGGACTGTCTCACTCCCTGGTACACAGAGATACATGGGTTCACAAAAGCCAGAGCAATTGATTAGTTATCTCACAGCAGTTTTACAGTTTTGGGGAGAAGGGCAAGGAGTCAGAGTTTCTGGGAGCTTATAATTTAGGAATTTCGAGTCGGAGCATAGGACAAATGGAGTCTTCCTTAGCTATCATTTTGAATTGTGTGGTCCTGGGCAAAGTGGCTTCTCTCTGAGCCTTGGTTATTCTAGCACCAAGATGATGATTCATCTTGCCAGGTTGTGTGTGGGTAAGGTGACCACTACAGCCTACCCTGAGCCTTCAACACCATGGGGGAGATAATTCAATGTCTGAGATCCCATTTGGAACTGTACATCTGAATTCTTCCAAGGACTTTGCACACGATCTGGGTCAGGGCTCCATCCTAGCTCATTTGACTAAGGTGAGGTCACAACATAGGTGTTTTGTAAATTGCTTTTGAATTGCTTTGACAACATTCCTGAAGGAAACAACTTAAGGGTAAAAAGACTTACTTTGGCTCAGAATAGGGGTGGTATGGCTGAGCAGTTCTGTCTGTGGCAGTGGGTGTGTTGCAGAGGCCGGTCACATCATAGTGGGCCAGGAAGCAGAAGAGGGAGGGATGCAGGACTGGGGACAGGGGTGTAATATTCCAAGTTACCCCCTCCCTGCTGCCACCTACTTCTACCACCTAGACCCTCACCTCCTAAAGGTTCCACAGCCTCCTCAAATAGTGCTATCAGTCAGGGAGTAAGTGTTCAGTACACTAGCATTCCCTGACCCAGGCCATCGTCATGTGCAGCTAGGCTATGACTGCTCCCTGAGGGCGGAGGGTAGCAGTCAATGGAAATGCACTGTTAGCGGCATCTTCCTTAACCAGGGATGGGATCCAGCCTTTCTAGTGTGCAGGAGGATGGAGCTAAGGCTGACCTCGGCCTCCTTCCGGAGTCACCTCCAGCAGGTTCTGTTTCAATGGTCAGGAGCTGAATGGAATAGGAGAGAGCACAATAAGGCACAGAGCCGCTCCACCCAGAGCCAGTGGACAGAAGGCTGTGGCAGGAAAGCCTGGTGCATTCCATGCAAACCTCAAGTCAAAGCCCACAGAGGAAAGGCCACCCCCGTGTCAGCCTGCCGGGCCCTGGACTTTTCTCTCTCCCACTCTACTGAGAGTGGCAGGTGCCAAAGCTTACAAACCAGCCCTGACACGTGGGTTCATGTAGAACACACAAGTGCCTTAATTTCTGGGCTGTTACCGGGTGGAACAACTTTCAGTCAGTTAAAGTGACATGCAGCAGCTGACATTTGGACAGCTCTCTTTGCAGGAGTGTCAAGAGTCAGTCATGCCACTTCGGGGCAGTTTCTTCCAGGGAGGGAAGAAAAGCTACAGGCTTGTGACCTTGGTTGTTCACATCCTGTTTCCCAAGAGGCTGGTACCCGCAGCTACAGGGTTCAGGGGAGCCAGCCGTTCATGTATTTGACATTTATGCATGCCAGGCACAGTTCTAGGTGGCCTATGGATTTTAATCCAATTAATTTTGTACCCCAACCCACTGATCTTGGTACTGTTCTCATTGTTATTTTACGGAAAGGGAAACTGAGGCACAGAAAAATAGAAATCTCTCAAGATTTCGTAACTGATTAGTGATAGAGCATGGATTTGAGTGGGGGGTGGTTCTGGGTTATTGCCCTGCATCAAGGGTGATCACCTGTCTGCTGTTTCTACTCACACCCCAGGCAAGAGTACGAGGCTCACAGATCCTATGTGTGATGCCAAGTTTCCTAGGTGTAACTCAAGCCAACACTACCATTCAGTGACACCTTCTGCTTCCTGCCCTAGGAGCTACCTCTTCCTAGGTACCCAGAAGCCCAGGATTGCCCCAGGCTATGGACTCCTTAGGGTTCTATGCTGGAGCATGGTGGCTGGGGGAGCCAGGCAGTGATCTCTAGATGGACTAACTTACACTAGACAAAGAAAAAGAAGAAATAAGAATGACTGCTAGGTTTTGGGTTTAGTCTGAACTCAAGTTTTTTGTGAAGCTTGGGGCTGAGGTCCTTACCAATTTATTTCACCCCTACCCCCAAGGTGCTGTGTGTGCTTTTTTTTTTGAGACAGGGTTTTTCTTGTGTAGCTTTGGAGCCTTTCCTGGAGCTCACTCTGTAGCCCAGGCTAGCCTCGAACTCACAGAGATCCACCTGCCTCTGCCTCCGAGTGCTGGGATTAAAGGCATGAGCCACCACTGCCTGGCTGTGTGTGTTAACTTTAAGGACATGACATCCTTCCTGTCCCCTGGAGAGCAGGAGGCTCTAGTGCTCCTGGGGAGGTATCATGGCCGAGTGAGCCCCTGGCTGCTGCCTGTGACCATGATGTTTCCTTTGGGCACAGGTGTCATTCATGTTGTCAAGTCATTTGTGCCACAATGTCAGAGTCAAATGTGACAGAGACCACATGACACCAGCTGAAATGACCTTTCATGACAAAACTGCTCTGGAAGATGGCAGAGCCACATCTGGGCAGAGCCACATCTGGGTAGAGCCAGGCTGCCTTGATGCCAGAAATTCCGACATTGGGGTATCTGTGAGCAAGAAATGTGTGCCTTTTTGGGTAAAATCCCAGTCTTCCTGGGGTTGGTTTGTCACAGCGCTCATATTACTTGTCCTAAGACACAGTGCCTGGCCTGCAGTAAGCACAGGGCTCAGTTTTGTTTCAGTGGCTGTAGCAAGACACCGTGACGCAAAGCAGCTTGGGGAGAAAGGGTTTTTCGGATTACAGTCCCAGGTTACAGTCCATTAGCATGCTTTCTCCATTCACAGTTTGGGGCCCAGGCAATCAAATGGTACTGCCCACATGCAGGGTGGCCCTTTACAAGGCTTTCAGAGGAATGTTGAGTGTTTCCTGGGTCAGAGTCCAGCCTGAACTGAACACAGACTGCCTGCCATCTTGGGAGGTTGGGACTTCACAGGCATTATGTGTGAGTGATGTCATATGGTTATTATGGCAGTGGTAGGTGGGTTTTGGATCTTAATGAACTGTCTCTTGGCTTAAAGCTGAAGATAAGAAAATCTGCTTTCTGTTGCCAAGATTGTGGGGGGTCCCTTAGAAGGCTGCTGTCTCTTGGGGATTGGATGGGATTCTGATGAAAACATCTGTTCCCAACTGGACCTCAGAAAGGAAAGAGAGGAGCCAGAGTCAGAGCCTGGCCACAGATGGCAGGTCAGCAGGTGGTGGATCTCACCCATTTCAAGAGCCTGGTGGGTGGGCTGGACATGTGTGGTCGGCTCTGCTCACCACCTCCCACATCTCTACCCCTTACTGTGTTCTCATCTACTCTGCGCCTTCCTGTGTGATGTGAGAAGTGTATTTGACTTTTTGTGCCTCGGTTTCTCCACCTGTAAAATAGAGACAATAATACCATCGACTTCTCGTGTCCTGAGGGCAGAGACATGAGCTCTGCCACATCACCTGACCCAGAGCGCCAGCTCGATGGCCAGGTCTGTCTTTGTAAGTGCGACATTATCAAAACAGACATGAATGCTACTCGTGACAAATAGGTTCTAAGATGAGGATGCAGTGAGTTATTAATCTAATAATTGCGGTTCCCACTTCCTGTGGCTCTCACAGCTGGGCAGCGGCTTTCCTGGAAGGGCTTGACAGAGGTAGTGAGGAGACAGATTCATTCATTCCCTTACTTCGCTTCTACTTCCTTGCTGTGTGACTTTGGGTCAGCCCCTAACCTCTCTATGCCTCAGAAGTTGTGAAGTGGGAATATTCACATGACCATGTACTCAGCACAAGGTTAGGGTGAAGGACGTGTTTCCTGTTCTAGCATCCTGTTCCGTCAGGCAGCTGGGCAAACACACTGGTCAGTCCAGCAAAGTCTAAGAGGAGTTAGACAGGTTGGGATCTGACAGGAAACCTGAAGCAGGACTGGGAATAGGAAGAGGGGAGGGAGACTTCCGGGAAACAGCCCTTAAGGAGGACCTCCGGCTCATCAGTGACCCTGCATATGCACGGACCTGAGAGTGAGTGCCTCCTTAAACTCACGTGCTGGGCGGAGACTGATTGCTTCTTAGGTCCTCCCCAAAGAAGCCACGCCCATGTCCCAGCGATTTGACCTGAGTGCAGACCCCATGGCAGCCACCACCACCAGCAGCAGAGTGTGTGGAGTGGAGTGTGTGCAGAGAGAATGCAACACTGCCAGGCACTGTTTTAGTTTTTGTACAGCGTGTGAGTGTGCTGAGCCCATTCCCTCCAGGCCACCTACCCTCCTGCCCCCAGTCCTCTCTGTCCCCTGGGGAAGTTTCACTGCTACTCTCATGTCATATGTATCTATAGAAAATCTAGCAATCACAAGTGAGGAGAAAATACGACATTTGTCTTCCTGAGACTGGCTTAATTTGCTTCATATGGTGGGTCCAGTGTGTCTAGTTTCCTGCAAACGCTATAACTTTGTTCTTTCATGGCTAAAAGAACTCTCTTGTGACTTCTGACACCCAGGGACAGTCTCCTTCCGTGGACCTTCCCTCCCAGTCCGCTGAGCAGCTGACCTTGCAGGGTAGGACTGGGCTGCCAGTCTGTGGATTGACAGGTCTCTGGCAGGTGTCCTGGGGTCTGGCCTGCGCGGCAGCTGCAGCCTTTGCTGTGATACTCTTTCAGTCTAACCTGAGAGCTGTCCCTTGGACCCTGGCTCACACAGGTGACAAGCCAGTGCATCCTGGAGGTTAGAAGCTGTCATTAGCCTCAGTCCTTTTGTTTGGAGACAGTCTCGCTGTGTAGTTCAGACCCCCCTCAAATTCCCAATCCTCCTGCCTCAGCTTCCTGGGTATTGGGATTACAGGTCTGTGTCATCACATCCACCTCCTTGAGTCTTAAGAGATGGCTAAGGCTGGTACACTGTGGTACACTGGAACTTCAACAAGCAGCTTCCCCGCCCCCCTGCTTTGGCCATCCTTCAAGGCACATGTACTTTTTCAGTTCTTGAAACAGACTGCGCATGTCCGGGAACAGCAGCAAGAAAGAGCTGCGTGGTAAGCTCTACACAGGACCCATCCATCAAGGCACATGTACCCATTCAGTTCTTTTTTTTTTTTTTTTTTTTTTTTTTTTTTTTTTTTTTTTTTTTTTTTTTTTTGATTTTTTCGAGACAGGGTTTCTCTGTGTAGCTTTGCGCCTTTCCTGGAGCTCACTTGGTAGCCCAGGCTGGCCTCGAACTCACAGAGATCCGCCTGGCTCTGCCTCCCGAGTGCTGGGATTAAAGGCGTGCGCCACCACGCCCGGCTAACCATTCAGTTCTTGAAACAGACTGTGCATGTCTGGAAACAGCAGCAAGAAAAAGCTGTGTGGAAAGCTTAACACAGGACATCACCATGGCCAGATCTGATGTGTGTGCAGTGAGGGAGCAGAGTTGGGTCTTCTAATGGCCCTGCTGGGTCTCTTCCCTTGGGCAGTTTCTAATGAGTGAGTATCCACTGTGAACCAGGGTCCCAAGGGTCTATGGTAGTAAAAACAACAGCAACAACAACAAAACAAAACAAACCCTGCCGTTGGAGCCAAGGAATTCACCAAGTTCTGTGAAGCTTGCTCAGTGGGAGCTTAGAGCAGGTTGGAAGGGCTGTAAGAGAAGAGCGGTGAGCCCCGATCCTGGGGAGGAAGGGCTGGAGCACTGAAAGTTTCTCAGACTGGCAGGCATTGTGCAGCCCTGTCAAAAACAAAACAAAACAAAACTTTTTTACCCAATGCTGGGCCACACCACGCTCAAGTGTTTCTGATATGAGGCACTGTAACAACACACACACACACACACACACACACACACACACACACACACACACACACACACACACCAGGGGAAACAGGGTTAACTGTGAGTCCTAACCCATAAGCAGATGGCCTTTTCGGCATTTAGGCAAGGTTTTCATTTCTGGAGCCAGCATTATTCCAGATTCCATTTCTGTTGGTGGTGGTGGTGGTGGGGATAGGGGCGTGGTGGGATGTAAAGTAGAATCTGCATTATTTCAAACTTTGAGCATACGTCAAGTCTTTATTTACATTTTTTAAATGCCTGACTTCTAGGACCCATGATGCAAATTTGCATAATGTGGGATGGTCGGTTTGGGGGTTCCCTGACAAGACTGGGTGAGTAGGAAGGCTTTTGAGGGGTAAGAAGTTTCTGCTTGAGTACTGGTCCTCCATGTTTGTGATGGGGGCTGCTATCAGAGGGGAGGGGAGGAGCCTCAGAAAGGCTCATCAGTTACGCCTTACACTTTCTGTGTAAGCAAGAAGATCGGAGTTTGAATCCCTAGCACCCATGTGAAAAACGGCATGGCTGTGCATGCTCATGTGTCTGCGGGCTCAGCATTATGGGGCAGCGATGGGAAGATCCTGGGAGCTGGAAAGTCAGCCAACCTGGCCCAGTGAGCTTATGGTTTAGTAATAATAATAATATTCTTATTAAAATAATAAGGCAGAGCATTGGCTGCTTTTCCAGAGGTCCTGAGTTCAATTCCCAGCAACCACATGGTGGCTCACAGCCATCTATAGTGGGATCTATGCCCTCTTCTGGCATGCAGGCATGCATGAAGATAGAGTACTCATACACATAAAATAAAAATAAATAACTAAAAACTAATAATAAGGCAGAGAGCAGTTGAAGAAGACACAAAATGTTCCTCTGGTGTCTACATTCATGTGCATTTTCCATACACAAATACACGGACACGAAAACCCAGGTGGCCCAGTGCTCTGCATTCTTAACAGTGACTTCATGGGACCTTGATGTGGGCAGTAAGAACGCTGGGTGTGTGAGCTCCATGGAGGGTGTAGTTGCTTGCTGCTGGAACAAGATATGTGACAGAATCAACTTGATAAAGGAAGGACCTCCTTTGGCTCACTGTTTCAGAGGGTCTGGTCCGTGGGCACTCAGCCCCTGCTTGGCCAGAACATCGCAGTGGTGGAGCCCTTGGTGGAGGCCATTCTTCACGTCACTACAGCCAGGAACCATAAGGGCAGAACAGCCTATGCTCACCCAGGGACCTACCTCCTCCAGCTGGATTTCACCTCCTGAAATATGTGGCATTTCCCAAGATAGTGCCACCAGTCGGGGACCAAACATGAGCCTGAGGCTCAAGGATATTCATATCAGAGCAGCACAGAGGGGGGTTTTTCTGGACAAGACAAAGACACAGATGTGGCTCTTTTGCAAAGGACCCTCCTAGGTGGCAGCAAGAACAGACTCATGGTCCTCAAGGCTTGGGATGTAGTGCATGGAACCTGAAACAGGCCTGCAACCATGCAGAGGATCCTTAGGACTACATGTCACCTCCCACAAGGCAGGCGTCAATGAGCATTGTACATCATAGCGACCTTGTTGGTAACGATGATCAGGAACTTGCTGGGCACCAGGCCTGGCTCTTCCTGGTTTAAATATATCAACTCATAGGTCCCATTATTACCCTTGTTTTACAGATAAGGACATTGAACACAGATAAATATAGCAACTTCCTCAAGGCCACACAGCCAGTGAGTGGCAGAAAGAGAGCTGAATTTGGGCAAGAGACCACCAAGAGGAGGGACTCTGGGAGCCATCATCACTGATGGGGGTGTGACTTCATTTAGAAATGTGAATAAATCAGCAGGGAGAGACACATTCTAAGGAGACACCTGTACTGTCTGTGGAGACAATGTATCCATGATGGCATTTCCCTGGGGATCTCACAATCAGGAAAGGAAAAGGTTGAAGCCAGTGTGGCCAGAGGAGCTTATCTATCAGAGAGAGCCCACAGAGTTCTGACAACTTCTCAGACCACCTTGCAGCAGAGACTGGAGGCCATCAGTGATGGGCGACCCCACCCTGACAAGGACTGCTTAGCCACACATACCTCCTGCCCTCCCTTTGACCCGGAAGATGAACTTAGGAGGTCACTGGACTTCTTTGATTCTTGTCTCTCTCCCCCAGTTCTGCCACTTTCTCTCCTGTTCACTGTTACCTGCTGTTTTGTTGGTCTGTTAAGGAAAGGTGGCTGGGCCTAGCTTGTTAGGGCGGCCAGGTTGCTTCCTGTCTCTCCGCTCATTCTGAGATCACGGGCCTGTCACGTTAAGACCTGATCTACAGTCTAGAGAAAGCAGGCTTCTGTGTGCCCCCCCCTCCCCCCGGCCCTGGCATTGGCTTGTTTGGGCTGCTGGAGGCACTGCCACAGGCCCCACGGCAGCATCGTTCTCCCTGCTTCAGATGTTGGCCAGTTCCTGGTCAAGGTGCCTACAGACCCGGGCCTGGTGGATTAGACCCTGGTCTTCGGCCTCAGTCTCTCTGTGCCCACTGATGCCACTGAGTGGCATCTTCCTCCCATCTGTCCTGTTCTTCAGCTGGAGATGGGACCCATTTAACATGGAGTTTCCTCCAGCCAGAATTGAGGAGAAGGATGCGCCTGTCATACTTTGCTTTAGTTCCTATGTCAGGTGCAGAAAGATAGCCCCCAGGGACACCAGAGGAAAAAGAAGGCATGCATGGAAGCGGACCTGGTGGGTGCCAGGAGACCTCGAGTTGTTGCCGCCCACCAATCTTGGAGCCAGGACTTCCACGAGTGACATTCAGGAGAAAGAGGGAGTGGGTGCATGGGGCGTTGGAGATGGGTATGTTTATGTGAGGAGAAGAGACCAGTTGTGTGTTCCTGGTATTGGGACCCACTATTTTAATGAGAGGAAGGGGCAAAGGACAGCCATGGGAGCCCCCTGGTGGCAAGCCTGGGTAGTGTTGCCCTGGTTGGAGAGTAATGAGAAATGAATAATTATAAGTTGCAGTCAGGCTAAAGATTTGCATATAGGGGACCACACAAATGCATACTGTACATACACACGTAGACATGCATGTTCACACATGTACATGCATGAAGGCACAGCTCCAGCCTACTATAAGTGACCCGTTGTCTAATGAAGGTTCCATAGAGGTGGAGGAATAAATTACAGGAATAAATTCTGTCTATTAGCTGTGGCTTCTCCCTGGTCTCCTTCATGGGAATCCCCTGACCACATTCCTTCCCATGAAGCCACAGCCCTTCCAGAGATGGGAGAACAATCTTGAGGTGACCTCAACTTTAGGTGTTTGGAAAGACATCAATGAAGAACTCAGCCCAACCACCTGGGAGTTTCTGTGAAGGGGACTTTAGAAGTTGGGGCTCCGTTGGTTTCAAAACTGGATTTTCCAGTACTGGAGCCACATCTTCACTTAGGGGAGAAGCAGAGGCAGGGCACAGTTCTAAGAGTGTCTACAAGCTGATCCTCTCGGATTCCAGGAGCTCACCTCTGCCAGCTAGCATCTCCCTTCCTCCCTCCTTCTTCCCTTCCTCCCTCCCCCTCTCTTCCTCCCTGTCTCTTTCCCTTTCTTCCTGCTTGCCTTCCTTCCTTCTTTTCATTTTTTAAGTTGAAATTTAAAATTTTAAAAATTACATTAATTAATTAATTTAGTGTGTGTGTGTGTGTGTGTGTGTGTGTGTGTGTGTGTGTGTGTCCGCTTATTCTGTGATACACACATGGCAGCCAGAAGACAGCTTGTGGGAACTGGTTCTTTCCTCCCACCAGGTGGATTTTGGGAATTGAACTCAGGTTTTCAGGCTTGGTGGCAAGCTTTTACCTGCTGAGCCATATTGCCAGCCCTCTAGTTGACATTGTCCAGTGCTTGCCTGCTGCCTGCCCCTTGCCGGCCACCCTACTTCACCCCTTTTCTCACTCCTCACATGCACTCTCTGGTGCATTTTAAACATTCCCAAAGTTCTACGTGAAGAATTGACTTAGCCTTTGAATTGGATTTTATTACGGTAGTCCCTCCGTATGTTTAGAGACTATGTCCCAAGTCCTCAGTGGGTGTCTCAAGCCTTTACACACTGTTTTCTGTGTGCCATGTGGTGTTGCCATAGCGCACAAGATGGGATCCATTCTTCTGCCTTTCATGCCCAGGTGCCTCCTTTGAACACTGCTCTTGCTCTCTGGAGCTCTTGGTAAGTAAACTAAGGGTTATTGAACACAAGCCCCGGGATCCCCAGCAGTCAGCCTCGTAAGGGAGATGGCTAAGTGAGTAACAGATGAATGGTACATACGATGTAGACGTGCAGCGCAGAACGGCGAGCCATGGTCTGGGCAAGATGCTGCATTGCTTGCGCTTCTGCTGCTGTCATAAAATGCCGCGAGCAAGGCAACTGATAGAAAAAGCTTCCAGAGGGACACGAATCCACTCTGGTGGCACAAGTGTGGCAGCAGGTGGCAGGCATGGCAGCAGGTAGCAGGGAGTCAGAGCTCACATCTCAACTGCAAGCCGAAGTAGCTCATGGACTTAAATTCTCAAAGCCCCACCTCAGTAAGCTGCTTCCTCTAGCAGGGCCACACCTCCTAACCTGTCCAGACAGCTGCCTGAGTGTAGGGTGGGGGTGGTGGGGTGTTAGTGGGGGGTGTTGGGAGTGTCTCATTCAAACCACCGAAGATGATTTTATCACACTGCTCAGAATAATGCATGGTTTAATAAGATTTTTAAAAAGAACTTATTCAGTTTTATTTTATGTGTGCTTGTTTGCCTGCACTCACGTGTGTGCACTATGTGTGTGCCTGGTGCTGGAGGAAGACACCAGATTCACTGGGAAAGGAGTTACAAACGGCTGTAAACTGCCGTGGGTGCTGAGACTAGAACCCAGGTCCTCGGTAAGCGCTCTTAGCCAGGACGCCACCTCTTCAGCCTCTAGTTCACGTCTTAGATCTCATGTGCTCTTTGTGTGATTTCCCCTGTAATCTCTTCAGAGCACAGTTGACTGTAGGTAACTAAAATCATGGGCTGTGAAACCCCGGATATGATGCCCCCCCCTTCCCCTGTTTCTCTCTGCTGTCACTACCTTTTTCTGTTGACCCCGATCCAGGCACATCGGCCTCCTTGGTGTATCTGGGTCTCTTTAGCTCTACTCCTGCCTCAGGACCTTTGCATGCTCCCTTCGCTAGACTCACTCCAGACATCTCCACGACTGACATCCTCTGTTCCTCCAGGTCTTTCCTCCAAGTTCCTTCTCTCCTGCACTTTCTCCTGGATCTAGAGCCACAGCATCTCTCCCCCCTCCCCCCTCCTTTGTTTTCCTAAAATTACCGACTATCTTTTCCCACTCTGTGTGCGGAACTTTCTGATTGTGTCCATTGTTTTCCCACGCACAGGGACATGAGGTCCCGCTGCTTCCTTCTTTGGGTGTCTTCCAAGCCAGGGCCCTGTAAGCCTGTGCCGAATGTGGGAAAAAATGAGCGGCATCCCTTTTCACAGAGGAGAAGACTGAGGCCCAGATAACCAAGTTGATCATTTGTCCAGCAGACAGGGGAATTCAAGCTCCTACTAACTCCAAAGTGAGGAGGGTGGGGCTACCTGGCTGAAGGGCTGGGGTCTTTCAAGGTGGGTCACTCAGTGAATTGCTCTTAGGTCTCGGGTGTCTGTAGTTGAATTTGCAGTCTATAGGAGCCAGGGAAGTTGCAGGTAGCCACAGATGTTGGAAGGTTTTATGGCACAGAGGCCTGCCTGGCCATCATCTTCTTTATTTTGTTTTAATGGATGGGAACTCCCCTTCCCCCACCCGAGACAGGGTTTCACCATGTAGCTCAGGCTTGCATTTAATTCATTTGTAATCCTCCTGCCTCCCAGGCATGGGATTATAGGCACAAAGATGTCTGAATACACGAGTCTCAAAACAAAATCCCTTTCCATGAGGACCCTGAGGCTTCTATTACAGAACTTGGGAGTGAGCTTGAAGTTTGGTCTAGACCAGGGCAGTTACGTGGTTAATTGCACCAGTGTGTCCATTAGCTGACATAATCAGCGAGTGAATTAACTTCTGCTTTTCGAGCTGTATTTTAAAGGCATTTTTTTAAATGCAGTTTTTTTTGAGTCTCTGCACTCTTCAGAAATTAAATTTAGACTGTGATTTTATTACCCTTTTTATTTAATTTATCCTAACGGTTGCATTCAAGCTGTGAACCAGCTGTTGACTTTGAAAAAACATTGTTCAATTTGAAGGGAACATTTTAAAACTTAATGTAATGGCTGTTAGTAATCACCACAGCGATTATACTCCGTAGCATCATGCCGCACACACGGCTCAGTGGGGAACTAGGAACAGGATCTGAGTGGGCAAGAGGCAGGGGTATGGGCCCTGGGGTGGAGGGGGCAGCTGACCACAGTGGTCCTTTTGGGGGCAAGGCTGTGGGGAAGGAAGGTGTCCACACAGACCTGGCTAACTCCCGCCTTCTGCCAGTCTCTTTCTGGTTAGACCCTCCCCTGCAGCTCTGCCCTTCTCTCTGCCCTTTGTCCCTGATAGAACAGTAGGAGAAGTTCCGAGGAAAGGTGGAATTCAGGGCCTCAACTTGGACACTGCCTATCAGCTGCTCCCTCCTGCCTTTGTGCCCATCTACCTACCCATTGGCTGCATCCCCAGTCATGGTGGAAGGCCGCATCTTGCAGATCTGCAGACCTTCGTGGTCTCTGGGTCCCAGGCACAAATCCTTTTTCTATTGAGGTGTCTGTCTTTGCAGTGCATCTCCCATGAGGGAATAAAGCCCGGCTGGCACTCATTTTATGTTTCATCCTGGTTACATGATGATCTTGGGCTGTGGGGCAGATGTGATGCCTGCAGAGGCTGGAAAAGCACCCACTGCGCACAAAGATTGGTTTTCTCTTGAGGCCTGCAGACTAGAGTGAAGGGCCTAGGCTAGCCTGCCGGCCGATGAGCCCACCAATGGAACACAGCAGAACTGGCCTGGCTGATGCCCCCTGGAAGTGGCCTGTTCACCTGTGTGGTAAGCCATCTCCATGAGCAAGCCCAGTAAACTTATCAAATCTAGCTTTAGTCCGGTGACAGCAGATCACAGTGGGACAATGTGACAGAATAAAAGTAAGGGTTTGACCCCCCTTGTTGGCCAAACACTAATCTTTCCTACTTCTTTTGGCAAGGCCCACTACCCATCTGTGGGAATGTTAAGTGACCTGGAGCTCAGGACCCAGAGCACATTCAGGTCTGCAGAGCAGAGTGGGAGGGCAAGGATGGTTTGACAAGGATCTAGATTTGATGTTAGAAAAAGTGGCTGTGGCTTTATGACACTGTGTTTTGCAGCAGCTCACTTTATATTAACAGTGAATTGAAACTGTTGGTAGGTATTAAATTGTGCCTCATTGATGCCAGACATTGCACTTGGCCTTGGGGATATGCAGCTCAGGGTGGGCATGAGTTTGGGCCTGGGCCACTGGTGCACCACAGCACGGTGATCACACCGGCTTGTAGACTGGCCTGGTCCTGGGTGGTTGAACCATCCTGGCTCTCTCACTCTGCTCTGCAGACCTGAATGTGCTCTGGGTCCTGAGCTCCAGGTCACTTAACATTCCCATAGATGGGCAGTGGGCCTTGCCAAAAGAAGTAGGAAAGATCAGTGTTTGGCCAACAAGGGGGTTCAAACCCTTACTTTTATTCTGTCACATTGTCCCACTGTGATCTGCTGTCACCGGACTAAAGCAGTGGAACAACTGATGACGAACAGACGTAGTTCTCAACCCGTGGGTCACGACGACAATTTACAACAGTAGTAAAATACAGTTATGAAGTAGCAGTGAAAATAATTTTATGGTTGGGGGTCATCACAACATGAGGAATTGTATTAAGGGGTAGCAGTATTAGGAAGATTGAGAACCACTGCTCTAAATTTAACCCTAACTAATCTTCTCTCTCTCTCTCTCTCTCTCTCTCTCTCTCTCTCTCTCTCTCTCTCTCTCTCTCTCTCTCTCTCCACCCTCTCTCAGACAGAGAGAGAGAGAGAGAGAGAGAGAGAGAGAGAGAGAGAGAGAGAGAGAGAGAGAGACTCTCTATTTAGTCCTCGATATCCTGTAACCCTGTAACTCTGTGTAGACAAGACTGGCCTGGAACTCATAGATATCCTCCTGTGTCTGGCTCCCGAGTGCCGGTTTAAAGGCACGTGCCACTATGCCTGGACTAATCTTTTTTCTTTATAAGTTGATTATCTTGTATTTGAATAACAGAAAGTTGACTAACACACTTGGAGATGATAACTACCATTGCTTTTTCAGGCAGGACAGGGATTGAACCTTGGGCCCCATGTGTGCCAGGTCAGGGTTCTAGCACTGAACCCCGGTCCTGACCCACCACCATTGCTAGTTTGCTGTTTATACTATCACTGACCAATCGAGGTGAATTACTCAGATAGTCTCTGGGCCGAGGTTGGCTTTCCAATCCCTGGTAATGGGCACCCTGGGGTGGTCAAGTTGCCTGTCCCCATCCTGCCTGTGTCTATTAGTCAGAGGTCTCGAAAGGAACACAACAGACAGAATGAATGTGGGAGAGGAGGAACCAAGATCCCCAAAATCTGCTCCTCCAGTGACCTCAATTCCTCCCACTAGGTTCTACTTCCTAAAGATGCCACCGCCTCCCAGAGGCAGAAAAGCTGGTGACCAAGCCTTGGAGCCATTTCAGATTCTAAGCATAAAAGGAGGTAATGGCTAGTGCTGTTTGCTGGGCAGTGTGGCTCTCTTGTGTTGGGAAAGTAGGTAGGGTCATGTGACTCTGTCTGACCAATGAGTTGTGAGCAGAAATGAGACTCTCCAGAGATCACTCTTCTTCTCATTTGATGACCAATCAAAATGCTTCAGACAAGTGCTGCACTGTTAACTTGGTCCAGCATGAAAACTCACAGAAACACAGACTCCAGATCAAGACTGCCTTGGGTGAAGTGTCCTAGGCAGTTTCACCAGAACCTGTGCTCAGGGAGCAGAGGTTGCAGGGCCAGGCAGATGGGGGGCAGGCCTTCTAGAGAGCTCTGGAACTGGATGGTCCTTTAGCAATGCCCTAGGCTTGGCCAGTAGGCTGGGCTTCTGTAGCTCCATGGCAGCGTGCTCCATCCGTGACCAAACCTGGGAAGATGGAATAATGTTGGGGTGTGGGATTGTCCCCCTGGAGACAGTCCCAGGACAGAGGTGACTGCTGAGGGCTATAGCAGTGTGACCAGCAGCTGGAGAGAGTCGGGGAAGGGGGGCTTGACCTGGGTGCTGTCAGCCTACAGGAGCTGGTTATTACAGTTCAGGAATTCTGTGAGCTATGGACTACAGCCACCAAGAAACCCATTTCAAACTCACAGTTAAACGCATCCCTTTAAAGACAAAGGGAGCAAACACCCCAAACATAAAGCTTCTTTTTAGCTACTTTTTCTGACACAGATGCCTCACGGAAGGAGGTCTCTTTTGGTCCACGTTTTAGCCTACCCTGGTGGGGAGGGCAGGACAGAAGGTCCCTCTGTGGTGACAGGAGCAGGAGGTAGAGGCTTCCTCACATGGTGGCCAACAGAAAACACAAGGGAGCACAAGACTGGAGCCAGAAGTGACTATAACCTTTGAAGGCTGTCCTCTAGTGACCCACTCCACTAACCACGCCTTCCCTCCCCCATGGTCCATGTCTTTCAAAGTGGTGCCACCAACTGCAGACCGAGTGCTCAGTGTGTGAGCCCAGAGGGGACATTCAAGTCTGAACTTCCTAACTGTTGTGCGTTTTGCTCTTTCCAGAGTCTCTGAGTGACTCACAGTTGTGCAGTAGAAGCTCCGCTTCATGGTGCTGTGTCATCCCACAGCGCTTCCCAGCCCCGAATGCAGGATCCTCTGTAGCTGAAGAAAATGTCCATGGAAGCCAACGAACGCTACAAGTCACAACTTTATTAGTTGTCTGGATGTCTGGATTTGGGAAAGTTACAGGAAAAAATGCTGCTGAGCCGTATTTGAATTGCAAGCGCTTTCTAGGAGCCTCCTCTGACCACGTGGTAATTAGAGCTCCATATTTTGTCACCTTCAACTGTGTATCATGTATCCTCTATGTCAGTAAACAATAAGCACATATCCATAAAAGCACACACTCACACTGCTTTCCCCCAGGATCATCACGAAGCACTTGCAGCTGGGGAAATTGTTCTTTGGTTATTTTTTTTAACTTAAAAAATTACGTTGTATTTATGTGTATGTGTGCATGTATATGGCCATGTGAGTGCAATTGCCTTCAGCCAGAAGGTGTCAGATTCCCTGGAGTTGGAGTCACAGGCAGTCGTGAGCTGCTGAATGTGGTGCTGAGACTGAACTCTGGTCCTCTATAAGGACAGTGTCTTAGGGTGTCTATTGCTGTGAAGAGACACCATGACCACGGCAACTCTTATAAAGGAAAACATTTGATTGTGGTGGCTTACATTTTCAGAGGTTTAGTCCATTATGATCATGGTGCAATATGGTGGCATTCAGGCAGACATGGTGCTAGAGAAGCAGCCGAGTGTCCTACATCTTGATGTACAGACAACAGGAAGTAATGTGAGGCACTGGGTGTGGCTTGAGCATATATGAGACCTCAAAGCCCACCTCCACAGTGACACACTTCCTCCAACAAGACCACACCTACTCCAACAAGGCTGCACTTCCTAATAGTGCCTCTCCCTTTGGGGACCATTTTCTTTTGAACCACGCCAGGCAGCAAGCACTCTTAATTGCCATTATCGTTGTATATCACTGAACCTGATAGGGCTGTTTGTTACCGCAGTATAACCTCACCTATACTGACTGACACACTTAGGCACTTAATTCTCTAGGTTGTAGTTTCCTCACCATGGTACTGCTTGCAAGGTTCCATAGAGAAGCAGAGATGGTCTATGTTTTCCCAATACCCAGCAGGCATTCAACAGCAGTGGTTACTCTTATTGATAGAAAATTCTTACAATTCACCATTTATTTGATGGAAAATTCTTTTGACCTAATAAATACAAGACCTCTTTGTATAGTTGGTGGTGTGGTGTGGAGGCAATATGTCCCCCAAAGGTTTGTGCACCGGATACTTGGTCCCCAGTATGGCAGTGTCAAAGTACTGGCGCCTCTAGGATGTAGGGCCTGAAGGAGGTGATTAGGTAATTGGCTATGCCCTCAAAATGGGAATGGATCGTGTTTCCTGCGACTGGATTAGTTTTTAAAAGGTGAAGTCAGAGTCCTACCTTGTGGCTTCCTTTTGCTTTTTTGCCATGTGTGAGACAGCCAAGGGGCTCTTGGAGTGATGGGAATCTGGAGTTGTGGGCCCTTCCTCCATTAGAATTGTGAGTCAAATAAACCTTTTTATTTTTAAGTTACTCAGCTTCCAATATAGCAAATAAGACAGTTAGAGGAATGAGGTATAGAGGACGCGGTGTTCTCTTTGTCTCTCAATTTTTGAGGCAAGGTCTCACTATATCCTAGGCTAGCCTAGAACTCATTATATAATCCAGGTGACCTCAGATTTGCAGGTCTCTGCCTTAGCATCTCAGGTGCTGGGATCATAGGTATGTGCCACTGTACTTGGCCCTGCCTCCCTTTCTTTGCTCTGCCGGTGTCTGTCTCATTCTCTCTACCTATCTTTTTCTGCACTCACGTCTGGTACAGTCCAGCTCGGAAAGGAAGCCCTTGTGTAGCCTTGGAGTGCCAGCTGCCTGGCTGCCTCTGCTGAAGCGGCTGTCTCTGGGGTGGACTCAAATGCAGCTCCAAGGAACAGTGGTCGAAGAGGGCCGGCCAGGTTAACTTCCCACAAAATTGCCTGGAAGTAGTGTCACAGGCAGGCATAGCAACTTTAATACAAAATAAAAACAGATAGATGGGTTGCTGTAAACCCTGGGTGGACCTTTCATAGACTCTGGGAAGCTTAGGTAGCAGTGGAGGCCGGAGAGGAGGTAGAGAGCCTGCTGCTGGGCCCCTGGGCTCGAAGCAACAGCCTGGCTCTCCCAACTCTGTAGAGCAGGCAGGATGGAGGCCTCTCCACTCTCATCACTGCCGTAGCGAAAGAGGAGTAGAGTGAGTCCCAGAGGCTGTGACGATCAGCCGTGATGTTTAATAACTCATGAAGGGTACCCATTAAATAAATGATGGCTTTTCCATAACTGGTAAAAATTATGAGACAGATTTACACAGACCACTGTAGTACAGTCTCCAATAAATAATGAGGGGAAAAGCAAGCCTGTGTGTGGTCTGTCTCCTCTCAGGGGGACGATGGGGAGACATGGCCACTTATTCTTACACAGGTGCTCCTTGGCTTATGTGGGTCATGTCCCCATAAACTCACGGTAAAGTGAAATGTCCTAGCTCAAAAGGTGTATTTAATACGCTAAACTCACTGAGGACCGTGGCATACCTTAAACTTGTCAGAGTGTTTACATGGCGCAATTGGGCAAAATCACCAGGCACAAAGTCTATTTTGTAATACTGAAATGGAATTTGTCATGTAGTCTGTTGAATACTGTATCGAAAATGAGAGGCAGGAGGACTGTATATATGTGCTTCACACCATCATAAAGTAAAAAGATCATGAGTCCAACCACTAGTTAGTCAAGGTCTCTCTCTCTCTCTCTCTCTCTCTCTCTCTCTCTCTCTCTCTCTCTCTCTGTGCATGTGTCTGCACAGTGTTGTGGATTGAATGACAGATGTTCAAACACTAGGTAAGGTGTCTGTTGGATAAGGTTGTGGAAGGAACCCTTAGGAGGTGGAGCCGCACTGGAGGAATGAGTTGCTGGGGGCGGGGCTTGAGGTTTTAAGGCCTGTTTGCTCTCTGCTTCTCTATGCTCCTTAGATCCAACGCCATCAGCTACCTTCTACTGCTCTGTCTTCTATGCCTTGATGGACTGCATCCCATCAAACTGTGTGTCAGAATAGATCTTTCCTTTTTAAAGTTGCTTTTGTCGGGCAAAAGTAACCAACATAGAAAACTGATATCAAGAAATAGACCTCCTTCTGTGATGAGCCTGGACATGTGGTCCTTAGGCCTTTGGCACTGTTTTGAGGGAGGAATGTGGAAGAGTTGGGACTTTGAGCTAGAAAAGCCCTAGAATGCTGTAAGTGAGCCATACTGGTGAGAGCTTAGAAGATTAGAAGGCTAAGAGAAATGTGGGCTGGCCCACGAAGTTTCAGGGGATAACTAGGTTTCTGGGCTAGAGGCCACTCAGGTTATGCTCTGGCAAAGAAGCTAGCTTCTTTCTCTTTCTGCCCTGAGAACTTGAGTGAGGCTAAATTCAGGAATGGACAAATGGGTTTGGTGGCAGGTTGGCATTCAGACTGTGGCGGCATGGTGATTGCACACCTCTCCGCTTGTGTTCAAGTCTACAGTAGGAAGGAATGACATGAGGGACAGAAAGACAGAAAAATGTGCAGTTGGCTGAGGAGAAGAACCTGTGCAAGTTTAAAATTCCAACAAGCCAGAAGCCAAGAATGGCTGTGATTGCTAAAGAGGAAGCTTCCAGTCTCCTGGGACCGGGAAAGGTGTCTGAGGGCAAGACTCCAGCCAGCAAAGGCTCGTGAAAATGCTGGTCCCTCAGGTCAGGCTTTGAGGGTTTGTAGCCCATCTCCACTTTCTGTTCACTCTGTTTCCTGGCTCCAAATGCAATGCCACCAGGTGCCTCTCACTCCGACTGCTGTGCCTTCTCAGCCATGATGGACTGCATCCCTTCAAAACAGCAGCAGAAGTGGACTGTCCTTACATGGCTATGGTCTGGCATTTTTGTTACAGCAAGATAAAAGTGAAAAGTGACTAGAGAGACCCTCTTCAGGGATGATTCCCTTGTACTTGTTAGAGTGGGGGGTTAGAAATGGGAACAAAATGAATTAGGCAAAGCGTCAGCTGATGTGACTCGGCTCTTGTGCTGGAGGATTGGTTTCTAGTGGATACCTCTGTTGCAAGGTGGTGAGAACTTCAGGAGGCAGAGGCAAGTTAGAGGAAGTGGGTAATTGGAGGTTTTTCACTGAAGGGTACATTGGGACTCTTCTCTCTTTCTCTCTTCCTTCTCCAGCTGTTCTAACTTGAACGGGCCCCCTCCGCCATGGATTTCTGCCAAGATGCTCTGCCTCACCGAAGTGACAGGGCTGAGTCACCACAGCAGAAATCCTGGAAACCAGGAGACGGAATGAACTTTCTCCTGCAGTCTGATCCTACCAGCTGATTTTAGTCAGAGCTGTGGAAAGCTTTTAACCACATGACCCACGATGCTGTTCCGATGTAGCGTCATCTACATTTCTTGTTTATATGTGTTTGTTAATAGTGGAAAAACCTGCTGCTGAGTCATCTGGGCACTCCAGGTGTTGGAGTCACCGCTGGCTGGGGCAGTAGCTTCAGAACTGAGTGGTTAGAGCTCCAGTGTGCTATTTATGATACAGGGACCGAGTTCCCAAGACATGACTCCTAAGCCTTCTGTGCAGGAATAACCCAGGGGATAGGGAACTGGCTGTGCATCAGCGGCATCGAAGGAGCTTGGTCACGATGCCCAGGTCCTCAGGCTCATTGCCTGTGGAGATGCTGGGGAGTGGTGCTGCAGACACAAACGTTCTCAATGCTTTCCCACTGTTCTCCAGCCTCGTTTCTTCCAATGATCATAACCAGGAGGTCTCCCTGCAACACTGACTTGTTGAAACTCGCATCTGCATACTCCTGCAGCTGTGTGGAAGAGTCCCCAGGCAGGTGCCTTGTTGTCTGAGGCTCTTGGTACACATGGCCCTCTGTGCTCTCAGGTCCCACATCTGAGGATTCAGTTTCCTGTAGGTTGGAAGGGGGCAGGAAGAGAAGATGTGTCTGCACCAGAGGTAGTGTTGTGGGTCTGCAGCTTGACAAGTGCAGAGTAAAACTGAGCATGAACGAGAAAGAAAGGGCAGAGAGATAGATGGTGCCTTGTGCAAATGAAGACAGGGAAGGGAGTTTTCCCTTGGTACCCTGAACCAAGGAACCGGGGCATTTTATTTGGCGAGCTTGTTCACATTCTCATAGGAAAGCACCTTGGGGGCAGACACATTTCTGAGCATGCTCAGTATAAGGTTATAGTTCGATTGAGTCAAGGCTTCAGCGAGTACAATTTGAAAGGTTAAAATGGCCACAGGAATGCTGTAAGGCACACATGGCCTGTTATATACAAGGGAGAGAGTGGTTCTAGGTATTCTCAGTTTCCTACCGAAAAGGTTTAGCTGTAATAAAAGGCTCTTTGATGGTATCTTAGCACAAGAAGGTCCCTCTACAGGTGCCTGCCTGGCTTAGAGGCTCACAGGCCTGGGCTGTGGTAAGGCGGTGCTAGAATTGAGGAACAAAGGCTGGATTGTGTTCTCAGGGTTCAAACACTGGATTTAGGTTTCTTAGTCCATTTTCTGTTGCTAACAGCAATACCTTAGGCTGGACAAGTTTCAAAGATGAGTTCACTTAGCTTACAGTTTGGGGGACTCAAAGGCTGCACGTATTGCTGGCCTCCTCCTCCTCCTCCTCCTCCTCCTCCTCCTCCTCCTCCTCCTCCTCCTCCTGCTCCTTCTTCTCCTTCCCCTTCTTCTTCTCCTTCTCCTTCTCCTTTTGAGATAGGGCCTCACTATGTATATACCTCTGGCTATCCCGGAACTCACTCTGTAGACCAGGCTGGTCTTAGACTCATAGAGATCCACCTGCCTCTGCCTCCCAAGTGCTGAGATTAAAGGTGTGCACCAGCATGCCCCACAGTTGCTGGCCTTCTTATTACCAGAGTTGTCAGGTTCAGGGCAGCACATAGCTAGAGGATAGTACCATTTTCTATTTCCTGCCTTCCCCACTCTGACAGGTTCTTATGTAGCCCAGGCTGGTCCCAAACTCCTCCTTCTCCTGCCTCGCCTCCCAAGTTCTTGGGGGTGCAGGCATGTTGCACTGTTTTAGCTTTTTAAAGTTTCTGGAGCAGGAGACAAGTTGAGGAACGCCCCCAGTCGCCTCCTCCAGCAGCAGGGAAGTCACACCTTTGTCTTGCCCAGCAGGAACGAGCTCATTTGCATGCATCAGAATCAATTTTTGTGAATTTAATTAATCACAGTTTACATGCTAATAACCCTTGAAATATTTTATGGGTAAATAATGGATACTCCCTGCTGTGGGGGGATTGCTGGATTCAGATTTTTCTTTTAATTTATTTCCTATTGAGTGATTAGGGGGATACCTACAGTTTTGAAAGGAAGGAAGATGTGATATTCTCTGCTTGGATGGGATCCTGCAACAGTAGTCTTTTCCTCAGTAGGCACCTCCTATCAGGTGGGGCAGCAGGAGGGCCAGTCCTGTGTGGTCACTTCCATTTTGAGGCTTCCAAGGTAAAAATATTGTGAGGATAATTCTAATATCATTTTCACCACTACCACTGCTGCTGCCGCTGCCACCACATTTATCAGTACTCAAGTCAGTGTGTACTACACTACCACCGCGGCCAGTGTGACTACCTCTATCCACTACCATCAACACATCTGCCACACCATCACCACCACAGCTGTCACTCACATCACCACCACCACCACAATGACTACCATCACTATCACCACCATTGCTACTACCTCCTCCGCCATCATGATGACCACTATAACCACCATCATCACCATCATCACTACCATCATCACCACCACTATCATCTTTACTATTACCACCACCATCATGATGACCTCTATAACTACCATCACCACCACCACCATCATCATCATCACCACTGTCATCTTTACTATTACCACCACCATTATGATGACCACCATCACCACCACCACCACCACCACCACCACCACCATCATCATCACCACCATCACCACTATCATCTTTACTATCACCACCACCATTAATACTACCACCTCCACCATCATGATGGCCACAATCATCACCACTACCATTGCCACGATTTTTTTAATCAAGCGGGTTTATTACTACTACTGCATCACCATGCCTCTGCCATGACCATATCCGTTATATCTGTCACCACCACCATGCCCATCACCGTCAGCATCATCACTATCATCATTATCACCATCATGACATCACCACCTGTCATTGCCACTATATCACATCCCCTGCTCTGGTTACCACCCTCTTCCTCACCCCTCCCCTATCTCATGTCACTAACAGGCCTTGCCTTCATCTTCTCCATCTTCCTTGGGTTCGATCCTTACAATCTTCACTCAATTTGCTGCAAAATGGCTCTCTGTATTTCGGTCAATGCTGGAGTGTCTTCTTATAGGGACACTTGACTATGTTTTCTCTGTGAGGAAGACTTCTTTGCCTCAGGAACATCAATGGCACCCAAAATTTAGGTGTATAATAGCTGAGGAATGTTTCCCGGGACACACTCTCCGCACTGACTGAAACATGGTTAATTTTAGTGTTCGGTAGATAGATATTTACCAACAAAACGAGGAATGGCTCATGCAGCACATGATGGCCTGATCTACAGAGGCTGGAGCGAGACATTAAGTGAGCAAAAGAGCTGCAGGTGATGGCTAGAGGCTGCAGATGTTAGATGCATGCCACTTTCAGAGCCAGAGCACGAGAAAAATTATGGTTTAGAATCAAGGACAAGAGAAGTTCATAAAGAACTATCAGACTGAAACAAATTAGAAACGAAGTAAATAAAAGTGCTAAAATTCAAATTAGCATTATTTATTTAATGTGATAGATGATGTTGTCTTGCTGGAGGCACATTGCCACTTAGCCAGGATGAATTATTGCCCCAGCACAGCTGGCCTGGCTCAACAGTGCATCCCGCCTTGGCTGGGCTGGGGACTCCATTCGGTCTTTTTCTTCCGGCAACCCATGAGCCAGGGAGCTTTCATCGGTCCTAACTACATCCCTCTAGCCTTCCCCTTGCCTCAGGACAATCCAGAGTGACTGCAGGCACCAACATTTTGAGACCTCCATGCTGGTTTCCAGAGCAACGGCCTGGAATAGGGTAAGGTGTGGTAAACAACTGAACTCAATAGATTCTTACTGACAGCTCAGAAATCTCTCCACATAAGTCGAAGATTGCCAGGGTTTTTAATGACAGCTTTATGGTCCTCAAGATCAAATCGAATCCCCATGTCAGACAGGCTGCCTTACCTCTGACGCTTCCTTTAATGAGCACCTTGGAAATACCTGGCTGTTCCTTCCAGCCCTGGTCCACACAGGAAGCTGCTCCCGGGGCTTGGGCCCTCCACAGCTCCGTAAGCATTTCTGGTGTTTCAGGGAGTCTGGCTTTGCCTGGTCAGGGCAGGCTTGTGCCCCCTGGCACAGCCTCTCACCTACGGTGTCACAGTCATCTTGCGAGGAGCTGGCATGTTTAATAAAGACTCTTCAATCCCCTGTCCTGTGTAGCTCACATTGCCGCCTTCTGTCTGACTCCCCTTCTTCCTTCTGGCTTCCTCTGCCCTTTCCCCGTCCTCTCTCCTCCCCAATTCATCCTCTTCCCTTTCTCTCTTAGTCCTGGTCTCGTTCTTTTCCTCCTTCCCTCCCTTCCTCCTTCCTTTCAGCCGCTGAATTGCTCAGTATGAGGTATTATCTATCATTTTGGTTTTTGATGCAGAACGTCTCATTGACCTGGAACTCACTAAATAGGCAATGTTGCTCAACAAGCCCCAGGGATCCACCTATTTCCTCCTCCGCCCTGAGATTCCAAGCATGCACCACCACATCCAGCATGTCATGGGGGTTCTGGGGACTGAACCCTGGTTCTTATGCTTGCACAACTTTGCCAACTGATCCTTCTCCCTAGAACTGCCATTACACTTTCAGACTAGACATCTCCTGGATGGACCCAGGTGTCTAGAGCCCTGTGAGATCCCTGGAGCCCGTCTCCTGGGAAGGTAAGGGTGGGCCCAGGGACATCTCAGGAGGGTTGGGGCAAGGCAGAGACTCTCGCAGCCTGCTGAGCAGGGAGCTCCCTTCTGCTGTGGAGTGTAAATATTTCTCTGTGTGCCGACTCCCTCCAGAGAACCCAGCGGGAGCTGTGACCCAGGGAAAGACACTTCACCTTTTGTGTGTTTCCATTTATGTCATTAAAATGGAGGCCGGGCGGTGATGATGTATGCCTTTAATCCCAGTGCTTGGGAGGCTGAGACAGGCAGATCTCTGTGAGTTTGAGGCCAGCCTGGTCTACAGAGCGAGTTCCAGGACAGCCAGGACTGTTACACAGAGAAACCCTGTGTCAGAAAAAAAAAACGGAGCAAGAACATTAGGTCTTACAGGGCTGGAGGGAGGACAGCGGGGAGGATTAACGAGTCACCTTTGTATAAGTGCTAAACATTGTACTGGGGTATAATATATGCTCAACAAACACGAGTTTACCCACCATTTCCTCTTATCTTTAAGACTGAAAAGGCTTTGAACATGGAAGCACTAGGCGGAGAACAGGATGTCTGAGTTCTGGCCCTTGTTTCACTGTGACAGAACTTTGGGCAAGTGTTTGTCCATTTTCTATCCCTACAACAAAATAACCCAGGCTGGATGCTTTACAAAGAAAAGGGGTTTATTTAGGTCATGGTTTTGGAGGCTGAAAGTCCAAACAAATGGCCTGATCTATCTGGACTCTGGTGAGGGTCTCCTGACTACTTCACAGCATGGCCGAGAGGTGGCCTCACTTTATTGTGACCCACCCTCGGAAGAACTAACAGGGGTCATTTGTCATCATAACTCTTATGCCCAGACCAGTAAAAGAGGGTTCTTATGTAGAGGAAGATGTTAATTAGAAAGGCTGGCAGGCCAACAGATGTCGTCTGTTAGTTGCCCTTTGGCACGAAGACAGCATACCAGAGGAAGAGAACTTCAAGAAGGAAGGTTTGCTCTGGTTCATGGTTTCAGAGGTCAGAGTCCTTGGCCAGCAGGCTCCACTGCTTTGAGGTCGATGGCGAGGCAGAAGAAGCATTGTGGTGAAGGGTGTGATGGAAGAGAGATGCTCACCTCATAGCTGGCAGGAAGCAGAGAGAGGAAAAGACTGAAGACGAGGTCTACCTGTCTGGGACACGCCCCCAGCCCGCCTATTTCCTCCAACCAGGCTCCACGTCTGTTTGGATTCTGATGAGGGTCCTGACTACACCACAGCAGGGCAGAGAAACGGGAAGGGAAATAGTCATGTGCATGAGAGACCAAACCTGTGAGGTGGCTTCACTTTAAAGAACTAACGGGGTCATTTACCAGCTCTCATAATGCCGTCACATCATGAGCCCATCAGGGGTTGTCACCATTGATGAGCTTAAAACCAACTGCTTCTGACAACGCCACCTCCCTCCGGAGAGTGCCTTGGCTTTCGGGACCCATCCTATCCAAGGTAGACTAATCTCTAATCACTGGTCTTCCTTCTGCTCATCTCAGGGCAGGGCTGCCGCTCCATCCAGGATGGGAGCTCCTCCGCTCGAGTCTCCACAGCCAGGCAGGGCGCCAGCGCCAGGCAGACATGGATTTTTCAGAGCATTGGGGGAAACAGCATGTTCCCAGTTTCTATTTTTGCTTTCCTTCCTGTCTGCCGCATTTCTACTTTTATTTAGGGCTGTGTTCAATGCCGTAATTACTTTCTGAATTGGTAACATCCCTGTCTGGGGTGTGTAGTTTCCCACCGTGGCTGAGTCTGGCACTGTAAACAACTGTCGTGATTTGGTTGGGATGCTCCCTTTCTGAAATAAACAAAAGGCAAATTAGACACTGGAAAGTCACTTTTTTGTTTGTTTGTTTTTCAAAACAGAGTTTCCCTGTGTAATCCTGGCTGTCCTGTAGCTCACTCTGTAGATCAGGCTGACCTCGAACTCATAGAGATCCGCCTGCCTCTGCCTCCCAAGTGCTGGGATCAAAGGAGTGCGCCACCACCGCCTGGCAGAAAATAACTTGCAATTACATTTGAATTCGTGGGGAATTTCATCTTACGTCCGTGTCAGGGACAAATGAGTTTGCTGAGCACAGTACTTTTGGAGTGAGTGCCCAGGGAAGTTGGCAGTGTTGCAAAGTAGCTGGGCAGAGAGGGAAGGTGAGATCCATCCAGGGGGAATGAAGTGGGGGGACGTAGAGGACTTCATAGGGGGTGAAAATGAAGTGGGAAGGGAGAAAGGTAAGTCCTGGGAGACCTTGGGTGGACATGTTGGGTCCAGAGACATGGCTCCTTCAGAAGAAAGTCACTAGGTCAGTTACCAGGTTCATTTGGGGGTGAGGAGTCCTGACTGGGTCCTTTCCCTTCTGGGAACAGGGCTCCTGGAGGATAGGGAGGTGGTACAGTTACCAGCTCTAGTGACAGGGACCTAGATACAGGTGTTGATGCTGTCACTTCCAGCAGGTGGACAGGTGATGCCAGGGCACTTCCGCTCCTGAGGCAGCCTCCTCCTGAGGCAGGCTCCTCCTGGGGCAGGCTCCTCCTGGGGCAGGCTCCTCCTGAGGCAGGCTCCTCCTGAGGCAGGCTCCTCCTGAGGCAGGCTCCTCCTGAGGCAGGCTCCTCCTGAGGCAGGCTCCTGAGGCAGGCTCCTGGGGCAGGCTCCTCCTGAGGCAGGCTCCTCCTGGGGCAGCCTCCTCCTGAGGCAGGCTCCTGAGGCAGGCTCCTGGGGCAGGCTCCTCCTGAGGCAGGCTCCTCCTGAGGCAGGCTCCTCCTGGGGCAGGCTCCTCCTGGGCAGGCTCCTCCTGGGGCAGGCTCCTCCTGAGGCAGGCTCCTCCTGGGGCAGGCTCCTCCTGGGGCAGGCTCCTCCTGGGGCAGGCTCCTCCTGGGGCAGGCTCCTCCTGGGGCAGGCTCCTCCTGGGGCAGGCTCCTCCTGGGGTCAGGGTCCTCCTGGGGTCAGGGTCCTCCTGGGCAGGCTCCTCCTGGGGTCAGGGTCCTCCTGGGGCAGGCTCCTCCTGGGGTCAGGCTCCTCCTGGGGTCAGGGTCCTCCTGGGCAGGCTCCTCCTGGGCAGGCTCCTCCTGGGGCAGGCTCCTCCTGAGGCAGGCTCCTCCTGGGGCAGTGTCCTCCTGGGGCAGGCTCCTCCTGGGCAGGCTCCTGAGGCAGGGAGTATTGTTTCCCAACTGAGCAGGCAGAGAGGAGGGAGAGAGTGGTACTAGTTACCCGTCGAGATTTGGTGACGAAGCATCCTGTAAAAACAAGTTAAGGGTCAGGTGTATTGTGGGTCTATCCCGGTGGGGAAGTCCTGATGGCAGGAGCATGAGGCAGTTGGCTGCATTGTATCTGATGTCAGGAGAGAGAGAGGGGGGGAGGGGGAGGGGGAAGGGGAGGGAGAGGGAGAGGGAGAGGGAGAGGGAGAGGGAGAGGGAGAGGGAGAGAGAGGGAGAGGAATGCTGATATACTCAGGGTTCGTCTCCTTGTCTCTGTTAACTTAATCTAAATAACCACTGGCAGACATGTCCAAAGACATGTTTCCATGGTGATTTTAAATCCTGTCAAGTTGATAAGATTAACCATCACAAGGGGCCAGTCAGTTGTGACCGCCCACCCTTAGCTTGCTTCCACAGGGACATGGACTTGGCTTGGGAAAACTACAAGGTCTGGGGCTAAAGTGAGTGAGTTCCCTGTCTGACGAATACCCCAATCTAGATGTTGTTTTTTGGACTGAGACACAAAACTCACTGAGCACCAGTTTCTAGATGCTGGCTGTATTGTCCAACAACACAGGTGACATTCCTAGCCACAGGAGCCCGAGAGAAGACACAGAGAAGCTCCTCTGACATCTGAGCCATCTCCTTCCACACGGAGATTGCACCTGCCAGCCTGAGCCTCCCTGGCTTACAGCTGTGAGAGCCAGTCCCCAAGGCCACAGGTGGGCAAGCACAGAGACAGGGCTTCTGTGGTGGTTTCAAAGAAAATGGTCCCCATAGGCTCCTAGGGAGTGGCACTAATAGGAGGTGTGGCCTTGTTGGAGGAAGTGTATCATGGGAGCAGGCTTTGAGGTCTCATGCACAAACTTAGGCCCAATGTAGCAGCCTCTCCCTGCTGCCTGTGGACCCAGATGTAGAACTCTCAGCTCCTTCTCCAGCACCATGTCTGCTTGCATGCTGCCATGATGATAACGGACTAAACCTCTGAACTGTAAGCCAGCCCCAATTTAACGCTTTCCTTTAGAAGAGTTGCTGTGGTCATGGTGTCTCGTCACAGCAATAGAAACCTGACTAAGACATCTTCCAAATGTACTGATGCTCCTTCCCTGGCATAAGCTAGCTGCCTGCTCTAGCACTCTCACTGGGGTCCACTCTCCATTCCTTAAGCTTTGGAAGACCCCAAGCATCTGCTCCGACCCCAAGCATCTGCCCCTGCCCCAAGAAGATGGTGCAGAGGACCGAGAGGCAGACTCTAAGGTGGCAGCTATTTTGGAGATGTAGAGGTAAGAACTACCTTTTCCACTTGCTGGGCTGCCCGATGGAGGCCTTGGGGTAAGCCTGCTCTCTCTCCATTTCTATACAGTTCTCAAGATTAACTGTTGCCATGGGCTGTGGGGCACAGTTTCTGAGAGAATGAAGGATTGTCTGGGACAGCTGGGCTCTGTTCCTGCACCTCTAGAGCAGGGTGTTCTGTAGTGCTTTAGCCCAGAGAGTCCTGAGACACCCGATGTACAAAACCCAGGGTCCTTCAGCTGTGTGAATGTGAGTGCATGGACGAGACTCCTCCTGCCTAGGCAGCCCCCTAGGTCTGCTGCTTTCTGTTCCTATGACACCGCTTTATGTGACTCGTGTGCAGCTATGGGAGTCAGCTCAAGGTGCAGTGCCCACTCTGCCCCTTGGTGCTTTGTAGACTCCCGGGACCCAAGGACAGAGCATCCTCTGTGTCAACTGAACACAGGCGTCTGCATGACAAGTGCTGAGAGTTCCTGTTCCTTCTCTCTGCTCCAGGGTGGACCAGATGAGCCCATATCTGCCCGGGAACCGTGAGCGCAGTGGGGGTATATGAGAGCAGAATTATGGCAGCATCCCATCTTCTTGTTTGTGGGTCTAGGTTCTCAGACCCCCACATTCACTCCAGTCCTATCTTTGTGCTTTTGCTGTTTCCCAGTGCCACCTGCCAACTGTTTGCATTAGCCAGGACAGGCTAGGCTATGCTGTTACGACAAATGTTACTCAGACCTCTGCGCCTCACGAGAGAAAGGTCTGGTTTCCCCCCTGTATTTTGTGGTCGTTGTGTGTTGACTGTGGCTCTATTTAGTCATGTCACCCCAGAACCCAGGCTCTCTCTGAGCATCTCTGGAGGGAAGGAGGCAGACTCTGGGAACAATGTGCCTACCCTTAAAACTTGGCTGAGACAGGCCATAGAGCCGAGCTCGATGTCAATCAGGCAGGAGTGTGTACCCACCCAATTCCAGGGGAGAGCAGCAAACAGTTTTCAGTCATCATGGTGACTGCCATCTTTCTTAATGAAAAAAGAGCATTTTGTTTTTATTTAATAAATTCGAGGAACAGTTTCACTCGCCACAAGCAGAAAAGATAAGCATGAAAATTAATGAATAACATTATAGAACTAACAGCTCACAGATGACTGAACAGTGGTAACATGCTGGGAAACTGGCCAAGATCGCCAGAGCTAGAAGGGGACCCTGGTCAAAGGCACAGGCATTTCAAAGAGCATGGGAGAGCACCCCGCCACTCCCTGCCTGACTGTGTGAGCATGGGCAAGTATAGCAGGGCTGTTCCCTCACCTACCCCAGAGCAATTGGAGAACTAGTGTGCTTCTTAAAGGAGCAGATGTGCACATGGCCCTAACATGAAGCAGGGTGACCGATTCCATTATTAGCATGCATTTGCTAAGCCTGATGCCAGCCACTGTACCAAATACCTCACAAATGTTGAACCAGGGCTAAGGAGATGACTCAGCTGATTGAAGTGTTTGCAATGCAGGCCTAAGGACCTGAGCCTGTATCCACAGCGCTTGTATACAGAACCAGATGCAGGGATGTGAACCTGTGACTTTGGTGCTGGGGAAGTGGAGAAAGGTGATCTCTGGGGCTTGCTGGCCAGTGTAGTCAAACCATCAAGCTCTGGGGTTACAGAGAGATCTTGTCTCAAAAATCTCACCTGGTGTTGATCTAATTCTGGTCCTAATTAGGTGGGGTGGGGTCAGGAGGGGAGAGGAGAGAAAGGAGGGAGGGGGAGGGGACAGAGAGGAAGGGCGGGAGAGGCTCAGATTAAGGGCACAGGAGCCTGCACAGCCTCAGTGGGACCCTAGGTAGCAGTTTCCACCCCAGCCACGCCTCCTGCCCTGGGCTGCCGAGGAGATTGTGTGACAGGAGAAACAATGATCCTCACTTCATAATAAGAGTCCCGAGACTCAAAAGTAGTGACAGCGAAACCATTTATTTGACACCTTGACAAGGTCGCCTGTTGGATTGGGAGTTTGAGACCAGCCTGGGCTACACAGTGAGACTCTCAAAACAGGCAGATCAGACAGCTGACCCACTAGCCAAGCAAAAAAGACAGAAGCCGATGAGAATACCTAAAACAAACAAACAAACAAACAAACAAACAAACAAACAGCTGGAAAAAAACTCAGGGGAAGAACTCCTTGGTACAGAGACCTCTCAGATTCGACATTAAAATGCAGAGAAGAAGATAAAGTCAAGTATGTGAAAGCACGCTCCGCCAGCAAGCTTCTTCCCAGGGTACAGCCAGCAGAGCAAGAAAGAAGGCAAGGCCATGAAAAGGGAGAAAATATTGAAGAGCCAGATGTCTGATAAGGAGGGGTTAATACAAAACAAACAAACAAAAAAAACAAAAACAAACAAAACAAAACAAAAAAACAACAAACATGTCAGAAACTCACAGCTCAGCAGCAAAAGACAAGCAAGCAAACAGCAAACAAAAAGCCAAACACAAACAAACCTTATTAAGGAGAGGTAAAGGGGGTGGGTGAGAAGGCTCAATGGGAAATGATGTTTGCTCACAAGAGTTTGATCCCTGGCACCCACGTGGCAGATGGAGAGAACCAACTTCTGCAAGTTGTCCTCTGACCTCTACATGCATGCGGTGGCACATGCGTGCACACACTCCGGCATGTGAATAACTAAAAGCAATACAGTTAAGGAAAGAGACAAAGCACCCCAGTGAGCATTAAAGGTATATAAACGCAAAAGTCCTCAACGTCATTGATCATCAGAGAAGTGACAATCAAAGCTGCCAGGAGCTGTCACCTCACACCTGGCTCTTCTCAAACAAACAAGAGGTGACAGGCAGTGGGCAAGAGTGTAGAGAACATGATTGCCCACTCCTGGCTGCATGGGAGCCAGTACTGACACCATGCAAAACAGTGCACAGGGGCCTCAGTCAGTTAAGAACACAGCCACCAAGTGGGGTTTATTTTTGCTTTCTCCTTTTGAGAGAGACTCTCAGTGGAGCCTCAGGCTGGCCTTAAACCTGTGATCCTCCCAGCCCAGCCTCCCTTATCCAATGCCATGATACAGAAACAGCATTTTTTGAGTACACTGATGGATAAAGAAAATGGGATACCCATGCTCCACACTTACGTACATACAGTCCACACACACATAGACCCCCACACACTGACAAACGGTTCTTGCAGGTTCTAGGGAACCCAAGGCCTGTTGCATGCTGGGTAAGTGTGCTGCCACTGACTGAGCCATACTGAGCTCTCCATTTTTCTGAGCTAGGGTTTTAGTACATTGCTCAAGTTGGCCTTGAACTCCTAGGCACAAATGATTCTCTTGTGTCAGTCTCTTGAAGCTGGGATGATAAAAGACTCACCGACCCTTGTTCACAGTGAATATTATTCTGCCATCAAAAGAAGGAAGTTCTGCCAGGCGGTGGTGGTGCACGCCTTTAATCCCAGCACTCGGGAGGCAGAGCCAGATGGATCTCTGTGAGTTTGAGGCCAGCCTGGTCTACAGAGTGAGATCCAGGACAGGCACCAAAGCTACACAGAGAAACCCTGTCTGGGAAAAAGAAGGAAGTTTTGCTGTCTGTGATAACATGGTTACAGCTGGAAGACACTTTGCTGAGAGAAACAAGCCAGAGACAGGAAGACCAGCTTCAGACGATATTAATTTTTAAGATGTGTTTTATTTATTTATTTGTTTGTTTGTTTTTGTTTTTGTTGTTGTTGTTGTGGTGGTGGTGGTGGTGTGTGTGTGTGTGTGTGTTTATGTGTGTGTGTGTGTGATAACAGCATGTAGGAGTCAGTTGTCTCCTTCCACTGTGTGGGTCCCAGGGATTGAACCCAGGCCATCCAGCTTGATGGCAAGTGCCTTTACTCACTGAGCCATCTTGCCTGCCCTGTGACCTCACTTTTGTGTGGGATCTAAATATAGACTAGGTAGAAGAAGCTAGTGAGGGGTTGGGTGACATGGGGGGGTGTTGGTCCAAGAGGGGGACCTCCCTTTCTAAGAAGAGTGGCTATGAAGATCCGAGGGACAGCATGGCTGTGTTGGGAGCATTTGGCTGACTGTGGTTATCATTATACACTGGGTGTGTGTATTGAGTCATCACAGTGTGTACCTGGACCCCCAGTCTTTCTGTCAGTTGAATATTTACGACAAGCAGTGGGGCCTGACTTGGAGCATCTTTGCTAGGCTTTAATTATTCACACTCTGTCTTCAGCACAGTTTGTCAAACTTATGCACCATCTCTGCCATTGTTAATATTCTTCTCAAAATAGGAGATGCAATGTAAATGAATGAATGAATGATGAGCAAATGAGAAAATAAACACATGCATGCATTTAAAAGGAAGCCTGGTGTGATAGCACATGCGTTTAATCCCAGCACTCCGGAGGCAGAGGCAGGCAGATTTCTGTGGGTTTGAAGCCAGCCTGGTCTGCATATTGAGTTCTGGCCCAGCCCAGGCTAAGATCCTGTCTCACCTGTGCCAAAAACAAGTCATCATCATCAACAACACAAACCCTCAACAATAACAACAACAACAACAACAAAACCCCCCAACGATAACAAAAAGAAAATTTGACTCTCACCCTACAGAGGAAACTGTCATTTGCTGTAAGTAGGAGGAAATCAAGAAAGTCAACGTGGGCTGAGGAGATGGCGCTGTAAAAGGCTTGCCTTGCAAGCATGAGGGCCTGAGTTTGTTCCCCAGAATCCACACAAAAAGCCAGACCTGAAGGCACACCCTTGCAATCCTAGCTCGGGGAAGCAGAGACAGGCAGGTATCTGAGGCGCCCAGCCAGGCTCACTGGGGAATGCTAGACCAGTGAGAGTCCCTGAGAGGGTGAATGGGGCTGGAGAGATGGCTCAGTGGTTAAGGGCACTGGTACTCTTCCAGAGCACTCTGATTCAATTCCTGGCACCCACATGGCAGCTCACAACTGTCTATAATGCCAGTTCCTGGGACTCTGGTAACCTCACACTGACATACATGCAGGCAAAATACCAACACACATAAAAATAAATAAACATATATATTTAAAAAAAAACGAGGTAGATGGTATTCTTGAGGTTGATATCCAAGGCTGTCACCTCTGCACACATGTGTATCCACACAGACCACACACATGTGTAAACACAAAGACACACATTAAAAAATAAGAGAAAAACCCAGTAAGATGCCCTCTCTTGAAAGCTGGAGTCTGAGGCCGGCTTTCATGTCATATCATGTCATGGATACTGATTAGTGACATTAGCATGAGGGAGATGCTAAGGCATGTGATCACCAAGAAGAGACTTCCTCATCCTTACAAGGCCTTTGAGATAAGTGGTCTGTGAGTAATTTGCTCATTTTGCAATTAATGTTTTTCACTGACTTATTCACTTTCAATGCAAAATATCTGCAATACCATCTAAAATCATCGTGTGTTCCATTATGAGCCCACCTGTGAGGTAGGGAAACATCAGCGCTCTCCAGCTGCTGGTGCACCTGACCCTCTTGTGTGAAGGTCACATAGTCCAGATAGCAGGCCCCAGGGGTATCCTCCTAACTCTGCTGTGAATGAGAAATAAGCTCACTGTGTCGAGGTGCTGAGGTTTGTTTGTTGCAGCAGCAGAACTTACGTGATTCTGACTGTGGCATGTGGGCCACTGAGGGGAAACAGAGGGTCTCTAGCTTGGGATGGTCAGGCTTACAGTCCTTTGATTTCATTATGGTGCCCAAGTGATACTTTTTATTTATTTTGTATCCCGACCACAGTTTCCCTTGCCTCCTTTCCTCCCAGCCCCTCCCCTACTCCCCCCTGAAGCCCCACCTCCATCCCTGCCCCATCAACTCCTCCTCTGTTTCTTTCAGAAAAGGGCAGGCCTTCCATGGATATCAACAAAACATGACATATCAAGTTGCAGTAAGACTAAGCTCCTCCCCTTGTATTAAGGCTGGACAGGGCAGCCCAGTATGAGGACTAGGGTCCCAAAAGCTGGCAAAAGACTCAGAAACAGCCCCTGCTCCCACTGTTAGGAGTCCCACAAGAGGACCAAGCTACACAACTGTAACATATAAGCAGAGGGCCTAGGTCAGTCCCACACAGGCTCCCTGATTGTCCGGTCCAGTCTCTGTGAGACCCAATGAGCCCAAGTTAGTTGATTCTGTGTTTTTTTTTTCTTTTTTTTTTTCAGTGTCCTTGACCCCTCTGGCTCTTACAATCCTCTCTCCCCCTCTTCGGCAGGATTCCCTCAGCTCCACCTAATGTTTGATTGTGAGTCTCTGCATCTGTTTCCATCAGTTGCTGGATGAAGCCTCTTCGATGACAATTGGCCCAGGCACCAATCATGTTTGTCTTTCTGGGTCTGGGTTACCTCACTCAGGATGATTTTTTTTCTAGTTCCATCTAGCCAAAGTGGTATTTGATCAATAGAAATCATAACATCTGGTTTGGAATTGTGATCTTTCCCCAGATTAGAGAGGTGTAGTGGGTCGGTCTTACATGCCAGGCATTTACAGTGAACCACACAGGCTGTTGGCTGAGCGTAGGATACTCTGTGGTATTCTCTGTTTCCAGCACTCTTCAGACATTGAACCTTGGCTTCTCACTAGATACTCTAAAGTCTACAAAATGCCCACCTGCGTGTGTGCATGACAGGAAGCAGCACCCTTTTCTAGAGTAGACTTTGTGTTTGATGGTTTTGCCCTACTGGAGGTTAACCTAGGCTTTGGGCACATTTTGGGGAGTTGAGGCTGGAGTTTGGCAGGTGAGGGACACCGGGGCAGTTTTGACTTAGAAATTTTCAACCTAGGATGGTTTATTGGGACATGAGTCCACCATAAACCAAGGAGCACTGGGACCATCTTTGAAGAATCGACCTCCAGAATCACATTCCCTTCCCAGCTGGGGCTTTATTGTCTTCTCCCTAACTCCCCCCTTCTCTCTTCCTCCTCCTGTCTCTTCCTCCCCCATCTTCTCTCCCTTCCCCTTCTCTTCTGTTTTCCTCCTCCCTTTCCTCTTCCTCCCTCTCTCTTCACCCTCCCCTGACTTCCTCTCTTCTTCCTTCATGTGCATATTCAGCTAAGTAAGTCCCAGACTGATTAAATCACTCACATGGGGTCTTGATTGCCAGCTCAAAGTCTATTAAGCCTAAAATGACCACTGTTTTATCTAACAGAACTGTCTCCCTGGGTAGGAGTCACCTCTACATACCCTGACACCCTCCTGTTGAAACGGAGACTTCACTTACTCCCAAGGTGGTCCCTTCCCTCACTGGGTGGCTCCAGATAGAAAGGGATTTTATTATTATTATTATTATTATTATTATTATTATTTTCTTTTGGAGGGATGCTGGGATTAAACCTAGAACTTTGTGTGTGTCAGGCAGGTGCTCTATCACCAAGTCAGCCCCAGGAGCTTCCTCTGTGATTTGTCTGATCCCATTTCACTTCTGGCCACTTCTGTCCTTTCCTTTCCAGCATCCTGTGGGATTGTCCACCTGGTCCAGTAGTACCTGGCAGAGGCTCAGCACTTCTTGAGACTTCTTTCCAGTGGTTCATCCGTGTTGCCGGTATGCCCTAGGAAGGGAGGCCCACCGTGGAGCTGCAAACCCTCAAGGGCTGTGGGTACAACTGCAGAGGCGGCTTCCAACAGGAGCATGGGCATCAGTGCCCCGAGCCCAGGCCGTCTTTGAGTGCGTCATCTTCGCCCCTTGCAAATATGCAGCCATGCTGTGCATTTGCTGGCCGATCTGTTTAGTGCAGGTAGTTACAGCTCAGCAGTGTTGGCCGCTGTCCCCTGGCTCTCTAGCACAGTGCCTGGCACCGAGGAGACAGTCTGTGAATTCTCTGCTGAAGGGATGAAGGAGCCGGGGGCTCCAGGCCCATTACATGATGTCTGCCTCGTGATGTGGAGCACAGAGGTAGACCACGCAGATAGGAGGGGCTGTGACGTCATCACCCCTGGGTACTAACTGGAAGGGACTGAAGCTGGGGCCGCTTTGGAGAGAGGGTCTCCAGACACTTCCTGCATGCTTTGGCTGTGGTGTAGAACTGACATTTGCAGTTCTACAAGGACCCGGTAGCTGAGCATCCAGTGCAGCCACTGGTTGGCTTGGGTGCCCTTATCTCCTGTAGGTCTCCGGTTCCTCTTTGTGACTTGAGATACATAGTACCAACTTCAGAGCTTCTTCCCATGAAATGAGCTGGCCTGTTCAAACAGGCTGGGAGAGGACATGCTCAATGGGTACTGCTGTGTCCTGAGATCTGGCTGACCTTAAACTTGTGGTTGACCTCCTGATTTTGCTTTCTGAATGCTGGGATTGCAAGCGAGAATGAGTACTATCACTCTCAGCAGCCCTTCAGAAGGTCTGACCCGGACCTAGGGACTCTGGCACTACCAGGCCTGGGTTTCCTGGCTGCCTGAGACTTCTTTCCAGGAGCATCTACATTGGACTAGCCTGGCTCCATCTGGCCGCTGGGCTGCAGCAAAGAGCTTCCCTTGACGCTTCCAACAGGACTTAAAAAAAAAAAAAAAGTAGAAAACCTTTTTTGGATTGCTGCCTGCGGCAGACACAGTTTAAATTAACTTAAACTATTTTCTCCAAACCGCTCCCCCCTTTACTGATCCTTTTTCACGGAGGAGGGAATAGAAAGCCTTTTCAGGAAAAAGCTTCAGGAAGAGCCTATTTTTCTGCTCTCCAGAGGATGCCAGGCCAGGAGATGCTCGAGTTTGCAGCGAGCGAAGCAGGGAAGTGGCTTTTAAGCAGGAATGGGAAAGAACTCGGGTGTAGCGCGTGGGTCCCTGGGGAGAGCGCAAGGTGCCGCCGCACCGCCGCGTGTGGTCGCTAGGGGGCACCCGGGTCCCGTGGCTGCCAGGGCCAGAGCAGCAATGGTGCTGAAGCCTGCGAAGCCTCCCACCCGACCCCGCGCTCGGCAGTGGCTTCCTTTGACCCTAGCAAGCCCAGCGCGGCGGCTCGCGCTCCTCCCTCCTCCCTCCCATCGTACCTGTTCCATTTCTTCTTCAAACCTATGCGTAGCTCCTCTTCCTCTCTCCTTCCCTTCCTCCCTCCCTCCTTCCTTTTCTCCCCAGTTCTTTCCTCCATTCCTGCCGCTCATTCTTTCACAGTGTCTTCCACCTACCCATGTTCCCCTCCTCCCAAGCACTCTTCCTTCCCCCTTTCCCCCGCCCCTTTTGCTCTCTCCCTTTCCTCTCTCGCTTCTGGGTTCTGGATTTGGCCTGAATAACTTCAGAGTTTCTGCCAGCTGACTCGACCAGAGAGGTCAGCTTGTCTGCACCCCAGATCAGTCTCCGCGGCTGCGTGAGGCTGTGAGATGGAGGCCTCCCGTGTATAGGGGAAGCTCCGTCCCTCCCTGGATCCGCATTCCAGCTGTGTATAAAATATCCAGGAAGCTTTAAAACAATGCGGAGCGCCAGGGTGGGTAGTTAGGTGGTAGAGCACTTGCCTAGCAAGCAGGAGATCCTGGCGTCCACGCCCAGCACCACAAACAAAATTTTGAATTTTGGGATTCCTCCCTCCGTCCCCCGAGAGGCTGGAAATGTTTTTGATTGTTGCCAAGGAGTGCGAGGGAAAACAGGCATTTGCATGGGATTCAGACTTAGCGCTGCCCTCTGTCCTGTCCCAGCCTCAGCGAGGATCCTCCGGCTCAGCTCTGGTCTCAGCGTCTCCACCTCCAGGCCAGCAGCAACCACCCTGCCTGTGCTCTGGGATGCCCTGTCCTGGCCACACCCCCGAGGGAACAGCATCTCCTTCTAAGCTCGAAGCCTATCTATTTGGGGGTCCTCTCTGGTGTTGGGACAGTGGGGGTAGAGCCTGGGTCAGCCTCTAGAGGCTTGGCCTAGATTTTTATTTTATTTTATTTTATTTTTCCTGCTAGTTTTGCTGTGAGGACTTCTTTGGCTCAAAGCCTCCCACATGGTCGCTAGTGGATCTGATCCTTCAGTCTACAGAGAATTCCAGGGCCAGGCCCTGTAGCTGTCTGGAGGCCTTTCCGGTCAAGACTGATTCCGGAGAAGACTTCTACTCTCTTGGGAGGGAAGTAGGAGGTTTTTGGGTCCGGGGTCATTTAGTGAGCACCAGGAAAAATACATGGAGACCATTTGACCCAAGAGGTGATGGAGGTGGACCAAGGGGGCGTTACAGGGTCAATTCCAGGTGGGAAGGAACAAGTGTGCATCCCAGCCAGTGTTTTTAAGCTGTGGCTCCGTGACACACACATTTCAAAGTGGTCCCCAGCATCCCAAGCATAGTGGAACAGGTCCAGTGCAGCCATCTTTTCTACCAGGACCAACCAAGGCTTGGGGAGGCTTAATGAATTCCATGAGGTCACTGTGCTAGATGACACCATTGGTATATTTTGTTCTTTTCTCCTTCCCGAGTACATTTTCTCATTTTCCAGCTATTTTCAGTTAGGGAAGTCCATGTGTTTCATTTTGGCCAAAGGAAATGTGGGTGGGAGTGGTACATCATTTCAGCTTGAAACAGGAAACGTCCTCCGTGGTTACCTAGGCTCTCTTTCCTCCCGTTATTGGTGGGAACAGTGATTTGAACCTGGAGGACAGCTCTCTGTCCTGTTGCTTGACCTGACCTGCAGGAGACGTGTGCATACAGACAGACATCTCTATCCTGTTGAGCCACTGAGCTCTGGGGACTGTTTGTTATTGTAGCAGCTCCCAGCCCACTCTGACTGCTATAATACACAGCTAGGGAGAGGTGTGGCTGGAACTGGGGTTTAACCCTTTCTGAACTTGGGCTATTTTCCTTTGCCCCAGATGTAGAATCAGGGAAGGTGTGGAGGGCAGTTGATTTAATGGCAATTGATTCAATTTTTCTCTGCACATTGCCACACTTTGAAGTTAGTTTTCACATTACAATCAATGGCATCTCATAGTCTTTGTTGGAAGTGTGACGCAATTCTCTTTATCTGATTTTTAAAAGTGTCAGTACCAGAGGCTGGGAAGATTGCTCAATTAGTCAAGAGCTTGCCTTGCAAGCTGAAGCAACTAGTTTGAGTCTCTTGACGCATGTTAAAAAAACACACAAAAAACTAGACATGGTGGTTTGTGCTTGTAATCCCAGGACTGGGGAAGTGGAGACAGGTGGATCCCTGGAAGCTCATTGGCTACATAGTTTTAGCCTAATTAGCAAGCTCCAGGTCCCAAGGTGGAGGGGCTGCAGGGCTGTCTCAGTGCGGAGCACCGGCTGCTCTTCCAGAGGACATGGGGTTGGTTCTCAGCACACACTGTGACTTACAACCTTCTGTAACTCCAGTTCCAGGGGATGGAGCACTCTCTCTTCACTTACAACCTTCCATAACTCCAGTTCCAGGGGATGGAGCACTCTCTCTTCTGTCCTTCTTGGACAATGCTCTAGGCACTGCATGCATATGGTGTGCAGACATGCATGCAGGCAAAACCCTTATAAACATAAAGAAGCAAACAAAACCAAACAAAACCCCACGGTGGCCAGCACCTGGGGAGCAACAGCTAAGGCTGTGCCAGCGGCAGAACTAGATGAGAGCCAGTGCTGGAAAACTCTTACGGGATGCTCTATCACCTCTCGACTCCCTAGATGAGAGTAACCAGTGAACACACAAAAATATCAGTGACTCCAAGCTGAAGGCGAGTCGCAGAGTCAGTCTAAAGATGTCTGAGGACATTCTGGTTAAATAGTTTCGTGGGTATTTTCCACTTTCTATATGTATAATACATGACCAAAAATCCATGTCTAACTAAGTTTAAGAAAGTTCTTTTGATACATACAAAATAAAATTCCTAAGTGTTAACAAAGCATGGTGCTGTGGTCTAATTGACAACAGTTTTTCTTTCTTAGCTGAGCATAAAGATGACCTTTCCATCGATGACATATTGGAGATTTGCTGAGATATGGTCCTTGGGGACTTAGGAGGTAGGGCTGACATGTTTTGCCCCCTGGGGGGTCTGAAGCCCCTAGAGCCTGCTGGGGGAGAGGGTAGTAGATCTCTTCCTGGAGGCTCCATTCTCACTGTCATCCCCCCAACCCACCCCAGCACCTGCTTTGATGTTCTCTATAAACTCTCTTTCCAACTGCTCCTGGTTTGTGGTTGCTCAGTGGAGCCCAGAGAGCTGAGGATAAATGCAGTCTGCACAGAGGGAAAGAAGAAGCCTCGGAATGTGGTGAAGAGAAAGTTCCCATGGCCCCTTCCAGGAAAATCAAGTGAAATTTCTAGAATAAAGGCTAAAGTGGCTGCTGTAGTTGACTGTCATTCTCCCTTGGTGACAGCAGTCTGGATGGATGTGGCGGCTTTGACGTCAGGGCCAAGCTTTGGCCAAACGGTAAAGGAAGGAAATATTATCTTAGTCCTTCCCCATCCTGGCCAAGTACACTCACTGCCCCCTACCCTGCCGTTTTGGAAACAGAAACAAGGCTATCGGTGAGCCCCATCTCAGCTCTCCCCTGAACGCTGACTGTATCTGTCAGGGCACCGTGTTATGCTGCAGTAACACACAAGCCCCCATCTCACTCCCAGTGGCGTATCCATGTTCCTTAGAAGTCTGATGGGTTTCCGCTCAACTCTTTCTCCCTCAGGGGTCCTGGGGCACACAGCCGATGCCAGCATGTTGCCCGTAACAGAAGTGACATATGCCATTTCTTTTGACACATTGCTGCTCAGGCACATCATGTGGTCACATATAATGTAAAAGAGAAGGAATCTCACTGCATATGGAGAAGAATAGAATATTTCTGAATGACCCTCATGACTCGACCAGCTTCTCACTCCTCCCCACATCCCCATTTCTAGACTCACTATTGCTTGTAATCACTCCCACGCCATGCTCCTCCCACAGTGTGCCCCCATTCATATCCCTTGTCCTGGTGCTTGCTCGGAAGGTGTAGGTGCCATCTGTTTTCCTCTGGCCTGGAGCATGGGTTGTGATACTGTGTGTCTCCCCAGGGACTTCCCTGTTGGGCTGGGCTGTAGCTGCGGTCAGAAATGTCCTCAAAGGGACTTGTGCCGGAGGTTTGGTCCCTGGCACATGGCACTACTGGGAGGTGGTAGAACCATCAAGAGGTAGAATGTGGTAAAAGGAAGTTAGGTCATTTCAGGATGTGACTTTGAAGGGATCCTGGCTCCTTACTGTTCTCTCTTTGGATTTCCAGAAATGAGTGGTTTTTCTCTACCATGTGCTTTGCCATTCTGCTCATCACAGGCACAGAAAAACGAACCAAACCAAACCAAACCAAACCAAACCAGACCAGACCAGACCAAACCAAACCAAACCAGACCAAGCCAAGCCAAGCCCAGCCCAGCCCAGCCCAGCCCAACCCAACCCAACCCAACCCAAACAAGCAACTACTTAATCACCGAATGACATATCTAAATCCAGGAGCCCAAAGAAGCCTTCCCTCTTAGGAAATTCCTCATCTCTGGTATTTTGTTACAGAGACCCGAAGCTGCGGAACATTAATTAACTGGTGCACCCGAGGACATACTCAGAGGGACTGAATGACTTGTCCAAGGACACAGAGCTGTTCAGTGGCAGAAGCAGATCCTGTTGTTTCCCGTCTTTGTGGCCCGCATCTTGTTTTATACACGGATATAATGCATTTTGACCTTATTCCTCCCTCACTACCATCTCTTACGTACGTCCACTCTCACTCGGCCTCCTTTCCCCAACAGTGCCTTCCTATTTTCCTAGGTTGTTGTTTTTGTGATCCGCTGAGTTGTTTAATGAGGGCTGATTGAATGACTGCCCATGGAGGGTTGTTCACAGCTCACCAGTGACTATGCCCCGGAAGGAAAGGAGCCATTTTCCCACAGCAGCCATTAACTACCCATAACTCCTTAGTTAGGGGTGGGGCTTCCCGAGCCCCTCCCCCACCGGTGATGGACTGCTGACAGCCTGATCTTGTGCAGCGGCTGCATTCTTAGTTACCGTGTTCTTGCATCTGGTCACGGGTGTTCAAAGGGACGCTCGTTCTGACTGCCGCATTCCTGACATTGGGCCTGGAGATGCTAATTACCAACAGCCATGCACCTTTCTGTGGGACCCTTCCTTCTCTAACACGTTTGACTCCTTAGACCACTATCATCTGTGGCAGGGGCTCCACCCCTTCTCTTCATAACCATGACTGATTGGAGCAGCAGTGATCACATGATGTGAAGACAGCTGCCTTACAGGCTGTCCTACCATCTATCTATTGCTTGTGTGGTCTGGCTTGCAATGATGGGCTCAGCTAACCAGCTTCTCATGGGATTTGAACTAAGATCCAGGGGAAACTCTCATCCCGAGGTCAAGTCCATGGACAGCTGAGTAGCCAGTGCCTGGGCCACAGAGCATGTTTTCTCCCCACTGTTGACACTGGCTTTTGGGGTGTTTGACTGGAGGATTTCTGTGTGTGTCCAGAATCTGCCTCCATGAACATTTTTTCCAGGATATCCTTAGCTGTGGGTAAAAAGGTGTCCTCATTTCAAGCTCTTCCCCCTGACCACTTCTAGAGGCAAGGGTGGGAGTTTCTACGTATGCCCACTAACCAGGATGGTTCCAGTCACGTGGTGTTTGCCCACCTGATAGGCCAAAGTCTTTCCCCCTGCTTTGTTTCTGCTCCACGATCCTTTCGTGGATTAGTTGGCCCTTAGAACTGGTTGGTTGATGACATGCTCTATTTTGCTATTACTATTTGTTGTTTTGATTCTTCTTGTTGATTGACATTAATTTTTTGACAGTTAAATGTGTTAAAAGCATTTTCTCTGCCAACTGGAATTTTTGATGAGAACTTTTATCTCAGGAGTTGGGGAGACAGCTTGGTCAGTAAAGCACTCTTGGGGTAAGCATGCGTTCCTATCATAGGCATCCATGTAAAGAGCTGGGCCCAGCGGGGAGTGTATGTAATCCCAGGGCTGGGGGGAGGGAGACAGCGTCCCTGGGGCCTGCTGGCCAGCCAGCATAGCAGAATCAGTAAGCTTAGTGGCAGACCTGGTCTCAAGAAACAGGGTGGGGAGAGGTAGGAGACATTGGTGGTGACCTCTGGCCTCTGCACTTACATGCAGACGGGCATGTGCACCAACCAGTGCACACAAGTGTACACACACAAATAAAAACTCTTAAAACAACAACCACAACGGCTTTTACCTAGTTTAGTTCTATGCCGCCATTTCCCCTGGGAGTATTTCCTGGACTAGAGATGTCTGTGTGAGGAGCAAACAGGCCTCTACCACCCAGGGAGGGGCAGCCAGCTGTGAACATGCCTTCCAGAGGCTGTGAGCCCATGTGCTCATCCTCTCTCCCTTACCGCCAATCTTACCACCTCTGTGTGCCCAGTACAGGCAACAAGTCGAGTCAGCTAGCTTTATGTCTCTGTCACCGTGAGCAAGTCACCTGAGCAAAGCACCCGGAGGGAGGGAGGATTTGCTTTAGACCGTGCTTTAGACCGTGGTCACTTGTGATCCTGGGCCTGTGGGAAGAGAGCTTCCTGGGAGAGGGAGCTTGTGAGAGAGGCTGATCCCATGAGGGTAGACAGGAAGAATAGTGAGGAAGGAGGAGCTGGAGATGTGGGATGACTTTCAAAGACTACAACCCGTCTCCTAAAGCTTCCACGCCTCCCCAAACAGCACCACCAACTGGGAACCAGGGTTCAACACATAAACCTGTGGCGGACATTTAAGACTCAAATGTTATTCTTACTGATGCCATTATTGTGTTGACTATGTCCCCGCCCCACCCACTTCTTCCCATGATACTCACATTGAAATCTAATCGGAATTATTGGGTATTGAGAGGAGGGAACTTCAAGAGGTGGTTAGGCCTCTGCCCTCATGTTCACACTGAGGAATGGATTAGTGCATTGTCTTGAGAGTGGGTCTGCTACAAAAACCAGTTTGACTGGGTCTTCTCATATTCCTTATCCTTAGCCATCAGCAAATGTAGCCCTTTGACCTTGGACCAGAACCCTGAGCCCAGATAAACCTCTGTTTCTTACCTGGTCTATGGTGGTGTGTTACAGACTGAGGTGACTACTTCCATCATCATGATAATTCATTTCTGAAGCTCTGTTCATGATCCAGGCATAATCTTACAAGCAGACCTGTGCCTTTGTGGACATTGCTTTGTTTGGTTCTCACGAACATTCTGGGAGTTACTGTTGTTTTCCATCCTTTGATCTTATCATAGGTCACCTCAGAGACGCCTTTCTGATACTCTTTGTAAAGGGGGCCTAGTTCTTGCTATCCTGCTCTGCTGTGCATGTGACTTGGTCATGTTTTCTCATCATCTGTTTGTTCAGCTGGAAGGGATGTGTGTGGGCAGTGGGCTCTCTGTTGTCTCCATCATGGCACCTGACACACAGAAGGTGCCAATAGATACTTGTAGGATGAGTTTCCATTTCATAGAGGGAAATCGAGGTTCAAAGAGGTGACTGATTTTCCCTTGGAGTCCAGGCTAGGAAAGGCAGCGCCGGGATGCAGGTGTGGGTCCTTTTGGCTCAGGTGCTGGTTTCCTTATGAACTGACCTCGTGGCATGGGGGCCACCATGAGTTCTGCACTCCAGAGTTCTGGCTGAAGGTGAGGGCAACTCAGGAGTGACGCTTCTTACTGGCTTCACCAAAGCCAACCACGTAACCATGCCTGGCCCCCTAGGCAGATGGTTTGGAAGTGGCTTTGAGGTTCTTGCCTGGTGAGACTCCACTTGCCTCCTTAAGTGAGAGACACTGAGCACCCCTCAGGGCCAGAGAGAATGTCAGAAGACAAAGTCTGAGGCTTTGGTCAGTGAAAACTTCAGCAATTGCCAGGGCTTGACCTCTGGGCAGGAGCCCGTGGTGCCCTGAGGCTGCAGAAGGACAGGAAGGCTGGAGCTCAGAGCTGGTGAGCTTGCTGTCTTCCCCTTTTCCCTTGTTCTTTTAGCTCAGCAGCTTTGCATAGATTCTGTCCCCACTGCTCTGGACACGTTATTCCATTCCTACTTTATCTCACTTGGAAAAAACCATAGTCAAGTTTTGGGTCTTAGTTTCCACATTGTTTTCATAGAGAAGCGTTCTCAGGCTGGGGACACAGATGAGTTCTGGTGTCAGGCACTTTGGGTCAGTGAACTTTACTCCAAGGTTAGGAAGCATGCCTCCAGCAATAGCACCTTGCTCCTGCTGGCATAGGGCCAAATGAGCATTATCTGTGTGGGCCTGGGGCCGTGACAGCCAAGCCCAGTGGGGGCCAGCCCTGATGCCACACAAGCAGAGGGAGCCAAGATCCTCTTTGCTTCTTTGCCTGCTCCAGCTTGGGGCATCTTTGAATCCTTAGTCTTCAAATATTCTGTATCCATTCTGCATTTATATGTTGAAGTCTTAACTGTCAACATGCCTGGAGATGGAGCTAACTCAAGTTAAATCAGTTCACGAGGCTGGGTAGGATGGGCATCATCCTGAAAAGGTGTGGAATCCCAGGGAGCACTCAGGATCTTAGGGAGCACTCTTCCTACTGGTATACAGATGAAAGGCCCCTGAGGCCACCACAGGAAGGAGGCCATCTGCAAGCCAGGGAGAGTCTTCACAAGACACAGAGTCTGTGGCACTTTGATCTTGAACTCCCAGCCCCAGGAGTGTGTAAGAAAAGAAACTGTTGAAGCCAACTGACCAACCTATAGCATTTTGTGTGTCAACATAATGGAGACTAAGACTGATTGTTCCACTTGGGCAGCTCCTGGACTCCTGGCTTTAGCAGTGGCATCTTGGTTTCTTAGGGATGTGATCAAGGGGGGCACGCCACCAACAAGGTTCACCCAGATCCCAGAGAGGCACTTTCTGTGACTCTCATTAGGGACAAACTACCATTCATATGCTTAACTCAATGTTTAATTGGGCCATTGGCAACATTTTCAAAGGATTCAGGTTGAATAACAAGGGAGTGTGTCTAGCTATTAGGAAGAAATTAGAATGTGTTAGCGTGTAGACACCACAGAGGTACTGCCAAGTCTATGAACAACGCATAGCTACCCAAATCCCTTCCCTTAGGTGGGGACCTTGTTTTGCTTTTCTGGAGGAAATTCTGCTTTAATTATGTTCAGCTTTACAGTATGATGAAATATATTAAATGCTCTAAATTCTCTTCCTTATGTTATACACTGCTTTGCCATTTTCAAGTTTTGTTTGGAGGAGCCATGTGGGGACCATTGGTACTAGCTCTGGAGTCTTCTCTGCAGTAGGCATAAGCCCCACAACACTGGCTAGCCTAGACTCTGGGGGACAATGCCTGTATGACCCTTGGCTAACTCTAGCACACGTCATGTTAATGCTTGTGTGCATCCTAGACTCACATTGAAACTTAATTGCCAATATAACTACCACAAGAAATGGGACCTTTAGAAGGTGAGCCATGAGTGGGGAGCCCTCTTGAACAGAATCAGGTGCCCTCCTAAGAGGCTTCCTGAAGACAGTTCATCTTTGCCTTTCAGCCTTGTGAGGGTAGCGCTAGTTCCTCCTCAGCAGAGAACTCAGCTTCAGATGCTGCCTTAGAAGAACACAGCAACCATTCTCAGGTAGCTGCACAAACTAGAGCCTGGATTGTGGCTATCTCAGACCCCAGAACTATGAGCAAGTTAAGTTTGGTCCTTTATAAGTTACTCAGTTTCAGGGATTTTTGTTATCGTAGCACCAAGTGGGCTAAGACTCACTACCAGGACTCACAGACTCGAGTCCACTTCAAGGCCAAGTCCCTTTGTGTGACAAATGCTTTTCTCCATTCCAACAGCATCCCAGCTTCAGCACAGCTGTGGTGAACTCTCCTCTGTCACTGTCAGCAAGCACTCCATATCCTAAGCACTTGGTGAGGTCTCTGTTTCACTTTCTCCATAGCTGTATCCTGCAATGTGAGGGCCACCAGCCTCCACAACTGCACATGCCGAAGTTGATCTTAATGACGTAAAATTCAAAATCAAGCTCTTAGTGGCACTGGCCATATTCTAAGTATGGAGCAGCCACATATGGCTGGTGGCAATTGCACTGGACAGCATGGTCTCTATGGAAAGTTCTAGTAGACAGCGATGGCGCATAGCACGCAAGGTCATTCAGCTGTAGACACACGAGGCTCAGACATGCTAGGGAGATGGAGGCTCACTGCAGTGAGAGGCGATGGGCCCCTGTAGCCACTGGGGTGGGGAAGGTGGTCATCAGTGGAAAAAATCCCTGGACTCCCTGTCCCCCAGTGGGCAATTCTGTTCCTTTCCTTGACTTTTTTTTTCATAGATAGTCTTCTGCAAGATTACCCCAGATGCTCAAAGGAATTGCTTCTCAGCACACCTTCGTTAATCCCCATTCTTCCCTGACTCTCTTTCCTTGTACCTCACCCATGTTTCTTGACACCGCTTCCTAAGCAGGCCACGTGTACATCCTGGTCTTTGTCTGTAGTTTGTTTTTTAGGGGAACTGACTGAGATACATCATCATTGCAAACTCCTCCCCATCCTTGTTCCTTCTGCCTTGGGATGGGCCTGTTGTCTTTTATTTGGGAGACAATGATGGTTTCCTAATGGGTGTTCTGCACCTCCTTCCTTCTGTCAGGTTCATACTGAAGTCAAAGGACAGATCTGAACCCCCTGATCAATCTCATGCTTGAGCCCTTCAGGAATTCTCTGCTACAAGTTGAATTGTGGCTCTTCATTCTTATGATGTAGTCCTAGCCTGGAGTATCTCTGAGAGTGGCTGTGTCTGAGGACACAGAGGTAACTAATGACAACGGGGGTCATCAGGGTGTGCTTCATTCCTGTAAATATGATATCCTTAGAAAAAGAGCAGATTCCACTGGGTGATGGTGTAGATGTAACCAACAGTCTTATTAAATAAGAAACACAGAACCAATGTAAAAGAGAAAGCCGAGAGGTCAGAGCTCAGAGCTAAAATCTCACCCTTCCTCCTGCGGTGTCCCAGCTTCCGGAAAGAGAGCTATATCCTGTCTGTCCATCTTTTTATAGTATTTTGTTCTGCCTTCTCATTGGTTGTAAACCCAAACACGTGACTGCCTCGTCACTGTCTGTATGTACAGCCCCCCAGGTCTTAAAGGCATATGTCTCCAATGCTGGCTGTATCCCTGAACACACAGAGATCTATGGGATTAAAGGCGTGTGCCACCACCGCCACACTCTTGCTATGGCTCTAATAGCTCTGACACCCGGGTATTTTTATTTATTAACATACAATCAAAATCACATTTCAGTACAATTAGAATACCACCACATGATGGTGGTGCACACCTTTAATCCCAGCACTTGGGAGGCAGAGGCAGGCAGATCTCTGTGAGTTTGAAGCCAGCCTGGTCTACAGAGTGAGATCCAGGATAGGCACCAAAACTACACAGAGAAACCCTGTCTCAAACAACAACAATAACAATAACAACAACAGCATCAACATCAACAAAAAGAGCAGATTCCAACAAAGACACTTTGCATGACTTGGCGCTTCAGTGTCTCCCCAAAGGCTCCTGTGTTGAGGGCTTGGTCCCCAGCTGGTGGAGGGTACTGTTGAGAGGTGATGGAGGCTCTGACCTGGTCAACAGGTTAATTCATTGGTGAATTCACAATTAAATGGACAGCTGGAGAGAAGTATGGAAGTGGGAAGTAGCTCTTTGGAAGGTATGTCTTGTCTGTCTCTTGTCTCTGTGTCTTTCTGTTTCCTGACTGCTGTAAGGGGAGCAGCTTCCTTTATCACATACCCTCACAGCCATGATGCTAAGTCACAGCACAGGCTCAGAGACAGGGAGCATTGACTATGGACTGAGCACTCTGAAACTGTAAGCCAAAGTGAATCATCCTCCCCTTAAAATAGATTTTTTCTCAGGTATTTGTCATCAATAAAAAAAAAATGTGCAACACCGTCTCACACAGGGAGAGCACAGTGAAAGGGGCCGTCTATAAGCCAAGGACAGCACAGTAAGAAAGGTAAGGCAAGAGAGAGGCCTCAGAAGAAAGCAGCCTGCGGACATCCTCCAGCAACCCTGCACTTCCAGCCTCTGGAATGGTGAGAAGTCTGTGTTCATGTTTAATTCATCCAAATATGGTACTTTATTGTGAAGCCTAGCAGATGAATTCTTCCCACTAATCCAGGGAACTTGTCTAGATTCTTTTAAGGGAATCTGAAGCCATGTCCAGGCTCATATTCCTTCCAAGTCACCCAAACCTAAAGTATCAGAAACAAATTTTCCAAGTCAGTCATCTACTTAATACACCTAAGTATTGATTTTTTTGGTGGGGGCAGAGGGGGAGCTACTACACTTTAAATTTCAGTGCCCCTGTGTTTATTACTAGTATATTGAAGTATAGCATATATTTTTTGAGACAGGATCTTATTATGTATCTCAGACTGGCCTTGGACTTGTGATTATCTTGCCCATTTTTAAAAATTATGAATGAATGTTGGATCTTGCCAAATGTGTTTTATCAATTAATTTTCAAATGTCAAATCACCCTGAAATTCTTGGTATGTATGTATGCATGTATGTATGTATGTATGTGTGTATAACCTCAATATTATTTACATATTATTGAATTTCATTGTTTTTAAAAGGATTTTTACATTTTGTGCTTACAAGAGTATTGATGTGTTTTTTCTTTCTGTTTAGAGTCCTTGCCTAATATTAGCATTAGCAATATATTGCAATATATTAGGTTTAGAAAGTGAATTATGAGGCAACACTGGTTCTGTTTTCTGGAAGAGAATTACGAAGACATGTAGACTTTTCTCTATTTGTCTAATGAAATTCTACAGGGAACCCCTTGGGGTCTGGATACTTCTGGGGAGAATTTTATATTACAAACTCACATTTGCTAATAGTTACATGGCTATTCAAATGATCTATTTCCCATCAGATGGGTTAGGGTAGTTTGTGTTTTTTTTTATGGTATTATTCTTTAACTTGTTAAATTTGTGTGTGAAGCAAGCTCATCATATCCTTGTCTGTAGGGTCTGTACTGATGTCTCTGTTTCATTCCAGACATTGGCAGTTTGTCTCTTTGCTTATAGTTTTTGTCAGTCTTCTTAGACAGTTGTATTAAGTTAGCTGAGAATGAATACAGACAATTAATTGTATTGAGTTAGCTAAGAATCAAATTTCATCTAGTTGATCTCTATTATTTATATATTTCTAATTTTATTGACTTTTAAACCTTTTTTCTACTTTCTTTAGATTTATTTTGATCTTTTTTTCCATGTTGCTGAGATGGTAGCTTAGTTTATTATTTTAGAATTTTCCTCTTTTCTCACATAAGCATTTAGTGCCATAAATGTCTTTTCAACATTGCTTTAGCTGTGTCTACAAATTTTGGCATATATTGCATTTTTATTTTGTTCAGTTCACTGTGTCTTGAAATTTCCCTGAGGTTTTCTTTTTGACCCATAGGATTGTTTTAACACTGCATTATTAGCTTCTAAAAATTTTACTCTTTTCTTTTTGTTACTGATTTCTAGTTTTAGCCTATTGCAGCCTTTGAACATACTTGATATGATTTCAATTCTTTTAAATTTCTTGAGTCTTGTTGTGACTTTGTGTCATAGAATATTATTTTAAGGTGTATTACTTTCATTTATGTTGCATTTGTTTAACTCTGTGGAGCTGTGTTACCTTGCCTGCCTAAAACACCCAATGGTCAAATAAAGAACTGAATGCCCAATAGCAAGGCAGGAGGAAGGATAGGCAGAGCTGGTAGGCAGAGAGGATAGATAGAAGGAGAAGTTTGGGATGAAAAAAGAGAAGTAGCCAGAGAAGGTGGAGGACTCCGGGGGCTGTGCAGTTTCCCTGAGGGATTTGAGGTCACAACTCTTTCCTTGGTGCAGTGGCTGCTGCTTCCTCCCCTGTGGGGCAGAAACTGAACCCAGGCCCCTTTATGTTGCTTCTCAGCTTACTTTCAAAGTATCACTTGTCCTGATGCTTGCAAGGTAATTTTTTTTTTCCTTTTTCTTTATGTATCTGAAGTTGACTGTGGTGCATCCTGGGGTAAATTTGATTGGTTTTGTTTTATTTATTTATTTATTTAATTCAGGAGAAAGATTTACCATTTGGGTGATTTTTCACCCCTACCTTCCCCCACTTTGGAGTTTTCATGGTTTGATCTTTTGATGTAAGATGCAAGAGCCCTTGACACTTTGCTCAACTCTTTCAAGCTTGTTTTCTCTGTTGTTCAGATGAGGTGGTTAAAAAAACAACAAAAGCCAGGCGGTGGTGGCGCACGCCTTTAATCCCAGAACTCGGGAGGCAGAGGCAGGAGGATCTTGTGAGTTTGAGGCCAGCCTGGTCTACTGAGCGAGATCCAGGAAAGGCACAAAGCTACACAGAGAAACCCTGTCTCGAAAAACCAAAACCAAAACCAAACAAACAAAAAACAAACAAACAAACAAAAAAACCCAACAAAAATGAAAACAAAACAAAAACAATTCCTTTCTATCTTTGTCTGCTGGTCCTTCCTCTGGTCTCGCCTTTCTGATAATGAATTTGATCAATGTGTTCTCAGTTTCCTTTATTATGTTTTTCAGCTTTATAGCGTCCACTATTTCTTTGGCATCTTCTGGATTTTTTCTCAGTCCTTTGTTTCTTCATGGAGACCTTCCGTTGCTATCAGGTGTGTCTGTAAGTGTGCTTGGAAGTGTTTCATGAAGCCTGCTCTAAAATCCTTCCTGGGTAATTCTCTTGCTCTTTTTGTTTTGCTTTTTGAGACAATCTTCCCACTGTATCACAGACTGGCTGTATACTTGTGATCCTCCTGCCTCATCCTCTCAGGTGTTGGGACTACCGGTGTGCACCACCAAGTAAAGCAATTCTGATTGCCATTGTACCAATGATGGCATCTGCTGGTTATCTTCTCCATCCAAGTTGAAAGCTCTTGAGGTTTGGTTATACAATGCCCCCCCCCCCCCCCCCCGCTGCCAGGCTCCTGTATGGGAGGCTAGGTCCCAGCTGATAGATCTGGTCTTTGAGAGGTGCATGTATCAGGAAGGTTCTGACTTAGTCAATGGATAATCTGTTGATAGATTCAAAACTGGATGGCATGGTGGGAGGCAGTGGAAACTGGGATGTGTGTCCTAGATGGAGTACTGGAGGCAGACCCACACAGGGGATATTATCTCTACCTGTTTATGGTCTTGGCTGGCTTCCTGGTCCACCATGGTGTGAGCAGCTGCCCTCTGCCACAGCCCCCCACTGTTCTGAGATTCTGCTCAACTGCACAGGGCCGTTATCTGCAGCTGTCCTTGGCTGGCTAGAACCCAGGCTCTCCACGGAGGCCCCTCAACACTGTGGGTAGGTGTGAAAAGCTCCCAGCCTCACTTCCTTGATGCTGCCCTGTCATTTTGTGACAGTGCCTTGGCTCCACTCATCCCTAGCTGGGTTCAGGGTGGGCACAGTATTTCTCTGTGATGGTGGCTGGAGTATAGTCATTATCTATGACATGTTCTTCCTGTGTTTGCCCCTTTCTGTTCTCTTGGATGGAAAGACCCAGCCTTCATTTGGGCTTTGGTCTAGCTCTGAAGATGCTTCTGGGTCTGTGGCTTCATTAGTTTTAAGTCTAAGGCAAAAAGAAAACCCAAGAAACTCCTCACTCTGATGCTCCTTGACTCACAATGTCCATGGCATTGGCTCCATCCTTCAGAACCCAGGATTATCTTGTGTATAACAGCTGGATGTTTTAGTTGTAGTTAGTGAGTGGAATGGGGAAAAGCATGCCTGCTTCAATTCCCAGAAGACTAAGTTGATGAATATTTTAATGTAATGCTTGTGTGTATGCATGTACAAATGTGTGTGTGTGTGTGTGTGTGTGTGTGTGTGTGTGTGTGTGTGTGCATGTGCGTGTGCGAGTGCATGTGTGTAGGCATTCTCTTGCAGGGCCTGTGTGTGGAGGTTGAGGACAACTTTGTGGAGCTGATTTTTTTCTTCCACCTTTATGTGGGTTCTGGGGATGGAACTAGGTTTCCCGGCTTGCTTGGCAAACACTACACCCTCTGAGCCATCTTACAGGCCATCTCCACTATTTTTTGAGGCAGGATCTCACACTGAACCTAGAACTCACCAATTGGCTAAGCTTGCTGGCCAGCGAAGCCCCAGAATTCCCATTTCTCTCTACTCAGCACTGGGGTTTTGTTCACTCATGCCACTGCTTCTGACGTTTACGTGGGTTTGGGGATCCAGAGTCAGGTCCTCATGTTTGTGCAGCATCATTGACCAACTGGGCCGTCTCTCCAGCCTTTAATGCAGTACTTTTTTAAAATCAAGATTAATACAATACAGGGGCGAACAAAACATAGACAATTTAAATAAAGACAGGATTGGAAGGTTTGATTTTCCCTTCACTCTGTGCTCTGGCCTGGCTTGTCCCAGTGTGACCTACTGACCCTGCCTCTACTTAAAATGCTTTTTTTTTCCTTTTTAATTCATCATGGAGGCTTTGAATTGATTTTGACTTAGAAAAATACCCCACTGAAATATTTGCCATGACTCTTGAGCTTTTTGGCAACCCTGTCCTGTTTTTTTTTTTTTTTTTTTTTTTTTTTTTTAAATTGATGTAAATACTTTATTTACCTCCCCAGATCCTGATCCTGGCTCATGTAGCATTTGAAAGCACCCACCCTGGCATGATGGCAGTCCTCTGGATGGGTGCATATGTGTATGTGATGAATCCTTGGCTAGCAGGTAGGTCAGACGACCATGCAGCCTCTGTAGCCTTATGTGCGAGGCCCTGGGGGCCACTCCCAGGGCAGAAGACAAGCTTGTGAGGCTCTGTGGGGGCTTCACCTCCCTCCGACTGCACTGAGACCCAAACTTTAAAACTCCCAGGTGGCCAGGGAAAGCCCCTGAGGGAGTGATGATCCAGTGGAAATCTGGAGGAGAACAGGGTGAAAGGCATTCTTGGATGAAGGAGAAACAAGTAACAAGGTGCTGGGGCAGGATGTGCCTGGTGAATTTAAGGAAGTGACTGGGGAGAAGAATGGATGCTGCACAAGGGCTTGTTGCACAGGGAAGGCAATTCTGTGGTGGCACTGGGTTTTGGGAAAATGAAGATCTATTGAAGACTGAGGGACAGGGGAGCCAGGAGGCAGGCTCCATCATCTGTAGGCAGGCTCCATCATCTATAGGCAGGCTCCATCATCTGGAGACAGGCTCTATCAATCGTCTGTAGGTAGGCTCCATCATCTGTAGGCAGGCTCCATCATCTGTAGGCAGGCTCCATCATCTGTAGGCAGGCTCCATCGTCTGGAGGATGGGAGATGAAGCTGCCTGGGCTGAGGGGAATAGACAGCTCAGTGCTTGTAGCTAGGATGGTGGGCAGAAGCACCGGTCCAGGTGAGACCTGTAGATTCTTTGTAACCATGAAATTCACATCTGCTGCCACAGCTTCATTACCTGGGACTGGTGTTGCTACTGTTCTAGACCCCAGTACTAGAAAAACATAGGTGGGCATTGCTTCTGATTCAGCTTTCACCCTTACCTTCTTATTACCTAGGTCATTAGTCATTCCTGCTGGCTGTGCTCATATCCATTGGGTTCTCTACCTTCACTCACAGGTCCAGAAAGTTTCTCTCTCTCTCTCTCTCTCTCTCTCTCTCTCTCTCTCTCTCTCTCTCTCTCTCTCTCTCTCTCTCTCTCCTTTCGAGATGGGGTTTCTCTGCGTAGTTTTGGTGCCTGTCCTGGATCTTACTCTGTAGACCAGACTGGCCTTGAACTCACAGAGATCCACCTGGCTCTGCCTCCCGAGTGCTGGGATTAAAGGTGTGTGCCACCACCGCCCAGCCAGAAAGTTTCTTAAGAGCAATTAAAATTTATTCCTTGCTGTCTCCCCATCTCTCCTCATGTGCATGTGCAAACATAGACACACACATAGAGACACAGACACATACATAGACACACACAGATACAGACACACAGACACGTAGACACACAGACACATACATAAATGCATACATACATATAGACAGAAACACACACATACACACACACTCTCTCTCACACAATCACCTATCTACCACCTACTTCTCAGTCCATGCATCTGAGCCTTACCTCCAATTTCAACAGGTAACTGTGCGGTTGGTAGTGTTGGATAGTCATATAATTGATTCTGTGTATCTTATGGAAATTCACTCCCCCCCCAGGAAAGGGCCCAGATCTTGCACTCTTAATTTACTGCTTCCTATAACCACTAAGAACAAGAAATAGAACCTTTCTCAGGCACCAAGGCCTCACTGAGCCTTTCCCAGTTCACATGCTCCAGATACATGTTATTCTGTGGTTTCCACCACCACAGATGAATTTTGTGTAAAGAGAGTCAGATAGTTTACACCCTTTTCAGACAGTCTCTCTTGATAAGTGTGATATAGGAGAGGCTCTGGTGTGTGTGTGTGTGTGTGACATAATATTCCATTGTATGAATATACCACAAGTTATTTACCTGTTGTAGTGCTGAGGGATCTTTGGCTGTTTTCAGTTTGTGGCTGCTATGAATATTTCCATATATTCTTTCTGATGGATATAAACACTAATTTCTCTTGGGCATATAACCAGGGGTGGAACTGCCAGGTTGTTGTGGGATATTTGTACACTGTGTGAAGATGTATTGCTATGATTGGTGTAATAAAAAGCTGAATGGGCAATAGCTAGGCAGGGGAGTATAGGTGGGATTTCCAGGCAGAGAGAGAACATTGGGAAGAAGAAAGGCAGAGTCACCAACCAGATACAGAGGAAGCAGGATAGAAAGTACGGAGATGAGGTAACAGTCTTGTGGGTGAACATAGATTAAGAAATAGGGGTTAATTTAAGATATAAGAACTAGTTAGGAACAAGCCTAAGCTAAGGTTGAGCTTTTATAATTAATAGCAAGCCTCCATGTCATTATTTGAAGGCTGGCAGTTCCGAAGAAAAAGTGCAACTATGCCAGGTCAGAGGGTAGGGCCGTATGTGGCTCTGGAAGATGCTACTGAGTGGTTCTGTGCAGTGGGCACACTGTTTCACACCCACAGTAGATGACATTCTGGGAGGGCATGGTGTCACCACAGTTTGGCCATTGTGGTGAGGGGATTGCTGGATTTACATTGTGGTTTTAAATTATACTTCTTTCATAATCAGAAATATGTACACGTCTATTTTTTTTTTTTTTGAGACAGGGTCTCACTGTGCATCCCAGTCTGGCCTCAGATTCACGAGCCTCTTGCCTTGACTTCCCTACTGCTGGGATCAGAGATGTGAACAGTCAGGCCCAGCTTAGCTGTCCTCCTGTTTTGTGATGCTGGGGGTTGAATCTAAGGACCTGTGAATGCAGGGCAAGGCTATCACTGAGCTGCATCCCCAGCCTCAGCAATGCATTGTAAAAATAACATTTATGACATATATTTGTTGATTTAGTGTGCGTGCTTGTTTTGTGTGTGTGTGTGTGTGTGTGTGTGTGTGTGTGTGTGTGTGTGTGTCTAGGTCAGAGGACAACTTGCAGAAGGTGCTTCTCTCCTTCTACCACATGTCCCTAGAATCAGATTCAGGCTATAAAGCTTGGCAACAAGTGCCTTTATCTGCTGAGCCATCTCACTGGCCTAGTAATACAATTAAAAAATATTCTATGTGTATGAGTGTTTTGCTTGTATGTATGTGTACCACTTGTATGTTTTGGTACCAGGTTCTAGGAGACCAGAAGAGGGTCTTGAATACCCTGGAAGTGATGTTACAGTTTCTGAGCTGCCATGTAGGTCTTGGGAACTGATCCCAGGTTCTCTGCAAGAGCAGCAAGTGCTCTTAATTGCTGAGCCATCTTTCCAGGCCCCTTGCAGTGCATTTTTAGTGACGCAGTTCCTAAACATGACCTGTCCTTGCAAAGCTAAGGGTCGTGACCCATGCAAGGCCCTTCCTTAGGAACCCATTTGATCTGCTAATTTCCACATAGGTGGTAGTGTCTCTTGGGTCTGGAGAGAGGTCAAAGGCTTGGTAGTGAATCACAGAGAGCTGGGTACTGGCCAGGGAGGTTTGCTTTTGCTACACTCCTTGGAGAAGGAGCTGCTGCTGCTGCTTGCTGTGCCTACGGCCCCCGTCCCCTGTGCAGCAGCTGTGTGTTACTGGCCAAAGGCAGCACTTGTCATCTTAGTTTCCTAGTGAGGCCAAGCTGGTGCCCTGAGGCTACGATAGGGACAAGGCTGTCTCAAGTCACTGTTGACTGGAGACCTTAGTCTCTCTCCATCATGGTGGTTCATGAGGGACCTTGTTGTAAGAAGCTCACATCAATGCAGGCAGCATCTGTCTAGCAGGAGGGCACGAGGGGCCAATGCCAGCCAGCCAGCCAGCCACCAGTCTTTCTTAGCCTCATCTTGGAAGTGGCAGCCGGCACTTGGCCCCTGTCTGTTGCTTTGAGTCAGTCACCCAGCCTTGCCGGTATCTTAGAAGGATGGGGACTGTGCTGGTGAGTTTCGACTGCCAACTGGACACAACCCAGAGTGATCGGGGAAGAGAGTTTCAGTTGTCCAGATTAGCTTGGCCTGTGGGCGTGTCTGTGGGGGGATTGACTGTCCTCATGGTTGACATAGGGGGACTGAACCAATTGTGAACGGCACTGTTCCTGGGTTTGGGGTCCTGGACTACATAAGAATAGAGAAGCCTGGCTGAGTACAAAGCAAGCGGGCCGCATGGGTGCATTCTTTTCTCTGCTCCCCACTGTGGATGTGATGCGAGCAAGGGCCTGAGTTCCCGCCTTAACGCATCCCCCTGTGATAGGCTGGAACCTGGAACTCTAAGCCCAGCAAACCCTCTCCTTCCCGGTGTTGCCCTTTGTCAACGTATTCGTCACAGCAACAGGACTGGATCTAGAACAGGGACTGTGGGAGGACCCGGGCACCAGGGGGTGTGAGCACCGTAGGCTGCCTTGTAGGCGCCCTCCTTGACTCCCTAGATGTTCTCCCTAGATTCGGGGAGCGGCCATGTCCGCACTCACAGCCTGCCCAGCATGTTTTATTGACTCAGAGTGTCTCTGATGGTGGGCGGGGCCAATCAGACTTTGGACTGATGGAAACTCATGCTTTCGAGTGCTTCCATTGGGACACAGGGTCCTGGTAGCCCTGAGGTGTCCGCCTCTCCACAGAGAAGTGGCAAGGCTGTTCGCAGAGAGGGGCGCGAGACAGACTCTGGAATTCATAGGGCCATAGGATGCTGAATTCTAGAGAGAGTGGAGACACTCTAGGAAGCAGCCCTGGCCTGCTGCTGCCTGGGTACCACCGAGGTCTAACAGCTCTGCTCTGTCCCCACAGGGAGGGCCCCTTCGTCTCCACCTTCTCCCATCCTTGTGTCAGCTAATATGAGTGGATTTCTTTCTCGGCAGCTGAAGGGCCGTGGGAAACGGTCTTATTCGTTCCCTTTCTACCCCGCTCGTTCTCTAGCAGCTGTTCTCGAAAAGGCCAGTGGCTGTTTGTCAGTCCCTCACTATGTCCCAGGTTCCCCGTGGCTTTATCTCAGGCATGCAACATAGTGGCCCAACGAAGAAGGGGCCGGGTGCCACCTTGTTCCTCAGAGACGGCAAAGTGAGGCTCAGAGAGGTTAAGGAGCAGGCCAGAGGCAGCTCAGCTTGTCTGCGCTTGTAGGCTGGTTGGGTCCAGAAGCCTGGGTCTTTTGTTCTGTTGGGTTCTGGAACTTCCACCACGCCCTCTGTCTATTCTGAGGCTCACAGACACCCGCCACTGCTTCAGGGATTGTTGCTCCTCCCCACGCGTGCCACTCACAAGTCCTGGGAAGACGTAGGTCATGCCACAGGGAAGGAAAGCAGTCCATCCTGGCCGCAACGGAGCCCCTGACATTCCACCGCCCCATCTCTGGTTATGTCTCATCTGTCTCTCTTTCCAACAATGCCTTGCTCGTTGGGAGTACTCAAGTGTATGTATTTCCAGAATGTTATGCTTGGTATCACAGCAAGAGACTAGTAATTAGAGAAAGCGACATCAAGATAAACATACAAAAGAAGCCACATGATAGAGAAAGACCGGAAGCCCTTCCCTACCTGGGCTTCAGACAGCACACAGAGCATGTGCTAGAACAGCCTGTGCTGTACAAACACCACAGGGAGGTGAGTGCCGTGTCAACACACTGTAGAGCATCACAGACTATGGCCCAGGGCTTCCGTGGGCTTTTCCCTCAGCTCCAGATCTTGCCATTCTTCGGGGGGTATATTCCCTTTCTTAATGAACTAGCTCTATTTCTATTTTGAACTGCATGTCCCTGGTGCAACCATTTGCAATGTGACATGTGAACTCAGAAGCCCTAGTGGGTGCCTCTGGGACTCAAATCTGTGCCCGTAATAAATAATCTCAATCTCTCTCTCTCTCTCTCTCTCTCTCTCTCTCTCTCTCTCTCTCTCTGCAATTAAAATCCCAGGTAGCACTACTGGGTGCCATGGCATCCTATAGAATTGCGCTCAAATCCCTCTCTCCTCTGTGCTTTATGGACATGGCCTGGGGCTGGGCCCCAGACTCCCATTTTCCTCAGCTGTAAAACGGGAATGAGAAATCATAATCCACAGGGTTCTGGTGAGAAGCAAGGAAGCAAATGAAGGCCCAGGGCTATGCTTGGCGTGGAGGAGTGGGGCGCTCGGTCCTGCTTTTTATTGTCGTGGCTTCATTTGTCCCTGGAGTCGCAGCTCGCGGGGGAAACCTTCAAGACCTGTTTCAGTGTAGGCTCCATAGGGACCTGGCAGTAGCTGCAGCCTGGAACACTCCTGACCCCCTGCCAGCTTCTCTCTGGGGATCTCCAGGCAGGATCTGAGCTGTGAGGCCTCTGCTTGTTGCTAGGTGCAGAGAAAACAAATATTATTTTAGAAACATTAATAATTGAGACGTTTTCTGCAGAGAATTGGCCGGCACTGGGGGAATTGAAAATTAAGACGAAGACACTACCTCCAGCGGACTCCCTGGTGAATAATTCATGTGGCCAGAGCCCACAGCAGCCTAGAGAAACAGAAACCCTCAGTGTCTGTCCTTCCTGCTCTGTCCACGTATTTTCCTGACCCGTCATAGAGATGGAGCCCCGCCCTCTGGAGAAGGGGCAAAAGGAGGATTCTGCTGGAGTTTTTGATGCGATCTTGTTGCTGCATGACCTTTGAGGAATTCAGCTCCTCCATGAGCAGGAGCCCTGCTTGGCATCACCTTGGCACTGCTGAATCCTGTAGACCCAAGTGGTGGAAGAGACCCAGAGCAGCCAGCCAGGCCAGCTTGGCTGCACAGCTTTTGTAAGACAGCTCTTCCACTCTTGTTCACATTTCTTCCCCTAGTGCACCTTCACTGCGGGCCTGCTCTGTGACCGTGACAGAGTCCCGATGCCAGGGGACATCTACAGCTCAGGGTGCCTCTACTGACGAGGAATGCAAGCAGCAGACATGGCAAGAGCCTCTGACTCCAGCCTCGGGGTGGCCGGCGAGGATATATGGTGGACGGTGCTCCTGAACTGAACCCTGTCAGGGAGAGATGGTGTTTTTGCTGTTTTCCGTTGCTGTAACAGAATGCCCGAGACTGGGTGACTTACAGAGAAGAATGGTTTGTTCGGCTCTTTCTTCTGGAAGCTGGGGTGTCCAAGAGTGTGGTGTTGCGATCTGCTCTGCTTCTGGTGAGGGCATCTAGGTCACAACTTGGTGGAAGAGGTGGAAGGGCCAGTGGGCAGGCTCTGCTGACAAGGTAGGCTCTTGTGGAGAGCATCTGTCTCACGAAAGTTCCAAATGGGAACCTGGCTCGGAGAGAGAGAGGGTCTTAACCCTACACAGGGAGGGATACCTTCCCATCCCGGTCATTGGCATCAGATTTCAGCACGAGGTCTGCAGGGACACACCACATCTGAACCAGAGCATATGGGTGGCTGGGAAAGGGAGGGGAGGCCTTTTCCATTAGAAAAAGCACTGTTAAAAAAAGAGCCCCATAAGAAAGAAAGAAAGGTCCTCTGCCCAGACTGTATGGAGGGCAGTGGCATGTGTGGTGAGCTGGACAGAGGCTGGGTTGTGGGAGGGCGTCAAGGGTTAGAGTGTTTGTATTTGGACTTTTCATGGAGGGCCATGGGGAGCTAATGGAGGCTTAAGCAAGAGTTACCATGGTGATTGGTTTGATGTCGGCACTAGGGAGGAAGGGAACACCACAGCCCTTGTCTTGTGGTGAGAACTCTCAGGTTGGTTTCCACTCTTGCATCTATGGCTGACTCTGTTCTTTTCAAAGACAAGCCTTCCTCCATTTCTCAAGTCTACCAGCCTCACATTTCTTTCTGTTCCTTCATCATTTTGTTTTCTGTGTTAGGAAAAAGTGAGGGCTTCAGAGGTCACCCCACCTCCTGTGCTAGTGTCCTGTTCAAAGATGATCATTCCCACAGGTCAAGTGGCTATATATATAAAATACACATATATACCACACACACACACACACACACACACACATATATATATATATATGCCATGAAAGTAGAAGGAGTGCTGTGTGGGAGAAGAGGAGTCTAAAGGGAGGCATATAGCTTCAGTTGTTTTAAACAAACATTAAACTGTTCAACAATTCAGCCCTCTCTACCTCCCGGGGAGATGCACATAGGTGAGGAAGCCAGTTGTCCATCGCCATCCATGTGCATTCCTGGTGGAAACAGCTTGTCTTCCCCCTTCCTCGCTCCAGGATGGTCAAGGTCCCGCTCCCTGGGGTGCCCCTGCTTTTTCAGAGTGACACCATACCATGGTTATCACTGTTTACCCACCTGTCCTTTCTGTAGACCAGCTTTGGGACTCTGAGGCCTCCAGGCCAAGGAAACACCAGTATGTTGTAGTCTCAGCCCCAGGAGGATGGCAGTGTGGCTCTTCAGTGAAATCTCCTATGAGAAGGAGGACACTAGTCACGAATCTGGGGCCATAAGCAGCCAAGGGCAGACTCACTCTTACCATGCTGTCTGCATGGGCTGAGCATCCCTCCCCCCCCACCTCCGCACTGCCTGGCAAGGCTCAGTCAGGTGGGCTGAATGCCACCATTCCTCTTCAAGATCTGGCTTCCTCATTTAGGAAATGTCCATGCCATCTACTTGGTTGCAGACTCCGAGGTGGAGGTGAACAAGCCATGCTGGGAGGTATCTCCGAGATCACCCTGAGCTGGGTTCCACTGTAACAGTGGCTGCCCTTGGCTGACCAAGGGCTCTGTCCAAACTGTTCTGTCTAGTGACTGTAGGAGGCAGGGCTGCCACTTCATTGTATGGATCAAAAAGCCTGCCGAGAACGTAGGGAAAAGGGGCCAGCTAAAGAAACCCACCAGAGCTAGTGAAAGAAACCCACGCTAGCCATGAAAGAAACACTTTAGCCCCAACCCAGAATCAAAGAAACACTCCCTGACCCTGAAACCAGTGCCAAAGAAACATACTTTGTTCCTAGAATCAGAGCCAGTGAAAGAAATACACCCTGGCTCAGCAATTAGAGCCAAAAGGCTAAAAAAGGACCAGTGAAAGAAACACAGTTTGGCCCTGAAATCAGAGCTGTCTCTGCTCCTGACCAATGAAACTAACCAATCCCTGAGCAGAAAATCTTCTCCCTGGGAAAACTCCACCCCCAAGAAGCTCTATATAAGCCCTCTGCCTGTTCAGTTGTGGGCTGTGCTTTCCTACCCTAGCCACTCTCTTGGACTCCTCCTTCCCAAATAAATCTCCTTCTCAAAAGAGGATGAAGATCTTCATTCTCAGGGGCCGAGTAGAAGAACCTTGCTGAGACGTCCCTTAGGGAGACTGAGCAGAAAAAAACCTTGCTGAGAAATTCCCTTAGGGAGGCTGAGCAGACAAAAAGTAACACCTTTTCACTAGGGCCAGAAGAGATTGCTACATTTCTGCAGGGGTTTCCCCTTCAGCAGAGTGAAGCGAAAGAAGCAACATTTTGAGCTGGAGAGCAGCAGCAGAGCTTTGCTGGGAAGCCCTCTTTCTGGGGTGGGGTGGGGGTGGGGTGGGGTGGGGGTGGGGTGGGGGGTGGACAGAGCAAAGCTCAGCTGTAAGGGCTCTTTAGGAGAGGAGCGAGATTGCTTTATCCTGCAAGGAGAACACTCCCCACTGCACCCCAGCTTCAGGTATGGCCTGACACCCCAATAAGTCAGGATACCTCTCCCTCCAGGGCTGAGCTGTCCTGTGGCTCTGCCCTCCAGAGTTGTCCTATTGCTGCTGTAGGTATAGGCTGGGGACAAGCCAGGATACATTTCCCTCCAGGGCTGAGCTGCCCTATTGTGGCTGCAGCCTCCAGAGCTGTCCTATTGTGGCTTCCTGATAAGTCAGGATACCTTTCCCTCTAGAGCTGTAACACTCATAGAGAACACATACTTCCAGGCACACAGCTCATGTGTGGCAGTTCTGAGACTATGTGCCTAAAGATTCTCTACCCAGGCTCTGTTTTCCTGGCTGCTGTGAACTCCAGGATTGGGACTCAGCACCCTTTGCTTACACTGGCTGCTGTGTTGTGTGTGAAAGATTTTCACCAGAAAGAAAAGGATTCCAGACAGGCCTTCACAGATGGATTTGATGGTCCTTTGAGTAGACCATGTGGTCCGAAGAGCCACATCAGCCTATCTTTACAACCTGTCATCTTGCAACCTGAGGATGTTATCCAGCTACTAGACCTGGTGTGTGATGTTTTTAACTTCTTCAGTCTCTCTGATCACCGTGGGCGTTTCAAGAATTAATGGGGTGAACCAACAACAAAACCAAAAAATAACAGGCATTAACAATCACTGGTCATAAAAATCTCCTAATAGCAATGGACTCAAGTCACCTATAAAAAGACACAGGCTGACAAAATGGAGATGGAGACAGGATCCATCCTTCTGCAGCATACATGAAACGCACCTCAATTATAAAGGCAGACATTACCTCAGAGTAAAGGGTTGGGAAAAGATTTCCCAATCAAATGAACCTAAGAAACAAGCTGGTGTAGCTACCCTAATATCTAATAAAATAGACCTCAAATTAAAATTAATAAAAAGAGATGGAGGAGGACATTTCATATTCATCATAGGAAAAAAATCCATCAATGAAGTCTCAATTCTGAACATTTATGCCCCAAATACAAGGGCACCCACGTTTGTAAAAGAAACATTACTAAAGCTCAAATCACACATCAAACCCCACACACTAATAGTGGGAGACTTCAACACCCCACTCTCACCAATGGACAGGTCAGCCAGACAGAAATTTAACAGAGAAATAAGGGAAATAACAGATGTTATGACTCTAATGAACTTACCAGACATCTATAGAACATTTCACTCAAACACAGAAGAGTATACCTTCTTCTCAGCACCTCATGGAACCCTCTCTAAAATTGATCACATGCTTGGTCACAAAGCAAATCTCAACCGACATAAAAAATTTGGAATAACCCCCTGTACCTTATTGGATCGTTATGGCTTAAAGTTAGAATTCAACAACAATACAAAATGCAGAAAGCCTACAATTTCAAGAAAACAATCAACTGAACCACCACTGAATCAAGGAAGAAATAAAGAAATTAAAGACTTTCTAAAATTCAATGAAAATGAGTGTACAACATACCCAAACTTATGTGACACTATGAAAGCAGTGCTAAGAGGAAAGTTCAAAGCACTAACTGCCTACATAAAGAAGATGAAGAAATCTCACTAGTGACTTAACAGCACAACTGAAAGCTCTAGAACAAAAAGGAGGAGTAGATAACAGGAAATAATCTGAGAGTTGAAATCAATAAAATAGAAACAAAGAACAATACAAAGTATCAATGAAACAAAGAGTTGGTTCTTTGAGAAAATCAACAAGGTGGACAAACCCTTATCCAAACTAACTAAAAGCAGAGAGAGATTATCCAAACTAATAAAATCAGAAATGAAAAGGGGGACATAACAACAGACATTGAGGAAATCCAGAGAATCATTAGGTCATACTTCAAAAACCTGTTCTCCACAAAATTGGGAAATGTAAAAGAAATGGACAATTTCCTGGATAGGTACCACATACCAAAATTAAATCAAGACCAGATAAACAATTTAAATAGACCTAAGACCTCTAAGATAATAGAAACAGTCATTAAAATTCTCCCAACCACAAAAAGCCCAGGACCAGAAGGTTTCAGTGCAGAATTTTACCAGAATTTCAAAGAAGAGCTAATTCCAATACTCCTCAAATTGTTTCACACAATAGAAACAGAAGGAACATTGCCAAAATCTTTTTATGAAGCTACAGTTACTCTGGTACCCAAACCACACAAAGATGCAACAAAGAAAGAGAATTACAGACCAATCTCCTTCAAGAACATTCATGTGAAAATACTCAACAAAATACTGGCAAACCGAATCCAAGAACACATAAAAATGTTGTCTACCATGATCAAGTAGGCTTCATTCCAGAGATGCAGGGATGGTTCAACATATGAAAATCTGTCAATGTAATCCACCACATAAACAAACTGAAAGAAAAAAACCCCACATGATCATCTCATTAGATACTGAAAAAGCTTTAACAAAATCCAACACCCCTTCATGATAAAGGTCTCAGAGAGATCAGGGATACAAGGAACATACCTAAACATAATAAAAGCAAGCCAGTAGCCAACATCAAATTAAATGGAGAGAAACTCAAAGCGATTCTACTAAAATCAAGAACAAGACAAAACTGTCCACCTTCTCCATATCCATTCAATATAGTACTCGAAGTTCTAGCTAGAGCAATAAGACACCAAAAGGAGATCAAGTGGATACAAATTAGAAAGGAAGAAGTCAAGTTTTCACTATTTGCAGACAATATGATAGGGTACATAAATGACCCCAAAAATTCTACCAGGGAACTCCTACAGCTGATAAATACCTTCAGTAATGTGGCTGGATACAAGATTAACAAAACAAAACAAAACAACAACAAAAAAAGCAGCCCTCCCATATACAAAAGATAAATGGGCTTAGAAAGAAATCAGAGAAACAACACCCTTTATGATAGCCACAAATAATATAAAATATCTTGGGGTAACTCCAAACAAGTGAAAGACATGTATGACAATAACTTTAAGTCTTTGAAGAAAGAAATGGAAGAAGATATCAGAAAATGGAAAGATCTCCCATGTTCACGTATAGGTAGAATTAACATCGTAAAAATGGCTATCTTACCAAAAGCAATTTACAGATTCAATGAAATCCCCATCAAAATTCCAACACAATTATTCACAGACCTTAAAAGGATGAATAACCTAACTATCATAGAGCCTTCATCCAGTAACTGATGGAAACAGATGCAGAGAGCCATGGCCAAGCACCAGTCCAGTGGAAGAGAGGGAAGAGGGATTCTATGAACAAGGAGCATTAAGACCATGATGGGGAAACATACAGATACAACCGAATCACGCCAGTGGGAACTCACGAACTTTGGACTGACAACTGTGGAGCCTGCATGGGACTAGACTGGGACCTCTGCATGGGTAAGACAGTTGTGTAGCTTGGTCTGTTTGAGGGGCCCCCGACAGTGGGATGAGGATCTATCCCTGGTGCAAGAACTGGCTTTTTGGAACCTATTTCCTATGGTGGGATGCCTCGCTCAGCCTTGATGTAACGAGGAGGAGCTTGGTCCTGCCTCGACTTGATATAGCATGCTTTGTTGACTTCCATGGGAAGCCTTACCCTTTCTGAGGAGTGGATGGAGGCGGGGTAGAAAGGAGGTGGGAGGAGGGAACAAGAGGAGGGGAGGGAGGGGAAACTGGTTGGTATGTAAAATAAATTTAAAAAATAATAAAAAAGAATTAAGAAGTGATCACAGTTTGACCAATTCTCATTGGATAGACTTTTCAATGCTTAGCTCCAGATGGTTCATTCCAGAGTGTTTATTAAGCACCTGCTGGGTGCAAGGCATTGCTATCAGTGCTGAGGACACAATGTCACACCTCCTGGGAACAGTGCTAGTATAGGTTCTGGAGATACAACCATGACCATGCACAGTCCCTCATGGCGTTAAAGGTTCACTGGGGAGGCAAATTTGTCAACTCACAGCTCTGAGAGGACATACAGGCAAACGAGTTGGATATAGGCTGGGGGAGGAAACCTTTGCGGGGCAGAGATACCCGAGCTGAGTTCTGAAGGAAGCATAGGAAGTGACCAGGGAGAGGGAGCAGTGCATACCCTACCCAAGTTAGGAACAGTGGTACTGCAACAGCCCTGGGCTGGGGTGTGTGCAGCTGAGGAAGTTCCACCGAGAGGGAGTTGAGACCACAATGGTCAGAAGGACAGACCTTTGGTAGTCATGATGAGAATTCTATCCTGAAGCGGTCACATCAGCGTCAGCTTTGTAATGGTGTTGCACACCCACATCTTCTGCAGCTCAGAATCCTGCAAGTTGGCACGATGGCTGGGCTCTGCTGGTGGTGTTCTGGTATGCCTGTATGGTGATATTTTAATTGTACTGAAATGTGATTTTATTTGTATGTTAATAAATAAAGTTGCCTGAGGGTCAGAGCTAATAGCAAGCCATAGCAGAGCTGGGCGTTCGTGGCGCACACCTTTAATCCCAGCACTTGGTAGGCAGAGCTAGGCAGATCTCTGTGTTGTCAAGGATACAGCCAGCATTGGAGACACACACCTTTAATCTCAATACCATAGAAGACCTGGAGGGCTGTACATACAGGCAGTGATGAGGCAGTCATGTGGTTGGGTTTACCACCAATGAGAAGGCAGAACAGTAAGACTATATAAAGACAAACAGACAGGAAGTAGCTTTTTTTCGGAGAGGTCTCTTGGCTGAAGAGGCTAGCTGCAGCAGGTGGGTAAGGCACTTAGCTCTGATCTCTTAGCTTTCTTCTTTGCATTGGTTCTGTGTTTCTTATTTAATAAGACGGTTGGATACATCTACATGCCTGGGGCTCAGCTCACCTTCATTAGGCTTGTCCACATGGTCACCATCCTGGTCCCATCTGAAGTGTGATGGACCGTAGAGCTGGAAGGAACGGACTCCTGGGGATTTGGAGCTACAGCATCCCCTTGGGCTTGGTATGGCCAAGGCTGCTGGTGGCTTTGAGATACCCCTTCTTGGGATAGTTGCTCTTGACAGGATGGGGAACATTTCACCTTTGTATCGGTAATTGTTTTTTGTGTTACTGTGACCCCATACTTGGCCGGGGGAAAGGTTTATTTGGCTCATGGCTGTGGAGGATTTGGTCCATCATGGTTTGGGAAGGCAAAACAGGGTGGCTCCATCTGTGCTGATGGGAGTGAGTGGCGTGGGCTGTTCACATCATGGTTAATTAGGAAGCAGAGGACACAGCTGGAACTCTGGGGTGGATAACCTTCAAAGGCCTACCCTAATGACTAACTTCTACCAGCCAGAACCTACTTTCAAAAGGCCCCACAGCCTTTAGTATGTTAGCTCACGCCGAGGACAGAATATTTAACACAGGAACCTGAGGGAGTATACAGATTCACACCACAGACACTCACACTCAGGGCATTGCATATCAAAGGCTGGAGCTGGGCAGGCTCTATGAAGTGGGTCTCACTCCAGAGTCCCAGTGAGTTGGAGCTGAGGCAGTCTTAGGCCAGACCCAGTTACAGGTCCTCTTCCCCTCCCCGCCAGTCTTCCCTCCTCACTTGCCTCCTTGGGATACAGCCTGGACAGCTCCCACAAGAGTCCCCAGCTCAAGCCAGCTTTTGGAGGACCCAGGCTGAGACATTGTCCTGTCTACTCCCACCTGCACTGAGCTCCTGGCTCAGGAGGAGTTGAAGTGGGCAGAGCAATGAGGAGCATGAATTCAGAGTGACAGGTACTCCAGCAAGGAAGAAAGGCAAAGTACCATCCAGGCTGCTGGCTGAGGCCAAGGTGAACTTAGGAAGGGAGGCCGTGCCAAGCAGGCCTATGAGGTCTACTGGCTGGATGCCTTTACCACCTTCCTATTTTATGCCTACATGGAGTCTGAGTGTCTCCTTAGTCTGCTGACCAGGAAGAAGTGGCAAACAGCTCTCTTCCCAGCTCAGGAACCAGCACCCCCAGCCACCCATTACTCTCAGTCCACCGACATCCTCAATGCTGGGATAGTGCGCAGGAAAGGAAAAATCACCTAGTTGATAAATAGGCCTCCCTTCAAGTGCCTGCCTGGTCCCTGTGCTGGGGTGGGAGGGAGCCCCTCTGAGACACATCTGTTGGGCACATGTGAGGGAGGAAGGCATGGCCCGAGGCACGTGCATTCAGCACTATTTCACCTGAGCCACCTGTGAGGGCACACTGCACTCCAGGCCTGGGAAGGTGCAGCTTTCGTCTTTAGATTTGGTCCTTCATCTTCCGCCCCTCTTCCGTTCAGTGATGCTGAAGACATGGAAATGGATGTTGGAGGTGTGAGACATGGGGAGTCCTTTCTCGGGCTGCAACCCCACATGTCTCAGGCAGGAAGGAGAGAGAGGTGCTGTGTTCAGAGTCCCCAAGAAACAGCACACTCAGGCTCTGTATGTGGGTGGCCGGCTGCCAGGGACACCATTGTCTGCAAATGTCTTTAGAGCAGAGTGCCAGGGTAGAGAGCTTAATGGTTAAGAACATGGACTCCAGAGCTAGATTCTGTGTTCAAATCCCAGTTCCTCCACTTACACAGAGACATCTTATCTGTGTCTCAGCTCCCCATAGGTAAAGTGGATTAACAATGGTAGACTGCATAGATTATCCTCATCTGCTGTCAAGGAAACCCCCAAACTCTAATACAGTGAGCAAATTGACATCAACTTTCGGAAAATGGGAAATGAGGTGGACAGAGATGGAGAGTGGGAGAGAAAGAGACAGGGGAGAGAGAAGGAGGTGGGGAGAGAACACATAGCAAGTAAAATAGTTTAGATCCTAGTACCCTGCAACTCTAGCACTGTCACACTGTGGGTTTGGAGACAGGAGGATTTCTCAGACTTGGAGGCAGGATTGGGTGGGGAAAGTCGTGGGCAGTTTTATTTATTTGAGACAGAATCTTGCTATACATATATCCCAGGCTGACTTCAAACTCACAGTCCTTCTGCCTCTGCGGCCTCCTTGGGTAATAGTGTCACCACTCACTGGCCATTTTTCTTATAAAAAAGCTACACATTCACCACATTGTCCCAAACTCTGGTCCCTGGGCTGATGGGCTGATGCAGTGAACTGTAAGGCCTCTGGTGACACAAAGTCCTGTGTCCAAATGTTCCTAGAGTTTAATCTCCAGACTAGGAGCAGTCTGGGGGCCTGCCAGCTAGAGAACCAACGCACTGTGCACCACCATTAGGCAGTGAGCTTGACTTTGGGTGGCTCACAGTGGGCAAGAAGGGTAAACCCAGAGGGACCTCCTACTGCACGGAATAGCCATGACCTGGTGCATATAATAGACCGTCAGAATGCTGCTTGGTATTCCTACGGTGGGGCCATGGGACTGATGCATGCATTTGCAGCGGTCACAGCTGCACAGTAACCAGGGTGGGTTTTGCTGCATGTAAGTTATGGCAGACAGAGGGAACAGCATGTGCAAAGGCAACAGGGGTGGAGCTGTGACTCAGGGGTGGGACAGGATGGGAGGTGATGGTGTGAGGAGTGGCCAGGAGGGGGGTGATCTTCAGAAAGGTGTCTTCTTAGGTCCCTCCCTCCCTCTCATTTGAATTTGTGAGCAAAATGTAAAGCCCAGGAGTCTGTCTTCAGACTCCTGTCTTCTCTGTAGAGGACGCACACTCTTCATTTTGGCCCCCTCCCCCACTCCCTCCCAGTTACCTCCCTGGCCCTGGCTGGTGTGTGTGTGTGTGTGTGTGTGTGTGTGTGTGTGTGTGTGTGTGTGTGTGTTTTGACTCCAGAGTTACAGGCATGGGAAGAAGGAGATCCAGGGAAGCCACATTCCCCAGTCCTGGCTTGAACACAGACACCATCTGGTGCTGTCATTTAGATTTTGAGTGTGTGTCCCCCCCCCCCCCCCAAGGCTCAGCATCAGGCACTGTTAGGAGGCATTGCACCTCTAGACCCTCCTAAAGGGTGATCCTGGAGTCACAGCTCCTTCTCCTCTCTTTCTTGGCCGCAATGCTGTGAACAGGCCTCCCCTGCCACATGCTTTCCCATAATGTGCTGCCAGAGGCCCAAAGAGGCGGGGCCAAGAGGCCACAGACTGGACACTCCGGAACCAGCTGCCTCCACAAGCCTTGTCTCTAAGCTGATTGTTACAGGTATTTGCCATCAACATGAGGATGGCACTGCCTGAGGACTTTAAAAACAACTGACTCACAGTCCACAGAGTGGGGCAGCCCAGCCTGGGCACCTGGAGTTTTAAATGTTCCCCAGCAATGCTGATGAACAGGTGTAGGGGACCCACAGGTGTAAAGGACTCACGGGTGTAGGGGAAGATGAAGCTATGGGCTGGGTGTCTCGGTGGATAGGAGAGGTGTCAGGGACTGTGGGACGGTTGGGTGTGCAGACGCATCTGTGGTGAGGGACACGCAAGGTCGTTAGAGGAAAGGACCAGGCTTGGTCTTGGTGCCTAAGAAGCCTGTGGCTTCCATGATGAGATACAGTGTGCTGTAGCGTCCCACAGTTCCATCTCAATCTGTGTGCTCATCTTTCTAAGGGGGGGAGGGGTGACCAAGCCTCCCTCAGAGCTAGGCATGCAGAAGACAGGGGCTCAGTGCTGCAGCTGAGTCTCTGTGACCCCCTCAACACATGTGTGTGTGTGTGCATATGTATGTGTGTGTATGTGGTACATGTGTAGGCGTTATGTTCATGTGGGTTTGCATGAGTGTGTGGGCCAGAGGTTGATGTGGGGTATCTTCCTCAAGATCTCTCATTGGATCGGGAGTTTGCTGGCAGGCAGAGTGGCTGGCCAGTAAGCCTCAAGGATCCTCTTGTCCCTGTCTCCCCAGGACTAGGATTACAGGTGTGTACCACCTCAGCAGGTTTTTTCTTTTTCTTTCTTTTCTTTTCTTTTTTTTTTTTAAAAACACGGATTCTGGGATCAAGCTCGGGTCTCTGTGCTCGTACAACAGCGCTTTGCCGGCTAAGCCTTCTCTCCAGCTCCTGACTCCTATGTTGAAATGCAATCCCCCACCCCTCTGGTGCTGGGAGATAACAGGAGGCCTTTGAATCACAGGGGTGAAGCCCTCATGAATGGGATTAGCATCTTGGTGAAAAATGTCACAGACAGTGTCCTTGCCCTTCCTCCCTGTGACATTACAGGGTAAAGGTCGCCATCTATGATCAAGTGGCCCCTCCTGTCAGTGCCTTGGACCTTAGACTTTGAAGTCTGTGGGAAACCGTGTCTCGGAAAATGTATTTTACTCCAGGCATTTTACTGGCGTGGCAGCAGTCCGACTCACAGCCAAAGGTGGTTCTTTGGTGAGTTTGGACTGCTTTCCCCATAGTCCCCTAGGAAGACACACACAGACCCAAGCCCCCGTGGCCTTTCCAGACACTGTTTATTGTCTTTGGTGCCCCCTCAACTTTTCTTATGGTGCCTAGTGGATGTTTTGCCGCCTCTGGCCTCTTTGTGCACCCACCTGTTCCCCGGATCTACAAACTTAGCCCTGGAAAGGGTTCTACTGTTTTGAGAAGGAAGGCGGCCAGGACCTCAGGCCTCCTACCCACGTAGGCAGCGTTCATCCGTGGCCTGGAGTTCCCACCCCAGCAGTTCCTGGCAGGCTGGTCTCTGAGTCTACGTAGCAGTTACCATGATGATGTTGTGCTGTCGTAGGGAGTGCACAGCTCCAAACCATCTGCACAAAGGGCTGCCCCTGGCTTCTCACGTTTGCTTTTCTAAGACCCACACAGGAACACAAACACTGCGCCGAGCCTTTGCTCCTGGATGGGATCTGAGGTGCGGCTGTCCAGAAAGAACTGGACACGGAAGTCCCATGGGTGGGTGATGCTCTTTGGGGACATGGGTCCTTTGACATCTCCTCTCACAAGTTCTGTCTGGACACCCCATGCCTGGGCTGGTGGCACTCCCAGCTGCTCCTGATGGTCCCCTAGATGGGCTGGGCTGCCGGGAGTCATGGGCATTCTCCATGGGCCGTGTCCCCAGGTTGGTGCTTCTGTGGGCCATGCCTGCTGTGGAAGCACATTACAGAGTTCAGCAGGGACTGAGCTCCCCATGGTCCTACATCCCCATGCAGGGTCCTCATCCTTCCAGATGCTTGTGGTCCTGGGCCACTCCCAGCGTAGGTGGCGCTTGTTTCTTCAGAGCATGTGGTGGTTGTAGGTGTGTTCCTCGTTTATAATGGGTCCATCATGGAAGGTTCCACCTTCTAATGGTTCTTAAGACAGTTGTCAGTTGCCACTACCGATCTTGGTGCTGATGGTTTTGCTGGATCTTGTGGATAACCTGTGCTGAGGTACATGGTAGTGGATGCTCTTCCCATAGGTGGTTTTGATACAGATGGCCCAGCATGGATGGTTGATTCTTGCTCCAGCTCTCCTTACAACAGCTTTCTATATAGATGGTCACATTGCCTATTTCTCAGCAGATGGTGTTGTGTGTGTGTGTGACCTGTCTGCTGATGGTCGTTGCTACAGAAGACACAGCAACTACTTCTTTGGTTTTTCCTATATTGCCAGTGAACATCCCAGGTGAATCCGGGCTTGTTGGGTCCTCGTGTTCAGATGTTAGCAGGAGCTGAGGAGTCGCCTCATAAAGGTATGGGCTCCTGGGCGGGCTGCTCAGCCTGGGTGGGCTGGCTGCTGCTTCCCTCTGGGTCCTTGCCCTTGCCTTCCTGGAGCTCTGTGTTGCTCCTCGGCTCACCCTGCTCACTGCAGTCCACCCGGATGGTCTGGTTACTGGTGGCCTTGCTGGAGGCCTTGATGTTGGTGGAGCTGAGAAGCCCGCTGCTCACCTGGTAGGACAGGAAGCTGCTGCCTGCGCTGAGGAAGCTCATGCTGCTCAGGCTGCTGATTTTGCCGCTAGGCAGGCTGGCGTCACTTTTCCCCTCCAGCCTGCTGGGTGTCCTGGCCTTGACTGTTCAGCCTTTGGATCTTGAACGCGATGCGGGAGGTGGGAGAGGAGGTGATGAAGAGCTCACTGCTCTGGATGCCGTCCACGTGGGTAGGGAGCTGCTTAGTCAGCCTCCCAATTTGCTTGAGGTTAACTAGGCTGGCCCGGCTGCTCTCCTCGTCAGCTGCATAGCCACTGCTCGACAGGGTGGAGATGCTGCATGCCTCTGGCTGGAGGTGCTGTGTGCTCTTCTTGAGGCTCTCAATGCTGTGGGGTGTTCCCAAGGCGCTGTAGACAATTGTTAGGGGCTTCTGAACGACTGCTGCATGGCTGGACCCCACATGTGGCTGGAGCTCTAGGCTGGGTAATGATGGGCTTGGCCTTTGCTCTTGAGCATTCCAGACAGAAGACCCCCCTTTTTCCGCCTTAATGGCGGGGAGCAGTGGGATTGGTTTATCCAGGAGGGGCCCTGGAGGCCTCTGAATGTTGCTTGTGGCCTGTCTGGGAGGAGGTGGCTTAGTGTTTGTTCTCATTGGCCAGCTTGGTTCCCATGGTGATGGCACCTGTGAGGCGGGGGGGGGGGGGTGGGGGGTGGGTGGGGGGGTGGGGTGGGGGTGGGTCGGTGGGTGGGAGGGGCAGGGTGGAGGGTGGGAGGGAGAACAATGCCTCTCTGACAGCAGGTAGTCACATCAGTGACAATGATCAGCTTGGGCAGAAAAGGGGTTCATGGGCGTGGTACTAATCATTGTGACAGAAGACCCCAGAGAAGCCGAAGGATTTGGTTCACTGTTTGTGGAGGTTTCAGTCCATCGCGATAGCTGGTACATAGAGGCAGGGAGCACACCTGAGCTGTGGGCTTTATCCTTTTCCTCTTTATGTCCTTCAGACACCCAAGGGATGTGCTGACACTGAGGGGCGACTTCCTCCATGGAAACATATGTGCAGACACACATAGGATATCATTGATATCCTAGGTGCTTCACCATTGAGAAGACTATGCAGTGAGCGGGAACCACCTTTCAGGGAGAATTCCTGAGGGGCTTAGAGCCTGCTTGGCCAGCCTCTGTCTCCTTGCTGAAGGGGTTATGAGGACTGTAGAGAGTTCAGTCAGGTTGAACTCCCAATTCTTTGCCAGCTCTCCAAGGTCCTGCTGAGTCAGGGTCTCCCAGTCTTCTCACAGCAATTCCTTACTTGTTCTCATGCTCCCAGGCACGCTGCTCACTTCTTTCTTTCTCCTGAAAATTCTTGTCTAAAGAGATGGCTCAGCGAGTGAGAGCACTTCCTGTACAAGTATGAGGACTTTAGTAAAAGGTTGGGTGTGGCCATGGGGAGCCTGTAATCCCAGTGGTGTGGGGAGTGGAGATAGGAGGAGGCTGGGCTTGGATGGCCACCAGCCTGGCTTCAAGTTCAGAGAGAGACCCTGTCTCTAAGGTGCAGAGTTACAGAGCAGGACATGGAGAGTTACAGAGCAGGGCATGGAGAGTTACAGAGCAGGGCATGGAGAGTTACAGAGCAGGGCATGGAGAGTTACAGAGCAGGGCATGGAGAGTTACGGAGCAGGGCATGGAGAGTTACAGAGCAGGACATGGAGAGTTACAGAGCAGGACATGGAGAGTTACAGAGCAGGGCATGGAGAGTTACAGAGCAGGACATGGAGAGTTATGGAGCAGGACATGGAGAGTTACAGAGCAGGACATGGAGAGTTACAGAGCAGGGCATGGAGAGTTACGGAGCAGGGCATGGAGAGTTACGGAGCAGGACATGGAGAGTTACGGAGCAGGACATGGAGAGTTACAGAGCAGGAAACTTGACGTCCTCTTTTGGCTTCTCCCCCTGACACACATCCACACATACTGTACATACATATATAGTATTTATTGGAATGTAGATTACGTGTAATGTTGGGTTTCAAGCATGTCATCTATTTGACCACACCCTTACTCCTCCTTTTTCCCCTTACCACCCCTCCACTCCTGCTGGTCGCCTTCCGTCCCTTGGCTCCCTTCTACTTCCATATAGTATTATACACACGTACATACACAAAAGTTTCATGTATACATATAACATTTTATGTATTTCTAAAAGTCTAGGATCTACAGAAGAGAGAAAATACACTATTTGTCTTTCTGAGCCTGGCTTATTTTGTTTCCTATAATGACCTCTGGTTGCAAACAGTACAACTTCACTCTTCATGGCTGAACTCCACTGTGCATATATATCAATATCCCGTTTTCTTTATCTCCTTATCTCCTGGTGGGCATCCAGGCTGATTCTATAGCTTGGCCATTGTGGGGAGTGCTGAAATAAACATGAATGTGCAGGTGTCCATGATGCATGTCAAACTATGCCGAAATTCCGTGTCACTCCAGTCAGAATGGCCATCACGAAGGAAAAAAAAAACATGCTGTCAGAGATATGGGGACAAGGGGACCTTCATATACTGCAAAAAATATGGCGGTATCCCAGTAGAATGTTTGCTTAGTGGGATTCCCTGGGTTTGATGGCGACACCACATGAAGAGCTGACTACCCGCACCCAGTTATAGCCTGTCTCCCCTCACAGTACTCAAAAAGAACCAAGTTCTTCTCTGCCCTGGAACAGGCCCCTCCAGATAGCAAAGCCCTAATGGAGAAGGGTTACAGGTTGGACAAGTGACCACGGTCACTTCACAATGCAAATTGGGAATGCAAATTCTCCAGCCACTGTAGAAAACCAGCCATTCCTTAAAAAGCAAAACCAAAACACTAAAAACAGAACTCCGTATGACCCTGCTATACCATTTCCTATGTCAAGCCCTTCCCTGCCTCAGGGTGCACTGGCCGTCCCTATTGCTCCCTGGGTTTCTTTTTGCTCCCTCTCTTCCTGGCTTTAGACTGAGCAGCCCCCTTCCAGGAAATCTCTCTCAACTCCCCAAGAAGAGTTCCTAGAGGCCCTAGCATTCTTTACACCACTTCCTAATTTATATTCCCGTGACACGATGAACCATCCATTGTTATTCATGGCCGGTTCCTTCTGTAATGTAACGTTCTGAGGAGGCAGCACCTGCCATCAAGGACACACAGTGGGATGATTATTAGTGGGCACTCATAGTTCTTTATTGAGTAACTGATTAGATTAAGAAATACATTGAAGGAACTGGGACAGTCATTAGGTGTTGAGGAGGAAGAGGTTTTGAGAGAGAGGTGACAAGGGGCCCTCCTTCAGGTGAGGACATTATCTCCCCAGCAGGCAGCATGGGCAGAGTCTGAAGTAAAATCCTCACACTGTACAGAGAGCAGCTTTGCTCTGTTAAGGCTCTGTGCTGGCTAGTTTTATGTCAGCTTGACACCAGCTAGAGTCACCTGAAGGTGGGAACCTCGGTTGAGAAAATGCCTCCATAAGATCGGGCTGTAAGCAAGCCTGTAGAGCATTCTCTTAATTAGTGATGAATGTGGGAGGGCCTAGGCCATGGTGGGTGGGGCTTCCCCTGGGCTGGCGGTCCTGACGTCTGTAAGAAAGCAGGCTGAACAAGCCAGGGGGAACAAGCCATGGGGAACAAGCCGGTAGCTGCATCCTCCATGGCCTCTGCATCAGCTGCTGCCTCCAGGTTCTTGCCTGGCTTGAGTTCCTGACTTGGCATCCCCCAGTGAACGGTGATTCAAAAGAAACCCTTTCTTTTGAATTTTTGGTTGCTTTTGATCATGGTGTTTCATCACAGCAATAGTGACCCTAAATAAGACAAGTCACTTGTAAAGGAGTAGTGAGGTACTATGTCACGAGGAGATGGTCTGCTGACATTGCTAAACTAGACTAAGATGCTATATCCTTCCATAGCTCAGGCTGAGGCAGGTGCTTGAAGAGTCCCACAGACATTGCTGACTCAGGGGTGTCTGAAAACAAAACAAAACAAAACAAAACAAAACAAAACAAAAAACAACCGGTCTCGCCAATATGTGAAGTGTTGTGGCCACTTATCCTGCCCGGAACCCTTCTCCATTTAGGGCTTTGCTATCTGGAAGAGCCTGTTTCCAGCAGAAGGAACTTGGCTCTTTTGGGTGCTGTGATGGGAGATAGGTTGAAACTGGGTATGACTAATCAGCTCTTCATAGCAGCCATGAGAGAAAGAGACTACATCAGAGGATCTGGGTTCTAACGATAGTCATTGATAAGTAGCTTTTAAAGGTGTTGGCAATAAATCAAATTTATATGTACAACTTCCAGCACACTGCTGTTACACACTTGCTTTCTTCAAGAGAAGAAAAGTGCAAGGCAGCTCTTCACACGCAGGAGATGGATGGCCCCACAGCTTTGCCTAAACTTAGTAGGTCTGGAGCAGGCTGGCTTGCTGCGTATGCATCACAGGGAGAAGAAGGTGCTCCTTGGAGAGGAACGTTCAGTATCTTGATTGTCACCAACACTGTCACTGCTAATTGTCACTGTCACCCTGTGCTGTTCCAGGGGGCTGCTCTGCTTCCATGTGCTGCATCCTTTCATCCAGAAATGATAATCTTCCCCAGGAAAAGAAGGGGGTGGTGCTCTTCTAGCTGACCTCCGGCCTTGTGCTCCCTACAAGGGACTGAGAGTAGAGGCACTCGGTGCCTTTAGTGGTGAAGCTCAGTGTAAGGGACATGGTGGACTGATGATCCAGTCTGCTTCCATTTTAGGTTTGAAAGACAAACTAGGTTTATTCCTGTTTACGAATAAATCTGTTTCTCAAGGATTGAGCTATGCCCCACCTGTAACCTTAACTGCAAATGGTTCTGTCCTGCCTGTTCCAGGAAGCGGCAACCATGACTTGGTTTCAAAAGGTTATTGTGACCACCTTGTTATGATCACCTTGCAACCACGTCTGTTTCAGGTTGCCATGACCAACTTGTTACACTTATGCTCTGCTTCTGTACCCTTGCCCATTTGTCTGCCAAATGCCCCATTTGGAAACCCCTCCTCCTGAACTATAAAAACCCTATCTTCCCCATGGCCAATACCGATCTCTTGAACCGGGCCTCTAAGGAGAGACAGCTGTGTACATGAACAAAAGGAGCTTGATTTAACTAATTTGGCCATGATGATTTAGGTCAGTGGTCTTTCTCCTTGCATCTGTGGGATTAACAGGACCCAACAATGTGGGCAGTGGGAGTGAGACCCAGCTCTTCTGGGGGCTTGCCTGTGAGAAGCAGAGGGGAGGGCACCGCATAGGTGGTTTAGGGATTCTCTCCTCCCTCTCCACAACCTCCTTTCTTTCTTTTTTGAAAGGTCTTCTCTGTCCCAGACTGGCTTCAAGCTCTCTTTGTAGCCAAGCTTAACCTCCACCTGTTACTCCTGCCTCTGCCTTCTGAGTGCTGAAACTACAGGAGAGCATCACCGTGCTTGGTTTTTATGTGGGACTGGAATCAAGCCCAGGGGTCCAGGCTGGGCAAACCTTCTGCTGAGTGACCCCTAGCCTTTCACAGTCGGCTTTTCCTAGATGAATGACCATGTGCCCAGACACTTCCAGTGTGTGTTCTACCAGGGTTAGTTTTATCATAAAGGTTCTCATGTTTTCTTGTCCTGCTAACTCCTACACTAAAAAGTCTCAGTGTAAGGTGTCTGGATAGGACAAAACAATTTCTCATATTCCGAGGAGGAAAGCAGCACTCAAGACAACTTCAGAAAACTGGCACTTAGCTGCAGCCCTCTAGTGCAAATCCATTCCAACACTGCACCAGACACACTTACCGTGTCAGGCACCAGTGTCCCGAGTTTGTTCACTGACCCACAATAATGTCTAGATTCTTCCTCCATCTTTCCTTCCACAGGCATTTATGGGGTCTTGCTCAATGTTAGGTAGGGTGTTACCTCCTGCCTTCATTGAGCTGATGGTCATGGAGGGAGACAGACTTGAGGAAGTGAGCAGATGTGTATGGGAGAACAAATGTTAGGAGGACAATAAGGTAGAACGAGGGAGTAGTGTGAGTGTGAGTGTGTGTGTATGTGTGTGTGTATGTGTGTGTGTAAATGCTTGTATCTGTTCCTGCAATCAAAACAACCAAGTTCTAAAGGTGGAGGTTATATGGAAGCCACAAGGAGGGTGGCAGTGTGTTCTGGAAGGGCTTTGGAATTTCTTCTGAGTGCTCTGGGAGCTGCTGGAACTTTCCAGCAGAAGATCTGGCTCAGGATGTCCTGTGAAGGACAGTCTGGAGGATCAGGGCAAGGAGCTAGGAGCTGGGCAAGGCTGCCATGATAATTTCGGGGGCAGGATAGCTGGGTACCCAGAGTGGCTGGTGCAGTAATTGTGGACATGAGGTTGCTTGGGACAGGGCAGTAGAGACAGAAATGGTGGGTCTCTGGCATGCTGTGGTTCAAAACCTGTGACCACCACTGAGGTGACACTGCAGGGTCCACTTAACTTCACCAAACCTCGGCTCCCACACGTGGAAAATGGGTGGTAACAGGGTGATGTGATTGACACAGCAGTCAGGACCAGGCTGCTCCTTCAGGCTCCACTTCATGATGCTTCAGCCCTCATGGAATCTTCTGCTAAGCAGAATGTGTGTACATGTATATGTGTGTACATGTGTATGCATAGGAATAACACACAGCCATGTGTGTGGACATGGAAGTATGTGTAGAGGAATACATGTGAGTGTACATGTATGCAAATGTGAAATGTTTTATTTTTGACAGTTTAGTACATGTATACACCAACTTTGGGGCATTTTTACTCCGTTGTCCTCTCTCTCGGGCTCCCACTGAAACTCCTCTTCTTTACAACAGTCTCTCTCCTTCTTTGATCTCCTTTTTCTTTTCTTCGGGTCCTTCAGCACGGGAGAGGGGCTTCTGAAAACCTTCTCCGTGCATGATGATGAAGTGGTGATGGGGATGATCTTGTGCAGCCTTGTCCAGGAGCCATAGCTGCAGTGGGTCGTGAAATTTTCACTTAACCAATTTTATTATTGATAAATTCATATATGAGTGCGATGTATTTACACCATATCTACCCCCCTTTCTTCCTCTCCAACTCCTCCTAGACCCCTCTATATTACCTATTTCTTTTAAAAAATAACTCATTGAATAAAATTAGTGTTGCTTATATATGAATGTGTGTGGGGCACCATTCATTGGAGCGTGGGCAACCTACCATGTATCACATGGCTTAAGAAAACTGACTCTCCATTCCCCAGAAGCCATCAGCTGCTAAGAGCTTCTCAGTTAAGCGTGGGGCCTCATGATTGCCCTCTCCATCCATACTCAAGTATTGATTGGCTTGATCTTGTGCAGGTCTTGTGCTGGCAACTATGGCTGCTCCGAGTTCATGAATGAAATGACTTTGTCATTCCCAGAAGACATAATACCCCAAAGCAATCTTCTCTTGCCTCTGGTTCTTACCATATTTCTGCCCCTCCTCTGTGATGTCCCCTGAGCTTTGGTCAGAGTGTCATGAAACTTTTCAAATGACAAATCTTTCCTTCAGCACCCGCTAATGGGGAGTACCTGCCCAAAGTTCTCTACAGAGTGTTCCTATGCAAGACTTTCTCCTGCCTTCCTCTGATGCACATCCTTCTCTCCCAGTGAGCCCCTGCTGTGGAGCCTCAGTCTGGGCAAGGGCCTTCAGCACTTCCTTATCAAGTCCTAAACACACCCTGTGCTTTCCTTGTGTATTTACCTTAGGTGCTCAGCTAAGAGTAGCCCTGCTCACACTGGGTCAGCAAGAGTAGCCCTACACACACTGGGTCAGCAAGAGTAGCCCTGCACACACTGGGTCAGCAAGAGTAGCCCTGCACACACCGGGTCAGCAAGAGTAGCCCTGCACACACCGAGTCAGCAAGAGTAGCCCTGCTCACACTGGGTCAGCAAGAGTAGCCCTGCTCACACTGGGTCAGCAAGAGTAGCCCTGCTCACACTGGGTCAGCAAGAGTAGCCCTGCTCACACTGGGTCAGCAAGAGTAGTTCTGCACACACTGGGTCAGCAAGAGTAGCCCTGCACACACTGGATCAACCTGGGACTGGTACCTGACCCCAGCCTGGGGGGTTCTCCAGCGTCACAGCTGGAGTTACGTGATGGCTGGAGAGCTGGCTCTGTGGAAAGCCCTGTTTACTCCTTCCCTATACTGTCTTGTTTACCCCTCAAACAGCTTTATGAAGTGCTAGGATTGGCATCTCCAATTTGTAGGGTGAACAATAAGCAGAGAAACTTGGCTCTTTGCTCAAAGCCACACAGCTGGTACTTCTGTCCTGTCTGTGTCTTAGTCTGGATTCCTATCAAGATAAAACAGCAACACCAAAAGCAACTTTGGGGAGGAAAAAGTTTATTTCGGCTTGTATTTCTACACCACAGTCTATCATCAAAGGGAGCCAGGGCAGGAACTGAAGGCAGGAACCTGGAGTCAGGGACTGAAGCAGAGGCCATGGAGAAACACTGCTTACTGGCTTGCTCCCCATGGCTTGCTCAGCCTGCTTTCTTATGGCACCTAGGACCACCTTCCTGGGGTTGGCACCACCCACAAAGGCTGGGCCCTCCCACGTCAACCATTAATCAAGAAAATACCCCCACAGACTTGCCTACAGACCAATCGGGTGGGAACATTTTCTCTCTTCCCAAATAACTCTAGCTTGTGTCAAGATGGCACTGGCCATCGGTCTACAATGCAGTCCACACTCGTAGATCACTTGATGGCTGCATGATGGCTTGTCACAGCGCTATGAGTGCCATCTTGGTACCACAGCCGTGGTTGTCTCTCAGGTCTGCTTGACACTGAAGAGTCAGCAAGTGGATTCTGGACTGACTTTGGGCCCCTGATCCATTTTCATTTCTTAGTGCTTTGCAGAAGTGAGAGGAATAATACCACAAAGATCCACCACGTACTCATGCCCCAGGTCCAGAAAAGGGCATTCTGATATGCCTCAATGTGGTTTTGATTCTGAGTGTCTCCAGAGGCCCGTGTGTCAGAGGCTTGGTTGTCAGCCTGCCAGCAGTGCTCAGGGAAGATGGTAGAGTCTGTAGGAGCCGGGCCTCGTGGGAGACCCTTAGGTGATTGTGTGGGAGGCACACCCTTGAAGGGGCTGTTACGACACAGCCTTTTCTTCTATTTTTATTTCCTAGCTGCCGTGAGGTGAACGGGCCTTCACGTGCTCCCACCATAGTGTGTGGTCCAGCAACAGACCCAGAGCAATGGGATCACGGATGGAAACCGTGAACCAAAGAAGCCTTTTCCTCTTGAAAGTACATTTTTGTTTTTCAGGTATTTTGTCACAGTAACAAAAATCTAACACATACTCCAAATCTGTTTACCCCTCCACCTTGTGTGTCTCCATGGCAACCCTGAATGCAATGCTCAGCATTATCACATACATCTTTTTTTTTTTTTTTTATTATTATTATTATTATTATTATTATTTTATAACACCATTCAGTTCAACATAATAGCCACAGAATCCCCTGTTCTCCCCCTCTCGCCCACCCCTCCCCCCAGCCCACCCCCCATTCCCACCTCCTCCAGATCAAGGTCTCCCCCGAGGACCGGGGTTGACCTGGTAGACTCAGTCCAGGCAGGTCCATTCCCCCCTCCCAGACCGAGCCAAGTGTCCCTGCATAAGTCCCAGGATTCAAACAGCCAACTCATGCAACGAGCCCAGGACCTGGCACCAATGCACAGCTGCCTCCCAAACAGATCAAGCCAAATGACTGTCTCACCCGTTCAGGTGGCCTGATCCAGTTGGGGGCCCCTCAGCCTTTGGTTCATAGATCCTGTGCTTCCATTCATTTGGTTATTTGTCCCGGTGCTTTATCCAACCTTGGCTTCAACAATTCTCGCTCATATAAATCCTCTTCTTACTCACTAATTAGACTCCCAGTGCTCCACCAGGGGCCCAGCCGTGGATGTCTGCCTTCAGATTCCTCAGTCCTTGGATGGGGTTTATGGCACCACTATTTGGGTGTCTGGCCATCCCATCACCAGAGTAGGTCAGTTCCTGCCGTCTCGCGACCATTGCCAGCAGTCTTTTGAGGGGGTATCTTTATCACATACATCTTTATAGCTCAAGTATGAAAGGAAACCCCCAAATCCACAGGGAGGAGCTTTGCCTGCCATTCATCCTGATGTAAGTGGCGTCCTTTGCATACCCTCCTGCAAATTGCATTCAATGTAACATTTATGTGATCATCAGTGCTTATAAATGCATCTCAAACTCACTTTCACTATGGTATTCTATTGATGAATGTCATCATTTACTCATTCCACTGATAAACATTTAGGTTACGTCCCTCCTTCTCCACGGTAAACCAATATTCCTTTAAGTGTCCCCTTCCTGGGGTGTTCTTCCTGAGACTTTTTGAGAGAATATGAAGCTTCAGTTTGTTTTAATTGCACTTAATGCACACAGCAAAACACGTCTCCACATCCCTTGGGACTCATCTGAGTCTCCATGAGGTCCAGCTTAGGGGTGGGAGGGATGAGCAAGACGCCTGCTGCCTGTTATTTGCTCATAAAATCTGGACATTTGAGGATGTCCATGTTCAGCTTTGGCTATATGAGAGGTCACAGAGTTAACTTACTCGGGCAGGGACGGGAATGGGGTGGGGGACCAGCAGCTGGGAGAGGCTCAAAGGTGACAAGCCACCAAGGATGCCTTTGCTCTTCTTTGAGGATCATGCCACAGCCTCCCCGGCCCTTCCGAGCTCTCAGGCATGGATTCTCTGTAGGGGTGGAGGCAGGAAGGGGGAGAGGGACCAGAGCTCTTGGAAGGGAAGTAACTGTAAGGAAAGGGAACAAGGAGTTGAGAGGGTTAAGGTATGATGATGTCCAAGGAGGATCAGAAGGCCTGCCTGTACAGCAGGGTATATGGGAGTTTGCTTATATGAGGCCACAGGTTCAAGTTCAACTCCAGATTCTGACACTTAGTAGCCATGTAATTCTGGGCAAGCTTCCCACCCTTTTGGTCTCAGTTTGGAGTCACTCAAAAGCAGTGCTTAGAACTAGAAATTTGTATGAGAAGTGATCCCAAGTGGTCCAGAGCAAGGCACAGCAAGGCTGGGAAGGAGAAAAGCCAGGAAGGGACATTAGGGAGGGGAGTATGCCACATGAGCCTGGTCCTGTGGGGGTCTCAGAGAACTGTGGGATGTGCCTCATTGACCCGAGTGCTGCCCATTGCCGCTGCTCCCGTGGAAGGACTGACTACTTCTGGCTCTCCCTGAGTATGCTTAGGTGACATCAGAGGAGGTCTGGAGGCAGATACGTGTTAGGTCAGAAGCCACCAGGCAGGATCCAGGGACCCTCAGACTCTGACTCTGAAGGTCACAGGACACAAGGACACCATCGGAGTCTGTTGGAGTTGTTTTCTCTGTAAACGGGAGGCTGACTGCTGCAGGCTGTGGTGAGGGGTTCTATGAGGCCAGTCATGGTATACAGAAGGCACTCAGTAAGTGCCAAATGTCAGGGCTCTGTGCTGTACTGCCTCAAGGCTTCAGCAAGACCTTCTGAAGTAAAAAGTTTGGAGAGATGGTGTGAAATATTTGGTCACAGACTGCTTGAGGTCAAGGCCATGGTTTATGACCCTAGGATGTGAGTTCTTCCCAGGAAACTCTACCTCTCATCGCTGCGTTTGGGATCCAGGCCCAGAGATACTACAATTCCCATAGGTGGATATAGTGTGTCTATCTCCCATGTCCACTTCATGCAAGACTCATGTACTGACCTAGTGTGGCCCAGAGGACAGGAGAGGGAGCAGTGACCCAGCTGGCTGCTTAGCACGGAACACACGGGGAGTGAGCACTTAGGGTCAGATTAATTTTTTTTTTTTCCATTTAGCCCATTTGGGGGTGGGGTGGGGTAAAGATCTAGGACATGGATCTTGAAGTTATAAAGCCAGACAGTTCTGAGCAAAGCCGAAAGCCACTCACCTCAGTGTGAGTGAGGCCATGTGTACCCAAGATTTGTAGTGGTATTTGCTCCACCGTGACCTTGGGCTATAGGGCCCAAAGGAGGCGGCGCTTCCTGCCCTTGTACTGCGCCCGCCCTGCTGCTGGCCCGCAGGCTGCGAGGCCTCCGCCCGTGGGCGGGGCGATGGCGGCCCGGCTGCCCCATGGTGTGTGCGAGCTGCTGCGTCAGGGTTGTGGCCGCGTCGCCTGAAGATAAGAGAGCAGGCTTCGAGTCTAGCGGTTTTTCATTTGGAATTGGCGATGTGTGTGCTCACCCTTGGATTGCTTACTGTTCTCCTGTTTGTGTGGAGAGGCTTCCGATCAATTCAAAGCCGATTTTATGTGGGAAGAGAAAAAAAAAATGGCTCTTGAGCTTTCTGCGCAATTTGAAGAAAAATGTAAACTACTTGAAAAAGTTAGCCTTGCTCAAAAGGAGTATGAAGGCTTAGAGTCATCTTTAAAGGAGGCCCACTTCGACTTGGAGTCAACAGAAGCACGAAGTTTGAAGTTTGTTGAAGGACCAGAAATACAAAGGCAGGAAGCACCTTGTATAGCCCAAGGTCATGGGCGGAGCAAATACCCCTACAGAGATTCCTGGGAAAAACTAATACATCCGTTGGTTTTCCTCACACTGAGGCACACGCAAGTTTTAGAACCAGTGAGTTAGACAAACGGCGAGTGAGGCTGCTGTCTTTAAAGGAATCCTAGGCCTTTGGGGCAGACGGAGGCCCCAGTTCCCAATAGGCTTTGCGGCAGTCTCCACAGTGGGGAGTTTAGTGTGGGGAATTTAGGGTTAAGTCCAGGCTGTGCCTCTGGCCGGCTGTGCTGTACACTCAAATTCTCCATCCACCTAAGCTCTAATTTCTTCCTTTGTAACAGGTAGGCCTGCTCAGTGTGAGTCGCGACATCCTTTAGGCCGGAAGTGTGCATCCTGTCCCTGCTGTGTCCCCAGTGCCTAGGAGAGGTTCCAGCCTTCTGTGACATTTGCTGAGTGGATAACATGTGGATGGCTTGGCTGCCTGTCCCCCCCTTTAAAATCACTCTTTATGGGCAGTCTAAGGCAAACTGGATTTGTTCATTTGGGGTGGGTTGGATGAGGAGAGCAGGGGTGCATTTTACCCGAGTAACCTGTCCGTGGTCTGTGCGCAGCAGGGTCAGGCTTCAGCCCCGCTCAAGTGACCTCCTTGAGGGTGCAAAGGCTGAAGAGATTCTCAGAGAGGTGGAGCCTGGTCAGGCCACGCACAAGCACTGGCAGTTATTGAGGAGAGACCACAGTGTCCTGGAAGGGCAGGACGGGTGGGGAGCTGGTTGCTCAGCCACTGCAGGCATCTGGGACGTCACCACCTAGAATTCCTCTTTTGTAAGAGACAAGTTACCTTTGGGGTGCAGATGGGAAGCATCCCTGATCGTCTGTGGCGGAGAAAACATCTCCAGGGGACAGTTCATCATCACACAGTCTCCAGACTCACTTGGCTGTCTGCTCTGTGTCCCCCCTCCTCTGCTCTGTCCTCCATTCTGCTTTCCATTCTGTGTCCTGCCACACTTCTCAAGGGCTTCAAAGCCCCTGCTTGTGGCCTGTCCCGGTATCTAGGAGCTCAAGGGGTCATTTCATCAAATTATTCCTCTGGGTTTGCAAAGACATAGAATTATTGGCAGAAAAGGAGGATATAAACCCCCGCTGGATCCTGGAGCTTTTTGGGGATGCCAGGCACAGAGTGCTTGGAAGCCTTCCAGCACACTGGTTCGTTTTTTAATGGCCCAGGATGATAGTTCAGCTGTTTAATTCAGACGAGGTGACATAATATCTTTCCTTTGGACTTACTACTGGTGAGGCAGCCATCGGGCTCCTCACACCCTCCTGGCAGGATATTCTGTCATTAGAGCCTGTTTTCTGTCTTTGGCTAAATTGAAAGTCCTCGGAAGAGCTGTAGCCTCCAAAAGGAGAAATCGACAGAGAATAGGTCACAACGGGCATTTAGGAATGAAAATGAATCTGTTCTTTTCTCCATTGGATAAGCAGCCATGCTTGCGTCTGTCTCGGTGATCCATGAAATCGGCTGTCAAGGAAATAGAAAGTGGGTTGCTTCTAAACTTCTGCAGAGTCCAGTCACCTTGGAGACAGTGTTGCTGGCCTGGGCAGGGCTGGAGGGAGAGGGGTGCACACTCTCTGGCTGCCTGCCCTGGCAGGAACACTTGAACGTCACAGTGGAGTTACAGGACATGGGAGCCTTGTTCTGTTCCTATTTTCTAGATGAGGACAACAAGGTTCAGAAAGATCCAGAAACTTAGTTCAGGTCCTTTGGGATGGAGCCTGGTTTCAGCTTGAGGTATGGAGCATATGGCTGGGAACTTGTGTTGAACAACCCCAAAGCTTACGTCTCTCCCTGGGCAGGGTCCTTTCATCCAAAGCCAGCTTCCTGCACTGCAGATGTTTACACCTCCCTGGGTGGGGTCCAAGCTCTTAAGGTTCAGAAGAGGGAACGCAGGAATTGACGTACACACGTGTGCAGCAGCAGGGTGGGTTGTTACCACTGTTTCCACATCTCGCAGCACATTGTCAGAGCATGGGATATAGTGCGACCCACTGACCGAGCAGGTGACAGTGGGAATCTCTACCACCTTTTGCATCTCTGTTGCATGGTTTGAATCTGAGATGCCCCTCCCCCAGGCTCATGCTTGAACCACTGTTTCCAGCTGGGGAGCTTGAGGGGCCTGGCAGGTAGAAACGGGTCAAGACCCTTCAGGAACTTGAGCCAAAATAAGAAAAGGAGCCCCCCATTTCAGAAATGGTGTCAGGCTCTTGATCACAGATCTGAGAAAACACTACAAATCCTTTCTTTACAATAGATGGCAGGAAGTCTGGGCTGGGGACGGGGTGCAGACGTCAGTGTGGTCACCCCTCTTGCTATGTACGTCCTTTGATTCTGGAGTCTTTCCCACAGCCCTCCATGCTTTCCCCTGGCACCTCATCCTCATTTTCTCCTCTTAGCTCTGGAATTGTGGGGACAGGCTAGCCAGTTCCCTGCTGTACCCTCAGTGCCTGGGCCCACAGAGCCTCTGTACCCTCAGAGCTGGGAGGGAGAGGGTATATGGATCTCACGTGTGCCCCAGTGAAAGGTTTTTGCATCTTGTTCATTGTGAATGTATACTTATGTATATTTTTGAGACAGAGTCTCATTATGTAACCCAGCTGGACCAGGACAGTCTTGAGCTCACTGTGGAGCTCACTATGTACTTCAGGCTGCCCCCAAGCTCAGGATCCTTCTGCTTCTGTTTCCTGAGTGTTGGGATCACAGATGTATGCCACTCCACCAGGCCACAGTAGAGATTTAAAATTGGCTTTTATTGTTAATCAACTTATACAAAAGTATTGATAATTTTGGTTGCTAGATTTTTGGTGCTCTCTGAAAAACTTTCTTTCTTGCCTCACCCTACTCCTTCCCTGTGTGGACCACACAGTGTCATGGAGCACCAGGCAATACAGATTTGTACAATGAGTGGCCCTCTATGGACATATGGAGACTCATTTCTAGAAACTAGAGATTCCCGCACCCTGTGACTGTTTAGTATTCTTTGTATCTGAAGGGGGCCAGAGCCCCAGTCTGAGCACTGTAATTTGCGGGCAGCTGTGATTTCTGATGCTGGCAAGTGGGGAGCAAGTGAGTGTCCTGACCCGGGCCTGGTGGTGGGACAGATTTGAACTTGGATATTGAATGTAGATAAAGGAGAGAGGGCGAAGGAGACCCACAGTCCCAAGGCCTCCAGGTCCCCCCACTTCACCGCAACAGCACCTCCCTTCTGCTGATGGCTCTTGCACGTAAGAGCCACTGGGGTTTTAGTGACAGTCGTGAGCTCAATGAGGACCAGTTCTGTGGCCCGGCATGCTACACTCCCACCTTGGTGGGCGCCCTGGACCGACCAGCTGCTCTCCTACCCTGCTGCCTCAGACGCCTCACTTCGGAGGTACACCAGACTTTACTGCCTCCGTTGGCTTTATTTCCCTCCAAAGCCCAGACTTTGTTGAGACACATTCTTATAATTAAGGCAAGAGTGAGAAATAACCTCCTATATAATTTAAAACGGTAAAATTATCGATACCTTTTCCAGCCCGGGCTTTAAATCTTTGCCACCAACGACTCCCCTATTAACGGGCCTAATTAAATTCATTTTTCAGCACGTCTTTGGCAAATTCCATTTTAGCAAAACTGTAGGAAGTTCAGTTTGATTTGTCTCTCTTCCCCTAGAGCTTGCCTATAAAAACGAGGGCTGGGTGGATGCTTGACTCTTTCCTTTCTGTATTAATTCACCCAACAAATGCTTATTTATTGAGCATTTACTATATGCCGTGGCACAAAAATAGAGGAAGTGGATGGTGAAATCAAAGATGACAAAGTTCCCATGGCCATGGCTGGAGGAGAATTTCACTCAACAAATCTGCACTGAGTTTAAGGCAGGGCCACACTGTGCTGGGTGCTAGGGTTGTGGGCATGAAAGACCTTGATCCTTTGGGATGGAGAGTGCGCTCAACCTGGGCTGCTGCTAGTCTCATTGGAGCACAGAAAGAGAGCAAATGTCTGCCGCTATAGCTCATCCTGTAAGTTTTCGTTTTGTGAAGAGAGGACTCCTGGGCAGTTGTGATGTTGAGCGAGAGTGGAAAGCTGCTGAGCTGGAGACTGCGCAGTGTGGGAGAAGTGACTCTGGGGAGGACAGCATCCTGGACTGCAGGGCAGGGGTGTCACAGAAGCCTGGGGATGGCAGTGAGCACAGACGACAGCAGGAGCAGGATCTAGCTGCTCCCATTTGAGCTATAGCAGCAATGATAGTGGAGGATGGGACATGGCACTGGGGGGGGGGGGGGCGGGTAAAGGAACAGTAAAACAGACCTGGGCTTGATCACTGCGGCCCTGTCAGTGCTGGTGGACAGGAGAGGCTTGTAGGGGGTGACAGGAAAAGTCTGAGTGTGAAATGTGGCGTTAGCTTTATCACCCTCACGACCCCGGAGAGAACAACACGAAGGAGGGAAGACTTATTCTGGCTCACAGCTTTGGAGTGTTCCATTCATGATTGCTCAGCCCCATCCACTTGAGCAGAACATTATGGCTATAGGGGTGTGTAGCCAGGGCGTTTCTTTGTCTCATGGTAGACCGAAAGCAAACAGAGAGAAAAGTACTAGGTTCAAGCTGTGCCTCATGTGACCTAATTCCTCTACCTGGGTTCTTGAAGTTTCCAGAACCTCCCCAAATAGGACAGCTATCCAGGCTTCAAGCATTTAACACATGGGCCTATGAGGGAGCAGCTAATATTCAAATCATGGTGTGTGTGATAGTTAAGGTGGGAAGTGGGGTGGCTCGGGTGACTGGGTGGATGGTTGGGACATTGAGCAGAGAAGAGCAAGAGAGAAGATTTGATTGACATCTAACATCAAGATCTGGTGCTTGGGACCCTGCTCAGTTTGGACAAGGTGGTGAGGAGCCAGCTGTGACTCATGATGGGAAGGTGGCAACTTTAAGGAGGGTGTGAACTCAAAAGAGGAGAAGACCAGGGGTGGGGAGCCTCTAGGAGCATCCACATTTAAAGGGTAGTTAGAGTGTGTGGGGAGCAATGGCCGGCGGAAGGAAGAGCAGAGACGGTGACATGAAGCCAGGGACGAGAGCTCTGAGGGGAGAGTGGCACATATTGAACACTGTAGAGGTGTCACAAAAGGAAAGATGGTATTCACGTAGTTAAGAGTCAGTTCGGGTGAGACACCCAAGGCGGCAGGCTTCAGCACACTGGAGAGAAGGAAATGAGTGGCACACACATCCTGGTCCAGAAGAGGGAGAAGGTGGTGGTACCCAGAGGAGATGAGGGCCTGAGGACATTCTGATCCTTCACAACCAGATGCTGAAACAGGATGGAGTATAGTTTGTTTGGAGATGACCCCCCAGATCACCACAGGGGGCTGGGGAGAAGTAAAACAGAAAAGGGAGTCTATGAAACATGGGATGGCCAGCTAGTGAGCAGTATGCAGAAGTGGAGATTCATCTTCCTGGATAACCCCTCCAGATGTGTGGAATAAGTACTCAGAGGTGTTCCCCATGTGAGACCTATCCAAGTCTCAGCAGCTGGCCACTGGTTGGGGTTCTGTCTCTTTGGCATTGGGCATATAACAGTTCTCAGGTGTCTTAGGCCGTGCACATCTGCAGGATGGAGTCTGGTGGTAAGGCAAGTGTGGTGTGCTGTTTATTTAAATTAAACCCCTCCAAACACCCCCTGGAGAGAGGAGGGAAGCTCAGGAAAACCAAGACCCTTGAAGAACTTCTTCCAGAAGCTCAGAAAGTCACAAGACACTCAAGTCCCCTCTCCAAGGTTGTGTAGCCAAGCGGAGACTCTCAGGTGGAGCTGGCCTACACACTGAGCAGGCTGCTCCAGGGATACAGGTTTGGAAATGGGCTTTTTACACTCTTAGTAAGTAAGCCCTATAGATTTATTGTCTTATCCAACTAGATGAGGGTGAGATGATGTCTATGTCTTTTGTTAGTGCCTGATGGGGGTGAACAGGTGTTTGCTCGCTCACGTCTCCACAGGGGAAGCACCAGGCAAGAGAAGGAAAGCTGGTGATACATGTAAAGGAGAGGCAGAGGAACTTGGAAGACAGGGACTCGCCCCTTTAAGAAGGACTGCTCCTTGGCTGTTCCCCTGCTCCTGGAGGAGACTGCAACCTTTGCAAGGGCTAAGGCTAGGGTAATATCTATCCACAATGAGGTAAGACCAGGGAGGGCCCTGGAGCCTATGAACAATCAAATCCAGAGCCCCTAGCAAGGTCCTCAACCCTGGGGCATCTCTAATTAAGGGGATAGGAGCTGTTCTTATAATTTTTTTTTTAGTGCCTGGTGCTTCTCAGTTGCTTTCACTCTGTCCGTTGACCCCAGGTCTGTAAAGGCCGTGGAGTCTGTAACTGCCTTGGGGTCTGTAACTGCCCTTAGGTCTGTAACTGCCCTCAGGATGTGTAACTGCCTTCCTACGGAGTTCTAACTGTTACTTTGTGTCCAGAACCCTGCTGATCTCGGCTACTCGCCCCCCCACCCCCTCCCTGCCCCCGGCTGTCTGCGATTTCAAGTCTCCCACCTCAGATCTCTAGATGGCTCACTGTCAGTGCCCCTCACTCCACGGCTGCCTCTCCTCTCTCCTGTCTGGGTGAGTCGAAGACCCACAGTTTTATCGTCTGTCCCCCTGGGATGACTTCAGCGCTAACTCTAGATGACCAGTCCTCACCCAAGACCCCCATAGCATCCAGAAGCTGGATGAAGTAATGGAATGGTAAGAGTCTAGGGAGATGTCTGGGCTGTGGAAGGTGCCTGCTGGAGAAGGGCTAAGGTTGTGTTTTCTAGAGGAGCCAGTTCCTTAGGATTGAGTGGTGAGTTGGGGTGAGAGAGGTTGGAGATGAGAATGAGACAAGACAGTGGTTCAGGAAGAGGTGGTGAGCATGGGATTGCTGAACCTGGAGGAAATGATAGGTTTTTATTGGTAAGCAAAGGCTGGGGTTCATAATACAAGGGAAAGGACAAGCAAGCTGCCAGAGTTATTAATAGGATTTGATGTCATCAGGTACCTGATGTGTCAACTAAAGATGTGTATTCACCATTGGCTTCTGGCCAGGAGAGAATCCAAGTCAGATTAGCTTGAGGGTGGGTGGGATATTTTCTTCTTCTTTGCATATGCAGTGGATGTGTAGATGAGTGAATGAGTGTGTGTCCGTCTGTGCCCCCATGTCCATGTGTGGACATGTCTTTGGAAGTCAGGGGTTGGTGTTACATGTCTTCCCCGCTCACTCCCCACCTTCTTTTTGAGGCAGGGTCTTTCACTGATTGGGTAGACTGGCTGGTCAATAAACCCTGGGTATCCTCCTGTCTCCAGCCTCCCAGCTCTGGGATTGCCTGAGCATGCTGTCATGTCTGGCTTTTACGCATGCTGGGCACCTGCACTCAGGTCCTCGTTCTTACACAGCAAACACTTTATTAAGCCCACCTCCCATGCCTCTGAAGAGGTATTTTTAAAAGTTATTTATCTTTGTTTTATGTGTTCGAGTGTTTTGCCTGCATGCATGAATGTGTACTATGTGTATGCCTGGGGCCCAAAAAAGCCAGAAGAGGGTATTAGATCCCCTGGAACTGGAGTTACAGATGGTTGTGAGTTGCCCTGTGGGTGCTGGGATTTAAATTCTGCTGAGCCATCTCTCCAGCCCACCGAAGAGGCTTTTTTTCTAATGAGTGAGTGTGGCTGGAGGCTTTAGGGACAGGTGAAGTGACAGAGCTGGACAGACAGTGGGAGTCATATCCAGAGAGTAAGCTGGAGACCTGAGTGGGACACCACAGACCGGGAAGTCAAGTTTAAGATCGACTGAGATGCTGTTCGGGATGAGGCCGTGGACAGTGAGAGGAAACAGTGGTCTGTTCTTGGGAGTAAATCGTGTGGGCAGAGAGATGAGCATGGTCTCTCAAGTTCTGACTTTGTTCAGGTTTCCAGCTTCCTAAGATGTCCCCCTGATGAATTTCAGAACCCCCTGGGACCCAGGCTTTATAATTGCTGATGAAGTGAGTTCAGCTCTGGAGTCAGACTGACCTGAGTTCTGATCTTGCTAATTCTCTCCTAGCTGTGGCTCTTGAGAAGGGTCAGACCCTGGAGAGGAATAGCCTGCATTCTAGCATGAAGGAGCAAATACAGTGCTGTGTCATGGCTCTGTCCCCACTTAAGAATAATTCTCATTGCCATGTCAGCGACAGCGATTCAGGAAGCCAAGTCACACAAGACCCCATTCGTGTGTTCTAGGACATCAATCCCGTCAGGAGGTCTAGGAAGGACCTCCCTGAGGAAGTGATGTTGTAGCTAAGACCTAGGGACTGAAAGGAGATAGGTAGGTGAAGGTGGGGAGTAAGAGCATCCTAGGAAGAAGTAATAGCAAGGTCTGGTGGTAGGAAAGCCTGCAGTAACCTCAGGAACTGAGGCAAGGCCAGTGTGGGTGCCGTGGAGAGAGTGAGGATGAGCGGGATGACCCTGCTGCCTTCGGGAGCCAGCCTGGGCCTCACTGTTTCCATAAGAGCAATGGGAAGTGAGAATTTTATCAGGAGTGTGGCTTGGGAAGCTTGCAGTTTGGGTTGCTGGGTGAAGGAGGAACTGTGGTTAAAGGAGGAGGTTCACATGACAGCAGGGAGACGTTCTGGTTGGTTGTTGTGTTCATCTAGGGGAGGGACGCGATAGGCATAGAAGAGGATGAAAGACAGGAGATAGGTGTGAGACTGGTTAAAGGTTTGCTTGAAGAGGGAGAAAGAAAAGGAAAAGGAGAGGGAGAGGGAGAAGGGTGGGGTGGAGGGGGAGAGGGAGTCACAGTGAGTTGTCTAAGTTGTCCTTCAAGGACAACGTCCTTTGGTGGAGGGTCTAGTTGCTCACTCTAGGTTTGTTGACTGGGCCCAGGTCCTGGGTGATTGTTACTTCAAGCCAAGCACGAACACCTTACCCATTCTTGGTGGGTGACTTCCACAAAGGAAAGTGTGTGCCCTGGATCTGGCTGTGAGGACCCACGAGCGGGATAACACTATGAGGTTCCAATATGGGGACGTGGCACCAGGGACCAGGCCATGAGGAATGCTGTAATTTGTACCTTAAGTGCCTCCAGAGGCCCAGGTGTTAAAGACTTGGTCCTCAACCCGTGGCACTACTGAGGGGGTTGGACCTTTAAGAGGTGGAGCCTAGTGGGAGCCAAATCATCAGAAAATGACCTTGAAGGGGATACTGGAGCCTCAGCTTCATTTCTGCTCTCAGCCACCATGAGGCTAATGGATCTGTCTCTCATGCTCTCCCAGCCATGATGCTCTACCTTTCCATAGGCTCCAAAACAATGTATCAAGAAACCAGGGGCTGAAACCTCTGGACTGTGAGGAAAATAACCTTTTCTCCCTGTAGGTTGATTTTTTTTTCAGGTGTTTTATCATGGTATCAGGAGAGCTAACACTTCTCTATTTTAACCAGTCACTGGAGGGTGAGGACATAAGAAGAATCTGGAAGCATAAGTGGAGAGCAATATGCTCATTGTGGGCTGTGATGGCTAGTCTCAATTGTCAACTTGACCTAGAATCACCTAGGAGACAGGCTACTGGGTATGCCTATGGGGATTACCTTGACTAGGTTCATTGGGGTGGGAAGGCCTGCCCACTGTGGGGGACACATCCCCTGGGCTGGGGTCCTTGAACTGTATAAAATGGAGAAAACAAACTGAGAACAAGCATTCACCATCTTCCGTTTCATGACTGTGGATGTGATGTGACTATATCACATCCTTCTCTGAGAACTCCTCTGCCACAGCGGATATCTGACTGTGTGCCATAACCCCCCCCCCAAAAAAAAAAAAAAAAAACAACACTTTTGGCTTCAGTTGTTTTTGTCACAGTATCAGGAAAAGAAACTAAGACACAGAGTGTCCTACAAGCCAAGGGAAGAGAGTTCCAGAAGAAGGCCAAGCCACAGAGCTGGGCACTGCTGAAATGCCAGACAAAGGCAGACTAAAATCTCCAACTCCCCCGTGTTTCTGATGAGGACTGTACAGAATAAATGCTTCTGTGGAGAGTTCCACTGCAAATGGGTAGCACGGACTCTGTGTCAGCTCGCTACGCTGTGTAAGAAGGAACTCCACGATGAGGTGACTCGAACCTCCCACTTTCTTGCGAGTCTGTCACTTGGCTGAGGCATTCTGCTGCCACAGGGCAGGTTTGGCTGATCTTGCCTGAACTTACTGAGGTCAATGGGTAGACTGGTTGTGGCCTCTCAGAATCCAGGCAGAGGGAGCAGATGTACCAGAACTCTGAAGTGAGATCGAACTTGGCCGTGTGAGGAAGAGGACAGAGGACAGTGTGGCTGGGACAGTGTGTGTGGTAATAGCTTAAGAAATTAGAGGGGATTGGAGAGTGGGTTGGGGGTCAGTGAAATATAGAGGGGCAGTGTGAGGTGGGGTGACATCAGGAGCCCCTTGTAAAGCATTCAACTTTACCTCTGCTGGTAGATTTCTTCTCCATGTCCGCCTTAGTGACTCCAGGTTGGCGTTTGCTCCTTGGAGGAGCCTTGGTACTTCTCTTGGTTCCACTGGGCGGAGGGGGATCTTTGTTCCTGCCATGCCTGCCTGATCGCCCCTAATTTGGGGGGAGGGAGAATGGGGGCCATGTTTAATTTTTGTTGTATAAAATTACCTATGCTGACATGTAATGATTTATTATTTTATATGCATTTAAACATCTCATATTTAGCAGATAATGTCACACTTTTCAATAGTTTTTTTAGTAGCTTTTTTTTTAAACCTCAAAGACAGCTTTTTTTAGGGTTTAAGAGAAAAAATAACTTTCTAGCTAGGGGACTTTTTTGATTCCTAAAATCATGTCTATCTGTATGACCTGGAAGTAGATGTGAAGATGGCCAGGGGACAAAGGGAGGGGAGGCCTTGAGAGGGAAGAGTAGTGGGGCATGGGAGGATAATGCCAAGCACAGTCATATTTGCATAAATGGCCCTATGTCACCTGGTATAGTAATATGTAAAACGTCAAAATCTAGGAGGAGAGAGGGATGAAGAATTAAGGAAGTATCTCAAAGTCCCTGCCTTTTGGTTTCCCTGCATGGTACAGGGCAAGCCAGCTCTCAGCCAGGGGTCAGTCAGCCTCATGCCTAAAAGCCCATCTTGCTGAATGGGGGATATGACCCAGGCCAGTTCAGTTGGTCCTCTGCTTTTATAAATAAAGTTTTATCAGGATACAGTTCTTCTCATCATCTGTAGTCTATGATCCCTTCTGTGCCACTTTGACAGACTCCCTTAAGTATTTGTCAGTTGCTCCTTTAAGAGAGAGTTAAAGCCGGGCGGTGGTGGCGCACGCCTTTAATCCCAGCACTCGGGAGGCAGAGGCAGGCGGATCTCTATGAGTTCGAGGCCAGCCTGGGCTACCAGGTGAGTCCCAGGAAAGGCGCAAAACTACACAGAGAAACCCTGTCTCGAAAAATCCAAAAAAAAAAAAAAAAAAAAAAAAGAGAGAGAGAGAGTTAAGCCCAGGGCAGAGCAAAAGCACACTCAAGGGTCCTCTGCTTATAGCAGGGAAGTTCCGGTCCCTGGACCCTGTTAGCCAGGGAGGCGGCAGTGCTCCTCCACGAGGGCTCCCACATGGGGTCTTTCCTTTTGGTTTATTTTTGTTTTGACTTTTATTTTTGTATGTTTGTGTAGCGTGTGTGTGTGTGTGTGTGTGTGTGTGTGTGTGTGTGTGTGTGTACGTACGTACATATGTGGATACAGGTAAAATGTGCAGGTGTGTGTGCATTTGTGTGACAGTCAGAGGTGCATGTTGGGTATCTTCCTATGGATTTTGAGGTAGTGTTTCTCACTGAACCCAGAGCTCACGGGTGGCTCCATGGCTGGCCCGTGATTTCCAAGGCTCTGAGGGTCTCTCTTCCCCTTTCTTCTCTCCCCTCCTTCCAGCACTAAGGTTACTGGTGTGACTCACCAGGCCACCTCAGTGGGTCCTCCCCTCTTGTTTTAAGGACACTAATCCACCTTGAAGGATCTGCTCTTATGGCCTCAACTTAGTTTCTAAAGATGGAATGTCCAATTTATTGGCAATACACACGATTTCAGGAAACCAGAAAAAATACTCAGTTTCTGGAAGTCTGCAGCATCACCTTCGAATGCTGGGCAAACAAACACAGGCGTGTAGAACATGTGACATCTCTGTGGGTGGCTGGGAGGCCCGAGAGTCCTGGTGCGGACGGACCTCTGCCACAAACCCATAGGCCTTAACTTGAAGCTTTAATTCCAAGACCATTTTCTTCTCTCTAGAAAAACCCTGTGGTGTAGGGTGCGGGTGGGGTCAGCGGGTAGGAATTCAGACCTCGTTTCAATAGTTTCTGCAACTGTGGGCAATATACCTGCTTTTAGAAATGCAGAAGAGAAAAATCAATATTTCGACTTTCACAGCCAATCACGGCACAGAAGCGGCAATTCTGGCCTCAGCATGTCTGCACGGGTCTCTAAACAGGGCGGCGGCATCTGGGGTAAGGAAGGCTCGTAAAAATGACCGATGCAGATATTAATGATTTAATCTGCTAACGTGGTGTGGCTGCCTCAGAGAATCCCATTCGTCAGCGCTCAGGACCCTCGGAGGAGCCGCACAAGGAGCTGGTGCAGGAGGTGGCAGGGACGAAGATGAATCACAGAGTGCAATATTGATTCGCCCCGCCTGCAGCCACCTCTGTTTGGAAATATGGAAAGCAAATTAATGAATAAATGAGCTGGCTTGGTGAACCGTGCCCCACGAGGAGCGCTGGTACTTAAGCTGTATACGCTAAGCAGCCTCTGAGCAAAGGCCTGGGAGCATGGGTTGGGGGGATGCATTGCAACTCAGGTCTTTGGACAGTAGGGCCTGGGGTCATTGCCGGTCAACTGCCCTCCCCTCCTTTTGGAGACGCTGTCTTGCTGTCTGGCTGCATCCCAGGCTGGCCTGGGACTTCCCATTCTGCTTCAGTTCCTCCAGTGCTGGGATCTCAGGTGTATGTCGCCACAGCCGGCCTTTTCAGTTCCTTCCTCAGAGGAAAGGGCTGAAGGAGAGGATTCAACTAGACAGTGTGTGTCCTTCCTGTAGCCACTGCTTAAAAAACAATTCCAGCCGGGCGTTGGTGGCGCACGCCTTTAATCCCAGCACTCGGGAGGCAGAGCCAGGTGGATCTCTGTGAGTTCGAGGCCAGCCTGGGCTACCAAGTGAGTTCCAGGAAAGGCACAAAGCTACACAGAGAAACCCTGTCTTGAAAACCCAAAAAACAAAAAACAAAACAAAACAAAAAAATTCCTTCTCTTTTTAAAGACTGTGCGTGTGTGTGTGTGTGTGTGTGTGTGTGTGTGTGTGTGTGTGATGCACATGAGTGGACAGGGGTGTGTGCCATTGCCCACACACTTGGAGACCAGGGGAGGGCGTGTTTTCTTCTGTCACTCTCTGTTATATTTCCTTGAGACAAGGCCTCTCACCGAACCACACGCTCACTGTCTCAGCCGAGCTGGCTGGCCCCTGAGCTCCCGGTCTCTGCACTGGAGCCGTATCTGCACCCAGCTTTTATCTGCTTGTTTTATTTTAGTGATTTCGTATAATTATTATACATACATCATCCCTCCCTTTCCTTTTCTTCTTCCAGAGGTTCCCTTATGCCCTTTCTTGCTCTCTTTCAAATTCATGGCCTTTTTTCCCCATTAATAATTGTTAGATGGTCACACACACACACACACACACACACACACACACACACACACACACGCATACACACGCATGCATGCACACACACGCACACGCACACACACTCACCCACTCCTAAATCGAATGTGCCCAGTCTGCACAGTGCTACTTGTGTATGTTTCCAGGGCTGACCATTTGACACTGGACAGCCAGTTGGCTTGCTCTTCCCTGGGGAAGGAAGGTCATTGATCCCTTTCTCAGCATTCCTTAGTTGTCTGGAGTTCTTTGTGTAGGCTGAGGCCACAGGGCTTGAGTGCCGCTCCCCTGTCCCCCCACATTAACATCTCTGTTGTCCTTGTTCAGCTCACATTTGAGCAGCCATGCTGGTGAGACGTCACGGGTGCAGCTCCTAACACTGCCTAGGAGACACTGTCTCACAGTAAACTGATCCTCTGACCCTTACAACCTTTCCGCCCTGTCTTACACAATGTTCCCGGAGCCTTAGGTGTGGGAGTTATATTGTAGATGTATCCACTGTGCCTGGGCTCCACAACTCTGCATTTTGATTGGCTGCGGTTTTCTGTGATGGTCTCTGTCTGTTGCAAAGAGAAGTTTCCTTGATGAAGGGTGAGGACCACATTTACATCTGAAGATTTTGAGCTTTTTATGGAGGTGCGGGGATTCAAACTCAGGTCCTTAGGTTTGTACACTGAAGTACTCTACCCATTGAGCTATCTTAATTTTTTATTTTTTAATTGAAACAATTCATACAGTATATTATGATCATGCTTGTTCCTCCCCCAAGTTCTCCCAGATCCTCCCTGCCTTCCCCACACCCAACTTCAAGCCTTTTCTCTTTCTCCTTAAAAACCAACCAACCAAACAAAAACAAAACAACAAAACCACAGAGATCATCCCTAGACACAAAAACACAAAAAACAGAAGCTAAAATATACAAGCAAATGACCAATAAGACAACAACAAAAAGCCCAAACAACATTATGGGACAAAAAGTATACAAAAGTACCATTGAGTTGTGTTGTGTTAGCTAACTACTCCTGGGCACGGCACCTACTCTGAATGTGGTTAATAGAGCCAGTGAGCGGCTGGAAGGATAGTAACACCCATCTGATTGGGTTAAGGTTAACTATGTTAGATATTCAGGGATCTGGGTGGCTCATTGTGCCAAAAAAAAAGATAGTCTAAAAAATTTAAAATAACCATTTCACACTTGGCATGTGTTTCTTGAGTGCTTATTAAATTCTTCCTACTACAGCTGGTGCTCAGCACAGAGCTGTGGCCAAAGTAAGGTCCCTTCTCTCTCAGAACTTTCCTCTGCCTTTTGTCTATAGGCTTCCAAGTACTTGCAGAAGGCACCGTCTTTCCTCCAGTGAACTCTGTATCTTTGTCAGTCAGTGGCCAGGGCTGGAGTGTGGCTCAGTGGTAGAGCACTTGCCTGATGCGCACGAGGCCACAGGCTTCTGCGCACTGGAAAAAAAGGATCCCTGCCCTTGCTTGTGGGGGTGTGTTTGTGGGTTTACCACACCTGTCTGTCTGTTCTACTGTTCTGTGTGTGGGCCCCTCTATCTGTGCCACACTGTCTTGATACTGTGTCTCTATAGTAAGTCTCAAAAGTGGGTGGCATGATTTGTCCCCTTGTTTTCCTTTACCACGTTTCTGCAAATATTTAGACACCATCTCCGTGTCTTGCTGGGTTTTGGTCGAGACTGCTTTAGACCCGTGTATTCAGGTGGGGAGAATGGACACCTGTACTGTGTCATACGTGTCCTTCCATCCATGAACATGGGATGCCTTTCCACTTCTTAAGATAGTCTTTGATTTCTCTCATGTTGCTTAGTTTCTAGCATAGAAGCCCTGGGATATTTTGCTAGATTTATTCCCAGGTATTTCATTTTTTTTTAAAAAAGCAATTGAATATGATGTTCAAATTTCAGTCTAGATCTGTTTGCTATTAATAGATAATGATGCAGTTGACCTTTGTGTGCAGATCTCATATCCTGTCATCTTGCTGGACTCTAGTTAGTTCTGGGAGTGTTGTGCACGTATGTGTGTATATATGTGAAGTTTCAATTAGGATTTCCTACTCTTGCGCTCATATTATCTGCAAAGAGAAAGGATTCCATTTCCTCCTTTCCAATCTGTTCAGGTGACTATCTAGTGTTTATTATTATTATTATTGTTGTATCCCTTTCCAATCTGTTCAGGTGACTATCTGGTGTTTATTATTATTATTATTGTATCAGAATTCCTCCATGTAAATGCCAGATGGGGTAATTTGATGGCAAATGGGAATTGAGGCAAGCTGGAAGGGGCCGCCTCTGCCGGGCTGTATAGGAGCATAGGTTTACATCTTCTCAGACTAAAGGTGATTCTGTTGGGAAGTTTCCTGCTACTTAGATGTGAATTATTTAAATATTTAGACACTTTCTGGGCTGGGCAAACCCACCGTGGGCTAGGCTGGCTTCATGTCACTCGGCCAAGGAAGCCACTCCTGCGCTGGAGTCTTTAGGCAAGCAGTGCCCACGGCATGCATTTCACATGGAAACCTGCAGGTTTCCAGGCTCACGGGAGGAAGGTCACACTGCATCTGGAAGGCCATCCCTGGGACTGTGTGTCTCAAAATCGTCTGGCAAAGCCGTTAGCTGTGCCAGGCACCCACCTCTCACATGTTCTCTAGGTGCTTCTACAACGTGGGTGTCATACCCTGAGTCTCAGTCTAGGTAATTCTACTTTTCGTGTGTGCGCGTGCGCACGCATATGTGAGCCAGTTAGTTTCACTATGGTTGCTTACAGGAACAGGAATAAGGGGTTCTTTACAGGAGCATAAGCACCTTAACATTGGCTACAGCACTGGAGAAATGCCTCCTCCCCCAGCAAGGCTCATAGGTCCTCAGGGAGGGTCGGGGCCTTGTGAGAACCCCCAGAGGGGCAGTTTTCAGGGAAGCTTGTTTAGCCCCTTGGTTCTGTTAATCATGGCTCGGCTGCAGCTGGGTGATTCAGGCTGGGATCAGAGAGGCAGGGATTTTGTGAGCATCAGCTGCCAAGATCTCCTCCGGGAGCATGTGAGACTCAGCCTGGGCTAGCCAGACTCTCCCTGTTGAAGAGCGGGTCCTATCAATACCTCAGGCCTGGCTCACAGCCTTGGCTGGAAATGTACCTGCAACTTGAAGATTCAGGGCTTGGAGGAGCTGGCACAGCCTCAGAACCTGACATCTCTCTTCAGAAGTAGCCAGCAGCACAGAAACACCATGCGGATGAATTGCTGCCTCCCAGGATCTTCTGCAGCCTGGGTGGCGAGCGAATGGGCAGTCAGGTCTCCACCGCAGTGTCTGGACTGCTCCGCATCTCCCACCAGCACAGCTAATCACTGGCAAGGAAGTGACATTAATGGCCTTTTCATTCTGTCCCTTTCTCCTGCCTGGGCATCTGCATGTGCAATTATGGAAAGACAATTTAATGCTGACCAATTAATTGCATTTGCCAAATGGGCTTGAAACACTCTCCCGGCAGTTTTCCCTGTCGGCACAATGGATTATGGTATGCAGAGAATGAACGCTAGTGACTGTTGGCACATGTCCCTGGCTGTGGGTCAGCTGTTTGTTTTGGATAGTCAGGTTTTGGAGAGCTTGCTGTGAAGTTGACAGTCCTGGTGGAGCTGGGAAGAGACCTTTGCTTCCTCATTTGCTTGCCCCCAGATTCATCTTGAATGGTGTTAACTGTGCACTTCTGAGCACTTGTCATGGTCTAGGTACATGGCAGGATGTATTATTTTTAATCTTCATGTTTATGTAAGGGAAAGGTTAGTATCCCCATTTCACCATGGGGAAACTGAAGCATAGGACTGGTCACCTAGCTGAAATTTGTGCCCCTCCATAGCTTCCCACCCTGTTATGTGTACCACTCAATGTCTCTGGAGGTAAAATGGGGATCTTAGAATTGTGCCTTGGGCCTGGGGGTGAAGGGTGCTGCTGCTGGTTAATGTCTCAGATGTTACTTACATCGCTCCTTGGTTCACATCCTGGCTCTGGTTGTAGCTGAATGAGCTTTGAAAAACTAGGCTATCTCTCTATGCCTCAGTTTCCTAGTAATGTGGAGAGACACGGTTACATTTCCCTCCTAGAATGTGGCCGTAAAGGTGGTGCTGTGCACTGGCTTTGGGATGCATGGCCAGTGCTTGGCAAGGACAACTCTCTCACCATGGAGCAGGTGCTGAGCTTGGTTCAGCAAGGCTGTACATAGAGTAGAAGCAAAGAATGGAGACTGGGAGAGATTGCCTGAGGACTGTGGTAGGTTAGTCAGACAGTTGCTAAGAAAGCATTCATGCCCTGTCTCTCATGGTTTGAATGCATGGTGGCCTCTGATGACAGTGTTCTGAATGCAGACCCGAGAGACAGTATGCTAGCTGGAAACTGCTAAGGGGCGAAGGGCTGGTTTTAACTCACAGCTTCAGAATGTTCAGCATCCTGGAGGGGAGAGTGTGCTGGGGCAGCGCCTGATGGTGGGTGGGAAAGAGAGTGACCTGTAACAGAAAGCAGCTGAGACAAGATGCAGCCTCCAAAGACACACGGCCAGTGACCTCCTTCCTCCAGCCAGGTTCCGCCTTCTCCATTCTAACGCCAGTCAACAGGCCCAGGAGCTGCTTGATGCTCAACCTCACTGCCCTTGAGATTTGAGCCAGTGTCGCTGTGTGGGCCCTGACTCAGGCACCTGGTGTTTCTGACCCTGTACTAACTCCTCTCTTTTCTTAGGGTGATTCTGGAGAGAGCTCAGTCCATCCCAGTATCTTCAACAGAACTGTCTGCTTTGTTGACTGCATCAGCCTAGTCAAGGTACTCAATAGGCTTCCAGATGGGGCTGGGGGTGTCAGTGCCTCCCCACCTGGACTTCCTGTCCTGGTCTATGAGGGCTTCTGGCTTGCTCAAGGCCAGCCGTATCCTCATACTGCATAAACACGGATCCTGCTGTCAGTTATCCTCTATAGGAGGTCCTGGGATGACCGCTGAGCTGCTAGACATCCCCTGTTTTAGCTGTCTTTTCCAAATTTCAGTCTAGAATATCCACCACCGCTCCATCCCCCTTAGCATCTCTGTCCATCCACGGCCATTCTCCAAACCAAGTCTAGAAGAAACTTCAGCCAAATAAAAGCCCCACCTCCCCACAGCTTTGTCTGCATCACCCTCATGGGTTCTTCTTTGCCTTTCAGTGGGTGAGCCATCAGACCCTGCACTGTAGGAAATGGGGCATCCCAGGGAGAGTCTCAACTGTGGGCTCTTGGGGAGAAACTGAAGAGATGGGGTCTACTGAGAGAATGCCGAGGAGCTGGGGTATCAACTGTAGAGGATTCGATTTCTGTCTTGCAGACTGATGCCACCATGGAGAGTGCCAGGGCCTTCAGAGGGTGTGACTTCTCAACTGACATCCGAGCACAAGGAGCAGCACGTGAGGAGAGATCCTGCCCTGCCTCCAAGATCTGCAAACACCTAGAGGCCAGATGAGAGTTGGAGCTTGTGAGACAGTCCACAGTTTAATGGGGGTACAGGAGGGCTCCAGTTGGGTTCCTATGCTCCTAAAATGGAAGAGTTCAGATGCAGTTGAATATTAAGCAACCAGAGTTTAATGGTTTAAGCTTTATGAAGCCAGATGCCTAACAATATGCATTCACGGGTCTTTAGTTTCCATTATTCCTGCCCTGTTCCTCTCTCAGGGGGACACTACCAGGAAGGAAGGTGCTTCTCTTGAAAGGACACTTTACAATTAATTCAATCTAAGTAGACATATAAGATGCGAGAATCTGCACAGGGGTTCAGGTGCCCCAAAGCTGACTAGTTAGTAGAGGAGAAGTAGTAGCAGTTTTGTGCCCCCTGTCTAGGAAGTCCCTGAAGAAAGTTGAAGTTGCACCAGCTCATTGACCAATGGCTCTTTTATAGGCCCTGCTTCGTGGGCTACCACCGTCTCTGCATCTTGGTTTGGGGTGGAGTGAGCCACCAGCACACCGCTTATAACTTGGCCATCAGTCAACCACCATCGTCTTTTCACCCAGTTTCTGGGCTCTGAGCAGAAACTCAGAGGTCCTATTTCCGGGGACCTCTTTGGCAGACCCTCCAGGAGCTAATGTTCTAATATAAGGCCCCCCCAAAACTGCAGAAAGGTCAATGCAACTGAAGCATGAGCCCCCACACTGCAGCCATGCAGTTCACAGAGGGTGAGGTCTCAGTGAGCCTTGTGTCTTGTGGACTGGGAACATGACCACTTGACCCCAGGGTGGGGGAGGGCTATGAAGAAGCAGGAACAAACTCCCCAGGAGAATGGAATTGGAGGGTAAAGGGCAAATACAACTGTCACACGTTCCCAAAGGAGCTCCAGAGGCCAGGCACCAGGGACAGAGGGACACAACTGGCTGGTATGTTGCGTTCCCTTTCATTCGGGGCTTCCTGGCACGGGTAACTACATTTTGCTCTCAGTGAGTGATATGGGCACAGCCCACCAACAGTTTTTGGATGTGAATTCTAGAAGTAGCTGCCTGTGCTCCAGCATCTCCCTGTGAGCCTTGTGCCCCAGAGGGAGCAGCTTTCCCCTGGTGCCCGCTGTGGTAGTGACAGTCACAAAATCTGTACCTGTATCACTGTACCTTCTCAGAGTCCCTCCTACTATTTGAAGCATCACAACTACATGACTCAGTATACCCACAGGTGTTTCTGGCCATCACTTCAGTCTTTTAAACATGTGCCCCATAACCTTAAACTGAGATGTTCAGCAATGTAGTGAATACATCACTTAGCATGCTCAGCAATGAACTCACCCATCCATGAATGTTGAGGTTCTGTGAATAAAACCCCAAAGTTTTCTGTGTTCAAAGAAGACACTGTAATCTGACTGAGGTCCATGCCCTCCTTACTTGCTGAAGGAACTAACTCTTAAATCTTCTCCACTCTTTTACGATCCCATCTCTGCTTCATTTGGCTTTGAACTTACTCTTGGCTCAGTGTTTTCTAAACAGGGCAGGCATGAACAATGCCATTCTAACACGGCTTTGTCTCCTTCAGGGCAGAGGAAGTCCTTCAGATTGAATGAGGAAGAGACATAGATGGTCTATCTGGATAAGGAAAAAAGGAAGAACATTCTAGAGAAATGGATAACTGGCATAAAGTTTCCTGTTCTCCAGAACCAAGGCCTGCCAGAGAATAATGAATGCATTTTGGCTGGAGTTTGGGGCCTCCTTCCCTTGTGACCAGCCCTGAGAAGATACTAGCAGGGCCTAGTTAGGAAACCTCTGCAGAATTGAGCGAGGCTTACTTCCCTGCTGCTGTCCTGGCTGCAGGATCTGGAAACACACCCAGAAACAGCTCCTCACCAACATGCCTGATCATGGGCATGTCTTATGTCCTTCAGAACCCTACTTTACTCACATATCTCCCTGAAAACACATACTTCAAGAGAACCAAAGAAAGAAAAGATGGCCCCAAGAGTTCTGGAATTGACCTTTGGTTACTAAGGGTATTATGGCTGGGACCAAGAGACTGCCTATAAAGTTACAAGATTCTCCAATGAAACTTTTTGTGGCCAAGAGCAACTATTTAGGGTCCCTTAAGGTGCACAGTGTGTTCTCCATGTGAGGTGACATCTGTGGAATCCATAAAGAGGATGGATGCTAAAAGCCTGGTACATAGTAGGTCCTGTGACTGTGTCTTCTCCCCCTGGAAAATCAAGGAACAGTTCAGGCAAGTATATGAATGAGCTGGCTGGCGTTGTGGGTCCATCATCCACTTCTCTTCTCTTGGGTAAGAGGCCAAAGGAACATGTCCTGAACAGTATGGATGTAGTCATGCCACAGAAAAACCACTCAGACTTTTGGTGCACACCTCTGTGCATCTCAAAGACTCAGTACTTGCCTGATTCACTTTTTCCCCAGCAAAACTCCCTGACATAGTAACAGCAAATGCATACCTTCCCCAGCTGTTGGCTTCATTATAGACTGGAGGCCTGACTTAGTAGTCACCTACTGGCCTAAAACCTCATCTCACCTTACAGGCAAGCTGCTTGGTTCTTGGGCCCTGTTTCTCATGGGGGCAGGGGAGACTCATCTGGTGGTCACAGTTGTAGACTCTGATGCAAAATGCAGTGACTACCCATGACAGCTCAGCCTTCATGCTACTTGGACACTTCCTTCAATATGACCTGGTGCTCAACAACTCTGGGTTTAGAGGGTCAGAGTGGACACCCAATGGCGGGACAATAGACACCAGGACCTTTCCCAAGGCACACCTCTTTAGTCTCTCAGTCATCCTTTGATCTTCAACAAGGAGTGACATCCGGCAGTTTTGGAGGCTGATACAATCAGAAACTTGTCTTCTACCATGGGCCAGTACTCAGTGAACTCAATGTGTTCTCAGCTGTGCAGCCCCAGAGATTAGCCCCTTGGTGTCAGCACAAGGTGTCACCCTGCTCATTCCAGGAGGTGCTCCTTGACTGCATGCTGCTCAGGACACTGCACGTTCCTCACCCAGCGGGGCCTTCCAAAAAAATGAAAACAAAAACAAACAAACAAAAAAAAACCCCTACTGGCTGTCAGCCCCATGGCCATCAGAGCTCTACCTGTCTATAACCTTGTCAGCTGGGTCAAACGGAAGCACCAGGAATCCCTCTGTGGAGGCTCAGGATGGGAGGAGGTGCCCCTAAATGGTGCTGGAGTAAGGAGGCTGTAGAGACAAACACAGAAGATGGCAGAGCTGCTGAAGCTATGATCAGGCAGGAGAAGGAGGGTGAGACAGTGCTCTACAGGAGAATGGGGATTCCCTTTGCCCTGCCTGGCACACCTTGCTGTTCCAGCTTTCTCCAGGAGCTGATTTCCAAGGCAGCATCCCATATTTGCCCTTTAGTACCAGCTGGCCCCCCACTGGGACAAGATTCTCTCCTCTTGTGGCTGGCCATGCCCCGCAATCTCTGCAGAGGAAGTATGGCCCTGGCCCTGCTAGTTCAAGGCCCCTGGCCCGCCCAGTGCGCTCACCCCCTTTTCCTCATCTTGGTGACTAGAATTTCCTCTGGGACTCTCTTGCTCCTGCTTCACCTTGCTTCATGCCTTTCTGCCCTCCCCCATCCCCGCTTTCTCTCTTCTGCCTTGTTCCACTTCCCCCTCCCCTTTTTTCTCTTTGCTTCGCATCTTCCTCCTGGGTATACAGTTTGTGTACTTCTGCCAGGCTCACCAGGGATACTGTTGGTGTGGAGGTGGGGACTAGCTGGTAAAGAACCTGAGCTCAGTTCTGTGTGAGCATTCAGTCATACGTGTAGAACCTGGAGGGTTGGTACTTTATAAGGTGGAAGCCATGTAGACCATGTCTCTCTCTAGAAAGTGATGCTTGGGTCACAGTGAACTGAAGGAGGGTGGAGCTGTTAGCTCAACCCTTGCTGTTAGGGGAGGGGGTGTAGGGGTTTGTGCCATGTTTCTTGTTGGTGTCTGATGGTCCACAGGATTTTGAGCACACAGCCTGTGTCCCTTCTGTGGCTCTAAGTCCGTACCAGGTGGAAATTAGCTCCAGTGTTTAGCAAAGGGATAATTGGGTCTGTTCTTCATTCTTGAATGAAGATGAAAAGGATGCTATCAGTGATTGCTAACATAGACAGGACTTACTCAGCCCTGAGCTAGCCCTACTTATTTCCCTCTGATTTTGTCCTTCTGAATCTATTTATCTCAGACCAAACCCCCCTCCCACCTCCACAGACTCTGGTTATACCTGCTGTCTGTTTCTGGCTCAACTTTCCGAGATAAGGTGGATGCTGTGGGACACATTAAGGTTCGTATTTTATAAACAGATGCAGTCTGTCGATGGCAGAATGCATTAATCTTGGTGGCCATGTCTACCAGATTTCCTGTGGGACTCGGTTCTTTTTTTGTAGCCTCTTCCATGGGATATGTGCTGCTTTTCTTTTAGATAAGGAGACAGCAATATAACAGAAACAAGTGAAGAATATACATCCACACCCACTTCTAGCCCCTTCTGTTGTTTTTGGAGTCTGTGGGTGCAACCTCGGGCTGGTCACTGCTGACGATATCAGGCAGGCTGTACCCTGTACAGCCCCTGCTCCTTTCTACATCTCTTGCAGTTGGTTCTTTCTAGATGAGATAGTGATAGGAAGAGCAGATTCACCCCTTCCCCTCCTCATGAGGAAAGGGAGCTTAGAAGGACCTGCAGGGCTTGTGTTTGAATGGATCTTCACAAGTTTCCATGTTTGCTGATAGATGTACCCATCAGACTGTTTTTCTCGAGGTTCATCATGAGGCTTCATCACAGAGAAACAGTCATGGATGTCTCATGTTTGATGGTCCCCCTTGGACCCAGGATCTAAAATGTATAGGTATGAAATGAAGTTTTCCAAGGTTTTTGATCAGTTTCGTAGACTCAGATATATTTGTGGCTGTGACCAGCTGGTGCAGATCTAAAGAGGTTGAAGCCTTGTATGGTGTGGACCTAGTGACCATAGTGTAAATCAGAATGCCAAGGCTCCATGTGACTATGGAAAGTTCGTGATAGCCTCTGTCCTCTGACATTTCTGGTGCAAAAGAAGAAAGTGTGCCAATGATATCTGGCCAGCGGTGTGGTGACTTTTATGGCCACCAGGATGTCTGGAGTTTGTTGTTTCTGTTAACATCAAAGAACACATTTCTCGGCTTTTATGTCTCAGTGAACAATATTTATGTCACAGTGGGCAATGTTTCTTTCATGGAGGTACTGAACTGCAGATGCCACCTGGTGGACAATGGGCCATACCTTCTCCTCTCTCATGCATCCACATACCTCTATGAGGTTGACCATATCTCCCCTTGCCATAAATTCCAAGATCAAATCTCTTGGTTTGTCAAATATCTGGAAGAATTTCACAATGTTTGGGTTTAGGGCAGCTTCCCTGATGTCCATCTCAGCTGTGATATCAGAGGCCTTGATGATGGCCTTGTCCAAGATCTTCACAGCTACTCTGATATTGGTTGGTACATGCCATGATGCTTACTTAACCTTTGAAAATGAGCGGTGGGCCAGGGTCATTAAGGTGTAGTTAACTCTAAGGATGTCCTCATCATAGGGGCTGTTTCCAAGCTCTTCCTGTTTGCTACTTTCACTGATGGAAAATGGCACCACTATGCAATGCTTAAAAAAAATTAGAGTAAGTATAAGAGGGAAGTTTATGGCCATAGATTCCTCCATCTTAAAATCCCATGTACCCCAGAAAACTAATGATGCTCTTGAAAGTTGTAGACAGGCAGAGCAGCTGAAACCCCAAAGCAGCAGATGAAAAAGCATCTGACTGGGACTGAGTGGGCACTAGAGCAACAGCAGAGAACCAAAGCGGTGGTTATTTGAAAGGCTCAAGAAAACCGATGACCCCTCACCTCAACTAACAGACGACACTAAGAAAATGAAAGACAAAAGTTGGTATCTCAACAGATAAAGTGAACACCAGGGGCCATCCAGAGAGATGACAATCCTGAGAGGAACGGGAAAGCTTCCAGACTCGTGCAGCCGACACTACAAGTGAACTAAGATACCGCCCATTATGGTTCCTGTCGCTGACCCCAAGGACTGCATTAGGTACTTCTCTCATGCCTGTGACAGAGAAGCCACTTAAAGCTTTACCTTAGGCTTTCAGAGAACAGGCGAGGGATTGTCCTGGGAGGTGCTGGGAGTTTGGAAAGATGTGTCGGAAGCAGCTGGTTCCATGGCTTTTGGAAGCTTCCATTCCCCCTAGCGCCCCAATTCTTTCTAAGGTACTGCTTCCCTCCCCATGGTTCCACTATCTCCCAGCACTACCAAACATTCAGTCACATGACAGGCTGTGAAATCTTTCCTAGTCAGCCCTTAAGGAGGACATCTGGACTTTAATGAAGAGCAGCACAGGCAATGAAGACAAAGTCTTTGCTTTCCCCTGAGTTATGCAAGTGGGGATCGACTCGCTAGAGAGTGGACATGTAGGTTGCCTCAGTGACTTTTCACTGTTTTTTTACTTTCTATTCTGTCTTTTAAATCATGTATCTTAATCCCATTCATTTCATTTCCCTGTCCCTTTGAATCCACCCTCCGCCCCTGCACCCCTCCCTCCCAAATAAAACAAAATTTAAGAGAGAAAAGGAAAAAGGAAAAAAAAATAAAAATCTCATCATGGAAGCTGCAGTGTGACACTGAGTCACGCATTAAACTCCTTTGTCCATATATCTTGCAAGTGTTTATCGCAAAGAGTCATTGGTCTGGTTCGAGGACTCTGGTTTCTATCACACTACTGATGTTGGGCCCTCACTGGGACTCCTCTTGTGTTGTGCAGATCCTGCAGCTTTGGGTCTGCAGGTCGAATCCCTTCCTGTGTTCCAGCAGATCATAGAGGGGGTGGATGCTGGGGCGGGACAAGTCATAACCCTGGTTCTGGGCCTGGGCAGCTGCAGGGTTGGTCTGCCCACCAGCCCTCCCCTGTCCTCACCACCAGGGTGAGCGATCCAGCATTGCCCTGGCTAATTCACCTCCGGTAGCAATGAGCGAGGGGAGGGGCGGGGCCAGCCCTCCTGCTTTCACACCCTCAGGAGCGGCTCTCCCACACATCAGGGTCCGCTCTATTGTGTTGCCCAGGTGAGGTACAGAGGCCACTCTCCCGAGTGCTGCAGCTGGTGAGGGGCAGAGACACCCCCCTCCCCCTGCTCTTATGACCCCAGGGCCAGCTCCTCCACCTGTCTCAGGCGTTGATGGGTGGAGAGGGCATCTCTCTTCCAGGATGCCACATGTCAGATGAGTAATGTGGTCAGTTCTCCCTTGCTCATGACTTTGGGGTGGAGTCACCCTCACCTCTGACCACCAGGCCAGTTCTGCTGGGCTGCGGAGGTGAGGAACAGGGCCTGCTTTCCCGAGTGCTGTCGCTGGTAAGGGGGAGGGAAGGGTCAGCTCTCTCATCTGTTGCAGGTGATAAGAGGTGAGAGATAAGGGGGGGACATCTCTGCCCCATCCAGACCACAGCAGAAAAGACAAAGAGTGGGGACAGCTGTCCTGTGCTCACAGCGTTGGAGCTGGCTCACCCACACCTCCGCCAAGGGTTGATGCTACTGTGCTGCCCCGGTCAGGTGCAGGGTCGGCTCTCCCAAATGTCGCGGCTGGTGGGGTCAGAGACAGCTCTCCCACTTGCCTCAGGCATTGATGGGCGGGTGTGGGGGGAAGGGCGCCTCTCTCCCTCACCCATGTCACCATATGTCAGATGAGGGGTGGGGCCAGGTCTCCCAGGGTCACATTCTAGAGGTTGGCTCCCCTGTGCTCTCAACAGGGTCAGCTCCGCTGTGCTGCCCAGATGAGGTGCAGGCTCGCCTTCCCGTGTGTTGCAGCTCGTCAAGGGGGGAGGCTCCCTTTCCATCTGGAGATGGTAGAGGCCACGGAGCAGGGCGTCTTCACCTCACCTCCACCACCTCACCGTAGATGAGGGAGGCCGTACCAGTTACGTCCTTTTCACGTTCTCAGGGCTGGCTCTCCTGCGCCCATCTACAGGGTCAGCTCTACTTTACTGCCCGGGTGAGGCACATGGCCTGTTCTCCTGAGTCTTGCAGCTGGTGAGGGGTTAGGTCAGGTCCTCCACCTGCTGCTGGGGGTGAGGGGTGAGGGGAGGAGGGCATCTTTCCCTCATCTATGTCACCACACGGGGACACAAGAGGGGCATGGCCTGCTCTCCCACTCCATGCCCTCAGGGCCGTCTTGCCCACGCCCCTGCAAACAGGGTCAGCTCTGTTGTGCTGCCCAGGAGAGGTGTAGGATCCTCTCTCCTGAGTGCTTCAGCCGGTGAGGGACAGGACCAGTTCTCCCTGGTGCACAGCCAGTGAGTGGCGGGGCCAACTCTGTATAGCTCTATCATCTTGGCTTTTGTTAGTATCAGGAGCCAGAGACATCCACAGAGACCACGGCATATTTTGTCTCTTAGGTGACAGGGCTGGAGGATGGGTGGACCCTCAACATGATAAGACTTTTAAGCTCACAGAAAGACTGGGGGTGAAGGTGGGTGGTAGAGATGGATATGATTAAAGTGCATGCCATCATTTAAAAATAATTTATATTTTCTGAGATAATTACATTTCCTCCATCCCTTTCTTTCCTACAAACCTTCCCATGTACACTTCCACTGCTATCTTTAAAATTCAAGGTCTCTTTTATGTGTGTGTGTGTGTGTGTGTGTGTGTGTGTGTGTGTGTGTGTGTGTGCGCGGTCAGGGCTGACCATCTGGTATTGGATAACTAACTAGTGTGTTCTTCCTTAGGGAAGACTTTCTCCTCTGTCAGCTTTCCTTAGTTGCCTGTAGTTCTTTGTCTGGGGTTGTGCTTCTCTGCCTTCACATTAGCATGTCCCTTGGTGTCATCTTTGGTTAGGTGGTGTTTAGGCAGATACATTGGTGAGACTTCATGGGTATAGCCTCTCACAGCAAACTTCCCAATATTCTGGCTCTCACAATCAATCTTTTCACCTCCTCTTTCACAGAAGCCCCAGGGCCTTATGTGCTTATTTTGTAGCACTATCCCTTGGAACTGGTCTCTACAACTCACATTTTGATCAGTTGTGGTTTTCTGTAATGGCTTCTACAGGTCGTAAAGAGAAGTTTCCTTAATGAGTGCAGAGGACTACACTTATCTATGGACGCAAGGGTAAATATTTAGCACATCGTTAGAGATTAAGCTGGCTTACTAAAGTGGCAGTTACATGTTCTCCAACTACACTAGCCCTGGGTAGTTGGTTAGGTTTCTGGTACCAAGCATGATTTCCCCATCCAATGAGAGAGCTGTTTCTGGCCATCAGTGTATGAGTGCCTCCACTGGATGATTAGGGCTGTCATGCCATGCTGGTAATTGTTGTGGTTCATAGACATCATTGCTGGGTAGAACTGTTTGTTGCTTCCTTCCTTTGGAAGCTTAACTTGACCCTTTCTGATACCATGAAAATGAGTCCTCGGAGGACTAGTGAGATCTAGCTCAGGGCTTCTGGTCCTGTGTCTAAAGTGCATGGTGTCTTCAGGCATAGGGACTTAATTTCTATCTCTAGGGGACAACCAAGGACAGTAGCCTACAATATTTTGGGAGTCTCTTAGATAACTCTGATAACTCAGAAGACAGCTTCCTTCTCATGCTTGGTATTAGGGGTTTTGTTGGATGTTCTATGGATTTTGTGGGGAGTACTGTCAACTTAGATGGGAAGATTTCATTTAAGCTATGTATATTTAAACATGGACTAATGTGTATTATAGGTATTTTTATGTACACAGTTAATATGATTCCTTATTACTTTTCAGACATTCTTCCTGTTCTTTGTTATTTATCTCCCTCCTCCTTAAATAGAGCTTCTGCCTTCAGATGACATGTACCCTGCTATTGTCCTCTTGTTGCCCCCCCCCACGATTCCCTTTAATTCTTCTGGTTTCTGTAGTTATTATAGGCTAATGTACTCACACATGAAGACTGGGAGATAGGGGCTTCCAGTGAGAGAGAACATGGGGCTCTTGTCTTTCTGGATTAGCCTGATACCTCAATGTGATCTTTTCTAGTCCTATCAATTTACCTGCAAAATTCATTTAGTTATTTTTTTTATAGCTGAATAATATTCCATAGTGTGTATTGCCACATTTTCATTGTCCATTACTCAGCTGAGGGACACTAAAGTTGTTTCTAGTTCCTAGCTCTTGTGAGTAGAGCAGCAATGAACATGGCTGAGCAAGTATCTGTTGAGTATGATGTCTAGTCTTTTGAGCATATAATAAGGAGTGTTATAGCTGGGTCATATGCTAGGTTTTCAGCTTTTTGAGAATTGTCCACATTGACTCCCACAGTGGCTGTACCAGTTTGCAGTCACACTGTCTTAGTCACTGTTCTGCTCTTGTAAAGAGACACCATGACCAAGGCAGCACATAAAACAAAGCATTTTATTGTGGGCTTACCTGCAATTTCAGAGGGTTAGTTCATGATCATCATGGTGGGAAGCATGGTGAAAGGCAGATAGGCATGAAACTGGAGCAGTAACTGATCACTCACATCTAATCTCAGTGACAGCTCTTCCAATAAGGCCACACCTCCTAATCCTTCCCAAACAACTCCACTAACTAGAAACCAGACATTCAAATAGATGAGCCTATGAGGTTCATTCTCATTCAGACCACCACACCCATCATCAGTGAGTGAGTGAGGATTCCCTTCCCACATCACACCCCCTCTGGCACTTGCTGTCTGCTGTTCTGTTGATCCTTGTCATTCTCTCTCTCTCTCTCTCTCTCTCTCTCTCTCTCTCTCTCTCTCTCTCTCTCTCTCTCTCACACACACACACACACACACACACACACACACAATGGCTTATGTTTGCCTATGAGCAGTAGCATAGACCCTGACGAATGCCCCATACTTTATTTATAACCTAGTTCTTTGGTCTCATTCTCATTTCCATGTCATGGAAGGCGAGCATGTGACAAAACTTCCTGTCACTCAGTAGGACTTCTTCTTTTCCAGCAATGCAGAACTCACTTCCTTTTGAACCTTAGCCCCCACATCCTCATGGTCCACTGGAGTCTTTCTCTAGCTCCCCACCTGATGTTCTTCCGGCCTCCACCCTTTGCCTGGTTCCAGAGGCACCTGCACTTGACCTCTCTGTTAAGGTGGCTCTCACTTCCAAGGTCTACATCAAGTATCACTTGCTGCATAACAAGCTGCTCCCAAGCTCAGGACTTAAAAAACAGCAGGATTTGTCTATTGTTCGGTGGCTCCCTGGCTGGAGGTCTTTCTTGAGGATGCCATTTCAGGTAATATGAGGCTTCTTGGGGGACAAGGTTCATGCACATGGCAGTAGGCTGCTGTCTGTGGACATTATTAGCACCTTTCATGTATCTACCCCAGGCCTTCTTCTGTGTTCCTCTTTGTATCTCCATCTGGTCTTACTATTGATGTCCTACTGTGTTCCCTTTTCTGATCGTGCCTGACTTGGGTTTTGTCTATGTATTGCTGTCAGTCTCTCCTTATTTCTACTGCTGACACCTGTCTGTCACACTCTTCTCCTCTGGATCCTGTCTACCTCCTTTCAGGCCACACCACACTGATCACACCACCTCTGCTGTCCTCCAATGGGAGGCGGTTCTTATTATGTGTGACACTATCACTTATTTGTCTTCTTTGTGACATCAAAACAATGGACTTGAGACCCTTATTGCTGGGAGACAGCCCCCCCCCCAGTTTTGTCCTTCTCTGTACAGACTTACAGACCCTCCCTGCTTCTATTAGCCTATGATACCCATCTCCTGCAGAGTGTAGGCACCAATGCTACAATCACAGTAATATTAGAATAACAACTTAAAAAACAATCATTTTTAGGGGGCCACATGCAGTATACAAAGGCCTGCCTATCTGAGGTCACAGACAGTACCAGCAGCTATTGCTCTATCAAACTGTCGTCTAGAGGGACATCTCTAGGAGTCCCTGAATATCGATGCCCAAGCTTCAGCAGAAAGTAAGGAGCAGAACAAAAGATAGGGAGAGGAAAAGGGTGAGAAAGAGTGAAACACTTGGAAAATCAGTTTTCATGGAGAGTGTGTGGACAAAAGTGAGAAATTGATCTCCCAGGGAGCTGGAGGATTGAGTTAAGTGGATCACTCCTGGCCTCAAGTAGCCCTTGGCATATGTCTTCTGGAACGATGAAGGAATGAAATGATAGATGCCCTGCCTATATGGTTATACTGCTGTGGGATGTTCTGTATGACAAATGTGTTGCTCTGATTGGTTAGTAAATTAAACACTGATTGGCCAGTAGTCAGGCAAGAGGAAGTATAGGTGGGACAAGGAGGAGAAGAATTCTGGGAAGTGAAAGGCTGAGTCAGAGACACTGCCAGCCGCTGCCATGACAAGCCGCATGTGAAGATGCTGGTAAGCCATGATCCACGTGGCAAGGTATAGATTTATAGAAATGGGTTAATTTAAGAAATAAGAACAGTTAGCAAGAAGCCTGCCACAGCCATACAGTTTGTAAGCAATATAAGTCTCTGTGTTTACTTGGTTGGGTCTGAGCGGCTGTGGGACTGGTGGGTGAGAGAGATTTGCCCTGACCGTGGGCCGGGCAGGAAAACTCTAGCTACAGTTCTACAGTTTCTATTGGTTCCTATGCTGCATTTGACTGCTGAATCTGACCTGCCAGCGAAATGTGTGTGATTTTTACCAGGAAGCATCACTGAGGAGAATCAGTAAGGGAAAGGGAGATGTTAGGGAAGGGAACGGGCAAGCAAGTATGATGTCTAGCCCGGTCCATGGCACACATCTTGGGTCTATGGCACACATCTGGGTCCATGACACGCACATCCGGGGATAAGTCCAATCCGGCGGAGGCAGTGTCAGAGGCTGTCATGTGCACTCTCCCAATCTACAGGTAAGAAAGCCTGGGCGTCCATTCTGGTGCCACAGGTGAAATGGTCCCCATGGCTTCCGGCTGCTGAGGCCTCTCAGGGGCACAGGCAGAAGGTTCCAGGCCCCTGGGAAAAGCCTCCTGCAGAGGGTAAAACAGTTGGCTGCTGGGGGGTGAAAGCCTCATGGGGGCTTATGGGTAAGTGGCAGAGGGGCTCAAGGGGAAAGAGGACAGAACTGTCAGCCTCTGGTGCAGGACCCTCTGTGGGCAGGGCTCACCTACAGCTTTAACACTGGACTTGGGGCTCTGGTTTTCATGGAGTTGGGGGAAGCACTAGTTGATGTTCTTACCTATAGAGCCTGCTGCTCCTCATCCCCTAATGCTCCTGGGTGAGCCACGCACATCAAGATGCAAGGCTTATGAAGAGAGGTCCGCCAGCCACCACTCTATGAGACATTAGTCTCAGCCCCAAACTAGAATCATTCCCTGAAAAGACAGTGATAGTAAGAAGCATAGAGCTGTGTTGTGGATAGCTCTGCTGGGACCCACCACTCAATACAACTAAAGCCTTGACTTAACCTGGCCACGGGAGTGAGAGCTATTTTTTGACTGTGGTTGTTCAATACTGCACCTTGTGTAAATTGGACCAAGCTCTCTTTGCCTGGAACATCTGGTACAATCAGCACAAGGGAATCTCTGGTGTGCCTTTTGGGACAGTCAGTTCTGAGTTAGAGCACCGGATTTGATGGGGGGAGAAAAGGGACAGATTTCGTCTCACTCATCCTGTCTGCTGGGCACCATTGTGCAGTGTACACACTATACAACTGTACTGCCAGCCATTAGCTTTTAGCTGGTTTCAAGGAAACAGATTGCGCCATTGCCAAGGGCAGGGGTGAGGTCAGGATCATTTACCACTGGTATAAAGTGGGCATCCAAAAAGTCCCTGCTGAAGAAATGAGTGAATGATTTTAAAATGCCTTCTAGATTGTCTGGATTGTCACAGCCAGTCAGTTCTGAGTGAGTTGGAGCCTCTGGAAGGCTCATGTGAACCCTCAGGATGCCATAGAGAGAAAGGCAGGGCCAGCATTAGGGGGGCATGCCTGTGATCATGGTACTTGGCAGTCTGAGGCTACGAGTTCCTGGGAGCCTGGGTTATATAGACTCTGTCTATCTAAGGCTGTCAATGATGACAATAGTAACTACCAGAACAAGTAAAAGAATAAGAGAGTGAAAAAGAAAGAGAAAGAAGGCTTGTCTGGGTTCAGGATCTATTTTTAAAGGGCTGTTAGGAGCATGGAAAAAGTGAGGCAGTGAAAGATCCAGCTCAGCGTCAGTCACGTAGTGCCCCAATAAATGGCAGCTGTAATTATCATTGTTGGTGGTGGCAGCCCCAGAGGCTCTGAGATGACCTTTTTGGAGAGCTGGGTGGCCTTCTGGGCTTCGTATTGCCTTGACTGGGAGTCTCGTGGGAAGGTCTCATGAAATACAGCCGTGTATTGCTTAGAGACCAGGATTTGTTTTGAGAAATATGTTGTGAGACAATGTCATTGCCCTTTGCACACGGCAGAGAGTACAGCACCTGTCTAGATGGTTCTGCACACGGCTGTGTGGTGTGCCCATCATGCGAGTGGTAGGTCAGCTGACAAAATGTGGAAGGAGAGCAAGGATGTCTGTCCATAGGACATCGGTCCCTCGTGGGCCACAGCATCCTTTACATGAATGTCTTTATAGTCACACCTCGATTCCAGAAGCGGAATGATCTGGGCTTTGTGTTGCTGGCTGAAGCCATGCTGTCCCCACAGATACTGTCCAGTTAGCTGCACACTTAGTCCCCTCCCACGGTCAGAGCACCATCGATGGTGCAACAGCAGTAAGGGACTTTGAGCTGCTGGCCACCGAACGTTCCTTTAACGGGCCCTGGTTAGTTATATATCTCCATCTTTCCCACCCAAGTCTGCTGCTTCCGGTCCCCACTAATCCTCTTCTCTTCCAAAGGTCTGCTAGAAGACCTTTGGAAAAGCTTAGCCTTCAAGCACCTTTGTTCTGTAGCTCCAAAGCTCCAGCCCCCCCCAAACCCCCAGCATCATGCTTTTCCATGTGGTGGAGAATATTGGGAGGTCCTTCAGTGTCCCAAGTACAAACCGCTGTGGCTTGTGAATCCTGTGAAGTTTAGAGGGGGGCCTTCAGATTGTGAACACCTTATTCACAATCCCACCCAAGTTGTTTGAATGCTGTATTAAAAATATACTGAATATTCAAATGTGGACATTGATGTATGCTAAAACATGGTTCTTTGTGAGTGGTGCCTAGGGTCTGAAGTGGGTGTGGGTTTGAGTCCTTGCTGAAGTACTCAAGTTCTTATGTCCCATGGCAATGGATTGGAGCAGGGACACGTGGTTAGGAATAGAAATTTAGGCAGTTTATTAAGGAATGGAAATGGGAATGGGAGAATGGGAGAGGGCTGGTGAGCAGAGGGAAAAGTCCCAGAGTCCTCAGCTCTTTCTGTGATATTCACTTAGGACTGTTCTCTCACATTTGTACAGCCCGGACTTTTCTCGCACATGCTCTGTGTATGTTCGAAGCCCCGGTGGGGAAGGGCTTCCAGTTTTTCTTTACTTATGGGCTGCTCTTATCTGTTAATCTCGATGTGCCTTTCTCCAGTCTATCCTTCCATCACACAACGACTTCTCCAGCTTCCTAGTGAAGGTGGGTGTGGCTGGAGGCCTTGTTTAGGTGGCAGGTTCTGCTTCTGTAGGCCTGGGGATGCTGAAGTCCCAGGCCATCTGTGGAGAACTGCTGTGCATAATACTAGGAGGGGCAGGTGGTTGTAAGAAACTAGTATAGAGGTGATCGTGTCTGCATCTCTTGGCCACAACCATAATTTTAGGATGCGAGCATTGACAGCTGGGAGCTACCCAAGGAATCAAGCAGGGTGACATCCATTTGTCTCTACTACAGCTGGGTACCTGGAGTTGATGTCACAGGCTGTTTTGGGTGCCTGTGTCCCCTCTAGCTCTTTGTGTTCAGACTAGATCAGTGGAACTTCAGCCTAGGACTCTTTGCTGAAGCAGAGGAAGGAGGCAGGGGCTGCTGTTAGCCTCTCTCAACCTACCCAGGAAGGCAAGGATTCATGCCCAGGGGAGGAGCCATTCTTGAGGGCAGCTGGATGCTTGTTGTACATGCAGAAGCTAAGCACCTAGTGCACACATTTCCCAGGCCTCCTTGCTCTCTCACCTGGACGAATAGCCCAGTCTCTTCCTGCCTTGGTTTTCTCAGTGGTGGCGCATCAGCCCCACAGCCCCACCTGTCTACAGGAATGTTGGGAATAAGTTAGCTAAATAAATGCAGTACCATTGTCGGTTTACATTTCTCTGTTTGTGCCTTAGGCCCTTGGGTTCATCCCCAAAGAGAAAGCTGCTCCCTTGGGTCCCTACTTGCCTGCGTGATTCCCCCATTGTGTGCAGCCTACCCCAGAACATATCAAGTCCACTTTTGAAAATTTCTTTCAATTGATCTTTCCATGTTATTTCCAGTTATTCAAATGCGGCTTCATTTTCCTCACAGGGATGTGTTTTGGTTTGTTCACAGCTTCTCCTCTGAGCGCAACACTGCAAGGCACACAGGAGTTAGGAAGATGTTGGGGCAGTTGAATGAACAGAAATTCTGCTTTCTGAGTCTGTTCCATGTGACCTCAGGAAAGGAGCAGCTCTCTGATGATTCACATCAGAGCTGTGGTTACGAGATGAGCGAGGGCTAGGCAAGCCCCTGCCAGGTCATGTGGGCTTGTCCTTTGGACTAGACTCTGGGTGCATCCTCTCCATCTTCTGTCTCAGTTGAGCTCCTGTTGCCCAAAATACACATGTTTCAGGGGCGTCATTTGTGTTCCTGGATAGAGCAAGGTATCGGGAACATAGTGAGGATCTTTTTAAAAATTTTAATTAATTAATTAATTAATTTATCCCATGTGTTTTTTTACATCATATATCTTGATCCCATTCATTCCCTGTCCCATCACATCCATCATCTGTCCCTACATCTTCCCCCAATAAAACAAAATTCAAGAGAAGAAAATGAAGAAAATAAAATGATAAAAATAAAAAGAAGGGAAGGAATTAAAAATCTCACCATGGAAGCTGTAGTGCAACCCAACAATCACACCTTGTCCATTCATCTCTATATACTCCTTTGTCCATACATCTCTCTATACCCCTTTGTCCCTATATCTCTCTATACCCCTTTGTCCATACATCTCTACTTTCAAGACTTCACTGCAAAGAGACATTGGTCTGGTTGGAGGCCCCTGATCTCCACTATCCATTAAATGCTGGACTTCCACTAGGACTCTTCCTGGACATCCTGCTGGTGCCCTATGTTGTGGAGATCCTGCAATTTTGGGTCTGCAGGTCAGGTCCCTTCACATGCTTCAGCAGATCATAGACAGGGTGCATGCTGGGGCAGGCCAAGTCATAACCCTGGGTCTGGGCCTGGGAAGCTGTAGGGTTGGTCTACCAGATGGGAAATGGGGACAGGTCTCCCATGGTCACCATTTCTTGGCTGGCTCATCTACACCTTCGCTAACCATGTTGGCTCTGTTGTGCTGCCCTGGTGAGATGCAGGGCCTGCTCTCCCAAATGTTACAACAGGGATGGCTCTCCCACACTTATGATCACAGGGCCAGCTCTCCCACCTGCCCCAGGCATTGATGGGCAGGCAGGGAGGGGATTTCTTTCCCCAGTCCATGCTGCCCATAGTGAAGAGCTTGACTCTTAGGGCTGCTGTCTAGGTTGGACTCTGTGCTTGTTGGTTTGTTTTTGTCAACTTGAAACAAGCTGGAGTTGCTTGGGAAGAAGAAGCCTCAGCTGAGCAACTGCCTCCACCAGACTGGCCTGGGGGCAAGTCTATGGGGTGTTTTCTTGATGGATGTTTGCAGGGCCCAGCTCACTGTGGGCAGTCACTCTTGGGCAGGTGGGGCCCAGTTGTATAAGGAGGCGGGCTGTACCAGCAATGGAGAACAAGACATTAGGCAGCATTCCTCCATGCTCTCAGCTTCAGATCCGGCCTCCGGGTTCCTGCACTGACTTCCTGGATGATGGGCTGTGATGGGACTTTAAAGTTAAACACACCCTCTCCTCCTCCGAGTTGCTCTCAGTCATGGTGTTTATATAGAGACAGGAAGCAGACTAGGACAGGCTCTTAGGAGACTTGTAGTTAAAGCCATGTTCAGAAAGCTCACATGTTCTTTCCTGAGCAGAAATGGGAATGAGGTAGCACGCTTCCGGCTCCTGGATCTTACCTTTCCTGAAGCTTTCTTCATCTACCTCCTTCTTGGCCACCTTTCCTTCTGTTTTTGTTGTTGTTTGTTTGTTTTTTGAGACAGGGTTTCTCTGTGTAGTCTTGGTGCCTATCCTGGATCTCACTCTGTAGACCAAGCTGACCTCGAACTCACAGAGATCCACCTGGTTCTGCCTCCCGAGTGCTGGGACTAAAGGCATGCGCCACCACTGCCTGGCTCTACCTTTCCTTCTGTGTGCCTCTTTTCTCTGGTTTTCTGGAAAGACAAACAATGCTTACCTTTTATCTGTTTATCCTCACAAAGTCCCACCTCCACTGGAAGACAGCCTTTAAACGCAAGGGGGGTAGAGAATGCAGCTTGAAGCTTTCACAGCCAGAAGAATTTTAAAAGTCAGGAAAACCCACTAGTGCTTCCAATCCTAATCGAGTGAGTTATTATCTTTTTCCAATTTCATGCAGAGGGCGATGGAGACTCTGAGGGAATAAATAATTTCTTGAGATTCCAGGCACAGGGCTGTGTCCCTCATCTGTGACTCTCCCAGCCAGTGCATTATGCTCTGGAGACACACCTCGCCCTAATCTATTGCTCTAGTATTTATAACAACGCAGCCACAACTCATTTTTCTTGCTCCAGTGAATCAGCTACTGATACTTTTGATTCCCAAGAGCAAAATGCCACCTCGATCTCCGCGATCTGCCGGTGCTCTGGGCGCTGTCCTCAGGTCTGCTCTTTGCCCAAGTATGCCCTCCCCCACGCCTTACAGCCCACGCTGCCTGATATACAGCAAAACGAGTTTGTGATTTAGAGGCAGAAAAAGGTTAACTCTAAATAATGATGAGAAACTTAAAATATAGAGCCAGAATGTTGCTTTAGTTTTTATAGGTTTTAAATAATTTCACATCCTTCCCTGAAGGATTTAGCATAACTCAATGAGAAAATTGCGTTCGGATCCTGTGGGCTGCTTTGACGTGACTGGATTGCAATGAGGGGAGGCAAGACAGAGCCTTTGCCACAGTGAACCCGACAACCCGAGCTCAGAGAGGAATGACCTGAGAAATGCCCTGGCTTTCCCAGACTCCTGGGTCAGGCACTGTCACAGCTGGAGTGAGGTGAGGTGAGTGAGGCAGGGCCGGGGCATGCGGCTGGGCAAAGAGCAGTTGGGGAAGCTACGTGTTCAGCGCCACTCAGAGAAGATCCTGGTGCTTTCCCGTCTTCTTGCTTTTAGCTTGGGATTGACATCTTTGTGGGAGTGGCCAGGGTCTGTCCTTGCTGTTTATAAATGGTATGAATCAGGTCTGTTCTTGAGTGCCATTAATACAAAACTTGGGTGTGGTAGGAGTGAGCTTTGTCACTGCGATCAAAATATTGTGAACAACTTAACGGAACAAGGGTTCCAGAGTGTTCAGTCCCTCATGCTGGCTCCACTGCTTCTAGGCCTGTGGTGAGGCCGAGCTTTGCTGCACTGGGAGCATGTGGTGAAGCTACTCGCCTCATTGCAGATGGGGAGCAGAGAGAAGGCATACAGAAAGAGGTCTCGGCAAGACAAAGCCCCAAAGACACACCCAAGTGATCTACTTTCTCTAATAATGTCCCCCTCCTATTTTCATCCCCCCCCCACCCACTAAGGCCTTCTTATTATGAATCCATCAAAGCACAAACTCATTGATTAGGCCAGAATCCTCAGCAACTAATAGTCTCTGGAAACATTCTCCCAGACACACCTACAAGCAATTGTACAATATGTGTATATGTGCTGTGTGTCTATGTGTAGCGCATGTGTGTCTGTGTGCACAAGATTGTGCATGCATGTGTGTGTGTGCTTGTGTGTGTGCATGAGATTGTGAATGCATGTGTGTGCTCGTGTGTTTGTGGTGCATGTGTGTTTACATTAGTGTGTGCCGATTCTTGTGCTTACTGTTTACAGAGGCCAGTTAGAATGTCAGATGTCCTGCTCGATCATTCTTTGTCTTATTCCCCTGAGATTGTCTCTTACTGAACTCATATCTAGGCTGGAGTCCAACAAGCCCAGAGACGCTCCTTTTTCTGCACTCTGATAGTGTTGGGGTTACAGGTGTGTGCGCACAGACATACCCACAGGTGTGTGCACACGGACCTACCCACAGGTGTGTGCGCATGGACATACCCACAGGTGTGCGTGCACGGACATACCCACAGGTGTGTGTACATGGACATACCCACAGGTGTGTGGGTATGGGGGATAAGATCTGGTCTCTAGTCTCTGTGCCTGCACAGCAACTCTTTGGGCTTACCTTTACTCTGCTCTGTCCCCCAAATAAGTCAATGAATAAATAAATGGATTTTTATGGAAAGTTGAGAAGGTCCTGTTTAGTAGTCTCTACCCTCTTCTTTCTCATTGCTGTTATTTCTTGGTGAGGGTGTGGCTTTTATTTTGGACACCGACGCGTTCCTGCTTTTGACATATTGAGCACCCATTTGGAAGTAGGCGTCTCCACTGTCCGCTCCACACACCACGTCTTGGCTAGTTCTCACAGCACTCCTAGGAGGGAGGTTTTATTGGCATCCATCTGTCAGATGAGAGGGAGACATTTGCCCGGGATCGCAGAGTGAGCAGGAAACAGTGGACGTCAGGTACAGGAATGAGCAGGCAGATGGCGGGGACATGAGCTTGGTGGCTGTCTTTAACCCAGAGCAGCTGCTGACAAGGTTCTGAGAGTCACAAAGTGCTCCAACATAGCTTTGCACCCCAGGACTCTGGGTCAGATCTGGGGATTCTTATGTCAGGCCACTGTCCCCATCCCCCCACAGCTACCCCAAGTCCCTGCTTTTGCAAGCCAGGAGCTCCCACAGCAGGAGGAATGCATCACCCATGATTCACTGCCCTGCACTGGCTTTGGGACTGCCCTCTTTAAAAGAAGCCAATTTATTTTTTATTCAAAATCTATATGAAACAATTGAACAGTAAAACTGTCCGCTCCACCATCTCCTTCAGCAGGGAAACATGATGGCATCTGAAATTAGCCCTCCCCTCCTCTTCCTTCCATGCCCTCCCTTCCTGTCCATTCCCTCCCCTCCCTTCCTCTTCTCTCTACCCCCTCCCCTCCCCTCCTCTTCCCTCCAGTCCTTCCCTCCCTTCCTTAAGTATTTTGAACACCTATGCTGTGCCATGGCTTGGGCTAAGTTCTGATTTCCTCTCCACACACCTCCCCCTGAGACCTAATTTCTACCAGATGTTTTTGGTCTTTGGACTTGACTCTCAAGCGCTCAGGTGCTAAAGGGGTTCTGAGTCTTTGGCCTCTCTGAAAGCACAGATGGTGATGTCTGGAGCAGCTCAGCTGTGGAGCACCTGGCTGACTCGCATGCCCAGCTCCGGGGAAAAAAAAGTTCAGTGCTGTATTTTAGAAAAGTGGAGACCTGGGTCAGGAAGCCAGCTCTGCCCAAGATCTATAGACTTTGGGGCCTGCCTGGAGAAAGATGCCTTCACCTGACAACCGCCATGAAGGTTCTGCTGTGCACCCACCTCTGGAATGTTCTCCCAGGAGAGGACTGAGGGTTAGTTCACTGTTCATTGCCTGGAGTGATATCTAGTGCTTAGAAGTTGCTCAGTGCATTTTTGGCCAGTGAGAGAATAAAAGAAAGTCTGGAACCTAGTCCTAGTGCCCCAGGGACCCCCAAACCCGGAGTCATGGGGCTGCAATCTCCAGAACCTCTATGTATAAAGTTTTCTGTTACTGGGAGTTTAGGCCCCTGAATGGATAATGGTCATTGTGACTGTGCAGCCGGGTGGGAAGCAGGCTTATCTGTCTCCCTGGTGCTGCAGTCCATTTACTGGGCTGGGTGAGGTGCTCTCAGGAGATGGAACAGACCTTCGTGGGTCATCACTTCTTTATGCTGGCCCGAGGCAAGGCAGGCACTGCCTTCCCAGAACTGGGGAACATAAACCCTGCCTGCTGACAAGTTGCCGCCCGCAGCGTTTACCCACTCACTTTATCTTGTGGCTATCATACATCATTGATGCAGCCTCCCCCGACCCACCTTCAGGAGTGCTGAAGGACAAAGGGGGCTCTGGGCCAGCTCAGAGGGGCAGATGGTACTGCAGACTTGTGAGACTCAAGGACCCTTTTTCATGCTCAGTAAGTGGGGGCTGTGGTGGGCACAGCCTGGAAAATTCTATTGTTTTTTCTCTCAGTCCATTCCTCTGGTCCTATATGATCCCTCACGGCAAGCAGCAGAGAAGGGTCTGAATATCTAGGATGATGGGAGCTGATCAGCTGATACAATGAATGTAAAGAGTTCAACAGAGCTGGCTGTCTGATCATGTGATGCCTGGGAGGGTCCAGCTCCAAGGGATAGGACTGGGACACTAGTCGGGGTTCAGATCCCAATTCCACCTCTTTCCAGCTGGGCTACATTAAAACCCCAGTCCCACTGACCAATCAGCAGCATTAACGACCACTTTATCTCAGGGATGGCATAGGTTATTGATTCTGCCTCCTTAGCATCTATGGGTGAGGTGCCAAAGGGCAAAGACCAGCAATTTTTGGGGGCTCTTTTGCACCTTGGTTTTTTCTTTGTAAAATGAAAAATCAATAGTATGTAGCTCATACAGTTATTTTGACAGTTCGATGAGTTCATGTGGGGAGAGCTCAGAGCGAGGCCTTGTGTATTAAAAGCTGTCCATAAGGGTCTCCTGTGTCTTCCAAGGCTTCCTCTCATCCCCAACCCTGCATGGGAACTCTGTCCTCTTGGTGGCACCAGTGCTTTTTAATGTTGTAGGAATGGATCCTAACTCCTGTGTCGTATCTCCCCTTCTGTTATGAGCTCTGGGTGGTAGCTCTTTGAAGTTATGGTTCTGGACAGAGCAATGGCCTTTCAAAGATGGCCATTAGTTTAGTCCCCGGCAGCCCATGATATGTGAGAATATATTGCAAAGGAGATTTTGTAGATGGAATTAAATGAAATTGTCTTGAGAAGATGATCCTGGGTCACCCCAGGGGTACTGCTGTAATCACAATGGTCCCTCTCAGAGGCATGGATACAGGGAAGGTGGAGGATGGGGCAGGAGGAATAAGAGCTGTGAGGCTAGGTTTGATGCTGTAGCAAGGAAGGCAGTAGCCTGTAGGAGCTGCAAAAGGCAAGGAAGCAGGCTCTCTCTAGGACCTCCACACCTTTCTGAGCCCCAGTATTGAGGGAATCTTGTTATAGTACCCATAAGGATTAAACACAGCTACCCATCAAAGGGACGGACAGCAAGGGAAGCCCTGGGTCCAGATGGACTGGGCTCCTCACTGGTTTGCTGGGTGACTGGATGAATGCTGTGGCATCTGCTGGGGGATGTCTTTCTGTATGCTGTAAATAAATGTTGTTCCCATTGGTTAGTAAATAAACTGCATTGGCCTATGGCAAGGCAGCTAAGAGGCAGGAAAGAGAAAAGCAGAGTGTGGAGAGACGCCAGCCTGCTGCCCAAGGAACAACATGCCAGCGGAGCAGTAAAGCCATGGAACACGTGGTAAAACATAGATTAATAGAAATGGATTAATTTAAGATATAAGAGCTAGCTAGTAAGAAGCTTGAGCCATAGGCCATCCAGCTCATAATTAATATAAGCCTCTGTGTGTTTACTTGGGTCTGAGCAGCTGTGGGGCCAGGCGGGACACAGGAAAACTTACAGTTATAGGCATCTCTGAGCTTGCTTTCCTCATCTATACAGTGGGGGGGGGGGTTACTGCTGTTAAAAGCTCAAGTCCCACCATACTACAGACCCCAGGCTCTAAGCCAGACTGTAGCAGGGAGCGGGTATCTATCTTCCTCCAGCTGAGCCCCACTGAGCTGATTGCCTCCTCTCTTCTTGCTCATGCCAATGGCTGGCATGGGGTCAGAAGGCTCCCCTGGGCCATTTTGAGGTGCAAGGGGAGCAGGGCTGCAATGAGTGGTGCAAAGGTCAAGTGGAGGCTTCATTCCTTGCTCTCACTGGGTCTGCCGAGGCTTCAGCACTATTCAACATACACACTAGTTCTCCCACATGTCATCCATGATCTCCCCAGTCCTAACGACAGTCCTGCAACAGTTACTCAAAACTGATGGGAGCACATTGGTAAGATGGCCACCTCATCCTCACACTAGCCTCTAGTCTACAAACATCACTAAGAGTCCACTGTGCACTGGCCACTAGATGTAAGGGAGACAGTCCCTCTCTCTTCCTCTTTTTCTTCCCCTCCCTCCCCCTTCCTCCCCTCCCTTTCCCCTAGAGCTTAAATTCTGAAGGACAAAGAGAAACAACAAGTAAATGAAGAGGGACATGAATACACAAGCAGTTGTTACAGTTCAGCATTGGGAAGAAACTGAGGCAGGTCATCACGTGAGAAGCATGACTTGGGGCTAGCTTGCTAGGTTAGATGTCCGAACTGGACCTCTACAGGAGACTGGGTGGAGAAAGTCTGCAGATTGGCCCTAAGCTCTAATTCTCTCTGTCGATTTGGAGCCCATGGCCGACTTCCTGTAAACAGAAATGTGAAGCCTGGGCTCTGCACAGCAGGTTTGGAGGGAGAGCATCCAGAAGCTAGTGCTTGGTCAGCCAGCCCCCAAACTGACTTTCCTGGGAGCTCCTTAGGAGCTTGCCATCTGTGACAGACCTTAGAGGAAGAAGGATGTACTTGAACTCATGGCATCTAGGGTGTCAGTACACAGTCCATGGGCTTCTCTGCTGTGGGTCTATGAAGCTGTCAACTTGACAGAATCTAGAATCACCTGGGAGATGGGCCCTTGGGCCTGCCTATGGGGGATTATCTTGGTTACGCTAATGGAGGTGGGAAGACCGGTCCACCGTGGGTGGTACCATTCCCCGGCCTGGATCCTGGGTGAAGAAAGGGGGCTGAGCAGCAGCAGGTATTCAGTCCTCTTTGCTTCCTGATTGTGGATGCAATGTGGCCAGCTGCTTCAAGTTCTTGCTGCCTTGACTTCCCTACCACGATAGATTGTACCTTGAACTGTGAGATAAAATGAACCTTCCTCCTTAAGTTACCTTTGCTGGAGCGTTTCATCACAGCAACAGGAAAACAAACCAAGGCATAGCATTGTGGCTACAAGAGCCTGTGGTGGAACAACGTTGCTTATCTCACGGTGGCCAAGAAGCAGGGAACGACCTGGGAGGTAGCTCAGTTGGCAGAGTACATGCTGGTTTCAATCCTCAGCAACACATGGTGGCCAGGCCTAACATTCTAGCGCTTGAGAGGGAGGTAGAGGCAGAAGGATGAGAAGTTTGAGGTCATCTTCAACTACATAGAGAATCTGAGGCCAGTCGAGGCTAACTGAAACTCTGTCTATAAAAATAAAAAGAAAGAAAAATTGAAAAAAGGAGCAGAGACGTGGGAGTAAGGTTCGGGTTGGTGGTGTAGCCTTCTAGGACACACCCAGCACCCACTTTTCCTAACGAGGCTCCACACTCTCAGCAGTTCTGCCACCTCTCATTGTCTGTTCAGGTTTTGAACCTATCAGCGAACCAATCTACTGATGAGGTCAGTGTCCATGGACTGGTCTGTCCCACAGCCGCACACCGGGAGCCAAGCCTTCTACACATTAGTCTGTGGGAAAACCCTCGTGTCTGAACCTTAACAGGCTCCCCCCAGGGCTTGGGGAATGAGCAGTGCTCCTCCTGGGAGAGACAGGACCTTCAGTACCTGGTGCCTATAATTCAGCTGCTCTTGGTTGTAGGGGAGAGTATTCCTGACTGTGGGGCCTGCATCTCATTTTTGGTGGTGGCGGCGGCTGTGTGACTCAGGACTCATCTGCGGCTCAACAGTGCACATGGGGCATAATCCACGGTATGGGGCTTACAAGGTCACAGTGTGGAATAGAGACCCTGAGCTCAGATCCCATCCCTGCTGTCCCATGGTTGTGTGACCTTGGGTGGATCCCTGAGCCCTCTTGTCTTCCTCACTGAGGAATGGGGTGAATCCAGCTCCTCCTTAAGGCAGTTTTAATGTCAAATGCATGGCTGTTTACGAAGCTCTGGTACACATTCTGCTTGGCAGGATAAATGCCAGTGTGTGCATTTGGGGAGTGTATACTCACGTGCAGTATTCTTGTTGGAGAAATACCACTTAGACTTCTGACATTGAACTCAAAAGAGAGCTGCAAACTATTTTATTCAGAAATTAACCGTTGGGTTTGAAAGAAGACATTTATTCTAAAACTATAAATTTATGTCCCATTCCTGGACCTCGCTGCCCATGGGGAACACAAAATTGATAATATTATAACATTCCCATAATTATCATAAAAAGAGTATAATTACAGTGCTTTATGTTTTTCCCTCTCCTAAAGGTGTTAAAATGTTAATCCGTTCACTCGCGATATGCCAGGACCATCTGGGTATTCTTTTAGTTTTTAAAAATGTCAGGAGCCCCTGGTCCCCACTTTGTACCTGCCTGACTCAGCAGGGCATGAAGATGAGGGATAGAGGAGTCTCTAAAACACACATTTAAAAAAAACACCAGAATGAGATCTAATACCTTGGAGGCTAATTTAAAATGAAGATTAAAAAGTCATTTGAGAATAGTCAATGGATAATTAAGTAAATAAACAAAAGTCAGGGGTCTAAGAGAGTGGTAAGGGTTCAGGGCCCCCCCAATACTTTTGGAGGTGAGCAGGTAAACAGGAAGGAGGTCTGGGAGGAGACACTGTCCCCAGCACCTGGCGCTCTGACGACAGGGGAAGCGGTCACCGCCCTACAAGCTCCCTCCGCTGTGCTTTTCAGTCTTAAACAATTTCCCCACTTGTCATGCCGCCTGCAGCCCTGTTAATCACGGTGCAGCCGGAACACAGGGAGGCAGAAGCAATTACTGTCAACACAGTTGTATTGTCATGGCGCTTGGCCCACCACTGTCACCTGGGCTTGACACTGCTTCTCACCTGCCCCCTTTCCCCACCCACCCCGCTGTTAGCTAGTGTCTGGGGTTTGGAGAAATGGGCAGCCAGCCTCAAGAGCTGGGGTAGTCACAGGACATCACAACCTTGCCTGGCCTTGGTGGGCTCCCTGGGGGGAAGATCTTCCATTTTCCACCTTGAGTGGCACTAGCCCCAGGGAGGGAAGACTATAGGATCTTTTGAGAACACTGTGGATTTGGGAGTAAGATGAACTTGGGTGTCCATCTTGGCTCTTGCACTTGGCCTTGAAAAGGTGACTCTGTTCTGTGTATTCAATTGTCCTGACCTGCACAATGTCCCCCAGCCCCTGCAAGAAAACTTCCATTTTCGTTTATTTGTTAAGATGTGTTTTGACTGACAGAGCTTTTGTGAGCACCACCAGAGAGGCATGTGGATGCAGAACACCCTATAGTCCCTAAAGCTTGGTGAGAGCTTGAGGGATTGTGAGGTGGTCCCTGGCACAATCAGCTCAGAGCCTGGAGTCTGGAGGGCTTGGAGCCCTGATGGTGCTGGGCTGACCACAGGACACTGCTCATCATTTCTCTTCAGTGTTTTTCTTCTCCTTTGCCTTCATGCATCGAGATGTATCACATAAGCTTTTATTTTTAACTTTTTCTTCCGAGATAGAATCTGGCTGAAGCGCCCAGGCTAGCTTTGTTTGTCAGGCTGGCCTTGAATATACTTTTTAAAATGTGTGTGTGTGTGTGTGTGTGTGAGAGAGAGAGAGAGAGAGAGAGAGAGAGAGAGAGAGAGAGAGAGGGAGGGAGGGAGGGAGGGAGGGAGGGAGGGAGGGAGGGAGGGAGAGAGAGAGAGAGAGAGAGAGAGAGAGAGAGAGAGAGAGAGAGAGAGAGAGAGAGAGAGAGAGAGAGTATATGTGTGTTCATGCTATGGCACATATGTGGAGGTCCAATCTCATGTGTCAGTCCTTGACATCCATCTTGTTTGACACAGGATCTTTCTTTTGTTGTTTGCTGCTGTGAAGATGGGCTAGCTGCCTTGGGAACTTCTGGGAACTTTCTTGTCTCTACCCTCCATCTTGCTGTAGAAGTTCTGGAGTTATAGATTTGTGCTGCTACATAGATCTTGGCCTCGTGTGGGTTCTGAGGATTTGAACTCAACTCTTCATGACTGAAAGTCAGGTGTGTTATACACTGAGCTGCCTCCCCAGCTGAGGCCTTGGACTTTTGGTCTTCTTTTGGGCCCCTGAATGGCTAGCTATTCAGTGCTCTAAACTTCCGTTTTGACCTCAGTCTGTTGGGTCCCCTGGGGAACTAGACCATGTTCTGTGACTCTGAGAGTCAGCTCCTTCTCATCCCGAGCACCCCTGGCAGACTCACTGGAGACTGAGCTCACTGGAGACTGAGCTCCTTTGACTCTGTGAGACACAGGGTGGGGACTATTAGCACAGCTGTCTGGATCCAGTCCCCCAGTCACCAGCTCTAGGGGCTGCTGCACTGCCCAGTGCCCAGAGTCCCCTGGCTATAGCCACTGTGAATGCCTTTGTCATAGTAGGAAGAGGCCAGGCCAGCTGTCAGGGGTCTCCACCAGCATCATCAACAGCATCGGCTACAGCAGGTGCTGCGGGTTTTGTCTCCCTCACTTCTCTCCAGGAAGGAATGAGCTCTGGCTGGAAGGACCTGCCATCAGTGTGGCACAGGAATGGGCTGCTGCTTTGTGTGACCTCTGGGGATCCCTACAACATCACACTTCCAATTTTTAGACTTGAACTATCAATGAGGTATGGTGGTACACACTTGCAATCTCAGCACTCAGGATACCGAGGCAGGAGCATCTTGAACTGGAGGTCAACCTAGGCTACAAGGTGAGGCCTCATCTCCAAGCACCCTCCTCCCCCGACACCATTTCCCCAAACTAACTTTCACAGAAGAGTCACAGCCTTGTTTCTGATGTTCATACCCTATCCAACGCCATATTTCTCAGAACTAAGAAATGAGCTGTGGTCCAACACTATCAACTAAGCCACAGCCTTTATTAGACTTTACCATCTCCCCCATGACTGTTCTTCTTGTTCCTACCTTGCATTTGGCTTTTCACTTGCTATATCTTCAAAGCAAATACACAGAGTCAGGATGGACCTGGCTGGGTGAGCTTTCCCATGCAGCAGCTCTGGAGTCCCTTTATTTTTCTGCTCTGTTCCCAAGCTGCACATAATCTCCTGGGGAGCCTGGGGAGTCCCCTCTGCCACCACAGGAAGCCACCATCCCTGGATGATAGCCTCCCCCGCCCCCACAACAGGTGCATCAGTGCAAGCTGGCTCAGGCAGGCTACAGTTCACTTGTTTCTGCAATGGGCATGCTGATCCCTGATTCACTGTTCATGTCCTTGTAGCACTCTGTGCCTCAGTTTCCCTCTCAATTAAATGGAAGGGAAATCATATCTGGCTCCCAAAATCTGCTGAGATTTAGTTCATTGTTTATGCAAGCCACACAACTCAGCACTCACTAATTTTTGTCTCTGACGACAGAGAGCGAACGGAAGTGGTGGAGGTGTAGCCCGGATACAAGGGTTTTGCTAGTGTATGCACATGCTCATTTGTGTGTGCAGGTGTATGTGTACATGTGTGTAGGGCAGATGCTGATGTTGGATATGTTCCTCCATCATTTCTCTACCATGTTTTTGAGACAATGTTTCTCACTGCACCTGGAGCTAACGACCGGTAAATCCCTGGGATCCTCCTGTCTCTGCCTCCCCAACTGGGATATTGCAGATGCACATGCCTGTGTCCAACTTTCACGTGGGTGTTGAAGGCTGGACTCAGGTTCTCATGCTTATATGACACAGCACTCTACTGACTAGCTTCCTCCCCTGCCCTTGGGCATAGGATTTTAAACTCCCCCACTTGATTTTCACACGCAGTCAGGACAGGAAACACTGATTTAGATAAACATTCCTCCTCAGCCCAGTTCCAGGCTTTGCAGTGAACAGCCTCAGCAAAGAAGCAAGAGTCAGAGTTATGACTGCCTGGCATGAGGGGAGGCTGAGGGCAGAGCCCTGCTTTACTCCACAAAACAAGTCCCGAGATAGCGACGACCACTGGCATTGGTTGGAGCTTCTTGCCCAGTACTTTACACACGTTATTCCCATGCCCCTAGGATCAGGTCCTGTTGATAACGCCACTGCAGCCATGAGGAAACAGAGGCACAGAGAGGCGGGCTCACTTGCTTAAGGTGGCACTGCTGTTGACTGGCAGAACCATGCCGTAGCAGCCAGCGTTGTCTTGAGCAGTGAGATGGCCTCCGGCTGTCAACCTGTGGCGCGGCTTCAATTACCAGTCATGCCAGATACTATTTGTGGTTCTGCCTTGTACTTGGCCCTGAACGTGACTTAATCTCTCCAGCGTTCTTGAGCAGTGCCTGCCTTTCGTGTCATTTCTCTCAAGGAAATGAAGCGACTCACCCCAGGCCACTCAGCTGATGATCACCAGTGGAGCCAGGGACTGAATCCTCGCTGGGCTCTCAGCCTCCAGGGAGAAGCTGCCTGAGTAGAAGGGAAGAAAGCCCGTTTGCTGCGGGACGCACAGGACCCAATTCAAGAGCATTAAGAGGGCTTAAGTGAGTTGGGAACAGATATAAATGTCTCCCCAATTTTCCCTATTTGCAGAAAGTGATTGACAAATTGGCTCCATTGACTGACTGTTAAGCATCCCAGGAATGGCTTACCTTGCTGTTTTATACTTCCATGGCATCCCAGGTAAAGCTGCAGGCATAGTATCTACCAATGCCTTCCTGGAACTTACTTGCTGAGCGGTAGCCTCCCCCGCCCCCAACAGGTAGGGGGCTTAGCCTTGGAATTCTCCTTTCTGTCCTTACCCTGTATCTGGAGGAGGGGGATGGACCTCCTCTGTGTTGCTCCCACTCAAGCCCTATGGCTCTGTAGCTCCTGGCCTTAGAATGTACATGTCCCAGGCTCACACCCAGCCTAGGTGCAGAAGCACATTACTGGGGTGGGAGGGAAAAAAGATAATTATTGTAATGCCAGAGGCAGATATGGACTGTAAAAGAATCATGGTCCTTTTCCTGCACTGTGCAGAATTAATTCTGAAAATACGTTGCTTAGCTAGTAGTTCCGTTTCCCAGTGTCCTTTGCATCTAAGCAGACCACATGACCAGTCCTGGTCAATCAATGTGAGCAGAAGTGGTAAGTATCATTTCTGGGACAAAGTGGATGTGGTCATTCCCTGTCACTCATGGTGTGCAGAGGGTTCTAGAAGAGGGGAGATCCAAAAGTTCCTGGATCTCAGAACGACACCAGGGAAGCCTGGCTGAGCAGGAAGACCACAATGGGAGAAGCTTTCCTTGTGCCTACTCACTGAGATCTTGAGATCTGTCTGTCACGGCTCCCAGCCTTCCTTTGACTGTAGCAAATTATGGGCCTTCAGTGCACCAGGATGCATGTATGTATGTATGTATGCATGTATGTATGTACGTATGTATGTACGTATGTATGTATCGTCTCAGCGAGCCCACAGGTGGGTATATGCCGAGAAGGAAGAGGCTCAGAAGCAAGAAGTGCCTCACCCAAAGCTGCAGGGCAAAGGATGGAGGCCGAATGTGAGCTTTGTATGTGTTGTGGGTATTCTTTCCGCCAATAGCTTTGGAGTACCAGCCCTAGGTCATGGCCTCTTGGCAGATTACATGACTGCTTAAAATCTGAGAAGGGGGTGCACGATCACTCTCTTGGGGTGATCGGAGACCTGATGGCCAGATCCATTTGACCCCGAGCAGAATTGAGGACAATGACGGCTGTTTACTTGGTTCTGTATCTGTGAGTGTATTTTCCCCCCATTTCATGTCTTAATAAATCCTTGATACTCTTTCAATAGATTTTTGTGGCTTTCGCATAACCTATGGTGTTCAGGACTAGACAAGCCCAGTCACGGTGTTGGGGACCTGTCTTTCCACAGCCTGCCTGTTCTCTCCTCAGTTGGTCCACCCCCCAAGGCTTGGACTTCTGCTGTCTTCTGCCCGAGCTCAGGGACCCTGTTCTAATGCACTGTCTTTCTGAACCTAGGTACCTTCCTCACACTCATGGACCAGGTCTGAGGCCCCACCCTGCAGAGGAACTGACCTGCTGCTGTGTTGACCCCAGTCCTCAGTGGCACTCACAGTAGAGAGGATGTGGTTGGTGTTTACTCCAGGGGGCAAGGCCAGGTAGAGACATGTAAATCCAGACCAGGTCAGGGCAGCATGCCTCTGCGGAGGCCAAAGATGGAGGCCACGCATAGGTGGGATGAGGCTGGAGGAGAGCAGGGTGGTTGAGAGCAGAGACAGGGTTGGAGAGAGTAGCAGAAGGAGGGGCTGCTGGCAGGCATCAGAAGGACACACGGAACGGGACTCCCAAGTGCTTCTGCTGTCTCTTTTTACCTTTTTACATGCACCTGGGCTGTGTGAGACATCTAGAATTCCTTTTTTTTTTTTTGGTTGTTTGAGACAGGGTTTCTCTGTGTAGCTTTGTGCCTTTCCTGGAACTCACTTGGTAGCCCAGGCTGGCCTCGAACTCACAGAGATCCACCTGCCTCTGCCTCCCGGGTGCTGGGATTAAAACCACCACCGCCCGGCTATGGGATTCTTTATTTCTCCAGAATTTTCTTCTTAGGGACTGTTTCCCACCCTCTCATTAGTTGTGGCTTTAACTGGCTGCCCCTTAGAATACCTGCTCTGCCACCACAGGATGGTCATGTGGCCCCGCTGCAGCCAATCATAGCATAGCCCTCTGCTCTTTGGGGGCATAATGGCTGGTTCAAAACCTAGCACATGATTAAAGATACTCCAATCACAGCCATCTGTTGGAATTTAAAGTTGTAAGCTTTTGGCTGGAGGAGGAAGGGAGCTGCACTCACTTTGGGGCATTAGAATGAACGGAGAGGATGTGGTCACGTTTTTCCAGATGGCTGAGTTCAGAGCAGGTGAATGTGTGTTCAGAATCAGTCAAGACCCAAACACGAAGACAGGTCAGAGGGGTTGGGGTGGGGTGTCCATATTTAATCTTGGGGGTGGGGAGAAGGAGAGGAAGAGAGGAAGAGAGGAAGAGAGGGGGAGAGGTGAATGCGAGTGAGGAAGGATGATAGATCGCGAACAATTTTACTGAAAAGCTGCATGTGTCTGTTCCTGAAGGTAGTTTTGTAGTGAACACTACAGTTGCTTGGATGGGTGTAGCAATGGGCACTTTGCATGACTCTGGAAACACTCACTGGCTAAGTGACCTGCTCTGCTCTGAGTACCCTGCGGCCTTGTGCACAGCTTCCATAGATACTAGAGGTAGATCCTAGGACCACACACTCTGAAAGACAGTTTGTGGAAGGGACTACATGCAAAGGCCCCATGTGGGGATGAGGGCAACCAGAGAGAAACAGCAATGTTCCCTGGAACTGGCAATGATGGGGGAACCACCTTAGGATAGGTGGTGGTTTGAATGTAATTGGTCCCCATAAGCTCATAGAGAATGGCACTATTAGGAGGTGTGGCCTTGTTGAAGTAGGTGTGGCCTTATCAGAGGAAGTGTGTCACTGTGAGGGAAGCCTTTGAGATCTCTTTTGCTAAAACTTCCCTCAGTATGATTTTCAATTCACTTCCCGTTGCCTGCAAGATGTAGGACTCTCAGTTACTTCTCCAGTACCATGTCTGCCTGCACGCTGCCATGTTCCCTGTCATGATGATAATGCCTTGAATCTCTGAGACTGTAAGTGAGCCACCCCAATTAAATGTTTTCATTGATAAGAGTTACTGTGGTCATGGTGTCTTCACAGCAATAAAATCCAACTAAGACAGGGTACACCAAGAATGGGAGGAAAGGTTTACCGGAACCCAGAAGAAGCAGGAGGGAAGGAAAGGTCATCCAGGAGGACCTATGGTTTGCAAGAGTAGGTGTGTAGCCACTCATTCCAACATGTGACCCAACAGGAGACTGGACAACACCTCTTTCCTCAGGTTCTCTGATCTGTCTACATTTTCCAGCCAAACCCAATAGGAAGTGGATAAGAGGCTGTGGATAGACGAAACTGGAGATGTTCACGCTGTAGTGGATAGTAGGTCGAAAAGATGGAGTAATTGTGGAGGGACAAACAGAACATGTTCCAGACCTCCTGACAGTGGTCCACTGTTCCCTAGATGGGCCCACATTTCAGTGCCTACTTAAGCACAGCCATAATGACGCCACTTCACAGAGGTGCAGGCTGAGAGGGCCATCTATCTATACCTCAGATATCCTGAAGATGCTGAAATGTCACCATCAGTAATTCAGGCGCTGCTGACTGACCTGGTCACACACCCATGTCAGGTGACCTGATGCCAGCCACTACCCCTTCCAGGGGATGAACACTATCCAGATGTACTCTATGAATCCAGCACTCGTCCCACCTCCTCACTTCAGCTCCCTGGGGACAAGGTGACATCATTTATAAGTTGTGGATAGCTATTGATTCAACAAGTACAGCCTGGCTGAAAGAGAAATCAAGGCAGGTGGGGACAGACTTCCCAGAGCCTAGTACCATGGAGGTGTCTGGGATGGGTTCCTTCAGGAAGACTCTGCCAATGCCCTGCTTCCACATGCAATGTCTCTGTCCATCCTTCAGAACAGACAGCGGTGAGCAGAGTGGGCAGCTGGGTCCTAGTGGAGGGAGCTGAGCCTAGTGGAAGGGCTGGAGATGTCAAGTACACAAGAGGAAGTCCAGGGCAGGGAGACTTGCTCACTCCATTTCATCAAGCTCTCCTCATGCACACGAGGACCCAGCCCATGGTCTAGTCAGCAGGCAGATGTATAGCTGGGTGACATCCGCCCAGTGTGATAGTTTTCTATGGAGTAAACTCATAAATGACAAACTCCTACAGGGGAGGCAGCTGAAAGGCCCGGGCCTCAGGAAGGCTTCTCCGAGGAAATGGCAATAAATATACCTAAAATGGTACAGATAGTCACTACTATTTATCTAGAACTTTCTAAGTAGGCCAACTACAGTTTCAAGCACTTAACATTAGTGATTCTCAGTTTTTACTGCCCATGTCTGTCTCCTGGAAAGAAAAACAAACAAACAAACAAACAAACAAAAAAAACCCCAAAAACTAAACCAACCAACCAACCAAACAAGAAACCCAGTTCCAGGGCCTGACCCCAGAACCTCAAATTTCCTGGCAGGAGACTGGAGCCATCAACATACTTAGGAAACCTCCTGCTGTTTCTGACACACACAAAGTGTGACTCTTGGACTGTTCTCCTATTTACTTATGGGATTTTCTGTGGAGACCGGAAGTGTTGTGGGTGTGGCCATCTCCAGTTTATAGATGGGTTCAGTGGAGACAGACACTTACTTGTGGTCAGAGCTGGGACATGACAATAAAGTTAGAACCTAGAACCCACATTTGTAATCACTGCTCCATGATGCTTCTCCTAAGGGGCTGAGGAAGAATTAGTCAGAAGCCCGTGGAAGCATGGACATGTTCCTGGTGGTGGGGTTAATTAGACTCTGCTGGAACTGAAGGGAGATTAATGCAACGAATATAGAGCAATAATAGAAAGCACATATCCATCTTTCTGTGCATCTGTGCATCTATCCATCTGTCCATCCATCCATCCATCCATCCATCCATCCATCCAGCCAGCCAGCCAGCCAGCCAGCCAGCATTAGTTAAGCACCTGCTCTGTTCCAGGTACCAGCTGGACATTGAGAAGGCTGTTGGTGGGCAAAGACTCACCAACAGTGGGGTCGAGGAACTAGCCACAGAAATGACTGTAAAATTGCCATGGCTTTGGGAAAGTGGCAGCTGGTGACACTGAAGCCTTTGTCATAGAGAAGTCAAAGACAGCTGAATTCCAGGATGTGAATACGGTTCTCACTCACATACAAATGAAGCTGAGACTGAAGAGATGAGCTCATATGTCCAAGGTTGGCAGTAAGATCAAGTTAGAATTGGAGCTGGGTAATTCAAGTTTAAGTGTGTGTGTGTGTGTGTGTGTGTGTGTGTGTGTGTGTGTGTGTGTACACGTGTGCGCGCGCGCATCTGTGTGCCTGTATTTATTTATGTGGGCACATACATGTGTAAGTTTGCATGTGTGCCTGTGTGTGTATGTGCCTGTGTTTTTTGGGTTTGTGTTTATGTGTGCACATACGTGTGTAGGTTTGCATGTGTGCCCGTGTGTGTGTGTGTGTGTGTGTGTGTGTGTGTGTGTATGTGCATGTATATGTGCCTGGACAATTCTCAATCTTTTCACCATGCCTGAGAATTTCCTAAAATGCTTTTTAAGACTCTGGTTGCTGGGCCTTCCTGGAGTTTCATGGAGGTTTGTGGGCCCTGAAAGCCCATTCCTATTAGCTTCCTGGAGGATGCTGATCCTACTCTGGGGCTGCACTTTGGGGCATATTGCCACTATATGGGCATGTTGGCTTTTCCCTAGAGGAGGAGACATTTTTTTTTTTTTTTGGCTCACAACAGGCTGAGTAGATGTTCTGTTGAAGATGAGGAGAAAAGCTAGCTACCCCAGGCTGAAGGTTTTATGAAGACTGGAGCTGAGAAAGTGCCTTCTGGCACCAGAGCATTTCCTGTTAGATTTCCAGACTGTGATCATATGTTCCCACACACCTCTGGCAGCATTGGGTCAGACTGCATCTGCTGCTAGCTAATAGCTAATCAGCCCTAATAGAACACAAAGGTTTTGCTGGCTCCCAAGTTAAGGATACCAATGAGAGTAGCCTCAACTGTAGCCCCAGTGGACAGAATCCTCTTCTCTTGAGATCACAAAGAAGATATTTTCTGACTTCAAGTGGGTGCTCTAGGATCTATGACATATCTTGGTTCAACATATCTATTGTGTCCTTTGTGATTGTAGCTCTGGACATGCTCAAATATTTCCACTATGGGCTTATGGGTCAGGAGACAGTTGGTGACCAAGATTGTTTTAGACTGTGATCCGTATTTGGAAGATATTAATCAGAATGCTGTGAGGCCTTGCATGAGGTGGTGCCTTATGCAGTGTGGCTAGGGAAGGCTTCTCAGAGAAGGTGACACTTGCAGTGGAACTATTGTCATGAGGAATAAACTAGGAAGCAACAATGGGCAGGCTAGTCCAGGCAAAATAAACAGCAGGCATTAAGACCTGGCACACCACCTAGGTTGGTCTAGGCTGTGTAACAAGTTATCCCCAAGTCTAACGACTTGAAACAAGTTCTTATTTCTTATGCTTCTGTAGATCATTACTTCAGGCAAGTTGGCTGGGCTATTCTATCCATGTAAGGATGTCTTCAGGGACTCACAGAGCTGCATTTACCCAGGGCTTGGACATGGCTGGGACATCCAAGAAGACTCTGCTCGAGTGTTTTCCAGTTGCTGCCCAATATGATCTGCTAATAATCCTTTTGTTACTATGACAAGTATCTGAGATAATCAACTTAAAAACAAGAGAGGTTTATTGTTGGCTGCCATTCTTTTCAGATAAGAAAAAAAACCACAAAAATAAAATCAGATAGGGTGAGTCATTTTCCTGTTCCACACTGCTTGTTAGTGATAGAGGACAGTACCCATTGACCTCTGCCTTCCATATGCACACACATGAATGTGTACACATGCATGTGCACACAACCTTCCCCCAAACATACACGGACATACAAAAAACAACAATACATATGTGCATACACTACCCACACCAGGCTCCTGCGGCCTTGGTGATTCCTGCCTCTGTTGCTTCACCCTCCACTCACAGGTCAGTTTCAGAAGCTCCGACTTTACCTACGGAAGTGGCTTGGAGGCTAGTGAGACCAAGGCTGGCACGGCATGGCTGTCTCGACCCCTCAACCATGGCTGACCATGCTAGTTGGGTCTCAGAACTCCTTGCAGAGAGAACCTTAAGGTCACCTTCCACCTAGCATTCCAGGTAGCTCCAGAGTTGGCAGGCAAGGGAAGCCCAGGTGATAGCTTTCTGTATGAGATAAGATATCAAAGACAATGTGTAAAGAGGAAAAAAACGGAGAGCCAGAATTTCAGAAAAGTGTGTCAAATTACTCATGAAGAATCACAAAGTCTGTTATTTGGTGTAAATTGTGCTTTTTTCCTCTGTGAGTCCAACTTAGTCAGTTCTTCCCTGAAATTCGTTTTAGATGATTGAATGCTGGCTGAAAGAAATGACATGCAATTAGGAGCCATTTTGGATTTACCTTGAATATAAGTAAAACCCAGGGACACTTCTCAACCGTCCCTGCCATCTCTCTTCCGGAACATTCCTCCTCTCTGCACCCCTTTCTGCTCTCAATAGCGTGAGCTAACATTTGTGGGTTGCCTACCACACATCCGATGCATTTCCAGAGGCTCATTACAGCCCCTTGGGTGATTACCTCATCCTTGTGATGACACTTTATGGGACAGCCGTTGCTCTTTCCAGATGTGAAGAACCAAAATAAGATCAGGTAGGGCGAGTCAATTTCCTGTTCCACGCTGCTTGTTAGTGGTAGTCAGGATTTGAGTCTAGAACTTCGGGTTCGCAATCTGAGCTGCTGGCGGCCCCACGAGCCGGCCATCTTGAGTAGTGCTACCAGCTGGAGAGTGGCGCTGCGTTTATCCGTCCGGGCTTCTTGCCGTGGGTCTGTACCTTTCCAGGTCGCTTGGCTTCCCTGCTTGGCCTGGGCCTGCCATGTTTGCCAGCTGTTGGATTTGTCCCCCGTTGCCTGTCATGGTCTCCGGTGCTTTGGCTAAGCAAGCATTGCGAATCCCACCTGGGCAGTCTGCTCAAAGCTCTATTGATCTCGCCTGGCATTTGTTTCTCTTGGGCTCTCAGTCCCGGGCAGCTGGACAAGTGGCCTCTGAGGCAGACTCATACAGCCACAATTGTTTAAACAGCCACAGCCGTTTGCACAACTCAAGGCTCTTGCTTAAGGGGGAGGGCACGGCGTGGTTCACTGTAGTGGGTGGGAAAGCGACAGTGGCCTCCTGCAAACCCCAGAACTCTAGAGAGTTCAAAAGGCACTGTCTCGGAACTTCGTGTTTTAAAGGAAGTTTTCTCTGAGGCCCTGTGACACGAAACTGTTTCGCAAGGGTGCCTGAAGGGGGACCAAGGCCAGCCCTTCACTCTGGATGGTGATGAAGATGGAGACGCAGGTTCCAGGGAACGTGAGGCTGAGATGCTCATCTAGATGACCTGAAGGTTGTTGTGACTTAGCGGGCATCTCAGTGTCCTTTCCTGTACTGTCTCTCGATTCACTGCACACTCGGCCCCCTCCCCCCTGCTCCCCTTCCCCCACCCCAGAGCAAAGAATGTGGCAGAAGCTGGTGAATGGAAGTAAGAAATAAAAAGGGGGACATGACTGCTCCTAGGCAGGTGGAGGGAAATGTTAATTGTAGATAGGAGAGAGAGCATAGCCAGAGGCAGAGACATCTTGGAGAGTTCAGAGTGGGCATGACCCTGAGCTGGTATATGTGAGAAAAGGGGAGAGGAGAGAGCCAGGAGACCAGGAGGCCAAAAGGGAAGAAGGAGAAAAGGTAAAGTGGACCATGTAGCCAAATGGCTGGATAATATAGGGAAGAGCCTCTGGGGGAAGGGCAGCCCAGCCCCTGGGCTGGAGAGTTCAGGGTAGGGAATAGAGTTTGCCAGCCATATCCTGTAACAAGTTGGGACTGAGGGATGCTGGGAGAACATGGGGGCCAGATCCGTTTTGAGACCTAACGCCTGGAACATCCCGTTGTTTTAGATGTGCGTTACCTCATTGCCAACCAGAAAAAAAGCCTCCGTCCTCATGTAGCTTTCTGAGGTCGGAACTCCACTGAGCTCCTAGATTGTCAGTGAGCAGAGGGAAGACTGGGTTTCTGAGAGGCGTGGCTTGAAGTAGCATGTGTGTGCCTCCCGCAAGATGCGTAGTCAATGACAAGCAGCAACCACTTCTGCCGAGACATGCAGACCTCTCACAGCTCTAGCATTTAGCTGGTATTTGATATTAGCTCCCCTCACAGTGTGGCCTGCATGAAGTGTGTGCTGCTGCACCCCCTTTTACATACAAGGAGAGGGAGTGATGGGGTGTCTTGGTGATGGTGACTTCACATCTGCAGAGGAATTCTGCAAGGAGAGGTGTCTCCCCCTTCTCCAGTTCTGCCCTGGGCTCTGGCTGTGCATCACTTCCTGTCTGCTCCTCATGGCAGAGGGAGTTTCCTGTTCCACCATCCTTGGTGACAGTTGTCCTTAGTGGCGCTCAGGTATTAGCAAGGCCTTCTGCCCCTACTTTAAGGCTTCTGAGGAGAGAATCCAAGCAGAGCTGGAGTGTGGGCTGGAAGCCTTTCCCACAGGGTCCTCAAGTCACCCCAGGTCCATGGGGTCTCTGAAACTTTCTTCTTTCTTGTGAGTCAGAGGTTAATGGGTGAGGAGTGTTGCCTGTGTCTGGGACTCCCAGGGAGGCCTCAGGGTCATAGCCCACACTTAGTTGGACTACTGTTCAAGTGGAGATGAGTCTTACCCATGGTGTGCTGGCTAGTTTTATGTCAACATGAGAGAAGTTAGAGTTATCTGAAAAGGGGGGACCTCAATTGAGAAAATGCCTCCATAAGATCAGGCTGTAGGCAAGCCTGTAAGGCATTTTCTTAATTAGTGATTGATGGGGGAGGGCCCAGGCCATTGTGGATGGGGCTACCCATGGGCTGGTGGTCCTGGGTTCTATAAGAGCAGGCTGAGCAAGCCATGAGGAGCAAGCCAGTAAGCAGCACCCCTCCATGACCTCTGCATCAGCTCCTGCCTCCAGGTTCCTGCCCTGTTTGAGTTCTTGCTTTGACTTCCTTCAATGTTGAACAGCCATGTGGAAGTGTAAGCCAAAGAAACCCTCTCTTCCTCAAGCTGCCTTTGGTCATGGTGTTTTCCCACAGCAGTAGAAACCCTACCTAGAACAATCGGGATGGTGACGGCAAGTCTTCTTCAGCTGGACTTCCTCCTTGAATTTCCTGTTCCAACTTCCTATCTTTATTTCCTGCCTCAACTTCTTGGATGGATTTCCCATTTCTCAAATTCCTGTGCTGGGTCTCCTCAAAGCAGTCTCTCTTCCTAGTTTAAGAAGCTTGGATGCCAGGCAACCTCCATCTCAGATAGGCTCAAAATAAATTATGATTTTGCAGATTATCTGGTATTTTATAGTTTTTTTTTGGGTGGTGGTGGTGAAAAAAAATCTTCCCTATGTTATACCGCTTCCTCCCAAGGTTCAGGGATCATTGGGAAGGAGGAGGATGAAAGACTGTGAAAGCCCACAACAGTGGACGACTACAAGCAACCAGTGCTTCCTGACACCCAACGCAGCAGGCAGTTGGGTGCTAGGAGATGACAGAAGCCGTGACTGCATGGACAAGACTCCTAAGATCAAGGCAGACAGGTCCCAGCATGGAGGCGGAGAGGAGGTCCTGAGGCTCCACTCCTAGCTGAGGAGTGGCTACCAGAAGAGGGGGAGTCCATTTTCTTCAGGGATTTGAGCTCCCAAAGGCTGCCCATGCTCTAGTAGATGGCCCCACACTCATGTGCGTACAGGGAGCACTAAGTGGACTCTGTGGGTTTAAAAAAAACAAGAGAAAGGGACACAGGAAATTGGGAGGGCATAGCAATGGCGAGGCAGAGGAAGAATTGGAAGGGAGGAGTGGGAGGTAGACTTAAAACACATTCTACGAATGTGGGAGTGAAATGGCTCGGTGGCTGAAGGCATTTTCTGCCAAGCTCATGCCCTGGGTTCAATCCCCAAGACCCACGTTGTGGAAGATGAGAACTAACTCCTGCAAGTTGCCCTCTGACCATCACGTGTATGCTGCAGCAGACCTACACTCCCACACTGGGGTGGGGATAAATACATAGGTATTAAAAAAAAAAAAAAAAAGGTGGCTACTGACCTGGCTGGGGAGAGGCCATGATCAAGAATATGGGTTTCCCAAGGTGTGGCTTATCCGATGTACTCTCTGGATGTGCCAAACCCCGTGAGTATGGGAAACGGGACTGCATAATGTGTGGTAGTTGGGGGATTGTGTTTGTGCTCTCTCCTAAAAAATTAAGGGGGAGAGTGAATGAGGAAAGCCCTTCATGTAGACCTCTGCCTACACACACACACACACACACACACACACACACACACACACACACACATGTAACTTGGTAGTTACGTGAAAAAGATTCTTCCTTAGGAAGAGGTAAATCCAATGTATATCTGTTCAACAATGTTTATTGGTTGTAACAAAAAGTAAAATAAAAGTTGGCAGTTCATTAACAAGCTCTGGAAACAGGCTGAATGGAGTGGGTCTGGTGGCCGACTGGCCCGTAGGCAGCGAGCGTGGATTGCTCCATGCCTGTGGCTCTTCTGTCTTTCCGGCTGACTAGAAACCCCCTTTGGTGGGTGGTCAGCCCTTTTCCCAGGTGTGCACTGTGCGTGACACAGAGAGCCAGGATGGAGAAAAGGGTGCTTTAGTCAACTGGCACACTTGGCCCTCTGTGACCCCCCCCCCCCCAAGACAACCTGTGCAAGACAGCTCTGCCCTCTAGGGAAAAAGAGGTTGAGGTCAGAGATGTTGTCTGATGTTTTGTGGTAGGGGAAGGGCAACCGGGAAATAGGGCCAGAAGGGGGATGTGGAAGGGAAAGGCATCCATCAAAGGGTCCATGAGCCAGGTGGGACTAAGCTTTAGGCCTGTGGCTAACAATGCTAATGAAAGATTGAGAACACAGAGCCAGAGGCAACCTGGGCAGCAGTTGGAGGTTTGATGAACTCTGCTGTCCTCTGGGGCCAGTCACCTGATCTGTATATGCCTTAGTGTCCCCACAGACCCTGCCACTGCGCGTTGGTAGCTGAGTCAGTTAAGTACCACGTGCTGAGAAGCAGAGACACGTGGTTTTGACATGAACACCTGGGGAGAGCCCTGGGTATCCCACCCCTTTCCCCCAGCCTCAGCTCAGGCTTGGGGCACTGCCTGCCATTTTCTGTGCTCTCTGGGCCTGTAATTCTCATCTCTAGCTACTAAGAGAGAGTGTGGCAGCTCCCTTCCTGGAGAGACATCAGGAGGAATTTACAGCCTTTCTGCAGAGCGGTGAAATATTGCTGTTGACTTGAGGCTTCGCATCCTGCTTGGCTCCTCCCACAGTCTCTCTGAGATGAGACTTTGAGTGATGTAGGGAGGAATGGAGCAGGCGGGGTGGGGTGGGGACACAGAGAAGCAAAGAGATATGGGGACGGAGGTGTGATTGATGAAGGCATTACACACAGAGAGACACACACAGACACACACACACACACACACAGACACACACACACACACACACACACACACGCACACACACGCACACACACGCACACACGCACACACACACAGAGGGACTGTGTTATGTTTTGGAAACAAAGTCCCCTTCCCCCCCCCCCAAAAAAAAACAAGCCTTATCCACTTTCTGGAACTGTTAGGAGGTGGGAGCCTGCTGGAGGAAGTAGGTGGGTCCTCAAGGGATTCTGTTCCTTCCTTGCTCCTTCTGGTCTCACTCTTGGCCTCCTGCTGTGCTCTGTGAGTCCCATCTGCCAAGAGGTAAACAGCTTTAGTCACATACACTCTCTCCATTGCCATGAGGTTCTACTCAAGCACACAGGGCCACACAACCGTGCACAGAGCTCTCCAAAACTGTGAGTCCAAATAGATATGCTCTCCCTGAAGCAGCTTCTGCCCAGTATTCTTGTTCATGCTATGCAAATGTATGTGCCTAATACAGTGACTATGGAAAGCAGGACATCATACTCCCCATAGCCCCAAGCTTCCCTATAAAATAGAGGACACTGGATCAGGAGCCAGATACTCACTCGTCTTTGAGTCTAGGCTGTGCACTGATTGATGTTCTTTACACTTCCTGATTTTGACAGTCAAGGGAAGGGAGGCCCCAGGATGCATCTGGGAAGATAGTGAGTGACTTGGGTGGCCTGGTCAAGCTTGCCTCCATCTCAGGAGTCTTATCTTCAGTCACCTCTGAGGTCGGCCACCGCCCTATTCTCTGGAAGCAGCATCTGCATTTGGGTAAATACCTTAGGCTGCCTCATACAGGGCTGGTAGGGTATGTCATGTTACAAACTGATAGATCTAAGAAGCCCAGGCTGCTTATGATGGTTTTTAGGGCCTGCAGAGTCCTGACCACCCACGTCCTAATGGGAGATGCTCTGGGATGCAGCAGGCATCACCCATCTTTCAAAAATATCAAGAGAATAGGGGTTGGGGATTTAGCTCAGTGGTAGAGTGCTTGCCTAGCAAGCGCAAGGCCCTGGGTTCGGTCCTCGGCTCCAGAAAAAAAAAAATATCAAGAGAAGCCTTCAAGTTCAAACTTCATGTGTAGTCTCATGCTTTGTCAGTTTATTTTTTGTGCATGTGTCATATTGTGTGTGTGTGTTCGTGTGTGTGTGCATGCATGTGTACATTTATGTCGACATGGAGGCATATACTAGGCTCACATCCAGCAAACCCCAGCAATCTTCCTGTCTCCACTCCCCTCAGTGCTGGGATTACAGGCACACACACAGCTATGTCCAGATTTCCACACAGATGACAAGAATTTAAACTTAGGTCCTCACATTTGCAGGCCAGGCATTCTTACCTGCTGAGACCTACCCCGAGCCCCAAATCACCTCATTTAATGGCACTAACAAATCTCCTAAAACATACTCAACAATCTTGTGTCATGAATGGAACACTATGCAGGTGGGCTGCTTCCCTGCTGAGAAGCTGGGTCCCCTGCCTTCCCCAGGGCTGGGTCCTTCTCTGCTCACAGGAGGGGCCCAGCTCCTACTGGTGACACCATTCTGGGCATGCAGGAAAACACAACCAAATGTTAAATAAACGCTTACTAATTACCCTGAAATATTTATATGTTGAAGTTCCCCTGTGTTGAATAAGAAATGCTTGAAACATGCATCACCCACTGTGCTGTTAATAACTGGTAAATATGTTTTAAATGCAGCATTCCATTAGTAATTCAGCCTGTCTCCTGGAGAATATGCACCACATCAGACAAACGTTTCAAGATTCAGAGCCCAGGGAAAAATTTCCCCACCTAGTTAATCTTTATGTTCTCTCTGCAAGGAAATCCCAGCTGCACCAGCATGAGAAATGGTCCCCTGGGGCCAGTACGGATGGCTACTGTTCTTGAGAAACTTGTGAGTGAGGAGGGGCAGCCACATCTCTGGAGAGGGGCCGGGAGTGGGTGGAGTGACCAAGACAGGTGTGTTCCTTCCTTGTCACTTAATGTAAATGCAAACTCGTGAAGCTGAAGATGGTATAATGCATGTTTGGGACATCAGTGGTCACCATAGACGTGTCCAGTGGGGAAGCTGGCTACAGGGTTGTTGCCCGCTCCATGCAGCCCACCTGCCTGACACTTCCTACATGCCTTTTTCTGGTGGGAGCAGTCAGAAAGGAATAGATGCAGTTTCATTGAGAAATATCCTATCAGCCTCTGCTTTGGGGGACCAGCCCATGCGCTTTGTGGGGCCTTCTCCCCATGAGCTATTTGCTCAGTGAACAAACATCTGCTGAGCATCTGTTATAGTCCAGGTGCTGTTCTGGATTTGGAGGGACTGGTGAACCATGACAAATACAGCCTGTCTAAGGAACCTACCTATTAGGTGTGGGAGGTAGACAGCAACCACATTGACCAGCTAGTTAGTAAGCGTGTTTGCAGAGCAGATGCCGAGGATCACAGGGGGCAAACTTGGGCAGAGTAGAGGAGATGGTGGCTAGGAAAAAGCTGGATTTGAACTCAGAATCCAATTTTGATCCTAGAGAGGAGGGAGTGGGAGAAACTGATGATATCTTTGAAGTTGCAGAAATGGAGTATATGGTGTGCCATTTCCTGTGTTCTGGTGTTTAGGAAGGAGGGGGAGAGCATAGAACATGCTAACAGTGCTGCAGGCAGCTGGGCCTGCTGCTCAGGAGCAGGGCCACCAGGAGGACATGCACTGAGCTGCTCCTTCCGGCACTCCGAGCTGTGTGTGTGCAGGGGTGGACAGTTCCCTGGGCATGCGCACAAGTGTTTCTTTGCTTTGCTGTCTCTACTGGAGCAGGATTGACTTGAGCAGGTGCAAGGTGTGTGTGTGTGTGTGTGTGTGTGTGTGTGTGTGTGTGTGTGTGTGTGTGAGCACTGCTGGAGGTGCTGGGTAAATACCTGTCCTCTCTGGGGCTAGCTTCCCAGGACTGAGCCCACCTGCCCATGGAACCCACTTGTCTGTCACTGGGTACTTCTCCAGGCTTTCTTCCTCACTCTCCTCCTCCCTTGACTCACTCTCTTCACCCTCAAACTTCCTGGGCTTCAATCTGTCTCAGGCTCTGTTTTGTGGTGTACTGAAGTGGGAATCGACATTTGCCGGCTGCCGGAGGGGACACGTGAGACTGCTCATCACAGTGCTGACCGGAAGGGCAGACTTCCTGGAAAGAAGGGGTGTGGGGTGGGAATGGAGGGGTGCAGGAACCCGGTGGCATGCGGGTGCAGAGGAGATGAGTGAGTTCTCCTCAGCACACACAAATAAACCGCTGGGAGGTAACACTCACAAATGCTAGGGAAAAACTCCCCTGCTGCCCTTCTCTTGTTCTGTTCCCTGCATGGACTGAGATCACAGCCATTTTCCCAACAGCTTTCACATCCTACTACAGTCTTGGTGGCTTGTTTTTTTCCCAAGACTTTGCTCGTTTGCAATTGAGTAAGATTGAAGTGGTGTGTGTGTGTGTGTGTGTGTGTGTGCGCGCGCGCGCAAGCGCCCGCGCAAGCGCACGCGTAGGGGTGGAATTCATCCTCATACCACCCCTGAGGAGGAAGTAGCCCTGATGGATTCCCAGAGTCATCTCTTGTTCCTGGCACCTCCACACAAGCGTCCACATCTTGTCTGTGGGTTGGCAGGTTGGTGTGGGTGATGATTTTCTATGCATTTCCAGTGATCAACTGGAGGGACAGTGGATAACATGGTGACACCCCCTCCTTCTTCCCCCCCTCTTCCTCCTCCTATTCTTCAGCGCTGCATATCAAACCTAGGATCTCACACACGCTACACAAAATCCTATACCACTGAATGTTACCACCCTCCTCCTGCCCGTGTTCTTTTTGAGAAGAAAACTGAACAGTCCCATGGGGTGTGTGTGAGCAGACATGTGCAGTGTGCCTTGACTCTGATTTCACAAACCTGCCTACCTTTTTGGATAAAGCAAGTCCTGTGTCAAGTCCCCTGAGACCTGCACGCAAGGAAGCACGTATCCCTCATCAGAAATGAGCTCATGCACCTGGAAGCATGCTTGTTAAGCTTTCGCCTCGTATCAGGTCCCAATGCACACCATGCTATCTATGCTCTCCTTGTGGAATTTACAACGTGCTCCCCTCCATTATGTGCTTGTCAATTACACATGCACTTTATCTCCAAACCACACTGTGCATGTCTTCAGGGTAGAATCCATGTCCAACCTCTCTCAGCACCTCCCTACCAATTAACTTAGGAGAGGGATATTGCACACAGTCACATGGGGTCGGATGCTGGATGTGTTTTGAAGGCTGGGTAAGAAGAACACGCTGACAGATTGGGTATGCGTAATGTAAGAGAACAAGGCAGATGGCGAGGTTGGCTTTGACCTGAGCAACTGAGAAAATTGAGTTGCCCTATACAGATACCAGAGAAATGGTGGGAGGAACTGATACTCGGAGAATGGAAGGTCATTAATATCTATTTTATTGCTTACGGCAGCGTGGGATGCTCAATATTTATGAGTGGTAGAGAGAATATTTAGACGGTGATATTCTGGCCCAAGATCAGCTAACGTGGAGTCCGAAAGTTAGAAGCTATTTATCTTTCAGTTCTTTATCGGCTTCTTTGATTAGTTAAGAGCAGTCTCAGTGTGGTTGGGAGTATGTCTTTAAATGTTTGCCAATTTCTCTTTTTCCAGGCACAAGGATATGACTGCCAACATTGTCCAGCTCAGTTTAATAACAGCATTTTCTCTTCCTATTCATTGTGTGTGTGTGTGTGTGTGTGTGTGTGTGTGTGTGTGTGTGTGTGTGTATGTTTTCTTTTGGGGGGAGTTCTTCTTATGATTTTGAATATTGGTTCACTTATAGTCCAGCTTTATGATTTCCCTTAAGATGAATTTATTTATGTTAAAAAGGCAATCAATTTGCAAAGAAACATTTAAATAAATATATTTGTCCATAGATTCAGTGCTGAGGATTGGGTATCAGGCACCCTATAGGATGCTAGGGATACAGGAAACAGACACATATATGCAGATGCCATAATAAGACCCAGAATTTTGCATACTAACTAAGAAGCACAACAACAAAACCTCTGAGGTTAGAGCATAGTGGGAATGAGTGGGGGACAAGGAACTTGTGTATCAGAGTAGAAACAAGGGAGGGGGTGGGAGAGCTAACCTCAAGGAGGCTGTAGGTAGAAGAGCCTGTAGGGCCCTGTGGGACTCCACTAGAAACATAACTTGAGTGACACAGGGAGCCTTTGGGGAATTTTGAGCAGAGAAGTGACATGATCTGACATTTACCCTCAAATCATCCCTGTAGCTGGATCTGAAACACACTTGTGGAGCTGAGACAGGAAACAGAAATACCCAGGGAAGGATGCTGCAGAAATCCAGGCTTGAGCCATGACATCTTGGGTTTGAATGATGATGGTAGGGCAGATGGCCAGGTTCTGGATCTGTTTTGAAGGTGGGCAAGTCCAGTTTGTTGAAACTGAGCATGAGCTGTGGAAGTGAACGAGGGTGACCCTGATGCCTTTATGACCTGAGCGACTAAGTCCATTGAATTGATACATACAGATTCCTCAGGACAGGCGCATAGCAGGCAGGGGAGATGGGAGGAATCCCCTGGGTCTCCTTGACCTTGAAACACTCGGGCATTCCAGTGAGCATGTTAAGTAGGGTTTGGGTATTTGAGTTCGGGGTAGAGGTCCATTAGTGACATGAAGCTGCTGGGCGAGCCAATGCCAGGCAGTAGAGAGGGCTCAGTCTCTTCTTCGGTGGCCTTACGTTCTCAGCTCTTCGGTTGGTTAGAAGCTAAATGACAGTGCGGTTGACACAAAGCCATCTTCCTGGTGACTCTGGGAAAACACCTCAGTTTGGTGTTGCTGCAGAAGACAAAAACGATTTGCTTTGAAAACCTGCCCTTTCAGCCTAATCGCGTGTGCCCATCTTTACACGTTCAGCTTTCCAAACCAATCCCCGCTGTCACTCTGACTGCTTAAACCTTGCTTTTCTTTGTGCGGCTCGCATTTCCACTGGGAAGGGCTCATCTGAAGCCTGCACTCTATGTGTCAAAACACCCTGCTAGGGTTTCCTGAGGGTTCTGATGTTGGGCGATTTGGGGCATTTCGTTTCCACATCACAGGAGGAAAATTTCTTCCTGTCATTATGTTTCTGCCGCAGTTCAGGTCATAACTGCTTCAGGTCTTGGGGCCAAAAGCAGATGCCTGAGATGTGTGGTAGTTTTTGCTCAGCCTGAGGATAGGGAGGAAGACAGATTAAATAAGAATAGCCAAAGCCTCATGGACATTTGCCAGATTCTGTTCTGTAGCATGTGTCAGGAAAGTCTTTGCTGTATGCTTACCCACCTGCAGCCTCTGTGAGTGAGGGCTCCAGCCAGCATCAGCTGACTCTAGGAGGAATCAAGGCTCATGTCCCTGAATAAGGAACACATTTGTCTGAATTGAGGCTGCATCTGTCTGAACAGAGGACTCACCTGTCTGAGCAGGAGACTCACCTGTCTGAACAGAGGACTCATCTGTCTGAACAGGAGACTCACCTGTCTGGACAGGGGACTCACCTGTATGAACAGAGGACTCATCTGTCTGGACAGAGGGCTCACCTGTCTAGACAGAGGACTCACCTGTCTGGACAGGGGACTCACCTGTCTGAACAGAGGACTCATCTGTCTGAATAGGAGACTCACCTGTCTGGACAGGGGACTCACCTGTATGAACAGAGGACTCACCTGTCTAGACAGAGGGCTCACCTGTCTAGACAGAGGACTCACCTGTCTAGACAGAGGGCTCACCTGTCTGAACAGGGGACTCACCTGTCTGAACAGGAGACTCACCTGTCTGGACAGGGTAATCACCTGTCTGGACAGAGGACTCACCTGTCTGAACAGGGGATTCACCTGTCTGAACAGGGGACTCACCTGTCTGAACAGGGGACTCACTTGTCTGAACAAAGGACTCACCTGTCTGAACAAAGGACTCACCTGTCTGAACAAAGGACTCACCTATCTGAACAAAGGACTCACCTGTCTGAACAAAGGACTCACCTTTCTGGACAGAGGACTCACCTGTCCTTGCTGTCATCCCTTTCATTCTGTTCTGTCATCTCCTTGCCCCATCTTCCTGAGAGCTTCCTTCATTCCAGAGTCACACATCAGCCCTTTTCCATGGAACTGGGCTTAAGTGTGATATGTTTTGATATTACAGAATCCTCTGCTACAGAATAATAGTAATAAAAACCATAGCAATGATGCTCTTTGTTCTTTGTAGATGTGGACACAGTCTTGATGAGCAGCTAGCCAGGGTCACTTACTAGGCAGGAGTAAGAGCCAGGAGTGGAGGCTGGCATTTCTACAAAGCTCATTCTTCTGATAGTGGAACCTTGCCTGTCCACAAGGGGAGGAGGGGCTCAGATCTTTTCAACCTCAAATGTTGCTTCTTTTCTCTTCTCCGGGGGCAAATGTGGATTTCTGGAGCGGGAACCAGCCACTGGTGGAGACTGTGGGCAGAGGGTTATAGGTGTCTGGATGCTTGGGGAAGGAAAGAAAGAAGGCTACCCAATCACGGAGATGTGTCAAAGAACTATGGCTGATGTAAGTAGGTAATCTGGGAAAATCCAAACTCACTCCTACTAGATTTGCTGTTCGGCTGTCTCCAGGATTTGCACACCACTCACAGGCAGCACCACCTGCTCTAGGCTCCCACTCAGATGCCTCTGTGCAGAAAGAAGCTAGCCTCAGATTTAGGAGCCGTGCTTATTTCTCCGGGTGCTATCAGCAACTAGCAGAGTCTCCTGCAAGCTTGCAGAGCAGGTGAAATGAAACCGTCTTCTCATCTGGGAGGCGGGGAAAAGGATTTCCTTCCTGGTCTCTCTGAAACCATTGCAAGCCCTTGAAAGAGTACAAGTTGCTCTCTGCAAGGGAAAGACTTGGATTGTTGGGACAGCTGAGTGAGGACTGGGCCTGACCCTTGTACAACTCATTCTAAAGTGTGTCCTGAGGGCCTCTGTTGCACCAAGACCAACAAGAACAAACCCGACTAGGGTTCAGACGCTCATGGCACACAGACTGGATGTGAGGAGGTGGGTGGGGGGACAAGTCATACATAAAAGAAGACAAGACGGAAGGATCTTGATGGGCAGCAAGGAAAGCATCTGCCGATAGTGATGATGCTAGTGTACACAAAGGAGCGCGCGCTCTGCTCTCCTTTGTAGAGAATACGCTGAGCCATCCTGCCCTGCTCCCCACACCTTGGAGGCTGAAGCTGGAAGGAAAACCAGGAGTGATGCCCCAGCCATTCACTGATCTCATGCATGGCATCTTGCAGGGACATGTCTTCAATTCTCACTGCCTCACCTACTGCAAGAATGAACATTTTCACCCTCGGATGATGAAATCAGAGCTTAGAAAAGCCACTCACACTGCACCCACAGCCAGCGAGTTAGTCCTTACCATTGACAGAATGTTCCATTGTGAACATGCACACAGTGCATCAGGAAATCAAGTCTATGATTTGGGGTCAGATAACAGGAACCATCAGCATTCACTGTGAGTAGTAAAGGTTAGCTTGTGAAATGATGGCTGTCGTGGTGCATGCTGGGTAGGTCCTGCTAGGTAGGCACCTATGAGGTTGAGATGTAAAATGAGTGTCTTACTGTAAGTTGTAGATTTAAAATTTGACTTAAACACTCACATACAGTTCATGTGTCCCTTTGAGCTTCTGACTGCATGAGGAACAGAGTAACACAAAGTGTGTCCTGGAGGGTGACTAGGAAATGGGAGAATAGGAAGGCAGAGCAATGCCTCCTTCCTACACTCTTCCTAAATATCTCCGCTCCACTTCTACATTTAAATTTTTTCAATAGATTTTGTGTATGCGAGAAACCACGACGACTTTGTCTTTCTTTAGCATTTTTGATGTATATGTGTCCATGGCGTATGTGTACGCATGTGTGTAGAAGCCACAGGCTGACATGGGCCGTCTTCCTTTATTTCTCTTTACTTTATTTTTTGAGATATGGTCTCTCACTAACCCTGAAGCATTCCAGTTCACTAGCCTGGCCAATGAGCTCCAGAGATCCCCCCGTCTCTGCTTCCCCAGCTCTGGAGTTACAGCCGCCCCCCCCCCCCCCCCCCCCCGCCCAGCTGGTTTCCCTTTTTACCAGTTAGCCATGCTTTCTTCTTAGCACATGTGTTTTGTTGCTCTCTCTACCTTCCACATCCATCAAGAGTTCTTCCTCCCCTTTCATGATCCCCACTCTAGTTTCATGACTCTCCCACATATATGGACACACATACATTTAGATCTAGATTCTATGGTAAGGGAAAACTCTTAACGACGATTTCAAGTTCATCCACTTCTCTGAGATGCCCCTCTCCCACCATTCTCTAGAGAAGAATACAGTTCTTCACCCATTCCATTGACAGATACCTAGGCTGGTTCTGTGCACGTACTGCAATAAACACGGATGTGCACGTGTGTCTGTATATACTGACTTAGAATTCGTCCAGTACACACCCATGAGTGGTGTGGTGGGATCATATGGAAACTCTGTTTTCAGTTTTCGGAGGCACATCAACCCTGACATCCATGATGGCTGCACAAGCATGTACACTCCTTGAAACCTGTCTTTCTCTGTCTGGCTTATTTCACTTAATATGATGACATCCAGTTGCATTTATTTGTCTGCAAATGCCATGATTTCCTTTTCCTTTATTTCAGTACTACTTTGTAGGGGACTAGAACTATCTGTAGGTCACCACTTACTAGGTCTGAGGATCATGCTCTGCCTGCTCTGGGCAGGTTGCCAGGGACAGTGTGTGACAGTACAGGCAATGGTTAATGTAGGTAGTTCCCTTGGGCGCTGGTCACTACCCATCAGAGTAATGTGTAGGTCAGGAGGAGGGTGTGAGCCGGGGAACTCTGTACCACAGCCAGGAGTCACAGCTGGAGGTTAAGGACAAGGGTGAGTCTGGGTGGGAGGTGCTACCTTGTACAGCACCAGGGTAACACCCCACTAATCCTTTTTTTTATTGTCTTGAAGTCCACTGTGTGAAAAACCTGGCAGACAATGAGATTCCCCCTTACATTTACCAGAACATATTCTCAAATTTCCAAGACCCTTTGCCTTGGAGAGCTATGTTTTCTGACCTGTGTCAGGCATGTATAGATACATATATGTACAGGTGTACACACACAAAAATCCTGACACTGTGCCATTCTTCTTGGGATTATTTCAGACAGTCAAGATGTCCCAGGGTGGAGAGGCCAATATCTTAAGGCTTTATGTCTTTCTGCCACCATGGGACCTTTACCCAGCAGCACTATGGAATAAAGGCCAACTTTAGGATTAGAGAGAACATGAGTTCAGCATGAGTGGGAACCTGCTGCCCATGGTTCTCCAGAGTGCACTGGGATTCCTCAGTCAAGAGGCTCAGTATCTCCTCACTTTTATGCTAAGGGCCTCCTGGGAAACCGCCTAACCTCCAAGCCTCAGTCTCCTCTTTGGAATGGGGAGGTGCATATCTCCAGTGTTGGTGGAGGAAGCCAGTGCTGTATTTAAAGGACAGAGCCACAAGTGAGGTACTTAATAAATCTCGGCTTTATCCTAAATCCATTAGGGAAGTAGAATCTTTAACCTCCTCTTCTAATGTCCTGAAGCCCAACTCTTGCCGGAGTTCCTAAGGCCAGTGTTGATTCTGAGACTGGAGTTGTATTTTGGGAGACTTAATCCTCTGGTCTCTCTCTCTTTGTGCATGTGCTGGTGTGTGAGGTGTGCGTGCATGCGTGCGTGCGTGCGTGCGTGTGTGTGTGTGTGTGTGTGTGTGTGTGTGTGTGTGTGTGTGCATGCATGTGTGGAGGTCAGAGGTTAATGTTGGGTCCATTGCTCTCCACTACATCTTTTGAGACAGGATCTCTGGTGCTCATCTGTTAGTTACTGGCTATTGGCTGGACAGCCTGCCTCTGCCCTCTAGGTGCTGGGGTTACAGGTTACACAAAGCAAATTATGTGAATGTTGTTGGGACTCAGGGTTCTCATGGCTGTCATAGCAAGTGCTGTGGCTGCTGACTTACTCAGCCGGGAAGACTTCATCTTGTAAGAAGAGACTATCAGTGGGGGCAGAATCCGACTTTTTCCCCCTCGAGGCTATTCGCAAGAAGAGAGCAGACCTCACAGGCAGGGCTTGGGAATATACTTTGGAGCTGACCCACTTGGTGGGCACCTGCCCTAGAGCCTGACCACATCCTCCAACAAAGCTTGCTCCCTCTAAGAGCTTTCCAGGTTCACTCCACTTTGAAACCATAACCATCTTCTAAAAACATGCATGCAAAATAAGTATAGTCACAATGCAAAAGAATCCAGAAATTCATCAACATCAACGTCACTGATAACATCTCCCAATCCTAAAGGCTGGACACACGGGTCTTAATATTGCGGTACAAGTAATGGTGAGTATTGCCTATGGGTGCATTTGTGTTTGATTTCTGTCTCATGTGACCATTCTCTATCTTTAAAATGCTTTTGGTATTTAATGTCAGAAGAAATGAACTATACTCCTTTTTAACATCTGTGCAGTATTCCATTATATCCCACGTCCTTAACTTGATTAAATGTTTTGGTGGTCATTTTGGTTATTTTCAGTTATATACTAGTAATGCACATTTTTGTCTGCTTATGATCTAGATGTTTCAAATATCCTGTGCAACACAGAATTTTTTTCTTCATCTGAAAAATATCTGGAGTTTGTAAATAGCTAGGTCTGTCTGTCACTTCTTCTGTAAGAGATACTTCTTCAGCACTGAATGTTCCAGAACCTGTACTGGGTTCTATGGATAGAAAGGGAATTCAAGTCACCAACTGGCCTCTGTGGTGCGACTTTTATGTAATAATGGCCATAAGAGAGAGGCAGTGGGCAAGGAATTAGGGAAGGTTTTGTGGGAATAGTGGGTTTGAACTTCAATTCCTATTCTTGATAAGAGGAAAGGGAAGGGGCATGGCAAACATAGCCAGTGAGCCAGTGAGAGACGAGAGCATCAAGGACGGGAGAGGAGCAGGATATCAGATGAGGTCCCTGGCTCTGGAGTCAAGCCGGCTCTAGCCTTCACTTTCCAGGTAGGATTGGGGGAGGAGTCAGTGGGGTCACCGAGACATGGCTACCTGGAATCTCAGTGTGATGGCTAATCCCAGTTGTCAGCTTGTGGAGATTTAGGGTCAGCTGGGAGCTGGGCCTCTGGGTGTGTTTGGGAGGGGAACAGTGATTAGCTTAGTGGAGGTGGGAAGACCCAGGCACTGTGGACATTCCCATTCCTTGGGCTGGGATCCTGCGTAGATGGAGAAAGTGGACTGAGCATTCATTGCTCTCTGCTTTCTGCCTGTGGATGTGATGTGACCAGCTGCTCCAACCTTCTGCGCCTTTAACTTTTCCTGCTGTGATGAACTATAATTTTAAACTGAACTCAAACAAGCTTTTTCTCCTGTAAGTTGTGTTTGTCAGAGCATTTTATCATGTCATCTGGGAAAGAAACTAAGGGGCCAAGTTCCCTTCTTCCAGACCCAACATTCTGTGGCTCTTGTTTAGACATTTCCAGACATCTTCCAGAGCCTGCATGAACCTCCTCTGTGTTCATGCCCCTGAGCCTCTTTTGAAGCATACCTTCTGCCTCTGGGCAGGGCAAGGTGACTGACTACAGGAGTTAAATCCAAAGGCTTTATGTACAAGCTGAGGATGCATACACTGTAATGACGCCTTTCAGTGGGAAATAGAGCCAAAATGGAAGGGGAGGGGTTGGGAGCTCATGGCCTCCTCTGCCTAAGGAAGCCTATTCTTTGAGTTTCTGTGTCTTCATTTCCTCTTCTAAGGTAGAGCTCAAAATAGACCTTGTAGCATTAGGATTTGGTGGGGACTAAATAGTAGATCTGATATAAAGTGTTCAACGTAATGGTTCACTACCATTTAATGGGTACTCAATAAAGACTTGCTTCAGGCAGAATGTTCCCAAGGAGGCTTTTCAGATGGGGTAGCATGAAGGTTTTGGGGGCTGGGATTAGAGTAGATGAAGGGCTGGAGGCAGAGAACCGGAGGAAGGCCAGTTAAGAGCTAGAAACTCTCGATAGACATTTGATGGGGACTTGAGGTACCCAGGTGATGGGCCGAGATGAGCCAGTGGTGTCACTGGAGTTAGGAATGCACACTGACTCTCTGATGGAGGAGAAAAGCAGCATTTCTTCAGCTGGACCTCAAACTGCCCATGTGGGAGACCACCATGGTTTTGCTACGTGCAGGCTCTGTGGGACCCAGCCGGTAAGTCTTTGGGAACACCAATACAGTGTAGTTGAGTTTGTGGATCACCTGGTGACTACTGGCTGGGTCTTAGAAATGTGGGATGACATTGAAAGAAAGGGAGCCTTGCCTTGCTGCAAGAATGAAACTATTACTTAATATGTACCAGTGACAGAGTCATTTTCCAAACATAAAGCCAAAGGAAAAGATGAGTAAGAAGGAATCGGTGGCAAAGATGTCGGAAGCCACTGTTTTGAATGTGGTTCCCTGTGTGTGCATGTGTGTGTGTGTGTGTGTGTGTGTGTGTGTGTGTGTGTGTGTGTGTGTGTATGTGTGTGTCTAAGAGATTGCAAATCGATATCCCATTTCCCTTGGAGTTTACACAGCTGCCCACAGGGCGACTCCTGACTGGAGGATAAATAGGGCCATATAGGTCGGCTACAGAACAATGAATTTTCCAGATGGGCCACACATTCTTTCCATGGGCCTTTCAGGAGCCAGTTCAGCTCCTGAGACATTCATTTAATACTGTTGTCCTCTCCCCCAGCTGGTTCCCTAAGGTGCATGGGTGGCCTGAGTGATTGTGTGTATGCAAGGTGATGCTTGGTTGCTGAGCCAGCTCCTTGGAAGTCACTGGGATGTTGTTATTTATGTGGGGGGTTTCTACCTAGATGGTGGTTGTATTTTGGGCTGGGCCATCTCCTGTTTCTCAAGCCACCTCATATTTGTTAGATTGAATCAATATATACTTCCTTATAAGTGACAAGGGTTCACTGCTTTCTGCCACGATGTCTCCATCCTGGGTTCAGGTAGGGATGGGTCTGATGTGATACCCTCACTCAGGTACCTGAGCTGATTGATGGCCCTATCAGTGTCTGGCTATTGTCCATCGTCAGAGAGGGAAGGAGATGTGATAGAACTCCACACTCCATGTCAGAGTCTTTTGGGAGTGTCAGACCACATCACATGTGCTTCCCAAAGATGGAAATCACACAGCCCCAGCAAAGCTTCTATAGGGCTCTCAAGAAACCTTCAGGAGGAAATCATGGTTTGAGAGGGTAAGCCACTTGCCTGAGGCCACACAGCAAATGCTGTGAGAGTTAAATTCAACCCCATGTAGCATATACACTTTGGACTCTGGTGGTCCAGCTTGCTTTCTTTTGGGATTTATTTGTGTATGAGCATTTGGCTGCATGTGTGTGTGGGCCCACCATATGTATGCTGGGCACCCATGGAAGTCAGCAAAGGGCACTGGATCTCCTGAGCCAGCATGTGGGTGCTGAGGATGAAACCTGAGTCCCCTCCTGAAGACCTAGTGCTCTTCACTGCTGAGACACCTCCAAGCCCCTGTTCTAGCTTTCTAAAAGGAAGGCATCTGCACTGAGGACTGACCTGTGGTCCCTGCCAGCTTCCCCAGCTGTGCACATCTGGAGTCTCCTTCCCCTGCGTACTCGGGGCACACAGTGGCAAGTGTTGGCTCTAGCGTTTCCCCAGAAGGCTGTGAAGGGCGTTCAGAAATCAGACCGTGAAGAAGCTCAAGATGTGTGTCCCGTCAGTCAGGCTTACCTATTATAGAGATAGGTAGAGATCAGAGTGTGAGTGTGGTGTGTACTTGCAGTACATTGTGTGAGTGTTGTATGCCTATGTCTGCGGCATGTGTGGTATATGTATGCGTATGTTGAATATATGCATGTGTGGTGTGTGCATGTAGTATGTTTGTGTGTGACATATGTCTCTGTGGCGTGTATTGAGTATGTGTGTGTGTGTGGCATATGTGGGTATGATATGTGTGTGTGTGTGTGTGTGTGTGTTGTGTGTGTGTGTTGCATGTGTGTCTCTGTGGTGTGTGTAGTGTAAGACTTCTTCGAGGGTTTGAACCGAGCTGATCTCCTCAAGCCATTGCTCCAGAAACTGATGATGGCAGGTCAGATGGTCTGCATCAGCATTACCTGCTCTGGAATGTGGCCATTGACACTACCAATGACAAACAGGAGATGTGAGTGAACCCTCCAGGCAGGAGACACTAAGAACTCCAGGAGACAACCAGCAGCTTTCCATCTCCTGCGTGGGTACCAGGCACCACACACAGCGCTGGGACTCAGCAAGCCCGTGCTGAGACTTCTGGACACGGGTATGGGAACTACCCCTCTGAACTTATGGATGAGGATCAACATGCAGGCTCAGGCCTTCATTCTCAGATCACCTGACTCCTAATCAGGTCCCGTAGAAGTGACCTGGAAGTGTTAGGGCAAACACATTGAAATGTTCCCAGGAAGGGACAGTGAGAGGAACCAGCTGGGCTAGCAGCCAGGAATGTGTCTGAGGGTGCACTTAACTTTTGCCACCTAAAGGGGGCAGCACCTCTGAGCATCTCACTAAACCAGAAATGCAGGTATAATCCTGTATGTTTTTCAGGTATTTCAAGGAAAACCAGGTAAAGTTTATTCCCCAAACCACTGGGTACTAAGCAGAATGAAGCTGTGGGTCAAATGAGGCCTGAAGTTTCCTTATTTCTTTGTCCCTCCTTCCCCTCCCCCTCCTTCCCTCCCCTTCTCTCCCCCCTCCTTCTTCTCCCTTCCCTTCCCCCCTTCCCCCTCCTCCTCTCCCTTCTCTTTTTCTTTCCTCCTCTCTCCTCCTCTTCCTTCCAGACAATAGTCTCATTATGTAGTCTAGGCTGGTGTCAAACCCACTATCCCCCTGCTTCAGTGGCTGTACTCTGTCTCTCTCTTCCTACTGGAACCTTGGCGTCACCAGATGGAAAAGCCTGGAAGCCCGAGATAGGTGGGAGCTGTCCGCTTGTTGTCTTAATGGGTTAAGTCTCACCATTAAATTTTCTTGAGTGGATAGGGCTTTCTAGAGAAATACCAGCCAGGCCTGGATACCCTGAGAGCTCTATTAATCTTTCTGTAACCCCATTAACACTTACTGCATATTTCCTGTGAAAAAGGATTGGAAATGACCAGAGCCTGCAGAATGGAAATATCTGTCATGTATGAGGCAGCCGGGGGATGGCCGTGTGGGCACATTGGGAAAGGAGGCTGGTACATACTTCCTTCAGAATTGTTAAAGGTTGGAGTGGGGGGGGGGGTTGTCATTTAACCTGGAGAATCTTATAACTTGACAATCATTACAATGGAGCCACCTGCACTTTCCATCTAGAAATATCTATTACCTTGAACCTGGGGTGAGATGCCCACTCCCTGGGGAGCCTCTGGAAAGGGAGGTTTATTCGGGTGGCAATAATTGAAGAGTTCATTTGACTCCAGTGTGGATCTTTCAACCGCAATCAATTTCACACTCTGTCATAAATAATAGAGGTCGCAGAGGCAGTCAGGCAGGGCGGGGGATCGGCTGGCACTGTTGACAGTATTCAAACAGCATCAACAGAGAGAGGGACGGAGCCCACTGTGACAGCCGCTCCAGAGAGTGACTGACAGGGTTCTTCTGCCCCCACCCTTTAAGGAGCAAGGCTATTGTAGTTGGACCGCATGGGGGCAGCGAGAGCTCATCCATGGACCCTGCTCTCCAGCGCTCTACTCCGGCAGGGTCTGGGTGTGTGTGTGTGTGTGTGTGCTGTACCAACGCCACTTCATACTGGGTCCCTTAGGCACTCAGGCCCACTTCTTAGGGAAAGCTGTCAGTGGAGAATTAATAAGTGACTGCTGTAATTGGCTGAGCTTCAGGGACGCTTCAGGTTAGGTGCCTGAGGCAGTGTAGGAAATGATTGTTTGAAGTCAGAATCATATGAGAATAGGGAAGAAGGGGCCAGAAAAAAAGTTCAGTCTCAGCTGCCTTATAGAGACTTTTTTTTCCCCTTCCCATTCGTAATAAATGAAATGTAGAATTTTAAAATTTCATATATGGAAGATACTGACTTAAGTACCTCCCAGCCTGGGCCTCTCCCGTTAGCTCAGGGGACCTAGGATTGTTGGCTGCTTCCCAGCCCCAGGGCCTTTGCACACACTGCTTCCCCTGACTTGCCCCTTCCGCCTGGCCAAGCCTTGCTTCGCTCCCAGTTCTAGCTTCAGCTGAAGTTCGGCTTCCAGATGGGGTTTCACTGTCTGGGTTGCAGCCTGCACCGTGCTTTCCCAGGGCGAGCCTTGGTTGAATTAATCCGCCATTTGTGTAAGGGGTGGGTATCTGCTCTATTTTCTAGCCTGAGAGCTTGTTAGGGAGCTGAGACTGGATCTCTCTTGCTTCCCGTTGACTCTTGAGTCCTGAGTCCAGCCGTGGGCACATGGAGTGTGTTTGTTGAAGAAGTGTCAAAGCAAATCAGAGGAATACTATTGGATCAGGAGCTGTCACATGCTTTATTCTTTATTTTTATTTTTCTAGCCTTCTCCCTGTTTCAACACAGCTGCCCCTCCTTCTGTTTCTCATCCAAGTTTCAGATGGGACTCAATAAAATAAAACATCAACAAAGATGGTGAGAGCTCTGGCTGGGTAAGGAAAGTAACATTGTGATCTCTAGCAAGCTTGAGTTTTCATCTTAAGGCTGGATTCTTGGGTGTGCTCACATCAGGCATCAAATGAGATGAGAAACTGTAATTGTTTTTTAGTTGGACGTGATACAACTCTCTTGAAAATTGGGCTTTTTATTAGTAGGGGAGGATATGAGTAGGGTATTAGATAGGTATCTACTGGTGTCTGCTATGTAGAAAAACAAGAAGCTATCCTCATGAGCCATGAGCTTTTTATACTGTTAGAGGCTAGGAACCAGGTTAGGCAAAAGAAAGCGGTGTTGAGAATGGGCAGAGTTTATCTGGGACACTAGAGCCTACTTTTTGACTGTTTTTGAGGATGTAGTCATCATTCATCACACAATGCCTGGAAATCAGCCAGCCTGGGTATGGGGAGAAATTTGGGAAGTGATCCCTGAGTGGGCTGGAGGCAACACCATCAGTTATGTTACTGTGAAGGGGTAGCAGACAGGTAGGCCTAGAACTCCCCTCTCAATTCTTGGATTTGAGCACCAAGAAGTGTGGAAGAAGGTTTAGGTGTTGGCCATGAGATCTCAAACTTCTCAGAGCTCTTATGTGACTTGGAGGTGGAGATTCACATGGAAGACCCGAGAAAGGGGCTCTGATCTTGGCCAAGGGCAGCTGTTACCCATCAGGCATTGCTTCCAGAGTCTTCACTCATATCTCACTAAAGGGCCAGAGCTGTCGTAGGAGGCTGGTGTTTTTAATGTGTACCTCATAGATGAGGAGATAGATTAATAGAGAGACTGGGTGCTGAGGGTTGATGGGCCACCTGAAGTTCATGTTCTGGAGGCTTAATCACCAATGACACAGTGCTAGGGTGGGGCCTAATGACAGACCTTTAGGGATGCGTGAACGTTGTCATGAGTCATGGCAAGCACTGGTGGAGATTACCCTCTCTTGCTTCTCTTACTCTTCCAGGCTCCTCCCCAAGCTGGCCCAGCATGATGGCCCTCAGCAGATACTCATCCCATGCTCATGTTCTTCCTAGCATCCTGAAGAAATCTCTACCATTTATGAGCCCCTCAGCTCAAGGGCATTATTGGGACCAAAGCATTGTTAGGACCAAGGCATGAGACAATGTGACCGATGTCAGCAGCAAGCAGGAGGCAGAATCAAGACTGAACACAACAGCAAAGGCTTGGTTCATGATAAACCTTGTGTCTCCCTCCTAGGGACTGAAGGCTTGCCTAAGCTCATAGAAGGTGGCATGGTGACCTAGTTTGGGCCTGTACACTGGTGTGTGTGTGTGTGTACTCACCAACACAAACTTTTCTTTCTGTGTTAAGTGATGATGATGTCAACACCTGTTCCCCACTTGAATTTTGTCCCTAGTGAATTCAAAATTATTTGTTAAGAACCGTTATAGATAGAGGCGGTTGTGTTCTCAAGATGCGGTTGCTGTGTGCTCTCTGAAGGGGAGGTACCAAGGACAGCTGTCTCCAGGTACTAAGGACCACACTGGGAGATTCTGGGATCCTGGAGAGTTCTCTCTGGGCTAGAATGGGAGAGACTTGCTCTGCTGGGGTCTGCCTTCCTGTGGCTTTCCCCAAATGTGCCTGGCATCTTAGGTGATTTCCAGCAAGGCACTTCTCGCTGCTTCTCCAATTACTTGGATGTAGCCTGGTCTAGTCTCAACAAAGTAGGTCGAGCAATACCAGGGACACGAGTCAGCTCTCATCCACCCTCTGCTCAAGCGTTCTCAGCTGCTACCCATTGTCTGACCCCATGTGACCCTGCTCAGCCTCCTACTATCTCTCACTCCAGCCAGTCTCCAATTACCCATGCTCCTCCTCAGACATGCTCCCAGCTCTCCTGTCTGGCTCTGTCCTTGCTGCCGCTTCTGTCCCACAAATGTCCTCACTCTAGGTAGCCATGGGATTTGTTTTTGATGCCTTTCATGTCTTTATTCCAGATGTTACTTTTGGGAGGAAGCCTTTCCCACCATGCTGTGGAAAGTGTTGAATGAGTTGCCTTTCTCTGTTCTGGTTTCCGAAGCCTGGTGAGTTCCAGGCATCCCACTTCTCTGCTGGTCCTCTTACCAGAGATTTCTCCTCTGAGAACCAGAAGGGAACGGGTGCAGGGTGTGTGTGTGTGTGTGTGTGTGTGTGTGTGTGTGTGTGTGTGTGTGTGTGTGCCTAGATCAGCAGAGAGTAAACATACTTCAAGAGTCATCCTTCAAGTCAGTCTGACATCCATGCTCAGTGTGTTTCTTCTGTGCTGTTCCCATGACACCTGGCTGTAGCACACCTGCCCTGACTCTCCCAGCAGAGCCTTCTTTGGGCAGAGCATCCTCAGGAGAGGATGTGGTAGGTCATTCACAGGCCATCAGTGCTTCTGTGATTCACCTCACAGTCTGCTGACCGGAGACAGAGCATACATCTACCCTGTGTCCTCTGTGCCATTTTTTAATACATTAAAAATAGTTAAAACCAACATGTCTCTGTACATCCTTCATCAGCTGAGTAGTTTTTCTTGGCTGGAGGGGTGGGAGGAAGGAAGAGGGGGGATCTTTGATTGGTGTGTAAAATGAATGAAAAAATTTCTTAATAAAAAAATAAAAAAGCCCCCCCCCCAAAAAAATAAAAGCTGAATTCTTTTGAACCTTTGTAGGTTACATTTTCTTCTTCCTATTTTTAGTTATTTCTTTTTTTTTTGTCATGATGATTTTATTTTTCTTTAAAATGCCAAAGTGAATGCAAACATGCTCAGGTCTTTTTTTTTTTCCTTTTTCTTTTCCTTTTTTTTTTTTTTTCCAATTCTGGCTGAAGATATGTAAAATAGAACTTGCCAGCACAATCATTTTCATTGAGACAGTTCTGTGTGGTGACATCCCCATGTGTGGTCTCTTGTCTTTTTGTTTCATTGGGGAGCCACACTCACCCTCTGCAGAGCTTTGTTCTTCCCAAATGGAGCAGGCAAGTCAGAGCTTGGACACCCCCTCCCTTCTCCTGTCCCAGGCCACTGCCATCCTGCATCCTCTCTTTCCTGTTGTAGTGTGTCTTAGTTAGGGTCACATTGCTGCCACGAAATACCACGACCAAAAGCAAGTTGGGGAGGAAAGGGTTTATTTGGCTTATATGTCTGGATCATAATCCATCATTGAAGGAAGTCAGGACAGGAACTCAAGGAGCCTGGAGGCAGGAGCTGATGCAGAGGTCATGGAGGGCTGTTGCTTACTGGCTTGCTACACATGGCTTGCTCAGCCTGCTTTCTTCTCTCTCTCTCTCTCTCTCTCTCTCTCTCTCTCTCTCTCTCTCTCTCTCTTTCTTTTCTTTTTTCTTTTTTTTTTTTTTGGTTTTTTGAAACAGGGTTTCTCTGTGTAGCTTTGCACCTTTCCTGGAACTCACTTGGTAGCCCAGGATGGCCTTGAACTCACAGAGATACGCCTGGCTCTGCCTCCCGAGTGCTGGGATTAAAGGTGTGCACCACCACCACCCAGCTTAGCCTGCTTTCTTATAGAACCCAGGGCAATCAGGCGGGAATGGCACCACCCACAATGGGCTGGGTCCTTCCCTATCAATCATTAATTAAGGAAATGCCCTACAGCCAGAGCTTAAGGGCCATTTTTTTTTCAATTGAGGTTCCCCCCTTTCAGATAACTCTAGCTTGTGTCAAGTTGACATAAAACTAGCCAGGACATAGTGTGTATCCAGTTTTCTCCTTTTTAAAGATTAATTTTGCACTTGTATGTGTGTGCACATAAGTGCATGTGGAAGTCTCAAGCTGATGTCAGGGTGATTGTTCTCCACTTTGTTCTCTGAACTCAGAGCTCGTCAGTTCCAGCTATTCTAGCTAGCCAGCTTGTCCAGTGGATTCCATCTCTGTATGCTGAGCACTAGGATTTCTGGTGGGTACCAAGCTTACCGGCATTTATGTGGATCATGGCTCTCATTTCCCTCTATGTGAAATTTTCTGAGTTAAAAAACATTTTTTTTTTATCATGAAAAGGCATTGAATTTTGTTGGATGCCCTTTTTTCTTCAGTTGAATTAATCATGTGTCTCCCCTTCATTTTATTAATGTGGTCACGTCGACTAGTTTTTGTATATTTAACTATTCTTGCATTCTACTAACAAACTCCACTTGGTTATGCTACATAATCCTTTAAAATTTTTTTTGAGATTACAATTACATCATATTCCCTTTGCATAATCAGTTTAATATATTATTCATCTAATTTACTAGCATTTTGTTGAGACTTTTTATGCTGATATTCAGAAGGGATATCGGTATGCATTTTGTTTTCTTGTGGTGCCTTTGTGTGGTTGAGGTATTGAGGTAGGGCTGGTTCCACAGGATAGATTAAATAGGGCTCCCTTCTTGTTTTTAAAACTAGTTTGAGAAGGACTTGCTTACTTCATTTCTGGTAGAATTCATCAGGACCATCAGTCCTTACCTTTTTTGTTTGGAGATATTAAATTACTGGTTTAGTCTATTTACTGGCAACTAGCTCTCTTCAGATTTTCTATCTCTTTAAACTATTATAATTAATTAATTAGTGTGTGTGTGTGTGTGTGTGTGTGTGTGCGTGTGTGTGTGTGTACACTCATGTGTGTATGCATGAATGCCACAGTGCATGTATAGAGGTCAGAGAACAACTTGCAGGAGTTGGATCTCTTGGATCTCTCTTTCTACCTTGTGGTAATTGGGTATTGGACTCTGGTAATCTTGCTTGGCGGCAAGTGCCTTAACCCATTGACTAACTCACTGATTCAGATTTTCTCTTTCTTTATAATTCGGTCTTGGTAGGTTGTGCATTTCCAGAAATTTCATCTGAGTTATCCAAATGGCTGGCATACAAATGTTCATTACATTTTCTTACAATTCACTTTATTTCTATAAGATTATTATCAGTGAGTCTTCTTTTTTTTTTATTATGCCATCTCTTTTTTCTTTCTTTAGCCAAGCCAGCAAAATTTTGTCAAGTTAAAAAAAATTTGAAGTTTGACTCCTAGTTTAGTTGACTTTGTTTTTCTTGAAAAATCTTCTGTTTAGGGGCTCCCTGGTTAAGAGCACTGGCTGCAGAGGACCCAGGTTCAGTTCCCAGCACTCATATGGTTGCTCACAACCATCTGCAACTTCAGTTCCTGGGGATCCAGTGTCCCCTTCTGGCCTCTGTGGGCACCAACAACACATGTGGTTCACTGACATACATGTGGAGAAAATGCCCACACACATAACATAAAATAAAAGTGAAAATTAAATAAAATCCTCTATTTTGTTTCTGCTTTAATGTTTGTTACTATTTTTCATTTTGTTAGTGTTAGGTCTAATTTTATCTTAGTGGTGTTTTGTTTTGATTTGAGGTAGGGTCCCATTCTGTATCCCAGGATAACTCTAACTTTGTACCCCAGGCTGACCTTATTTTTCTAGTTCCTTGAGGTATGAAATTAAGTTGGTAATCTGAGACTGTTCTCTCTTAAATGTAAATGTGACCTGCTGTCACCCATGTCCCACCCCTCACCCCACACTGCTTTTGCTGTGTCCTGTACCTTTTGCTGTGTCTATGTTCTCTGTTCCTTTGTTTTTTTGCCATGTGCATCCTCGAGTCTATTGCATATTCATTACAGCAGTCATGCATAGTCCTTCTTGACCTACAATGCAGTTACACCCCAGTTACCAGGCATAAGACCAAAGTGCACCTAATGCAACTAACACAGAGAATGCACAGCTTAGCGCACAGGGCACCATGGAGCACCATGCCTTAGCGTGCCTGTGGCAGCAGAGGACAACTTGCAGGAGTCTGTTCTCCCCTCCTACCACGGGGGCTTGCGGGTCACTTGCCGGTGGTGACGCTTGGCACCAAGTGTTTTTACCCATTGAACCATCTTGCTCACATTCGTTATAAATTCTCTTAGGTTGCTTTTAATTGTAGGAAATTTTGTGACACGTAGTTTTGTTGGGTATGGTAGTCTGGGCTGTCAGCCACTGTCTTTCAGAGTTTGAAGAATGTTGTACCAAGCCTTTCAGGTCTTTAAATTTTTTGTTCAGAAATCTGCTTTTATTCTGACAGGCTGGCCTTTGTGTGTGACCCAGTGTTTCTTGCTCTTTTCAGTACACATTCTTTGTTCTGCATAGTTAACTGGACTGTGGCAATATGGTTTTAACTACAATATGGCGTGGGAAGGTTATTTCTTGTCTTGTCTCTTTGGTGTTCTAAATGTCTCCTGTTCCTAAAGTGGTCTCTCTTTCCATAGATGTTAGAAATTTTCAGCTATAATTTTACTGAAAGTACTTTCTACACTTTTATCACAAAGTGATTCTCTTCCTTTAATTTTCAGGATTCATAGATTTGGTCATTTCCTAGTGTCCCCGAAGTCTGGGATGCTCTGACTGCACCTTTGTGTTCATTTGTCTGTCACTGTCAGTGCTGATGCCTCCACATTGTCTTCAGGTCCTGCTGTTCTGTCCTCTGAACCATTCTGCTGTTGAGGCTGTCCATGGAGCCTTTTATTTGACTTACTGAAAAGTTCATTGCCAGTATTTCAGTTTTTAGATAGTATTGCAATCATTTATTGAATTCCACTTTCTTTTGTAAAAACTTTTATCTATTCTTTGAAAATTATATGCAATATACAATATATCTTGACCACATCCTTCTCCACTTCTTCCTTACACCTGTCCTCAGGACCCCCTTCACATTTGTCTCCCAACTTTTGTTCTTTTTTTTTTTTTTTGACCTACTGAGTTCAATTAGTGCCTCCAGAACATGCATGGGTATGGGAACATCCACTGGACCATGGGACACTCACTAGGGGCCACATCCTCCAAAGAAAAGTGACTCTCAAAAATAAGTTAAAAAGTAAATAAATAAGAAAAGAAAAAGCAGCCATCAATTGCCAGTAGCTCCTCAGCCAGTGGTGGAGCCTTGGGAGATCCTACCCCTGCAAGGGAACCTTTAACTGGCTTGGTCTTGTACAGGTCTTGTGCAGGTAATCACAGCTGCTGGGAGTTCATGTATGTGACAGTCATGTCTTGTCCCAAGGACTGTGTTTCACAGTGTTCTTCCCATCTTCTAGCTCTTACATTCTTTCTACCTCCACTTTCACACCAGTATTGATGCCTTTTTTCAATCATGTTTGTTTTTGTTCTCTTGGAATTGATCCAGCTGTCCCTCACCACTTTCTCTTCCTCCCCCCTCCCCGTACATTTTTTTTCTTATTCCCATGAATTCTTTGTTTGGGATTCCATCCAATTCACTCTTATCTGAGGACACTACTGTGGGGTTAATAGTTTTTTGGAGGAGTCATGCTGCCTTGCACTATCCTGTTTTTGTGTGTTCTGTGTTGTAGCTTGCACATGCGGGACTTGGTTGTTGGTTGGACTCACTTTGTCACCCTGTTCTTTCAATGGAAGTGCTTGAAATGTTCCAGAGGGACTAGGGTGCTGCAGAGTTGAAATGTCCTATTTCTCTGCAAGACTGGTGCTTGGGCCCAGTCCTTGGTATTCCCTGAAATTGGAATATACTGTCCTCAAAAATCACTCATTGTCAAAGATAGGCCCACTATGAAATATAGTAATAGATAAATAACAATAACCCTTTTGGTGCTAGTCATTTGGAGGAGTAAAGGAGCACTGAAAGCAGAGTGTGAACCAAAATATTTGTTTCTATGGCTACAAGGGGGAAGGAAAAAAATGAGAGGAGGACTCACGATCAATAGCTTGTTATTAAGAAAAGATGGGAGAAAAGTGAAGGGAGAACAACAGAGACAAGGACAGATGGATAAAATGGACAAAGCATCTTTGACTAAACGTGGAATGAGAAAGGGAAAGTAAAGGTGATCTAGAAGAATCCCAAGTGCCAGGAAGCTGAGACACTGACCACACAACCCAGCCAGCCTATGGCATTTGTGAAAGATTATCAAAACGAAAAAGTCAAGAATAGAGAAGAAGGTGAGAGAGAGGTATAAAGTGGAAGAGAGGCAGAGAAGGAAGGATGGAGGGAAGAAGAGAGAGAGGAAGAAAGAGAAAGACAGGAGATCGGGGATGGGGCTGGCCTGCTAAGTTGACATTGGATATTAATTAAAAGAGGAATAAACAGGATGGGGAGGGAGCTGGGTGGAGGTGTAGAGTCTGAATGCAGGATTGTCTGCTGCTGGTTACAGCTTCTACTCTCTTGGCATTCTTTCCCAGGCTCCAAGATGCCTTTCATATCCCTGGGCAGGTCTTTGAAGATCAGGTCACAGATGCTGATCCTGTTGTACAGAGTTCTTCATGAGCTGGGTCACAGTTGCTATGAGAACCTCTGGACCATCTTTCAGGCTGCAAGTGCTAGCCCTGTGTCTGAATATTCTTCCTAATATTGGGCTGCCCACTTGAATCTTGTGTCCAAGTTCCCCTGTAGACTCTGCCTCTGACATCGCACCGAATGCTGCCTAGTTCTGGTCTGAAGTTTCTTCCCTGAAGTCCAGAGGTGTTTTCGTGTTTGGTCCCATGACAGACATTAAGCTGCTTACTCATTAGGATTCTTTTTTTGAACAAAGATTTTTAATATTGTATTTATTTTTGAAACTTTCATATAATGCATTTTGATAATATTCTTTCCCTTCCCTTAATTCCTTCCAAATCCTCTCCCACCTCCCTACTTACCAACTTTGTGTTCTTTCTTTCTTAAAATAAAACAACAAAAAACACCCGTGAAAATATGGAGTTTGTTTTGTGTTATCCAGCTACTCCTGAGCACAGGGCCTGCCCTGGAGTGGTTGACATATCCAGTGCTACTACATTGAAGAAAACGGAGTTTTTTCCCTCTCCTGGCAACTATCAACTGTGAGTGGCTTCTCGCCTAGAGGTGGAGTCTTGTGACCACTTCCCCTCTCTGTGCTCAGATTTTGTCTGGCTTGAGCTTGCGCAGGTCTTGTGCAAGCTGTCACAGTCTCTGTCAGTCCGTATGTGCATCAGTCTGGCTGTGTCTGGAAAACATTGTTTCTTTGAAAGCATCTGGCACCCTTGCCTCTTAAAATCTTTCTGGCCCCTCTTATGGGTATATCCCTGAGCCTCGAGGGGAGGGGGTGTGATACAGATGTCCTATGAATGTTGAACACTCCAAAGTTCCTCATTCTCTACACATTGCCAAATTGTGGATCTTCGTGTTAACACTGCAGGAAGAAGCTTCTCTGATGAGGGCTGAGCAAGGCACAATCTAGAGATAGAGCAATATGCCATTAGGAATCATTTTATTTCTAAGTTCATTTAGCTGAACAGTAATAGTAGCTTTCTCCCTGGGTCCCTGGCTTATTTAAATCTCAGGTTCCTGGACTCATTGGCAGTGCCAGGTACAAGTTCCATCTCAGAAACGATCCTTCAATCCAGTACAAAGTGGTTGGTTACTCCTGTGACACTCAGGCCACCAGTTCACCGTGGCACACCTTGCAGGCAGACTGCTAGTGTAGCTTTTGGGGTTCATACTTGAGTGAGACTGATGGTTACTTTTCTCCTCCATCACGGTTCCTGCCAAGTGATGGGAGGAGAGGGTTTCCCTAGAGTCTCTTCTCCCCCTTCTGCGGCTGCCATGAACAGCTTTTCTCTCCCTTCCTTCTCCCCTCCCCTGTTCTCATATTTTTTTTTGTTGTTCTGCTTTTTAAATCTTCTGTTTTATTTTGCTGTTAGACTAGAGGTTTTTTGACCATCACCCACCTCTTCTGATAGCTATTATCTTGCTTGGCCCACTTCATTTCTTGCAGAGTCTCGCAGACAGTGCCCACTTGCCATCTATCATCAGACATTTCACGGTTGAAGCATCTTACTTGATGCAACCACATCTGTGTCCCATCCCCAGGCTCTTGCTTACCTTCTCCTCTCCTCTTCTTCATCTCCATTATATTTTCTCTGGTGCTTCCTAGGACCCCAAATTTAAATGTAATCAGAACTTTAATATAAAGAGGATTTTTTTCAAGACCTGTGGTGGGGAAGAATTTGTTTCTAATGGATTTCTTTCTCCTTGACTAAGTGCTGGAGGGAAAATATGGTCTATTAACAAATAGCAGTCAGGATTCATATCTCTCTGTACTCTACCAAAGGATTCTTCTCCTGTGATATCATTGCAACCTCCTGCAACGAAGGAAGGAAGGACTAGATGAAAGTGATGCACCCTGGTCATCCAGGAGATCAGGAAGAGCCTGGCTCACAGACCCAGACCTTTAGACCCTTAGTTTAGTGGTGCTAAGCACAATGGCTCCTCCTTCTTTGTAGCCCAAGTTGTCCTTGAGCTTTTGATCTTCCTGGCTTTGCCTCTTGAGTTCTGGGATTACAAGTGTGTGTCACCATGCTCAGATGGAGCAGCTCCTTCAGTGCAGAGCTGAGTGGCGGTACCAAAGTTCATTCATTTCTCTGTGTTCCTGGGAGGGGTCATGGGTCAGAGGGAAGACTGTTGGCTTCCTTAACTTCTCTCTTGGCTGTCAACAATTCCATGCCCGTGAGGACTTGCCTTAGGGCACAGCCTGGCAGAGCACACCTGGATGCTCACATGTGAGAGAGTTTGCTTAGAGACCCAAGTTTTCACAGTGGGTTATAGAAATATTGCCTGGCAGACTCTAAATCTGAGATTATGTGGTGCCCTGACGTATTTTGGTGCAGCCCTGAATATTTGACAGAAATCTGAGAATTGGATCAAATTAGGTGGCTCGAGAGTCCTCGTGGACCCAGCCGCAAGTGAGGAGCAGTCTCTCAGAAGAAGGGGCCTCTCCAGTCTGCCTCTCACATCAGTTGACTGAGAAATGAAGCCAGAAGCGTTCTCTCAGCTCAACTGTCTTCCAGCCTTATCTTTACCCCCCTTATGCTGCCATTAACCAAAGATGGCCGTGTGCCTACCCTACTGGACAAATACGTAAGATACCGGACATCAGGCCCGATCCCAGTCCAAGACCTTTCTCAGAGCATGGGATGTCAGCAGGTTTTCATCTTCATCAGCGTTGCCACCAGCATGATCTCTACCAGCATCATAAGCAGCGTGCAAGGCTGTAAGAACTGGCATTTATTGAGCAGCGTTAGGTGTGCCCCAGGCTCTTTCTGTATGTCATCTCATTTAAGTTTCACAACAGCCCCATGACCTAGATTCAGATATGGTCTATCTAGAGTTACACACACATGCGTGCAGAAACTGGGCCTTGATCCTCAGTCTCTCAAGCCCCTTCACCTCCCCCTAGTGATTAGTGGTAATTTTTAACTGGACAGAATCTAGAATCGCTTTGGAGATGGCACTCTGGGCATGTCTGTGGGACGTTTTCTTGATTGTGTTAATTGAAGTGGGAAGACCTGCCGACTGTGGGTGATGCCATTCCCTAGGCAGAGGATTATGGACTATATGAAAGTGGAGAAAGGGAGCTGAGGATTAGCATGTATGCATTCATTCACTACTCTTTTTTTTGACTGAGGACATAATGTGACCAGTTGCTTCAAGCTCCTGATACCTTGGCTTTCCCATCATAACAGACTATAACCTGGAACTGTGACCTAAAATAAGCCCTTTCTCCTTGAAGGTGCTTTTATCATAGCAACAGGAAACTAAACTAAGACAGACCATGAGCCCATCTTATACTGCTCTTCTAGACATAAGCAGAACTATTCATTCATTCATCATCATTGAGATCGGGTGGTGAGTTGATCATCAGGATCAAATTCCAAACCCTGTGCAACCCCATCTCACATTCTTAAGCCAAGGGTTAAGGATGTTGAAGGAGGAAAAAGCTTTCGTGAAGGACAGTATGGGGGATAGGAACTGCTGTAGGGACAGGAGCTGCTGTGGGGACAGGAACTGCTATGGGATCAGGAACTGCTGTGGGTTTAAACAGGATAAATGAAAATTCAGGGGGCACTCTCCAAACAGATCTGGACAATGAGACAAGGAGGACCAGGGCTCTCCTTTCAGAGGGAGACAGGCTCAAGCTCCCTTTCTGGAGGCATGTGGCTTTCTCTTCCCAGAAGGAAGTGCTCTGTACAAACCTATCTTTCCCTGAACTTTTCTCAGACACCTTCAGAACTCCTGGTGCCTATCTATTCTTCTTCATCAACAGGGCTGCTCACAAACTTATTCTATGATCTTCACCATCAGGGCTGCTTACACGCTTACTCTATGATCTCCACCATCAGAGCTGTTTACATACTTACTAAATGATGTCTACCATCAGGACTGCCCACACACTTACTCTATGATCTCTATCATCAGAATGGCTAGCCACACACTTACCCTCTGAGATGGGAAAGAAATTATTAGCCCATCCTCCAAATCTCTCTATAGAGGGTCCAGCCATGTATGTTAGCCTTGGCACATGTCTCACAGGAATGAGAAGACCACGGGGCATCTTGTTCTCACCTGCTGACTGTGAGACTCCACCACCAGAAAAACCATCTATGGAGGCTTTGGGGCTCATCACAATTCCCAACACCACCTGACAGTGACATGAATAGTGCCAGTCACAGAAAGAGCCCTGGGCCACTTGTCAAGGCACCATGGAGACCATAGTTGTTATCTCTCCAGCCTATGTGCCAGCACTTTCCCAGCTCAGCCAAGCGATGCACCTACCCTTCTGCTTGGGAATCCCTGCAGCTCTGAAGCAGACGGGGGCCCTTTAAGAAGCCAGTCTCCCGCTTCAGTGCCGCATCAGAGAAATGTCAGAGGCTGAGTTGGCTCCAGAATGTAATGCGCCCTGTCAATCAGCGGCTGCCCGCAGACCTGCCAGGCCCATTGACAGAGGCCCAAGAAGATTTATTTTGTCTCACTTAATTGCCCTTTTTGCTTTGCAAACATAAAGGTTGCAGCTTATGGTCTGACAGCCAGAGCAGCCTTTCCCTTATCAGAAAAAAAAAATGACATTTGGGCTCTTAGAAACGGTTCCCTCACACCTACTGAATAGCCCACCTGCTTCCCCCGTGTGGGAGGCTTGTCTGGGAAGACCTCTGCAGTGGAGTTTGATGAAGCCGCAGGACCACAGGCCAGCACCCATTCCTCTCTGGCCTCCGTTTATTCTCCTATGAAGTGGGGGTGCTAATAGTCTTACCCCAGAAGGCTTCTGTGACAGCGTTGGCATTGGGGATTCTGGGCTCCAGTCCTAGCTCTGCCTCTCACTAAGCTATGGGGTTTAACCTCTTTCTGCCTCAGTTTCCTTCTCTGTCAAATAAGGACAGTGCTGAGAGATCCTGCCACAGGGGGCTGTAAGATGGATTCCATGAATTAATACGTGTATATTTAGAGCAGAACCTGGCGAGTGATCAGGGCTACTACATGACAGCTGTTTAAATGAGCATGGGCATCACATTGAGCTGGGATCTCACACACCAAGGAGGGCAGCTGATATTATCTGCCCAGTGATTCCTTAAGGAATGCTTTGTTTATTTATGTTTAATAATTTGGAGCCAGGAGCAGAGGCCCATATCTGTAGTCCCAGCTCTCTGAGGCAGAGGCAGGGAGGTCAGGAGTTTGAGGCTAGCCTTGGCTACCAAGTGAGACACTGTCTCAAATAACAAATAATAAAACTTGTGCATTTCACATAAGACGCAGATTTCTGGCTTTTCTTGAGGAACTGGACAGAGCTGAGGCAGTACTGGACGATTCCGCTGAGCAGCGCTTCTGCCGTCCCCTCAAGCCTGCGGCCATTTGCTCCACAGGAAAGCCGTGGATGCTCTCAAGGGTACTGCTGGAGCTGTGGCCAGAACACTCATCTCTCCTAAGGTGCTCACCCAATGCTGACGTCCTGAGATGCACCTTTTTGCTGTGAATGCGTTTCTGATTTTTAGATATGACCATGCCCTGGCTTCAGTTTCTGAGTAGCTCCATTACTCTTAGACAACACTTAGATAACAATGCTATATCTCCTTAAGATTCTCTCTGTGGAATGTCAAGGAAAAAAAATCCCAAAGAATTTCCGTGTTGCAGGAGATAGGACCCAGGCCCCGTGCATGCTGGGTAAATGCTCTTCTCCTAAGCTATATGCCTAGCTGGTTGCTGCCTTTCAAATACAGTTACTGGACATCATGGGGTATGACGTGCTTTTTATTTTGAATATAGGAAATATGGTAACCCATAAACAAATGTGCATGTGTGTGTGTAAACATACCTCCCACATGCTCCTATCTGTATCCCCCAAAGTTATTCACCTATTTAAAAAATTAGATTGACTTATTTTATTATTTTTATGTATGTGAGTGTTATGCCTGCATGTATGTATGTGCACTATGTGTGTGTGTGTGTGTGTATGCCTACAGGGGTCAGAAGAGGTGTCAGATCCTCTAGAACTGCAGTTACAGACAGTTGTGAGCCACCATGTGAGTGCTGGGAACTGAACCTGGGTCCTCTTTAAGAGTCAGTGATCTTGACCCCCAAGCCATTTCTATAGGCCTCATCTTCTGTTTTGTGCTGTCTTATTGGAAACAGCAGTCTGGCTGTGCAATAGGCTATGAACCAATGTCAGCAATTGGAGCCTGCAGAAGTTTTCTTTCTTGAAAGACAGAGGGAGAAGGGGAAGAAGGAAGGGAGGGAGGGGATGGGCGGGAGAGATCCTGAAAAGACTGGAAGATGCAGCAGGTACCAGGTCAGCCATACAAATAGTTCAAAGTGTTGGGCTTGTGGAAATGGGTGATGAGGCTCATAGTAAGCAGGGCACGTGACCTCAGGGGAGACAGCGGGAACTGAGGTCTGGCTAACAGTCTCCAAGTAGCAACAGGGGCTCTGTATCACTAGATAGTCTAGTTTATAAAGGAAGCCAGAATTCTTGATTCTTCTTCTTTTTTTAAATTTTAAATCAGAAATCTTCTAAGTTTTAAATGTTGGCAACTATTTCACAGTTTAAAAAAAAACAATCTGTGAGCAAAGAAAACACATCAACAGAATCAGCTTGGGCTCCATATAGAGCAGACTCTGCAGCATGTGCTGAGCTCAGCTGCATACTGGGGAACGGGGGACTGGGGGCTTGGGGGACTGGGGGTCTGGGGGACTGGGGATGAGGGCTTGCCACCAGGTGTTGTCACTTAGGAGTCCTTCAGTGGTCTCTGCTTTGGTTTGCCCCTCACTGGATGCCCACGTGACTCCCTGCTGCAAGAGTGCTGTGAGATGAGAGAACCCACATGCTGCTAGCAGGCTGTAAACAACCAAAACAGAAGCAGTCACTGTCTGGAGTCCCTGGGTGGGGGAAGACTCCTGTCTTCTTTTGGTTGTTACTCTCACACTGGCTTGTCCCCACAGCCAGAGCAGTGAGTTGTGACCCATTAAAATGAGGACAGGACTCACCTTGGTTACTTCCAGGTGTTGTTTCCCTTTCTCACTTCGGCTTCTCTGGGGCTGACCCCAGCAGCAGGCAGGCAGTTCTGCAGCTCCCCTTCTCCCACGTGCTTGCATGGAGACGCCCTGCTGTCTGCCTGCCACTGGACTTACTCAGGGAAGACCAAATGGGGGGCAGTGGGATACCACACACAGTGTCCAAGATGCCCTGGGTAAGGCTGCTGTTGCCAAGCCCTTCCTTGGCACGGAATGAGCAGTCAGCAGAAGGTGTTTTATACACTGCCTCAAATCCCTGCAAATTAGCCTGCCGTTAGCATGAAAAATATTAAGCAATAAACAGTCGCGATATTTAACACTTTCTACAGAGGCCGGTTGCCGCCGGCACAGCCTGTGTAGACTGCGTTAATGAGTGATGGCAAGCGATGCAGCAGGAAGGACCACACCGGCTCTGCATAAGCAAGCCCAGGCATCACACACTGTACCAGGCAGAAGATGGGGGTGTGTTCTGTGTGGAGATATGTGCACCCATTACCCCTCTACCCGTTGATATCTATACCAGCACAAACATACACGTACACATATTCCTGTTCATGGACAAACATGCATTGATACACAAGCACCCACATATGAACCCTCCCCCATCCCCCAGTGAGGTGTGGTAGTTTGATCTGACCTGAGAGTAGAAGTCATTGGTGTCTATCAAGTACAGAGTTGGACATACGACTTTACTTAGCAATACCAAACCTTGTTGATAGCTCCATGGGATGGGTTTTTTAGTATATCAGAGTTGGCTCTGTTAGCCAGAGATGCAGACATTTAGGTTAAAGGAATTAGCCCACATGGCCTCCACCTGCCCTTAAAATTGTATTTATTTACATTTTATGTGTATGGGTATTTTGCCTACATGTATATCTATGCACTACATGGATGCAATATCCAGAGAGGCCAGAAGAGGGCATTAGCTCCTTGGAACTAGAGTTATAGACTGTACGCTATCATGTGGGTACTGGGATTTGAACCTGGCTCCTCTGGAAGAGCAGTCATTGCTCTTAACTGTTAAGTCATGTGCGTTCCCTCCACCTCCCATATCCTCCAGATGCCAACAGTGGAGGTAACTGGAAGCAGGAAGACCCAGAAGATCACTGTTGGGATACCCAACTGGACTTGGAGTTGTACTGAGAGCCAGGCCAATCCAAGGCTTTCACAGTGTCCTGATAAAAGGACAAAGGGAAGCTAGTTCTGCATCCTTGCCCAGGGGCATACTTGGCAAGGTCTAGGCTGGGCTGGGGCTGGGCCCTGGGCCTTGAAGGAGTTAAGGTTTTGATTCCTGGGAACTTGGCTTTTTTCCCTGAAAAGACTAGGGTTCCCAGTCCCAAGGCTGCTGTGTTTGGTGTGTTGTGCTTGTGCTTGTGCTGTGTGTTGGTCTGTGACACACTCGAGATACCCTGTTTCCTTTGTGAAACACTGCTTGATTAGCTTCCTGCTGACTCTGTCCCATTGTCCCCTCCAAACTGTATATAAGATGCTGTACTTCTTAATAAATGAGCTTACATAAGCCATCAGCTTGCACAAGACCTCCTGATTCCAAACTCTGCTGTCTTCATTTTCTGTTCTCCCGGCCCTGACACTGAAGAATGACCAGCTTGTCCAGGCACAGCAGAACACACCAGTAATCCTAGTACTCAGGAGGCTGACACTGGAGGATCATAAGTTCGAGGCCAGTCTGTGATACCTAGGGAGTCCAAGGTCAGTTTTAGCTACACAGATGCACACACACATGCACACACACGCGCGCGCGCGCACACACACACACACACACACACACGGATGGAGACACCACAGTGTGCTGGGGTACTTTGACTATTGCATTGAACATTGTGCTGAAAGCATTTTCATGTCTGTGTGCCCCTGTAACAGCTTCCTGAGATTTCCTGTCTCCATTTTTTTCTCCTATGTAGTGAGTCCTGCAGTCAATAGACTAACCTGAAAAGTTAAAAAAAATATACTAAGCATATACCCCAGTATCTACACTCAGTGATCAGTGTTTCCCTTTATCTCCCTTCGTCCAGTCTGGGCAACTGCTGTTCTGCTTTCTGCTTCCAAGGGCCTGACCTGTTATGGTTGCACATATAAATGAGGTCATGTGGGTTTGTATTTCTGTGCCTTGCTTATTTCACTTAACATGATGTTCTCCAAATTCATCCTTATTGTCACAAATGATATAGTTTTCTTTTCTTTTTAAGGTTGAATACTATCCGTGGTAGTTTGAATGTAATTGGCCCCCGTAAGCTCATAGGGAGTGGCACTATTAGGAGGTGTGGCTTTGTTGGAGGAAGTGTGTCACTGTGGGGGCAGGCTTTGAGGTCCCTTTTGCTCAAGATACTGCCCAGTGCTCCAATACACTTCCTTTTGCCTTCTGACCAAGATGTAACCAGCACCACCTCTGCCTGCACACCACCATGCTCCCTGTCATGATGATAATGGACTGAACCTCTGAACTGTAAGCTGCCACTTCAATTGAATGTTTTTCTCTATAAGAGTTGCCTTTGATCTCCTTTTGTTGTCTTATTGCTCTAGCTAAAACTTCTAGTACTATATTGAATAAATATGGGGAGAGTGGACAGCCTTGTCTTGTTCCTGAATTTAGTGGTATCGCTTTGAGTTTCTCTCCATTTAATTTGATGTTTGCTGTTGGCTTGCTATAAATTGCTTTTATTATGTTTAGAAATGTTCCTTGTATTCCTGAACTTTCTAAGACCTTTATCATGAAGGGGTGTTGGATTTTGTCAAAGGCTTTTTCAGCATCTAAGGAGATGATCATGTGGTTTTTTTCTTTCAGTTTGTTGAAAAAAAAAAAAACATAGCCAAATGAATTGAAACACATGAACTATGAACCAAAGGCTGAGGGGCCCCTAGCTGGAACAGGCCCTCTGTGACAGTTGATTGGCTTGATCAGTTTGGGAGGCAACTAGGCAGTGGGACCAAGTCCTGTGCTCATTGCATGAGTTGGCTGTTTGAAACCTGGAGCTTATGCAAGGACACTTGGCTCAGTCTGGGAGGAAGGGATTGGACCTGCCTGGACTGAGTCTACCAGGTTGATCGCAGTCCTGGGGGGGGGAGGATTTGCCCTGGAGGAGGTGGGAATGGGGGGTCGGCTGGGGGTAAGGGGAGGGGGTGGGAGGAGGGAGAATAGGGGAACCCATGGCTGATATGTAGAACTGAATGGTATTGTAAAATAAAATAAATAAAATTAAAAAACAAAAGAGTTGCCAGGGTCATGATGTCTCTTCACAGCAATAGACACCATAACTAAGACATTATCCCAATCCGCACATGTTCCAAATTTTGTGTATTCATTCCAGACTGGATGGCACTTGAGTTGCTTCCATATCTTAGCTGCTATGAACAGCACTGCATTGAGAGTCCTGCACAGGATGGTAATTGCAATGAATGACAATGGATTATGTATTTCAAATCACTAAAAGAGTGGATTTTAAATGTTTTCACTATAAAAAAAGTGTGAGGTAAAGGATATGCTAATTAGCATATAATCATTCCACAGTGTAAGCACACATCAACACTCCATGCCTCAAGTGCATATATTTCATATGTAAACAGTCTCTAGCCGTATGCACATGTTTCTTCTGTGGCTGCCCATCATGCTCCAAAAAAAAAAAAAAATTCATGGGCAAAGTGCTTTCTTGGTGTCCTGCCCTCAGTGCCCTTTCTACACGTTGCCTTCCTGCTGTTCTTCAGTCACTCTGAGATGTTTGCACATCTTTTTTTTTTTTTTTTTTTTTTTATAGACAGTGATTAAAGACAGGGTGTGTTGAGATGCCCAAGGGAGTGCAGATAGAGAAGAGGTCTGAGGAAAATTCCCTGGGACTTCAGAGGTACAATGGCTGGAAGCAAGAGGTAAAGCCAATGAAGACGACAAAGATGAAGACACTTTAGACAGGAGGAGGATGTCCCAGCAGGGGCACATGTTGAAACTTGCTGAGCAGGAGAGTCAGGCAGAGGGGCAGGAGGGAGGTGGTGGCCAGTACTGAGGGATGCTCTAGATACTTGGTTGGAGAGGGTACAGATGGAGTGAGCTTGGAAGGGAGGCAGGGTGATGACACACGCAAGATTCTTTCTGTGAGAGGAACTTAGAACCAAAGTCCAGATGATTCTACACATATACGGGGAACTATGGTCACATCTGTCCCCATTTCTCCCTTCAACTCTCCCCCATACCCTTCCCAACATGCCTGCTCCCAACTTCAAGTCTTCCTCTTTCCTTTCTCCCTTCGTTCCTTCATTCCTTTCTTCCTTTTTTTCCCTTCCCATATGCACATGCATGTGGTACTATCCACTGGAGCATTAGGAACTTCCCAGTGGGCATGCCCTCAAAGAAGAATGTTTCTCCATTTCCTAGCTGCCATCAACTACCAACAGCCAACAGCTCCCCAGTAAGGCAAGGGATGTAGAAATAATCTGCTCCATCTACTCTGGGATTTTGATTGGCTTGATCTTGCCTAGATCTTGCGCAGGTGACCCCAGCTGCTGTGAGTTGATGAATACAAGAGCCATGTCATGCCCAGAGGACAGTATTTCACAGCACTTTGTCCTCTGACTCTTACATTCTCTTCTCTACTCTTCTGAGATGTTCCCTGAGCCTTGGTGGTGGTGGGCTTAATAGAAATGTCCCATTTGGGGCTGAGCATTCAGTCTCTTCTTCTCAGTACTTTACCTGTTATCCACACAAAAAGAAGCCTCTGATCAAGAGCGAGAGCAGTCCAGATCTATGGGTACGAACATAAATATTTAGACGGCTACATGCAGAGCCTGACAATCAGGAAGTGATTCTAGGCTAGAGACAAAAGTCTGAGAATGCCTGTAACTCCAAGCAGTCGATTTTAATATCCCAAGCTGACCCAAACAAGAGGGAGACTTCTTACAAAGTAGGGATGTCAAAGGTTGGTAGCTCTAGGGTTGCTTGTTCCAGCAGCTCAGTGGCATCACTTGAGATGCACCTTCATCCGTCTCTCTGTTCTCTGTTGTTTAGGCTTCATCTTAGGGTTGACAGTGGCCACAGGGTCACATACTTCCCTATCCACATAAAGCAGAATAGAGCAAACCTTTCCCCCATTGGACACTAAAGCTCTTCCCCTCTGTCTGGCTGACCAGCTTTAGTCATGTGCCACGGTCAGTGTTGGGCTATGCAGATTGGTTGGCTGATAAATTGAATTTAACTTTTGAAGCTGGAGATGAAGTTAGCCTCCCATGATTCTCACAGAAATTCATGTGGGAAATATGGGTTTTTAAATACTATCTGTTGGGAACGCAAGAGGGAAGATGTTGTATGGGTGTTGGAGAGGCAGACATCAGTTTTATATGTAGGTGACACCAGAACACAAAGAGCAATGAACACTCTCAGAGAGTGAGTAGGGGCTCAGGAAATCTCAAGAGTTGAGAGGGAAAGTTGATTTTTGTTTTCTTATTTTCAGTCCAATTGTTACTGATATTGGAAGTAGGGCTATGGTACCTTCTCTGCCTAGGTTGTGAAGTACTGATGAAGTAACACAGGAAAGTTTGACATTGCTTCCTCAGCCAAGATGTTTAGAGAAGGAAGGGGCAGACCTCTTTAGACATGAGGGGCAAAGCTGGTGTTTGAGTTCAAGGAGAATAAGATGCCGGTCCTTTCTGTTCAACATCCTTTCCATTGGAGACTGTCAGGAGCAGGTGTCTGGAGATCTCATCAGATTGGCATATGAGCAGGGAATACTCTGGTGTGGTCTAGTTACTAGATTCTAGTAAGTTCTGAAAGATTCCAGGTCAGCTCAGCTCCTCTGATGGCCCTTTGGGACAGAACATCTCCTATCAATTGACATGAAAATGAAAGGAATGGACTAAAAAGACCATAACTTTCATCTGTGAGTGACTAATCTTGAAGATGAATGCTGGTGTCTCACATTGGGCATTAATTGCACAGATATCTCTGCAGCAGACCTAGCCTGAATTAATCTGGATTCTGAGTAGGAGCAAGTACATATGGGGAGTCTATGGCATTTACAGTTTAAACCCAAAATATACTATGTAGGCTCACATTTTAAATGCTTGTGCCACTATTTGGGAGACTGAAGAACTTTTAAGAGGTGGGGCCTAGCTAGAGGTGTCTCTGCATATGCTTCCACTGTTGTGGATGGAGCCATACCAAGACTTCTCTATTCTAGGATAAACTGAAATCCTTTTGAAACCATGAGCCAAAATAAATCCATCCTCTCTTAATTTGTTTCTGCCAGGCATTTTGTCATAGCCACATCAAAAATAACTGGTATAGATGGCTTCATTTAATATCATATGCAAATAAATTATGGAACACAGAAAAGCAATGCAGAACAGCCATGTTAAGGTCAAATGAATACACAGACACTTGTCTTTCATTTATTGAGCAGTTCTGTGAGGCCAGTTTCTAGCATAATCAGTTGCTACTAAAATGTCTCTTCTCTTATTTAGATAGGACCTTGCTATATATAGACCTGGCTGGCCTGGAACTCACTATGTAGTCCAGCCTGGCCTTGAACTTGACATGATCGCCTGGCCTCTACCTCCTAAGTGGTATTATAAGCATATGCCAACATACCCAGCTGAAATATCTCCTTCTGACCAGTGTATAAATCACAGTAGGAAATATGCTCATAGCCAATGCAGTCTACTGGATAAAGCATAAGTTTAAGCCTAAAATGGGTTTAGATCCTGGGCCTATCACTTACTAGCTATGTGGTTACTGCTAAGGGATGTAGAAAATTGCATCCACAAGATCCTCATCTGGGAAGTGGTTAACATGTCAAACGTCATGGAGATCTTAGGAGGGTTAAATGAGACCGTGCATGGAAAGCTTTAGGCACTTAAATCTGTAGCTGTTCTTTCAGGAGGGACAGTTGATCCTTAAGCTTTAAGTGCATTTGCAACTTATTCAAGGGTCTTTGGAGAGATTTGATGGGTAGGACAAGAATGACGTCACTGTTGCATGATACTACTGATAATTCCTGAATAAATCCCTGTGGCTCAGCAGAAGCTAAGAAGAAAGGGAATGAACCTCTTCTAAATGCAAGGGCAGTCACTTACCTTGTTCAAGGGAAGGACTGAGATGACACCAACATCAATACACTGCTTAAATCTCCACACCGTGGGGATAATGGAAAGAGAGCATAACAATGGTTGAGGAACTCTGCTTTCTTTGTGCACTTCATCATCGCCAGCGAGCCACAGCATATTCTACCCAGTTCTCCTGGGCCCATTGCTATTCCGGGTGCACAGTCATGGTCTGCTCACACCCGCAATTACTCACTCTTGCGACAGGAACAAGTTTCCAATCCTTCATCTGACTTTAAGATCTCTTCATGCCCTGGAATTCTCCTTACAGTTCCTACTAGAAATTTTAAGGTTCATATACTTGGCTCTTTCTATGCTGTTCTTTCATTTAGTCTACCAAGCCAGACTTCTTCACACTTCTAGATGTTTGTACTTGGCAACACATCAACTTAAAGCGACTCTTGCCTGAAACCTTATGACATCCAGCCTTCTCTGTTTGTCCTCAGGCAACCCTTTAGGTATGAACTTAGGTCCTGGTACCAGCTTTTGCTTGGAGAGATCCTACTCAACTCCCATACTACTCGGGTCAGGACATCCTCTACTTAAAAAGTAAAAACCTGAAATGTTCCAAAGTCCAAAATGTTTTTTAGGTAGCAGCATGAAGATACAGATTGAAAATTCCTGATTTCACAGAATGAGCCACAGTGAAAATTCCAGTTCACTAAGATGCCATATATCATAACCACCATGCCGTGTATATAAGGGATATGGGAGACAACAGTGAGTTTCATATTCATACTTGAATCCCACCCAAAGTCCCCTTATTTCTGTGCAAATCTCCTAATATCTGAAAAAGTCAGAAATTTGAAATACTTCCTGTATCAAGGACTTTTGCCAACCCTTATCACCTTGGCATTTTTCATAGTACCTGACTAGTTAAAATTACTGATTAGGGTGATTTTTAAATTTCTTTCTTGCTGGTTTGCAAACTTTACATGGATGGGCAGACTATTTCTTAGAGAAAAAGATGTACTATGCTTAATAAGTGAATCAAAGGACAATGACTCTTAATTTTCATTCATTCATACACTATCCAGTTCCAAACACCCCTATATCCATGTATCCCTCCAGCTATGCATCCATGCATTCATATGTATCACTCACATGACAAATACTGTGAAGAACCGGCATGAATTGGCCCTGTGGACATTCATTGATTATGCCATTTCTGTAAAATATATTGAGGTACACTTATTTGCTACATTACAGCAGGGACAAATAGGAAGACATGGGTCTTATCTGAGGAGAATATTGAAGTGTCAAAACCACTAATTTAGCTGGTGTTTTCAATCAAGAGATGGAGCAGGGTAGTGGACTATCCATGGTGACCTGTGGAGACTCAACTGGGGGGATGCTATTGGTGGATGGTAGAAAGTCTGATGGACATGAGAGCTGAGAAGTGTGCAAAGCTTCTAGCTTCTGAGATGCACCATAGTGAGTGAGTTGTGCACTTTATATCCCAGAACAGGACATCAGCACTTGACTTCTCAAATGGCTACCGGCTGACAGAAGCTATGGTGCCTATGGGGGTCTGAAGCCCTTGACTACATTTCTGCCTTTGTTTTTATAGCAAGGAAGTAAGCCCAATCATTTCAGTTGGCTCTTTGATCTCTTCCATGGACCTCCTCCCCTGTATTCCTAAACTCTTTGCAGGGGTCTGTACAGGTGACATCCTCATCAGACTGATAAAATGCCTGCCAGAGTCAACTGAAGGGAAGAAAGATTTTTCTTGACAGCAAGAACTTTTGGGTGCTGGTGACATTGTATGCCAGCAGACAGAGAGTTGGTTAGAAGCTTGGCTAGGATGTAACCCTCAGGAGCTCATTCCCAGTGACTTTCCTGTAACACAAATTGCTAAATAGTCTTATTAGTAAAAAACCTGGAGCCAGATATTGGGGTAAATTCTGAAAGATCAGAGGAATAGGACAAGCCAAAGCCAACCTCACTTTACCGACTCTCAGTTTCCAAAGAGACCTACTTTCTGTATACCCATGCCTATATACCTTGCTGTTCTGCCATCTCATTTCCTCTCTGCCTAGGTACATTACTTCCTCTTCCTGCCCAGCCTTGTCACTTCCTGTCTGTCTGTACAGACCTCCAGACCTTTATTGTTAACTAGTGTTGGAATTTAAGGCCTCTGCCACTACACCGGGCTCTGTTTCCAGTGTGGTCTTGAACTCTCAGAGATCTGGATGACTCTCTGTCTCCCAAACGCTAGGATAAAAGAAATGTGCTACCGTTGCCTGGCCTCTATGTTTACTATAGTGATTGGCTTTTTCCTCTGATCCTCAGATAAACTTTATTGGGGTACACAGCTAAATTATCACCACATTCTCTATGCCTCCTACCTCAAAGGCTCACAACCTTACAAAACAGCATCAATAGTTAGAGACCATGCATTTAAACATATAAGCCCATGGGGAACATTTTCCTTTCAAACCACAGCGTGATCCTTCTCTCAGAAGATGATGTCATCCCTAATGGAGTTAAGAAACTCTGCCTACCAGGGATGCAGTTTTACTCTTAGGTCTTCTAGCTGTGTGGATGACACCCAGCCCATCCTGGACTTAATAGGGACTCAGTTACTATGCTCTGCTCCAGCTTGCTTTTAGACAGTAAAATCAAATGGTTGGAAGCAGTTCAAAATTTATTTACTTCACTGTATAACCCCTACCTAATGGAGCAGAGAAGTTCAGGAGTGAGCATGGAAAAAGGAGTGAACATGGACAAAGATTTGTCCCAATGCCTTCCTTACATGTGGCAGTTAGTGATAATGATTGGTGTGTGTCTCTGCACCCCTCCCCCCCACAGACCCCCATACACACGGTAGACATCCATGTCTTTCGTCACCACTCCCCACTTTACTTTTTGAGGCAGGATCTCTCACTGACACTGAAATCTCAGTGACTTGTCCAGGCTGGCTAACTAATGAGTTTCAGGAGTCTGGCTGCCCCACCGTCCCCACCCCTTGCCATTGGGATTTTAGGACTACACCACTGAGTGCTTTATATATGGGTGATGCAGATCTGAACTTGGGTCCTTACCGGCCAACTACTCACTGACTCAGCCAGCTTCTCAGTCCTGTGTCTGATTATTGCTGTTGCTGTCACTGATCTCCCAGAACAGAGTACAAGAAAGCAAAGAATGTCGGGCGGTGGTGGCGCACGCCTTTAATCCCAGCACTCGGGAGGCAGAGGCAGGTGGATTCTGTGAGTTTGAGGCCAGCCTGGTCTACAGAATGAGTTCCAGGACAGGTTCCAAAGCTACACAGAGAAACCCTGTCTTGAAAAAAACCACACACACACACACACACACACACACACACACACACACACAGAGAGAGAGAGAGAGAGAGAGAGAGAGAGAGAGAGAGAGAGAGAGAGAGAGAGAGAGAGCGCAAAGAGCTCTTGTCCACAGTCACATGACCTAGATCTTTCTGGACCCAACAACTAATTCAAGGGTCATTCAGAATAAGCCTCTTAACACCTCTGATCCCAGTTTCTCTACTGGAATCCATCTCAAAGTCCCCCTTTAACTAGTTTGCTTCCCTGCGTGCAGTCTTAATTCCTCCAAGCACTGCAGACAGAAGTCAGTCTGCTCACAGCATCAGGTCATTAGAAAACTGTCAAATAAATTGAAACCAAAAGGGAATTTCTTTGACTCACAAAATGAAGTCATGGGGGTGACCCTCCTATCCCTTCTCAGTTCAACTTTTCCTGTTCCTGCTTCCTGCTTGGGTAGGCTTTCCTCCAGGTGCTGGCATGCACTGGGCATTCAACAGACCAGCCTGTGCACCACAGTGGAGAGTACACCTTTGTTCCAGTCATTCATCAGAATCTCCTAACTCCGTCTCGAGGACTGAGTGGATCATGTGCTCATCCCTGAGCCATCACTGTGAACTGCAGAAGGATGGCCCATGTCGTCACCAACCCCAACAAATGGCGAAGGGGCAGGTGTCACCAACCCTCATTGGATGGGAGATGGGGTCGGAATCACCATGGGTGGACTGAGGTGCTGCAGGAGAAGCCAGACATCAGATGTCCACAGAAACATCCTGTTGATGAAGCCTGCCCTGAGCTGGCTCTCATCATCCTTTCTGGAACTTTCCCTCATCCTATCCTGAAACCTGCCATTCTTTTCCTTTATCAGTTTCCCTTATTTTCCATGGTACTTTTTACTCTTAGCTGATTACTGAATAGTTCCCTACCCTTCAGGAATTGTGGGACCAATTCTTTACCTCCCACAGTGAGAGGTTCCTTCCTCTGCATTTCCCTAAAACTACCTCCACCTGCAGTGAAGAACCCTCTACCGTACAACTGACTTCTTCATCCCGTGCCTGTTTTCATCACTAGACTGTGAGTCCCCAAAAGCAGTTCTATGAGGTTTATCTTTGCAGCTTTCATAATGCATTAGTGGAGGCACACAGTAGGCACTTAATAAATATGGCATTAAATAGTCTCCACCAAGCTGCAGTTGGTCTAAGCTTTGCCACTGTCTCCAAATGCATGTTTTTTTTTTTTTTTTTTTTTTTTTGTATACCAGAGGATGCTGGGTAGCTCAATGCAACAGTATTGCAAAGGTCTGGGATAGAAGATTGCTGGCGGACATGGGGTTTGGTTATTGAAGGTGTGTTGCTGGCTAGGGGCCACTGGCATGCAGCATCTGCCAAGGGCTGGACAGGAGAATCAGAAAGTTGGGATGAGAATGTGATGAGAATGTCAAAGTGGGAAAAAGTTCTGTTGGCAAAGGCAGAGGACCTTGGCCTAAAAGCCCATGATTTACATTGGATTAGCAGGTGAAAGATGAAGCGGCCGCCGCAACAATTCCTTCTTGCTGCATGAACTTCTCATTTATAAAAATATTGATCCCACTTCTTTGGACATAATTGATTAATTATATTTTGTGAGAGAAAAATCGTTTCCAGGTCTCTGCAGGGTCTGCCTTGCCTCATCTCACAATGTCCTGTTCCCCCAACTATTGATACCTTATTTTTCACGACCGCAACTCCTCCCTCTCTGGAGGGGGGTGGAGTTTAAAAGAAGATGAGACAAATCTGTCTCTGAGAACTCAGGGAAGTGGGAAAAGCCACAGCCTAAGTGTGGAACAGCAACACGAGGTTCTTAGAAACGAAAACGTAGGGATCATCCAACCTAGAAGTCATGTCTTACAAACCATCAGCCATCGCATTTTTTGAGAGAACGCTGGGAAGCACATTGAACACCGCTTTTCCAGTGACTAAATGCTCAGTATCTGCTCTGAGGGTTAGAAGCACATTAGAACACACACACACACACACACACACACACACACACACACACACACACACACACACACTCACAAAATAAAAATGATTTTCTATTACCGCATCCCATTAAGAAGCCACTGTTAATTAATGTTTTGAAGTATGTGTTTCCAATACTTTCCAATATCAGACTCACTCTGCTCCCTGCTTCACAGCCTGCCCTTTCACTCACTGTGAAGGTTTTATAATTTCTTCATATTACCTTTTAATTGTTATTGCATTTTATTTACTTATTTGTGTGTGTATGCAAGTGTGTGTGTGTGTGTGTGTGTGTGTGTGTGTGTGTGTGTGTGTGTACAAGTCCTGGCTGCTCCTGTGTGGAGGTCAGAGGACGAATTATGAGTGCTGGTTTTCTCCTTCTACTATGTGAGCTCTGGGGATTGAAGAATTCATGTCATCAGACTTGGTGGCAAGTGCCTTTACACACCAAGCCATCTCACTGGCAGGGTTTCTAATCCTGAGACATGTTTTAAAATAGGTGGCTAATATTTTGCTATGTGTTTGTATGATAATGTCTTCAAGTGTTTCCCTGTTGTTGAATAATTAGGGTATTTATAGTTATCTTGTTTTGCTATTAAAATATCCACATTATTGTATATGAAGTTCTGAGGATTTCTATAGCTACTCTCAAAGGCTATATGTATTTCCTAGGGAGGAATTGCTTGAACAAAGACTATTTGTATTCTTCAAGATTTTGATATATTCATAAAGACTGCATCCGACAGGTATGCATTCGTTTGCTCTTCCACGAGATCTGACTTCCTTGTTCCCTTACCAATGTGCAGGGATAGAATCATTTAAAAAGTGAACTTTAAAGTTCAAGAAAATGTCTTATTGTTTTCCTTGCTTCTCTTTATAAATGCTTAATTGAAATGTCACAGGATGACTTCATGGATTTAACTAAACCGCTCAGCTGTTCTGCAAAACCACGACGTCATTCACCCCAGCACTATACCAGTTACCCCAGCACCATGCCAGCCGATTCCAGCTCTGTACCACTCACCCCAGCACCATGGCATCCGATCCCAGCACTCTACCACTCACCCCCAGCACCATACCAGCTGATCCCAGCACCACACCATTCAATCCCAGCTCTGTACCACTCACCCCCAGCACCATGCCATCTGATCCCACCACTCTACCACTCACCTTCCAGCACCATGCCTTCCTATTCCAGCACTGTATGACTCACCCCCAGCACCATGAGGAGACTCTCAGTTCCCTGTCCCCTTCTCCAGACCAACTGTATTCAGACCCTTCCCCACTAAAATATTGGATTGTCTGTTCACTTGTGGGTAAAAAGCTTACATGTAAATTCCTTAGCCTACCAGTTATTTGCAAATGATGTTTTCTCTCAGATTGAGAGTTATTATTATTATTTTTTATTTTCCTGATGGTATTATTTTGTGTGAGTGTGAGTGTGTGTGTGTGTGTGTGTGTGTGCACGTGCACACATGCTTCTGGGTGCACATGTGATTTGTGTGATAAGTTGAATCAGGTGTCTTCCTTTTGAGATGAGGGTTTCTTGATGAACCTGGAATTTGCCAGTTCAACTGGACGCTCCTGTCTCTGCCTCCCAGTACTTGGATAACAGGTGTGTTCAGCCATGTATGACGTTTTTCCTGTGTGCCAGGGAGCCACACTCAGGTCATCATGATTGTGAGGCGAGTCCCTTAAAAACAGAGATGTGTCCCTGGTGTTTTCTGATGTCAGCCTTTGAAGCATAACTTTGTTGCATGTTTGTTTATTTGAAACAGAATCTCAGTAGCCCAGACTGTCCTGGAAGTGACTATTTGATCCATTCTCACTTCAAACTCATGCCAATCCTCCTGCCTCAGCTTCCCAAGTGCTGGGATTATTGGTGTGAGTCACCAAATCTAATTCTTTGTAACAGAAAATTTAAAGTTTGATGAAGCCCAGTTTGTTCATTCTTTTTCTCATCCCCCCACTACTTAGAGAATGTTTTATTGGCTTCTGTAACCAAACCCACTTAATAAGACTTTACATATTTAATACAGTGAGTTATCCTGAACACATGAGAGCAAATACATTTAAAGTTTGTAGAACAGTATGATCATTCATTCCTGTAAATACTAACTCAGCATGGCAAACTGGGGTACCTTTTCTAAAGCTGACAGCACAGCTAGAGTTTCCTAAAATTCAAATACAAGGAGACCAATAATATCAGCGCATTGTGCATTTTCTAGGTTTGCAGCCATATGAACAAGATGCTGGAGAGACTAGAAGGCAATAGAAAAAACTATTGCCTCATCCTGTTGATTGACACAGTGGTAGTTTGAATGTATGGCCCCTGTAGGCTCACAGGGAGTGGCACTATTAGGAGGTGTGGCCTCATTGGAGGAAGTGTGTGGCAGTTCATTTCCTGTTGCCTGAGAATCAAGGTGTAGAACTCTCAGAAAGATGTAGAACTCTCAGCTACTTCTCTAGCACCATGTCTGCATGTATGCTGCGTGTCCCAACATGATGATAACAGACTAAACCTCAGAAACTATAAGCCATTAAATATTTTCCTTATGAGAGTTGCCATGGCCATGGTGTTTCTTCACAGCACAGCAATAGAAATGCTAAGACAGACACTATTCTGGGGAAGAGGAGCACAGATGTCTATTTTTTCCAGATAAGGAACCAAAGACAGCTTGAAGTTAGGATATCACCAAAGGCCAACTTGGTGTAACAATGGGTTTTATTGGGTTTACTTACAGGAATACTGGCAAGGGGTTACTTAGAAGAGCAAAGAGGACTCAAAGACAGCTGTATCACCAAAGCCCACCCAGCATGGGTGACAGGTCACAAAAACCAGAAATCTGGAGCTCGTTGCACATCCTGCAGGCAGCTCAACTGGTTGGAAAGCATCCTTTGCCTGTAGCTCTATAGGTTTGACCCTCATCCAGGCAGCTTGGCTGTTCTCTGTTCCTTCCTGTTGACTCAGCTGGTCTGAATTTCTTTTTTAGGCAACTCGGCTTGTTAGAGAGTCTTCTAGGCAGGTTGGCTGGTCTGTGAGTGACTCCCAGCAGTCCTTACTGCTTATGTTGATTGGGGAGGGCGGGACCTAGGGAATCTGGTCAGCTTCAGGAACTTCCTTGAAGCTATTTTGGATTGTTTACTTCTTGAGTTTGTGAGTTTCCTCCCAAGATGGAGGTTAATCTTGAGGAAACTGCCACACAACCCAGCCCGAATCTGGCAGGTTGGCTTGTTTTCTTCCAGCAGTTTGATGCGGTCAGCTCCCACACGAGGTGGGCTGACTTCAACGAGCGGACCAAGGCTGTACATTCACATGGCCCCTCTTGTGAATCTGACTCTCATCTGCTTGGCTCATTTTCATCCTAGGCTGTTTTTCATTTTCTTTATTGATTTTTCTAAATAATCAATATGAGAAGTGCTTGTACTTTGTTTCATTTGCTGAAATTTAGTTTTCTGGCTTAGATTTTGCCTAATGGTTTTGCTTATTGTAAAAGTTACATTTGACAACTTGATTGTAGCTGGCAAGCAGGGACTTGGGTCCTTGGCACAGGGCGTTCCTGTCGGGTGGCGTCTCTGGCTGGCTTTGTGGCTGTGCAATGGAGTGTGCCTAATTAGGATTTCCTGGAAAATGAGTGAAGAAGAAGAAGTGGGGAAGGATGGGCGTTTGAAGCTGTGGTTAGGAACAGAGTTTGGCATCAGGCATCCTTTGGTTCAGATTCCTGCTTGTGATATTTGTCAGCCCAGTGACCTTTGCTCACTTCCATTCTCTCCTATGTGAATTTAGTATGATAATTTCTGTCTCACAAAGTCACTGTAATGACTCACAGGAGGCCTGTGGCACTGAAAATGTAGCTGTAGTCTGTTTTCTGTTACTATAACAAAATACCCTATGTGGCGATTTGAATAGGAATAGCCCCCATAGGTTCATATGCTTGAATACTTGTCTCATAGAGAGTGGCACTATTAAGAGGTGTGGCCTTGTTGGAGTAGGTGTGGTCTTGTTGGAGGAAGTGTGTCACTGTGGAGGCAGACTTTGAGGTGTGATGTGCTCAAGCTATACCCAGCGTGGCACACAGTCTCCTTCTGCTGCCTGCAGATCAAGATGTAGAACTACCAGCTCCTTCTCCAGCACCATGTCTGCCTGCATGCCTCCACATCCCACCATGATGATAATGAATTAAACCTCTGAAACTGTAAGCCGGCCCCAATTAAATGTTTTACTTAATAAGAGTTGCCATGGTCATGGTGTCTCTTCACAGCAATAGAAACTCTAACTAACACACCTGAGATTAGGTAATTTGTATAGAATAAAGGTATATTTGATTCATAGTTCTGGGTGCCAGAACTCCTTGTGTCTAGGGAGGGCCTCTTGCTTCACTGTAACATAGCAGACTATGTAGCAGAGGTATTGCTTGCTGAGACAGACTAAGCATGCCATCTCAGAATTCTCTTCCTTTTCTTGTAAAGTTATGGGTGAACTCATGGGGGGCATCCTCAAGGTCCCACCTAGCCTCCACTCTATGTAACATTAATGCATGGATGTCTGGATTAAGTTTTGAACAGAGGAACTGAGGGGTCACATTCAAACCTTGACACAACTAATTAATAAATTAAAGCCATTCCTTCTAGAAAATCTGGGAGCACACAGTTGTCACTTGACATGCGTGCCTATAAAAAAAAAAAGAAGGGTATTTGATTGACTGATATCTCAGACAATGGCATACCAGCAAGGGCAACCTGGTGTGAGACCATGTCTATTCTGCAGCCCAGGAAGGGTTGTGCTGGGAACTGAAGATGGAGGCAAGGCCTTTAGCACACGGTGGTCCTGGAGCTGAGACCCACTCTGAGGAACAGTGCCTTTAAAGAGATGCCTTGTGTCTTCTGAGCTGTATTAGGCATGCAAAACCCAACAAAGAAACCCAACCTCTAGCACAGGGTGCCACAGTGTCAATCATTTCTACTTCATCTTTGGAGAGAGAACACTCCTGCTCATAAGGCAGTCCTTTGTTCTTCAAGAAAACTTGTTGTTGTTGTTTTTTAATACAGAAAAGTGTACAGTCTAAATAAAACACAATGATAAAGCACAAGCGATACATTTGAGACTGGCCGACACCAGCAATCATCAAACTGAGAAAGTTATGCACCAGTCTCAGCTATTTCTTTTTCCTGGAATTTTTTACCGAGTCTTTAGAGGAGAAGGCGCATATCTGATGAGACAGGATGTTTGCACCAGTGCTCATGAAGAAGGAAGGCAGGAGGCTTTCAGACTGCTCTCATTTATTAGCACCAGTGGGAAAGGCCCCAACGAGTTGTTACTGAAAAGGAGTCGGGGAGTACGTTCAGCAGATCACATGTCATGCCCAGGCGGGGCTCATTTCAGGATGTGAGTCTGGATCCTGTTAGAGAATCAATTAATAGAATTCGCTCCAGTAGAAGATTAAAGGAGAAATAGCTTGAAGTAATTTCCATGTACCTAGAAAAGGCTGCTAAAACATATTAGTGAGAGAAGAATGAGGAAATCCCCGTCTGCTTGATCTAAAGCTCTTCTAGGAAACATCACATCTAACAGGAAATTGAGGAAAGCGTCTCTTTTAAGATCAAAATCGAGGAAATGCTATTTACAATTGCTGCTTTTATTCAGCATTATGCTGGCAGTCCCAGACAGCGCAGTAAAGTAAGGAAATAAATAGAAGCCATAATGTTTGAGAAGAAGAAAGCCATTGGAACTCCCAGGTGATATGATTATTTACATAGAAAATGCGATAGAACCCACAGATAAGTTATTGGCAGTAATAGTGGCCAGCTCTGCTCTTTCACACAGTGTAATACAGGAAGGTAAATTGTGTTTATAGTAACCAGCCACCAATGGGCAGAATGTGCAATAAATAGACACCATTTGTAATAGCGCATATAAGGAAATCTAAATCTAACGGTTTGTAAGACCTTTACAGAAAAAATGATAGAATGATATTGGAAGAAGTTAATGGAATCATGAAGGGATATTTTATGCTCGTGGGTTAGAAGGCTCCATTTCATAAAGCTGCTGCCTCCTTGCAAGTTACTCCAGACTCAAGGCTGCTCCTCTTAAGAGCCCAGCATGGTTTGTGTGTGTGTGGAATTTGACGCTTTCAATGCTTATACTAAATTTTATGAAAGAGTAAAGGTTAAGAACATTTAGGAGGCCAATAAAAAAGAAAAAAGGAGGGAAATGCCTTACCTTGTTCAACATGGGTAATAGCTGCTTTGGTTAAACCCACGTTAGTTAAGGCAGCATAGCCTGAGGATGCCTGCCTCACGCTGTACACAAAAGCAACCTTGGACAAGGTAGCTATTACACAGAAACGTACGATCCTGTAGAAGATGATATTGGAGAACAGCCATGTGATTCTCCATCAGAAAGCAGGATTTTAAAAAAATACATCAAAAGGGAAAATGAAAAATTTGATTACATGAAAATAAAAACAAATGGGATTACATGAAATAAAAATGATTCTATACAACAAAGGGAATGATCACTACAATTGGGAAAGAATTCTCTGCCAAGTATATATAAGACTGGGGATTAACATCTAAGGTACATAAAAACTGCAAAAATTAAACATGCCACCAAACAAATCATTATGTCAGTCAATGGGCTGATGAGCTGACTAGATAGTTATCTAAGAAGAATCACAAGGGGCTGGAGAGATTGCTCAACAGTTAAGAGTGCATGTTGCTCTCGCAGAGGATACACATTTGATTCCCAGCATTCATACTGGGCAGCTCACAACTACTTGTAACTTTGGATCCTGGGGAATCCTATACCTCTGGCCTCTATGGATAACTACATTGACATCTATACCCCCATACACATAATTGATAAATTATAATGATAAAGAGAGATGAAATACAAATAACTAATAAATATTCAAAAGATGTTCAATATCCTTAGCTCCTGGAGAAATGAAAATCAAAACTGCTTCCAGACTACATCTCACTCCAATCAGAATGGCTGTCATCAAGAAAACAAAGGACAACAAATAGCTGTGAGGATATGAGATAAAGGACCCCTTATCCACTGCTGGCAAGTATGCAAACTTGTATAGCCACTCTAAAAATCAGTATGGAGGCTTCTCAAAAAAAAAAAAAAAAAAAAAAAAAAAAAAGAATAGAGAGCTACCGTGTCTAGCTTGACAGCAGCTAGGCATACACCCAAAGACTCGATCCTACCCCAGAGACACTTGCACATCTACGTTCATAGCTGCACTGTTCATAATAGCCAGGAAATGGGCCCAGCCTAGACGTCCACCAACAGAAAATCTGACACATATAGCCAATGGAATTCCATGCTGCCATCAAGAAAAATGAGATGTCCTCGTTTTCAAGACACTGGATAGATCTGGAAATGGTTAAGTCAGGTAACCCAGACCCAGAAGGAAAAAAATGCTGCATATTTCTCTCTCATGTGTGGGCCCAGATTCTCATTTTTATATATGTGTGTTTGTGAAAGAAGAAGGGGGGAGCTTGAGAGGGGGAGAGAGGACTTAAAGGGGGGAGGAATTTAGGAAACATGAGACACAAATGTGGCGAGGGAGCCAGTGGGGAGTAGAAACGGCACAGGCGAGAATGAGCGAGAGGGTGTGGAAGAGAGCAGGAGAAGACCAACACAGTGCGTGAAAAAGCCACCACGGGGCCGGTTGGTTTGTGCACTACCTGAAAAACAAACGCAAAAGACATGTGTTCCAGTGCACACCAACCAGAAGAGAAGGGTGGGATCTGTACTAATATGCACAGTATTTTCAAGGAGAAGCATCATGAATGATTAGAAACAACCTCTTGGTCATGGCCCCAGGAGTGATTCCTCAGCATAATGTACCACAGGGAGACCTGAATCACTCAGGACAAAGAAGAAATATATAGAACATGATGAAATTACAGGGGGATGCATAGTGTGGTCCTGAGATCCCAGCACTCTTCAGGCTTCCAAGGAAGGTCTTGAGTTTGAGGCTAGCCTGGGCTATATTTCAAAAAAGGGGGGAAGGGAGTATAAATCTCTATAGCCATGATGGGAAGAACTAACACACCTCTCTCAGGAACCAGTAGTTGAAACAGATGAAAATTATGAAGCTGTAGAGAATCTGAATAATAAAATGTACAAGTTTTGTATTAATGGACACAATACGTAATGTTACAAGTAAAAACATTAAAGAATATAAAAATTATTTTCTAAAGCCATGAATAATAATCAACTACGACTAAATACCAACAGATACCATGTCCTTCATATCAGTGTCATACAATTACAAACCAAAAAAAATTCTAGAATTTAACAACACAGTAGAAGATCATTCATGTATGAAGAAAAGAGGACACAATGGAATCAGAAAACACGGATCTGAATGACAGCACTGTGTTGTGTTTCCTTCTCATAATCCATGGCCTAGGTGTACGGACAGAATTGTCTCTTGATTTCATCCCCTAGAGAATAAGACCCACAATATAAAGGCCTTTAACCAAATGTTTAGGGACAAGATAAATCCTCATTATTCAAAAAGGAGAGAGGGGGGGAGAGAGAATAGCAGATAGATAAAGTGTTCAAAGTATAATTATGATCAAGTGATCAAATTCCCTCTTAAGGGAACTATAACACTTAAGACTTGGCCACTTATAATAAAGATGTGTTATACCCAAGTCTGGGTCTTTCCAGGAACCTAAGAATTGCTTACAGTCCTAAGTGGAATGGACAGGAGTGTAGAGAACTCACACAAGATGTGAAAAGATGGTTAATAATCGTGAATTATATCCCGCTAGTTTGTTGAGACAATAGATTTTAGGTATGTGCGTCCCTGATGCCCACATGGCAGTTTCCTTTAAACTGAAACACTCCCTCCAGGAGACAGGCTCCCAAGCCGCTGGAGGTAAGCAAAGCTTCACCAGTCTGTGAAAGGGGATCTTGAAAGATTCTTGAATGCCCCTCTCAGCTTTATAGGAGGAATAAAGAACTGCTTGGGGAGGGGACTCTGAGCAGCCCAGAGGCAGAGAGCTTTCTGCCACTTGATTAGCTGTCTGTCCAGGCTGTGTGGAGAAGTCTGGGGTTGCGGACTTCTGGGGCCCTCACCTGTACTGGAGTGAACTTTTAGGTGATGCAGCTGCTTTTTGAGTCATCTCTGCTACCCTATGTAGCAGAATCCTCCTGTCTCGGCCTCCCTAGTGCTGGGATTACAAGTGCTTGCCCCCATGCCCATCATCTAAACTCCTGTTAGTAACTCTGATAAAAACTCATTGGTTTACCAGGATGGACTTGGGTGCAATCATCACTTTGGTCTGTCGTGGGTTCCTTTTTTGGGTGAGTAGATGTGTCTCCCCAAGAAAAGTCTCTCACACAACAGAACTGAGATAGTTGTTACATTAATTTGCTGTCTGTGTAACCATTTTACAATCGTGCATACAATACAAAATATATCAAAGCACCAAATTGTGCATATTAAATAAATATAACCAGGAAAGGAAAAAAATTAAAATATCTACTTAATAAAGTTCACTTACCCAGCCTGGTGGTGCAGGTCAATAACCCAGCTACAGTAGAGGCTGAGGCAGAAGATTCCAAGTTCTAGGCCTGTTTGGGCTATAGAGCAAATCCTAGGTCAGCCTGGGTGACTTAGTGAGACTGTGCTCCAAAAAACTGCTCAGTGGTACACAGCTTGACTAGTGTGTGCAAGGCCCTAGGTTCAATCCCCTATACAGCTCTCTCTACACATACACCCAAGCAGACACACACCCCACTATACTAAGGGATTAATTGCACAAAACTATATGTATGATTCTTCCAGTAAGTTCAGTTGATTTACTTAATAAAAGATATATTCATGATTAAGAAAAAACCAAACCTTTTCAGAAGTTGGAATAGCTTAGCTCTGGGAGGGGACTCCCCATGGCGCTGAGGAAGGGAATAACAGTGGCATGAGGTAGCTTTTATCCTCTGATGCTTCCAGGCTAGGAGATGGAAATCCCCAAAGCCTGCCTTTTGCTTCACATGGAAACTTCCTGAGATTTGCACCCTTGAGAAAACAGTGATGTCAATTTAAATTTTACTGCAAGTGCCAAAATTTCGAGGTAGGAAGAGTTGCTTAGGCACGCGGTTCCCTTAGGGTTGTGGGTCGTATTCCAGATCAGGGTCTCAGCGCCCCACTCCTTCATGTGAGGGCTCTAAGCTGGGTACCATGAGGCAGAGGTGAGTTGTATATCTATCTGTTTGCTCCACTCCAGTAGGCAGAGAGACTGCTGATAGGTCAATATGCTGTGTGTATCACTGCATGGGAGTGTCATGGCTTGGACACTGCTCAGAGTTGTTTGCTTATTTTTGTTTTGTTTTGTTTTAGTGGGAGGTTTAAGATGGCAATTTCAATGTTTTTCTCATCTGAGCTTCCTATCTGGAATATAATGGAATAAATCAGTTCCATTAGCTATATTGTGTCTGCGGTAACGGATTAGGATGATGCTCACGTCTGTGTTGTAGTTTTTGAACTTCTTATATACCCCCAAAGATGACTGAAGAAGCTTCAAGACTTTTCTTGGGGAGACACATCTACTCACCCAAAAAAAGGGTGGAAAAATGTGTAGCAGGTTACCAAACATTGCTGGATGTTTTCTTTGGAGGATTTGCTGGATATTTCTAAAAATGCACAATCTTTTTTGTTTGTTAATTTTTAATTTTCATCCTTCTATTGAAAATAGTTTTTTTTTCACACAATATATCCTGATTAGAGTTTTCCTTCCCTCTACTCCTCCCAGTTTCTCCCTATCCCCCCTCCCATCCAGATCCACTCCATATCTGTCTCTCATTAGAAAAGAACAGGCTTCTAAGGAATAATAATAAAATAAAATATAGTAAGATAAAAGAAAAAACTAACACATTGGAGTGGCACATGACTTCTTGTCTAGACCTTTAATTACACTTATGTAAACGCTTATTAAGAGGAAGGTGTGATCTTAATATAGGTGCATGTTTAAACTATTGGAACTGGCAGAAGATTTCCCAAATCCTTAAAACCACCTCTCAGGGAGGAGCCTGCAAAGTGTATAGTGTGTTCAAATCTGCTCAGTAATGCTTTGTTTGTTTTCTTATTCTTTACTCTGTGTCAAAGTCTTAAAGCCTTATATGCGATTTGCAAATATTTTCTCTTCTTACTCAACTTTTTTGAATCATGTATATTAAACCATTTACTCATATATAATTTATACTTACATACATATGTAACACAAAATTCACCCATTCTGAGTAAATGGATTTCTTATACATACACAGAACTGTGCAATAATCTCCATAGTCCAGATTTTAGGACATTCAATAACTCTGTACAGGCACTTTGTACTTAGAACATAACATGATGAGCCATTTAAGGCCAGCACTTGAGATCATGAGGCAGGAGGATCATCAGTTTCAAGCCAAACTGAAATACGTTAGTGAGACCTGGGCACATAAAAACAAAACCAACCAACCCACGGACCAAAGCCTTGATTTCATCTGCAGCTACGGCCTCTCCTCACTCCATCCCTGTACAGTCACTGCTTCTTCTTACTCCATCCCTGTACAGTGACTGCCTCTTCTCACCTTATCCCTGCACAGTGACTGCCCCTTCTCACCCAATCCCTGCACAGTGACTGCCTCTTCTCACCCAATCCCTGCACAGTGACTGCCCCTTCTCATCCCTTCCCTGCACAGTGACTGCCTCTCCTCACCCCATCTCTGCACAGTGACTACCTCTCCTCACTCCATCCCTGCACAGTGACTGCCTCTCCTCACCCCATCTCTGCACAGTGACTACCTCTCCTTACTCCATCCCTGCAGTGACTGCCTCTTCTCACCCCTTCCCTGCACAGTGACTGCCTCTCCTCACCCCTTCCCTGCACAGTGACTGCCTCTTCTCATCTCATCTCTGCACAGTGATTGCTTCTCTCCCCATCTCTGCACAGTCACTGCCTCTTTTTACCCTCAGCCCCAGTCAGCCATTGCCTCTTCTTGCCTCCAGTCCTGGAAGTCACTGTCACTGAACTAGTAGACTACCTAGTCTGGCTGGGAGGGTTTGTCCTTTTCAGACCTGTAGTGCAGATGGAGTCACAGTGTATGGACATTTTTGAAGTCCATTCATGCTTTTGTACATCTATTCACAGCTTTTAATTTCTGAACAGCCTTCACCTTTCAGTTTTGGGCATTTTGGTTGCTTTAAGCCTTTGGCTACTATAAACAATGCTACTATGAACATACAGATGTATTCTTTCATATATTTTTATTTAAAAAAGTTTGATTTCTTTTTGTGTGCTGTTAAGTGTTTGGGCATTTTTGTAGAGACATGTATCTGTGTGTCTGTGCACAGAGACCAGAAAATGGTATCAGGTGTCGTCCTCTGTCACTTTCCATCTATTCTTTTTGATGCAGGGTCTCACCTTAAATCTGCAGCTCATGTTTTTGTGGCTAGGTTAGAAGTCAGCAAACCAGTGATCCTCCTGTGATCCTCTGCCTCCCTAGGGAGCTAGAGTTACAGGAGTACATAGGATGTCGGGCTTCTTGTATGGGTGCTGGGATCTGAACTCTGATCCTCATAACTGTACAGCAAAATTCTCCTAAAGCCTATGCCAGCTCTCAATCCTGGTATTGTTTTTTTTTTCTCTTGAGGAGATACCTAGAATCATAGGGGTCTTACAGAAACTTTGTGCATATGTTTCTGAGTATCTGCCATCCGAAAACAGCTACATATCTTCACATTCCCACCACAATGGCAAAGCATTCTGATAGAGTTTATGTTTTTTATTGTTTCCCTTATAGGTCATATAAAGATGTCTCATGGAGGTTTGAACCTGATTTCTTTTGTTGATGATGTTGACTGTGTGTTCATTGGTTGTATCTCTTTAATAAAATTTTCATTAAAGCATTTTTATATTTTAAAATTTTGGTCATTGTGTCTTCCAGGGACTCTGGTGTGTATACTAGGGAACTTGAAGCTGTTCAGCTGACCGTTGATCTGTTCACTGTCTGACCCTTTGTGTTTAATCTGGGTAGTTTCCAGGGCTTCATCTCTAATTTCACGAATCTCCTCTTGTCTTCTGTGGTCAATCTGCTCTGGTTTGCTCTTTATTGCATTTTAGTTTTTGTCTCTAGAAGTTGACTATGTTGTTTTCATGTTCAGGGTCTCTAAGCAACAACTTCAGAGTTTGCTCTAGCCTCTATTTGCTAATTTTCCAGTGCATCTATCCTGTGTCCCTTTGACTGGTTTTTCCACTCATTTTCTTGTGCATTTGTAGGCTTGGTAATAACTTAGTGAGGGTCCACTTTGGTTATTTTTTTTTCCCTTCCCCCTTTTCCTTTCCATCCACATAGACTTCCTACAGCTTCCTTTGAGCTAGTTCTTGGATGTGACTACATTATTTGACTCTTGTCTGATGATTAGGACCTTACATTGAGGCTTTCTTAGCTGGGGCCAGAGCAATGTTTAGTTGAAGACTCACATTACTTTACTAAGAAGGCAAAACCCTTTCCATCCACTACCCATGTTCTGAGTACTGAGACTTTCCCAGTGTGCTGTATGTGGCCTTGTGTGCTTCCTGAGCGTTGGACCCTCTAATCCATCACAGCCCTTCTTTACCTAGCTGCTGGAAGTTTTCTTATATCCAAAAGCTGATCAATAATTGATCTGAGATTTGCTTGCCTGTGGGCTATCCCCACAAGACCCTTTCTGACAGGCTTCTGCTCTCTGGGGTCCTTCCTGCAAGACTTGTCCCTTCCTGAACCCCCAACTCCACCTCCCTGCTCCATTCTGCTCAGGGTCTGCCATCTTGTGCTTCTACATAAAAACTTTCCTGGGGAATATAAGGATCAACTCACCGTTTTCTGTATCTTGGAGACCATTGATCTCCGGTCCTGATGTTCAAGATCTTATGAACCACTGACTCAAAATTTTAAAATGATTTTTTTACGGTGTTAAAGCTGAGAAGGCAAATTTAGTTTCTGTGTCTCTGTTTTTGTTAGAAAAGAAAGAACTTTTATTTTACATTGAGCTGGAGATGTCATGAATATGACACACCTGCACACACATGTGCTGCCCTGCACATAGGATGATAGATCAGCAGTAAAGGGAGAAGCAGAGCTGGCACCCCACACGTGTGGAATGATCAAAAAGAAAAGCTAGAGAACACACAGATGTATTAAAACAGATGCTGGGGTTTAGCAAGTTACTAGATACATGATCAATACGCAGGAAAAAGTTAATTGTGCTCTTAAACATCAGCCAGAGACAATTAAAAAGAGTAATTACAAAGACTTAATGTACCATCACAACAAAAATTATGACTCAATCGGTAATATATCTAGCAGGAGACTTAGGTGGATTTCATGGAAAAAAAGGAAACATCGCATTAAAAAACCCACAAGATCTAAAGGGATGGGAAAGTCACCTGTGTGGTGGGAAAGTCCCTGTGAAGATGGCACTCTTTCACAGGTTTGCACAGCTACTGTACACTATGACAACATTATTATCATTTTTGTTGAATGTCACAAAAGGTCTGTTACAGTCAGTCACATGGGAAGTAAAGATCCAAGAAGATCCAAGTCAATTTTTAAAGGAAAAAAAGAGTCAACATGGCCATCTTAGGGGTTAGGATTACTGATATCAGTTATCAGTCAAGGTGGAGGAGAAACACAGAGAGAGAGAGAGAAAGAGAGAGAGAGAGAGAGAGAGAGAGAGAGAGAGAGAGAGAGAGAGAGACAGAGACAGAGACAGAGACAGAGACAGAGACTCCATGGTTGTTTCAATAGAACACTTAACATAAAGAAAGTGAACTGGGCTACAAAATCAGCGAGATTGTAACTAAAGGACTAAGAGGGAAACAAAGATATGGTACTGGTAGTGTGGCAACCACCTGCTTGCTCCGGCACAAGGGGAGATGGCTGGAATTGTGAGGAGTCAATGCTTAGAAAAGGCTGCTGAGGAGCCTGGCCTTGGAGGAAGGCAAAAACTGGGCTGAGCCCCTGGCACTGCCCCTCTGGGGCTGGTGTCTGTCTCTGAAGCAGACAGAATAAAGGTGGCTTAGCAGGTGCTGGGAAAACTGCCATGTGTTGAGCTACCGCTCCAGGGAAGGGGAAGTGCCCAGATGGAGAATGGAAGTGGGTGAGGGCAGAGTCACTGGCAGACCGCAGTGAGAGGACTTGCTTTGTCTCTAGGCTCCTTCTAGAGTCACCACTTGAAAAGTAGAACTGAGATTGGCAGTGTTGTAGGGTATGGTAAAGGTAGATTTGCTTTTGAGACACAGTAACTTAATGTCTCGGAATGCTATACATAAACCCTGTGACTGTCATGGGAATGGACAGAGTTGAGCATCAGGACCACCCCTGCCCCCCACTAGACCACCACTTCCTGGAGCAGACACCTGGGTTTGAAAATACCTCAAGTGAGGGAATTATTTATTACTGTGAAGGTTCTGACTATCTACATAGAAAGAGATTAAAGCCATATGCTTAACTTTATGCCTTGTGAGAAAATATATTCCAGCTAGAGTCAGATTACACATATGGAAACCAGAGGATTTACTCTTCCAGAAGAAAAGCCCTGAAGAACCTTTTTCATGAGATTGTGATGGGAAAAGGGATGCTAACTATGACAAAACAAACCGAAGCCACTAAGGAGAATATGGATATGTATCACGGCATTGAATTAAAACTTCTTTATGACAAGACACATCTTATATCTAGGGAACAGAATGTCTGAGGGAGAACACTTTTAGACCATGTAATTAGTAAGGGATTCATACTTAGACTGAATTAAGAATTCTCACAAAATCATTAAGAAATGAAGAATCCAATAATGACAAAATTCATAAAGTAAGTAATTAAAAGAAAACCCAATATCCAACAGACTGTAGCAATATTCTCAATGCCACTGGTGGCTCCATCCAGAATATAACAGCAAAATACTAAGTTGTGTTTTTCAGGCCAGGCGGGATCATGAAATCTTCTATTGCACATGTTACTGAGGAGATGGAAGACAGAAAATCATTTCTCTGCTGTGAATATTAGGTGCTAAACCACTTTGGATGGCAATTTGGCATTACCTAGTGACGCTGAACATGCCCATACTGTTTGCCTTTCAATTCCACTTATGGATGTTTGTGCTAAAGGAACTCCCTTATGGGCCCAAGGAGAACGATACAAGAATGCTTATTGTTGTAGCTTGTAATCACAAGAATGAAAAACAACCAAGAGTTGCTTATTTGGGAAATGGCTAATTGTGGTTTATTCACAACAGGATATGATGTTGTAGTTTAAAGGAGCAAATCAGATCCACATGAGTCGCAGATAAACATAAAATGATTGAGAGAAGAGTAAGTTTCTTTTTTTAAATCTCTCCTTCTCAGAAGGGGGGGGGTAGGGAAAGATAGAGGGGAGGGAGGCGAGGGAGTGCATTAGCACCTGTGAGCACAGCTGTATGTTCACAGGTTCACAGGAGTTCAGAGTGTCAGCCCTTACTTTGTTTGAAACAGGGTCTTTGTTGTTTTTTTTTCCCACTGCTGAGTGAGCTGGCTCTGAGCTTCTGGGGCTTCTCCTATCTCTGTCTCCTGTCTCCCTGTAGGAGCTCTGGGATTATAGATACATGCACCACCATGTCCGAATTTATGGGTTCTGGGGATTTGAACTCTGGGCTTTGTGCTTGCAAGGTAAGAATTTTAAACACTGAGCTGTCTCCCCCACCAGTTTTGAAAGAAGACTGCAGACAGGTGTGAGAAGGTCCCATGATACATGGCAGAAGCTGAAGGCTCAAGGAGGGGACTTGCAGCTGGGCATCCAGATGTAGGGAGCCCCACTACACATGGCAGAACCTGCAGACCCAGGGAAGGAGCAGAAGTGGACTCATGAGAAGCCACATGGGCGTGGGAGTGCCTCAACTCACAGTGAAAGCTGTGGGCCCAGGGAGGAGGTTGGAGCTGACTAGAGATAGAGCTACTGGCCCTGAATCCCAGTCCCCAAAGGACAGTGACACATCTTCAGTGTGTGGACCCCTAAACAGAATATTTGCCCCTGCCCTTCACCAGAACTCTACATTTCTCACTCACTTTACTTTTTAAACCTTTGCTTTTGAGAATTTAACACACGATTGCTATATTTACATCATTTCTATCCCTCCCTCTGACCAGCTCCTCCCATATCCCTATCCATTCCCTCTAAAATTTATGACCTCTCATTTTAAAATTACTGTTGTTATAGCCCGATGAATCCATTTCATTCATATATATATATGGTTTGGGGGCTGACCACTTGAGATTGGATAACCTAATAGGGGCTTATTCCTGGAGAAGACTATTCTCCCTTTCTTAGCAGCTATTAATTGCTTATAGATCTATATCTCAGGGTGTGGCCTTGTGAGAATTCCTTCATCTACACTGGTATGCCAACTCATTGTCATTGTGCTGGCCTTATTTAGATAACCATGTTGTTAAGATTCATGGGTGTGGCTTCCTATTATATATAGAAGACACATCTTGAAACCTTTCTGGCCCAACTTCTGTGACAGTCTCTGGGCTTTAGGTACAAGGTTTGTGTTGTAAATGCATCCGTTGGAGCTGGGCACGTTAGAGTCATTTTGCCTAGAATTTCTGTGATGGGCTCCATCTGTAAAAAGAAGCTTCTTAGATGATGGGATTCACTGAGGGAGATCTGTCATCTAGTTGAGCATACCTCATTGTGTCTCCAGAATTGAACTCAAGGCCCAGGGCTGGATAGTTTGAGTCACAGGCATCGGTAGCTTCAAGGCTGAGCACAGGCTCCAAACTACCAATAAATGGACCTTGGGACTCTTGCAGGAGCTATACTGGAAGAGCAAATTTCTTTCCGTTGGTGTTTCAGAGCCAGCAGGGCATTAACTAGTGACTTTCTTTATGTCTTGTCATCTAGAGTGTAGAGACAGTGTAAGAAGAAACAATGCTAGAGATGGGGAAATGGACTCCTGATTCTGTTGAAGGCCTTGGGCCCAGGCCCATCAGGAACTCACACGGACCATCTGTCTGAAGAGCTAAGTCCACCTTTCCCTCCTCTCTTCCTTCTTTTGGCTTTGTTAGTCTGTTTTAGACATTTTGGTTCAGGTTTCTAAACGTACATGAAAGAGTTAAAATCCTTTCATCCTCAAAGTTTTTGTCATTAACTTTAAAATGACAGGTGGGACATTAAATACTACTACAACCTGTTCCATTGTTTTCCTTGGTAAACAGCATCACCCACTTGAGTGGTCCCCATAGAACAGTGTTCTAACTTTAAACCCAATCCTTGGAAACTGCTGCAAGCCATCTGTCCTGGGGGTCAGCTCCCAATTCTCCTGCTGTGACATCAAGTCTCAGGCATGCAAAGGGGAGAGAGAGAGAGAGAGAGAGAGAGAGAGAGAGAGAGAGAGAGAGAGAGAGAGAGAGAGAGAATGAGAATGTACTGTGTTCTACAATTGTGTGGTATCTGAAAGTCAAGTGAGTAATGCTCTTGCCATTAACCTCCAGCATAAATGAACATCTGGACTGTCTTCTGCAGCTGCGGTGGGGCAATCTGATGGATAGCTGGGCCCCAGGCATTCATCTCAGTGCTTTGGCAGCTGGGCATGCAGGTGGAGAGGGACCTGCCAAACGCACCTGCTACGAATGCTTTCATACACGTTCTTTCAGGTGCCGATTCCCAGGCTTCAGGGCTGGCTTCCTCCCACCCATGTCCATCTTGTCCATCAAGAAGTAGCCTATCAACTAGTGACCAGATGGGAACTGCTCATCAGTGTCCTGGAGACCTTCAACTCCCGCCTGTTTATGTCATAAAGTGGTTGAGACTATGGGGTTCCAGTCAGAGATGACGGGTACCCACAATATTATTTCTAACCCCAGACAAACAACATAATCCCACCTCTCTAAGTCTCCCTCTCTTCACACACAAAGTTGGGCCAACAAGAATGCCTGCTTCTCTGAGCTGTGACCAGGGCTCATAGGAAACCACACAGGTCGGGGGCACTTGGAACATGGCCCGTGGTGCCCTGAATGCTGAAAATGTTGACCATAGTCATGATGGTGAGTGCTTCCCCGTTTTATGTGTGACTGCATGTAGTGGAGAGCAGAGGTAGTCCTGAGTGAATGTGTGTTATTGCCATGTCAAGGACCCCAGTCCTTCAGATCCATGGGGAGCAGTAAAGCCTTCGCTTGGTCTGTGTGTGGATGCTAAGAGAGTGCTCAGAAAGTATCAGCCGCAGCCTTCTCCTCCCAGATGACCTCAGCCCAAGACTGCTCCCATAGGGAGACCGTCTACCTTGGTTAGCTAACCTGCCCTCTTTTTCAGCCATATACACCAAACACACCTACTTCATTCACTTGTGTAAAATCAACTTGGGGAGGCCCAAGCTGCTGTGGGTGGTACATCTCCGTCAGCCCACATGGCCCATGCAGTCCCAGCTTTCCTGTGCATGTGTCCCTATATCTGTCCCTTTTCATTCTTTCTTTGTTCAAGCCAGCTTTTCAGGACCAAGTCGTGTGGGGTATGGTACTCTGTATCCACTGTGTCCCCAAGGCACACAAATAGAAGCCTTAGTGAGGGAAGGAGCTAGTGGGTTTGTCTCTGGAAGTAGTCAGGAGGAAGGGGAAGAGAAGCAACCCAAACAATATGTTTGAAAAAAAAATGCCACAATGGAACTCAATTCTTCATATGTTAATAAAAAACAAAAATTAAAAGCAAAGAGACAAGTTGACAGAAAGACTGGAAGACCTTCCCCAGCAGGGCTACATGAAACAAAAAAGAATGTTCTGGAAAAGAGCCCCAGATCTCCAAATGTGGGAGAAGAAAGATGCTGTGTAAATGACCTATATGGAGTCATGGCACTGGTCTGGGGCCCCTGAGTCTCAGACCTGTTCCAGCTCCCTACACCACATCCATTCTCAGGGACACCTTCCTCTTCTTTAATAAACTGCTTCTGTTTGTGTAATTATCTCTGTCCCTGGTCCAGTTCTTTGTTCTGGGACACAAGAACCTGGAAAGCTCAGCAGGCACCTGCCCTCTGGACTCAGATCTACCTATAACAAAGGAGTTCACATCTGCATCAGCTCTACCCATGACAGGTGCATTCAATCTACAGCAAGCTGGGGCAGCCAGTGGCCCTACAGCTACAGAGGACCCTCTTCTAGGACCCTCCTGGGTCCTATACTTCTGATGCCTGCTGTGTTGGTACCATTTGTCATTGTCACAGGCAGACAAGAGAGCCCAGCCCCTGGAGGCTGTGAGAATATCCATCTACCCGGAAATCCAGCTGCCACTAAGTATGGCTATCCATTTCATATGTATGCTGGAAAAGTGGGATTTGAGGTCCCAAGGGTGGGAGTAGCAGAAAGGGTGGCCCTGGTTATAGGGTAGATACAGGTCTCCCTTTGCAGACTATGATGGTTGGTTTTAATGTCAACTTGCTACAAAGTAGAACCACCTGAGTAGGGACCTTTGCCTGAAGGACTGTCCTGATGATGTCCTTGATTGACATGTAGAGGGCGGGGTGGGCGGTGCCTTCTGGGAGGAGACCAGATAAAAAAGGGTGTGTGAGAAGGAAGATCATCTCTCCTTTTGGTGGCTTGGCCTCCCTCTAGCTGCTGAGTGGATTTATCAGGTTGTTACTGAAAAGGTTGAAGTCCTGGAGGACTTTAGAGGAGGAGGAGCTTGCCTCCCAGACCTTTATAGCTTCTCAGACTTCCTTGCAAGAGCGACTTGGAGCTGAGACACTGGTGAGTAGTACCACATCTTGCTTTCTGACTGCCTAGTTAAGAACCTGTAAATGGATTTGGAGAGGTGACTGTACATCTTTCTCCCTCTTCCTCATGTGGCCATGTTGAATAATCTCCTTTATCTGCTTTTTACTATTAATTTGTTTTAATCAGCTTATTGAGGATGGGTTTCCTCGCCTGGCTTGTGGGGCACAGGCTGTTACCCTAATCCAGGCATGGTATTGGTCATGGTATTGATGTCTGTCTCCCTTGGTTGCCCTGCCAAATACTCAGGATCCCTCTCTAGCTCTCAATCCATCTGGACTGCTGCTTTTTCTCCCTGCACAACAACTAGGCTTTTTTTTTTTAGTTTACATGGCCTTCCTGCCTCCTCCATCCGGACCCACTCTGTGAGTCCATCTCAGGCCCCCCTCCACAGACTGCACACAGGCCACTTTTCTGTCCCAACTCTTGCTTGTAGTGGGAGATTTTGGGGTCCTGACATATTTGGAGACTGAAGTCCCAAGATGGAAGACTCTATTATTGAGTTTCACATATGTTCCAGAACTCATTTTCTCCAATCCCTACCCTGTCCTTGGCCTTGGGAGAAGGGCACACAGACCCTTCCTATTGACTCAACAAAGGAAACTTCCTTGCCTTTTCATTGCCCTCCCCAAAGCCTTGTGGGGCGAATGTGTCTTCATGTGCTTTGAAGCAGGAATTCTGGGAAAGGCTCACCTCATCTTGCCTTCACCTAGAGTACTGGGATTCTTTTGGGTTTGGGGGTTCAGAAATGAGACACTGTTTCTCTGAGTCAGCATGGTGACCCCACCCCCCAGCCCCTTGGTGACTCAGGGAAGAATTTTGGGGCAACAGGAATTTCTGGGCATGAAAAGAGAAAGAAGGAACCATGATTAGCATATCAGAGCATCCTGCCCACCCCCAGCACCTGGCAAAGGCCTGGTACCACATAGGGAAAACCCAGATTCTAGCAAGTTGTTGTTGTTATTATTATTATTTTCTTTCTTAAAACCCAGGCCTGGACCTCAGCTTGGTTTTCTGGGAGAAGGAGTGGATTGGTCTCCAATGATGGAACAGTCTGGCCCTTTTCATCCTATACCCTGAGTCATCTCCTGCTCCTTACATGCCTGTAGGGTGATAAACACATTTTTTGAAACATAGCTGTGGCAGAGACTCCATTGCGGCTAGAAATGGGAGGCTCAGGCTCGAGGTGTGTTAATAATCGGGTGTGTAGGAGATGCATCACACACGGTCTCTGTGTTAATAATTGGGTGTGTAGGAGATGCATCACAGAGATACGGTCTCTGGACCTCATGACCTTTACACAGGAAAGAAATGTCACATGTCAGGAGATGCACAGCAATCACTCCTTAGAGTCATAGGATTTTGTGAGTGCTACCACAAAACGTGTGGAAGTACCACTGTTGACTAGCACTGTCCTCCAAGTTAGATTGACACCATCTCCAGGGAGGAGTTCTCATGGCTCTGCTTGCAAAAGATCACCACAGTGCATGCATGAGCAGGCTTTTTGGAGCCCACTACCTATGATGGGACACCTCGCACGGCCTTGAGGCAGGGGAAGGGCTTGGACCTGTCTCTGCTAAATGTACCTCCCCATGGGAAGCCTTACCTTCTTGTAGGAGGGAATGGGAGTGGGTTGGGAGGGAGAGGCTGGAGAGGAGAGAGGAGGGAAGAGGGGGATCTTTAATTGGTATGTAAAATGAATAAAAATTTTATTCTTAATAGTAATAATAATAATAAAAAAAGATCACCACAGCTGGGACTGTTGACTATGTAACCTCTGCTCATAGAAGTGGCGGCGGCGGGGGTGTAGGGAGGAGCCATGGAATCCTCATCTGAGAAGCCACCTACCCCTTCCAACCAGTTGTATGCAATTCTGCCCTACTGGCATGTGGTTGTCAGGGAGAGGCTAGGGGCTATACGTGGAGAAGAAAGAAGAGAGCAGGTCTACTGTACACAGCCATGGGGAGGCCATGATAGCTGCTGGGTAGAGACCTTCAGGGTGGCTGCTTTAAGGCCACCCATGCTTCTGTTCCTAACCCCTCACCCACTGCTCTGTAAGGAAGCCTAATAAACTCATTAGTTCCCGGGGGTGAATTTTGGCGGAATCATGCCTCGGTTTGGCACTGGAACATCAGGAGGAGGGGTGACCATTGCTCATTCTCCCAGGGAAGGAGTTTTAGTAACAACCACCAGCTGACAAAATCCGAGAAGGCAAGTGTTCCCTGGATTGGAGGAGTCCTTCTGATGTCACCAGAAGACACCAGGGAAACCAGAGTCCCTTGGGGCTCTTAGTGTCCTCAGGAAAGGACAAACAAAACTTGCACCTTTCTGATTATGGCCTCAGAAAGGTGGGCGGACAAGCTGAGTCTCATGGTGATGGTGGTTCAAAGGGACTGTGCTGGGGGAGTGGTGGGGGGTGATTCTGGTAAGGAAAAACACATTAATTAATTAAAGGGAAAATTAATTCACTATTCCTTTAGAAAGGGAAGCCCGGATGATGCCAAGACCTTTAGCTGTTATTGAAGGGGTGTCTCAGGGTGTCCTGTGATGCGTCTGGATCCTTCGTGCCTCAAACAAAGAATCTAGCAAAAGCCATGTTACTGGTGAATCCGGGTTCTCTCCTGCTTGTTCTTAGTTTCATTGATTAAAAATTAAAAAAAAAATAGACTCAGAAGGAAGCTCTATGACCATTTCATTGGTGTTTGAGAGAAAAGCCAAAAGCCAGGCAAGCTGTGTATGCCAGCAGCTGCCAGGTGAAGGGGGATGGTGAAAAGAAAATCATTCCTTTTGAATTAGAGTCAACAGAGGTTTACAGGCAGCTGTAAAATGAGGTTAGAAGTTTTCAGAGGAAATGGAAAACCCCTGGGTACTAAGGCAAGTGTCCTTAGGACCAAAGAAAAGATAAAAATGGGGAAAGGAAATGTGCTTTTGAGTTAGAACTTGGAAAGTAGGAAGGGCTTAGTTGTGGAGATCTGTAATCACCTGCCTCAAGGGAGGTAGATGCTCCTGGGAAGGATAAGCACGTTATCTAATTATGTGTTAGGCATACTAAGAACAACCCAAAGTCCTTTGCCCACATTCCAGAGCCAGGTTCCTTGGAGCTCCCCATCTCCCACCTTGCCTTCAGTGTCTTGGCGCCAATGCCCCACCATGGCTAATGATCAATGCAACACTGTTGTGTATTTTCCCTATGTGCGTGCTCCATACCTCCTATAAAACCTGCATCCACAGCCCAGCCTGTCACTGTCTCCATCCCTGCTCAGGGGCAGCCATTTTGCATCTCCCTCTCCCCAGTAAATCACTTGTGTGAGGTTTATTGCATGGTGTGATTTTTGTGGTATTCCTTGGCCCCAATTGTCAAAATACTCTTTTGCTGCAAACCTATTTCAGCATGTTCTCAGGCGAATCAGTTTTCTCAAGGACTGGCTTCCTTGCCAGGTGATAGACAGACTCTGTTGCCTCAACCTTTAAGGGAAAAAAAACATAAGTATGTGATATTTTAATATTGGGGAGAGATTAGATGTCATGTCCCTATCCAAGGCCAGAGATAGAACTGGGAGAAAGTAGTATTCTTTCAATGGGCTGCAGCAAGGCCCCCTACCCCCACCTTTTCATAGGAAGGTATGGTAGTTTGAATGTAATTGGCCCCCATAATCTCATAAGCTCATAGGGAGTGGCACTAATAGGAGGTGTGGCTTTGTTGGAGTGGGTATGGCCTTGTTGGAGGAAGTGTGTCACTGTGGGGGCGGGCTTTGAGATTTCATATACTCAGGATACCACCCAGTGTGCCAGTCAACTTCCTGTTGCCTCTGAGTCAAGACATAAAGACTTTTAGCCCACATCTGTCTGAATGCGCCCGGCTCCCCACTATGATGATAATTGATTGAACCTCTGAAACTGTAAATGAGCCACCTCAATTAAATGTTTCCTTTGTAAGAGTTGCCACGGTCATGGTGTCTTTTCACATAAATAGAAACCCTAACTAGGATAGAAGGCAAGGTCCAATGTTGGCAATCCTCAATAGCCTCTGAGCTGGCTAACGTCTGTGTAGCTGCTCACCTCTAGGATGAGAAGAAAATACTGCTTTCCAACACTGAGAGAACATTCTGAAGCCAGAAGGTGAAGAGAAGCTTGACACCCAGGAGGAGTTGTTAGGAAGGGAGGATCGGTTATCTCCTTGTGATGTGCCTCACAGCCCTCCCTGCAGGCCCTTGCTTACAGCCCCTTACTGCTAAGCCTGCTCACCTTCTGGTCTACCTCAGAAGATAAAACTCTTCCCTGTCCCTCTTTCTGTTTCCCCTTTTCAAATCCTGATGGGAAGTCTGAGCCTGCTTGTCTTGATGTCCGTGTGCTCTTCCCCCACCTCCCCTCTCCCCTTCCATCCAGATGTTCATTCTGATCCTCCTTGCTTTCTTCTCGAACTCAGAACATGCACCTTTCTGTCTTCCTCTTGCCCATCTCTCCCTAATAGTTGGTGAAAACTCCAGCTTGTCTGCACTTCTGCTTTCTCTCAGACTCTGGAAAACTTTTCCACAAGTTTCCCTTGGGGTCCCCTTCTAGATTCATTCATCTCCAAGACTGTGAACTTACAAAAGGGTCCTGATAGCCCAGTGATTAGCCTGTCCCACCTTCCACGTTCCTGGGGCTCCTTTCCTCCTCTTCTGAGTGAGCAGATACCATTTACACAGTCCTTAGCTGCAGCCTCTGAATTGATTCCTAGAAGTCTGAGCTTATCTGTTGGGAGTCTTAGCCACAAAGAGACAGTGTCACTCAAAGTGACCTGTGGGTGCGCTTGGCAGTTTGAGAAAACACATTCCCACCCAGCCCCTGCTGTTCAGACCTTGTGGCACACACTGAGAATGGTTTGGGAATATAGGTACGTAACATTTACTGACCTCCTTTGCATGTGGCTGTGTGGGTTGTGTTCCATCTAGTGCAGTGGTTCTCAACCTTCCTAATGCTGTGACCCTTTAATACAGTTCCTCATGTCATGGTGACCCTCAGCCATAAAATTATTTTTGTTGCTACTTCATATTGTGATTTTTCTACTGTTACGAATTGTAATGTAAACATCTGTGTTTTCTGATGGTCTTAGGTGACCCCTAAGGGTTGAGAACCGCTGCTGTAGTAATATGTGAGCAGAAGTGAGATGAGCCTCTTCTAGACCTCAACAATAATCCATGCCTGTGTATCCAGCTCTGCTGGTTATGATTAGCTTATTTCAGGTGAGTATAGTAAGATTGGAAGATGAGAATCTAACATGGAGATGCCACATCATAAAGGAACGTGGGTTCCTAGACACTCAGGGAAGATCGATGGACAGCCAGATATGCTTTGGTGGGCTGAGCAAGCCACCAAAGTATTAAGTTACTGAATGTTAAGGCATTGCTTGTTAGATTAATTTTCTTATTGAAAGTAATGCACCTGTACTGTATTGCAGTAATTATCTCTATCGTCATCAGCCTCTTTTAACAGTTGTCTCCTGGAGACCATTCTATGCAGCTTTCAAAACAGTCATCATAGTGCCTAGAGATGCTATGGCTGCCCTCATACTCACAGATCTACAGCAGTTGCTATTAATAAGTCTGGACCAGAGTCACAAGGGTAAAGACAGCAGCATGGGTAACATCTTTAGGCATCCTCCTATAATGTCCCATGGCTTGTCCTCCTCTATTGTTATCCCATACATGATCCCCTATTCATCAATGACTCATTCATTTCCAGGCTGTGGTTCCTCTACTTGGTTCCTTGTCCTGCTTTCTCCTCCAGGAATTGCCCTAATCCTCATTTAAAGGTAGCTGAGGATACTGGGCATAGTGGTACATACTTTTAATACAACCCTGTTCTACGTGCATTCCAGGACAGCCAGAGCTACATAATGAGACTGTGTCTCACAAAAACAAAGGCAGCTGAGGGTTCATCTTTCCAGGTGATGATTTTCAACGCCCAGCCTCTCTTCACCACATTCTCTTGGGTTTATGGTTCTTGTGCACACTCTTCATTGAAGACAGTGTGCTGTATCTACTTATGGATCTGTTTCTCTCCCTAGACAATGAGATCAGAGGACAAGAATACTGGTATTTCCACAGCAGGCATTCTGCAAATATTGAATAACTCAGTGATAGGAGGGTCAGAGAACGGGGGCTGTATGTCTGAGTGCAAGTCAGCCAGAATGCAGTCCCTTGGATGGTGACAGCCACAAAGTGACAGGGAGGCCATTGGGCACATTTCCACTGTCTAAGAAAGCGTGGTGTCGAAGGGGAAGAGAATTTATTCCAGCTGGTCCCAGCTAGGACAAATATAGGGAGACTAATGTCACTTTAGTTAAAGATAATAATTCTGCCCTGTTCACTTAAACACAAAAAATGAACATATATTTCAAAGATTAGAGAGGGTCAGAAAATGTAACACTCAACTATGCGCTTTCTGTAAAGATGCTATAGATGCTGACATCTGTCCTATTTACTTCATGCTTTGGATTAGTCACTTTCCTGTTGTGACAAGATACCAGAGAGAAATAGCTTGAAAGAGGGAAAAGTTCATTTGGACTCTTAGGTCTAGTCCATGGCAGGCTGGCTCCATTGCTTTGGTGCCCAAGGTGAGGCACAGGACATCACAGCAGGAGGCATGTGGTGGGTCAGAGCTGTGGAAGGCAAGGTATACAGGAGACTTGGAGCAAAATACACTCTCAAGGCACATCCTCAGTAACTGCTCCCTCCAGCTACACCCCGACACCGGACTATGGCACGGCTCCACCAACAGGCTGAGAGGCACTAACACAGTTTGTGCCTCATGAGCTCATTACTTCTCAGCGGCACCTGGAACCCGGACCAAACCCCCAGCATGTGAGCTTGTGGGAGATGCTGGCTACCCAAACCATGACAACCTTTTTCTGTCCTTTTTCCAGGTAGCACTGATAACTGTCATGTGCCCCTTGTTTACTCTCCACTCTCTTAGGGTAGGTATCCTTCTTATGCATCTTTGTGTACATTCATTATAGCAATCATGGTATTTTAAGACAATACGTGTATGTATATATAAATAGTCATGGGCTTCGCAGGATGTTTTGGTGAGTTATTCTCACATATATGACACTGTTCACAATATTTCATTGCCTAGAGATGCTGTAGCTATCTTAGTTTATGTAAGTACACTCTATAGTAAGTGGGAAAAATTGCCTAATGACACATTCCTCAGAACATGTCCCCACCATTAAGTGATGTATAACTGTATATGAAACACATAAGTGGATATATAACATGTATTTGTGCTATAGCTGCATAGCACACACACACACACACACACACACACACACACACACACCACACACACACACACACACACACACACACACACACACGTTTTTGAGATATTCATTTAGTTGCATGCTGAGCTAATGAATTCATTTAAGTGATGGAAGCTACTCTGCCACAAGGATATTCAGCTTATTACCCATTTGTATACTTTGAGACCTCAGGATATGTTTCCATTCTATATTAGAACAAACCAGTTCCAAAACATCTGACCTCTAGGCCTAGCCTGAGTCATACATTCTATGCTCTATGCCATTTTAGTGAGTTCTGTGGATGCTAGCTCTCCTCTACCTTTTCCAATCCTCAGACCTAGCCTGTGTTGCACATTCAGTATAGTGGGACAGTCTGGCGAGTCTGCCTGATGGCAGCCCACTCATGACATATCCAATCTCTGATCCTCGCCTGGTGACACAACCTGTAGGCTTGCTTAACCTGGTGAGTACTCAGGACCCTGACCTAACCACCCCATCCTCACATTCCCAGGCATTGAGTAATGCAACCTACACACTAGCCTAAGAAGATCAAGCCGTTTTTTCCCCCATTCACATACTTTTTTCTTTTTCTTACCACTGAATTGAAGTCAACCCTGTTGTCCAATCCAGAATCAACACTGACTGTCTGGTGGATTGACCTATTAAGTCCTCATGCCTGACTTGAAATCAATCAAGCTGGGACAACAACAACAATCTCCCCAAACTTCTACTTAACAAGACAGTCCAGAATTTCACATCAGACACACAAACAACAAAAGATGTCCCATGCCCTGTGCCACTGTGAAACCACAAACAATCCGAAAGTCAGTATATGTCTCCCCATCTAAATCGATTATTCTATAGCAATATTCTCCAATAAGAATGACCTAGATGAACCCCAAGACACAGAATTTAAAAGAACAATCATGTACTTCATTAAGTAATTCAAGAAATTTAAAGGAGACACAAACAAACAGTTCAATGAACTTAAAGGGATATCAATGAGTGACAACTAAGGAAATACGAACATAAGGGTGAATAAAATGAAGACCATTCAAGATTTGAAAACTGAGTTCAGTAAAGACACAGAAATATTGAAGAGGAATCAAGTTGAAATTAAGATAGACCCGAAAAACTAAATAGCTAAATAAGAAGACTCAGGGGAGAGCATCAAGTAGAAGATAGACCATCAGAATTTGAAAGTAAAGTAGAACTGTTGGATCAGACGAGCAAAGGATATGAAGACTGTAAAAAAGGAAAACCCATGAAAGGAACACATAGGCACTGTGTTCCTTTATATAATATATATATATATAATTTTATATAATATTATATAATATATAGGCATATATATTTTATATATATGGAGAATTTTGTTAGAGTAGCATACAGGTTGTGGTTCAGATAGTCCAACAAAGGCTGTCTCCTGATGGAAAGTCTAAAAATCTAGTTGTTGTTCAGTCCATGGGGCTGGATGTCCCAGCTGGTCTTCAAAATATGTTGGTCTATAGTACATAGGTTCTAATACCAGTGAAGGAATGCCTTAGCTTCAGGATAGAACTTGTCAGGTGAGCAGGGAAAAAGCAAAATCTTCCTTCTTCTGTGTCCTTTTAAATAGACTACCACCAGAAGGTTTTGCCTGGGTTTAGGTGGGTCTTTCTGACCTCAAAATATCCAGATTTAGGGTGGGTCTTCCTATCTCAAATGATCCAATCAAGAAAAAATCCCTCAAAGATGTGCCAAGTTGGTTGGGTTTGGTTGATTCCAGATGTGGTCAAGTTGACAATGATGATTAGCCATCAAACCAGAAGAGCCAGTAGCAAAGTACTTCAGTTTCTAAAAGACCACAGATGCCAACCTAGACTACTCTACCCAGAAAACTATCTGTCACAGTTGAAGAAAGAATAACATTCCAGGAGCTGGAGAGATGACTCAGTGGTTAATAGCACTGACTGCTCTTCTGAAGGACCCAAGTTCAATTCCCAGCTCAGTTATGGCAGCTCATAACTATAATTCTAGTTCCAGGGGATCTAACACCCTCGTATAGATATACATACAGGCAGAACACTAACGTATATATAATAAAAATATGTAGTGGGTAGCCATTCCAGCTTTGACCTGGAAGTTCCAACCCCCATTGAGGCTTGGATAATGGTCATGCCTACAAGGTGGGGCTGAGAGAGGACGCTGAAGACCCGAGTTCCAGATGCAGGGGCTCTCTTGGTTCCTGGACCCTGGATCTGGAGGTAGACTGAGCAGAGAACACTGCCGGACTGCGATACACCTTTCCCATACCCTGAAACCTACCTATCCCTTCACTTGTAAGTTACGCCACCAAATAAACTTCCCTTTTAACTATGTGGAGTGGCCTTAATAATTTCATCAATAAAAATAAATCATTAAAAAATAATGTTCCATGATATAAACATGCTAAAATAATTCATGTCTAGCTCTTGCCTCCCACATGGCATGGAGACACAGCTAATCTACCTGCACAACTTACCTATCTCAGTCACCTACTAGCCAGTGACTGCTGCCTCCTCCTAGCCTGTCTTGCTCCCTTTGGGACTTGTCAGCTCTCAGTCCACTCTCCACAAGAAACTCTCCAGTCAGCACACATGGTTTGGACATGGGGGCCTCCTTCCCTTGAAGACTAACCACAGCCCTGCCAATTAGGTCCCTCCCATTGTTTATCTAGTCTCAAGACCAAGGGCCAGTCTACACTGCCATCAGGAACTGGTTCTAACTTTCTTGACCAAGATACTGAGGGCACCTAACACACTGTAACTGACAAGCTAAAGACCCGGGGTAGAGGCTGCAGCCCTGCACACCAGGCAAAGACAGAAAATTGGTATCCCAACCCTGCTTCCTCCCGAACACCATAAACACCTCTGTTGAAAGAAGCAAATCCCATAGTAATACACTATATTGGAAATGACTTTGGAAGAACTCTCTAATGAAGAATCCAAAAGAATAACCATAACTGTGGTCAAATAACTTAAAGACAAAGAGATGAAACAAGAATGTTAATCTAAGACAGGAAAATAAAGTTTGAATTGTAAAAGAAAACTCAAACTATGGAGTTCATGACTGAAAATAAATATGTAATAAAATGTGATGTGTTAGATGAGGTCTAGCATCCCAATATTCACTAAGGAGGAAACCTTCAGTGCCTGGTGCAACTTAGATGCATTTACAGATAGGGCCATAAAGAACTGAATTAAGACAAGGCCCCTACAGCGGCCAATCTAATATGGCTCTGGTACTTTAAAGGAGGGATTTTGAAAGTCTAGTGGGAACAGAACCATTGCAGAACCCATTGATAAGGTGGCCACCTGCAGGCCACCTCAGAAGAAGCCCATCCTGCTTGTCACCAGGGATGTTCCTGTCTAAGCCTGGACTCCTGTAGCCCCAAATGAGATTGGCTCAGCCGACCTCAGCATGCCAGTGAAAGGAAGAAGTGATGATGGAGGGCAGGGGAACAATTATTCTGTGTGACATCTTTGAAGAAAAGGGACAGATGAAAGGGGCCATTGGTCCTTAATCTACCTTTGGGGTTCTGACATGAGGTCTAGATTTAAACAGACAGCAGAAGGTATGTATAACTAAGCAGTCCTGGTCCAGATGTGGCCCTGTCCATCATGGATCCATCTTTGTCTCAGACCAGCCTCTCCTGCTGAGTCTGCTAAATCGTTAAGTTGTATAAGTCATAAGGCAGTTGTGGATCTGTCTCAGTGGAGGGGTCCACCTTACCCTCATGGAAATTGTCCTTTCTGTGGGGGCAGGGGGGTCTGACCTGAAATTTTACTTTTCTTGGAATTCAGCGTGTCTCATGAGGAAAGGTTAGGGACAATGACTTATTTCTGTGCTGTGAGCACAGACTGAGACAGAAGGCAGAGATAACAGCCTCTGTCCTGTGTTCAGTCTTTCTCGTGGGCCCAGGTAAGGACTGACCAGAGCAAAAGCAGCTTCTAAGTGCTTCATGCCAAAGCCTTGACCTCAGGCTGGCAGCTTATCGGTGCGTGTTGTTTATGCAGCCCTGCCTGCGGTCTTTTGGCCTGGAAGATTGATCAGGGACACTGCACGGGATGAAGAAGAGGGGAGCTCTTGATTTGTGAGGGTGACAGGGCTGTCTGAGGCACACAGAGGATCTACAGCAACCCTCCTCACTTTGCAGTGAAGCACCTTAGGTTCTGAGAGCTTTGGTGAGACCCACAATGCCACCCAGCCGGAAACAACATAGATTCCCATCCAGGACTTTGGATTTACAGTGACTCTTGGTTACACAGTACTAGGCAGCTTCTGTTTGGATTGTAGAGGAAAACTATTACTGGTGGTACTTTATAGTTCACAAATTATCCTGAGAACAAAGCATCTAGGTGGAAGATCTGCCCCTCTCCCTCCCTCCTGCACCCCTACCCCTGTCCCCCTTCACTTTTCCTCCTCCCCCTCCCTCTCCTTCCTACCCCTTCTTCTCACTGTACCCTTCTCCTCCTCCTCCTCCTCCTCCTCCTCCTCCTCCTCCTCCTCCTCCTCCTCCTCCTCCTCAGCTCTCATATTATCATCTCTGTTAAGGCTCAAAGAAAATGAATGGGTGTCAGTCAGGAGAGGAAAAGAGCTGGCTGTGGGGTTTAGAGCTGAGTGCTACTCCATTGTTCTCTGCATAGCCTAGAATGCATTTCATCTTCAAATTAAGCTATATCAGCTCCCAAAATTCACTTGGTGCTAAAACTTTTCTATTTACATTCTTGAGAGAAGCCTTGCCAGCTCCACAGGACCCTGGGTATCATAGTTCTTTCTCTGCACATGCTCCATTTCTTGGAGGTTCCAGCTCCTATCATCCAGGAGCACCCATGCTGGCTGGGGATGAGACCCTGAGTAGCCACTGGATAAATCACCCTAAGTGTGGAGAGTTAATCTGTCTGACTCTAAAATGCATTCAATAAGTGTAAAACAAAACTAATTGGTTCTCTCCCATACAAATTTAATCATACCATAAAATGTGATCGATGCAAATAAAACCCATTGAGTGAGTTCAGTGTCAGGGATCCATAAAGGGGAAAAATGGTCTCGTGCATAATCGCAGGAATCAATTCACACGTGCATTAATCACTTCCAGTGCCAGAGGTGACAATAGCCAGGCTTGGTTGGAGGGACACTGGAAATTTCTTTCTTTTGTGCCAGTCGTTCAGAGAAGCTAATTCCCTCATTGACTGTGGGGCTCACGTGCTGCTGCCAACAAATCGTAGGCCAACGCATCCTAGACCGTGTTCATCAGGTGAGCTCTGTGCATCTGTAACTCACAGGCTGCTCTGGAGACAGATTGTTCTCCTGGTAGATAAAGATAATAGGGTGAGTGAAACATCAGAAGCATGGCCCGAAGGGAAGAATGATGCAAAGTGGACACAGAGGCCTCTTTTATGAACATTTATTTGGTGTAATAACAAAGCCATATTTGATCGGGTGACTTTAAAAACATCAAACCCAGGCCTCTGCCACTGTCATTCTGATACAGGACATGAGGGGACATTGTTCTAGTTATCATAGAGTTAGAAAAAGAAAACTGCATGTGGAGTCTGAGGCAGACACTTCACCAGGAGTGGGGTGACCTGTGGCAGAGTCAGGCTGCCCTCATAGAGGACAGCAGGGGTTTTATTTGGTTTGGGAGGGGTCTGGACTTGTCATGAGGATGGTGTAAGAAAAATGAGGCAGAGAAGCAGACAGATTCTATCTCAACAGGCTGAAACCACTTTGTTAGAACAGCAAGGGGTCTAACCTTTCCAAGAAATGAAGGTTCAGCATTTGCTTAAAGAGGCTGGGGGATGCATATATATATCTCCCTCCCCAAATCCTGAGCGTTGTTTAGGCCCTACTCTGAGCTTTGTCTATCAGTCAGCAGAATCCATCTTTATGCTTATTACAAACCCTTCCTCCCCAGGCTCTTACCCTGAACACTGTTTCTCTGTCAATAAGAACCCATTCTCATGGCAAAGTCACAGGTGCTTTGCTATAGAGATGTACTTTGCTCGGGGGGGTGAGGGGTGGGGGTGGGGGTTGGGGGTGGAGGTGATGTAGCCATGCCTAAAGCTTTGCTGTCATAATTGTCCAGTGGAAACTTTCCCCCAAAGTTTTATTGCATTCAAATGTCTAAGAAAAACAAACTGCTTGGTCAGACTCCAGAAGTTTTTGACCCGGCACCGGCTAAGTCACGCTGGACCTAGTGTCATTCTTAGCCTCTTGAGGATCAGTTCCCTGCCAACTTGCAGGGACCCCCACAGCATTCATTCTCCTGTAAGCAATTCCTCACCCATCCTCCCGCAAGCAACCCCAATGTAATTCACTGGATCGTTTAAAAAAAAAAAGATATGAAAGCACTAGGTATCAAGTTTGGAGGAGGTTGTGGATCAGTGGGAGTCGGAGGCAGATGAGAGAGAGTAACAGAGCAAAATAAAAATAAAAAGAAATATTTCCACAGCTCATGCTCTGTCCGTAGATGGTGGTGCTATTGTGGGAGGTCCTCGTCAGGTGGGGGCGTGGCGGATGGTGTTCTCCCTGGAGAATACAGTTTCTATGGGCTCTTTTTAAAAAGCCCAGGAAGCTCACATGGTAATTAGTGAATGGTCCCACAGGAAAGCCGCTCCACACCAGCCACCCGCCCGGGTTACTGACAACTCTACCATCCACATCTGGCCTCTGACTTCTGTTTCCCGGGCCTGCCTTCTGTGCATTGCTGGGGCTCTGCCTCCTTCCCTGTGATTTATCCCCATGGCATCTCTTCCCATTCTACTCTCCCATTTGTCTGCTTTCAATAATTATTTAAGCTTTATTAGGTATTTGTCAAGTAAACTGTCAGCTTCTGAAGTTTGCTTATTGTAGCCAGAGGTTTAGAAAGGCAATTTGTATGCATCTCGGTGCTCTCACGGCAAATCCTCTCCCTGGATTGAAATTATAATATGAACATGATGTTTTATGGCCTGGTAGAATGAAGATTCCACACTCGAGGCTGGGATATATTCTTTTATTTCTTTTGAGTTTTCCTGAGAAAGAAATATGTGAACAGCCCTGATGGCCTGGTACTGTAGAGGGGGTGTGGAAGCGTGCTCACCACGAGGGAATCCAGAGCAGACAGAGGAACAGTTCCTGCACTTGGCCTTCAGATTCGTGAGGCGGAATGCCAGCCAAGTTCAACACCACTGGACCGTGTGGCTTTCTGAATACACTGGAATGCAAGATTAATCTGGAGGTGGGGCAAGGAAAGGGGTTCCCCAAAACAGCTTGACCACACAGGTGCCATGACAGGCTTAGAGGACCAGACACAGCTTCTGGCAGGCAACACCTGGACCCAGGAAAAGCCATAAGCTGACCCATCCAGTGGGACCTGCATCTAAGAGGAAATACCTACCTGATGTTCCAAACATTCCCTATATCCTAGACAAATGTTAGCCCATCAGGGTCCTGAACACTGGAAATCCCCTCACCCCAACCTCTGCTGTGATAAAAAAACAAAACAAAACAAAACAAAAAACACCCTGCCTAGGCTCTGGGCTCTCTGTGCTAAGTCCAAGCTCTGAGCTTGAAAATAAAGGCTCTTTGCTTGTACATATGGGATTTGGTCCCCGTGGTGATCTTTTGGGGGTCCCCAAAATCTGGGCATAACACTACAGGACAGGGGAAGGTGGGAAGGCATGAAGCCCAGCAAGGTTTGAGCTGCAGCAGGCCAGGTGAGCAGTGCAGAGCTCCTTGCAACAGATGCATTTAGGGGGTGGGGTGGGATTCGGGGTCAAGTTCTTTATAGGGCCAAAACCACAGGACTGATCAGGTTCAGGGATGTGAGATGTCCAGACCTTTTTGTTTGATTCCAGTTTGATATGACCTTCAGCCCTTGGTGTGTTCAATACCATATTGTTTGTGATTGTTAATCTTCATTGTTAACTTGACAGGATTTGGAATCACCATGGAAACACGCCTGTGGGTATCACTATGAGGGGTGTTTCCAGAAAGGTTTAGTTGAGCGGAGAAGATGCTGCTTGAATGAGGGCAGCACCAATCCATAGGCTGGAGTGTCGCACTGAATCAAAAGGAGGAAGTGAGCAGAGCACCAGCCTTTTCTCCTGCTGGCCCACTGTGGATGCAGTGAGACCAGTTGCCTCATGCTCCTGTCCCCACCCCTTTTCTGCTACAACAGACCGTTCCCCCAGACCCTTTCCATCCTTATGTGCTTTATTCAAGTATTCATTCAGGACAATGTTTTTCTTTGAGAAAATCACCCCATCTCAATTCTCAACTGGTAAAGTCGAGGCAGGGGTGCCCGTGTCCCTCCCTAGTTTCAGGAATGCAATGCAGATGTGTGGTATACTGAATGAGTGTCCTCCTGATCAGGCCAATGCAAAGCCACTTCATCTGGGCTTGAAATAATGAGGGCGTAAGTGCAAGTCCAGGGCTGGTGGAGGCCTCCTGAAGAGCTGAAGGCAATGGAGAGGGCAGAGAATCAAGGGGAGGCTGCGATCCAGCAGTAAGCACGAGACATGGGCTAGTCTCTAGCCAATAGCTGTGCCTTTCAGGTCCATGAAACAGAGAGCCTGTGTGGCTGTTGTAACAACTGTCATTGCTACTGTCATGATTAGCGACCGTCTTCTCTTCATTCCTGCCGCCGTGATAAAACACTCTGACAAAGGCATCCTAAGGGAGAATGATTAGTTGGATGTGTATGAAGGCGGATGAATAAGGACCTCCTCTGCATTCTTTAGGAGCCTCCGTTCTTTTAGGTCCCACTTTGTCTTACTGGGTGACTTGGAGGTCAGACCCATAGTGAACTTGGCAGGGATGCAAGTTGGGGAGGAAAGGAAGCTGCGGTTTGGCAGTGACATTCAGAGGTAACATGTTTTTCCTGTATCCCTTTAGACTGAGATGCCACCGGTGGAAGCGAGATGCTTTATTATTATTTATTTGTGGGACAGGGTATGACCCCTCCCAGGATGGCCTTGAAGTCACTGTGTAACCAAGGGTGATTTTGAACTGCTGATCCTCCTGCCCTCCCCAGTTATTATGATAAACCTGTAATTATAAACCTGCATCTCCACGCTTCGCTTGTACAGCACAGACACGCATTCCACCACCGTGCGGCATCCCCAGCCCCAGGAGCCTGACCCTTTCTGACTCAGTGACTCATGATGAGAAGTGAAAGACCCTGCTCTGGTGTCTCGGGCCTGGGGTTCCAACAGACTCCTGCTTCTACTACTTCCCTCGATCCTCTGAGCCTTAGTTTCTTTATTGTGAAGTGGAGATAACAGAATTAAAAGGTTGTGAGTCCTGTGCTGGGCACATGGCCAGCGCTCAATGGTTAGGGACTTTTTGTCATGATGTGAAAGTGATGTCTGTTCACTGATGACCGTGAGGTCCTGAAATTAGTGTTCTCACATCAGCCCCCACCCCCCTTCCTATCAACAAGTGGAATGTGAGGTTATGGTGATTGTGTCGTCTGCAAGAGAGATCAGCAGGAGACTGCTCAGCATAACACCTGGGACACAGTAGACACTCCATTTCTAAACATCTGGGGGAGGGGGTGAAAGGTCTCAAAGTCCACAGGAGTGAAACTAGACCAGTAGTTCTCAACCTGTGGGTCACTGGGGGTTGGACAATCCTTTCATAGGGGTTACATATCAGATATCCTTTTCATCAGATATTTACATTATGATCCATAACAGTAGAAAAATTACAGTTATGAAGTAGCAATGAAATAACCTTATTGGGGGGGGGGGTCACCACAACATGAGGAACTGTACTAAAGGGTCGCAGCATTAGGAAGGTTGAGAACCGCTGTTCTAGACAGTGACTAGACAGATGGAATTGCTGGGAAGAGTCGGGTGTGGAGAGCAGACCCTTGCCTTTCAGTGTTCCTAGACTAGAAGTCAGAAGCGTATCACCAGTAACTGGGGAGTCAGTGGCACCTCACTGGGGTCTAAGGATATAGCTCTTGGAAGGTTCTGGAACTCACTTTTTCCCCCGTCATTCTCTCCTTGTTTCCTCTCTTTTTTCCTCTGTTGCTTTTCATGTTTTTATTTTCTTTTCCCACTTTCATAGTCTTCTACCTGTACATCAAAGCTTGCTTCGTGTTGCTTGGCCACAAGGGTGCCAGATGCAGTTCTCAACATAAAAACCCATAGAATTTCTTCCCTTAGACACCATTAATGGTGGGGATGTGGGTGGGGGGGGGAGAGCTTCTGCAGCCATTCTAGCACCAGGAAGCAGGCCTCTACCCTTGAACTCCTGACTCCTGACTCCTGTGAGCCTGAATTTCCTACAGGCTTACCTAGCCCCAGGTACACCGAAGCACAAGCACTTTAGAAGCCCTTGTCCCAATGATCCCATTGTTCTAGGTGGCCACTTCCACTGGGCTCTATGAACCTTGAGTCTCAGAAGTCATCTCCTCCCATCAAGGCTATCTCCGATTTCTCAGCACATTGGCTTAGCTTTTGTGCTAGGTTCAGTCTTTGGCTCTTGATTATGAGCAATGAGTCCTGCCCTCCTGTCCTGCTCTCCAGCCATTAGCATAGGAGAATCAGCATCTGGGACCACTGAGTCCAACCTCAGCCAATGTGATGGCCTGCATCCTCATCAGACATGTCCTCTCCATCCATGACTCTGTGTGTGTGTGTGTGTGTGTGTGTGTGTGTGTGTGTGTGTGTGTGTGTGCGCGCGCGCAAGTGTGCGCGCGCAAGTGTATGTGTATTTTTGCCTACGTGTGAAGGCCAGGCATTAGTGCTGGGTGTCTTGCTTGATTGCTTTTCCCCTTATTGTTTCGAGACAGTCTCTCACTGAACCTGGGGCTCACTGATGTGGCTGGCCTGTCTAGTCCCATGGATCTTCCTGTCTCTGCATTCCCAGTGCTGGGATTACACTTGGCTTTTTATGTGCGGACTGCTGAGCTGAACTCAGGTCCCCATGTTTGTAAGAACTTTACAGAATGAGTCATCTCCCAAGCTTCCCTTGGATAGCTTTTGGTGCCCAAATTTCACACGGGACTTTCATCCCTGCTTTCTCTATGACAAGCCAGATACCACAGTCGGGTCTGTATTCGCTTGTCCTTGGGTCATTCCCAAGTCCCCAAGGCCAGCAGCTAGCTAAGAACTCTTTCCCCTACATGGTGGCCAGGCTGCTGACTTGGGGGTGTGCTGGGGACCACTGGCTCTGTAGGAGGCTGAGGCAAGGAAAAGAGCAGCTGGGAGGAACAAGCAGGAGCTCCTGGTCCAACTGAGGCGTATAAATCGCCAGGCTGCCGTAAAGCCTTTTAAATGTTTTGACAGTCCCCAATCCATCAGAGCCTTTAATTGGGTTTTGACTGAGTTGTTCTATATGTAAATACCAGTTACTGGTGAGGTTGTTTACAGCCAAACTGTCTGTTTATGCAAATTGTGTTCCAAGATCACAGCGCTTTCATTGCAGGATAAAAACATTCCTTTTATTTAATGCCAAAATTGCTTCTTCCTTGGGCTGGGGTTGGTTTTTCCTCTTTGGCTTTTAAATAAAACAAGGCAATTTGGTAAGCTGGTGGAGAGGTAGTGCCCATGTAGCGGACACCGCGTGGCCTCCCTCAGAGGTGGGCAAATGAAGGTGAGTGCTTTGAGTCTTCCAGATTCCTGGGTACCTCAGCCCCTCTTCCCTCTCAACACAGGATCTCCTGGAATGATGGGAGCTATCTACCCCTTGAAGCAGCTTGGTCCTGGTTGGGTGAGTCTGTTATAAAGAAGAGTCGCTCCAACAACTGGGAATTACAACTCTTCCCCCGCCAAACAAATAATTTAATCTCTCTACTACCACCCAGATGGAGAAAGCTCTCATTTCTTCCCAAATCCATATCCTTGCAGTCTAGAGGGACATTTTGGGCCTCATGCCTCCAGGAGAAGTCTTCCAGCTCTTGGTGGCCTGGATGATGATGGTCTGTGGTCAGGATGTCATCTTCCACGCCTTTCCGGCTTAAACCCCATTCCTCAACCCCAGTTCTGCTCAGTTGCTTCTAGGAACTTCTCCCTGGCTTTTCCAAATGAGAAAAAACAGTGCTGTCTGTAGCTTGTGTCCAAGGCTGGGCATCATTCCTCTTGACATTGTCAAATGTTCTGAGTTGACCTGGATAGGGCAGTGATTGACAAGGGGAGAGAGAGGCCCCGCCCTCCTGGAATTTGTCTTCTGCTCTGGTTTGCGCACAGCTGAGAATGTTTTTTTTTTGGGGGGGGGGCGGGTGAGGGTCATTGTAACTATGATGTCAAACTATTCTTCTAACCAAACTAGCTGTTCTGCTTCCTCTGCCTCTTAGTAAGCTCCTACACAGTGATATCAGGTTTGGGAACAAGGTTCATGTGCTAGGAGACAGGGAGTGGAGCTTCTGAGAGGCGGAGTCCATTGCAAGGTCACTAGATTGATGGAGGCCTCATTCTCAGATGAGATTAAAATTCTTTTAGGACTGGGTTAGGTCTCTTGAGAGTAGTTTGTTATAGTCAACTGGTCCTTTCCCTGGTCCCTTACTCCCTTTCTTGACATGCAACCTTTCTTTTCTTTTCCCAACTGGGCCAAGAGGCCCTCAAACAGAATCTGCTAGAGGTCAGTGCCATGCTCTTGAACCCCAGGAACTACAAATGAACTGTTTACGAATTATGCAGCTTCAGACACATTGTTACAGCAACACAAAATGGACTAAGACACAAACTGACCATCCGTTTGGTGATAAAGGAAGTTGTCATCAGGAGTAAAAACACCATAATCTTCCTTTCCTCCATCACTATGGCACACATCTTCCTCCTCCCTTGTTTTTTATCCCCTCAGAGAAGAGTGCCAGCCGAGACCCCCCCTCCCCAGCTGTACCATGAATGCACCCCCTCCTCCCATGCAGGGTCTTTTACATCTTGTCTGCCCTGTTACTGCTGCCATTATGGTCTCCAATGCTGGAGAATTTCTCGCACTTAGGAAAAGCAGTTTGAACACCATGCTCCCTCCATGTCTCACTTTGCCTTTGTTATGCTCGGCTCCTGCAGCCACCTCTGTGCCACCTCCAGTGGTTTTAAGATCAGATGCCTGGACAGACTCTCAAAGCAATAAAAAATCTGTATGCTGCCGCTAAGCCCTGACATCAGCGGGCTTTGAGATGTCTCCCAGGTGATAGATAAGCAGCCAGGGCAGAAAACTACTTTCTTCTTTCATGATCCCCTCCCAATAGAAAATCTGCTTAAAATTAGCCACAGATACTGTCTCTGCCTCCTCATCTTCCAAGTCCATTGCTACCCAGCTCTATTCCACCAGTTCTCTGAAATTGCTTTGGAAATGTCACCAGTAAATGTCTGTACCTTGCTGACCCTCCTGCTCTTCTGATCCAATGGGCTCCTCAGATGATCTCTGAACCTCACGATATAGTCTCAGATCAGCCTCTTCCCAGCTCTTTCATAGGATCCCATTTCTAGAGCGCCCTGCTCATGTCTGTTCTCAGCATCTCAGTCTCTTACTGACTGGTGAGCTAATCTATGATTCCCGGTTCAGCAATGATGGCTTCCTGGATTCCGTACCCAAAGCTCCAGTCTTCCTCTTCTATGATGTGTTGAGCAGTTCATGTACTCCTTCCTAACCCTGGTTTCCTGTGCCCACTTTCATCTCCCCAGTGGATACTATCGGGGCACTTGGTCCTTCCCTGGAGACTCCCTCAGAGAGTGTCTCCCTGTCTCTCCTTCACATGCTGTGAGTCATTGAGTGTGAACATTCTGGATGCCAGGACTTGTTTTCACCCATCTTCCCCATCACTTTCTCAGCTCAGCCCTTCATTTGCCCCTCCCCCTAGTGATCTCTTGTTGCACCTTAGGACCACCTTCTTTAGGCCCTTCTCCAGGTTGCGGCTGCAGGGAACTCTTTATCATGCGAAGCTGACCACAACTTTATTTCCCTAAAACCCACTTTTTAATGACTCACCAAAGTACACATGTTAAAAATACGTGCAGTTGAGATGCTGGGCAGCTTATGGGAAAATACCAATAGATAGAGACAGGAGAAGAGTGGGCAGATAGTCCACAGACAGATGGACAGTCAGGGAGGGAGGCAGTGTTGCTGCAGGGTGAGTGGAGGAGACTCTTCCCGGACCTGAACTTGTGATTTGACCTTTAAATCTTGAGAAAGGACCTTACCAACCCAATAGCTCCTTCAGAAGACACGTGCAATTTCAGCATGTTGTGCCCTCAGTTCCTTCAGTTTGGTGCTGCTGGTTATGTGCATGTCTGCCCACCAGGGGCCAGGAGTGGATAATGGATGGCTCTGGCACATGTGTGGGTGCTTCCCTCAAGGATGGCAGAACCCAGAGTTGTCTCCATACCACCCCTTCCTTCCTTCTGTACAGGTTCAGGCTGAATATCTGACCCAACTATTCCACAAGCCTAGATCCAGCCACTACATATCCCAGCCTCACACTGGACTCTGCAGCCCCACTGTATCCCCTGCCTCACACTGGACTCTGCAGCCCCACTGTATCCCCTGCCTCACAGTCCACTCTGCAGCCACACTGCATGCCCTGCCTCACAGTCCACTCTGCAGCCACACTGCATCCCCTGCCTCACACCCCACTCTGCAGCCACACTGCATCCCCTGCCTCACACCCCACTCTGCAGCCACACTGCATCCCCTGCCTCACACCCCACTCTGCAGCCACACTGCATTTCCTGCAGCTCCTGGAGGGAAGTGTCCATCTTTGTGTATTTGCTCATGCTGTCTCAGAAGTGGAGGCTAGATATTTTCTATTCAGCCTTCAAGATTGCTCAGATGTTGGCTGACACCATCGGGGCACTTGATTTCCCAGCTGATCCTCCATGGATCTGGTTCTGATATCTCTGCTATCAAATGGGGGTTTCCTCTCATGTAGGTGGGAACCAAGTCCATTCAGCTCTAATTCCCTGGTGCTGGGCAGAAGAATCTTTGGCCTTAACATATACTTGTGGGATAAATAGTTAAATGGACAAAAAAGCAAATTTAAAAAGAAAATACATGTTCAAAGTATCCAGGGCGCCAACCTTCAGACAAAGCGAGTTACTTAAAACCCTTCTTCCTAAAAATGTGGCTGGAATGGTTCTTGAAATGACCACTTCCATTTTGACTCCATCACTTGGTGAACTTTGCTGGGCTCCAACATTGTCCTGTTTATTAATGTACTTGTGTGACACATCCAGCTCCTCCAGGAGCCTGCAAAAAACGTTGTTAGGGTCAGGCATCTTATCCATACCTGTACCCCAAAAGTCTCAATTCCCAGGACACTGCAGCTACCTGATAGAGATCTGTTGACCAAATAAAGGGCTTGGCTGTGCAACTGTGCAGCATGCACAGGACCCTCAGTGTAGAACTGATTGGAGAAAGCAAGCCGTGAAGAAAGCAAGGTTTCAGGTACAACACCTGAAGCTGGGTTGGGGCAGGCTCAAACGTCTTGTAGGGAGAGGCCCCAGAAGAGTAACCACCACACAGATCTTCATGTGCCAATTCATTTGAAGAATTTGTTGAGGGGAAATCTGGGAAACTCAAGGCAAAAATTCAGTGTGGGCTGGAATTGAGCAGGAGCGAGAGGCAGTAATGGTGGCCAGTTGTGATTGTTTACTTGACATTGCTCAAAGTGTCAGCCTATGTTTCTCATAGATTTGGCCGCCAGGATACAAAACACATTATAGTTTACAGGAAGAGAGAGGGGTACATAAGCATGAGATAGGTCACAGAAGAAGAGCGAGGCAAGGCTCCACCCTGCTTCCCATGTTTCTCTCTTGCTCACCCATAAATGACAGGTGGTCTATGTCTCCCTCCAGCTGTGAACACCCCAGCTCCCCTTCTAGGCTTTGTCCCACCTTTCCCAGGATTCACCAGCTAATGAAACCCTCTCTCCCCTTTGTATTTGGAACACATCAAGTTTATTTTTTCCTCTAGGTTTTTGAAAATGCAGGCACATCTTGCCTTAAAGTATGCGATGATGCTTTTTGTCATTGAGGGAGTTGACATAGGTATCTGGCCCCACAGGGTGATTCTAAAATGACAAATCACTTGACATAGCAAGGCAGACCCTGCATTTCCATTTGGAAGCAATAAGTCAACTCTCCACTTGGCCCCAGTCTCCACCCTCTGCAGCCTTTACACCTGTGTTAGCTCATGCCACTATGCTGAGCTTGGCAGTCTCTACTGGGTGACAGAGTCCCCTTGGTATCTGTCACCCACTGTGGCCAGAATGAAGACACAAAAACCTTTTCTAAAGCTGATGGTAAGACTCCAGCATGTCTCTTGGGGGCTCAGAGCAAACACATTATCTGGGGTCTTGTTACACTTCTGATTCTGTCTAAACAGGGATATGAAAGCCTGAACCTCTGCACTCTGCACAGGACCAGCTCTGCTAATGCCATGCAGTGGGCAAGGACGAAAAGAAATGTGGGATCTTCTTTAGAATTAAATTAATGTTTTTTTTTTTTTTTTTTTTTTTTTTTTTTTTTTTTTTTGTAAATCCTTTCTGGCTGTTTATTTCTTCTTTTACTTTGAAATCCATTTTAAAAGATTGTAATTGAAGGTGAGTCCTGGGGAAGTCCCAGGATGCTGGAAGGCCTTAAGGATGATCTAGTACATTTGAGAAGGGCTGGAAGCCTAGAGGGGGCAAACATTTATAATCTAAATATTTAAGACTATGTGTCTCGAGGCATCTGGAAATGACAGTCTCACTTGGGGGCTTCAGTTTGGCGAACTGTATGCTCTCTGGATCTGCTTGGGAAAAGCCAGGTCTAAACAAAAGTCCAGAAAAACCAATAATTTGCATGCTAAGAAGTGAAGGACTGTGCTGGCTGGAAGATTATAGGCATGAGCAGTCCTGAGGGTAGGCTGGGGTAGTGACACAGAGGTGAGGAGGGAGGTCTGTTTGAGGCAGAACCAGCAGCACCCAGGACTGACAGGCTCAGAGACTCCTGGGTCTGGCTCAGATCCCAGGGAAGAGGGATTTCCCCACTCCAAAATACCAGATGTCTTCGATTTAAAAAGAGTTCATGATTTACAAAATAAACATACTTAAAAAAAGAAAACCAACAAAGCAAAACGAAACCTCTTATACAACAAAAGAAGAAATAAGGGGGCTGGAGAGATGACTTAGCAGTTAAGAGCACTGGCTGCTCCTCCAGAGGGCCCGGGTTTAATCTCTAGCAACCACAAGACATCTCACAACCATCTGTAACTCCAGTTTCAAGGGATCTGACATCCACTTCCCTCCTCCTCAGGCACCAGGCATGCAAGTAGTGCACAGACGTATGTACAAGCAAAATACCCATAAACATAAAAATGTTTTTCAAAAAGGAAAGCAGTATAGAGAAAATACACTCCTCTTCCAAGTCTCCTCCACGCAGCCTATCAGCCTCTGCTCTCAGAGATGACAGCTGGCCTGATCTTCCCTGTGCTTTCAAATGTCATTACATGGCCACATTCATTTCTCCACTGACAGACTGGCCAAAGTAGCAGCCTACACCTGCCACAGAAGCTCACAAATCTTCCATTAGATGTTTGTTCCTGGTGTAGGCTAATTGCCTATAATGAGTTTCATTACGGCATTTTTCTACATGTATATGCTTCTTGATCATGCCCCCTTCTCCTTCCACTCCTTTCTCATTTGGTGTGGCTCTCTCTCTCTTTCTTTGATGACACAGTGGTGGCCTCATTTCCCATCAGCCCATGGTCTTCCTTACCAGTTTTAACAGCTGCTGTGTGTTCTGTAATTCGTTTACCATTCCTTCATGAATGTGATGTTATGTTACTTCTGGTCTTTTGACACTGCAAATGTTTTTTCAGAGAACATCTTTCCTGGTGTGTCAACACAAAAATGCCTGGACCTGCAAGAGGACTCGAGAGAGATGACAGGGTCAAGTGTGCAAGTGGGACAGGTCTTCCCTCAGATCCTCCCAGAGCACTGCTGTTACCTTTAGACTCTCACCAGAAACATGCCATGGAGAACCCTCTCATTCCTTCACCATAGATAGACAAATACTGCAAAGACATCGAAAGAAAATAAAGTATAATCTATAAGCGGTAAGGTGCATAGACCTTAAAGGTAGGGTTCTTTGGGGTTCAGAAATCACAGACACTCATGTAACCACACCCCAGTCAAAATAGAGGCCAAATCCATCAGTTTCCAAGGGTTTCTCTCACCCCTTGCCAATTACATTTTACCCAGGCCCCAGGAAACAACCACTGTCCTATCTTTTAATCACAATAGATTCTGTGTTGTAGAATATTAAAGATGTGTTACATTTGTTTATGCTGTGGAACATTTGTTTAATGATGCAAAGATATGTTGCATTCTTTTATGTTACATTTGTTTAATTCTGTGAAGCTGTTACTTTGCCTGTCTAAAACACCTGATTGGTCTAATAAAGAGCTGAATGGCCAATAGCAAGGCAGGAGAAAGGATAGGTGGGGCCGGCAGGCAGAGAGAATAAATGGGAGGAGAAATCTGGGAGGAGAAAGATTGAGGAGTGAGAAAAAAAGGGGCTACCCACCTAGCCACACAGCCAGACACGGAATAAGAAGGAAAGAAAAGAGATACAGAAATAGAGAAAGGTAAAAGCCCAGAGACAAAAGGTAGATGGGATAATTTTTAAAAAGGCTGGCTAGAACAAGCCAAATTAAGGCCAGGCATTCATAAGTAATAATAAGAAAACATATATTTACATGGAAGCTGGGTGGCTGGCCTCCAAAGAGAAAAGAGTAAGAATGAAAAACCCAACTGCAATTCTGCACTTGAACTTGATGTAGCTGAAATCATGCAGCAGGCACTGTATGAGCCTCACTAGTTTGCTTGAGGTCTGTCAGAGTCACACATGCTATTGTCACCATAGTCCCTTTCTGCAGATAAGCACGATTCTAAGCACTCCTATTTCTGTGAAGAGACACTATGACCATGACAACTCTTATAAAGGAAAACATTTAATTGAGGTGGCTCACTTAGAGTTCAGAGTTTTAGTCCATTATCATCATGGCGGGAAGCAAGGCAGCATGCAGGCAGACATGGTGGTGGAGAAGGAGCTGGGAGTTCTAGATCTTGATCTGCTGGCAGCGGAAGGAAAAACCATCCCACTAGGCCTAGCTTGAGCATACGAAACGTCAAAGTCCACCCCCACAGTGACACACTTCCTTAGACAAGGCCACACCTCCTCCAGTGAGGCCAAACCTCCTAAGAGTGCCAATCCCAATAGGTCAAACACTCAAACACACGGGTTTATGGGGGCCATATCTATTCAAACTATCACAAGTATTATTTCATTTTATGAGTATAGTGGCTGTACTGTATTTTGTTTTCTGTTATTTTCGAGGTAGACATTTGATTTGTTTAGAGTGAAGTAAAGATGCCAGCATTCTAGTGTAATTCTTTGTGTAGACAGTTTTATTCCCTGTTGCTGTGATAAATACCCCAACAAAAGCAACTTAGGGGACAAAGGACTTATTTTGGCTCATAATTTCATTATAGCAGGGAAGCCAAGCTGGGAACTTAAAGTAGCTAGTCAATCTACCCAAGAACAGAGAGAATAAATGCATTCATGCATACTCTCAGGCCACTAGGAAATAGTGTTACCCAAAGTGGGCCTGGTCTTCCCACATCAATGAGTGGAATCAAGATAAGCGGGCACAGATAGGCTCAGAGGCCAACCTAAGCCAGACAACCCCTTGCTGAGACTCTCAGGTGAGTCTAGATTATGCCAAGTTGACAGAACCAATCACCTCAGGGTCTCCTTTCATTTTGTCTTCAATCCACACCTGAGTAGAACTCCTGGACCCTGGTGACTGTGCACATCACACTGTAGAAGCTGCTGCCAGATTCATGGTGGTTGTGCCATATTACACTCCCAGTGACAATTAGGAGTGTTCTAGCTGAGCAGCATACTCACTGATATTTGATATTAGTGACTTTTACATTCACCCCCCCCCCCCCCCCGGAGCTGAGGACCGAACCCAGGGCCTTGCACTTGCTAGGCAAGCACTCTACCACTGAGTTAAATCCCCAAACCCGACTTTTACATCTTAAAAAATAGATTTCATTCATTAAAGTTAACATGCAGAATAATGGGTTTCATTGTGGCATTTTTGCACATACGTATCAATATACCTGGTTCTTATCCAGTCTCTCTCCCACCACCCTTTCCCTCCTGACTCTTTGTGTGGGTCTTCTTCCTCGGAGACCATTCACTCTTCTGCTCTCCTGTCTCTATATTCCATTTACCTTCTCAGTTTCCACCCCTCCGTTATGATCTCCTTTCTATGTCAACACACACACACACACACACACACACACACACACACACACACTCACACACACACACAGACACGTCTAGAGATTCCATGCATAGGAACATGGTTTTTGTGATTTAATACAATAGTTTCCAGGTACATCTACTGTTCTGAGATTACCCCAATTTCATCTTTCTTATGACTGAATAAAATCCTAATGTGTATATGTCCCGCACTGTCTTTATCCATTCAGGAGTTGATGGACATGTGAGCTGATTCTATTTCCTTGATACTGTGACTAGCACAGCAATAAATATAGTGTCTCTGGTGTGTGACTTAGAATCCGGAGTCACTTAGCAGTTCTATTTAGTGTTTCCGTGACCTCCATTCTGATTTCCATGGTTCTTGTCACTCCGGTGTTTGTCTCCCATGCTGTGTAGAAGTAGTTTTATGTAATCCCATTTGTCAGTTTTGGGAATGATTGTCTGTTATTGGAGTCCTTTTCAGGGAATCTTGAGGTCTTTATCTTACGTTTCCCTCTAGCAGTTTCAGACTTGAGGTCTTACATTAAATCCTTTGATCTGTTTTGAATGAAGAAACCTGGATCCAGTTTTACTTTATACGTATAGATGTCTCATATTTCAAGTACTATTTGTTGAGGAGGTTGTCTTTTTTCCTAATGTATGTTTTCGATACTTTTTCAAACTTATAGCTGTGTGGGTTTACTTCTGGCTCTTATATTCTATTCTACTGTTTGGCTTGTCTGGTTTTGTTCAAATACCATGCTGTTTTCATCACTATGGCTTTGTAGTATAATTTGAAGCCAGGTATTATAATACCTGTAGCATTGCTGTTTCTGTTTAGAATTATTTGAGCTTATCAGGGAGTCTTTTAAATTTTAATCATTTTTGGGGGGTGGTGGTGAAAGATTTAATATCATTATTTAATTACCAATGTGGCTGTGTGTGTGTGTGTGTGTGTGTGTGTGTGTGTGTGTGTATGAATACATACATGCACATGCTTGTGTGTGTACTGGTGCACATGTGTGGGCAGGTGTGTTGAGGCCAGAGGACATCCTTGAGTGCCATTCCTCAGGTGCCTTCCACCTTGTGTTTCACTAGCCTGGGTGGAATTATCCTCTAGGCTTATGTTAGCTGACCAGTGAGTCTCAGGAATCTACTTGTCTCTACACCCTCCCTGGCATTACAAACACAAACTATCATCACAAGGTTTTGAACTTGGGCTCTCATGCTTGCAAGGCAAACGTTTTGCTCACTGAGCCATCTCCCCAGCCCATTCTTTTATCTGCTTTTAAAAAATGCTTGTTCAAGAACTTTGGTAATTTTCACTGGGTTGTGTGTCTTCAATTATTAATTCTGAGAGCTTTTTATATTGTGGACACCAGTCTTTTGTCAGACATGTATTTCCTCTCAGTCTGTGGTTTGCCTTTTTAAAAATCTGAAACCACTTGTAGAGGAACATTTTAAAATATTGATGGAATTTTAATATATTTTACTTTGTTTTTAGTGCTCCTTTGTCCCACTGTTGTGAAATTCTCCTTTTATGTTTTTAGCTTTTAAGTTTGTGTCTGCTTTGAATTAATTTTTATTTATACTGTGGAGTAGAGGTCGGGGCTCAGTTTTTCTTTATAGCTCACCCTCCAATCTTATTTGTTGAAAAGAAATGCCTTTCCTCCGTGGAATTGTTTGAATATCTTAGTAAAATATTATCAGCCAGGGGTGGGGATGTGGACTAGCGGTACAATATTAGCATGTGCAAAGTCCTGAGTTAATCCCAGGCATCTTAACAATATAATTAAAATAAAAGGTTTGCATTTTATTCTATGCCTGAGTCTACTTTAGAAAAAAATCAGTCAATTGTATATGTGTGGCTCTTGATATTTTATACATATACCAATCTGTTCTAGCCTTGATTGTTGTAGCTTTATTGTAAGTTTTAAAGTCAAATTGTGGAGGTCTTCAAACTTTGATTATTTTGGATAGTCTAGGTACTTCCATTTATCCATAAATTTTGGAATTCTATTTTCTAGTTTACAAAATGGTTGGTGGGATTTTGAATTGAAGTTATAAAAAATGTAGGGGGACTTATTCTAACAAAACTAGAGTCCTACAATCCATGTGCACAGTATGCCTCTCCATTTATTTAGGATTTAACATCACTCAGCAATGTTGCAATGTTTTTCACTTTTCACACAGAGTTCTTATGTGACGTTCATTTGGTCTATTTTAACACTATGTTTTTGATGCCATTATAAATCTTTTATTTGATCTTATTTGTTGGTAATAATGAATTTTGTTTTTAATTTGTATTTTATGATTTCAGTAAATATCCATATGAGTTGTAGTAGCTCAGGATGGATTCTTTTGGGCTTTCTGTACATGTCAGCATGTCATTTTGAGGAAGAGAAGCTCATTATTTTCTAGTATTCATGTTTTCTATGGACCTTTACATGGTGGTAAGTGGAAGTGGTAGACACAGGTGCTGTTTATTTATTTGTTTCAGTTTTATGAGGGACTTAATATTTATGGATAACCTTTTTGAACTTTCTCAATTGAGGAAACATGTTTGAAAATAAATTTAAGAAAATACTAGAAAATATTAGAAAAATTACTTCCTATTATTGAAAGCCCTCATCAAATATAGATTTAATAATGTTCCTACTAGACCCTTGACTTGTACTCATAGATGTCTCTCTCTCTCTCTCTCTCTCTCTCTCTCTCTCTCTCTCTCTCTCTCTCATTTTTCTTGTCACTGTGAATGATCATTTTGTAGTATATTAGTTTCTGGAAAGGCCTTCATCTATATTGGAAACAGCTCTGAGGTCAGACTAAACATTTACTAATCACTGTTCCTGCTTTGAGGTCACAATGCCTTGAGAATTTCACTATTAGTGAGGCAGAATACTCTCTGGGTCATTTACTTTACTGTGGACCATTCATTTCTTCCCCTTTAAGTTCTAAGGAAATTTTAATATTCAGTCAATTTATAAAACTATCGATTTAAAACTGTGTGATAGTTAATCTTTATCACTAATGTGAATAGGTTTAGGATCAATATGGAAACTGTCTTGGTTAATTTTTATTGTGAACTTGACACAATCTAGAGATACCTGGGAATGGGGAACCTCAACTGAAGAATTGCCTTAACGATATTGGCCTGTGACTATATCTGTGAGAGGTTGTCTTGATTGATGACTGATATGGGAGGACCCATCCCACTGTAGATGGCACCACACTAGGCATATGGCCCTGGGTTGTATAAGAAGCTAACTGAGCATGAGCCATTAGTGAGCCAGTAAGTACCATCCCTCTGTGGCTTCTACTCCAGGTTCCTTGCCTTGAGTTCCTTCCCTGACTTCCTTCAGTGATGGATTGCGACCAGGACGCATAATCTGAAATAAAATGTTTCTTACCTTAAGGTGCTATTGGTTATAGTGTTTATCACAGCAACAGAAAGCTAACTAGAACGGAGACACACCTCTTGACATGTTTACAGAAACAAAAGAAATAGACACGCTGGACCTGGGCATGCTCATTGTGCAGTGTTAGTCTCAGAGCTTGTGTGTGCTACAGAAGGGAGAGTCATGGCTCCCTCAACTCCAAACAATCATAGCACAGTCCAGGCATCCCATAGGCACCACATTCCAATGGCTGCCTGAGTTCATGACGATGCAGTTCTCAAATCTTTGAGCCTACCACTGTCCTGGACACAGAGTAAGATACAATAGGTGACTATTGTAGAAAGGTAGAAAGTGTTTTTATTAGTCATTTGTCTCCTTGCTGTGACAACACACCTGATGAAAACAGCTTGAAGAAGGAGGGGTTTGTGTTGCTCCCAGCTGACAAGGGATACCTTCGTTCATGGCGGGGAAGCCACGGCAGGCAGAGTGGAGCGTGAGGCAGCCGCTCACATTGCGCCCACAGTCAGGAAGCAGAGAGAGGCGGATGCTGGTGGTCAGCTTGCTTCCTTAGTGTTTTCCTCTTCTTTCTTTATTGTTTTTAAATTTCTTAAGAATATTTTTCTTTAATCATTTCTTACATGTATACAATGTGTGGGATGCCAGCCCATGGGATGGCGCCATTCTCATTCAGAGTGAATCTTTCCTCTCCAGTTAAACTTTCCTGTCAACACTCTAGACACTTCAAAGGGAGAGGATTAAATAGAGGGAATTAATTATTCAGTGCTAGGGCCATGAAAGACCAAGCAAGGCAGTTTGGAGGATCCTATGTTAGAAATAGAGATGAGATAGTCGTATCACACGTAGGTGTTTATGGCATGGTCCTGTATAAATAGGTGCTTAGATCTCAAGGGGCGGAGTCCTACAGTCTGTCCTCAGGTCTTACAAAGATGCCATATAATTGGCACTGACAAATCTGCAGAAACTTTGGTGGCTGGTAGTGGAACAGGGAAAGAAGCCCAGGGGGCTGTTCTTGGAAAGTTGGAGAGACATGGACGGCAAATAGCTGGAAAGTAGCCAATTCCTGACACTCTCTGCATTAGGGGGCTGGATGTTTGTAAACTACATTTCCCAGAATCCCATGGTACTTTACTACTTACTGGTTTCTGCCCATTGGTGGCATCAATGAAGGCAATAAGTAGTGGCACATACATATTGGTTTGGTTTGGTCCACAGGCCAAACGGAACTTCCTGCCTGCTCATGTGTTAGGATTTAACACTAGGTTCCAAAATTTAAATTGTTGGGTTAAATAAAAATGAGAAGAATGATATTTTATGGCATGTGTAATTATGTGGGACCCACATTTCAGTGTCCTGAAGTTCTGGCCATTATCATTGCTTCTGTGTTGTTCAAGGAAAGGGTGGGAGCAGACATTTTCAACAGAGACCTCAGTGGCTGCAAAATCTCAGATCCTTCTCACTTGGTCTTACAGACAATGGGTGACATGTTTATGTGAGTGTTTTAGGGCCTGGTGATAGGAGAAGCTATGAGCATAGGAGTCAACTATTGAGGACAATTGGGCTGGGCCATGGCATCCCATTCCAGATGGGAGCAGTGAGAAGCCCTACTGCTGTCTATGTGGGTCTTTATTTTAGGGTGTTGGGGTTTAATAAGCTGTACTTAGCTCCTCCTGACTGAGAAAGAAAGAGAAAACAAAACCAGAAACCATGACAGATGCATCATTCATATCACCTGTGTGTCCTTGCTGTGGGAAGCTACAGGACTGGTGATATCATGGGAAGATGGGCCCCAGGCACTTCCTGTACTAGAGCTTAGGTGGTCCCAGCCCTGTTCGCTAATACACTGGTCATAGAATTATTTGCCTCAGATTCTGTGAACTGTAAGGCCATCTCTATATCCCCAGTACTTTGATTTTTGTATCAGTGACAGCAGGCATGAACATGTGTTTGTTGAATGACTTAATGAGTGGAATGGGATTAAGCAAAGTCACCATCAGAAGGTAGCCTGTCATTAGGTCCTGTCTCCTCAAATGGACAACTAGGGTTTCCAAGCACTCATGCCACACGGCCAGGGACTTGAGCAGGGCAAGCTTTAGACACTTGTCATTCTGGAGTCTGGGATCTCTCAGGCATAGGCAGAGCTTGCCATTTTGAAGATTATAAGACCTTTTTTTAAAGTAAAGAAATGCTCTAGAGTGAGGTCATGAAAATCATTTTATATTTAAAATGTTATATTTAACGAGGTAATGCTTTTAGTAGGCAAAAAAGCCCAGTAAAATACAATTGTGCAATCCACAAGATAATTGCATGCGTTATTTAAAGCCTGTGTGCATAATGGATACAGTGGACCATGCCTGTGATCTTAGTACTTGGAAGGTTGAGGCAGGAGGATTGTAAATTTGAGGACAAAATACGCTACTGAGACCTTGTCTTAAAAATATAAAATAAGCCATATCCAGGCAGTGGTGGTGCACATCTTTAATTCTAGCACTTGGGAGGCAGAAGCAGGTGGATCTCTGAGTTTAAGGCCAGCCTGGTCTCCAGAATGAGTTCCAGGATGCCAAGACCTCACAGAGAAACCCTGTCCAGAAAAACAACAAATAAATAAATAAGCAAATAAGTAAATAAATACACAAATAAAATAAAAGTTGAAGGCAGGCAGATCCAGAGACTCAAACGGCAGTTCTGGAAGCAGATGAAAAGCTTCTTCCAACCCAGGGTATCTTTTTGGCCACAGCCTCGTCTGGAGGTGACATCTGTGCCCAGAGTGATGGCTCTTTGGAAGCACGAAGCCGGTGGTGCAGCCTCCTCACTTTGCTTCAGCAAGAAAACCTATACTCAGTGACAGCCGCCATGTTTGTCTGGGCCAAGCTGGGCTAGGGGCTGAGGCTGGGTTTCCTGCTCCTCCACACAGCCAGCTTCGATGGCTTGGTGTCTGTCTGTGGCATGGCCATGTCTGGCCCAGATATCCCCATACAAAGGAGCAGAAGATGGACCTTCTGTGTGATTAGATGAGAAAATGTCCCGTTAGCCGCGAACAATGGGCTAAGGCTGGCTACAGTTCCCTAGCAAAACCCACAGTTGAGTGGGAAGAGCTCAGCCTAGAGATTCAGGTTCTACTCACACCCTTTTAGCAAGAAGTGTTGTGCTGCACCCAACCTGTACCACAGTGTATAGCAGCCACAACCATTTTGCAGGGGGTTTTCCTCCAATTTTCACCTACCTCTCCCCCTGAACCTCACTTCTCTGTGTTCCTATCCTTTCTGTTCCGATCCTTTTGGTATGGTGGTCCCTTGGGGCAAGAGTTAATGGAGGTGGGGGCGATGACTTATTTACAGATTTATGTTTGTGGACGATCCCTTGGTGGAGGGGGATCCTAAGTCTCTCTGGACCACACACTAACTCCTTCCTGTTCCCGGCGCCGGTCTGCCGGGCTTGCTCTAAGTAGCCGGCTGTTGCAGCTTCATGTACATATTCCTGTTGTCAGCATTAATAAGGTACAATTGCCTGGGGCCTTGTTACCCACCAATTAAACTTTGGGTTTTATTGTGCAACCTCCAGGATGCTTTACGGTGTCAGACGCGCCTGGCAGTTAAATACGACCGAGGCTCATCGCTCCCGCACGGCCGCTTGGCATCTTGCTCCACTCAGGGTGATTAAGGAATTAATTGATTTGGATGAGACTGGCACATGCTCTTGACAATAAAATGATGACTCCCTATTAAGCTGTGGATTCCAGGCGTCTGCTGCTGCGCTGAATGCAGGTTGGTGACTTTTGGGCTCCCGGCTTCTGGACCATCCCCAGATCACTGTGTCAGCAGTGGGCTCTGTCCCTAGAAGTGGGGATCCTACAAGAGTCTTCTGGCTGCTCCAGTACCTGCAGACCTCCCTTCCTCCCTCCATTCTCCCTCTCCTCTCCTCTTTCTTGCCACATCTCTTCCTCCTCATTTGCCTTTCAAACTCTTCATCCCATCTCTCCCTCCTCTACTCCTTTCCACTTTCCTATTCATCCACTCTGTTTCTACTTTTCTATGCCATAGTCGTCTTCTTCCATCCCTACCTTCCTCCAAGTGCTGTGCACACACCCGCCCCTGCATCCTTTGCTTCAAGCTTGGGAAACCTGTTCTTTCTTGTGCTCCTTCCTGACCCAACATCATTTGCTTTGCCATAACATGATGCTCCTGCAGGAGGGTCCTTAAGACAACCTCCGGAGTGGCAGAGAGCCAAGTCTCGTAATTCTAGAACACTCTAGAGTAGGGTCAGGCCTCATGGATGTAGGAGCTGGGGCATGATGGAGTTCTGACCCAGGGTGCCTGAAGCTTTGGGAGACAGTGCAGACAAAGCAGTGAGTGTTTCCTGCAGCACAAGGAAGCAGAGGCGCAAAGAGGCAGGGGGACTGGCCCATGAAGCCTAGCAAAAAAAAAAAAATAAAAAATAAAAAAGTGGGGGAATTCAGGTCCTGCCTGGTATCCTCAGTGCTGCACAGAGTATGTAAGGCATTAACCCATCTGTCTACACTCAGCCTAGGCCACTGTTAGGAGCACCATTGGCCCTGGTGCAACCCCTGGCTTTTTAGATCTCCTCTTGGCATTAGTAGGAGCCTCCCCCAGATGCCTTGTGGATGGGTCACTGAGTGGCCTTTCCAGGGTCATGATGAAAGGCTAGGGGGCTGGGAATCACATATGCAGCTCCCCTTTCTCTTTCCTCTGTTACAGAGGAAGTTTGAGCCTCTAGGATGTGCAGGGAAATTACGGGAGATGCTTGATTCCTGGATAATCAGAGAGACAAGCGAGATGAGCTTTCCAATGACAACATCACCTGCCACAACTGTCCCATTAACAACAATATTACCTAGTTCATTAAGCCGCAAGCACATGGGGCATTTTGTCACAGCACCAGCATTGCTTGGACAAAGTTTTCAAATGCTACCAAAGAAGAGAGACTCCTGGGAGGGGTGTCAGGATGAGGCTCCTTCACAGCCCAGGTCGGCTTAAAAGCAGACTACAAGGTACCGTCTCAGTAGTTGATGCCTGTGAGGGTAATGTAGAAAATAATGGTTCTTAATTTCAAATTCCAAGTTTTATTTTTTATTGCAAATGTGTGGAATGATAACTGACTTTGGGACATTAACGGTCTATATTTTCCTGGGATGACAACTGACAACTTCTTCTTCTTCTTCTTCTTCTTCTTCTTCTTCTTCTTCTTCTTCTTCTTCTTCTTCTTCTTCTTCTCCTCCTCCTCCTTCTCCTCCTCCTTCTCTCTCTCTCTTTCTCTCTCTCTCTCCTTCCCTTTCTCTGTCAGTTATTTTAGATTTTGACACCTCTGAATAAAGAAAGACTCTTTTAGTTTCTACTTCTCAAACTGTGTGCCTGTTATTTTCTTTTCTTATCTTACTGCACTAGCTAGAATTTCTATATGATGATGGAAAAAGAAAACAAAACCACCGAATTTCTCATAGAATAAGTATGGTGTAGTTTTCTTTGTAGGTTGTCTTTATGGATAACCATCTATCCCTAATTTTATGAGAAAGCTTTCAAAATGTACAAGTGTTATTTTTGAGAACGCCATACATGCACACAGTGAATGCATTCTGATCGTTTTCATCCCCACTGTTCCCAGACCCACTTCATACCTCACAGCCCTCCCTTCTTTTCTAAATAGTCCACAGATTCCAAACTGTGCCACCCTCATGCTTATGGATATGGTCCATCCACAGGAGCACAGTCGACCTAAGGGGACATAACCCAGACTCTTCCTTTCCCAGAAGCCATCAGCTGTCAGTAGATCTTGAGTTAGGGGTGTGGCTCGTCTAGTCTCTCCCTGCTTCATGCTACAAGGTTGACTGGCTTGACCTTGTGAACATATTGTGCAGGTGACCATGGCCTCTGTGCTTTCATAAGTGCAGCAATCGTGCCCAGAAGACTGCTTCACTCCAGTTCAGTCTTTCCCCATTCTCTCCCAAGATAGTCCCTGAGGCTAGGAGTGTTATAGAGATGTCCTATTTAAACTACCATTTAACCCAGGCATGCCTGAAATTTACAAGCTCCTGCCTCAGCCTCTTGAGTATTGGGATTATAGGTGTACACCACCACACCGGATTAAATAGATGCTTGATAACATTATCAGTGGACCCATGTAGGCTTAGCGCTTTGGTTTTGGAAAGGAACTAGTTGTTAATTCAACTTCTTTAATAGATTCCAGCCTTTCCAGATGGACCCTTTTTTTTGAAACATTTTATCTTTCGTAGAATTGGTTCATTTCCTCTATGTTATTAAGACTGTGGACATGAATTTGTTCATAAAATTCTATTATTATTTTACTGTCTGTGGGATTTGTGATGATACCCTATTTACATTCTTGGTATAAGTAATTTGTTTTTTTTTTCTCTTTTCCTTTTTGTAATTTAGGCAGGATCGTGGATTATGGGTTTTATTGATCTTTTGAATAACCAATTTTGGGCTGGGTGTGCTGAAGCATGCCTTTAATCCCAGTACTAGGGAGGCAAATCTCTTTGAATTTGAGGCCAGCATGGTCTATGCAGTGAGTTCCAGGATATTCAGCAGTACAGAGTGAGACTCTGACTCAAACAAACAAACAAACAAACAAACAAAAACAATTTTAATTCTCACTGATTTCTCTATTGATTCCATTGTAGTCAGTTTTGCTGACTCCTGATCTATTTTGGTTAATTTCATTGCATCTTGTGGGGATAAAGGTGGTGCTCTTTTTCTAGTTTCCTGGGGGTAGATGCACAGAATATGGTCTTCTCAGTGCTTATTCTCTTCTGAAATTTGTACCTGATGGTCTAAATTCCTTCCTTAGCATGGCTTTCTTTGAGCCTCACAAATTTTGTTAACTTCTAATTTTTTTATTTTATATAAACTAAACTATTTCAGAAACTGCCTCTGGATTTTTTCTTTGACTCCTGTGCATCTAGAAGTGATCTGCTTACAGTTCAGTGATTTGCTCTCAGTTCTAGTACAATTCCACTATGGTCAGAGAGCAGACAGCGTGTGATTTAAGATGGTACAGGTGTATTTAAGGCCTAGGGTGTGGTCTATCATGGTCTATCCATTATATTCAGTTGCTTGATGGAACCCCCGAGCTCAATACTGTCCTTATTTCTTTTCTCCTAGATCTGTGTGGTTTTGATGAATAGGTTTCAGGGTCTCCGACTATTAGTGGATGTATTTATTCCTCCCTTTTCTTGCCTTGCACATTCTTATGTTCTCTTGTGAGGTCATACACATTGACTATTAGGTATTCTTGGATTGTCATTATTTACAATCACACATTGCACCTCTTTATACCATCTAACTTCCCTTGCTCCACAGTCAGTTACCCCTCTAAGGAAAAGGGGCCAGCTAAATAAACCCACTCTGACCCTGGAGCCCAGAACCAGTGAAAGAAACAGCCTGGATCTGGGACCCAAGCCAGTGAAAGAAACACTTTATCCCTGAACCCAGAACCAAAGAAACATATCCCAACTCTGAAACCAGTGCCAAAGAAACACTCTTTGTCCCTAGAATTAGAGCCAGTGAAAGAAATATGCCCTGACCTTAGAATTAGAGCCAAAAAACAAAGAAAAGCCAGTGAAAGAAACACAGTTTGGTTCTGAAATCAGGGTCATTTCTGCCCCTGATCAACAAAACTAACCAATCCCTGAGCAGGAAAAACTAACCAATCCCTGCACAGAAAATCATCCCTCTGGATAAACTCCTCCCTTAAGAAATCCTGTATAAACCACCCTGTCTGTTCAGTTGTTAGCTATTCTTTCCCACCCTGGTAGAGGCAGCCATTCTCCTGGACTCCTTCCCAAATAAATCTCTTTCTTAAAAGAGTCTTGGGTGTGAAGATCTTCATTTGCTGGTGCAGAGAAGAAGAATCTTGCTAAGACATCCCTTAGTGGACTGAGCAGAAAAAACTTTGCAGAGACATTCCCTTAGAGGGGCTGAGTGAGGTAGAACTGAACAAAAGAACCTTGCTAAGATGTCCCTTAGGGGACTGAGCAAGGTGGAGCAGAGAAAGTAACACTTTTCTCTGGAGCTGAAGGAAATTGCTACATTTCTGCAGGGGTTTTCCCTTTAGCAGAGTGAAGCAAAAAAAAAAAAAAAAAAAAAAAAAAAAAAAAAAAAAAAAGCAACGTCTTAGGCCAGAGAAGCAGAGCTCTGCTGGGAAGCCCCCTTAAGTGGGGGCTGAGCAAAGCTCAGCTGTAGCAGCTCTCCAGAAGAGGAGCAGGATTGCTATATCCTGCAGGGAGACCATCGCCCACCACACCCCAACTGCAGATACAGCCTGACTCCTAACAGTCAGGACACCTTTCCCTCCAGAGCTGAGCTGTCCCGTTGCAGCTCCACCTGTCAGAGCTGTCCTAGCAGCTCAAGGTGTCACCTGACTCCCCAGTCAGGACACCTTTCCCCCAGAGTTGCAACACTCGCTTACAACCCCCACTTAAAATGGTCTATTTCCTCCTGTTCGGCTTCAGTTGATACGTGTTGTAATAGGTAAAGTGGGTTTCTTTTCTTTATATTAAAATTTTTATTTAATTACTGTATGTATGCGCATGGATGTTTTCCCTGTATGTACGTCTAGGCACCATGTGTGCACAGTGCCCTTAGTGGCCAGGAGAGGGCTTTCGGTCCCCTGGAATGGGTGCTGGAAACTGAACTTGGACTCTCTGGAAAGGCAGCTGGTGCTCTAAGCCTCTGAACCATCTCCAGGCTCTAATGAGTGTTTCATATAAACAGCATGCTATGCTGGGTGAGTCTTGTGTTCTTGGTTCTGTCTGGTACTTGAACTGGTGTCAGTGTAACACTGAGGGATTAAAGTGACGGTGCAAAGTCTTAGGTTAATAGTGACCATATTTGTCACTGATGTCTGTTTCTTGATGCTTTTCTTTGTTCCTATTTTTGTCTTTCTTTCACACATGTCCTGCCACTGGAGGATCTAGTCAAGTATTTTACATGCCTTTGTTTTCTCTCTTTTTTTCTTAGCATATAAACATCTATTTATTTCTCCCCCCCACACTTTAAATGATTATGCTGGAATTATAATACATGTGTATATACACATGTTCAGCACACACATATTCACACATGTGCAGTTAAATATATTTCAAGCTATTACTATTTTGGACAGAATCTCTTTTTTTTTAGATTACTTAATAAGCTAAGTTATGAATGCTGGAGAGATTGCTCAGTGATTAAAAGCACTTACTGCTCTTGCAGAGGACCAGGGTTCAGTTCCCAAGACCCACATGATTGGCTCACAACCATCTGTAACTCCATTTCTGGGGGATCTGATTCCCTCTTCTGACTTTTATTGTGGGCATCAGGCATGCATGTGAACCACATGCATACATGCAGGCAAAGCACTCTGGGAGCAGGAAGGCTGAGTCAGGAGATGCTGCCAGCCGCCACAATGAGGAGCAGGATGCAAAGTACTGGTAAGCCACAAGCCATGTGGCAAGGTATAGATTAATAGAAATGGGTTCATTTAAAATAGAAGAACTAGATAATAAGAAGCCTGCCACGGCCATACAGTTTATAAGAAATATAAGTCTCTGTGTGTTTACTTGGTTGGGTCTGATCGCCTGCAGGACTGGCGGGTAAGAGAGATTTGTCCTGACCGTGGGCTAGGCAGGACTAAGAAAACTCTAGCTACAAAGCACTCACACACATAACATAAACAAATCTAAAAGACAAAGTTGAAACAAAGAAACGAAAAACCAAGGAAAGTTTTATCTTAGCTGTGGCTCTCCAGTTCCCCACGCTCAAATGTTCTTCCTTGCTTTCCTGTGCTTTGAAGGACCACTTTAAATATTTCTTGCAAGGTGAGTCTGGTGGCAGCACATTCTCTGCAGTTTTGTCTGAGAAGGTCTTTAATGAGCCTCCATTGCTAATGTGAAGATGGTTGAGTATAAGCTTGGGGTTGGCAGGGTTCCCTCCACTCTGGCTACTTCCCTCCCCTGTCTTCTCCCTCATGTGGATTCCGAGGATGGTCCAACATAGTTCTTACCTTTGCTCCTTCAGAGGTAAGATGCTCCCCTTGCCCTAGCTTCTTTCATGGTGTTTCTTGAGCTTTCATTCTAGGAAGTTTGAGTATCAAGATGCAGGTGATTGTCATTTTGTGTACTTATCCTGGGTGTCCTCTGTGCTCACGGGATCCATAGTGTCGTCTACAACACTAATTTGGGGAAAACTCTTGGCCATTATTGTGTCTCACACTGCTTCTGTGGACTCTTCTTTGTCCTCTCCCATTGTGAAACACTTTTCTGAAAATATTTCTTGTTTTCAAAGAATGAGATTTTTCCAGGCCTTGCAACCAAGTTAAAAATATGCCTTGAGATAATTTAAGCCTAAGCACTTAACTTGCTGTCCTACTGTGCAGTCAGCCTCTTTAAGTTTATCCCGCTTTCAAGAGAACAGTGTAGCTGACATTACTTTGCCTTGGATTTCCCATGCAATTGGTTTTTTATAACCTACGCTCGTGAGTTATGTACTCTTCTCTCTCTCTCTCCCTCTCGTGGTGTGTGTGTGTGTGTGTGTGTGTGTGTGTGTGTGTGTGTGTGGTGTGCAGCCAACAGGTTGAAAGCAACCTTAAAAAACAAATATCCCGCAAATGTCAGAAGTATCGTGGGATGTAGGTTGATTCTCTGTGAAGTTTTGAGTGTTGTTCTGGGTCAGCTGGGGTCAGTAAAGTAATGCCTTACCTTGTAAAACTCTGTTAAAGATTTCTGTAAGGGATTCCTTAGTTCTTTCCCATGCTGTGTTTTCTGTGCTGTTCAATAAACACAGAGCAAAACCCTTTGTCAGGGACAGGCACAACACACACAGGCATCAGAGACAGATAACAGGGGCAGACAGATCAAACACCCACAACAGACAGTCAGCACAGACAGGCCAACAGCCACAGACTAGAAACAGATGGGAGACACAGGAGAAGAAGTAGAAAATTCAAATTTGGACCCAGTTTGGGTCAAACTACTCCAAGAGAAGTTTTCTTTCCTTAAAGCCATATGTATGCATGTTGGTGCTCCCTGTGAGGTTTCTCTCCTGCACAATGGATGGGTGCATCCTTCTTCTTCTATTCCTATTACAGGAAGATAACTCTGTTGTCCCACAGACCTGGGGTGCTCTGCTTCGTTGTCTGTATTTTTCCTCTTTGCTGTCCAGTTTTGGAATGATCTATTATCAAGTCCTCAACCTCAGGGATTCTTCTCAGACATGTTCTGCTTGTCAGTGAGCTTTGTGCTCTCCCTTCTTCCCCACTTCCTTCTTCTCTCCCTGCCCTCTTATTTCCACATTTGAGATAGAACCCAGAGCCTTGCAAATGCTAGGCAAGTACCTGAGCTAAACAGCATTTTTTTTCCTCTGTGTGAACATGTGTGCAAGTGTGCTCTCTTGAGGGTGCATGTACAGGCCAAAGTGAATAGAAGAAGAAGGATGTATCCACCCATTGGCATGGTATCTTCCTATTAGTTTTATGAGACATGGTTTCCCCCTGGACCTGAAGCTCCCTGTTTCAGGTAGAGTGGCTGACCAGCAAGCCCCAGGGATCTCATGTATCTTGCCCCTAGCACTAGGGTTCAAGCATGCATGGCAGACTCTGCTGTTACACAGATGTTAGGAATTGGAACTCAGGTCTGTAGACAGATTTTTTTTCCTTGGGCCACCAGCTCACAAAAAATAAAATGGAGACTCACTATTAGTTATGAAAGCTTGGCCTTAGCTTAGGCTTGTTTCTAACTAGCTCTTCTAACTTAACTATCATTTCTATCAGTCTGTATGCTGCCACGTGGCTCGTGGCTTTTACCTGTATGTCCTGCTTCCTCTGAATCTGGCCGGTGACTCTCCCCTGCCTAGATTCATCTCCTCTTCTTCTCTCTCTGCCCAGAAGTCCCGCCTAACCACTTTCTGCCTAGCTACTGGCCCATTCAGCTCTTTATTAAACCAATCAGAAAGCACCTTGGCAAAGACACAGTGAACAAAAAGATTATTCTACAGCAGAGGTCCGTGTACCCGTGCAGTGGCACTTTACGGATGGACCCGTCACTCTTCATTCCTGTGGCAGTGCTGCTGGCACTCATCTGATCACCAGCATTTCTTCTTTTTTTCATTCTCTCTTGAAATTGCCATCTTTCTCCTGATGTCACCTGTCTGTTTTTATGGACGCATCCTTTCATGAAGCTCTTAGCATGCTGAGTGTGGTTTTAAAAGCATTCCTCTTCCGATCATTCCGGCAGTCCTGCTGTGTCAGTCTGGTTTGTGCTTAGTCAGGATGCATGTGCTCTGCTGTTGAGTATGCCTTGACGCTCTTTGCTGAAGAGTGGACAGGATGGGCACCGTGGGGAAGAACAGTGACACAGTGATGGGGTGGTGGAGGAGCCACAGTGGACAGTCCTATGACCAGGCCCCAATCTCTTGGTGAATCTGCATCCCTAGCTGTGATCTTCATGGTTACTCCTTCCTGTTCCTGAATGGACAGGATGGTTGTTGGAGTGGGTATTTGAGTATTTGCTCTTCCCTTAGTGGGTTAGAGTCAATGAAATTCCAAGAAGCTAAACTCTTCAGAAGTAGTTTTTCCTAGGAGCAGTCCTTTTGGAGGAAGAACAGAATGTTCTGGAATGTTTTTAAAAATGGAGTCTTTGCCTTTTCCCTGTTGAAAGCAAATGGAACTTTTTCTTGAACTTACTCGAAATATCCTTCTTGGAGTAATGGAGGTTAAAATCCTCCAGTTGTGGTGACCTCCAGTGATAGAGTCTTGGGAATTTCACTCTCAGACTTGTCCACATTGAGCTCTGGCAAGCCACTAAGTGTAGATTTTCATGCTCTGTCACTGGTCCGCATAAAGGTTTTTTGCCTTTCTGTGCGGATATATTGTCACTTTCTGTATTTGCCTGTCTGAATTTCCAGTTTGGGGGCAGTAGGCTGCCCTGTGACTTCATTTCTTTGATGAGTTGTTGATTTCTCAATTTGTTCAAATGTAAGCATGTGTCTAGGATGAAGTGGAAACTTAATTCCTTATAAGCTGAGTTGGAAAGCACAGGTCTATATTGTCCTAGGGAAAGAAGGAAGAATTGCTGCATGCAATAGTAGAGGCAGGAAGATCAAGGGTTTAGGGTCAGCCTGGGCTATACAGTAAGACTGAACCTCAGAAAACCAAGGGCTGATGACATAGGCCAGTGGTAGAGAGCTTTCTTAGAGTATGGGAATCCAAATCTATTCCTAACATTGTGAACAAGAAAAACACACAAAATTACTATGAATTATTAAAAAATGAAATTATTTCATTTAAGAGTTAATTTTGACACCTTTAACCAGGATCTAGTTGGGTGAGTACCTGATCTTCCCCTCCATATACCTACTCCAATCCCTAGATCTGACCTACAGCCAGTGCTTTGGCCTGCCTAATCTTCCCATCCCTGCCTGCACTGCCCAAACCTCTAGGCTTCTGCCAGAACTTACTGTTTCTGTCCACCCCTGCCTTTCTATTATCTACAGACCCCTCCCATACCACATGAAGCCTCCCATACTAGCCAGATCCGGCACATTCCTTGCTAGAGTCTAGCTGGCCTGATCCTCCGCTCTATGTACCCTCTTCAACCTGCAGATCTACCACCATATCCCAGGCTTAGGCCAGGATGCACTTCCTGCATGCCAGCCCAACCCCTTCCCCACCATGTCCAATCTGACTTCATTCTAAGCCATACAGATATAAGAACCACAGAGAACAACAAATAGTCAAAACCAAAAAAGAAAACCTCCACAGCATGTCATAATTAAAACACTAAGTATATAGAACTAAGAAATTATATTGAAAGTTTCATGAGAGAAAATGCAAGCCATACATAAAATAACAGCTAAATTCTCAATGGAAAATTTGAAAACCACAGGAGCCTGGAGCAATGCATTCCAAGTCTTAACAGACTATGATGGCAACCTAGAGTAATGTCCCCAGAAAAACTATCTGCCATATTTGAAGGAGAAAGAAAAACCTTTCATGTTATAAAAAGCCTAAACAATGATATCCAACAGATGACACCTAAAGAAATGCATCATGTAATATTTTGGGCTCAAGAGAAGAATGAACATAGCTGAGAAACTACAGAAAGAAAAAGGAAGCTATAATTACTGAAACACAAAGTACCACTGAGATCACAAACAACACCAACATTCAAAGCACAGTGACTGCAATCAAGATACACCTTTCAACCATAACTTTAAATATTAATGGCCCAAATCCCCCAATCAAAAGACTTAGGATGGTTAGATGGATAAAGAGATGGAATCCATTTATCTGTTGTCTACAAGAAACACACCTTAGCTTTAAAGATAGGCATTGCCTTAGAGTGCAAGAATGGACAAAAGTCCTCCAATCAAATGGAACCAGGAAGCAAGAAACCATCACTCTTATATTATCTAACTATTCCTCAAACTAAAACTTCTCAGAAGGGGTAAAGAGAGACACTTCGTTCTAATCAAGGGAACAGTTAACCAAGAAGACATTACTATTCTAAACATACATGCACCAAACTTTGGGACACCCAGTTTCATAAAAAGTGTACTACTGAAATTAAAGACATGGATTAAATCAATTCATTAAGAAGAGGTGATTTCAGTACCCAACTTTCTCCAATGGACAGGTCATCTGGAAAAAGATAAACAGAGAAACATCAGAATTAGATGATATCACACACCAAATCAACTAACAGATATCTATAGAATATCCCACCCAAACACCAAAGAATATACAGTCTACTCAGCAGCACTTGAAAGTTTCCCTAAAATAGACTACATACTGGGACACAAAACAAATCTTTTTTTTTTTTTTTTTGGTTTTTCGAGACAGGGTTTCTCTGTGTAGCTTTGCGCCTTTCCTGGAACTCACTTGGTAGCCCAGGCTGGCCTCGAACTCACAGAGATCCGCCTGGCTCTGCCTCCCAAGTGCTGGGATTAAAGGCGTGCGCCACCACCGCCCAGCTCACAAAACAAATCTTAACACATTCAGAAAGATTGAAATAATTCTGTATCCTATTTGACCATGTGCAATAAAATTCAAAATCCACAACAAACAAATTTCTAAGTATACAAACTTATGTAGATTAAATAGTTCCTTACTAAATGATGAATGGATAAAAAAAAGAAATAAAGGAGGAAATATAAAATCCCTTGGAACTCTCTGGGCGTGGTGGTGCATACCTTTGATCCCAGCACTGCAGAGGCAGAAGCAGGCAGATCTCTGAGTTTGAGGCCAGCCTGGTCTACAAAGTGAGTTTCAGGATGGCAAGGACTAAACAAAGAAACCCTGTCTTGAAAAACAAGAACAAACAAATGATGCCTAGAATCAAATGAGCATGAAAACATAACACTTCAAAGCAATCCTTTGAAGGACATTTATCGTTCTAAGTGCCTACATTAAAAAACCAGAAAGAACAAAATAAATGGCTTAATGATGCAGTTCAAAAATTTGGAAAAACAAGAGCAAACAAAACCCCAAACCACCATATAGCAAGAAATAATAAAAAACAGCGCCCAAATGAATGAAATAGAAACAAAGAAAACAATACTAAGACTGAGTGAATTGAAGAGTTGATTCTTTGAGAAGATAAACAAGATTGACAGATAAACTTGTCCCAACTCATCAGAAGAAAGAGAGGGAGGACCCAAATTAATAGTCAGAAATGAACAGGAAACATCACTTCAGACACCAAAAAAATTCAGACTATTACAAGGGGATTTTTTTTTTAAAAACCTGTACACCATTAAGTTGGAAAACCATAACACAATGGGGAGAGCTGGCACTTCGCTAAAACCAGAATACTCTCTAAGTACATTCTAAATGTTTATCTCTGTACCCACAGGTGAGTGTGGTTCTCACCCTCATCAAAGAAACTTGTCTGCAGCTGAGACCAGTACAGAAAACCACGACAGATCAAAATGCAGAGAACAGAACTCATGTGGTACCAAGTCCCACCTGATACATCTATAGCACAATTCCCACACCTCAGGCTCACTTCCTCATGGAAGAGGGAGTGGGAAGACTGTAAGAGCTAGAGGAACAGGAAGTTTACTGCGAGATTTTGTCTCCTAGAAAGACCAGAGAGGCTACACCAATAAGGTCTCAACAACATGGCTGACTAAACAAGAACTGTACAACAGCAACACTAGGGAACATGCTAACACGAGAGGGGGAAGCTACCCAGACCTCGACCCTAGACAAAGGACGATGGGCAACTGGTGGCTGCTGACAGCAGATGAAATCATCTTCCCCAGGGAAAGGGTCCCCCAATTAGTTATCCAATTCCAAGTGGTCAGTCCTGAGATCCTGTACATACAGGTAGCATAGTTTAGACTGAGTAGGTTATATTTATGTATTTAGAAATATGTATATATATATATATATATATATATATATATATATATATATATATATATATGGAAAAGAAGGATGAAGTTGAGAGAAAGCAAGGGGTTGAGAAAGGGAATGGTTGGAAGGAGGAAAGGGATGTGGGAAATGACAGAATTATACTTTCAAATGTAAAAAAAAAACTATTAAAAAATTAATTCTGGCCAGCTGGTGGTAACAGTACATGCCTTTGATCCCAGCACCTGGAAAGCAGAGGCAGGTGGATCTCTTGAGTTTGAGGCTAGCCTGGTCTACAGAGTGAGTTCCAGGATAGCCAAGTCTACACAGAGAAGAAATCATGTCTCAAAAAACCAGAACAACAAACAAACAAACAAACGAAATGAAGTAAAACAAAGCAACAAACAAACAAACAAACAAAAAACCCAACAGTAACAAAATAACAACCCCCCTAAAACTTAATTCTGAACCATTCTGGCTTCTTCAGGACCCACTGACAGCATCCCCAATCCCTTGTGTGAAATGTGAGTCGCTTTGCTGACAGATGAGCTCCTTCGTTTCCATGGACTGTTCCCAGTGTGGTTCATCCAGCCTTTTATCTGGCCTCAGTCCTGAAGCCATTTAAGACTGACTTTAGCCTGTAGTGTGTGTCCAGCTCTGTCCTCCTTGCATCTCCCTGGCAGTAGGCTCTGTTTGGGTTCAGAGCTGACTCTTCCATCATGGCAGATTCGGCACACTGCCTAGCGTGGGTATCTAACTGGTGTCTAAATCTCCCTGTTTCAGTCCCATTTCTGTGGCTGTGATAAAACACAACTGGAGGAGGGAACAGGGAGGGGTTTAGGGCATCTCTGAGTTCCAGGTTATACTCCATCATGGTGGGGACATCACAGTACAGGGAGTCCGAAGCAACCAGCCACAGAATGCATGTGTGTCTTTGTCTCTGATCTTGGCTCAGGGTGTGAGATGATTCATTCTCGAGTCCCTATACTGATGCACTGTAACTGGAGTCGTAAACTCCCCTAAGTTGCTTTTTGTTATGGTATTTTATCATAGTAACAGAAATGAAACCGAGACACCCCTATAAGCAGGTTAGTTAGAGCCGCAGTGGCTGAGTCTCAGCCCAAATCAACAGGGATGGAGGACTACATCAGAAGCCTCTCTCCCCAGAGCATTTCTGGCTCCTGGCTCCTTTCCTCTGGCTGCCTCTCGCTCTCACTGGAAGTGCCCCAGGGTGACTGGCTGGCTCTCTGCCAGCACAGACCATTAACCCACACAGCTGTGGCCACTTAGCCTCAGCAGCAGCTCTGCCCTGCTGTGGTTCAGGGCTCTGAACAAACCTTGCTCTGAGAATCATTAGGAGCCCTTGGCAAAGAGCTCTGGCCATATAGACAAGCCTGGAGGGGCCACATCCCAGCAGAACCAGCTGGCTGCTCTAAAATCTGGGCCTCATCTTGGATACACTCCGGGGGATAGTCACTCACAGTATCCTGATGGACGTGAGGAGGGGGTAAGTTGGATGGGTGGCACCTCTGTTCCAGCCGAAGGAAAGAGCACAAGACCCTAGTGCACAGAAGGGAATTAAAATGACAGACCAGCCTCTCCCATTATGTCAGGTAGAAATTAAAGTTGCTGACTGAGTCACGGTGGCTAACAGGACAATTCTGTGAGCGGGCTGCCTGCTGGAGCTAGCATGTGGAAGCCAGAAGGACAGTCATGGGGCCTGCTCCCTTCACTCAGTCTCTCTTTTTAAATCAGAAGTCCTTCTATCCAAGTAGAAGATAACCTAGATGAAATGGTTCTCTTTTCATCGTCCGAGTCTTGGCTTGCTCAACCTCTGGCTTCAGGCACCGCTGGATTCAGTTGCCCACATAGTGTCACAGGAAATAGTGTTTGATGTCCTTACTTTTTCCAGATTGGCTCCATTTTCATAGTCTCTACATGCATAGTGGCCATGTGACTGGATCCTCACATCCTTCCAAGTTCAAGTCTGTACAAAATTTGCATCTCAGACTGTGGCAGCCTCACTGGCTGGCTGTTATTCATCGTCAGCATTTTTATGGAGGCGATGTATTTCTTTCATCTCCTTATTGCGTATTCTCAACACTTCTCTAAATTAAAGATGTAACAAATTCACAGAGAGCTGGGATACCTCTTCCTATTGCTGCACACAATGCCTGTGTTCTGCCTTGATGTATGAAACCTGAGCCAAACACTTATTCTTAAAAGGGGATTTGTTTAGGCTATCCAGATAGCTCAGAATCACAGGCAGTGTCCTGGAGTCAAAAAATGACCCCAGTAAAATGAGAAAGAGGAGCATGCCTTGATGTGCCTCAAGGTCCCAATGCCCACTCCTCCTTCACTGTGGTCTTTCTTCCTATTTCTTTCCTCTTCCTCCAACTGTCTCTCAACAAAGACATTGGTAGCGTCCTGCTTATAAAATGCAGGGTGTGCCGCTTATCCATCATCTATAAACAAAATTATCTGCAAAGTTGCCTCTGGTTATATTGTGGTATTTTCTCATGTTCCAAGATATTTGCCTCTACTTTCCTGTCCCCTTTTTACATTTATTTATTGTGGGGGTGGAGCCTGCATACATTGTGGAAGCATGAGGAAGTCATTAGACATGGTTCTCTCCTTTCATCACCAAAGTCTGGGGGACAAGCTCAGGTGGTCAGCCATGGTGTTAAGTACCTATTGTAGTTTGAATAAGAATGGCCCCCATAGGCTCATATATTTGAATGCTTGGTCATCAGGGAGTGGCACTACTTGAGAGGGATTAGGAGGTGTGGCCTTGTCATAGGAAGTGTGTTACTGGGGCAGACTTTGGGGTTTTAAAAGCCCAAGCCAGGCCCAGAGGTGTGCTCTCTCTCTGTCTCTCTGTCTCTCTGTCTCTGTCAGTCTGACTCTCTCTCTCTCTCTCTCTCTCTCTCTCTCTCTCTCTCTCTCCCTCTCCCCCTCTCTCTCCTGCCTGCAGATCTGAATGTAGAGATCTCAGCAACTTCTCCAGCACCATGTCTGCCTGTGTGCCACCATGCTCCCCACCATGATGACAATGGATTAAATCTCTGAAACTGTAAGCCAGCTCCAATTAAATGTTTTCCTTTATAAGAGTTGCCATGGTCATGGTGTTTCTTCATAGCAATAGAACACTGACTAAGACAGTACCCTATGTGCAGAGTATCTCTTTGTTGCCTTTCCTGCCTCTTATCAGGCCCCCTCTGCACCAACATACCCTTTAAATACTTGCTGTTATTTCCCCCAGGTTAGTGTATTGCCCTTGATCTGGGGCAGAAACACATTTAACCATGAATGATAGATTGCTCCAGGAGCAGTTAAACCATAAGAAATCCTACTACTTCTCTATAGTACTTTCCAGAGGCCACAGGGTCACCAAGGATGCCATTAAAGACTAGGACTTTCTTTTCACTTTCCCCTCAATCTCTCATTGTGTGTCCACACAGCCAGAACCACAAACTTTAGCCAGGGCATTGTTGCATTTAAGATTTGGAGGGGACAGTGGTATGGAGAACATCACCATCTCTTTCCATCATCTCCCTTCAACTGATAAAGTGAGAACTTTTCAAAATCCCAACAGAGAGACTGGATTGCACAGCCTTTCCTAGCTGAGAGGAGCCGAGGAAGGTGTCACCAGTCAATGATGTCTGCCATTTACTCTCCTTCTCTGCTCTGACTGCTGTTTTTGCATGGATGCTGTAGATTTTACATCAGACGTTTCCTTGGAGGAGGTGGAGGCCAGAACCTGGTATAAGGTGTGCTGTGGGTACCACACACCTAGAACTCCTCTTCCCTTAAGGTGCTCTCCTTCCCCCGTTTTTCTCCAAGTATGAAACAGACATGCTGAGTCTCCCCTTTTTTACCCCCTTCTGCATCCTACTCTTCTGGGGACAGTTGGATTCTTTTGGCAGTTGTTCACATCCTGCTCACTGTATTTTATTTTACATTTATTTCTATTTGTATGCTCATGAGTATGTTTGTATGGCATGTGGTCAGGGGACAATCTGAAGAAGTTTGCCCTTTCATCTGACATCTCCTCTCCCTGACGACAGAACCAAAGCACCACGTCCTCTGTGGGATGCATGGTGAGGTGTTAGAGACAGTGCTGGTCCTTTCCTGAGCCTGTGGAGTTCTAGATGTGTGTTTGCCCTTACCTCTCAGTGTTGCCGTCTTGTGTTAAAGAGGTTCTTTCCTGACCCGCCTCCTCCAGGGGAAGGGCAGTGATGGCCAGTTGTCTCTGCAGCCCCTGTATTCTGGCATGACAGAGGGCCTCGCAAAGGAGGGAATTAATATGTGCCAAACATCAGCTTTGGGTTGATCAGGTACTAGGTTGCAAATCAAGAGGGCAAAAGTCTGGAGACTAAAGACAGAGGGAGGAGAGAAAGAGAAAACCCATCATTCAGCCTCAGCTTTTCCAAGGGCCCAATCGAGCCTGCAGCACAAGAAGTCAGTGAGACTCCAGCCAGTACCACTCTGTGGAGAATGAGGGATGCTAAAAGCTTATGGTGTGTTCAAGGTGGAATGAAATTTCTTCCCCTGGAGCCATAAAGGGACAAGCTTGATCCTCTTGGGGACAGAGTGATTTAAGTCTAATTGTGGTGAGAGGCACAGGGTCGGGCTGCTGGCCCTGGGGAATCCTCTTTCTAAGTGTGATTCGGAGCCTTGGAAATAATTTGTCTGCGAGCACTAGAAGGAATCCCTGGCCTCTGCTAGATAGGGAATTTAGCAGAGTGCAAGGTGAACGATGGACATCAGAAGCCGGGTGAAGCCCAGATGAACACGGGGGAGATTGCTTAACCTCTTTTGCAAAGTGGGGCTAAGCATTTTCCAGCACAAAGTGAGGGAGACTGTGTGAAATAAAGGGTGTGGGCCCCCTTCCCCTCCTCTCCTCCCCTCTCTTCTCCCCTCCCTTCCCTTTGTCCTTCCTTTCCTGTCAGAGTCTCACTATATAGCTCAGGCTAGCCTCAAACTCCCCACACGCAGCCAAAAAGGACCTTTCACTCCATTTTTTTAGCACTAAGCCCTGGCCTTGTACACTCTAGGCATGAGGTCTGTACTCGTCAGCAGTGAAGTGGCTTCCTAAGGGCTTCTCTGTGAGAGAGGGACAGGCAGCAGATATATTCCCTCGGCTTTTTTCCTCTTCTTCCTCATACTCCTGCTTTCAGATGAGGAGATCAAGTGTACCCAGGCATTTTTCCTCCCCCTTTCCAGGGGAGCCAGGGAGCAGCCTGCCCCTTTCTCCCTCTCTGCCTCTGCACTGATTTCAACTTTTAGAGATGTTCATGTTGCGGTTTATTCCATTCTTTTTCTGCGTTGAGTCTGGCTCAGCTTCTGAGCTGTCACCAAGTCGGGGAGCAGGAAGAGAATGTGAAACACTGAGAGCTGAATACTTTTCTCTCGCAATTGAATTTTTCCAGATTCTTCAAGGGTTTCTCACGAGGGAATGAAGGAGGGATCTTGAGGCTGGAGCATCTTCTCTGCTCCACCAGTCCCCAAATCACAATCATAAAAATTAAATTCCAGTTAAGAAAAACCACAGCCGTCATTACAGCTTGGCAGGCGAGGGGATCTTGATCAAATCTTTTATGCAATTTCACAGTTTCTAGGGAAACTCACTGAGCACGCATTGATCACCTTTGTGCCACGAAGACTGGCTTCTCTCAGCAGAACTTGCCCCTCCCAAACTAATTTCACCCTTTGATCTAAGCTCATGTTATGCTTTTTAAGGGCAGTGCATGGTGGCTTCAGAGCCAGTAGCCTGCCTGGGCAGCCATGAGGCCCAGCCCACATCAACCCCTTCCTGACATCCAGACAGAGGCCGGGCCAGGGAGGTTCCTGCTGTGGTTTGGATGTAAGTACCCCTCAAGGCTCGGTGCTGAAGCCCTGCCTGTCTGCCTGCCATGCTGTTTGGAGAGTTGGAACCTTTAAGAGGTGGAGCTTGGAGGGAGGAAGTCAGGCCATTGGCATCGTGCCCTTGAAGGACATGAGACTCCACTACTTCCCTAGAGTTCCTCTAGTTTCTCTCTGCTTCCTGGCTGCTGTGAGGTGAGCAGCTTCTCTCTGGTCAATATTCCATCATGATGTGCTAAGTGACAGGGTCAAGTGGCCATGAACTGAAATCTCTCACAGTAGTAACCCAAATCAATTGTTTCTTCTTTGAAATCCCTTACCACAGGCATTTTGTCCCAGTGACAGAAAGCTGAATAGCACAGTCCCTATGTCAATCTAAGACCTCTAGGCACAGGAGAGCTGCTCAGCAATGTCTAACATCAGAGAGCTGGCCAGACTCATAGTCTCTGACAGAAATGGCAAAGCTAAAAGAGCAAAGTACCTTGGGATAGCCTGTAATGTAACAAGAGAGAAGCCCCCACAGGGACAAATAGAGTCAGTCTATAGTAGGTAACAACCCTGGGAAATAATTACCCTGAGCCAATCAACGCCCTGGTGATATTGAGACTTTTTCATGGGAGGTAGCTGATGGGATACTTCTACTTTAAACACAACATTTAAATACTACTAGATAATTTAAAGAATTTAGTTTATGCCATGGGCTGAATGAAACACGCAGGAGAGCCAGATCTGAGTACTGAACATCCAGTTTTCATGTCTGATGTGGTATGCCGCGCCCTCCGTGCCCATGTCCCAACGGTGCCCCTGTGAGCTGTCCGAGCTCAGCTGTATTGTCAGCTTCCCATGCTGACATGCTTTCATGAGGGTTCTTAGGCCACTGTCAGTTTGTTATCTTGGCTCCACCCCCTGCCAGCTGTGCCCAAGGGCAGCTGAAGAATGCCTTGGTCTATTTCAGGAGGACAGTAGCTAAATCCCCTAAATGGAGTAATTTTCTACAAGAAGTGCTGCTTTGCACACTGGATAGTGAGCTGGAATTTACCAGGGACAGAGCCAGTCCACTTACCCACCATGGCTTCTACTCTGAAGGGAGATCTTTCCCAGCAGGCTCTTAGCAGTGGACCCAGAGAAGGGAGGCGATGCTCCCAAACTCACACAGCCGGGAGCACCCCGGCCTGAGTTTGAACCTGGGTGGGCCAGACTTTGGTGACCAGCACTGTTTCCAATCCCACACTATTCCTCTACTTATTAGAAGCACAGCGCAAGTCAGGACTCTAGCTTCCCATAACTCAAGACACACTTGACACCATAATCTACGGAAGACACCATCCATAAAGGAGCAGTGACAGACAGGCTACCCTGGTGACGGGCATGAGACCCTATCTGTCTGATCCATCATTGCCATTATGCATGCTGTATCTCTATTATCTCTCCCGTAAGACATATTTACAACGTTATTAAAAGGGAGATGTGGGGATATATTATCTTCCTTACGTTCAGTGTATATTATCCACCCATGCCCTGTCACATCTTGATGATGCCAGACATGGCCGATCCTGGTGCAGTGGCTAGAGAGAAGCCATCTCTCCTAGTTGCAAAGCAGTTGAGGAAGGGGTGTGAGTCTGCTTCAGGGCCCAGCCAGGTCCAGCATGTCAAGTTTACACAGCACTTTGTCCACGTAATGGTGTTGATTGTCAACTCGACAGAATCTATAATCACCAGGAAGGTGAGCTTCTGGGCATGCCTGTTGGGTGTGTGTGTGTGTGTTATCTTAATTATGTCCATTTGTGTGGGAAGACCTGTTTTAATTGTGGGTGGAGCCATTTCCTAAGCAGGGGAACTTGAACTGTATAAGTGGAGAAAGGGAGCAGGGTACCAGCGAGTCAGGGCTCTGTTTTCTGGTTGTTGGTGCAATGTGACCAGAAGTTCAGGCTCCTGCTGCCTTGGTTTCCCATATCTGGGCTATACCTTGATATTGAGCTGTGAGCCAGAATGAACCCTGACCCCCAAAGCTGCTTTTGACAGGGCGGTTTAGCACAGGGTAGGAAAAGCAGCTTAACACCCAGCGTTTGCTTGCCAGCCAGACCACTTCTGTGGTGGGAGGGGCTGGCACTGTCACCACCCCCATCAGGTAAGGAAATCGAGGAGGGCCATGCTTGCTCTCAGCCCTTCTTCCAGGGCTGGTGGAGGCAGGACTGGAACTCAGAGCTTCTGACTGCAAATCCTTTGAGAGCTCTATATTGCAGTCGAGTTTGCTGGGCATTCACACATTCACTCACTCACTCACTCACTCACTCACTCACTCACTCACTCACTCAGTCACTCAGTCACTCACTCACTCACTCCACTCACTCACTCACTCCACTCACTCATTCATTCACTAATTCAGTATATAAGTCAGTGAGCATCCCCTGGGGCTTGTGCCTGGGGCTGTGCATGTGCTCGGCTGCCACAGGGCCTAGAACAGAGTTCTTTGTCAAGAGGTGGGCAAAGTCTGCAAAGAACACAAGGAGGTTGTCACAGCGGGGCAGGGAACTCTGGCACTAGGGTGGGGTTGTGCTGTGGTGAGCGGAACACCACCCTATGATCTCCCAACACTAACAGCACTGAAGCCAAGCAGCCTTGCGCACCACTGATCCAATGGCCACACCCATTTTAGCCAAGGGGCTAAAGTTGTGAATGGGGACGAGCTACCAGAAGCAGAAGAAAATGAATCAAGGCAGCAGCCAGGCTTTGCAGTGCCTGCTCCTTCTCCCAACTCAGCCCTTTAAACAAGCCTGTGGGTTGCCAGCATCCACTTAGGCAGGAGGGAACTGAGGCACAGAGAGGGCAAATACCTTGCTTAGAATCACACAGCTAGGAAGGGGCTGCACAGGGATTTGAACCGGGGTTGTTTGAACTTATCCTTTGGCCACTTGGCCATATCGTCTCTCTGTGAGCCTTGCTGCTCTTGGTGGGGTTTAGGAAGCTTTGTGGTGGGGGTAGGAACACTAGCATGGCATTTGAGGAATTCTGCAGTGTGTGGGCAGGAATGCAAAGCCACCTGGCAGCAGGCCACAGCTGGGAAACGGATTAAGAGAATGCGCTAGGAGAACAGAAGGCAGAAGTAGGGTTGAGCCTTGGGCTCTTGCGGTTGCCACGGTGCGTGTGTGCAGCCACACTGTTGTGTGTGCAGGGAATAGGATGCATCTGTGAACTATTCAGGAGGCTGAGCCTTCGATCTGTGAGGATAAACTGGGCCCTGGGATGGGTCATGGGCAATGGATTTCTCACCACTGGGAGCCTGGCTCAAACACTGTTTATGAACACTCTTTTTTGGGCAGGGTGGGGAAGGGCTGCTGGCCTCACCCACCACCCCTTGGTCCCAGAGACCTGTCCCTGCCCTGGTCTGGGCTGTAAGGCACATCACTTTCTGCAGCGCTGACAGCCCTCTGTTTGTGCTTTCAGATAATCTAACTCACAGATAATTAATGTCACTCTGCTGTCACCGCACCCTGGCTAACCACAGTGTGTGGGCGTAGGCCAGCCAGCCGGTCGATGAGCCGCCCAGGGATCTGTCAGAGTCAGGAAAGGGCGCATCACCTGCCAAGCTGCTTGAGCATGCTGGGGACCTTAGCACATGCCTGTCTACTTCAGAGGCACAGACAGTCTCCATCCCAGAGGAGACAGCGGCCAAGGTCACAAAGGCAGCTCTGGGGACCAAGCTGAGTAGAAGGAAGAGAGGAGAGGAGTCTGTCCTCCAGTGGATGTGGGCGCACCCCTTGCCTTTCCTCATCTTGTGTGCGAAACACCACTTAGCCCAAGTTCTAACTCAGGTTTCACAGCTGTGTTCGAACTCCGGGTGGATCAGAGATGTTGTATCTGCCTGAGGTGCTCTCTGCTACCAGCCACCCAGAAGTGCCAGGGGCTCCCCACGCAAGTCAGCCTTGGCCATGTTTCTGTCTTAGTCACTGTCTCTCTGCCTGCTCCATCGTCTTCCTCTGATATGCATGGCCATTCTCCACAGGATTGTGACTGGGTGCTCAATCCTCTCACAGTCTGGTTTCCCTCCCACCCTCATCCTTTCCTCCCCTCTCTGTGGTCCTCTTGTGTCTGTTTCCCTTACTGAATGGGTGATACATTTACACAGTTCGAAATTCCTGAGGCAAGACGAAGTGCATAAGGAATAGTACCTTCTGCCCCCCCTTTCCTCCCTCCCCTTCTCCCTCCTTCCTTGTCCTGGCCCCTTCCACACTCTTCCTCAGTCTTCCTAGCTCCCTTCCAGGTGTTCTTTACATTCTTTGTGCAAACATCTGTGTACATGAACATCACACTAAGTTCGTTGTTCTGAAAAACCTTGAGAGTTCGATGCAGGGGCAGCTGAGGTCTAGGGATAGGGGAAGCAGAGGGCTGGGGTTAGGTCGTGCGGGGCGTTTGGGGGGCATTGGATGACACACCTAGGACCTCCTGACAACTGAGCATATTTTAAGTCATTTCTCAAATCATCTCTAAGTCACTATACTTCCAAGGGAACTTCACGCCCAGAGCTGTGTGACTGGCCTCACTAAAAACAGAGCAAGAGCTGCCCCCAGTTTTGTGCCCCACCAACGATGAAGAAAGATGAACTCCCAGCAGAGGGAGGTGCTTCGAGTCTGCATCTCTGTGCCTCATGACCGGCTAGCTGCTTCTGCTGTTTTCTCCTTAATTTATTTTCTGGGAAACATTCTGTGACTTAGAACAGGGACAGCCGGCCCTCAGAACCAAATTGCTGCCTCAAAATAATGTACTTTTATTAAAAACTATTTTAAGTTGGTGCCTATTTTCAAGATAGATTCACATATGGATAAGCATCCAGCATTGCTTGTTATAGATAAGTGATGAATTATTTTAATCAGAAATGGATTTAACAGAATTGCAAAAATAAATTTGGGAGATTTTTCACAATCTGGTTATCTTTTCTGATTTTTCATATTTATATTTAGTATTCAATGAAGACTAATCGTGACTACTGGGCATTCAATCAAAATCACCCAAACTGGATACATCCCACTCGTAATAAAGATTGACACTCTCTGCAATAATGCTGGGAAATTGGCTCTAGGCTCTTGGAGCTGAATCAGATGGGGGCAGACATATGCTGAAACTTTCTTGACCAGCACCAGGGGTCCTTCAAGGCTCCAGCTCTTGTCATGTGTTGTATTATCTCATGTGATGCCCACCAAGGACCAGAACCCATGCCTGGGGGCGGGGGACAGAGGTACCCTGGATGTCTAGCCATCTCTGACTTAGGGATGGTCAGGGCTGAGCCTGAGCCAGGACTGTGTCAGGAGCACTGGAAATGGAAACTTATGCAGGCCAGGCTCAGGCTGGACTCAGCACAGATCCCCTTATCCCTGACCTGGAGTGGGCATGGAAGTGCATGCTGGAGCATCATCAGGCCCCTCTGTATTGCTAATCATCTTACTTTAGCGTATCTATTTCCACCAACAGAGAGAATGCCAGTCTCAGCCCCCTTGGCTCTGTGTGTGCACACTCATGTCGCGATCCTAAGTCAGGTGTTCTCCTCTCGAGTTCTCTACCTTATTTTCTGAAACAGTGTCTCTCATTGCACATGGAGCTGCCAATTAGACAAGGTTGGCTGCCCAGCTAGCTCTGTGAATTCTCCTGTCTCTATTCCCTAAAACAAGGGTTAGAGATGCAGCTGTGCCAGGATCTGATCTCAGGTCCTCATGCTGCACAGTGGCATTCCATGCACTGAACTCTCAGTGATTACCCAGTGATATTCAGGTAGTTTTCATCCTGTTGGTCTTTTTTCTAATACTTCATTTTAATTTTCTTAAGATGTATTTTGAATCATCATATGAAAGAATGGCCTCATTATGACGTTCTCACACATATACAATTCAACTTGGCTCATTTTTGCCTCTCCTCCCTTTTTGTTCTCCCTTCCCCCTACCCCACTGGTCCCTTTCTCCTTGTACTTATTTCCCCTTGCTAATACTAGAGAAACATGCACTGTCTGTCTACCTGACTTGTTCCCCCTTCCTCTTCCTAGTCTTCCCCCAAATACTCACTCTCCCTTCTATTTTTATGTCATATATGCATGTGTGGGTGTATATATATGTTTGCATTTAGAATCCACACACATTGTATCTGTTTTGATGGCTACTTTTCACTGGAGGCAAGTAACAACAAAATTTCATTCACAGAAAGAATTAAATTAAAAATAGTAAATTAATACTGGTGTGTAGGGCAAGACAGTGTAGAAGTCCCTCCAGCTTGTAGTCTTCCTGAAGCCAGTTGAGGTTTGACCAGAGTTTGATCTCCTCAATGGAAAACTATCCAACTCTATTCTAGAAACCTGAGGTCAAGATGTCATAGCTAACTTATCTTGACTCCTGTTAAACTGCCTGCTTGTGCAAACCTTCCCTTGTAGCTGCCAAACAAGATAATAGGATGTGGATTTTGCTTTTAAAAGACCTTTACCATAAGTGCTCAGTGCTACACTTGGGTCCTGAATACCTGATTGTAGTCCCAGCCAGCTGGAATAAAGACTTGCAATTGGCTATAGACTGTTTCTGACTAGACTTCTCTGGTGGGCTCCCAATAATACAGAAAGGAAATATATGAATAGCAAAATTCATAAAGATGGCATTTAGTTGAGTAAACAGATCTTACATTGCTTTGTGGGCAAGGGAGACAAGAAAAGAGCATGTTCAGTTGGTCATGGTGGAGCAGGCCTGCAATTTCAGATTTTCAGGAGACCGAGGCAGGATGATTGATAGATAAGTGCATCTGAGCAACTTAGTGAGATCCCCCCCACAAAAAAATAGGAAAAAGAAGTCTAAGGATAGAGTTCAACGGTAGAGCCATTGCTGAGCATGGGTGAAGCTTTGGGTTCAGTTTCCAGCACCATAAAACCTAACCCAACCCAACCCAACCCAATTAAAGCCAACCTAACCCAACCAAACTCAACCAATCGCAACCAAACCAACCCAATCAAACCCAACCTAACCAAACTAAACCAAACCACATAGGCTGGAACCATTCCTGAGATATCTTTCTAAGAGCTTCAGTCATCTTGCATAAGTTAGTAGAATGCAGTGAGGTAAATTCTACAAACAAATGAGGCCACTAACTACCTGTGTTCTTTGTATCTATAATTCAGGAAGAACTTTTGCCTGGGACAGGAGCATGGGTAGAGCACTGTAGTTCTCCACTGTAGATCTCCACACTATTTGTTCTAATCAGTTATTAGCCTCTTTGGCCATGAAGGAGCAAATCATTATGTCCCCCCTTCATTCTCAGGTTTTCATGAATGGGCTCTGGCTGCCTCTGGAATACATAGGGTTCAGTGTCTCAGCCAACTTCCCTCAGAAACCAGTAGTACCAGCCTTCGTTGATCAAGACATCTCTGGACTGATGGGCAGATGTTAACATCTGGGATTAATATGGGATTTTCCTCCTCCCAGTTACTTGGAGAATCTCATTAAGGCAGGTTTCCTTCAGGGAATTGATGCTTTAATATTCCGCATTGTCAGCCGAGGACCTGGATTTTATTTCTTGAATAATATTTAATTAAACATGCAGACTTTGCTTTCCCCAATGCATCAGCAATCAGGGACCTGGGCCCACCTTACCACTCTCCAACAAATCAGCAGAAAGCAAGGTTGGGGACCACAGTACTGCTGAACAATAAAGTTTATGGACTGTGCCTTTGCTGTAATTACTACAGAGTCTTGCTGACTGGGCCACTTCAAGGGCCGGGCTGAGTGGCTGCCGTGCTGCGAGTGCTGGTCCCCACACTGTGACATGCAATCTGCAGGAGACACAGCCAGAAGGTGCTCACCTAGGGTCAGGGTATAGCAAACCAGGGCCCACAGACCATATCTGGCTCTGAGTCTATTTTTTAAATTTAATTTAATTTTTATTTTATTCCATTGAAAGCAAATAACAAACTCCTTTATTCAATAGTAGGGTTGGCCTTATATATCCTCCTCCCAGCACCTAGTCTGTGTGGTCATCCCTCACTGGCTGGGCATGATCAGGAACTCTGACAATGACTGTTGCTAGGTCCTCAGGAAGACTCAGCATGATCAGGAACTCTGACAGCTCCTGTTGCTAGGCTCTCAGGCAGACTCCAGGTTGGCTCTTAAAGAGTACAGTATATGCTTGCCTTGGCTACTAATCTGAGCCAATTTCCTTGACCCTATGCCTGTCCTATTACAGTAACCTTTGTTGGTGTATATCACCTACCAAGATTCAGGAAGTCTCTTTTGATCAAACCTGATCCATTTTAACCTTGAAGGAATCCAGAGCCTCCTGTTTCCTATGGAAACACAAGCAAAACCTTTTCCCCGGAGTAACATATTTTTGACTTCTTTTTTTTTTTTTTTGGTTTTTCGAGACAGGGTTTCTCTGCATAGCTTTGCGCCTTTCCTGGAGCTCACTTGGTAGCCCAGGCTGGCCTCGAACTCACAGAGATCCGCCTGGCTCTGCCTCCCGAGTGCTGGGATTACAGGCGTGCGCGACTTCTTTTTTAAAGTTAAGGAATTCTTAAAATATCTAGGCTAGTTTGCTTCAGCACTCCTTCTTTCAATCCCATGTCTTTTAGGAGCTGTCATTTGCTTATCAGCAATCAAAAAAAATTCAAGGTCAATACAGCAACATACAGGATCCAGACTCCTGTGTGTTTCCCATCTCCACATGAGTGGGAAAATGAGGAGGGAGATACCATGATGAATGAAGACCCTAGGGGAATAGGAAGAAGCGGAGTGCTAGAGAGGTTCCTCAAAATCCACAAAGATACCTCCACTGTAGAACAATGGTTGAGAGAGTGCCTGAGCTGACCTGCTCTGATGATTGGATAGCCAAACACTCTGGGTGTCATGATAGAACTCTCATCCAGTGTCTGATGGAAGCAGATGCAGAGATCCATGGCCAAACCCCAGGTGGAGCTCCAGGAGCCCAATCGGTAGGAGAGGAGGGATTGTATGAGCGAGAGATATTGAGACCATGATTGGGAAAAACACAGGGACAAATAGCCAAACTAGTGGAAACACATGAACTGTGAACCAGTCGCTGAGGAGCCCCCATGGAACTGGACCAGGCCCTCTGGATAAGTGAGACAGTTGATTAGCTTGAACTGTTTGGAAGGCCTCCATGCAGTGGAGCCAGGACCTGTCCTTGGTGCATGGGCTGGCTTTTTGGAGCCTGAGGCCTATGCTGGGACACTTTGCTAAGCCTTGGTATAGGGAGGAAGGGACTGGACCTGCCTTGGCTGAGTCTACCAGGCTTGGCTGACTTCCCAGGGGAGACCTTGCCTTGAAGGAGGTGGGAATGGGGGTGAATGGGGAGGGGGGACTGAGGAGTGGGAGGAGGGAGAACAAGGGAATCTGTGGCTATTATTTTTTTTAATAAAGTTTTATTTGAACAGGGCTATGCCTATTTCTTTATGATTGCTTTTGTGGGTAACAGACAGTCCTTGACCCTGCAGCAGCAGCAAGCAGTGGTCCTTTGGCTGTCTTAGATTGAGGTAGGCTGGGTGCTTGCTCTGTGTTCTTTGGAGCATAGTTCCTGGATCCCCAGTGTCACAGTTTGCAGATGCCCAAGTCCCTCCTATAAAATGCCATAGTGATTGCATATAACCTGCACATCGTACTCTTTATTGAAACCTGGTTTCATAATACTTAGTGCAATGTGAGTAATGGACGTAGCTGCTAGACTACATTGTGAGGAGCATAATGACAAGAAAAAATGTACACACTCACTACAGGTATAATACTCACCCAAATTTTCTATCTACGGTTGGTTGAATACATGAGTGAAGAGCCCATGGAGGTGGAGGGCTACCTGTTCTCTCTGGAAATACACAAACTAAATCCTCCAAAGAACTGTGAGAGACAGTGGGAACTGCCAGGGAGCCTGATAGGGAGCCTGCATTGAGTAAGGATCAGGGTGGGGAGAGATGGGGTGGGGTGAGGTGAGCTGAGGATAGGGGTAGGAGTGGAGGTGGGGATGGGGTGAGATGAGGGAGTAGGGGTGGGGATGGTGTAGACTATCTGGGGAGGGCTCCAGGAGTAATCAGTTCAGAGCCAAGGCCTGTGGCTGGCAGCATCTCTGGGCAGAAGCTTTTCCCCTGGTAAGTTCCTGGCGATCAGCAACCAGAAGAGATGACTGAGAGAACCTGTCGTTTATTTTTCTTCCTTTCTTTCGGCTGTGATGAGATTCATTATAAGGTGCCCGTGTTAAAATGGGGTCCCACACCGAGACACCTTGCCATCGGGCCCAGGGATGATGTAGGTATAAAGGCCATGGGGAGCGGACCTCCTCCCATACTGCTCCCCTCAGCCTTTCTTCTCGGTGTGTGTTGTGACCCAGCAGGGTCTTCTCTCATTTGTTTGTAGAGGCATTTTGGTTATGCACATGTCAGAAAAGCCAGGAGCTGTCACTGCAGTGGCCTTTAGCAGCAACCTTCTTATTAGAAGCAGACAAAAGGTTTTAGTTGTTTTATTTAGCACAGAGCTGGAATTTATCAACCTCGTGTAGCACGTAAATACCATTGCAGTGTGGTCTTAAGGGAGTCTCTAGAGAGATTTTTAAGCTTTTTTTTTTCCCTCCCCCACACTCTCCTAAGAAATTAGGTGAAGAGGAAACAGCTGAAGCATTCCCGATAGCAAGAGCAGCATGTGCAAAGGCCCCGGATGCAGGAGGAATGTGGTGAATTTAAGATAAAAGGAAGCAGAATAGCTGGGGTTGAGAGTGCAGTGTTGGCATTGGGCAAGGGGGCAGCATGTCCCAATCAAGTCCTGTCACTGTTGAGAGCTTACCCAGGCTATGGGCAGGAGAGAGTGCCAGTGGGTATCAGCCTGCATTCACCCTGCATCGTCCCCTCGGCTGCACAGGTGCACTGTGAAAGCTGCCTTCCTCCTGGCCACAGCACTTCTCTCTCCCTTCATTCCTGTCATGGCAAGGGTCCCAACAGCTTCTGCTTTATCTCTTCTGCATCTTCACTTGCTCCTTTCTTTCTCACTGGGGTCACACCTCCACATTACAAAGTCACTCAGGAGAGCAAAACCAGTGACTGCGTGTCCGTGCAAAGCATGGCGGTCACCTCAGATAGTGTTAGAGTTTATTCTGAGCCAAATACAGGTACCATGGCTCTGGGAACACAGACTTGGGATGCTCGACATGACAGGTTCCACCAGGGAAGTGGCTACATGAACTTTCTATAGTAACAGAAGGGGAGAAACTCATAAATCATGTCATTTCCCAAACACAGTGGTGGAAACATCAAGTAGATGGGCTATGGCTAACCAGAGCGATCTCTGCTATAGGTCTTATGCTACCTAATGACCAATGTGATTCTATCTCTCAACCTGCAGCATTCCAGCTCTTCATAGTGACAATGCTCTAGCTGGTCAGTCTACAGAATCTTCAACACAGGTGGGGCTGAACACTTGGCAGTTCATCCAAGGCTTTGTGTGTAGCTGTGAAGAAGAGGAAATACCATGGCTGGGGTCTTGGAAGGATGCCCATGAGACATGTTTGAGTGTTGGAAAGTCAGGGTCAGAAAAACATACATATAGTACAACTCTCTGTTAATAAGGGTTAATAAAGCACTATCCCCGGAGCCATGTGTGCATGTGACTGTCACAGTATAAGACAACCATGACTGTGAGAACTGGATGAGGCTAGCACCAATTAGAGGGAAGATCTGACAGGTCTGAGGAACTGTAAACTTACTAACAGTTGTGGGATTCTTTTATCTATCATTTATCTGTCTATATATCTTCTACTATCTATTTAACAATCATCTGTCTATCCTATCTATCTATCTATCTATCTATCTATCTATCTATCTATCTATCTATCTATCTATCTATCTATCTATCTATCTATCATCTATCTACAATATAACATCTATTTATCACCCATCTATCAATCATCTATCACTTTCCATCTATCTATTAATCACTTGTCTATCTACCAATCTATCATCTATTACCTATCTTCTCTCTACCTATTTATCATTTGTCTATTTATCTATTGTATATCAGCCACCTAGGTGTCATCTGTTATCCATTTGTTTATCATCAACATTAATTTATCTACCACTTAAATATCAATTATTGATCTCTCATCTATCTATCTATCTATCTATCTATCTATCTATCTATCTATCTATCTATCTATGCATTATCTATTTATTTTTAGTGGTGCTAGCAGTAGAACCCAGAACCTTGCACCTGCTAGGCAAGAACTTTTTCACCAACCCACAACACAGTATTTCATTATCCTTATGAGCCATGAACATCACTTGTGATGTGAAATGCTAGTTCTACTCAGTCTTTTGGTTTAATTTTATGAACACAGGGGAAAATAGCAGAGATGTATGGTACATTATTATGGGTTATCTCATGTAAGGGCTCAATGTAGAGGGAGGAAATAGACAATAAATTTAATAAATAAAAACATACAAATAGCCACATTTAGACATCCATTTTCACATCATATACAATGGATTGTGTAAAAGAAAGCGGGGTTTGGTGGTGCATGGCTTCAATCCCAGGACTTGGAAGGCAGAAGCAGGCATATCTTTTTGAGTTCAGGGCCAGCCTAGTCTACATAATGAGTTTCAGGACAGCCTGAGATACACAGCTACACAGTGAGACCTTGTCTCAGAAAGAAAAAGAAAGAGAAGAGAGGAGGTGAGGGTGGGGGAAGGAAAATTATTGCCCCTATTTTCTTCCTCCCTTCCCTCCTTGTACCTGAAGAGAATGGCTGTTCCCTGAACCACGCTGGCTCCCCAATATTCTTCATTTAAACTCTGCTCCCACCTTCCCTAAAACTGCATGGCTGTCCCTATTTCCTGTCTCTCCACGTGGCTGCAGATAACGGGTGCATTCCGGACTTGTCTTGGCTGACATCTAGGCTGTGCTTTGATGTTACAAACCTTCCCTCCCTCCTGCCCTCCAGGGTCCCTCAGGGGTAGTTGTAGAGTCCCCAGCTGTGGCCTTTCCTTACTGCACAGTGACTAGGTGCATGTTCACTCTCACTGCATGGTGACTAGGTTCATGTTCACTCTCACTGCACGGTGACTAGGCTGAATGTTCACTCACACTGCACTGTGACTAGGTGCATATTCACTCTCACTGCACAGTGACTAGGTGCATGTTCACTCTCACTACACGGTGACTAGGTGCATGTTCACTCTCACTGCATGGTGACTAGGTGCATGTTCACTCTCACTGCATAGTGACTAGGTGCATGTTCACTCTCACTGCATAGTGACTAGGTGCATGTTCACTCTCACTGCATGGTGACTAGGTGCATGTTCACTCTCACTGCACAGTGACTAGGTGCATGTTTACTCTCACTGCACAGTGACTAGGTGCATGTTCACTCTCACTGCACAGTGACTAGGTGCATGTTCACTCTCACTGCATAGTGACTAGGTGCATGTTCACTCTCACTGCACAGTGACTAGGTGCATGTTTACTCTCACTGCACAGTGACTAGGTACATGTTTACTCTCACTGCGCAGTGACTAGGTGCATGTTCACTCTCACTGCACAGTGACTAGGTGCATGTTCACTCTCACTGCATGGTGACTAGGTGCATGTTCACTCTCACTGCATGGTGACTAGGTGCATGTTCACTCTCCCTGCACAGTGACTAGGTGCATGTTCACTCTCACTGCACAGTGACTAGGTGCATGTTCACTCTCACTGCACGGTGACTAGGTGCATGTTCACTCTCCCTGCACGGTGACTAGGTGCATGTTCACTCTCACTGCACGGTGACTAGGTGCATGTTCACTCTCACTGCATGGTGACTAGGTGCATGTTCACTCTCACTGCACTGTGACTAGGTGCATGTTCACTCTCACTGCACAGTGACTAGGTGCATGTTCACTCTCACTGCACAGTGACTAGGTGCATGTTCACTCTCACTGCACAGTGACTAGGTGCATGTTCACTCTCACTGCACGGTGACTAGGTGCATGTTCACTCTCACTGCATGGTGACTAGGTGCATGCTCACTCTCATTGCACAGTGACTAGGTGCATGGCCACTCTGACTTCTGCACCTGCATACTTTCTCTCTCCTGGTTCATCCAGTCCTGCTCTCCTGGTCTTTGCTGGGTCTCGGTCTTCCACTGGCCTCCTCCACAGGGCCTTTCCCGCCATTCTCATTGATTTCCTTTCCCCTTCCCTCTGCAGGTTTCACAGAGATCACAGCACCATGGGGCTATGTCCAGGAACAATATGAAGAAGGACAGCACAGGAATCTAGACTGTATGCTGCTTCCGAATGAAGAGAGGGCCCCAAATCTGGTTTGCTGTGTGTACTTGGGCTAACTGCTTAACTTCTCTGGGCTATTTTTATAGTGAGAGCACAGCTGACAGGCTCTTAGCAGTGCTTTTCCTTTTCATAGACCCTTTTCCTAGTAAGCTGCTGACACACACACACACACACACACACACACACACACACACACACACAATCAGCCCATTTTTTTGTTGCCATGATGTCATATGTGAGATAGGGCAACAGAAGGACACGTGGCTTCTACAGTGCTGTGGTTTGGATGGGAAGTGTGTTTCCCCAAGAAAGGTTCATGGGCGGAAGGCTTTGGCCCCAGTGCAGTGTTCAGGGTGGAGCTTCTGCAGTGATGACATCTAGAGGATGGTGTCTTAGTAGTGGAGCACTCCCTTGATGGGTCATACTGTGGCTGCATCACTGGCAGGTGGTAGAAATTGAGACATGGGACCTAGTTGGAAGAAGTAGTTCACTAGGGCTGGGCTGTGTCCATGAAAGATATACTGTGTCCCTGGCACCTTCCAGTGTCTCTCTGCTGCCTGGCAACCACGAGGCAAACAGTTTTACCTTGCCATGATTTTCTGCCTCATTCAGAGACAATTGAGCCAGACAAGCCATGGACTGAAGCCTCAGAAGCCAGGAAGCAAAATATACTTCCCTCTAGAATGTTTCTCTCTGGCATGCACCACAGTGATGTGCTCACATGGAGCTCAATTTCCGAGGGTCAAGGGCTGGCACTGGCATTGGATTGCTTTAGTGTTGGCAGAGTTCTGAGAATGTACACGGCCTCACCTGACATGAAACGGAGCCCAGGGAGTGAGCATGGCTGCATCTGTGTCTCCCTCTGTTTCTCTCTTATGATGCCACCCGGGGTCAATCACAGGGCTCCCCCAGTGACTTCATCTAATATTCTTCACTTTCTGCAGGTCTCATCTCGGAACATCACAGTCTGGTTAAGTTCCCACTCTCTCAGGCATGTTAACATATGAAGTGGGGGATGAAGTTTCTGAGTGAGTTGCAAGGGACAAACTATATTCAAACCACAAAACAACACCAAGCAACACTAAGCAACACACAGGCCAACTCTTTTTAGAGCCACTCTTTCAAAATTATTATTATTTCTATTATTAGTGTGTGTGTGTTGTGTAAGTACATGTTTATATGGTCTTTGCACCTGTCTACCCATGTGTGTACATGCCATAGGTCAATGTCAGGTATCTTTTTTTATTGCTCTCCACTTTAATTTTGGAGAAAGGGTCTCTCATTGATTTGACCAGGCTGCCTGGCCAATGAGCTTTAGGTATGAGCTTGTTTCTGTCCCACCCAGTGATCTGGCTATAGTCACACCCTCACCACCATACCCAGCTTTTAAGTGGGTGTTGGTGTTCTGAATTCAAGCCCTTATGCTTGTGGGGAAGGCACACAACCAGCCTGAGCCATCTTCCCAGCCCCAGAAGCATCTTCTTGGAGAAGCCAAGTAACGTCACCATTTAGCTGCCTTCTCTGGCCTCAGTGTACCCATCTCTAAGCTGGGCTAACAGTGTGCATCTATCTAGACATCCTGAGGAATAAGCGAGTTCACACATGCAGACTGTTTAGCACACAGCCTGCAGAACTTACAACATGGATCAAACTATTTTATAAATTATTTTATGAAACTGGTGACTTAAGGATCAGAGACTCCTGGGATTAGGGATACCTATGCTGAAAATACTTGCTTAGCTGTCTCCTGCTGAAATTTCTGTCACTGTTATGTCTCTGCATGTCTTTTGTTGTTCCTTGGGGTCAGCTATTAAGGCTCAGTCCTCTCTTTGTTCACTTCAATATGGTGGGTGACACTGCCCATGAGTGGCATCTGCTGGCAGGGCTGCCCAGCAGTGCTCAGGCTGATCTATGAGGCTGTTCCCAGGAAAGATGGATTCTATTCTGCTCTGGACATGCAGCTGGAGTCATAAGGCTCACCCATCTCCTCAGCTGCCAAAGATCTCCCAGGTGCCTGCCCTGGTGGTAGTGTGGAAGTTATGTTCTCCTTTGTTCCACTTGCCCTAGCATGCTGGCATTTTGAGTTGTACCCACTTGGGAATCAGGAGAGTGCCTGACTACCTCAGGGGTGATGTCAGGAAGTGGGAAAGGAAGAAGAACCAGAAGAAATTCATGAAAGAGGACCTTTTAAAGATGGGTGTCATATAGAGAGTATAGTAGCTTCATTCAGACTGACAGTCTTGGGATTCAGTGCAAGATGATAGCCTGCCCTTGGGAATAGGTGTATGTCAGCAAGCTCATATCATATCATATCATATCATATCATATCATATCATATCATATCATATCATATCATATCTGTTCTTTGTGTTTTGTTGAGTGTAATATATGCAAATATTAAGGTGAGTATATATAGGTCAAAGGATGATGGCTTGTGTCTTTCCCTAATTGCTTTATACATTTATTTTTTTAATTTTATGTGTATGAGTGTTTTACCTATATGTATATATATATATGTATATATATATATGTGTGTGTGTGTGTGTATGTGTGTGTACAGTGTGAGTGCTGATTTCTGAAGCCAGAAAAGGGCATTGGATCCCTTGAAATTGGAGTTACAGATGGTTGTGAGTCCCCATATAGGTTCTAGGAACTGGACTGGGTCCTCTGCAATAGTAGTGTGCACACTCTTAACCCTTGGGCTATCTCTCCAGTTCCCTCCACTTCTTGAGACCAGATCATCAATTCAGCTAGGCTGCTGTCCAGTGGACTTCATGGATCCTCTTGTCTCTGCTCCCGTAATATTGAGATTATAGGCACTTACCACCATGCCTTTCCTTTTCTGTAGGCTCTGGGGCATCTGAACTCAGGTTCTCATGCTTATGTAGCAGGTACTTACTGACTGATCCATCTCTCCAGCCCAGGAGGTCAGCTCAACTTTACAACTTGCTGAGGGCTGTGGCTGCCATCAGAAACATAGCTCTACATAGCCCAAATTCTCTCTGTTGTGTGGTTTGCTCCTGCAGGCTGGGCACTTGCCAGACCACTTTGCTAGCTTGCTTCCTGTCTCACCGCCATACCCCCACCTGTTACATCAGGAAGGCTGCCTCCACCTCTTCACCTATTCTCTTGTTTCCCACCCTGTAGCCATAGACATTTGTGAAAAGTTGATTACTTCCTTCTTGTGGCTTTTTGGCTAACATGCAGGCTCTATTTGAGCAGGAACTGAGTCTGTCTTCTGCAAAAGATGCCCTGCTTTTAGGGGCCTTGGAAGACAGTTCAGTGGGTAAAGCACTTGACATGAAAGTCTGAGGACCTGAGTTCAGGTCCCCAGAACTCACTAACAATCTAGGCACAGTGGTGTATGGCGCCCACATGTGGTGGCAAGAGTTTCCACCTAAAACCTGAGAGTGCTTAAGAAGAGATTATAAATGTAGCTAAGAACACCTTCCTAGTTCATGTTGCTCATGGTGGGCCTAGGTACAATGTTGTGTCCCCTGGCTATGGCGGGTTCATGGCATGGGTGCTTGATCTGCAGCATGGTGGATTCCCGTCATGATACAGAGGCATCTCCAAGCTTCATATTATGCTGCTTGGTGGATTTAGCCTTTGCTAGTACAGGCAGAGACAGAGAGAGAGAGAGAGAGAGAGAGAGAGAGAGAGAGAGAGAGAGAGAGAGAGAGAGAGAGAGAGAGAGATTTCTGGGCTACACACTGATTTGGTAGAAGCATAGAACCACTGTCTCTTAGAGTCAGCAGACAGCATGGCTCCCAGAGCTGGTGGTGAATCATCTCCACCATGTTGAAAAGCTAAAGTGGGTGGAGTCAGCAGCCAAGGCACTTCAATGCCAAAACATGCAGTTTAGCAGTTTGGATTATAGATTCACAATAAGGTAGACTCACATGAAATAAGACTTTAAATGGTTTACAATGTGTGTAAAAAATGTATGTAGGCTTAAAAGAAATAAAAAAGAAGTATAGACAGTTAAATAAAAAATAGATAGTTTAAAAAATAAAGTCTTTAAAGAGACAGTAAAAGTAATAATAATAAAAAATAAGCCATGTAAAGATGGAAATCACACAGAGAAGTCTGGATTATATTGTCTTTGAGATTTTTAACTGCAGAGACATTTGATTGTAAAGCTGCTGAGTTAGATCAATATGTATATTTTAAAGATATCTTGATTTCAAAATCTATGTCTAAGGCTATAAAAAAGAGGTTCTGCTTTCATTTCCACAGAAGATGAGAACCTGTGGATTGCTTCCAGGCTAATATGGTTTGACCAGCCAAGACCCCCTGAAAGGTATTCAATGACACCATGGCTCAGATCATCCAGCATCCAAAATCAACTTCAAGGCAACTGGCTCAGAGAATACAACCTCATAGACTATTCCAGTCAGGACTTGACCATAATCCTAAAATTTTCTTTGTGTCCCCATAAGATTACCAGCACCCCCTATCAGCAGAAAGTAGCCTAGAAAACTACACCCACATTTAAAAAAAATGGATTATGGATGTTTGTCTTTGTTTAGATCATTGGTTACAAATTTTTATTGGTCATAGTCAATCTCTTTCTAGAAAAAAAGAAAGGGGGATATGATATAGAAATATAGGATGTAGATATGATAGGATAAAAGGGTAGGTTATTAAATCTACTTTTAAAAAGCAACAACTTGCTTAAAATATTTTATATTGTTATGGATTTATTAATACAAATTTAAAGTTAATTTTGTTATATTGTATGTATATTTCTACTCTTGTTTAAGGTATTATGTTTGTGAAGCTCATTTAAAACTGTAATGTATAATTAAGAAATATATATTAATTATTAGTCATCCATGATAATCAAACTTATAGTCATATTAGTTAAGTTTTCTAGGTATACATATATATTTCAGATAGATAGGTAATCTTCAAACACTTCAAAGACCTACAGAATATGGCATTTAAAATGTTTTAAAAACTTAGACTTTCTAGACAGTGAGACACATCTGCTCCTGGCAGCACTGATTTAATTCCAAGAGAGAGATGGGCATCGAAGACAATCTATATGGAGTTTATTTTCTTTTTGGCAAAAATAGCCATTTTGGCAAGAAACTGTTCTTACTTGGACTGTTTGACAAAATGTTGTATAAAATGGACATGCAGGACCCATAGGAAGGTGACCAGTGGACTTTGCAAGACGAAATGGTCCTTCGGGTTCCTGCTTCACAGAGGATACTGCCAGAAATTCTACAGGACACATGGAGTAGCAGCTAAAAACTCAAGATCTGTTGGCTGAAGATGGATGCCCAACATTGTAGATGAACTTCAGGTGACTGTCCAGCTAGCCAGCTGTTTCTGTTATTCTAGATTTTTGGAAGTTGCCTACAATGTTCTTCATGTTTATTTAGGTAGTATATTCTTCTGAGGATCTTTGATGTAGTTGAAGACTAAATAGTTATAATTATAATTTTCCTTGGTTATGATAAGAGATAAATTAGATATGAAACCTTAGACTCACAAATATAGGATAGATAGGATATCTTCTTTAATTTTGCCAAATACAAATAAACTAGATATTATAATTGTAATTCTTGCTTGATATATGTAATTTTACTAGGTTAAAGTTGAAACCTTCCTTTAGTTTAGAAAGAAAAGGGGAAGTCATGGGGGAATGTCTTTTTGTATGCTGTGAAAATATGTTGCTCTGATTGGTTAATAAATAAAGCTATTTGGCCTATGGCAAGGCAGCTTAGAGGCAGGTGAAAAATCCAAACAGATAGGAGGAAGGAGAAAGACAGAGCAGAGGAGCCACTGCCAGCCACTGCCATGAGAAGCAAGATGTAAAAGTACCAGTAAGCCACAAGCCACTTGGCAAAGTATAGATTTATAGAAATGGGTTAGTTTAACATATTAGAACTAGATAACAAGAAGCCTTCTGTAGCTGTAGTTTAAAAATAAAATTAGCCTGGGTGTGTTTATTTGGGTCTGAGCGACTGCGGGACTGGCAGGTGAGAGAGATTTGTCCTGACTGCAGGCCAGGTGGGACAACCAGAGAAGTTTCAGCTGCAGGGGGTGGGTGGGTAGAGCTAGATGAGCCCAGGGGCTTTCTGGCCAGCTCTTCTATCCAAAACTGACAATTCTAGATCCAGTAAGAGACCTTGTCTCAAAAAATAAGGTAGAGAGGGTGGTTGAGGAAGACATCTGATGTCAACCTCTGACTATTGCCCATATGTGGACACACATGCACACATGTACACAGGCACATGCACACACATATACACATGAACATGTATACATGCACACACAGACACACAATGCCCTCACTCTAACATCAAATGGAAGCCAATTCACTTCTGTGGAGTGACTGGATAAATGGTTGGTTGCGTGAGTGAATGACAAAACAATTCTATCCAAATATGCTTCAGTGCTAAATTATGCTAATGAAGTCATTGTTCTGGAACTATCCATTGCACTGGCCCCTCCCTAGCCCTACAGCAGCATTCTGACCTTTTTAGTGTTCATAGTCTGTGCTTCCTTTTCTTAATGACTTTTCAAGGTGCTTTGTATCTTGTGCCTCTCTGCCCAGCATAGTCCTGCACAGATCTGGGCACAAGCCACCTTCTCAAGGACATTTTCTTGTTATTTTGTCAGCCCCTCAGGAGCCTGTACACACCATGGGAGGAGAGACACAATAATACCAAGATTGAATTTCCCTCCAGCCGGAAGGAACCTGGGGATTAAAGTCAGATTTAATTTGATTTTAGGTTAATAACATATTGTGACATTTACTATGCACCCAAATTGCAGGAGACAAATTCCTACCTGTGCTGGGATGCACACAGGGCTAGGTCTTACACAAGCTGCCCAGACTGGCTCTTGCTTCTGCTCAGCCTCAGACTAATCCATTCTGACCAGCTATGCCCTCTCCAACCAGTCAGTCCTGTGTCCAAGAGGCTACAAACGCCTAGGGGGCACCAATTCTAATACAAAATATTGCTGTTTCCTACTAGGGTGGTGGGTACATCTCGTCACTGGGTTGAGGTCCCCAGTTCCATCGATTTTCGTGCAGATGACATCATCCCATTTGTTTTTATGGCTGAATAGAACCCCTTGTGTTTACACGGTATTTCCTTTGTCATCTGTTGCTGGGCACCCAGGCTGAGTCCATAGTTTAGACATCAACCTCTGACTATTGTCCATATGTGGACACACACGCACACACGTACACAGACACATGCACACACATATACACATGAACATGTACACATGTACACATAGACATATAGACACACAATGCCCTCACTCTAACATCAAATGGAAGCCAATTCTATATGTCTATTGTGAATAGCACTGAAATAAATACTATAGCAGCAACTTCAAGAGTGAGTCCCTCTGGAGAAAGAATAATCCTAGCTGGAAAGTTCTAGTTTCTTTCTTAAGAACTGAGTCTGGGAGGCACACGTTAGAATTACATGTGCACCAGTATCTGCTTGTAGAGGGCATTCATTGGCTAACTGAAACAAAACGCTTAGAAAGTTGTGCATTCAGATGTGACCAGGTCTGGATGTTCAAGGTCATCGGGAATCTGCCATGCCCTTTGGTTCAGCTTTCCTCTGTTGACATAGGGTGTCTCAGAGATTCCCACCACAGAGCATCTACTTGGCTGACTACTATGGTAGATTTATAGCCACCAACTTGGTGACCTCAGAAAACAATGTATGTTTTCTCACAGTCCTAGAAAAAATCTCTGCTTGGGCCACAACCACATGGCTGGCAGCAGGAAAGGAGCCTCCAGAGGACAATCTGGGTGTCCTGATGATGGAAGGGACAGAACTCTGACCAACAGATCTTACTTCTCCAGGGATTCCTCAGACATGGCCTGGAATTCGGCTCTCAGCCCTCCCCTTCCCATCTCCTGCCATTCATCCCTGTGGCCTTTGAGGAGGGTACATGCTGTTTCCATCTCATCAGGGCTATCGACTGCCTGTCAGAGCCCCGCATAGCTCTGACACTGGAATCTCATTAACACATGGTACAGCAGAGCCTCCTGGAGCACCCATCCCCTGCTCCCACCCTGCCCCCAGCAGCTCTCTCCTGTTCCCTTTTGTGTGGCAGATGAGCTAGGGACTTGGTTTTAGTTCCCTCTGAGGCTATCTGAGTGTTCTTAGTCTTTCTCTCTCTTGGTTTGTTGTTGTTGTTGTTTTGAGACTGGGTTTCTCTGTGTGTCCTGGAACTTGCTCTGTAGACCAGGCTGGCCTTGAACTCACAGAGATGTCTGCCTCTGCCTCCCAAGTGCTAGGATCAAAAGTGTGCATCACCACTGCTGCCTGGCAAATTATTTTCTTTTTTTCTTGAGACAGGGTCTCATTATGTAGACTTGGCTGTCCTAGATATACCAACCTCTGCCTCCTGATGGCTGGGACTCAGGGTGTGTACCACCACACCCAAACTGAGCCTTTTTTTTTTTTACCTGTGATTTGGGGTGATGATATTTTTACCCCTGAAGGGCTTGGGCTGCACCGACAGCACAGCCTGGGAGGAGGCTGGCAGGTGGGTGGTCCCAGAAGAGAGGGATGCAGTGGTAAAAGACACACCCTCAGTTCTCTCAACATTTACCGTGTGCCAAACTCAGTTAGTTACATTATCTGCATTTCTTAAAATTCTCATGGCAACACTTCGAAGGGACTCACTCCCAGCTCCATGTCGAGGAGACCAGGTCTAGAGTGGAGGAGCGACATGCCACAGGTCATACATCTCACACACATCTGAGTATGAGGGCACATGCGTGTGTGACTCCCAATCAATCCTGCACTCTCAGCCCGGAAAGCACAGCCCTGGGACCCTCCGGTAATCCTCCCTTCCCTGCCTGTGCTTTGGCTCCTTCCTAAAGCACTCTGTTCTCAACAGAGATGGCTCTCCTGCTGTTGATTTGATATTTTTTTTGGAGGAAATGGGCTTATGGGCCAAACTATTTCCTTATTAAATGTTAGTTTCTTGGAACTTCACCCTGGCTGCATGTGGCTTTATGGAGAGCGTGGGTTTCTGGGTGGATTTGCCTGTAGTTCCCCAGAGTCACTTCTGCCTGTTTTCCAATTCCCTTGACACAGTCCACCTGAAGTCCTGTGAGGTCTGCATCTGTAGCAAATAGAAAGTCCTCCCTAAAATCAGGCAGTGAGAAAACGATGTTTATTATCAGGAAAAAAACGAAGAGGTTTGTTCTTGTGAAACAAAAACCAAGCTTGATCCATCCGGGGGCTGAACAGCTGCATCATCAGCACACTTAGCATTAGGTACAACACCTCACAGCCCTCAAAGGCTGCTGCAGCTCCCGGCATAGCCTCAAGAAGGAAGTAAGTTTTAAAGCCCGCTGAGTCTGTTTTCTTTTCCAAAGGCCCAGAAACTTCACCCCCTCTTTTCATATTTGTTGATCGTGGCTGCATCCCATGGTCACCCTTGTCTGCAAGGAAGAACAGAGGTGTTTGGGAACATCTCCCCTTCCAACCAAAACATAATGGAGATTCACGTAGGGGACCATTTCCGGTCCTAAGAATCCACTTTGGCTTGTTTTTAAAAGCTAGTTCAAGATAGACACAGAGGCTCACATATAGTTGGAGGAGCAGATGCCATCTGTTTGGGGTCAGCCTCTCGGGTCTTTCTGTCATGATAACCTCCTAGATGCTTTTTTAGCAGAGGCCCCGGCACAGTGGGAGGCCTGGGGATGGGCCAGTGTGTGCACTTGACTTTGTGCTGGTCATCTCTGCATTGTACGGACCGCTCTTCTCTGGTGAACTGGGTGGGAAAAGACAACTTCTATTAGAGCTCCTCCAGGCAGCGAAAGGTCAAGGGCTTCTAGAGGAAGTCCAATTATCATCACTTTGTCATTCCCCTTCAATCAATGTCTTTCACCAGACACAGCCAATAAACTTGGGGTCTTCGTGGTTTGTGGCAGGGCATGTGTCTTGAGCCTATGCTTATTTCCCTGAGTAAGATACAGATCCTAGAAAGAGACCAAAGATTAATTTCTACCCTCACCTCTCACTAAAAAAATCCCAGAGGAAATACTGTGGCTGTGGCTGTGGCTGTGGCTGTGGCTGTGGCTGTGGCTGTGGCTGTGGCTGTGGATTCCAATCCTCTCAGCTCTTTACACGATTTTTCTTGTATTCTACTGGTTAGTCGGAGATACTTTAGAAGATTTATAACATTAAGTAGGTTAATTATTTCCAGAAAGAACCAGAAGTTTCCAAACTGCTTCTGTCAGTAAATTTAAAATACAATAAATAATTTAAGTCCCAATTTTCTCTCCACAATGAAGAATTAAGAATCTTCAATTTGTCAAATTTTCTCTTTAAAAAAAAAGCTTCAATTTCTTCCTCTCCTTCTCCTTCCCTGACCTCAAGTCTTGGCAGAATGCTGGCCCAGACCACAGGGTCAGACTGGCCCAGGCATGCCTACTGGGATTGCTTTCTAGCCAGGAGTATTTTGTATTAATTAGGGTTAGTTTCAGGGACCTTAAAACCCTTCATATTTTTACCCTTGTGATTAGGAGATGTGAGATATTTATGGTCATTTTCCAGATGCAAAAATTGAGACAAAATGAGGCTTAAACATATGAACAGATACACCTTCTACCGCCCCAGTTTGTTTCCTGTGGCATGGAGTCTCGATTCCATGTATCTAATTCCAAAGAATCCAATGAGCTGGGCTGAGCAGGAAGCACAGTTGCCTGTGGGGGTAAAGGCAGGACCCAAAATGAGAAGATTACACACATGGTTTAACAGGTCAGAGGGACCTTTCAGTGGGAAGCCTTTAGCATCCTCCATTGAAAACACCAGGAAAATGATGGTGAGGGGGCTGGAAGTCAGAACCTGGGCACAAAGTGAGAGCTGAAGATGAGGGTCACACCTTGGAGAGGAAAAGGACACTGTACTCTCAGTGTCCCTCAAGATTCTGGCCTGCATCTCTATAGCTGGAATGCAGCTAGAAGACCGAGTTCGAAGGACTCCCACTCAGGCAGCCCAGAGGAAACTGCCTCTTCAGCTATTGATCAGACCAAGAAGCATAGAGAGTTACTTGAGGTGAGTGGGCAGGTGGCTGGTAGCTGATGAGTACAGGTTCAACTCAGCTGGAATTCATGAGTTTGCCACTTTGCATACATGTAATTTATGTATATCTATCTATATGTTTCTTCTCAGTTTAGACCTTGTAGATTGCACACAGAATGGGTTTTTCTGCTTATGATTTGTCTTCATTTTATTTTGGAGCTCTAAGCCTACAGGACTCTGACACATGACTTCCTGTGACCTGCTGAAGAACCCAGAGCAGTACAGCTCCACTTTGCAGATGAGGAAACAGCAGCCAGAGTTCATGGGACTTCTGAATTCCCGGGACTATTGAACAGCTGGGGAAAGCATCGTCAAGTCCCAGGGTGTAAAGCAATCACCAGTATAGTAATATGAAATAGTTTTACATTCTGTGGTCACAGTTACCTGCTGTTACTGCAAATACTAAATGGTAAATTCCAGAAATAAGCAACTGATAAATTTTAAAGTGCATGATGTTTTGAATAGCATGATCAGCTCCTATGACATCTCTTTTATATCTCACCTCTGGTGTGAGTCAATCCTTTGTTCAGTGTGTCCATGTGGTATATGTCATCCATCCAGTAGTCACTCAGTAGCTGTCTCAACTATGAGACTGACTGTTGAAGCATTACCATGCTTATATTCAGGGTTTAATGCTCCACGTGGTACAGGGCGTTTGTTTGGTGTCTTGGGGTATGCCTCCTGTGGGCAGGAAAGGGCTAATGTGTCCTTGTGTGAAGAAAAGGGGAAGAGAAAAGGGCAGGAAAAAGCCAGCCATGAAAACTGGCTCAACCCCCCTGTCCTCTTGTGGCAGTAGTACACCTGTGCTCTCAGGGACACTCAGGTGACTTGGAGGTTTCCCAGGATTTCTCCAACTTACCTAAATAGCTCTAGTTTTGTGTGCCGTAAACACACTGGGATATTGTGCGAGCTCTCCCATGGCATGGTTCTGCTGCATAGACCCATGGCCTAACATTCTCAGGCTTATAATCCTGCTGGGTCTGGTGTCTGCTCCCTTTCTCATGGTACACTCTTTCCCATTTTGAGATTTTTGAATTGAGAACCTCTTTAGTGGTGCTTACCTATGGGACCCCTGTGTGATCAGGTGTGGCAGTACATCTTGCTTGCTCATGGATATTTTTTACTTCAAGTTATCCAGGGATCCTAGCAACCTAGGGCTAGATTTTATGCTAACCGATCTGCTTAGGAATACAAGGTAAACTCAAATTCCAAACTGGTATGAGGATCAAGACAGGAGTGAGTCTTGGGTTGCTCCATTATAGCTCCTAATTTTGGGGGTTGCAGTCCTTGGGATGCTCCTGTTTTTGTCACACGTCTACAGTCTAATTTATTTGCTTTCTATGTTTAGAGCTTCACACTAGTCCCCTATTGTAGCTAGAGATTTCCTGCCTTGCCCACAGTCAGGACAAATCTTTGTTACCCGCCAGTCCCACAGCAGCTCAGACCCAACCAGGTAAACACAGAGACTTATATTGCATACAAACTGTATGGCCGTGGCAGGCTTCTTGCTAACTGTTCTTAAAGCTTAAATTAATCCATTTCCATAAATCTATACCTTGCCACGTGGCTGGTGGCTTACCAGCATCTTCACATGCTGCTTGTCATGGCGGCTGGCAGTGACTCTCTCCACCTTCCTGTTTTCTCTTCTCTGTTAGTCCCGCCTATACTTCCTGCCTAGCCACTGGCCAATCAGTGTTTTATTTATTGACCAATCAGAGTAATTTGTCATACAGACCATCCCACAGCACCCTATGTGTGTTGATGATGCCATCTTGCTTGATTTTTGTAACTGACCCATATCCCTTACACTTACATCTTACACTCCCCATCCCTTGTATCACCCTGGACTTCTTGTCCATTCCATGGAGGTTTTCCAGATACTTAGATTAACGTCTGTCATATTTATTGCTAAATTCAGGCTGTTTCATTCCACAAGGGGTTCCAAGTGATATTCTTTTACTTTTACTAGAAATGATGGGCCTTTGATTTCTCTTTGAAGGAAAGGTTTCATGTCTCAAGAAGCAGCCTTGCTTAGAGCAAGGTTTTGTTGGTTTTTGTCCAATAGGATGACTTTACAAGTGAGATTTCAGCTTCCAGGATCAGAACCTTCGGTTACACTGAGCCACATCACACTGCACATTTTACTCACATGAACCGCAGTGTATGCTAATGTAAGACCACACAGTGATTCAACTCAGGAAATTCAGGTTGGCAGAAAGCCTCGGACATGGCACAGGAAATGATTCCCAAGCTGGCCCCTGGGCAAGTCACCTTGGGATTACCAAGGAGAGCCAACTATCATGGATTCTGTCCCTCTACCAGACTGTCCAGTGAGAAGTCTGGAAATGAATACACGTTTTATATCTTCCTTAGTGGTTCTGATACTTAGTTTTATTTGGGAACCCTGGTCTGGGCCATGCTTCACCCAGAGGAGCCCCATTCTGCAGCTCTAGCTGGGATATCCTTCCTCTACTCATGGAATTCTAGGCACAAGGAATGGGCAGCCTTTGGTCATTCCACGCCCATTAGCCTGCTTCCCATTCACTTCCCGGGTGAAAAGTGACACTGACACGACTGTGTACTCAGACTTTCTCACGTTCTCCCGAATGCTTCCTGAAGGGCCATCAGGCCATCCCAGTCTCTGCTGCTCCCACAGCAGGCAGACACCACAGTCTCCAGTTGCTCTTTCCTATGCCAACCACAACTCTGATATTCCCCAGCGCAGGGGGAAAAGTGTCCTGAAAGAAGATCAACTTGTGCCTGGCATGGCCACTCCTATTGGAAGCTAACTTTCTTGTACAAGGAACATCAGAAGACAAGGCAGATGAGCAGACCCACCGTGCTTTGGAAGGTTTGATGGATCTTCAGAGGTGGAGGCTGAACAGAGGAGGGGTGTAGAAGGTCTCCAGACTCCTACAAACGGAGAACTTTGCCTTCTCATCTGTCCCCTAGAAAGGTTATCATTAATACCCTCCCCATGCCTGCTTGGAGAATCCCTTCCATCCAATGCTGGCTGGCCCACCTGTTCTCAGCCCTTAGAAAGAAGTTCATCCTGGAGCTTTCCCTCTGCTGTGTGTTAGGTAGATGATATGGCAACGCAACACCTCTAGGCATTGGTTGGGCAGCAGGTCCATGTGCCAGGCTCTGCTCTGGAATGTGTACACAGTGAATGAGGTTGCATGTTGCTATGTCACATTTACATATTGTTAACTTCTTGACACAGAGAGCAAAGGAAGAAATATTGGAAGATAGTGTTACATACCAGTGACTCAGAGGAGGAATTAAGGAGAGGGGTGATAGATGATAGATAGATAGATAGATAGATAGATAGATAGATAGATAGATAGATGTATGGATAGATAGACAGACAGAGTTTGAAAGCATGTCTAAGGATGTACAACAGTTGTTATTATAGAATTACCATATAGGATACATAAGGACATGCTACTACAGTGGGTATTAATTGCTGTACTACTACATTCATGAGCATTGCTGTCATGGTATATCCTTGTCTGTTGTATGCAGTAGTCAGTGCAGATGTTGTACATCCTTGATCTTGCTGTAGTGTTACATTGGCGTGCATTTCTGTAACATATGTAACCATGGCTGTTTTCACACATTTAAAAGACAGCGTGGATTCATGGCAGAAATTTCCACTTCCTGAGGACGTTTCTTTTTGACTCTGTGGATCAGCTGAGTTCAGGCAAGTGGCAAAGGTGACAGGGCGGGATGAACCTCACCATGGAGCGGGCTCTGTAAAGTTCACCGCATTCAATGGGGGAGAGGAGTGTTTGCACGACTAGTGTCTGAACCTCTACAAGGAGAACTCTGCTTTAGTTCCTCTGAGCAGGGTCTTCCTGTTTATACCCAATGCTTCATTTACAGATCTTTAATTCCTTGACACGGAGACCAGAAGAAGAAATACTGCAAGATAGTGTTTCAGGTCAATGGCTCAGAAGAGGGTTAAAGGAGGAGGGAGGGAAGGCAGGGAGGAAGGGAGAGAAGAAGGGAGGAAGAGAGAGATAGAGAGAGAGAAAGAGAGTATCAGAGACACACAGAGAAAGATACTTGGAGAGATAAGGAGAAAGAGACAAACACATACAGATAGATAGATAGAAAGACAGACAGGTAGGCAGACAGACAGACAGACAGAGAACCAATTCTGGAAGACTTGTTAAAGCCCAAGGTTTGTTTTCAGAATCCACAGAAGCCTGTGTGGTACCCAGTCCTTGTTTCCAGAGCACCCTCTACATTCCATGGGCCATCATTGCCTCAAGAATTAAGTTCTTGTGCTGGGAAATCTACTAACTTTGTCTGGTTTTCCCAGCAGCAGACCATGATGCAGGGAAGGAGCCATATCATTTATCTAGGAGTTGGATGGGGAAATGGGGGTATGAGATAGAGAAGGAGGGAAGCTAGTGAGGGATGTGCCAATAAGCAGGAGAGGGCAAGTAGAGGCCAGTCCTGCCAAGGGATTCAGGGAGAGTGTGGAGAGCATCTCAGTGACCTCAACACAAAGGCCAGGAGTGAGAGCAGCTACCTGCCTTCTCCTAGTGGCCATTGTTTACAGGCTGCTCCATTAAAATTGATAGGTGCATAGGAATGTGACAGACAGTTGAAAGGATGAGTGAGGGGATGAGCAAAGCCTTTTGGAATCCTCTCATATTCTTACCTGTTACCAATCATTCTATCTAAATATCTATCATATACCTATCCATCTATTACTCTGTGTCATCTGTCTATCATCTGGCTTTCTATCATCTATCTATCTATCTATCTATCTATCTATCTATCTATCTATCTATCTATCTATCTATCTATCTATCTATCCATCCATCCATCCATCCATCCATCCATCCATCCATCCATCCATCCATCCATCCATCCATCCATCTATCTATCTATCTATCTATCTATCTATCTATCTATCTATCTATCTATCTATCTATCTATCTATCTACTATCATCTCTATCTATCTATCTATCTATCTATCTATCTATCTATCTATCTATCTATCTATCTATCTATCTATCTATCCATCCATCCATCCATCCATCCATCCATCCATCCATCCATCCATCCATCCATCCATCTATCTATCTATCTATCTATCTATCTATCTATCTATCTATCTATGTATCTACTATCATCTATCTATCTCTATCTATCTATCTATCTATCTATCTATCTATCTATCTATCTATCTATCTATCTATCTATCATCTTCATCTATTGCCTAACTGCAATCTACCTTTCTATGTATGTATGTATATTCATATTTTAGACCCTCCCCAGTTCCCTACACATTGCAATTCTTAGTAGCCAGAAGAGATCATGTTTGAAATTAGTGTTGTCACACTGTCAGCATGGAGCCATCATGCTGTCCTGCCAGAGGAGCTCTGTGCTGCAGCAGTCTCAGCAAGGAGGTGGCAAGTTCATATTTAGCCCTCAGACAGCTTTGTTTGGTCTGCAAAGTATCTTAAAATATGTAGAAGGAGTGCCAACATTTCAGATGTGTGGGATTTCATGTACACTCTGGGTTTCTGGCTTCTCTTGAAACAGTGGAAGACCTGGCAGCATTGGGGCAGGAGCAATATGAGGCAACAGTGGGCTGTGGTTGGCCAGCAGCTGCTCCCTTAGCTGAGACCTGTGCTGCTGGGCTCCCCAGAGTCCACTGGGCCACCTGACTCAGGTTGCATCTGGGTCTACTATAGGTCCTGGACCTTAAATCTTGCCCTGTTCTCCTTGGCACTATGGAGTTGTATCCATCTTTCTCTCCCCTGCGCCCTCACTTGTTCGCTGGACCTATATTGCTAGCAAGCTCTTCCACCCACCTGCCTTTGGTTTTAAATTCACACTGGGTTCTCCTAGCTTCCTTTTCTCTAGGATGGAAGATTTCATTTCTTATCTTTCCAGCCATTTGCTCAAGGCTTGCAATAAATGAATAGAAATGACCGTCTTCCCACGCACCAAGCTTTAACTGCTACCTGCCACCTGGGCCTCTGTGGCTAGAACTCATCACTGCGAGTGTTGTGAAGCTGCACCATCGAGGGGCAGAGCTGAAGATGACAGGAGCACCTTGGGCTGTGCATGCTGACCATCTTGTGCTTGTGCTGGGGGAGAAGCTCTGTATTTAGCAGTTACAGGCTGAATCTGAAGTATCTCCCTCTGGCACCTGGTTTAAATGGGTGTTTGCCAGCAGGTGGCACCACGTTGGGAGGCTGTGGAATGTTCAGACTCGACTGACACATAAATAGGTCCCTCAGGACTTATGACCACAACACGGAAGGAAGGTTTCCACAGGAGAATGCCAACACTCTGACCTCCGAAGGAGATGCAGGTTTCCATAGGGTGACTGTAACACTCTGACCCCCGAAGGTGATGTGGGGCCCCTAGTTTGCACCTCCCCCCCTCTCCTTCCTGGTCTGCTGTGATGTGAAGAGCTGCAGGCATACACCTCTCTTGCCAGGCCTCCCCTGCCACGATGAACCCCCTGGAGATGTGAGCTGAAGAGCTCTTTCCTCCCCTGAGTTGTTTCTGTCCAGGGCTCCCGCTATCCTTGCCACAGCCACCTCAACTTCTCACTTCTCACTGGCCATCACGGCTGTGCCCCGAGACGCCTTGCAGTTGGATCCAGTGAGGTTATTAAACATCCTTCAGCTGCTACTGTCTTCCAGATGGCCTGTTACTATGGAGTTCCAAGAGGGAGCAAGCCCTGCAGGAATCTTCCTCTGGTCGCAGCCCAGCCAATTAGACCAACTTTGAGTCCAGTGCTGGAGAAGACAGTGCCAATCTAGTGGGTGTGTTTGCTTTTCTTCTCCTGCTTTTGTCATAAAGTTTCCCCTTTATTTCTGCACAACACACACACACACACACACACACACACACACACACACACACACACACGTCTTTGAGCAGGAGTTGATATCAGGAAGAGGAGGAGAATTGGGTTATCGGCAACTTTGTGTGTCATTTATTTCATTGACTGAGACTTCTGACATGGAAAGGAACGAAGGCAGAGAAAGTGATTTCCTTAAGCTTGGTTCACTTGGCCTCTTCTCTCCTTGGACAATGCAAATGGTGCATGACCAATCTCTTTCTTGCTGGAAAATGACAGGCACAGGGACAGAAACAGATGAGTCACTTAGTTTTTGGAGTTTATGAGCTGGATGGAGCTCATTAGAGTTACAGCATAATAGCATCTGAGTGTTGGTGGAGACTCAGCCCCATCCTTTACAGAACAAAAAAAAAAAAGTTTCCAATGCTCCAAAAGAGGAGTGGGATTCCATTTGCCCTTCTACTAATTAAGACAGCCAAACATTCCTTGATGCTCTCATGGCATTTCTGGCTAGTGGGGACACCAAGATAAAGATATACACTCCATCTTCAAGGAACTGCTTTTCTGGTGTGAGAGACAAGGCAGGTGGTACGGCCGAGACTCACTCAGTTCTAAGGCTTTGTGGCCAGCCTGGCCAAACAGATTCCCATCCCAATGAGACTGTTTTTTGTCTCCTCTCCTTTGAGCCGTGGACCCAAGCTGTTTAATCTCAGTGCCCTCATGTGTAGAAGCAAGTTAATGTCTTGCTTTAAGCACATGCCATGAACATGAAGGATACTTGGTAAAGGTGACACATAAGAGGTAGAGTCACTATAGCCATGACCAAAGTAAACTATTTCAATGGAAAGTGAGGAGTGCTGGGAACATGAAGGAAGAGGCCCCTCAGATCTTTGGTGGGGACTCTGAGCTAGAATCTGAGGAAAAGGAGATGGGCAAAGAAGACATTTGAGGGACCCTATGAGAGCATGGTGGAGGGTTCAAGTATGATGTGAGGTGCAGAGTGTGTGGAGAGGTGAGGAGTGTAGGTGGGAAGGAGAAAGGCAAAGCAATAGCAGGAATAATATGCTAAGGATTGTGAGGAGGAGGGCTGGGTGTCAAGGGACACAGCTGTGGACAGATGGGTTTTGTGGAGTTGCTGGGGCGTATAATTGGAGATATCTAGCAGGCCTGAGGTTGTGAAGTTGAGGGTCCTCTGGTAACTGAGGAGAGGAAGACATAGTCTTCTAAAGAAGAAAAGTGGAGAGATGGGGGTTGCTGTGGGATGGTCTGTATATCAAATGTGTTGCTCTGATTAGTCAATAAATAAAACACTGATTGGCCAGTGGCCAGGCAGGAAGTATAGGCGGGACTAACAGAGAGGAGAAAGGAGGGAACAGGAAGACAGAGGGAGACACTGCCAGCCACTGCCATGACAAGCAGCATGTGAAGATGCCGGTAAGCCACGAGCCATGTGGCAAGGTATAGATTTATAGAAATGGGTTAATTTAAGATATAAAAACAGTTAGCAAGAAGCCTGCCACGGCCATACAGTTTATAATTAATATAAGTGTCTGTGTGCTTATTTTATAAGTGGACTGTCAGACTGCCCGGGCTTGGTGGGACTCGGAGAAAAAACTCCAGCTACAGGGGTCCTTGGCAGAGTCCTTAGGAACAATGACTCAGGGCCTTGGTAGGGATGCTGAACACCTCCTTTTCCTTCTCCTCCTCTGCTGCCACCCTCCCTTTCTTCTCCTGTCCCTGTGGTAATTATCCATCATGAGGTAGCTTTTTCCTTGGGACAGTACAGGCAGATTTATCAGCTTCAGGGTGTCACCATCCCAAGTTCCATGTGAGCAGTCAGAGATTGGTCCACACAGATGTTCATTAACACTCATAGTTAACTCCTAGGTCCCTCAGACCCACATGGCTGTTCAATGACACCAGAGAACAGTCTCAAAGATCAGTCAGATATGGATCTCAGGTCTTCTACAAACATCACATCCAGTCCTATCCAAACCGACAGACAGAATATGAGTGAGAAAAGGGTTACTGGGTCCACAAAACCATGGACTATCATCTTGGAAACCTGGAAGGGTAGAATCTTAGAAGGGGAGAATTCTATGAATTTAGCACAGCAGGACCCTGACCATGTTCTCCTGTGTCCTCCACCAATAAATGGCTTTGTTTCAGACACACCTGGAACAGCTGGGTTTGAACACCAGAGACCCTGGCTTCTCCCATGGGATAGGCATCATCATTTCTTCTCCATTTTCATAAAATAATAATAAAAAAACACTCTCCAAATGTTTAACTGCTGAAGAACAAACATCCCCGTGACTCATGTTTCACAATTTATGTTGCTGGCTTCACATACTTTTGACAGTTCTATCATGTTTTAGATGCTGTGAAATATTTGTTTTCCTCCTTCAAGCTGGGCTGGTGAAAATCGACTTACTTCATGGTTATTGATACTCTGTGCCAGAGTTTCTCAGCCTCAGACACATTGACAAGATAATTGACAAGTCACTAGGCAAGCTGAGCCCGTTCTGGGAGTCCCGTGTGTTGCTGTATGTTTAGCAGCATCCAGGCTTCCACTCATCAGATGTGACTAGCAACGTCCTCAGTGTGATAGCCCAAGGCCACATGAAAGCCCTGTGACCCTTCCCCCCAGGGCCCCAAATGCCCCTGACTGAAAGCTGTTTCTCTAAAGTTTGAGAACACAATGTGCTAGGCAAGAGATTAAGAAGGTCGTGAGAAATAAAAACAGACCTCAGTGCCAGGGATGTGGCTTGGTTCCATCCCCCAGCACCACACACAGAGACACCCAAAGCTCAAAGGAATGATAAATGCCGCCCCTTTGGATACAATGCAGGCCAAAGACCCTCTGCCTTACTTTTCTTTTCTCCTCAGCCCAGAAAGAAAAACATGAGCACTTCACCCAGCAGCAGGATAATTAGACACAAGGACTGAAATGAGATGCTTGTAATAAAATAGAAGCCAGTTGGAGTTCTTTAGCCAGAGAATGGAAGAAGATGGCTGCCTATAAATAACACAATTGTTAGCCAAACCCTTGGAAAAATACTCAACATGCCAATGTCAGAGGAAGATATGTCCAATGCTTTAGATGCTGAAAATAAATACTGTGAGTCGAAAATAAATGGCATTATTAGCATAAAGGGAGTTCCTAATTAACCAGCAATAGTCCATTACTGTAGCCTTCAATTCATTAAATTGCATAATTACATAAAAACTCAGTTGACGCTTGATTCAGTCAGTGTATCTGGTATTGTCTCCTCAATAATTAGTTCTATAATTGTCAGCTTGACAGGGCAATTAAAAATGTTTGAAGACACGGTGTCAGCTTCCTTGTGCAAAACTGTACCCAGCAGGAACATCTCTTGGAGAATCGTCCATCTGGGTAGTTGCATGCTTCCAGCTCCTGGGATGAAGAGAACCACGGATAGGGGCTGGAAGGATCCCACATAAAGGCTTTGCAGCTTCCTAGGGGAAATTATTTTGTCTGCATGAAGTGAAGCGGGTGTGCTGTCTTCCAATACAAAGCATGTGTTGGAAACCAACTCCTCAATGCAAGAGCCAGGGGGTGATACTGATGGAGAGGTAGCTAAACCATGGGGGTCTCTGCCCTCATAAAAGAACCAGCATCAATGGTGAGGCTGGAGGGTATGAATCGCATCTCTTGTTTGTGTGTTCTACTTGTCCTCTGTGGATGATACAACAGGGAGGCTCTCACCAGGTGCTGGCATCTCTATCTTGAACATCCCAGTGTCCAAACTATGAAAAAATCCCCTTCTTGTCTTTATAAATGACCCAGTCTGTGGTACTAGGATATAGCAGAACAACATGAGCTAAGATAGGATATCTTTGCTTGAGTGGTCTCAGTTCTAACTGCTGGGTTGTGGGGGACATGGAGGAAGTCAGCAAAGAAGGTTATGTGGAGAATATGGAGAGCTCCAGTTCTAGGCTCAAGTCTGTGGGCACTAATGCTCAGAGTTTTGGGTGCTGTGAGTGAGGACCCAGTGAGATTGCCAGTCTCAGGCTGGGGGAAGCACAGCCCTGGGGTGCTGTCTGTTTTGTATTAGGTTTTCCAGTGATCAGTGATGCCTAGTAGTGTGGGAATGCTGCTCTCCTTATGCGAATGAAAACACCAACAAAGGCATGGGGTGCCGGTAAGGGAGGGGGCAAGAAAACAGGGCCTCTACCCACTCAGTATGGGTTCAGGTCTCTTGCATGCTTCTGTGGAATAATAAATCAATCAAACAATTCGATTCATCAACGAAATGATAGGTTGAAGGGCAATGAGGAGGCCAGTGTGCCTGGAGTGGTGTAAGAAGGAAGGCGGTTAGAGGCGAGGTCAAAGTTTTTGTTTTTTTAATGTGTCGGGGTGAGTGGTATGTATGCATTTGTGTATATGTGTTCTTGTGTGTGTACTTGTGTGCGTGGGTGGGTGCATGTGTATGTACATGCGTATGGAGGCCTGAGGCTGATGTCTGGTGTCCTTTTTGATTGCTTTCCACTTAATTCATTGAGGGAGTATTTCAACTGAACCTAGAGCTCACCAAGATGGCTAACATAGATTGGCTATTTCTCCAGGAACTCCTGTTGCTGCCTTTCAGGCTACCTAGCACAGGAGTTCAAGGCAGGCTGCCATGTCCACCTGACTGGGGAATCTTCACTCCGGTTCTCACACTTGAATGACAAACACTTTATCTGCTGAGCCTTTTCCAAGTCCAAAGATCAGAGTCCATAGTTGCAGTCATCATGGTACTAAAGACCTTGTGTAGGCACACTGACGTAAGAGCCATGACCACAACACTGATTCTAGTCTCTAGTTCGCTTCCTTCCCTTGCCAGTACTGATATGGCTCGTTCAGGGGGAGTTCTAAGCCCTGTTGCTGAGTAGGGCTGGGATGTGAACACCAACATCATTCAGATGTGTTAGAATTTATGAACAATGCTGTTGTTCTGGTTCCGTAGGGCAGAGTGAGCGCAGCAAAAGGGTGAAGCATCTCTGGAAGCCTGGGGACTAGGAACGTGACTTAAGATTCTAAGCTGACCCTAGACTCCCTTTATTCTCAAGACTGCTTCCTGATTGACCTTGGACAGTCAGGGGATGTAGCTCAGTGCAGAGCACCAGCTCAACACGTGCAAGACTGAATTCAGAAATGTATGTACATAAATACACACATACACACACATATATGTATATAAGCATATATACATACATATGCACCCATACATATACACATAAATGCACACACACATATACATGTACATAGTTATGAATTCATATATATACACATATGTATATACATACATAAATATAGGATACACTATAGATACATATATACAATACACATATACATACATATATATAGACAGATACAACATATACTATATATATACAATATACACATTCACATCCATATATACACACATACACACATATACATACATATATATGTACACACATTCATGTACATACAAAGTTGAGGAAAAAGATGAACTTTTCCCTTCTTAGAAGCAGTCATCACTGATGGCCATGTAGACTGAACAGAAAAGGAAGGTGAGGGGGGACCGTTGGGTGTGACAGAGCACATTAACTGGGAAAAGCACACTCCTTTCCTGGGCCATGATCCAATTGCACGTTATTGCATGTGCACGGAGTAGCCTACCTTCCTGAAATGAGGCCGAGAGATGGAGAAGCCTGGAGACATCTGCTCATATTCTTTCTCCTATTAGCATCATGGTCTTCAGCGGAGGTGTGATCAGTCAAAAATGCTCCAGCCCTGCAGAGGAGGCATATGGGGCTTCAGAGAAGCCTTGCCTCTGTGCGTTGTTCCTCTTAGATCTTGACAGGTGATTAAATACACATTGGTGAGATGGGCGCTCAGGCTCTCCTGTGTTGTCTCAGGAAGTTACTTCTCTATGGCAGAGCAGAATGAGGGGCACGTGTGCTTAGGGCTTCTGAACCGGAAGTCGGCTGAAGGCCTCCCTGCAAAGGTTTAAAAATGCCTGGTCCATCTCAGCAGTACTGAATCATCACTGGACCTGAATGCCAGTAAAAGGAATCCACTTTGAAATGGAACCGGGCTGCCCTGCCTGTGATTGCACCTTATTCAATCTCCAGCTCGCTGCAAGGTGGTTCTGGGACTTTTTGTGCAAATCAGTGCCATTTTAAAAGAGCCTAGGATTGATCTCTCAGCCTGCCCTGCTCCTTTCCTCTCTCCATTTTTCTCTCTTGCATTTTCTGTGAGGCACGGATTCCTATCCATGTAGGAAGGCGAGAAAGCAGGTGTCTATGGAAGGTAGTTATGGAGGGAAAGGAATTTTTTAATAGAAATCACCTTTAGCTCTATTATGATTAATCTTTTGTGTCTCTTTGAGGAGATAAATGCACCGGCTAGATTGTCTGGGCTTAGGTTTTTAGGCTGCTCCCTTAATCACCCTATGCCATTGTTCCACAGTTTTCTCATTCTTAAGCTTGAGTTATTTTTTTTTTCTTTCTAATAACGACCACTGAGTGCTGCTAGGAGCCGAGCACTCTTTCAGGTCCCTGGGATACAGCAGTGAACAAAGCAGCCCGAACCCTCTCTTCCCATGAGAACTGCATCCTTACAAGGGGGTGACTGTGAGCAGATGTGAATGGATGGGATGTGTGGGAAAAGAACAGATCGAAGGAGGGAGACGAGGGACCTTGTGGATGCATGCAAGTTTAAAGAGAGTGACAGGGGCTGAGGTAGCGCTCTCGCCCAGTACATGTAAGGCCTGCATTTGCTCTAGTACCAAGGGGAAAATAATCAATCACTCAATCAATATTGGGAAGAGACACTGAAAAGCTGGTTGAGAAGCAATGTGGAGGCCAGGGTGGCTGGGGTGGAGTCAGGGGGATGAAGCCAAGAGCAGAGCAAACTTCCTTAGGTGATAGAGTTTTCCCCAGAAATTTCCATATAGCTTCTGCAGTCATCCCATCTCCGTGCCAGCCACAGACTAGAAACTCTCAGCAAGTCCATGGTGATGGCTGAGTGAGAAGGAGGGGGTGACTTTTGTGCTTCACGTTTAAGCTTGATTGGTCAGCGTTACCCACAGTTCTGGAGACTGAAATCCAAAGGTTTTCACCAATCTGAAGGTTGAATGTGGGCCTGGGGAGATGGTCCCATGAGTAAAGAGCTTGTGACACAAGGGTGAAGACTTGAGTATGGAGGCCCAGGCTGGCTAAGGTAGTCCCCGTCTGTAACCCCAGAGATTGAGGAGGGAGACAGGATTCTTGGGAGCTCACCGACTAGCCAGCTTAGCCAAAACAGAGGTTCAGTGAGAGACCTGTCTCAAAATAAAATAAAAATAAGGTGGAGAAAGATAGAGAAAATGCTTGGAGTCAAGCTCTGGGCTCCACGTGTGCATGTATAGGCAAGTGTACTCACACTCACATGTGTGTCCAACACACACACACACACACACACACACACACACACACACACACACACACACACACACGAGTATAACAGTATGCTTCTCAAAGTCCATAGAAAAGTTTCAGCACCTTGCTCTCTCTCTACTGAATCACAGTCCTGCAGATGAAGAGACAAGCCATAGGAGGCGTGTGCTAATATCCACTAGGTAAGTCTGAGCTGCAGTGAACTTCAGCAATGAGGATGTTTCCAGCTTCATGTCTTTCCTTTGGCTCCTGCTCTCTGCATTGTGCACTTTCATGTTTGAAATGCCTTTTTATCCCTCTGCACTACTGGCACAGTATGTCAGTGCCAAGACCAAGGTACGCAGGGGCTCTGTACAGAGTCCTGGACTCTAGATTTCAAAAGTGCTCTCCTGCTGGATGCAACTTTCCTGTACATAAACAACCCCAGGTTTCCTGAGAGTCAATCTTTTCTAGCCCGTGGTTTCCCAGCAACATTTCCTCTCTTAGCTTTTGAATTTATTTCTCAGGCTTTGGGCAACCTTCCTTCCTCAGATGTGAGCATAACAGCCTCTCCTGGCCATTGCTGTCCCGTTGCAATGGGTCTCTCTCAGTTTCCTCCCCCTATGCCATTTCCATATCCCTTTGGCATCCCGGCTTCTTTCATGTGCATCCTGCCAGGATTCTGAACCTAAAAGCTGCCTCTCAAATTGGCTCTACCTTTGCTCTCCCACATGCAGGGCTGAGGCTGTTTACAGGAGCCCATTAGGTGCTACCTCATCTGTGTTTTTCCTTTTATGTCTCTTTCCTACTGTTTCTATTCCAACAAAAAGTTAAAATCTTGTGTTTTTATAAAAAGAAAATCTATCTCAATTCATTAGAAGTTCCTCCTTCAAAGTTCCGACCAGAGCTTTCCGTCTCTCTGTGAACACGGATGCTTTCCTCCCTAACAATTTTTTTGCCAGGTCCTTGGGCAAGTCTGTCCTCTAGAGCTAGAGTTGTTCAAGAACTTGCCTTTTTGTTTCTGCTTTGTTTCTTTGGCTGTGTGGTAACTGGGCTGAAACTTCAACAACAATTGAAAACACAATATCGGAATACCATCTGTTCCTTGTCACAAGCCAAGCACTCTGCAGCAGGCAGTTCTGGCCCTACTTTACCAATGTGGACACTGAGGTTCCATCCCAAAGAACACTGCATTCTCTCCACAACATCATCCATCCATCCCTATCATTTATTGATAAAAATCTTTAAGTGCTGAATCTACCCTCTGATGGGGAGGCGCACAACCCCAGTGGCTCAGATAGGGGTAAATATCATGTGAGCCCCTCAGCTGCAAATAGGAACAAAAGAGAATTAAGGAGGTGTGCCCTTTAGTCAGACATTCATTGCTGTGACAAATGCCTGAGGTAAACAGCTGAAGAGAGGCAAGATTTATTTCGGCTGGTGGCTTCCAAGGTTTCAGTCCACAGTCAGCTGGCTCCACCACTCTGGGCCTTTGGTGATGCTGAACATCGTGACAGGGGATGTGAGGTGGCACAGGAAGGAATGAGCCATGAAGGGACCAGGGACAATGTCTATTTTTCCAGAGCACAGCCCTAGTGAGCAATTTACTTCAACAAGGCTCTGCCTCCTGCTTCTACCACCTTATGAATCTGTCAAGAGGTTGATTCATTTGGGAAGTCAGTGCCCTCAGGACTCAACAATGATCAGAAAGCCCCAGCTCTGAATGTTTCTGTGTTGGGAACCAAGTCTTTAAGTTGTGAGTCTCTGTGGGACTTCGTAGTCAAACCATAGCAGCAGAGGGAGACCTTGATACAGGGAGTTCTACAGGCAGACCCCTGGCTCCAGTCTGTAACCAAAATAACTTTGGCTGTATTCAAGCAAACTTGATTAGGTAGGAACATAGATTATCACAGGATGGTATCCTATTCTATCCGCAAGACCTCTTGCTTTTTCTTAGTCTCTCTCCTCTATCCTCCTTCCACTTTTGTGGCTCTGGGAATTGAATCCAGCGCCTTGTACATGCATATATGTAAGGCAAGTGCTCTACCACTGAGCTACATCTTCAGCCCTAGACTTTCTCTTTAATCAGCTTTGTCTGGGAACAGCTGTGAGCTCAACATTAATCCCCCATCTGCTGAATTTGCACCAGATGTTAGCATCATAGAGATGAAGAAAACTCTTGGCAGAGACTGAAACTGCCAGTTCAAACCTGCTGTCATCCGTGGATTATGACACCCTGCTAATTCCCCAAGAGCATGGGCTGTGCTTCATGGACTTTACGAGCTAGCCACCTGACTGAAGAGGGCTGAATGCTGTGAGGAGAAGCTGCAGGGCTCTGAGAGAGTTCAGCTAGAGTCCAGAAACCACCTGGCTTGTGCACTCATGGTCTGATCTCCACAAATGAGATCCTGAGAGAGCGTGGCACAAGCATAACAACACCAGTAAACAACACATTGCCTTGCAGTATGGGGCTGCCATGTTCAGAACCTGATGGAAGGATTGCAGAAGAGTCAGACTCACAACGCTGCACATTCCAAAGAGCCCCAGTGTAATCACCAGTTAGCCCCATGCCTGGAAGGAGCTGATGTTAACAGGCACTCAGGGAAGGGAAGTGAGAGGCAGGAGTGTTGGGGCAGGAGGCTGGGGAGGATGGAGGCTCAGATCAGCTTTCAGACTTTGGTGTGCGTGGGGATTGTTTGGGGGGGGGGGAGGTTGAACAATATATAGATGCCATGCAGTGTACTGAGTTGTAATCTGCATTTTAAAATCCACTCCTTCAAATTATTGTAACACGTGCTGCTGAATCAAAGCATGAGAGCTGTGTTTGTGAACTGGTTCTCTTGTGTCGAGTTGATTCAGTTTATTCAACCTTGGGACTGGACCTCATCAAGCCAGAGAAGACTCCAACGGCCATGAGATCAAAGACTGGGAAATTACGTTCTCTTTCACTCCTTCAGGTATGTGATTGAAGGGCTCCTTTTCTCTAAATTAGGAGACTTAGCAGCCTTGCTTGGCTTTTCTGCTAACCTGGCCAAGTTGTTATTTGGATGGATGAGAGACACTCTGCTATAGATTCTAGATCTATGGGGAGCCAGTTTCATAAGGAGGAGATGGGGTGACTCTTCAGAGGGAAATAGGCTATTTTAAAAGGGACCTTCTGAAAGGAAAGACAAACCAGAACACCTACCCATCTACTCATTGACCCACTCACTCACACACCCATCCATCAACATTTGATCCTCTCGTAAGAAGCCCATATCATGTCACACCGCATCATCGCTCCCTATTTGTGCTCTGAGTGCAGATGATCAGTATGTGTCTTTCTGGCTACTTTTCAAGTTCCAGAAAGACAGACACCTTGTCTGCAGGGCTGCTGTGTTTCTACCTCAGAAGGTGGTAGCTGGGTAGATGCACTTGGGAATGAACAGATAGCTGGAACCAGCTTATCAAGTTGCCCTCTCTGACACTGGGCAACAACTCTGCTATCAGTGTGCCTACCAAGAGGTGTGAACTAGAATGGTGTTGGCTTCCAGGATGATTCTGGACATCGAATAAGTCATTATGCACTTAGTGACTGAGCAGTGTCTGGTTAGCGACCAGTGCCTGCGGGCTATTGTTCTACCACTGCTACTTCAATTAAAGCAAAAAGAGAGAGAAAGCATTCCTGGAAGGTTACTGATTTTTAATTTTGCTGAATGGATCATTAAAAATATATAAGAACTACCAGTTATTATCTTCAATTCACACAGAAAGGACATCCTTACATAAAAATGGAAAAGAGACAGAGTATCAGAGTAAAGGTCGTTCTTCTAAGATTTTAATAAAACTAACTTAATGAAAAATTGTCTGTATTGTTTTCATTAAAAAACACTTGTCAGAAACTAATGGAACCATTTCACAGAGCTCTGTGTAATTTGGTTTTCTTTCTCCCTACACTACTGAACAGGGTTTCTTTGCTGCCAAGGGACTGACCCCAGACTGGTCATGAACCATGTTGTTCAAGGTGAGCAAAGTGTAATTTACACTTCTGTGTTCAAGGTGACAGTCTGAATGGATGGGAATTTTGGGAACGGTGGGCAGTAGAACATTCTTCTTGTTTTGTTTTTCTCAGTAAATAACCCTACCACACCCTACCACCTAAGCCAGAAATTTCAGAATTGTTTTTGACACTCTCCCTTCCATATTCAGACAGTTTTTAAGAGTAGCTGTTGACCTTTCTCAGTGTCTTCCCACCAGCATAGCTATTGCGATGGCCTCATCATTGGTCTTTTTGTTTGATGCATCTGTCTCTTCCATAATTACTATGTGTTTACTTCAATATACAGGTATTAGTATCATTTCTATACATAAATAATGAGCTATCCCAAAAATAATTTACAAACAAAATTTCATTTAAAGTTAAAAAAGTAAATTTAGCCATGGATGTGAAAGGTCAAACACTGGGAAACTGTGGAATATTGAGGAGAAAAAAAGAAAAACCAAATAACCCATCATCACTGGGCTTGATGGGATCAAGTCATTTATCCATCCATCCACCCACCAATCCATAAATTTATCTGTCTACTCACTTATCCACTCTCCCACTCATGCATCTGTCTACCCACTCACCCATCCATCCATCCATCCATCCATCCATCCATCCATCCATCCATCCATCCATTCATCCATCCATCTCTCCATCCATCCATCCATCCATCCATCCATCCATCCATCCATCCATCCATCCATCCATCCATCCATGCACATACCCAATTATCTACATGTCCAATGATCTGTCCTCCAATCTGAACATCCATCCACCACTTTGATACATCCATAAATTCATCTATTGGCCAACTTACTCACCTCCCTACCTACCCATCCACACACTCATTGACCTGTCTACCCACCCAACCATCTATACTTCCACCAATATTTATATAAATCACATAAAGCACATGATGAGCATTTTTTCCCCTAGAGCACAGATTTGGATATCTCATAATCCCCCCTTCCTAAAAATCATGACTCCTACTTCTGCAGAAGGAAAAAATAAAGTTTTCCAAAGTCATTATCAATAAAATGTGTAGTTGTTATTTAACAAAATACTGCACAAAGAGATTTTGTGTATTTTTATTTTATTTCAGATGGTGCTGTCATTATTCTATTTTAGGAATGTGGAAGTGACATCTCTGAAATGTTAAGTCCAGGGTCACGTTACAAAGGTTAATAATCAGTGGAAAGAAGAATGTCATTTCCTTTTAACCCCCAACTACCCTGTCTCTGGCAGTCATCTTCTGGCCAATGAGAATGAAGACACTCCAAGAGCTGAGAGTTAAAATAGATAGGTGATGAAAAACTTAGAAGGTGGCAGGGGGGAGCATGAAGTGAGTCTAGAAGAATAAACAGGTGTTTAAGACTGGGCAGGGAGACTGTGCCGAGAATGTCAGGTGCAAAGGAGTGGAGAATTCAGCCCTCAGACTCCATGGATCCAGGCTTCAGCCTTCAGACTCCATGGATCCAGGCTTCAGCTTCCAGTAGCTCTTCCATCTTGGAAAAGACATCCATGATTTATCCAAAGGACAAGCTTTCCTGGAAGACCTGGAAAGGTGCTCGTTTCTCACACATGTGCAAACCTATGTGAGTGTGCTGATGGACAGCTCTGATGTGAACTGAACAGAAGTCTGTAGTGCCTGGGAGGTCTGGTGGGAGTCCAGGGTGCTTAGGCTAGAGGGAAGGCTGACAGGGCCTGTGGCTGGTATCCAGCTAGCTATTAGTCACTCTCACCTCTGTTTACCTGTCTGATATACTTAAATCCTGTTTATCTGTCCATTTTAATCAGTTTGAAGCATGCAGCCTTTTCAGTCAGATCATCCATTCACAGACTCTCTTAGGCCTCTGGCTTCTGCAGCTTGACTCTTCCCTTCCACGTGGATATCACCCACATATGGTTATTAGTGGAAAGCAATTCCTATATCCCTGGGTACAGTGCATACACAGTTGGCACTGGGCATCTCCCAGCATCCATCACTACAAATAGCAGGGCACCCATTTTGCTCTCCTGTATGCATGCTTTTCTAGAACAAGGACAGTTACCAATTGTGTGATCAAGATTTTGACAAACAGAAAACAAGTCCAAGAATTGTTATTATTAAGCAAATATTATTTCCAGGAAACATCATCAAATTATGCTCTTATTTGCTTTATTTTTTGGCCACTGGGATACAGAAGAAATGGCTGGAGCTGAAGCAGCTTGTAGGATTAGGAAACTAATCTTACCTGGTTATACCAGATAGTTTTTGCTGCTTAATAAAACAGCAATGAATCCTTATTGGATTTGCGGAGTATTTATTTTTCTGGCTTTGTGGATTGGTGTGATGGTTCTTGTGGTCTGGGCTGGCTTGGCACTTCATCCACATGGTCTGAGGCTGGCTTGAAGTGAGCTGGGCTATGACTACACACATCTTATTTTCTAGCAAGCTTGTCTTGACTCATGAATGTGACAATTATGGGTACTCAAGAACAGCAAGTAGGACAATTCCCATTGTGCAAGTTCACCTCTGTTACCCTATTGGTCATATCATGTCGTTCAACCAAGCTCAGTGCTACTGTGGGAGGGGAGGACCTGAGTACAACACCCTAAGCTAATGCTTCCCCACACCAAGAAAAGGAGATGCTATTTCTAAGGGAAACATAACAATTTTCTCTGTGTTAGAACAACTTTCTTACTGGGCTGATGGTGAGTATTTGGGATTCAAGAGGTTTCATAGGCTTGAGGATAGCCTGGGCACATGGTGAAACCCTGTCTTAAAAACCCACTGGCTGGGCTTGTAGCTCAGTGACACATTCTTGCCTACATCTTTGCCTACATGCTTACCTAGTGTGGGTGAAGTTATGAGCTTGGTCCATAGTACGTCTGAAATAAGCAACAAACCAAAAAAACAAAAAAACAAAAAACAAAAAAAAAAAAAAAAAAAAAACACCACCAATTTATTTGTGGTAGTATTTGGGTTACATTTTGGATATTCTCTTAGGTTACATTTTGGATATTCTCGTAATCCAGTGGTTTTTTGCCCCAAATAACAGTGTCTATGACTGAATTGAAGCTTCTAGACTTCAGATGTCTGGGTCCCAGCACTTCCTCCAGGAAGTTACTTCAGCTCCCTACTCTCCAGCCTCCTCCTCCTTCATCGGAAGAGGAGGAGACCATCAGGCACTGACTGAGTTGGTGTACTCACAGTGCCACACGGTGCTAAAAGCAGGCCTTGCCATGCAATAAGCACACAAAATTAGAAAGAGTGTTATTGTAATTTCAGAATATCTCCCTGGTGGAAGCCAGTGGGTTCTGCTGTAAGGCAGGGGTTCTGGCCACACGTGAGATGCCGTTTTTCTTACTATTAGGCCTGCATGAATCCCCTCAGACTTGCTGTAGTTAAATTAGAGGACAGTTCTCACTCCCCGACACATCCAACCAGAGGGCTATGCCTAGGGGATTCCATCGTGACATTTTCTTGTTATCTCACTGCCTAGTGGGCTCTGCTGCACAATACAAGGCTTGCAGCTCAGTGGCTGAGTGGGGGAAAATCATTCAACTTCACGGCGTTGCCCAGGAAGAGAAAGGATGAGACAGATCTAACTGCAGGTAATTAATTCTCCTGGTGTTTTTGGATATGTGCGTCTGCTTCAATGGCTACATTTGTTAATATCAAGCAATAGGGATTTCTTTCAGAGTGATTGTAGTAAAAAAAATTTTAAAAAGCAGCGGAACATTTTTGAAACACTAAGCTGGCCCCCTAATCTCTGGTCTGTTTGGTATGTAAAACCCTTTATCCGGCATGAATTTTTTATGAAAGGATTGAGAACCCAAGAAATAAAAGACAGGGTATGGAAAATTGTCATGCAAGAGATGGCTTGAGGCTGATTTTTAACCAGTGATATTCAGGCCTGCCGGGTCCAATCCATAAAATTCACCCATACTTTCCTTTCCAAACAGATAAGCAAAGCCACACTCCAAAGATGCAGAAGGCTCAGTTAGTCAGAAATCAGCCTTGAATCACCTGATGTGGAGAAGCATGGTCCACCGGTGAATAGTGTCCATTTTGGACTTCATATATAGGAGAAATAAACAAATACGATATTTGATATTTAAGCCATTGTGCATAGTTGTTCTGTTTGTTAGAACTTCACCTTGACTGTAGCAATGGGTGTCTTACACTGGACACAGGTCTTGGAGTCCGATCTCCCAGCAGCTGTGGGAGTATCTAGCTAGTTTAGTATCCTGAGAAAGGGTGATCTCTCTCAGTTTTTGTGCCCTGACTCAGGAACTGAGGCTCATTTAGGATGCTGCCCACCTCTTTCTGGGCTCAACTAATCCATCTAGATGCCTGTTCATTTCCAAGGTTCTCAGCTTTGTGCTCCACAGAACTTCCCAGCTCCATGGGGACCAGCTGTTTGATCCCAGTTACCAGCCAAGAAGAGCTGCACACAGTGGGTGGCACCGCCTCATGATAGATAAATAGACAGCAAAGCGGGGTGGTGGGGTGGTGGAGCCAGCTAAGTCCTCTGACCCCAAACATGGAGCTACAGGATTTTGGGGTTGTCATGCTGAGTTTTGGTCTTACTTTGTTCCAGTATTTCCTGACTATGTTCCGACACTTTTTCTTTTGGAATAGTAATGTATATTCTTTGCCATTATATGTTGGAAGTATGTAATGAAGAGCCTTTGAATTTGGAGCTTTCAAAATATGTTGTGACTGAAAGACCTGGAAGATAGAGGGACCCATGGTTCCATGAACCTCTTGATGGTACCCCAATGCATTGAGCTCAATGGTTATTTCTATTCCTTTTGGAGGTACGAGGGCTTGAAATCTAGACATCTAGCATGCTAGGCTAGGACTCTTTATGGAGCATCATTAACAATCTCCTCTGTACCCCAGTTGCAGATGCAGTCAATAGCATCTTCAAGGCTAAATGTCAACAAGGGATCCTTGCTGGCAAAACCAGCAGCTGAAGTGACTGGGAAGTGTGTGAGCAAATGTTCTCTGAGGATACTGGAAATGAAACGGAAAGCATAGGGAGGAACATGGAAAGACTGGACACCTTTAAAGATACTCAAAGTGAGGTGAGGTCAGGATCCTGTGATGTCACAGAATGGGCCATTGCCATAGTGAAGGCTGTGGACTAGGCCTGAGGGAGCACAGGGTCTACTGGGGTTGGCAGGGATACAGAGCAGGAGCAATTGGGTAGGGAGGCTGGGACTGTGTGGTGGTCGGTTAGGATCCCTCATTACTGGGATGATGGTCTGATTTAACCCTAGTGTGATGTACAGTGAGTAAGGAGTCTCAGAGGCTGTGAGTCATCTCATGTCCCTGAAGTGTCCTATATCAAACAGGACAGTGTCCATGGTAAGAAGATATGATGGCAGCAGAGATCAGAAGGATGAGTGCAGAGGAACCAGGCATGCAATGACACAGGGATTTGGCACTCACAACACAACAGAGAAAGAGGCCACAGGATGAGCTCACTTAACCTGTAAAACCCAAAAGACTCTAGGCTCTGCTTGGTGAAGGATAAAGCTCTGCTGCTGTGTCCCAATGCAGGGACAAGTATCATCTCTGGCAGTCCGTAGTGTCCAAGGCAGGTGGGATGCTTCAGAGATCCTGTTTTGTGGAGCTCCTAACTGTGCTACTTCACAGAAGCAGGGTGTTTTTTGTGGCCATGAGTTCCCCACAGCATAACTGAAGGCAAGGACTAACATCAAATCCCACTGAAATACTCTCTTTTTATTTATCCATATTTGAATTATACATAAGGCCTGGATGTTTATACATGTGAAGGCATGTAGCATGTATGTTCTGGGACTGAACATACTGGTGTGAGTGAAAGCAAAAGCCATATATAAACATCAGATGTCTTTGTCTACCCCACTCTACCTTGTTTGGAAACAGGATTGCTGTGGGATGTTCTGTATGGCAAATGTGTTGCTCTGATAGGTCAATAAATAAAACACTGATTGGCCAGTGGCTAGGCAGGAAGTATAGGCGGGACTAACAGAGAGGAGAAAAGAAAGAACAGGAAGGCAGAAGGAGACACTGCCAGCCGCCGCCACGACAAGAAGCATGTGAAGACACCAGTAAGCTATGAGCCACGTGACAAGGCAGGAAAACTCTAGCTACACAGGATGACTCTGGGCTCAGAGCACTGCTACTGAGAACTCAGCAGTGTCCACTGGGTCTGGGCTCACTGTGAATTAGCATGGACATGCAATAATTCACTCAGTCCTTCAGAAGCAGAGCTAAGACGACAACAGGGAGCAAATGATCTGATGCATCATGACTCATAGATTTGGATGGCTTTGAAGAAAGCTCAGAGGTTAGTTTACTAATTAGTCACAGTCTTTCCATTCAGTTTTTTATTCATGTATTTACTTGACCTGTACTGATCTTGTGGTGGTAAACAAACCCAAGATCTCTAGTGTGCCAGGTGAGCTGTCTGGCATGGAGCCCATCATAACTGAAGATTAAAATTTAATGATGTTGAGGGGAGTGCCTGGGGAACAAAGGTTTTACTCACCTTTATACCCTCTCCCCAGAAACATCAGATAGCACCCCGAGGGTTAATGTCTACCAGGGGACCAAGCTGACAAAAGCAGAAACTGGCATGGCTGGGCAGGGTGGTGGTCAGAACTGTGAATGAAGACGATGTACTGTCTTCTGGCCTCCCCTCCCAAGGCTGAAGGTACTAACTGAGAGGAAGAAGACCGGGAGGAAGGAGACTGTACATGAGGCAGCTCCAAGAGAAGCATCTATGACAAGTGTTAGGCTAACAATGGCCTGAACCTCCTTAGGGCTCCTTGAACATCAGTAGCTTGAGAGAAAAGGCACCTGGGCAGGAGAAGCTGGGACACCTCAATGCCCTTTAAGGTTCTCAGAATGAAGTGAGGTCAGGACACTGTGCTGTAATAGTAGGAGTCATTGCCATGGAAAAAAGTAGGCCTTAGTTCGAGGGTAACATTGTCCATTAGGGTGGGCTTGGAACATAAGAATTTGGGTCACGGTGCTGCTTTATGGTTTAGAAGACATATTTATGGGCTAAAGACTGCATCTACATCTTCTATAGTATACTGTTCATAAGGTGTCCTAAATTGTGTGACTGGTATTCAAAGAGGTTCTTGATACATCTGTCATCTCACAAGACAGGACACCTGGTAAGACATCAAAATAGCAAGGATGTCTGTAAGTGGTATACCAAGTCAAGCCCGAGGGAGAGGGCTCTATACCCATTCCAAGAAGACAGGCCTCTGGAGGAACCTATCCAGCCAGCACCTGGTCTAAGACTCAAAGCTCCAGCCTTCCAAAGGTTGAAGATCATCTGTTTACAAGGTCTACCAGTGATATTCCTGCAGGGAGCACATGCTGTACAAAGGCATTGTGTAGGCAGAGTTTTTCATTGGGACCACTGGCTTCCCAGTAAATTAACAGAGACTTAATATTATCCTACCACTGGGTGAATCAGAACCTGTGGCTTTTTTGGGGTCTGAGCCATACCTGGACTTTGAAAATTTTCTGCTCAGAATTTTTTCTCACTCATCTCCAGGACCCAGTTCAGGTCTTAATAGTGGTAGAGTCTGATCCTGATTAAAGATGAGTCTGCCTGTTCATATTTCTTGGTTAGTTGATCCTTTTCTGTACCATATCACCTATTAAGCCTCAACCATACCTCAAACATTCTAGAAAACATTACAGTATATTGCACACAAACTGGAATGAAATCCCAAGAACTCACTGATACCTACAAGAATGAGGCCAAATGGCACCATGACCTCCACAAGAGTTGTTTGGTGTTCACATGCTTCTTGATATCCAGGAAGCTTAGATCATACAAGTTGTATGATTTGTATCCTGACATCACAGATTCCAGAATCTCTCCTTTTTGACCTTTGCCTTCAAACTCATATGATTAAAAATGTCAAGTAACCCATTGGGCTAACAAGTTGATGACCAAGTGTACAGTCACCATTTTAATACAAATATCTAAGGGAAAGCCCTAAATCCCTGCTGTACTGGCATGTTTATAGGCTGCCCCGACACAATTGCCATGCTTCCTTACTCTCACCAGACACCACCTGGATGGAAGAAGCTAGAATTGCACTCCGACCTCTGTAGATATCTGCTTCTATATTACATAAACAACACAGTTCTGAAAACTTGTAGATTTACATCATGTTTTGTTCCGTGTCATATGCCCTAGCAATGTGTGTTTAGTTTTCAATAATTTCTATAATGTTCATCTGTTACCATAATTTATCCTGAAATGCTTCTTTTGGACCCTTTTCTATATTTCTGAGAGTGCTTTCAATCTTCATCTTGACCTTCTTGAAGCCAGGCTTGATGTGATGGTTCCTCACAAAGAGCAAGCACATATTTTCTTCACTTGCTGTCTCCATGTATCCTGCACATATCTCTCTTCCCAGACCTCTGCTCACAGTTCAAATCTTTGCCTTTAGTTGGTTTCTCCCCCTAAATTGAGAGGAATGGGCCAAGTATGCAGGAGACCTCACCTATTTGGCAATCACAAAGATAGATTTAATAAATTGGAGGACTTTTGAAGAACCACTTCTGAGTGCAAAATCAGATTTACACCAGTTTTAGAGAGTTGCTGAAGAAGGGCCATGAGGGAGAGGAGGAACAGAAGGTTCAGTGTGGGTCACAGGAATCTAGAAATCTAGAATATTTTTCAACTGAGACTTCACATGAGGATGGAAGCACTCATAGCCATAATACATACATGGGGCCACAGTAGAGTTGGGTATAAATTCATGCTAAAAAAAGTCACATGTGCTCTGTTCCTTCAGTTAGAGGAATTAGGGTCTGTAATGTTGCAACCCCAGGCTTGTCTCTGATGATCTTTGGTATCTCAGGTGGCATGTTTGCTGGCATGTTCTCTATCCAGCTACATACCTCTTCCCTTCTACAATCTTGGCCTCTTAGTAGGACATCTATGGTCACAGATGTTTTGCGCTCCTCCTGTTGTGATTCACTCTAGTCCCTATACTCTCATATGAGCCCTTCATGAGGGTGAGATGCAAGTTCTTCAGGCAATGTGAATACAGAAAGACCCAAGACCATATCATGTTACAAAAACTTTGACATGGAATTTCAGATGACTTTCTAAGAAGGTCTGATCTTTAGATACATGCCTTCTCACACTTATGGAATGGGACTTGTGGACTCTGAGTGCAAGGCACTTGGGTCAGCATCAGAGGCAAGGATGGTTCATGCAGTTTACAAACATCGGTGAGTTAGAAACAGAACAATCTGTCCAGGGATGAGGTCTTGAGTCCTACTGAAAGTTGAGTCATCTTAATCAAAGTTTTTTCCAATTCCTTGTTCATTATCCTATTGATGACTTGAGGTCCCATGAATGGTGAGGAACTATACCAGTGAGCCCAAAGATAAGCACACTGAGAGCCTGCCAGTAAACACCTGGAACTTTTAGCATAAGCTCAAGCATGTCAGTAAAGGAAGGCTCCCTAAGCCCTGAAACCAAAGAGCCTGGATAAACCCAAAAGAAAACCTCAAGATAAACACCGAAGGGGAAGTATTCCAGTCATAATGTCAATCCATACTAGCCTAGAACAGATTGCAAACATCAGGAGTTATGGATCAAATCATTTCCATAAATAATCCTGGAATAAACCAAGTCCCCAAAGATGGTGGGTATCCTGAAACCAGAGGTCTTCTAGTCAACTGCTCAAACATAAAGAACCTGTCAGGAGGAACCTACTTTTGAGTTGCTGGTCATAGGCCTCCAATAGGCTTCCCAAACAATACAGGCTAATGCTGTTGCCCTTGGTCACTTCCCAGAAGTTGAAGGTAATGACCTGGTGCCTAAAACACCAAACACTTGGGCACAGGACTCAGAGACTTAGACCTGTATGTGACCCTAAACATGTGTCCATGAAGACTAGCTTTCATAATTCTATAAAAGCCAAGGGAGGGAAGTATTCAATTATTATGCCTATTAAGCACAAAATGACCAACATGGCAAGGTATCACTAAAAGTATAATAATGGTGCTCATATTTGGTAGTAATCGGTCTGTGTAATTGCACTTAAGGCTTGCTCATCAGCAGTGAAATCTCGTTGTGTACTGGAATCCTAGTCAGCTCCACATGGCTACTAAGGTCATGTATCTTATAGAAGAACCAAATACTGACACTTTACTAAAACATTATAATTCCTGCAATCTCAATATTTATCTTTATACCCACAGGCAAGCTTAACTCTCAGCACTCATCAAAGTAGCTTGTGTTTGTAGTGGCTGCAGCAGACCATTTCAGAAAACCACAAATGGTCCAATGCAGAGAAGTACTGACTGTGGGGAGATCAACATCACCCGCTACATCTACAACACAACCCTTCCTCCTAAGACCCAGGGGTCATTGAACAAGAGGGACCAGAAATATTTTAGAGCCAGAGGACCCGACATTCTCCTGCTAGAGGTGGGTTTCTTGTAGAAATGACATGAAGGTGCACCCATGAGCCCACAACACTATGGTTACCTCAACACCATAACATCATTAGACATACTGGTATGTTTTGGCGAAACCATGTAGCTTTACCCCTAGACAAAGTGGAATAGGTAGCTAAACAATGTTGAGAATTAGTCCTCCCTAGGGATGATCCTTAATGGTCACCAGTAACTACAAGATAACTGAAAGCGAACAGGAAACAGGAAACAGAAATATAAATGTTGCTATATATTTATCCATTTATATATAGTTATATATCAATAATAACCAAATAGAGACTTTTTATGCAAATCATATATTTAGTTAGTCCATGTTAGGTATAAAACTTTTGGGGAGGTAATTCATTATAGAAAACTCAATGAAACAAGACACTTTGGCTAGATCAAAGTATATCTGTATTACTTCACAGTAGGTGAAAAGTAGGTTCCAAATCAGAGGATACTTCTTAATATGTTTTTCAATGTTGAAGTTTTTCAACTGTTTGGATCAATCAATATTTTGTCAAGCACAAATATTTTGATTTTATAGGCTAGATTTTGTTAGAGTCTAGGCTGGCTTTGAACTAATAATATCAGTCATCTTGTCTCTGTATCTCAAGTGATCATAATCAGGGACCACTGTGCCTGGCTCTATTCCTAACTTCTGCAATAAAGGCCACCTCTTTAGATGAAAATATATTAACAGATAAGGCTTGCATTCTTTTGACACCTGACCTCCATGTGGGGGCTATAAATTTCTACAGGGAAAGGAAGGATCAAGAACAGTGCAACACAAAACAAAACATGTTAAACCAAGGCCAATTTATTTAAAGGTTACACTGATAGTGTTTTTCCATGGGGCACTGAAGAAGGGGTCAAAATCATAAGGATATTTAATAAAATCCCACATAAAAGATAGTGTAAATTTTAATGTAAATTAATAGCCAACAAGGTGTTCTATCTTATGTATATCTTTAAATAGTTCTATGAGATGGCCTTCCTTGTACTAACATTTTCAGCCATTATACTGGTTCTTCAAGGAAGGGTTTCTCTATTTGTAATTTTGCAAATGTGACCACTCAGGACATACTGGTTGGCTTGGACTGAACAACCCCAGGTGTCAATACCACGCAATGTGCTCATATATAGTGCTCTGCCCTTTAAGGCTCAAATAGTAGTAGTGAGGCAAAAATGGATTCTTCTTAAAACCAATTGTTCCTGTTTCAGTCAGGATCCAGGGTAGTTCACAATTAAGTTATTTACTCCCCAAATAGGAAGAGAATTAAAGGCCAATTAAGATTACCTTTTTCACGAACAGGACAAAAACATTTGTGGAATGGCTCATTAAAACCACAAGGCAGTGTCTCACATTTTCTAAAGAAAAAAGAAAATGGTTAAAAGCATCCGTGAATCAACTAAGCCCTGCCCATCATCTACAGCCAGAATCTTCTAGACTAATATGAGTTAATCTGAACTACACTGACCATGACTTTTCACACTTTTTTTTCAAAAGAAGGTATAGCTAGAGTTTTTCTCTCCAGGTCCTGCCAAGTCCCGGCAGTCCTGTAGCCCACTTATAAAATAAACATACAGATGCTTACATTATTTAAACTGCTCAGCCATTAGCTCAGGCCTACCATTGTCTAGCTCGGACTCTTATACTCAGCCCATTTCTATTAATCTATAGGCTGACATGTTCCGTGGTTTTACCTGCTGCCTCTACATGATGCTCCATGGACGGCAGGGTGGTGTCTCCTCCTCTCTGCCTTCCTGTTCTCTCAATTCTCCTCTCTGCTAGTCCCACCTATACTTCCTGCCTGGCTACTGGCCAATCAGTGTTTTATTTATCAATCAATCATCCACAGCAAGAAGGTTTCCTAAGAGTTCAATAGCATTAAACAACAAACTTTTTTTTTGTTTCAATATATCCTGACTGCAGATTCCCCTCTCTCCCCTCCTCCCATTCCCCTTCCCCAACACCTCCCCTCTCCCCCACATCTGCTCCTCTTCCATTTCCCTTTAGAAATGAGCAGGCCTCCCAGGAATATTCACTGAACAAAGCATAGAATCTGATAGGCACAAACCCTCTTGTCAAGGCTGGGTGAGACAACCTTGACAAGGTGAGGAACAAGGTCTCAAGAGCAGATGAAAGGGTCAGAGACATCCCTTCTCTTAGGGGCCCTACGAAAATATCAAGCTAACCACCATAGCGTATGTGCAGAAGTCCTAGTGCAGACCCATACAGGCTCCATGATTGCTGCCCCAGTCTCTGTAAGCCCCTATGAGCCCTACTTAGTTGAAGTCTGTGGGCCCTGTTCTCCTGGTGTCCTCAACTCCTCTGGCTCCTACATTTTCTTGCTCTTTTCTATGGGGTTCCCTGAGCTCCAAGGCTAGGGACCCAATGGAGATCTTCAATTTGGGCTCTCTCTCTGCCTAATGCTTAGCTGTGGGTCACTGTATATGCTCACATCAGCTGCCAACAGTAGCTTCTTTGATTAATGGGCACCAATCTATGAGTATATAAGGATGTTGTTAGAAATTGTTTTATTGATTTTTTTCCTACCATAGGTCTATGGGTTATCCAGCCTCTGATTCCTGATCATCCATGCAGGGTTGGGCATGAACACTCTCTCATGGTGTGGGCATCAAGTCAGACCAGTCATGTCATTGGTTGGCCACTCCCACAAGTTCTGCACTTAGATTGCTCAGTTTATAGGTTAAAGGTTTTGTGGGTGGGTTGGTTTTTTTTTTTTTTTTTTTTTTTTTTAAAGATTCATCGCATATATAGTGTTCTACATGCATGTATGCATGTTTGCCAGAAGAGGGCACCGGATCTCATTATAAATGGTTGTGAACCGCCACGTGGTTGCTGGGAATTGAACGCAGGACCTCTGAAAGCTTTTAACCCCTGAGCCATCTCTCCAGCCTGAAACAATCAAGTTTTAAATATATTTTTAAAAATTTTGAGAATTCCATCCATTTATACATAAAATGTATTTTGTTCACATTTTTTCTTCATTCCTCCCCAATCCTTTCAGATCCACCCTCTCACACCCAACACTCCCAACACCCCTTTTCTCTTTCATTTTCTTTCTTTCTTTCTTTCTTTCTTTCTTTCTTTCTTTCTTTCTTTCTTTCTTTCTTTCTTTCTTTCTTTCTTTCTCTCTCTCTCTCTCTCTCTCTCCCTCCCTCCCTCCCTCCCTCCCTCCTTCCTTCCTTCCTTAATTCCTCTCTCTCTCTCTCTCTCTCTCTCTCTCTCTCTCTCTCTCTCTCTCTCTTTCTTTTTAGAATAAAACCTACTTACATAAAAATCGCATGCCTATATTCTCTTGTGCAGTACTTTCCAGGAAGTTGTTCAAGCTACCTGGCATCAGCACCATAACTGACTTTTCTTCCTCTAGAAGCCATCAATCTTCTCAGCTGGAGGTGGAGGCCAGTGAACTTCTTTCTTTTCCATGCTAGAATACTGACTTGTTTGACCTTGGAGTTAGTTCATGAGTGCAGTGGTCCTGTTGTGTCCAGAAGACACTTCTTTATTCTAGTCCTCTCTGGCCTCTGACCCTTAAAATCTTTCCACCCACTCTTCCAGAATGGACCCTGAGATGTCAGGGAAGGTATAATATACATATTCCACTTATACTTGAGGATGCCACAGAAACTCTGCATTTCATCAGTGTCTATTTCCTGTGTTAAGCACAGTTCCCTGCACTAAGAAACTTCTCAGATGAGGTCTGAGAGCAGTACTGACCTATAAGTATACAGATTCAAATTTAGAGGGTCATTTGGTATTATGCTCATTTAACAGAATAGTGATGCAAGGTTCGCCCTTCGTGGGGGAGTGTCTGTGAGCTTGCTAGCATAGGTTTTTTTCCAGATGTGCAGAATGAAGCATAATCTTCCACCTGTCTTAATTCCAATCAGAAAGTAATTGGTTACTTTTTTTTTTAACTCTTTGCTCTTTACTCTTTGAGGGGGCTGCCACCCAGGTTTCAAATAAATCACACAGAGGCTTATTCTTACTTATGAATTCCTGACCTTAGCTTGGCTTGTTTCCAGTCAGCTTTTCTAACTTAAATTATCTCATCTTCCTTTTGCCTCTGGGCTTTATCTTTCTCCATTCTATGTACCTCTGTTTCCTTCTTACTCCATGGTTGGCTATGTGGCTGTGTGGCTGTGTGGCTGGCCCTTCATGTTCTCCTTGTCCTCTCCTTTTCTCATTCCTTGATCTCTCCTTCCCAGATTTCTCCTCCTATTTACTCTCTCTCCCTGACAGCCCTGCCTATTCTTTCTCCTGCCTAGCCATTAGCTAGGCCATTTAGCTCTTTATTAGACAAATCAGGTGTTTTAGACAGGCAAAGTAACACAGCTTCACAGAGTTAAACAAATGCAGCATAAACAAATGCAGCATAAACAAATGCAACACAACTTTGGAACATCAGTAGCATGTTAACTAAGACAGTCACTCCTATAACATTCATGCCACTCTTGCAACCAGAGGTATATCTTGCCACATTGGATGCCATTTATAGCTCCCTGGTAAACAGCGTCTGGTGAAGACTGTCAGCGGACCCTCTTCCTCCCAAAACCTACATCACACGTTTCTACTCTAAAAGCCAGACAGCAGGGAGAAACTATCTTCTCAGTACCAAGTTCATTTCTCCATTTTCTGTGATCAGAGTACATAGTGTTTTCAGCAATAGGGTCTGACTATCAAGTTCTGGTGGGCAATTAGGAAAAATGGCAATACTCTGTAACAATGAACTTATTTCTTTTTTTATTTTGGTTTTTTGAGAGAGGGTTTCTCTGTGTAATAGTCCTGGCTGTCCTGGAACATGCTTTGTAGACCAGAACTCACTAAGATCTGTCTGCCTCTGCTTCCTCAGTACTGACATTAAAGTTGAGTGCCACCACCGCCCAGCAACTGTGAACTTCTTAAAATCACTAACCATAGTACTAAAATTATAAGCAGGTAGTATATCAAATTAATGTCAGCTTAGTTAGAAAAACGAAGGAGCTTCCACTTGGCAAAAGTTAGAGACAAAGGTGACAACTCTTTTTCCCTCTACCCAACATCAAAATTTCAGATTAAAGATATGAAAATATAGAATAAGATCAAGTGTACGTTGTATCAGGAATCTTAAAAGTTCTTATTAATAAAATCAAACCTGAGGCCAGTTATTGGGGTCCACGCTGGTAGATCAGAGAGATAGAACAAGCCACAGCTGTCTCACCTTGCCAATTCCTCAGCTGGTCTTGTTTCCTCAGACTGGAGGCCTCTGAGTCCTCATCCGGAACGGGTTTCAGCTGAACTGTGCTGCTCGAAAGCCTGAATGCTTAACCAGCCAAAATCTTAACCAGCCAAAATCTTAACCAGCCAAATGCCTATAGTTTCTGGTCCTCACGCCTTATATATCTTTCTGCTTTCTACCACCACTCCCTGGGATTAAAGGCTGGCTTTCTGGGATTAAAGGCGTGTGTCACCATGCTTGGCTATTTCCAATGTGGCCTTGAACTCACAGAGATCCAGAGGGATTTCTATCTCTGGAATGCTAGGATTAAAGGTGTGAGTGCCACCATTTTCTAGCCTTTGTATCTAGTGGCTGTCTGTTCTCTGACCCCAGATAAATTTATTAGAGTACACAATATTTTGGGGAACACAATACCACCACATTTCCTCTCTTTTTGTCTAAAATTAAAAAAGCTTATAACTAATACAAGAAAAACTATCTAATAAGTATATACAATATATACAGACAAAAAATACATTAATGATGTCTAGTCCATTAACATTTGACAGATTCAGATAAAACTCTATTATATATATTAACAATGTCCAGTCCAGTAAATCTGATAAACTCAGACCAAAAAATTTTCATTACTTATCTTATTTAAAACAAGTAGTTCCTTTTTAAAAGTAGATTCCATAATCTCCCTTTTTATCTTATCATATCCGTATTCTTTTTTCTTTCATAATACATTCAGTAGTCTACCTTTTGTCATTTTTATATCTTCCCCCTTTCTTCAGTGTAGATTCAATGATCTACCTATTTATCCTATTATTTCTTTATCTTTTTTCTCAGAGTAGATTCGATGATCTATCTCATATCTATATTCTCTTTTTCTTTTTGCTTTCTAGGGGTGAAGATATCTTTAGGGAATCTTGAAAAGAAAATTTTGGGGTTAATCATCAAGTCCTGTATCATTTTTCCAGTCTCTGCATAATAGGAAAGTTCAGGGCTTGTTTCAAGTCCTTGTTTGAGTAGTCTGTCAGGCTGGATCATCTCAACTAGTCCTCTCAAAATTGTTCTGACCAGTTTGTAGTCCAAAGTCGATTTTTTCCATGGTGTTAATCGGCTTAATGGCTTTATCATAGTCCATGTGGAATCATCATTGTAGGATCCTGTCATCATTTTGAAGATTTCAAAGTCACTGTTAGGTATGGTCATGGTTTCCTGCAGACTTTTTTTTTGTTTGTTTGTTTTTGTGCCTCCTCTGTGGTTTGGAGCAATCATAGTTTGATAAATGTCTGTCTCTCGGAACCATGAACATTCTTCCCTAGAACAGAAAATCTTCACAACAATTTCTCCCCACCATTTGTCTTGCCAAACTTTTCCAAACTGACCTTTGCCGATGCTTTCTTGTAACACGATGGTCCTGGCAATTCTTCTCTGAACCAGCAGCAGTAAACCCTTCGTCCCAGGTAGGAGCATCACCGCAGTCACCAACATGATGAGAAGGAGCTGGCAACGTGGAGCAGTAGTCACTGCTTCCATGGTCCCACCACTGTTTGTGGCTCAGTCTGGGCCAAAGCTTCTCCCAAGCCTCCTAGGCTGGCTCAAACTCGGGATCCTCCTGCCTCTGTCTCCTTCAGCAAATCCTACCGGTGTGCGCCACCACAACCGGCTGAGTGTAGCTTGGGCCTGAGCTGGGGCTCACAAGGCCACAGGCAAACAGCTTTTTCATGAATTCGTAACACGAACGTTGGGCACCAGATGTATCAGGAATCTTAAAAGTTCTTATTAATAAAATCAAACCCGAGGCCAGTTATTGGGGTCCACGCTGGTAGATCAGAGAGACAGAACAAGCCACAGCTATCTCACCTTGCCAATTCCTCAGCTGGTCTTGTTTCCTCAGACTGGAGGCCTCTGAGTCCTCATCCGGAACGGGTTTCAGCTGAACTGTGCTGCTCGAAAGCCTGAATGCTTAACCAGCCAAAATCTTAACCAGCCAAAATCTTAACCAGCCAAATGCCTATAGTTTCTGGTCCTCACGCCTTATATATCTTTCTGCTTTCTACCACCACTCCCTGGGATTAAAGGCTGGCTTTCTGGGATTAAAGGCGTGTGTCACCATGCTTGGCTATTTCCAATGTGGCCTTGAACTCACAGAGATCCAGAGGGATTTCTATCTCTGGAATGCTAGGATTAAAGGTGTGAGTGCCACCATTTTCTAGCCTTTGTATCTAGTGGCTGTCTGTTCTCTGACCCCAGATAAATTTATTAGAGTACACAATATTTTGGGGAACACAATACCACCACAGTACGTTTCAACAGAGACTCATCTCATAGACAGCAAAATCAACAACAAAAAACTAACTTCTCAGTTCTATAGCTGGAATGATAAAGAACAAGACGCTGGCATCTGGTTTCTCAGATACCTTGCTACATGTGTCCTCTCACATGGTGACACAGAGGTGAGAGGTAAGCACCATGTTACTACACAGCAGCAGGGGTAAATTCACTCCAACAGGCCTTACAACAACGACAGCAGTCCGTAATGAGAACCTGAACATCTCCCCAGAGGCCCATGTCTTGACTCTAGAGCCTTCATGATCAATCCACCAACACGTGCATATTGTTAATATTCCTATCCTAGAGAGCACACACTGAAATATCCACATGAAACTGCCTCCTGTCTCCTGCGTTCAGTTCCTAAAAGAACTGAAGCACATCGATAGTCATTCCTCAGCCCCATAGTGGCCATGGGGGCACAGAGTCCTGGTGTTCTTTGCTTGGACAAGCTGCTCTGGAGTGGTCCTTTCCTTCAGTACTCTTTGCCTGGAATTTAAGTCTCTCCAATGATTTTTGGTCGCAGGACTATCTGAGCCCACCTGGGCTTCAATAAGAGCATACTCTAGGCCAGTGGCTTCTCATCAACAGGAATTGCTTTTTTTCACAGTTCTGAGGGCTGTGAGTTTCTGGAAGTCCAAGATCAAGACCATGGCAGTTTCAGTGTCTTCTGGGGGCTGCTTCCTGGTTCATGAGTTGACCTGTTCAAGGAGTCCTTTTAGCAGGGCACTAAGTTAGTTCTTGGTTGAACTCTAATCACAACGGAGCCAGGGAAATCCCAGAAACAGCAAAGAGTCATCCTGATTTGAAAGGTATATGGGAGACACTGAGTTATGTTAGGACCACTCCATGGCCATAAGTAGCCTCAGATGACCTTAACTGCAAAGGTTCTATTGGTGACTAGATCTTCCTCTAAGCCCAGACAACTTTATCTACATGGAGCCAGGATCCCAAACTACAGCCTCAACCCAAACCTTGGCACATCCTAACACCAAGGGTTTGTTGGCCATTCAGTACATTCTTCTGAGTCTAGGCTTTATCTAACCTGAATAAATCCTGAACCACATGTAGGTATCAGCTTTGAGCCAGGCAAACCCTATATATGAATAGTTTTGACTCACAAGAAGGATTCAAGTGCTGATGACAGACATCAGAGCAAAGATTTTATTGTGGTATCAATACTGACTTGTGATCCTTAAGGGAGTCAGGATCATATTAGAACCTCAATTGGTATCTTAACCTCAACCTAGTCTCAATGCAACCAGGGCCAGTTTTGTATTCCAGACATTTTTGTGCTGTGCCCTGAGCAACTGGTGCTGTAATACATGATGTGTTCAATGCTGGGCACTTCCTTTCAAGTAACTTAGACCCATCATACCTTGAAAGTTTCTTTGGTGAACACTGACATCAGGACACAAGCTGGACAGTACCATTAAGTGTTGTCTTCTTGCTCTTGGAGCAATATGTCATCTGGGTCCACATTAACATGAAGGGTGTTCACAGTAATCTCCATTTTTAGGTGTTAATCATGTTTCAGCTGCACCATCCATTCATGAGAAACAAAATGAGAAACTGCTGGTAGAGATAATGCAGCTCCAGCACAGGTAAACCATCTACTTGACACAGAATACCGGGTCAGCATAGGGCTAAGGAAACCACCTCACCACTTCATGACCTGTCAGTGCAGGGGACAGAAGTTTTGGAGTAGTTTTGTATAGTAGAATCATTCATTCACTCAGTCATTCGGACCTGAAGGTGACATACCTCCCAGTTGGGTTCCCTTTCCAAATGCTACTATGTAGTATTCAACTGCACTTCATGTATTTATTGGCTCATTTATTCATCCACTACTTATGTATGTTTATTAAGTACTTAATCATTTTATATCCATCTATTTTTGTAGTGTTCACTATAAAACCCAGAGACTCAGTCATGCTAAGCCAGATTTCTGATATGAACTCAAAACCCAACTAAAGCTATCAGATTAATGGTGCACAGAGGACAGGATAGAAAGTAAGTTTTCTTCTTCCTTCCTTTCTGTTTTTTGTTTGTTTGTTTGTTTTTGAGACAGGGTTTCTCCGTGTAACAGCTCTGGCTGTCCTGGAACTCACTCTGTAGACCTGCTGGCCTTGAACTCATAGAGATCCACCTGCCTCTGCCTTCTGAGTGCTGGGATTAAAGGCGTGTTCCAGCACTGCCCGACTTTTAAGTGTTTTGTTGTTGTTGTTGTTGTTTTTAACATTTTCATATCCAGATATCAAAGGACAAAGACAGCATTCTTCTCACTTGCATGAATGGAACCATGCTGGCTACAAAACATCTGAAAAAGAAGGCCGAGTATGAGGCTCAGACATTTGAGCTAGAGAAGCAGTGCTGTACTGTGTGTCTTCCACATTAATTTGCCATCATGCCCTCCTAATACAAGCTTCCTTCATGTCACACACATGACTCTAGCAGAAGCTGCAGCACAATGAATGGAAATTAGAGGGTGAGGCTGATAAAATTCCAATCCCAGGATTACCAAGCAATAAAACACACATGTTGCTGAGGTTCACCAAACTCAGATCCTGGGCTTACCAAACAATAAAATGCATGTATCATGCTGATCCACATGGGGTCTTGTATAAGCACATGTGTACCACATGCCGAGGATGAGGGGGTCTTTCAGTACTAAACATGCCTTTCAGTAGCAGTGGTGATTCTGATGAAAGTGTAAGAGAGGTTATGAGAAAAAAAAATCATGCTGGAACTGCATCTTGGAGGATTACTGCTGCCATCATTTGGGGCCCTGGGGAAAAGTGTTTTTAGAAGCACAGATGATTCTTAGCTTTCTTTGGATCAAACTGGAGGCCTAGCTGACATTTTCCTCACATCAAAGTGAGGTTTTCATAACCACGGGGTGGCTATCTTCTGTGACTCAATTTAGCCTGTTGCTCAAGAACACGATAGCATCTGACCCAGGAAACACCCATTAAGCAACTACTGAGTACACAGATTCTGAAGGCAGAAAAGGAAAGGAGCACAGTTCTCTCTGAGAGCACTGTCTCTGGAAGACATGAGCCCGCAGTCACTGAGCTACAACAATTCCGGTGTGCGGCAGGTGGAGGAGGTTGCTGACAGAGACCACCTACTGACAAGCCTGCAGAGTGGTGGTCCATGCCCCTGTGCTTGCTTTATCTTCAGACCCAACTCTAGCCCAAGATGACTGCACCTGTTCTTGGGCCCGCATCTCAGGAAAACCTCTCAGTAACCTCCACCTGGATGCAGCCACTGAACACACGTCACAGAAAAACCAAATTCTGAGCCCTTGAAACACAAAATTCTTCACATACACAATCATCATTTTTAAGGCACAGATGGGTCCAAGGACTCAGACGTCCCTCTGGGCTCTCTCTTTTGCATTTTATTGCCTTTATTTTTAGAATTCTCATCTTGATAGGAGGCTTTGGGGTTTTCAGGATGGCATCTCCACCGCCCAGCAACTTTAGGAAGGAAGGTTCTATTTCAACATCATTTTAGTATGACCCATGGATTGAATCTCATTGGATCAACTTGAGCCATGTGAGCACCCCTGAGTAAATCATGTAACCAGAGTAACGAAATAACCTGCTTCGCTATGGTGGCTCATCTTGTCTGTCAACTCCCATGCCATAAGGAGTCCTGGTGGGTTCATGGGTGGCTCTGCAGCCTGAAGCTCATGCCGTGATCGAGGGATGGGGAAGTGGTGTCATGAAATGCCTTGCATCCTTTGCTTCCTTGCAGCTTTTCCTATTTGCTTCCTTTCCTAGACATAAACCCCCACAAGGCACACTCTGCATCTGGTCCATCATCACAGCCCGTGACCCTGGGGGTACTTCGCCCCTTACAGGTGCTCCATAAATCAGGATTCAGCCAAGTCATAGACACCCAAGCTCTTTCTTACTTTCCTTAGTGAAATTACTTTGCAAATCCCTGTGTGGAAGGGAATGCTCATTCCAGCAAATACATCTTCATGTAAAAGGCACAGGCTTCTGAGCTTGTATAGTTCCCAATTTCTGGGTTAACAAATAAATTTGAACAAAATTAATGAATGTGTCAAATTTTCTGAGGCTTTGATGACTCAGACTCATTGGGTAAATGTTTCCATTGAATGAAACAGATTTATCTTTCTATTGTTCATAACTGTAGGTCATTTAATAGATGAGGCAGGCAGAGGCTTCTGTGGAGACAGAATTCTGAAGCTGGAAGATAAAGGAGGTTTTCCAAGCGTCTGGAAAGTTTGGGGGCTAAATAAGGTTAATTAAAATTAAAGAATGGAGTTCACATTGTTAGGGTTGAGAATCCGGGAATAATCCACCACAAAAGACTGGGTTTGAGCAAGCCAAAAATTTATTTAGAAAAACTGATATCAGGGAGGTGGCAGGGTTCAGGCTCCAGACTGCGTCCCTGAGGAGGGATTAGTAGCCAGTTTTAAAGGGAAAACCACAAAAAGACAGTTCCTGAGTCCCATCCAATCATAATGTAATATGAGGAGAAATGGTTGGGGACTTTCCGTAGGGTACACTTTTAGCCTACCAGGCGGTCATGTGGTTTGGTGACCCAGACTCAGCTCTGAGCCAATCACTCAGAAGGACTGAATGTGTGTGGTTTGGCCTCATTCTAAGAAGGGGATTAATACTGTGTAAGTGGGTTGGGAGCTGTAGCCTAGCCTCAGGAAATTGTGGGTAACAACTCAGAGTAGAACAAACTGGAACAAACGAGTTCTTGCTGTTGACTAGAATCTAATAACCTAAGTTTTTGTTACACAGATTTGAGCTCTGCTTGGGGTAGCCAGTGCCAGATGAAAGGAACTAGGTTAGGTAAGGGGATCTGTCTCCTTAGAGGGATTCCAGAAAGTCAATGAACAACTCAGCCCTGGTTTAGGATAGCCCCTGAATTCACATACTGGGAGAACTATACAGGAATTACTCAGAAAGTTTGGCAAACAAACAAGAAAAACCTCCCATATTTCTGGGGCTAGGGAAATGGCTCAGTAGTAAAGTGCTTGCCAAGTGACGAGAGACCAACATTTCCTGGGGAAATGCAACATACATGTCTACTCACCTTGGATAGGAAGTTCACAATTGACCACAGCAAAGATACCAGCAAAGTCCAACTTTGTGAACCAATGAGTTTCATTAGGGTCACGTATAGGAAGATGGGTGAGGGGTTATTTACAAAAGCAGAAATAACTCAAGGACAGCCTGTATCACCAAAGCCGACCCTTGGATGGGTGACAGCCTACAAACCTGGGAACCTGGAGCACACTGCAAAGCCTGCAGGCCGTTCAACAGGTTGGAGAATATCCTTTCCAGGTGGCTCAGTTGGTCTTAGCCTCTCCATGGCAGCTCATCTAGTCTGTTTCCTCTAGACTTCTGGTCTAGCCTCTGCTTTTTCTAGGTGGTTGGGCTTGTCTTAGTCTTCTTTGTAGGTTGGCTTGTTTGAAAAAGACTCTTAGTAGACTTGACTGTTTATTCTGGGAGACCTGGAAGAAAGAGGATCCTAGCAAATCTAGTCAGTTTCAGGAGCTTCCTGAAGCTATTTTGAATTGTTTACTTCCTGTCTTAAGGAGCTTCCCTGCAGTATTTCACTACCCCTAAGAACATCCCATTGCTTCACCTGCCTGAAAGTGTCCTGTCTTAAGAAGTTTCCCTCCAAAATGGATGATTTCAGTCACAGAGAAAACCATGCAAATATCATGAGTTTGGATCCCCAACTCCAATTTCCTGAAGTGGAACACAGCAGCACACACCTGTAACTTCAGAACTAGGGGAGCAGAGATAGGAGTGTGCTTTGGAAAGTCATTTCTGGAATGTCAGTGTGAGAACATCTACAAGTTACCTGCTGGGCACTTGTTCCAAAGGGCTACATGGCAGGTAAGAGCTGAGATTCTGAGGTTGTCCAGATTTTTCTGCTTTGCCCTACTGGCTGGGAAAGGCTTTCAGCTGTAAGACACACAGATAAAAATGAAGATAACCCCACCCTTAGCTCACAGGGCCATGTGAGAATGAAGAAGTCACCTCCTGACCCATCCATGCTGAGTGTATGCTGCCGCTTCCATCCATAGGCTGTAAGTGTCCACCGCTCTGAAAGAGGAAAGCAATCCCACCTGGATAACAGCACTGCTCAACCAAGGACTTTGAGCTGGTGTACTGCATATAAGATGCGATTCAGAGTCCCTATACCCACTTTACTTGAACCCAAATCTTAAGAAGTGGAGACTATTACTATCCCCATTAAACACACAAGGAAACGGAAGCATACAGTGGCCCTTTCTTGGTAGATGACTTCTTCATGGAAGTCATAGAGGTGGAAAGCCCTACCCCAAAGGAAAATGCCATTAGGCTTAGCAGAATTGGGTAGGAGTATGGTTCTTAGTGGGGTCAGAATCACATTGTGAACTAAGTCCAATTAAGACTTGGGCATCATGGCTCACACCTGTAATCCCAGCACTCCAGACTAGCATGGGCTATATAATGAAACTTTGCCTCAAAAAACAAAATGAAAGAGAACAACACAAACACAAACAATGACAAAAAGATGAAAACATCCAATCGAATTGCTTATATAGGTTGGTATTTCTGGCTTGGCTCAGCTTCTTTGATGTGTCTGTTTTGAAAATGATGTAATTATTCTATGCACTCATACCAGCATGGCCAGAGCTTTTTAAAGCCACAGGGCCCTGGAGTTCCCATCTACAGTACCCAAATGGGTTTTAGGGCTTTCTGTCTCATAGCCTGGGAAGTCTTGCACTAAGCCCCCAAAGGCCACATGACCTCAGATCAGTGATCCCAGCTTGGTGGTGCACACTCAGACTTGCCTGCAAGTCTTGGCTCCCTGTGGGTATGATAAATGTAGGAACTAAATCCTGCCACCTCCACCTTGGTTGAAGGGAGAGCAAGGCATCAGAGAACGGGTTCATGCAATCTGGGTTGCAGAGGCAGTCTGGATGCCTGTGAGAAAGCATCTACCTCTCTTGGAAATCAATTACCAGAGCCTGCCTTAATGAGCTGCTTGCCTCCTCCAGAGTGGGTAGGCAGCATCGATTCTTCCTGATTTGCTGGACTTGCTGCTCTCTCAGCTCATGGCACAGCATCTAGGAAAAGGCACGGAGTTCCCAACCCCAGATCACAGGGTGGAGTTGTACCTTTCCTGCTTCCCACTCACGTCTTTTCTCCAAATACCCAGATGGCTGCTGTGTGGGAATTCCACCCTCACCACTTAATTCCTTGGGGCTTAATCACCATCTTCAGCTTTACTTTATCGTCTTCTTTCTTGTTACTTATTATACTCCTTTTCCAGTAGCCAGAAAAACAATTCAAAAGCAATGAAAAAAGTTATATTTTTGTCCATCACACTTGAATTTTCCCCCATTCCAGAAAAAAACATCATGATAATTATGGGTTTTGTATCATGTCCCAACTTTCTTCCTATTCTTATTCCTTGATATGCACAAATATGTATATGTGTTTATAGGATTTTTTTATTGCTAAACTTAGATCGTATTTCACATTCTACTGTGCAACTTAGTTTCTGAAATAGCATACTGGAACAGGCATATGAGATCTCACCTTTTTTTAACAGCTGCATAGTATTTCAGAATTTGGAGTCACAGGAAGAAATTTAACTTTTCTATTGTTGATTGACATTCAAGGTGTGTCAAGATATTTGTGAGCAAACACTTGACACTTTAAACAAAATAATGCTGCAATAGTGCACTCATGTTTCTGTAATGTTTCCTTTTTTCCCATAAAAGCCCTAAGTTGAGACTATTATGTCAAAGGACATAGGTGCTTTTATAACATTAGCTGTTATCAGATTAAGTCCAGTGGGATTGTGGGAGCATCTGTTTCCCCACATACACCCCAACCCTGGATATTGTCAGTCTTTCTTCTTTTGGTATTTTGATGTAAACACTGTCTTGCTGTTGTTTTGCTATGTATTTCTCTGAGTAGTAATGAATTGTGTACATCTTTTCTCATGCCTTTTTATTGCATTTTCCCCCAGCATCTTCTTTTGTGCCTTTTAATTGCATTGTTTCCACAATAATTTCTTTTTACAGGAGTGTGTGTGTGTGTGTGTGTGTGTGATTTGCTGGGGACTGACTCCAGGACCTTATACATACTGAGCAGGCACTCTATCACTGTTTAAAATCAGCATGGAGACACATTCCTGAGCACATGGGTAAGGAATTATTTAGACCGAGTTAACTGAGATGGGAAGAATCACCTTCAGTGTAGACTTTACCCACTGGGCTGGAGTTCTGGGTTGAATTAAAAGGAGAAAGCAAGCTGAGCACACTTCCTGACTATGAATACAATTTCCTGTCAGGATGGGCTGTAGCCTCTGGAACTATAAGCAAGTCTAAACCTTTCTTTTTAAAATTGTTTTTGTCAGGCATTTTGTTACAGCAACAAATGAGACAAACAGCTAAAACAACCACTGGGCTATAGCTCCAGAAATGCAATTGTTCTCGAGAGGAGGGCATTTCTTTGCTATTTTTGTTACCATTACTTGTGGGCTCAGAGTGAGACCTCACAGGATGACATGGGACAGTAGTGAAGGTCCATTCCTCTTTCTATAGCTTGCTAGGACTTGGACAGTGTCAACGTTTTCATCCTGGGTGTGAGATCTCTCTTGCACACATATACATATGTATCATATGTATATCAACATATGTGTGTCGACACTGGGAGTAGGTAAATAAAGGGCAGGAAGGTCTCGGCCTATTACTTCTTACAACTGCATGGGCACCTACAATTTTCTCAGGATGAAAACTTTCCCTTAACAGATTGATTGGAAACAAGATCAGTCTGATATTTGCTAGCACTTTACAAACTCTTTACCACATACATACAGAGAGGTTATTGAGAGTCAGTGTTTTGTAAGGACCTTTTCTGTCATGGGCCTGTAATGGGGTTAGGTCCTACCTTCTGGGCAATATCTCAATTTAAAATCTTAAATGAAGTTAAGCCACTTGGACTGACAAGTCCAAAAGCCACAGACTACCTAACAAAAACCCCAGCACCAGCCATGAGAAAACTCTTTTCAAGCTGTTGGTCAGTAAGTTCAAGAGACTACCGAAACAGTAATGGCTATTGCTGTTGCAATATAAACCTCAATTACCAACAAGACAAGACAGTCCTAAAAGGGCAATAGTGGCACTCATATCTTGGTGGTAACCAACAGCTCTATAATTAAACTTAAGGCTCAGTCATCAGGAAGGAAGTCATGCCTGGTACTGGAAACCTATATAACAACCTGTGATAATAAAGTCATGGGTCTTAAAGGAGAACCTACTGCCACCATTTACTGAACCACTGTAATTTCTAATCGAATTCTAAGTACTTATCCTTATATTCACAGATAAGGAGTTTTTGTTCCTCATCAAAGCTTTTCTTTGAAGCAGACAGAGACCATCATAGAAAACCACAGTTGGTCAAGACACAGAGAACAACTGACTTTAGGGTACCCAGCTCCAACCGACACACCTACAACACAGCTTTTACAACTAAGGCTCAGGGAACATCTTGGAAGAGGGAATGGAAGGAGCAAGAGGATGTGTCCAAATGCCTTGTCACCATTGGCCAAGGTCACCTTTTGAACATATGCATGTAGAGTGGTGATGGTCTGAAGGAAAGATATAGATCTTGTCAGCTACACTGAGATTTTTCACAGGAGTACTTGTGATGGAACTTGGGTCTTCAAGCCTACACCCCAAGTCACAACTTTTAACTCTTACTTTCAAATTGCTGGATGAACAATCTTCCTCATCTCAGTGGCAAATTATCTCTAGCATCATGGCATAAAACACAAAGAATCCTCCAACTCTAATACCTATATATACACTCCAAGAGGAACTATCAAGAACTAGAACTGACCTGATTTCACCTCCTCCACTCCCAGCTCATCATCTCAGGGATTGTCTCCTAGCTCAGCCTTGTAAAGTCATTGGCATATCAGGTAACTATCACCCTTATGCCCCAACCCAAGAATGGCTCTTCATTCCTACAGAGTAGAAATTGTAATACTCATAGTATACCTCTAAATCCCAGAATGCTTTTGTCCTTTGTAGCTGTTGGATTCTGTATTAGTCAAGGTTCTCTGTTGAACTCTGATATAGCCAAAGGGGATATGGCTGGAATAAATATTTATGTCCATATATCTATATAATTTATATCTATCTATAAATTCGTTTTATCCATCTACCAGTTCATTCAGATACCCATCTGTATACATACAGACAGATACACACACACACAGCCTCTATAGATCAGGAGATTTATGTGAGGCACTGCTTTATCTGATCATGGAGATCAAAAAAATACCACAATATGCTATCTGCAGCTGAGGGAACCAGGGAAACTAGTCTTTAGTCCAAACCAATTATCTCAGGGTGGGAGACGGCTCTCCCACGAATCTACCCTTCCTCCAACTTTTGTTCCACTGGGACCTGCCACAGATCAGATGATGCCCATCTCATCTGTGAGAGCATTCCTTTTATTTTGTTTGTACATCTAAATGGTAATCTTTGCATCAAAAACTGTAGACATCCCAGAAAGGGTGCTTATGGGCCACTTTGGGATCCCTTAGAGCAATCAAGTTATTACACAAAATGATCACCATAAACATCCACCTGTGTTCCACTTCATTCCAGCCGTGGTTCTGCCTCAGGGCCTTTGCACTTCTTGCTTCTTCTTCCTTGATGTTCTTTCCTCACATGCCTTCCTGGCTTGTTTCCCTAACTTTCAAATGTGTGTTCAAATATTGCCCTTCCCCAGAGTCTGTATCACTTTCATCATTGTATGTTTTTTTCTGAAGTACACATCACCTTTTATCTAGCATATAGCTATCTGTTTTTATTTTTTAAATCCCATTGCCAGACCATAAGCTTTTGAAGATTAGGGACATTTGTATGTTTTATTTAGAGATGAATTCCAAAGAGCTGGAGTAGGAACATAACAGGAAAACAATAGTCTTTTTAAATTAATTTGTTTGGTCTGTTTGTTTTTTTACCTGTTTGTTTTCTAAAGAGAGATAGAAAGAAGGTGAGGAGTTGGATGGGTAGAGAGGTGGGAAGATCTGAGAGAAGATAAGAGGTATACTACCAAATATATATATATATATATATGAAATAGACATATATGAAAGATATATATCTCTTCATATATATATCTGCACACACATACACACACACACACACACACACACACACACACACACACACACACATCCCTAACAGATACAGGAGATTTTTTTTTCTTATTGATCCTAAAGAATTAAAAAAAACCATCTGTTTAAATTAGTCTTTATTTTTATTCTACTTCTATGGAAACATTTGACAGTTGTGGTTCAACAATAGGCCACTTTTAAGGATAGGGCAGTGTCAAAAAGTTCTTGCTCTCACATTTATAGTTCTTGAACCATTAGGAAATATGTGGCTGCACTATGGATATCCCCGCCCGCCCGCCCGCCCTGCCTCCTTGGAGGGGTCTCTCTTTGGTCAATCTAGCTTCTTGAATAGGCTGATGATGTATGTAACACAATTGAGATCATCAGTGTGACATCTGTGGAGTGTCACCTGGTTCTCGGGGACCTAATGGTGGAGATCATATGTTTTTTCTGTCCTTTTCTTGTCTGTTCCCTCTCAGGGTCAGTATGAATGTAAGTAGAGGGCAACTCTTACTTTGAGAGCAAGTTGGTCTAACTCTGTATCTGCCAAGCATTACTCTCATTCATTCTATCAGAGAAAGATATCTTTGTCCATGGGCCATTTCACCATTCCACCATAAATACCATTTTTTTTCACTCAGATTACAAAGGAATGTTGGGCATGCTCAGTAGAATTTAAATGGAGGTGTACCTTATATTTGTTTGTTTGTGTATTTATTTATTGCCACCCTCGAGGATTTACCTTTGGGAATATACCCATTCCCAAATCACTACTTAGGTCATTTAGTCACCTCTATCAGCAACCATCTTTCTGAAAGAGATTTTCAAAGCCCTCATGTGGTGGTTCAGTGCCTCCATGCTTGTGTCTCTAGGACTCAAAGCTGAGCAGGTGAACCGGCAGCTAAGAAGGGTTTTGACTTCACAGTGTAGGTGGACCACTCAGCATTGGAAGAGCCACTCGCTATTTCTGTGAAATTCAACAGTGACGCATTGTCAAGAGATGCTTCAGCTTTATCCTCCTTTATCCACAAAATATTTATCAAATTCTGACTCTCTGCCATTTCCCCCCTGAGTGTTAGAGAGGTGAGCTATGAGAGAAGCAGAGGAAGCAGCAAGCAATAGTCAAAATACCTACTCCTGTTTTTCTCGGTGAAGCAGGCACTCTGTCAGGGACTTGATGGTAGTAGCTCATGATCTAGAGGTAACTTTATTTCTGCATCTGTCGGTCATTTCTGCTGGGACTCCATCTAATCAGGACATTTTTTTCCATGGTGGGAAGGGGGGAAATGTCAGGTTTAATCCCATTGGTACTCAACATTGGTTAGTTAACTAAGAAGCTTGAAAAGTGTTTTCTCTAAAATAATAGAAAATAGCAGTCACATTTTATGATGCCTCTAGTAAAAAGCCTAGCTCACAGAAGGGTGAATGGTACTTGGGAAGGGGCACTGCTTATTCCAGGAGGGATCAAAGTTATGTTACCAAGAGAGAATCTGTTCCCTCATAAACTACATCATTATGATTACTCTGGAAGAACCAAGAACTAGTTTTAGCACAGTTGTGTCCTTCTCCATTTGGAAAAATAAGCGTTTCACTGGAAGCTGGGTTATCACACTAGAGCACCCAGGACCTTCCTTTCTCTTTGGGCTCAGTACTTTCTGGTTTGGAGGTAACAGATCCAGTAGTTTGGAGCTTTGAGTTGACATTAATGTGTGGCTAGGTTCCCATGCACTCAAGATACAAGAAAGTGGAAACATTTCTTTTTCTATATAGTTAGGTGGGCTATCGCTTCCAAGCTGAGCAGTACGGGGTACTGAGCTGGCAGACTCAGCTGAGAAGTCTTCAGGAAGGAAGCGCATCATATCTGAGAGAGTAGTGGAGGAAGGATATGATGTATTCTATGGGCTATGATCTTCCGAGACTCATACCTCAGCGCTCCTCACTGCAGCTCTTATGGCTGTGTGAGCAAGTGGTGCCATATGCTCATGTCTGAATAATGGTTTCTCAGCTTGTGGTGCTAGTTTGAGTGGCTGTAGACCCTTCAGGAAATGGAGTAGGATGGCAGCAGTAGATCACTGGGGGCGGGCCTTTGAATGGTATACCCAGCCCCTGAGTCTACACCCTGTGTTAGTACTGCTGGATGCACATTCCCCAACACCACCCCTGCCCTATGGTCTGGTCTCTTTGCCATGCCTTTTCTGCTATGATAGACGGAAACTTTCGAAACCTTGAGCCAGAATAAATCTTTCCTCCTTTACATTGTTTCGAGGTGCTGGAGTCATGGTGATGTAAAAGTGACTAGTCCAGAAGCTCTGGAGGAAAAATGTGTTAGAAAAAAAATCACAGCTTCTATGCATCTTACACTAAGTTGCCTTATGCAGGAGTCATGGCCTTTTATTCATCCACTAACTATTTGATAAGCTCCCACTGTGGAGGGAACACAGTGTTACCTGCCGAGTACGGTGACAAATAAAACCAGATAGGGTTCTTGGCATCATTTAACAATATTTCAGCAAAAGGGATAGAAAGTAAATAAGCATGAATATGAATGAGAGCGACAGCTTGGGCCACATTCTAGGAGGGAGATGGAATGACTGACAGCTACAGTTTAGGTGTTTTGGAAGACCTCACAGAAAAGCATCCTTTAGATTGAGATCTGACCAAGGAGTAGGAGCAAGTGCAGTGGGTGTGCGGATAGATGGGCAGACAGAAGGGCAGGCAGCAAGGCACTGGGGACAGAAAGCTCTTAAACTTTGGAGCAGTGATGCTTAACTTGGATGTACAATGAGATATCCTAGGGAGCTTTAGTATGACTGGTGTTTGGTACTCAGAGAGGCTGCTGTGGAGGCATGGGGAGGAGTGACTGTGGCTGGATGTAGTGAGAGCAGAAGGCTCCAAGCAGGGGTGCACCACGGAGGACCACCCAGGATCATTTAAGACCGTGGGTTTTTTTTTTTTTTAAGGAATTCAGATTTGATCTTACTCAGTGAAATAGATGCATTCATTTCAACCATGACAGTGTGTGTGTGTGTGTGTGTGTGTGTGTGTGTGTGTGTGTGTGTGTGTGTGCACATGCATGCATGCCTCTACCGCAGCTTCCCTGATTACCAAACATCAGTCAGTTCTAAAGCTCCCTGGGAAATCTCATTGCATGTGCTCATGTACGAGAGAAAACAGGAAAACAGGAGATACACAAATGAGAGACAGCATCATTCTGTCCATCCTGCCTAAGAGGACAAAAGTATTATTGTGTGGATATGAGATGTTTCCCATGAGCTCAGATATTGCCAGAGAAGGGCTTTTAGGAAGGGACTAAATCCCAAGGGCTCTCATCTGATCAACAAATTGCTTCTCAATTGATTTCTGATATGTTCTTGTTGAAATGTGGTGGAAAGCAGAAAGTGAGACTGAGATAGAGAAAGTGGGTCACGGGGTGTTCCTGGAAAGCTGCATCTCATCCCCTGCTGCTGTGCCCTCTTCTCTGCTTCCTGGATGCCGTGATGTAAGCAGCTCTTCTCCATCATGCCCTCTGCCCTGGTGTTCTGCCTTACCAGCGAGACAAACAACAAAGCCACTGAGCACTGACTGAACTTTCTGGAACTCTGAGGCAAAAATAAAATCTTTTCTTACTTTAAATTTTTGTTCTTGGTTATGTCTTATAATGATTTTAAAAAGTCTAGCAGGAGAGATAATAGTTTTTTTTTTTCCCAGAGACTGTCACTTGCTATATGGAAGCTTTGGCTCCTAAAGCCAAGATAGCCCCTGAAACATAAATGAAAGATGGGATTTCCTGATTTTTTCCTCATTTAATAAGTAGAACAGGGGCATAGATTTTATCAAAACACATTATATGCATATATTAAACTCTCAGTTCTAACAAATGGAGGCATCTGGCATGTCCAGGTTACCAAGGGGTCAGAGAGACTTCTTGAAGACTGAGGAATGGAAATTTATTCTTCAGAAAGCAGACTGAATGGGGAGGGCCCTCTTGAAGTTCCAGGGAAATGTCATGTCATCAGAAAGTTACACAGTGCTTCATCACACATTGTGGTACACTGAGCAGCATCCTCAGTGTCATGTAGAGTGCGTTAGACATAGGGATGTCACTCCAAAGCTACTGATTCAAACTTTTTCTTCCACTGGATCCCCAGGTTGAACAGAACTTCTGTTATGGCTTGAATTCATGCCCCCTAAGATCATATGCTAGCAACTTGATTCCCAACACAACAGTGTTGAGAGGTGGAGTGTTGAAGAGGTTATCAGGTTTAATGGGTTAAAGCCACTACTGTGTGTGTCAAGCTGACAACAATCTGTCACAGCAACAAAAACCAAACTAGAATCAAAATTGGTACCAGAGAGAATAGGATCTTGCTGTGATGGACCTGAGCATGCTTTTCTCTTTCTTTCTTTCTTTCTTTCTTTCTTTCTTTCTTTCTTTCTTTCTTTCTTTCTTTCTTTCTTTCTTCCTTCCTTCCTTCCTTCCTTCCTTTCTTTCTTTCTTCCTTCTTTTTTTTCTTTCTAGAGAATTGTGGGAAGATTTTAGAACCTTGGGTTGGGAAAGCCATTAACTGCTCAAAGCTTAGTGGGCTTCTCTGTGGGAACTTGCAATAGAAGAGCATTGAGAGAAATTCATACAAAGGAGACCTGGCTTGTAAAGTTTCAGAGGCAAGTAAAAACTCCATCAGGGCTGTTCAGGTGATATATTTTAATTAATAATCTGTGGCCTTTGGTAATCTGGTGCTCATTGAAGAAAACCTCCTGGAAAGTATTTCCACAGGGTCAGAACACAAACCATGGTCTAGAGAGACTAAGGCTGCATCCATTCTCAAACTTGGTAATATGTAAGAGTCTCCCACATAGTACTTATTTTGGTAGCATGGAAGCTGCAGAATTGAAGGGGTCAGGGAGAAAGCTGAGGCTTAGCACCATGTGAGAAGGTTGAAGTCCATCAAGAGAGTCCAGGAAGCTATTGGTGGAAGTGCAACCTCAGATGTAGTGGGAACTCCAGCATGTTTGAGATGCCAAGACTGTGGCATGACCACTAAAGACAGTGTCAAGTGTGGAGTGAATCTGGCCTGACTCTATTAGGCAGGTGGTGTGTGTTGAAGATGACAGAGCTGGAGAAGTAGAGCTACCCAAGTCTCCTGGAGCCCAGAAGACTGTGAGTCCCAGATGCCTTACACTGAGTTAAAGGATTTGATTTATACTGCTGGATGTTGATTTTGATTCAATGTGATTGTAACTGTGCCTTGGTTCTTCCCTTGTGGGATAAAAGGTTTGTGATTTAATTTTTATTTTACAGGAGCCTACATCTGAGAAATGTTTGAGTTTTAAAGAGATATTGGATGTTTGAGAGACTGGAGTTGTGTTAAAATTCAAAAGACTGTGAGACTTTAAAAGTTGGAGTGTGGTTTATATTGTGATGCCAATCATAACATGAGATCTTGGGGGGATAAACAAAAAAGGAAAGATTGTAGTTTAATGGTGATGTGTTTTTGTGTCAAATTGACATGGGATTAATTGTGCCAGTTAATTTTTTGCTAATTTGACGTAAGCTAGAGTCATCTAGAAAAGACAATGTAAATTGTGCATTGCCTCTATCAGATTGGCCTGTGGACAAGTCTGTGGGGCTTTTCAATTTCTTGACTGATGATTGGTATGGTAGGGCACAGGCCACTGTGGGCAAAAACACCCCTGGGAAAGTAGTCCTGGGTTATGGAAGAAAGCAAACTGAGAAATCCCTGAGAGCAAGCATTCCTCCATGACCCTTGCTTCATTCAGTTCCAGCCTCCACGTCCCTACATTGAGTGTCTGAGTTGACGTCACAGATGAAGGACTGTATGCTGTAAATCAAGTGACAGTCCCCACTCAGGTTGGTTTTAGTCAGTGCTTTTATCACAGCAACAGAGGAGCAAACTGGATTGTCACAGGAGTGGGTTAGGTTTCTTAGAAGCCAGTTTCTTACAACATAATAAACTCAACCCCCTCCGCCCTCCAACACACACACACACACACACACACACACACACACACACACACACACACTCCATATATATTTTCTTCTCTGTCTTTCTGATTAGGAGACAGAGGCACTTTTATATCTTGTATTATAAAGATAATTTGTGCTACATATTGTAGCACAATGGTTTAATAATATACACTATAATGGTTTGTTGGTTTCATGTTAATCCCCAGCCCCAGCCCAGATGCTCACGGAGGAGTATAAAGTGGAAATAGACAGACATCAATGAGATTCCACATCTCAAGAAGTGCCAGAGCTCCTATATCCAGAGAACGAGGGAGAATGTGAGGCGTGGTGGCAGGGGAGCCACGAATAACACACATCTCAGAGATGTGTCTGAGCACCTGAGCAGAAGGGGGAGGCTGAGCTCCAGAGTGGATGACTGCCTTTGTGTCCTCTCTTCCCATGAAGCCATCTTGCTGGAGATCAGACGTGGAACAGTGTTTTTAAAAAGATGTTAAGTCACTGCTGTCCCAGACCACCAGGTCTCTGAATAAAGCATAACATAAAGATTTCTTTCTTGTGTCCATTCATCCACCCATTGGTGGCAGGCAGCATAGGCTAGGTTCTTGTTGTTCTTATAGATTCTGGAAAGTTGCTTCAGGACTCTCTAGTAAGTCACTGAATTAACAAGGAGCCCTGGTGGCTGCCTGGACAGGGAGTACCTGGGAATTCACCCTGGACTGTGATTTCACTTGAGGACTTTCCTTCCTCAGCTCCCCTGAACTCTCTCTGTTGTCATCCAGCAGATCGACTCCCCAAGCTTTCTGGTTTGCTTCCTGAGTCAAGACTTACCTGGTCTGGTTTAAAAATGCTTTCTCTTCCATTCCTGTTCCAGACATGGCCTGTGTGGCCTCTGGTTTGAAAGTACCTTTCCGTCCTGCCTTGTTCTGTGTGGTTTATTTCAGGGCTCTGATTGTTAGAATGGATGACACAGCCTCCATTCCTGCTAGCAGACCTTGTTAGCCGCCCCTTAGGGATATGCTCTTGTAAAATTGATCTGATTATGCCTATGCAGCTATGAAAAATAAGTAGCCATTTTCTGTCTTCCCTAGTTCCTCAGGAGAGCAAACGCCTTTTGTAGCCCAAACTGCAATTACAAGACTAAAATAAAGATTTTTGGTTCCCTGTATATTTTTCACCTTCTGCCCTCTTGCTCATACAAGACAGATCGCTGTCTCAGGCCATTGGAAGCTTCTTATTTGGGCCAGCCTTTGTTAAACTGTAACATTCTACAACTCTCAGACCTTTGTAAGACAGAAGAAAAAAATGTAAAAGAATCTTTCTAAAAATCCAAATGGTAACATGGTGAACAATCAAGCCTGCAAGTCAAACACTAGTAAACATAAACATGAAAAATCTGCAAGATTCAAGAGTAACAGACAAAAATGACATCTACAAATGACAAACACACTGAGGAAGAGATCAAGGAAACAGTACCTTTCCCAATACCTCACAAAATACCTTGAGGAAACTCTAATCCAACAAGTTGAATGACTTGCATTATAAAAATTAGGGGGACAATGAAGAAAGACATTGAAAATGACATCAGAAGATGGAAAGATCTCCCATGCTCATGGGTCAGTAGGATTAATATTGTGAGGATGACCACCCTACCAAAAAGCAATCTACAGATTCAATACAATCTCCATCAAAATCCCAATACAATTCTTCATATAAATTGAAAAAAAAAAACAATCTTCAACTTCACATGAACACACACACATACACACACACACACACACACACACACACACATATGCACACACACACAACTCAGAATATCTAAAACAATTCTGAATAATAAAAGAACTGCTGGAGATATCACCAGCCCAGATTTCAAAATGTATTACAGAGCTACAGGAATAAAAGACAGTTTGGTATTGTCACAAATGCCAGCTTGACTAATGGAATAGAATTGAAGATCCAGACATAATTCTACACAACTATGGACATCTGATTTTTTGACAAAGAAACAAAAAGTACACACTGGAGAAAAGACAGATCTTCAACAAATGGTGCTGGTCTAACTGGATGTCTGCATGTAGAAGTCTACACACAAAACTCAACTCCAAATGGATCAAGGACTCAACATAAGTCCAGCTACCCTGAATCTGATAGAAAAGAAAGTAAGAGAATAGTTTTGCACTCATTGGCATAGGAAAAGGTTTTGCAAACAGGACACTAATACCATAAGCATAAAGACCAACAATTAATAAGTGGGACCTCATGAAACTGAAAAGTTTTCATGCCATAATTTGAGCAAAGTGGCAGCCTTCAGAATTGAAAAATATCTTTCCTGATCATACATCTGATAGAGGGTTATTATCAAGAATACACAAGGAACAAAAAAATCACCCTGAATATCAAGAAAACATAACTCAGTTAAAAAATGTGGTATAGTGCTATACACAGAGCTCTCAAAAGGTGAAACACAAATGGTGGAGAAACACTTTAAAAGATGTTCAACATCCTCAGCCATAAGGGAGATACAAACTGAAACCTCTTTAAGATTTTATCTTATACCAGTCAGAATAGCCCAGATCAATAAAACAGATGATGACTCATGCTGGTGAGGAATGCAAACTGGTACAATCTTTATGGGAACTTTAGGTTCCTTGAGAAGCTGGGAATCAGTATACCTCAAGATCTAGCTATACCACTCTTGGGAATATATCCAAATGACTTTGTATCTTACTATAAAGATCATAGCTCACACACATTCATTGCTGTTCTATTTATAATATCCAGAAATTAGAAACAACCTAGATATCCATCAACTGATAAATGGATAGTGAAACTTTAGTACATATAAACAATGGAATATTATTTAGCTGTTAAGAAAAACAAAATTACAAAATTTTCAGGTAAATGGATGGAGCTAGAAACAACCATCCCGAGTAAGGTAACTCAGACCCACAAAGACAAATAATGCAGATTTTCTCTTCTGTGTGGGTGTTAGCGTTTAAACTTTAGATATGTGTATTTCAATCAAAATAACCACAAAGGTCGCATGGCTGGTAAGGGACCAGGTGAGGAGGAGGAGATCTTTCAAGGAAGCAGAAGCAGAGGATAGCATCATAAAGAGGGGGGATTATAACAGAAGATTAATTGGGGATGGGGACAGGAGGTCTCATAGTAAATGAGAATATTAGGAAGGACAGCTAATACTAAAGCTTTTTTGAAAACTCTATGGAAACTTAGCTATGTAGAAGCTCCCTAAAATGAAAGGAATCTAAATGAAGTCACTATAGAACGGGGGAGACAGTGCCCCAAATGGACATCTTATGCTACCAAATTTTACTCCTACTGACTAGTAATCATGCTGCTGGATAGTACTTTGCACACACTACTGGAGGATAGAAATAATCATCAGTATCATCCAGCTACAAACCTTGTATGAATTTAGGACCCATTCGTTAACATGGAACCCATACAAGACACAGCTAAGGTTGCCAAGAGTCTGAGACTAGATACCTATACCTCCTATGGGCCTAGGAGAAAACCTACTATTATTCTGCTAAAGGTGCATATCAATCAAATGACAGTGACAAACTGCTGTACCAATAAATTGGCCCTCATCAGAAAAGCTTCTTCTTGAAGTAGATGGGAATTAACGCTGAGACCATAACTGGACCATGTGCAGAGAGTGACTTTTGAGCAATCAGTCCTCAATGAAATGCCTTTATCTAAACCCTCCTCTTAATGCCCTGGGATCTCTGTGGAAGAAGAGGCAGAAAGAGTCTCTGAGCTAGAGGTGGTGGGTAACTCCAAGGAAACCATGTCTTCTAGACACAATGGTGATGATGAAGATGTAAACTCACAGAGCTAGGCAGCATGCACAAGACCTTCTCAGGTTCATACCAGACAAAATTCCAACCCCGATAAGGGGAAGCGGACACAAAGTCTCACCCCTAACCAAGAAGCTATTTGCATTGATACCTGCTGGGAAAGGGAAATTTAGCTTTCTCCAATGGAGTATCACTGCACATATCAACCACATGCCAGGGCTCATGCCCAGGAGTAGTTGGCCAACACAAAATGGGATCCAAGTTTTTTATATCTGCTCTTTTTGTTTTGGTATTTTTTTATCTTATTGATTTTCTTCTCTTTTATTTTTAGTTTGTTTTTCTGTTTTGATTTTCAGTTTTTGTTGTTTTTCCTGGCCTTTTTTAGAGAGAGAGAGAAAGAAAGAGATATAGAAAGAATATGAAGTTGATGGGGAGAGTTTTGGAGGAGTTGTGGGAGTAAAAAGAATATGATCCAAGTGTATTGCATGAAATAATTTTTAAATAATTTTTTTCTTAAAATGAAAGTGATAGTAAAGTCTGCCTAGGATTTATAATATACAAATACTTTATAGTCTCACAATGCATGGATGAGTAATCTGGTTTGTTACATTATGTCATGAATGTAGTTTAGAATCAATTTTCTTTTAATGAGTTGGTAAAATTATTTTTTTTATTTTGCTGTCTGATAATATATATATATATATATATATATATATATATATATATATGTAAAACACCAAAACCCTAGTAAGTAAGAGGGGGAGTAGAGAAAGATGTAAGACTATATATATGTAAGGGATATATTTTTGGTAAGGAAAGTTACACAGCAATACATTTTCTTGATGGGGAAAATAGAAAAGGAAAAAGGAGGACAAAACCATGAAAGTTAAGCATGTTACAAAAGGTCTGGTACGTTCCATAGGGCTCATGGAAGAGGAATCTGTAAAGTGGCATCTGTGTAATGACTAAAGATTCAGTACGTTGATTTAAAGCTAGAACCTAGACCTCTAGTTAAGTCAGTGAGATTCTCCTAGGGCATTAATCTGCTCTGGGTAGCATAAAAATGCATAAAAACAACACCAACAACAGTCTGTTTGATGAAGATAGTTATATTTTCTGCTAAGGCTTTGGGGTTTTTAACTAGTTAAAGTCTAACTCTTAACTAAGGGGAAATCACCCATTCTCTCCTTACATACATGCCCAGGGCTGCTCCCTTCTCAACACCCCTGCTTCACAAGCTGTGGATCAGTAAATTGAACTCACTCACAATTCTTACTGGTTCTGGAAGCTTCTGTTTGTGGCCTGTCTTGCTGGTTCCAGTCAAGTCTCCCACCTCTCTGGTTCTGCTATGGTTTATGACTCCAAATATTAGTTCTATCTCTCACTCAATTGGCCCCCAATCCTCTCAGGGAACTAACCTCTGCCCCTCTTTTTCCATGTACTGATACCTCTGGATACCCACTGATCAGCTGATCTCCTGCAATACCAACATGAGTGTCTCCTCCCTACTCTACAGGCCAGAGAATAGATGCCTGCGGTGGCTGGACCACTGACTCAAGGTCACATCGTAGTAACAAGAGCCCTGGTACTGAACCAAGAGCTGTCAGACTCTACATCTTGCACACTAAATAATGAAGAAATATGGCTCTCTGCATGAACAATTTTATCGATCTTCCTACAGGATGTGCTCATTCCTCCTCTGAGCCTCTCTGTAGCTTTTCATAAATGTGGCAGGATAATATTTTAAAGATATAGGCCATAGGTTCTTCTTTAGTTTTCTTCCTTCCTCTGAATTCTCAGAGAGGGAAAGAAAGAGGGAGAGGGAGAAGAAGAGGAGAGAGAGGGAGGGAGGGAGGGAGGGAGGGAGGGAGAGGGAGAGGGAGGAAGGAAGGGAGAGGGAGAGGGAGAGGGAGAGGGAGAGGGAGAGGGAGAGAGAGAGAGAGAGAGAGAGAGAGAGAGAGAGAGAGAGAGAGAGAGAGAGAGAGAGAGAGAGATCTTAGTTTGGGGCTTCATGCTTCAGGTAACTCGATATAGCCAATGGATTTTTGTGCTCTCCCTCTCTAAGAAGTCAGAGGAAGGAAGAAAACTAAGAGAAAGTTTAACATCTTAGTGAGAATGGGAGCTTAGGGGACATTTACGTATGGACCATGGTCTGTCAGGCTGCGGGGAATGATCAGTGTGCAACTTGCCTTTCCCAGATCAAGAAAGAAGAAGAGCGACCATTTGTGAAAGCATGGGACAGATTTGAGGCAGCCCCTGGGTCTTGGCTTTCCATATAGCATTCATCCTGGTCGATCTGTCAGTCTCACAGTTAGGACTAGAGCCTTTTAGGATCCCCATTGCTCCAGCATGATAATGACAGACAGTTAAAGGGTAGGGACGGTAGTGTGTGTGAGACTCCTCAGTATCAGCCTAGGCAGGCTGGAAACCTAGGGTTTGGCCAGGTGATAGATGAACCAGAAGATAACTTTCCCAGTCAAGAATCCAAAGTAGTCAACTGCCCCAGACTCTCAGCTCAAACTTTGACACCAAGAACATGGAAGACACAACTCAGAAGAAGGCTAAGACTCTGTAATTTAGGAAAAATGGGGTCCCAAGTAGAACTTAAGGTAAGTTGGTAAGAAAATAAGGGTGGTTCTTTGCAGGCAGGTTTGAGGGGAGTAGGATTCGCCTCACCTGCCTTCTCCTGGGATGGGCATTTGCATCTAGCCAACTCCTGGGATCCCATCTACCCGCAAAGCCCTGATCCCCAGGACCCACCTTGTTAGAAGCTGACCTGGGGCTCCTCAGAGCCCTCATCTGTTCCTCACTGCAGGGCAATACACAGATCGCCCATGTTTCCCTGGGGAAGGTGGGGCTTCCCTCGGTGTCCTGCATAATTGGGATGATGCGCAGAGAAATTAAAAAGGTCATTAATCACTGTGGAGCCCAAGGCAGCTCTCGGGGACCTATTCTTCATGATGATTAATGGCAGGCAGTTCCTCCCTACTCCCAATTCATTTTCCTGCCACTATTCACTCACTTTCCTTTGCTCTGTCCTCTTCGTCCCTTGTCTTAGGAAGCCACAGACGCAGTGGCGGGTCCTTCTTGACCACTGCCCTGCCTCTTCACTTGGTATGGACCTCCAGACACTAGATGCACTCTCTGGACCAGAGTCATGCTCCCCTGATGTGCACTCCTCCCTTTACCATCCTTTCCTGGCTCCGATGAGTACCACTACTCTCTGGTGCCCTCGAATCTTAGTCAACAGAAGGATGGAGAACAGAGTGGCAGGCTCTCAGGGCTCTCTGCGGATACTGACGGTGATGATGATGTGGACTGTGACGATCAGTACTGGGCACTTGTAACAACTGCTTTATGTGTGAATGGAGCTTTATTCAAATGCTACCCTGACCTTGGGAGGTGTGACTTTCAGCCCCATTTTACAGGCAAGAAAACATGTTCAGTGAGTGACTCGCTTAACGTGATGATGCTAAGAAATGGCAGAGGAGGATCGGAAGAGCGATTTCATCTGCTACCGATGCTGTCTTCTAAGTGTCTATGCAGCTGAGTACACCAGCTGTCATTTCTCAGGAACCAGGGAGGGAGGTGCTCATCCCCATGGCTTGCTTTCCCAGCCCCCAGGCAAGCTGCCCCTCCCGGGCAGGGCGAGCCATGTTCATGTCATGCTTGATCGGTCTCCTCTTCTCCTCTTGTTTGCCAATTAACCTCCCAGGAGGCCCACACCTACTTAAAATAAGCAATTCCTTCCTCCCACTGTTGCCTGGAGCCCAGAGTTTCCCTCAGACCAGTGCCCAATCAGATGTTTGGTTTTCTCAGAGATAACTATATCCTGGGGGATTTGAGTGAATTTATGAGAAGAGAGCAAATCCTATAAAGTTAAAGCACGCTAAAGCACTTGTCCGAGACTGGCAGAAATGTGGGAATATTACCCATCTGCCTTAGTCTGCTTTGTGCAGCTGTCACAGACTGCCTGATGCCGGGTGATTTATAAATAAAAGAAGTTTATATCATACAGTTCTGGAACTTAGAAAGTTCAAGACCAAGGGCATCCCATCTGGCAAGATTCTTCTGGCGGCGTCCTTCCACAGTGGAAAGGGAAGGCAGGGCGGAGTATGTGTGAGCAGGAAGGACCAAACTCATCCTGGACCTTGTGTGATAACCAGCCCAGTCACAAGATGACGACACTAATCCATTTCCCACGGCAGAGCCCTCGGGACCGTTTCTCAGAAGTCCTGTCTCTTAACACTTCTTAACATACTCTGGGGACTCACGGAAACCACAACCCCAGTCACGGACCTTGTGCAAAGTCCTGGAGCGGGTTGGAAAGCTGTGGAAGACCAGAGGGGACCTGTTGCCAGCTCCCTGAATGGCTTTGATGTTTGTAGTGAAGCCAGAGGGCAGAGTAGGTGCTGAAAGTTGAAAGGTAGAGCTGTGACTCAGGTGAGGACAGTGTGCACAGGAAAGATGCCGGGAGGAGAAAAGAATTCAGGGGGAGGGGTGTGCTTCGACTTACCCCGGACTCCTTTAGGATACCGCCTGTGAGAGGGAAAGGGACCGGAAGTCCTCATGGGAGGCTATGGGATCCCCAGAAAAATCAGTGATGACAATTTGGCATTAGGAAACATTCATTAAGTCACGGATATGTGCCCATCTTTACCATAACACTGTGGAACAGCTATTGCTAACATGCTCATCTCACAGCCACAGAGGGCTCTTTTATTTAGGGTCACAGAGGGAATGGCAGGCAAAGCTGTATCTGGGCCCAGTGGGTGTCACAATGGAGCCCAGCTCTCAGTCACAGCGCACAACTGGGGTTCACTACGGTGCACTGGCGGCACCATTGACTCTGAGGAACGAGACTGCCTTTATGTACAGAGTCTTTCTCCATATCACAGAGCACTCTTGGTGTACCTACTTAGAACACTTGCTTACCTGAGCACCACAAGCCTTTGCCAGGCTGGGTGAAAAATGATAAAAAGAATCCTTGATCCCAGCACTCGGGAGGCAGAGGCAGGTGGATCTCTGTGAGTTTGAGGCCAGCCTGGACTATAGAGGGAGATCCAGGAAAGGCACAAAACTACACAGAGAAACCCTTTCTCAAAAAAACAAAACAACAACAACAACAAAAGAATCCTTTGGTCAGGTTATTAAAAATTTAAGAACATGGAAGGAAAGCATCCAGCAAAGCTCAGGACCTTCCGAGCATGAATTTGAGTCCCACAAATCCTGAACTTTCAGCAGGAACCAAAGCTCTCACCAGCCCCTGGATGTTTTCTTAACATCTTTGCCTTCTCCCCTTCTATAAGCAATATCACTCCAAGTCTTGCTCAGAGTGGTTAAACCACTTCCTCCTTTTCTGAGAGCCATGCCTGTCTGTGATGCAGGCTCGGGGCCACTAACTGATCTCAGTGTGTGTCCAATGCAGCAAAAGGGCTGTGGAATAGCTAGCTTTCATGAGCCAGTCTGATAAATTATCTCTGGTCATGCTTGTGCCTTTCTCTTGGCTTCAGCTACACAGAGCAGTGGCTCTTCATTCCCTACCCACCAGGAAGAATGTCCGTCAGAACAAGAAGAGCCAAAGGCCTGGGATAATTAGATAGCTGGTGCCTAACGAGGGATTTCACTGGGCAGAGCCTCGTGGTGGTTAGTGAATAATTACCATGGAAACCTTGGAGCCACACTCAGCTGCTACCCCCTAACCATTTCCCTGGAGAGCAGACTTCCATCCACAAAGCAGCATCCAGGATATTGACATTGTTTGGGGGAAAAAAATAAATGGACAATTAGAGGAAGACAGGTCGAGTCTTTGTTGGAGTGAAGTTTTACCAACATCCGTCCTGGGGTGTAAATGATGCTGGTGTTTCTGCGCGAGAGGAAATCATTGGAAGGAGATGAATTCAGTTTGGACAAGTCTCCTTTAGTGAATTCCTAGGACAGGGAGACATGCCTAATTAGGAGCCAGGCTTTTTCTGCCTTTTAGAGTCAGCACAGAGTTTGTCAGGAGGTGTGAAGACTTTTCTGGTTCTTCACATTCATGTTTATTCAGTCTGCCTATCGGGAGGTGAAACCCTACCATCACTTTCAGTGGGAGCTGGCCCTCTGACCTTGTGAGCCATGAGGCAGCACCTTCTTGTGAAGGTTACTGAAGATGGGGCCCGGAAGTGGGCTGAAAACTCTCTCTGAGACCAGGTTAGGCTTTCCTGTAGTAAAGGAAGCCCAAAGCTTCAGCTGGCTTAGTGTACCGGGGGCGATTGGATCCATCATGGAAAGTGTGACCCGCCATATGTTTTCTATGTCACGTGACTGCTACCTGGAACTCAGGGCCTCTCAGTGGAAGTAAAGAAGGGTTGTGATTGGTGGGGAAAAGAACACTGGTTCTTCATGGTCACAGAACAGAAGGGACATAGTTTCCACCCGCACTTCCTTGGTCACACAGCCCCAACACAATCCTAAACAAGGCTGGGAAACATGAAGAGAACCTGTCATTTGGACAGCGTCTTCTGTGCCCAGGAGGGGAGAACTGTATTACTTTTTCCATTGCTGTGATAGAACACCATGACCAAAGGCAAATTCAGGAAAAGAGGGTTTATTTTGGCTTATGCTTCTAGAGGGATAGGGGTCTATATTGACAGGGATGCATGGCAGGAGGGGGCAGGCATGGAGGTAGGAGCGGGAGGCTGAGAACTCACGTCTCCAAATGCAAGCATAGGGCAGATAGAGCAAAACGGGAGTGTTGAGAGACTTTAGAATAACAAAGGGAGAATTTTGTTGTACCCATTTTACTAATTAAGAAACCGAAACACAGGAAGTTGTGTCAGCTGCACAGAGTTACACAGTAGACAGCTGAAGAAAAAGTGGCTTCTGAGCTGGAGATGCAGCTTAACTAATAACATGATAGCCATACAAGGGTGAGGATCTAAAATAACAAGTATGGTGGTGTGCACCTGTGACTGACTACAGCACCCTAAGACACCAGGTGTGATGACATGCCCTGTGGCCACCCAGTACCCTAAGACACCAGGTGTGCACCTATGAGCACAATGAACTAAGATACCAGGCATGATGGTGTAAACTGAGGTCACCTAAAGTTGACCTCTTTTCTCTATATGCACGTGTATCTGCATATGCTAGTACACACACACACACACACACACACACACACGTATGCATGTGCATCTGTGCATGCACACACACACACAGAGTGACTCTTAGTTCATTTGCCCCTCAGTTCATGGTCAACTCCCTGTCTTATAAATGTAGCAAGTACTGTTCAAGGCTGTCACACTGGTCACACTGGTCATTTGAAAATCATGGCCTGCTCTTCTTTTTCCCATATGTAGACATTGGGAAAGAAGAAATTCTCTCTTCAGGCTGGTCCCAACTGCAGTGCAGAGGCATGGGTCTTCAGTCCCTTCTAATAGGGAAGGGTGATGTCAGCAAAACTTCTTGCTTTGAAACATATTACTTTGAACTTGGCAACCTGTAAACTGGGTTGCCATGGTTACCAGAGATCCCTGGGGAATGATGAACACAAGAGGTAGGCTTGAAACACAATCAAGCCATTCCCCTTCAGCTGCAGCCTGAGCTGGTGACAGTCTTTGACAGACCCTTTCATGCCCAGGAAACCCCAAAGCAGTGTCCTTATGTCCAGCTTGGCTGACAAAGTACCCCAGTGTGTTCATGCGTAATAACGACTAACATTCATTGGGCATCATGGGCAAAGCGTTAAGTGAATTATCTCATTCAGTCCTCCCAAACCTTGCTACATTTATTGTCACCTTATTGTGAAGGTTTGTATGTGCACAAACACACACACAGGGGGTGGGGAAAGAGAGGGGGGGCCCATTCCCATATCTCTGCTAGAAAATGGCACCTTCCTCCAGAGCCTGTGCTTATAAAAGGTGCGATCTGTTTAGAGCCCATCTTCCATAGTTTGAGTAAACAGCAGCTCCAGGCTATTCAACTTGTAAGATTCCTGGAAGGAAATTCCCATTCTAGGAGGGGCCATGAAAAGTGTTAGGCCAGAAAGATATAAACATTAGCACTGTGGACTAAAACAGTGGTCTAGGTGGGTCAATGAAAAGAAACCAGAATTCAAATGTGTGTAACATGCAGGTGACTGTGCCTGGAGGTCTCACAATAATCCTAGGGGGAGATGGAAGACAAAGAATTTGCCCCTTCCCTTTTCAGTAAAGCACTCAAGAAGACCAAATCTATCATCCATAGAGCTCAGGTAGGTAACAGGTGAGTGGTGAGGTAGGGTAGAAGCCGTGACAGAAAGGGGTGATAGAGGCTGGGGACTGTGTGTGGGCAATGTGAGGTGCAGCCTCTATCTAAGCAGACAGATTTGATTACCTCTCCACTCACTCCCCTCAGGTTTACAGATACGGTTGTTTCAGAAGCCAGAGACCTGGCTGCTGCTCTTCTTCTCCTGATGGTGAAGTGCCATTTCCAAGAAAAATGTAGGCTCTGTGCAGCTGATAGACAGTAACTATGGACTGCCCCCAGGCCCAGGGCCATCTGTTCAGAGCTGTGTTCTGAATGTTACTCCTGGTTCAGCATCCAGTTGGAGAAACATGGATGGAGACTGAGTCTTAGAGTTATAGGGTTGAGAACACTCCCATCCTCTCTGCTTGGACTGATGTAATATAACTCCTGGCTGTGAGAGGTAACTAACCAACACCTCTCCAAACCAGAGAGAAAGCAGTGAGGACTCAAAGCATACGGAACAAAAGAGACTGGGAAGCATCAGAGCCCACGGCAGAGGCTGGAGGTGTGTCCCTTTGTAGGACGTTTGTCAGTGTTACTTGCACTGTGGGTCTTGGACCAGAAGTTTGAGAACAGACTTGTCGAGAGAAACATTTGTCTGGAAATGAGAAGAGCATTATGATAGTCCAACATTGGTTGGTCAATGGAGACTGTGGCTTTCAGTCATCTGTGTGGCTCTAACTAGCTGTGTGTCCTTAGGAAAATGTTTGATGCACACACACCCCCGCCCCAGTGCCTCCATTTTCTCATGTACCAAACAAGGTGAAAGAATGAATCAGTTGATAGATGGGAAAGATAACCATCAAGGTCTCAGTCATGGAGAGCCCTGGGTTCCTGTAGTTGCTGTGGCTATGGCTTTCCATTGAGGCCCCCGTTCAAAGCCTTGCTAGCAGAGGTGTTCAGGAAAGCTCTTAGGAGTAACAAACTCTGCTACATTACACTGATCCAACTTTATCTTTGTAGCTCACATGTTGTCTGCAGCCAGCTCCAGAGAAGAACCTCTCACCATGAGAGAACCACTATGGCTGCCTTGTATGATTGCATCCATTCTCTGGGCCCTCCTAGACTGGAGTTTGATGATGGATCCACTACTGTTAGATCCTGAGCTTTCAAGGTGTCACATCCAGGCTTACTATAACTTTCAGAGTCCCAGTGCTCATTGGAATCCTTCAGGGAACACTGACCTGCAGGGAGGAAAGACCTTTTTCCATGCCCCTGCATGCAAGTGTGAGACCACCTGATGAATGCTTCAGGCTCAGGAATGTGAGTGCACATTGTCAAAAACACACCCCAGAATCCAGAACCCAGTCCAGAGCTAGGATGTGTGGTGCATTACCACAGGGAGCTGTGGAGATGCTTCCGCTGAGCCTCAGTAGCCTCACTATTTTGGTAAGGGTCAATTCCAATCCATCAACATAGCCCCTTCTTTTATTTTGATGTTATAAATAAAATTTACTCAGATTTATCTCTTAATCCCTTGGCTAATGTTGTAATGCTGAATCAAATTGAGATCAGTTTTTGGTAAAAATCATTGCCAATATTGGTAAGCATTTTAGAATAGACATTAACATAATTGTTATTAGCCAAATTAATTCCAGACATCTAAAGGGTTGTTTATATTCACTATTAAGGAGCTGACCTGGATAGAAAACTAATATATTTGAAATTTATCCATTTCATCTTTAAAAAAAATTTTTATTCTTCTCTCATACATTATATCCTGATCACAGTCCCCCACTCACTCCTCCCAGGCTTTCCACTCCACTTCCCCTCTCCCCCACATCCACTCCTCCTCCATTTCCCTTCAGGAAAGATCAGGTCTCCCAGGGATATCAACCAAACATGACATAATAAGTTACAATAAGACTTGGCACAAAACCTCATATCAAGGCTGGATGAAGCATCCCAGTAGGAGGAAAAGGGTCCCAAGAGCAGGCAAAAGTGCCAGAGACACCCCCTGTCCCACTGTTAGGAGTCCCACAGGAAGACCAAGCTACAACATAGTCCCTTCTTATTCCACCAACTCTTGTTCTGCTGCATTTGATTAACCAGACTCCTCATTCCCAACAGGAAGAGAATTTGCTGAGTTACTTTTGGAAATTCACATTCGATTCTCTATTTGGTTGGCAGGATCCACCGGGAGACAGTTCTACATATGGTTGTCACAAACCCACTCTGTTATCTTAATTATCTCACTCACTTGACTGAATTAAAGCACACAAATGTGCACACACATACACAATAGAAAAACCAAAACACGTAAGGACCTGGAATCTTGGGAACAGCAGGGAGGCATGTTAACAATGGCTGCAAAGAGAGCTTGAGGCCTCGGAGCATGGAGCACCTTGTGTGAATTATCCTTGAAGACTCCCCGTGATGGGCGGAGTCATGATTGCCACTTTACAGATGAAAGAACCCAGACATAGAGATGAAGTAGGAAACGGAAGCCACAGAGTCACTCCATAGCTGTGTTGTATCAGTGTTGTTTCACTGTGACAAAACACTTGAAATAAATAACCGCAAAGGGGGAGGGTTTACCCAGCTCACTGTTTCAGAGGTTTCCATCTGTGAGTGCTAGGCCCTGTGGCTTTGGCCTGTGTTTGTGTAGCACGTCCTAGTGGGAATGTCTGTCAGAGGAGACCCGTTTACTTCACAGCTCCCAGGAAGCAAAGAGTCAGGGGAGGGGACCATGAATCCAAAATCCCCTTGAAAGGCGTGTCCAATGATCTAACTTCCTCACACCGAGTCCCACTTCTTAAAGGTTCCGTAAGTTCACACTAGTACCGTGAGTTGGGAACTAAACCTTTGCTGCACGGGCTTTTGTAGGACTTTTGAGACTGATGTGATGGATGGTTGATCTTGATTGTCCCCTTGATGGGGTTTAGAATAACCATGGAAACATCTCTGGGTGTATCTATGAGGGCATTTCCAGGTAGAAAGCCTACCTTGAATGTTGACAGCACGTTCCAATGAGATGAGGTCCAAGACTGAGTAAACAGGAGAAAAGGAGCTGAGAACCAGAATCCCTGTACCCCCAGCTTCCTACCAGTGGATGTAGTGTGACCAGCTGCTTCACATTCTTCCCATCATGACTTCCCTACCCTCCAACTGAGTCAAAATAGACCCTTCCTTCCTTAAGTTACTTTTGTTGCAGAAATGAGAAAAGGAACAGGCAATATGACTCAAGGCAGCAAGATCCTGTTTTACTAGAGTGACTGCAGAGGTCTGGACACAGAGGATGCTGAGTCTCCAGTCCTCAGTGCTGGAACAGTGCATGCTCAGTTTGTACTCAAGGCTCAGCCCTGTAACTCTGGAAAATGTTCTCCTCATTTTCAGTGTGGTGTAAGAGGTTGTTAGTTCTCTCTCCCATTCACTCATCTCCTCTGGTTGAAGGAGGTCTGTTGCGTGGCATGTAAGACTAAGGGAAAAAAAACAGATCTACTGCCTCAATCCAAGAAGGCCAACCAAAGGATCCTTACTAAGACTGACAGGTGGGAGCATCCGTCATCAGTGGAGAAGGGGGCTGCACTGGGTAGGCAATGAATTAGCTATGCCTACACTGAGTACAGGAAGCAGTGCGATTATGGACATTGCATATTTATCATCCTTACCCAAATATTTTTTCCACACAAACCTACATAATTTTTAAAAACACAAATAAACACCCACTCATATTATTAAAGCTTTACCCTCAGAGCTGGGTTCAGGCTTTAAAGCTATTATCTAAACCATTTTTCTATAATTATTGATTATTCTTCACATTATAGGGCTTAGTTCCCACTCTTGTCCGACTAACCTTTGTGGATCTAGACTTCCCTACAAGGCAGCATCACCACACTGCTTTCGGTGGCTCACCCCTGAAGTAATGGAGCAGATCTCAATGGTGAGCTTGCAACACATAGCTTTGTCTTAACAAGTGTTTTCTCTTTGGATTCTCTGTCGCTCACAGGTGGCAGGTCCCTGACACTGACTGACTCATACACTTTCCCTCCAAGGTGGTACTAACCCAATAATTGGAACACGTCTGTCCCAGCACTAGGGGACAATAAGACTTGACTCCAGGATGCTGGGTAAGCAAAACTTTTAGTGAAAGACCTTGATCAAAAGAGGGAGTGTGGAAATGATGCAAAAGTGAAGCCTGCTTGCTTTATCCATCTAAAACTGGAGCTTGGAGACCACAGGAAGCAAAAGAGGCCACAGGCAGTTTTGCTAGGACCATCTCACCATGCACCATTCTGCATTTTAAACAAGAGGACCTTCAGAGCAGTTGTTAACTGAATTGCCAGTATGACCAGAAGACCAGCTTTTCAAAGTAACTGGGACTTACTAAGCAGAACTTACCAGCTCCTTCCTGCACTGGAAGCGCCGGTGAGCTTGCTTTTGTAATAAATTTCATGGCTTTCTAATGAACCCCTCAAGCCTTCCTTTGCATCCTTGGTAAATCAGAGGCTACATTAGTCTGTACATGCACATGTTGGGTTTCAGAATCTTCTACTCCCTAATGAAAGTCTGTTTTTTGGAGGTTCTCTAGTTTGGGGTTGATTTTGGAACACACACCTGGGACAGGTATAATTGTTTGCCTGCTTAGAATCTCACTGTATTGTGGTAAGACAATACAAGCCCCAATAAGATTATTAAGACAGAAAAAGGGTGTCCATGCATGAGGGAGCTTATGTGTGTACCCTTCCCCACCACCATACTAGCCAGCTCTTGGCTCTCCAGAGTCTCCAGCAATAGACACAACCAAGTCTGAGCAGACAGGGATTAGACAATGACCTAGATGCAGGGATTGGTTTAGAGATGTACATTTGTCTCATACCCAGCTAATGAGGCCCAAGCTCAGAAGGCTTCTCCTCCAGGAGGGCTTAGTTGCAAACCTGGAGTCACTGTGGTCTGCTTGTCACCACACAGGAGCACTAACTACTTAGACATCCGAATCCAGCCAGGTTAGTGGGAAGCTAATCCAGTGTGATCTAATCTGATCCAGTCTAGAGCTCAGTGATTTCTAGTTACATAACCTCTGTAATTTGCTAAGGCCAGTTTGGTCAGATTGTCTGTGACACTTGGGATAAAGATATAAAATACCTTATATTCTTTCAAAGATCAAAGATATTTCAAAAGTATTTTTGATGATTTTGCTCTCAGTGTACCTGAAATCTGTGTCTCTCCTCTCATATTCACAGGCTGGGATCCTAATCTCCAGGGTCATGGCATTAGCAAAGGGGGCTTTGTGGGTAATTCAGGTCACAAGAGTGGAGCCTTCATGAATAGGAAAAGTGTTCTTATAAAAGGGACTCCTGGGAACTTTCTGATCCTCTGTCCAATTGTGAAGACTTGAAGGAAGCTGATGGTACACAAACCAGGAAGAATTGTCCTTGCAATTTCAAGACAATGTGCCTGGCCTGAGCTTGCAGAACCCAGAGCTATAAGAAAACAATCTACTTACTGTCTGAAGAGACTAAGGTCCCCACAATCAGTGATTTTGTTTTCATATCCTGCTATCTTTCCCAGCATTCCAGGTCACATAGACCTTGTCCTCTGCAGCAAATGACTTTTCGTTTTTTAACATGCTCTGCATGTGTTTACCCTTGTTAGTTTACCCTCCACAAATTAGCACAGCAAACTTCTAAATTTTTATTCATGCATTTTGTGTGCATACAAGTTCATATGATGTGAATGAGTGTTAAGTGTGCATGTAGAGACGAGAGTTTTATTGTCTGGTATCTCAGTTGCTTCTCTCTCTCTCTCTCTCTCTCTCTCTCTCTCTCTCTCTCTCTCTCTGTGTGTGTATATGTGTGTGTGTGTGTGTGTGTGTGTGTGTGTGTGTGTGTGTGTGTGTGTATGTGTGTGACTGTATAGGCCAAAAGGTAACTTGGGTTGTTGGTCCTCACCTTCTGCCTTGTTTGTGACGTAGTCTGTTACTGTTCAGCACTATGAACAACAGTACAGAGGTTAGCTGGCCTGTGAGCTGTGAGGGATTCCCTTGTCTCCACTCCCATCTTGCCGTTCCTGTTGTAAGAACACTGGGATTACAGATTGCTACAACTGTGTCTGATTTTAAATTTGTTCTGGGTATCTGAACTCATGTCCTCTCACTGAACCATCTCTTCAGCCCTGTATCTGATGTTTTGAAACAGGTCTTTTACTGAATCTGGAGCTCACTGGTCTGGCTTCAGTGGCTGGTCAATGAGCTATAGGAGCCTTCCATCTCCTTCTCAGCTCTAGGTTTACAGGTGTGCATTGCCACATCTGGCTATCATGTGGGTGCTAAAATCTGAACTCAGATCCTCATGCTTTGGTGGCCTTACTAACTGAACCATCTCCCTAGGCCCAGCATGAGCACTCTGCTTGTTTAACCCATTTACTTCTTTGCGCCATTTAATAGAGAACTCCCCACCATTGTTTATTTGATAAATCCCCACAACCCTGGATATGGCATCTATTGCAGAGCATTCTTTTACTTTTTTGTTTGTTTGTTTGTTTCTTTCCTTACAACATTTCTCCCTCCTGCTCCTCCTCCTCCTCCTCCTCCTCCTCCTTCTTGTGTGGTGTTTGTGAATATGTACATGCACATAGATACATGTTTGGTATATGCACATGAAGGCCCAAGGCTAACATAATAAGTCTTCAGTGATCACTCTTTCCATTATTCCTAGAGGCTAAGTCTCTCAACTGAACCTAGAGCTTGCTGATGCAAATAGTCTAGCTAGTCAGATTGCTTTGGGGATTTCCTGATTCTGCCTTCTGAATGCTAGAATTACAGGCAAACTGCCATGGGCACCCAGCATTTTGGTTGGTTCTGGAGATCTGAGGTCTTTGTGTTGCCTGGCAAGCTTTACCTGCTCAGCCATCTCCTAGCATGTTGACTTCCTTTTAAGTACATTCTGCTAATAATCTTGCACTTATTGAGTATACATTGTATGTCTGCCACAGTTCTAAGCCTGTCTCCTTTAAGTAACCCATCTGATGGAGCAGATAGGTGATGCTGAGCACCCTTTAATTGGTGGGGCTACTGAAACACCCAATGGGTGAGCAGCTTCCTGGGATCAAACACTTGGGTTCCAGTGCCTTAGTTCTTAGCATTGAGCTACACAGCTCACTTCCCGCTTTCCCACAATGCATGCATACCACTCTGTCTCCTGCTCTTGGTGCTCTGAAAGGGTTAAGAGAGTTTGCAACTCTTTCTTTGAGCAGCAAAGGCCACAGAGCATAGCATGATAATTGGGCTTGTTTTGTGGGAAGGAAATGTCTGTCTTGGTGTCAGGGCACCATGTAAAAATGTGTTTTTATTTCACATAAATTAGTCTCTGTGTTCACCCAGTGCTGATGTTGGCCTGGCGGCTGAACAGGGCTTGGCATTCACTCTGCCCATGGAAATGACTCATTAGTAGAAGCAGGGGCCCTGTCTGCATTTTCTTTTGTCTCTTTCCCCAGAGCAGAGAACACAGGGTCTAATTGGAAGGCAGATTGCAGAGCAAATGCATGTGGCCTTTTTTGTTCCAAATACTTCTTTCCAGCCCCGCCCATGCTAGCAGAGGGATGGCCAAGCACAGGTAGACTTCATATGCCCAACATTCAGAGACCCAGAAAGGTGAACTCATCAACTACCAGAAAACAAAATTCAGAGAATCTTAATAATAGAGAATGTTGAATCACAGATTCCCAGAATCATGGGATCTTAGCATTATATATTCTCAGAATCTTGGAAATAAAGAGAGAGCTGGACTCTAGACACAACTTCCTTCCATTTGTCTGTGTTTCAGTGCAGGTGAACTTTGCCCATCTCCTCCAGTGGTCTTCTGCTTCCTTCACTCCACCTGCCCCTCACTCACATAGTCTGACTAATGCTTGTTTTTCATCCATGCCTGGACTGGAACAATTGCTACTCCTGGTTGCTCTCTCTTCTCCTAGACTCATAAGGGTCTCCATGAGATGAAAACAGAGCCCCTCATCTTCCCATAATGTCACATCTCCACTGAGCTTACTTCATGTCTCTGGCTCTGGGTGAGTTCCCATATTTTCAGACATTTGTTCATAATTAAATCCCTCCCCTCATGTTTAGCATATACTGGACAAGGAAGAAATATCCAGTGGTTCTGGATTTTAAATACCCTAACAAAGTACATGTTGAAGGCTTGGTTCCTACTAGGAGGTGGCAAAAAACTTTATGGGGTATAGCCTAGATGGAATGGGTACTCCCCACTTCCTGGAATAACTCTCCATTCCATTGTCAAGACACTGATTGGGTAATGAGACTCATCATGAGGTTGAGTCACATGTGTCTGTGATCATACCTCTCCACCCTACATAGAACTCCTCACATGATTTAACAGAGAAAAGTGTGGATTTGTATTCACAATCAACTCAATGGACAGTGTTATTTCCCAAACTTTGGAATGAGACCCCTCACATTGAAACACTGTTGCTCTAAAAGTATTATATGATTTAGGGCCTCATTTTATAGTTCTATGACTGAAAAAAATCAAAGCTTCTTTCAGAGAGACATATGCATACATCAAATTACATGATAAGTCAACTGGTGTACAATGGGCATGCCTGCAACTGCTATAGCCAGGAACTGCCTACCCGGACTACAGCCCCTTCTGCAGGGAATCACCCTTGACTCCATCGCTCACACCTGTCTCCTTCTGACTTTCCTGTGGATAGAATCACTTAGAAAGTTTTCTGCACATGATTCCTCATTTGACAGTGTAGAAGAATTTGCATTAAAACCAAGCAAAACTTGGTCCCCACTTCTTCATGATAAATAGATAATGACAACTATTCCCTTTGCATGTGCCATGGGATGGCCAGTGAGCCCCAAGTGAAGTATTAATTGTGTAGTGTCTCCTCCAAAGACTCATGAACCAAGGGTTTGGTCCCCAGCTGGTACTGCTGCTGAGAGGTGCTTGTACTACAATGGTGCTGATCTCATTAATGGGGGATTTATTGATGAATTTACAGCTGAATGAGATATTAGTACGTGGGGATTGGTGGGGAGAAGTTGCTGGGGGTGTAGCTCTGAACAGTAATTCTTCTTTCCTGTCTCTCTCCACTTTCTGACTACCATGAGATAAAAAGCCTCTACCATGATAGTCTGCCCTGTCTTGGGCTCATGCACCAGAACCAGCCATGAACCTAAAACTCTGAAACCATGAACCAACATAAGCCTCTCCTTAAAGTGGAACTGAAAAGCCCCATCCTTCACAACTCAAGTGCACCTGCCTGCTTTCCTTAGTGTGAGCCCTGTGAGAACTGAGGATTTTCCAACTGTAGTCAAAGAAGTTCCCCTAGATGGGTCCTCTAATGTGACATGAGAAGGGAGAACGGTGGAGAGGAGCAAAGGCTATTCTTTGGAACTAGCGGGACTTGAGTGAGTATACTGGTGGGTATGGATAAGGTACACTAATAGACATGAATTAGAACTCAAATAGAAATGGAAAAATGATTACAGTAGATATGGAGGCACTGGTATCTTGGCAGAAGTCTGCCATAGTTTTAGCTGCCAAGTTAATACAGCCCAGAGTCATTTAGGAGGAGAGAAGCTCAAGTGAGAAATTGCCTAGATCGGATTGCCCTGTGGCCATGTTTGTGAGATATTTTCTTAATTGCTAATTGATGGGCTCAGCCCACCATGGGTGGGCCTTGCCTGATGTATACAAGAAAGACAGCAGAGCAAGCTAGAGGAAGCCAATCAGTAAACAGCATTCCTCCATAGTTTACCATGCTCCTGCTCCAGGTTCCTGCCTTGAGTCCCTGCCTTGGCTTCCTTGATGAACTGTAAGACAAATCTAATCCTTTCTTCCCCATGCAGGTTTTGGTCAGTGTTGTATAAAAGCAACAAAAATCAAGCTAGAACAGTATGTGCGGGTACCCCAATATACTTGAGCTGTTATCTCAATATGTGTAAGCAGGTATCCTAATAGGCATGGGTGGGTACTCCAACAGACACAGATAGGCAATCTGATAGATGTGTGTGGTTATCCCTAAAGACATGAGTGAGCACCCAGATCTGCTCTACCAGGAGAAGGTAAACTATAGAGCCTGGGTTCAGGGGGCAGTGATGTGACCTTGGGTGAGTCCTTCATTCTCTGAGTCTTCACCTCATCTGTTCAGAGGGTGAGCTCTACTGCCTAGCACTAGGAAGAAGAAATCCATATTAGAGCAATTGAGAAGCATTTGTCAAACAACTGAGGCCACACCCTGAAGCATGTCACCATCTTTTTGGAAGGTCTTGTATCATTTGTGAATGAGATCAGTAATGAATGTCAGCTTCTCAGATTTGCTGTTGAGATTTCATAATAAAAGGCAACCCATTTTCAGTGGCTGCAAAGGGTGAAGCCAAATTAATCTGTTTGCCAACCAACAACACCAAGAGTACCATTTTGTATTGTTTTCCACATTAGGAGAGAGAGAGAGATTTGGGAGATCACCGATCCTTGGCCTGGTCATCCCAGACCTCTTCATACCACTTCTCATCCAGAGGTGAGGTCCCAGAGGTGCTATCTTTCCTCGACCCATCTGCCCCTTACACTTTCTTCTCCTAAATATTCATGGCTTGACATTGTTGCTCTTGTCACACCTTATTTATATTTGAAGTTGAGGCCCGGCATTTTTTCCCCATCTGTCTTACTCATAGTTCATTTTCTAAGGAAAAAAAAAAAAAACTCCAACTGAAAATGTTTATTTCTCTAGAGTTTCCATCTCAGGGGTTATTTCTCATGCTGTTCAACTGTTCACTGTGTTGACATATCACATTTGTTTTCAGGAGGAATCTTGCCTCCCAGATGCATGGCATTCATTCATTCACTCATTCATTCATTCATTCATTCATTCATTCATTCATTCATTCATTCACAAACTTGCAAGGCTCTACCACCCAGCATCTGGGAACTGCTGACTGTAATACTTATAACCTTCCCCGCCCCCCCAAGACAGGGTTCTCTTTGTAGCCCTGGCTATCCTGGATCTCACTCTGTAGACCAGGTTGGCCTTGAACTCAGAGATCCTCCTGCCTCTGCCACCCCCCCAGGTGCTGGAGTTAAAGGCATGTGCCACCATATACTGCACAACTTATTACCTTTAAAGAGTATTATACATGGTACTAGGTATTTCATATGCAGCTATTCATATCTAATGATTAAGCAAAAGGGCATCATCATAGTCCTTTGCAGATGAGGGAACTGAAGCTGAAGCCCATTCACTTAACAGTCAGTGGCAAGTCTGTCTCAGAGGAGCCGATTCTTCTTCTCTCTGCTCAGCCTCTGCCTTGCAGCCAGGGAAGACCACTCCCTAGATAGAGGACCATGGTCTCTAAGCACACAGAACAATTGTGGCCTAAGGCAATGGCCTCTGATTTAAAAGAAAAAGAGAGATACAATTCACATAGCATGTAACTCATCTACATCAATTGAATTATTCAATATTTTACAAGTATATTCACAAAGCTGCCAAACCAAGACAACCATCTAAACTTAACTATTTTTGTGTGCACTGAAAGCTACCTAGCATCCATCAGTAGTCTCTAGGGTTTGAATATGAAATGTCCCACAAACACTCGTGTGTTAAAGGTTTCGTTTTTAGATGGTGGCGTTATTTTGGGAGACTGTTGAAATGTTAGTGGGTTTGGATGATGTAGGTGACTGGTGACAATTGCTTGGGCATAGACAACCCCACCCACTCTGGCTTCTCTCTGTTTGCAGTTGCCTTGCTCCACTGAGTATTCTCGGCTATGACTTTCTGCTTCCCACAGCTTAGGAGCAATGGAGCCAAGTGACCGTGGACTGACACAGAGAACCCAGATAAAGCCCATCTTCAGGTGTTTGCGACAATAAAAAAAAACGCTGACTCACAGAGTGTCAGTGCCCGCCCCCTGCTGTTCCACCTCCCCTGGGTTCTAAGCCAACAATAACCTAGCTTCCTGAGTCTTGATGCCTACTATCAATATTCCTCTCTCTCTTTGCTTTCAAGGTTAGTCTAGCTGAAAAAAGTATATGCAATGTTTTTAAAGTATTGTGAATGTTTACAAGGTTTTGTACATGAAATTTGTCTTTTCTGAGAAGTTCTGTGGTTTTCTCCATATTCTCGCTGTTGCTCTAGCCCATGGCCCTTATGTGTACACTTGAATCTTTTCGATTTTTTTCTTTGTCTTTTTTTTTTCTTTTGACTTCTAGAGGTGGGAGGTCAGGTGACTGACTTTAACCCTCTCTATTTTTCAATATGGGTGTTTACAACTTAAACTTTCCTCTGAGCAACGTGCCTTATATATTTTTATATGTTGCAATTTTGATTTGTTTATCTAAAGCTATGTTTCAATCTCCTTGTGATTTCAATCATTCATCATTTGGGAGATTGTCTTTAACTTTTCATGTTTTTGTGGACTCCACAATTCTCAACTGCTGTTGGCTTCTAATTTCACCCATCAACCTGGGAAGGTGCCTCTTTGCATGGTGTCAACCCTTTTCTAGCTCCCTGGGGGCATTTCCTGAGGCTCAGCAAGTGGCCCTTGGGGAAGAGCCCACATCTGGCCCTTGCTGGCGGGAGTGCTGCTGACATGTTAGGTCTCCCATGGTCGGTCTGTTAGGTCTTTTGGTTTCTAGTGCTATCCAGCTCTTACACATCCTCCTTGGTCCTTTGCTTAGGCGTCACATCCACGAAAGTGAGCTGCTGGAGTGCACAGCTATTCATTTGGAGTTGACCGTTTCTTCCTTTCATTTTGCTACATTTACTTCATTCATTTTTTTTTTATAGATGCTGGTAATTTTGCTATCCTCAGGTCAGGCTGGACATCCTAGCTTCATGAAATATCTCTAATAGAGAATTTTATTTGGTTTCTTATGCATATATGTGTTATAGTCTTTTTAAATTTTTTTTTAAAAACTGAGAATTTCATACCTAAATACTACATTTACATTTCCACTCCCCTTCCCCCTTTAACTCCTCCCATCTCTCAAATTTGGGAACTCCTCTTTAATTACTATTGGTCTATATGTGTGTATGTATCCTGCTGAGTCTATTTAGTGCTGCTCATATGGGCATGTGTTTAGGGCTGACCACTTGGGACTGGATAACCTCTCAGGGGACTCATCCCTGGAGAGGACTGATTGATGGTCTTTCTCTCTCAGCAGTTACTTATTGGCCATAGCTCTTCATCTAGGGGGAGGGTCTTATGAGACTTTGCCTTTCTTTTCATTTTACACTCCTGGGGAACTAGTGTGGGGCAAGTGCTCTACCACTGGGTTACACCCCTTTCCCTCTCTCTGGTCTTTTCATGGTTGTCTGCCTGGCCTCTCTTTCCTCTCCAATCCTCCCCTCTCCTTCCCTCCTCTCCTCCCCTCCTCCTTTCCCCTCCTCACCTTCCCTTTCTTTTCCACCAATTGTTTCTGTGAATAGAACTCTGTGTCTCCTATAGGCTGCCCAGGGTGGTCTGACCTGACGTCTCTGCCATTCAATCGAAGTGTGTGATAAGTTTCATCTGACGCTATTATTCTCAGGGTCGACTTACCTCGGTTCTCTTGTGCTTTGGCTGCTTGTCTGGCATGTGTACACTTCTCCGGTCCTTCGTCATGAAACGGAGTGTTTCCTCAGGCGGTGTTTTCATTCTTCCCACACTCAGTATTTTAGCTGCGGTGGAACGCCTGATATTATATACTGTTTGGGATGTATAGTGACTCAGATGTGATGGAATATAAACACGTCCTGCTTTTTCTTAGCGCTTTAATTTTGAGAATTTCGTACTGTATACAGTGTATCGTGATCACATTCACCCACACCTTGACCCGTCCCCCTCCCACTGTGAAGCCTCCTACATGGGCTCCCCCTCCACCAGTTCTGTTCTATTACTATTCCGTATCTCACACCTCTGTGTGTGACAAACACATCGACAATTCATTATTGCTTGATAGAATCTGCTTTGAGGAAACCGAAGACTGAGGGGAGCAATTACAGGCTTACAGGGATTGCTGAATCAGCGTGCTTCCTGCCTGCTCCTGCTCTCCCTACTTCTTTTATTCTGATGAGTCATCTGATGAGACGCTGTTCCCCTCCTTGGGCACTTTGTTTCTGCCCTACTTCTTTGTGATGTTGTCAAACACATTCTGAAGGTTATAGGTCCAACATTACATTATACAGGTATAATATGTTTATATATCCATATATCTTCCTGCATCACTTAATATCCAGGGGGGATGTATCTAAAGATTGCATCTTTAGATGAACATCATGGCATGTGCTGGCTGTGATGTGAAGCAGTGTAACCTTGTGAGTGCCCATTGAATACATGGTGCCTTACTGACCAAAATGTTATGTGGCACGTGATTGTATCCTGCATTGTGCAATTTTAAAAAAGAAGTCAATGGAAAATAAAAATGGGATACACTGTCTTTTATAATTGCCTGCATAATTTTGTGTGTGTGTGTGTGTGTGTGTGTGTGTGTGTGTGTGTGTGTGTGTGTGTTTAAGACAGAGTCCCTCTGTATAGACTGTCCTGGCTAGCCTCCATCCTGTGGTCTTCCTGCCTTAGCCTCTTGAGTCTGGAATTACAAGCATTCACATCCCTGCTGAATTCCGGTTATGTTCATGTGTTTGCCTTGTCCATGATTTAACTGGAGTAACTTGCTTCTAGCCTTCCTCTAGAATCTCTTGTGAAGCAGGTCTCTCATGCTCGATTACCTGACAATATTTTCTTCCAATATTTAGTTTTGGATCTGTGCTGGTGGACAATGTATGTTAGTATATGGTTTCTATGATTCTGAACACTCCACCACACTGCTTTCTTGCCTCTGTTTTTCAGATAAACATGTTGTTAATGGCTCTTTTGCATGTAGTGAGTTCTTTTGTTCTTGTGTGTTTTCAAAACTTTCCTTGAGTTTCTTTTCCTCGGGGTTTCAGTGTTACCTGTGATGTGTCTGATTATAGCCTCTTTGTATCTGCCCTGGAAGCCTTACAGAACTTCTTGTTTGTGTGGGATTTGCTCTGTGGGCTAGTGGGCATTGAGCATCTCAGCTCTATTCCTGCTCCCTTAAGGTCTCTGCCTTCTGCTTTCACATGTTGGGGTCAGCTTGTGAAGCTCCCTCTTGTGTTTTCTTGGCCCTCCACCAGGCATGATGCCTATTGATTTACTATCAATTTACTATTATTGATTTTCTAATCTTTTTTCCTTGTGCTCAGGTCCATTCTTGAGCTCCATGGTGAATTTTTCACTTTAGTTATTGTATTTTTCAACTCTAGAACTTCTGTAGAGTTCCTTTAAACATTTGTATGTCTGCCTAGGGAAGTATTTCATTCAAATTTTCCTTTAATGTTTTCTGGACAGCTTCCTTAGTTCTTTGAGCATATTCATAATAACTTCTTGGGTGTTTTTCACTGTTAATTCCACCCTCTGCACCCCTTCCATGACCATTTCTTGAAGCATTTACCTAATTCTTCTTTATAGATAAAAACTCAGGAGTCAGATATTGGGATAAGAACCTAAATGATCTGAGACGTGGCAGAGAAGTGACCTGTGAACTCCTCTCTCTCTCCTTCCTGAATCCAAAAAGGCCAAGAATATTTCTAAGCCCCACCCAACTACTTCCTGTTTCTCTCTATATGTTCTTGGTCCTCCAAAACCTCTATGGATAATTTTAGTTAGCTAGTAGCTAGCTCTGCCCTGTGATTCAACTTTATTGTTAGTGTTGGGAATGTCAGAATGCAATCAAAATATCCCACAACAATTTCTATTACTTACTTTTATTCCTATGTATCGAGAATACTTTCCTTAGACATTATCTTGTAACACTGCTTGATGTGGGCATTCTTGGCTTGGCCATGTGGTTTTCTTAGAAGCCTGTCAGTGTGCTGGCTCTGATGACTACTCAGATTTCTCCCATGCTGATATTTCTGCTGCTGATGTTTGGCTGCCCTTGTACTGGTGTAGCCATATGCTACTTAGTTGTTCCAACATCCCCTTAAATCGTGAGAAATTTCTATGTCATTGTGTGTGTGTGGCTTCAAGCCGACATAGAAATTCAGGGAGCTACTAATTTTGACTTACATTTAACCAAAGACTAGCAGCTCAGAGTTTCCCCCTTTGCCCCTGAGAGGACACAGCCTTGTGCACGAGATCTTCTACACTGCTAGTGGTGACTAGAGTGCTTTCTGCTTCATTTGTAAATTCCAGCTTCCTAGTGCTGTGGCGTTGACACCGTATTGAAACGCTTCATTATCTCTAGAAAACAGAGCCTTGCTAACAAGTCATGGCCCACCAGCACCATTGCTGGGTGTGGACAGGAAATTTTACAGCCTGTTAGCAACCTGCATTCTTGGTTTTAGGTAATCTGTCAACCGTAGAGTTTAATGACTGTCTACATCAGCAAACCAAAAAAACAAAACAAACAAACAAACAAAGAAGTTATAGGCTGGGACAGTTAGTGATGGTTTGCTGGCCCTCATGATTCCTATTCTGCAATTCAAAACTAACTTCTTGAGTTTATCTCCATCTCTTTGTTCACTTCCTTCATCCTCCTCAACCCTTTAGGAGGGAGATTTATACAAGAATGCCCCATGATTTTGTTCAGACAGTTTTTGGAATAAAATTACCTTCCCTTGCCACAACAACCTTTCTCTTGACTTACTTTGTCTGTCACATACAGAGCAACTGGCTCTGCATCTGGAAACAGTGGTCACAGGGTTGGTATAGCACATTGCTTGGTCAGGGGTTGATGAGAGCCTACATTTAAGCCCTTTGTGTCAGTGGGCTTTTGCCTTGTGCTGATGGCTCTGTGTGTGCCTCCGATGACACCTCAGTTACCACCCTGCTTGGTCCAGAATGGGGCATAGATTAGAGCATGTGCACCACTTTCCCACCCCCAGAGTGGGATGGCTCCTAGTCTCTGCCTCTTTCTCAGATTTTCTGCATGGAATTTCAGGAGGCTTTGTCATTTGCCAGACAGAGCTACCAGTCTTTAAAACTGCTCTTCTCGCCGGGCGGTGGTGGCGCACGCCTTTAATCCCAGCACTCGGGAGGCAGAGGCAGGCGGATCTCTATGAGTTCGAGGCCAGCCTGGACTACCAAGTGAGTCCCAGGAAAGGCGCAAAGCTACACAGAGAAACCCTGTCTCGAAAACCCCCCCCCCAAAAAAAACAAAAACAAAAACAAAAAAAAAAAAACTGCTCTTCTCTACCATCTCCACTGCTTTTGACAATGCCTTTTTTCCCCAGTAGACTGACACCCCTGCTAACCCGAACTGTAGAGAGGGTTCCTTGTGTTCTTGGCTAGTTTCTCTGCACTACAAGCTAGCTGGAATTTGAGTGGGAGATTTTAAAAGAGGCTACAGGACCGGGCTGGACAGAAAAGCCTCTGTTTTACATATGGCGCCCACCATCCGGCATGGATCCACATGAGACCTGAGAAATCTTAAAAAAGGTTCCGAACGCACAAAAATGGTGTTGCACTGGGCTTCCTAGTCTCCTAGTCCCATGCCAGCAGCAACACAGAGATGCATCTCTAAGCAGCTGCCTGTGAGATGGAGCTGGCCGCCAAACACCGTGAGCTAAGCCACATGGAAGGCTCTTGCAGTCTCTCACACGGGGGGGGGGTATGGGGGGCACGGTACAGAGAGGCTTCTCCCAGCTGCTGCCTACCGACTTAAGCTTAAACTATTAGCACAAGCTCTGGCAGCATGCTGCACGACAGATTTAGCTTTTGCTCATACAGACAAAAAGGGTTAAGAAACACAGTAAAAACAGATTCAGACAAAAAGGCCTCAAAATGAGTCACAGTATGTTTAAAAGATATGCTTAGGCTTGAGAGAGAAAAGAATATATATAAAACCTTAAATTAAAAGTATAGATTTAAAATAGTAAAACAAAGTCCTTAGAAAGGGGAGTAAAGTAATATAAAGAAAATAAGCCACATGAGGATAGAAAATGCACAAAAAATCTGGATTATGTATATTATTGTGTTGTCTTTAAAATTTTTGACTGCTGTGAGACATTTGATTATGGAAGCTGCTGGATTAAACCAAACGATATATTTAAAAAATATCTTGACTCCAAAATTTAAGTCAAAAAGTATGCCACTTTGAGGAAGAGGTTTTGTTTTTGTTTCTGTAGGGAATGAGAGCCTATGGATTCATTCAAAGTTAAAGATGATCAGATTTGATAGAGGAAGACCCCATGAAAAATCTCTGATGGGAATGGATGACCCAGATGATCCAACATTTCAGAGCACCTCTGTTGCAGTTTCCTCTGAGTTCTGCATCAGAATGGCTTCAAGGCTGCTGGCTGAGATGATTCAGCATCACATAATACTCCAGTCAGGATGTGACTATAACCCTAAATTTTCTCAGGGTCTCTCAAAGATTACCAGTGCCCCCAATCAACAGGAAGTAGTCTAGAGAACTATGCCCACACCCCAAAAATATAGATTGTGGATGATTGTCATTGTTTAGGGGGGTTGTTTACAAGTTGTTATTGGTAATGGTCAGGAAAGAAGCTGAACAAAGGAGATTAGATTCAGAGATCTTGTTCAAAAAAGAAAAGGGAGATATAAAAATAGGATAAAGGATAGATTATTGAATCTACTTTAATCCAAAGAACAACTACTAATGTTACATATTTTACATTGGTATGAATTTTGGTTTATTGATACAAATTTAAAGTTAATTTTGTTATACTGTATGTATATTTTTACTCTTGTTTAGGATATTATGTTTATGCAGCTCATTTAAAATATAATGTGCTGTGGGATATCCTGTATGCTGTAAAAATATGTTGCTATGATTGACTGATAAATAAAATGCTGATTGGCCAGTAGCCAGGCAGGAAGTATAGCAGAGAGGAGAATGGGGGAAGCAGGAAGGCAGAGAGGAGAGACACCAGCCTGCGTGTAAAGGCAGCAGGTAAAGCCACGGAACATGTGGCAACATCCAGATTAACAGAAATGGGCTGAGTATAAGTATAAGAGCTAGACAATGGTAGGCCTGAGCTAATGGCTGAGCAGTTTAAATAATGTTAGCGGCTGCATGTTTATTTTATAAGTGGGCTACAGGACTGCTGGGGCTTGGTGGGACCCAGAGAGAAACTCTCCAGCTACAATAATGTATAATTAAAAAGCACAGATTAATAGTTAGTGATCTATAATAGTCAAACTTAATGTCATGTTAGGTTTTCTAGGTCTACAGAAATATATTTCAGATAGATAGATAATCTTCAAACACTTCAAAGAACTACAGAATATGGCATTTAAAATGTTTTAATAGCTTAGACTTTTCTGGACAGTGAGACACATCTGCTCTTGGTAGCAACAGTTACTTCAAAGAGGATGATGGATATCGAAGAAACTCCTTATGGAGTTTGCTTTCAATATGGCAAGGCTAGCCATTTGGGTAAGAAACTGCTTTTGCCTGGACGCTTGGCAGGATGTTGTGTAAACTGGACATGTAGGACCCATAGGAAAGTAACCACTAACTAAACTTTGCAAAAACAAGGCAAGATGGTCATTCAGGGTTCCTGCTTCACAGAAGAAACTGCCAGAATTCTGCAGGACACAGAGGAAAGCAACTAATGAACTTTGCCAGTATAGGTAGGACAGTCCTTTAGATTTCCTGCTTCTCTGAAAAATCTGCCAGATACACTAGGCCTGTAGGCTGAAGATGGATGCCCCAACATTATAGAACATTGGGTGACTGTCCAGGCAGCCAGATGTCTCTGTCATTCCTAGAGTTTTGGAAGTTGCTTGCAATGCACTTCCTGTTTACTCAGGTAATATTATTTCCTTCTGGGGTCCTTGATGGATTTGAATACCTGATAGTTATAATTATAGTTTTACTTAGTTATGATAAAAGATAAATTAGATATAAAAGTTTAGATTCACCAAGATAAAATAGGTAATTGAATGTTTTCTCTAATTTTGTCAAATACAAATAGACTAAATATTGTAACTGTAGTTCTTGCTTGTTAATTGTTTTGTTATATATTATTTTACTATGTTAAGGTTAAAAACCTTCATTTTTAATTAGACAAAAAGGGAGAAATGTTGTGGATTATTATCATTGTTAATAATAAAGCTGATTGGCCGATTGCTGGGCAGGGAGATTGAACTTGAGAGCCAGACTAGGAGAATTCTGGGAAGAGGAAGGGCAGAGTCAGAGTAGCCAGCCAGATGCAGAGGAAGCAAGATGAGAATGTCATGCTGAGAAAAGGTACCAAGCCATGTGGCTAAACATACATAAAAATTATGGGTTAATCTAAGTGTAAGAGCTAGTTAGTAATAAGCCTGAGCAATAAGCACACTGTCATTCTAGAGCCAGGGACACCCAGACTCACTGAAGGATGGAAGGTGGGGTGAGGAGAAAGAGGAGCAGAGGGAAGTGGAGAAGTGGTCCGTATGTGCATGAGCTGTTGTGTGCACAGTTCCATTGGTTGCCCTGCCTACCCAGGAGAGACTCCAGCGAGGGAGGCAGCCCAGCTTTCTGTTTCTCTTTTATCTTATTTTCCTACCAATACCAGTTTATATAGGAGAAAGGTGAAATGGGCATTTGTAGACTGAGTCCAGCAACTGGGAATTTACTTGTTCAGGTTGGGGCCTGGTTCAGTCTGTTTCTCATCAGGGTTTATTGAGTACTAAGTGAAAGCTCTTCACAGAATAGATGTCAGAAAGGCCCCCGAGGGCCTGTTAATGCCTAAGACTTTGGTGCTATGACATCAGTCTGTCTCATCAAGATGGCAGATTGGATTATAAATCTAACTTCAGGCTAATAGACTGGCCATACTAAACATTAATTAAACATTTAGCATTCATTATCATTGTGCTTGCCACATACATTTTAAAAGGGCACTGTGGGCTGATTTTGATAGGTTGGGAATCTTAACAAAATAAATCCAGGGAAGCCTGGACTCCTGACCTCTTTATTCTGAGTAGAATCTTCAATGGTCAAGAGAGCATTTGTTGATAGTTTTCTGCCCCTGCAGTGGCTGTCAATTGTTTATTTATATATCTGTTTATTCATGAATCTAACACACTTACATTTAATATCTACTAGCTCCACACACTCCTCCATTATTAAAGGTATCTTGATAAACAAGGGGTTTGCCCCATCGGGACATATTTTCAGCAGTAGATGAACACTGAGCAAGGAAACAGATCAGCAGGGTGGCCTAGGAGGAAAGGGAAGCAAGATGCAAGGGTAAAGCTGGGAAGTTTTTAAAGCCTGCATAGTCAAGGAAGGGTTGGCTGCTATACAGAGATTTCAGGGAATGTCTGGGAGATGAGCAGGGCATACACAAAGGACCGGGGGTAGAATAATGGCATGCCCCTGTGGTTGGGCCTCCATGCAAGTGAGCTGTTTCTGAGAGACAAGAGTCAAGATGAAGAGGCTGCTGGGGTCTGCACCCTGCTCTGCAAGGCTTCCTGCACAGGCTCCATGTGCTTATTTGGTGCACATGTGGCAAAGACCCAAACCTAGAAGGGTTCTCAGTGCCCAAGCCAAAAGCCGATGGCCATTGTGTTACAATGTGATGAGTATCAACCTCTCCAGTAGCAGAGTAATGAGGAGTCTGCTCTGCTCCTATGGGGTCCTGTTTGTCTTTGTGGCCAGCTTTGAGTAGAGGACACATGCCTTGGTCCATTTGTGTTCAAGACGACAACGGAATTTAAGACCCTGCAAGTCCAAAATTGAGGGGTGCACGTCTGATGGCAACTGTCCCTGCTGTAATATTTTGCATCACCATCCTGCAGGGAGGAGGGAGGACAGAGGCTGGGATGCTCAGCTGGCTTCTTCCTCTAGGCTCTGTCGCAGAGGCCTCAAAGGCCACAGAAAAGAACATTCAGCAGGTGGGAGGGGGGTAACTCATCAGATTTGCCTTTCAGAAGTCCCTCTCTGGGGAGATCAGAACTGATGTGGTGGCAAGGGTGGTGGTTCATGCTTTTAATCCCTGAAGCAAGGGGAGAGGCAGGTGGCTCTCTGTGAGTTCCAGGACAGCCTCATCTACAAAGGGCATTCCAGGCTAGCCAGGGCTGCATACATGGGACCCTGGTTTTAACCATAAATTAAAAGGTAATTTATTAGCTAACTAATTAATTAAAAAAAATTCTGTAACCCCGGCAGTCCAGCCACTGAGTGGGAGGAGGAGGAATTCAAGGCCTTCCTTTGCCCAGTAGTTTGAGACCAGCTAAGCTACAGGACAAACTGTCTCAAAAGAAGATGAAATAGCAGCAGTGGAACCCTCAAGAGAATTGCAAAAGTGTGGGTGTCAAGGAATTGCATGGTCATCCCAGCCGACGGGAGCAGGGGCCATAGAGCTGGCAGTCGGTGAAGGTAGCTCCCTGATCTCAGGGCCCTTCACAAGTGCTCTGAGACATTTTCTCTCCAGCCTCCTTGTCCCAGGGCAAAGGGTAGCCTGGGCCTGCATTTATCTTTCCAAAGAGACCATTCTGCAAACTGCAGCTCCCTGAGACCTCAGCTGCCCACGCTCCCAGGCATTCTATGTTTTCTGGGTCACAGCAGACACCCCTGGTGAGCTATTAACTGGGCTCTTAGTGTATTTTGCTTCCTGAGACTTTGGTTAGATACCAGAATCTTTGTAGGTTTGGGCTCAGGAAAGATTTTCCCAGTCCCACTGGGTTGGAGGTCAGAGATTTGAGGAAAATGGCCCCAGGTGGGTAACGTTTTCTAGTCTCTGGGCATCTGCTCTGAAGGGCATATCCCTCTGTAGAAATCCATAAAGCACGGGTTAACTTTCATTTCCAATTAGCTCTGAATTTTCTATAAAGATATAATCCTTTATTAAGTTAATGAGGCATAATAATTATTAATTGCTAATTATTCATAGTCGCTTAGCCCATTTAAAAGAAATGATGCCATTTAGGGAAAGATTTAAAGATAAGCAACTATCAAAGGACTTTTGTCCAGTATCCAGCCACTCTGTTCTTCAACGAGAAGACAAGTTTCTCACCCAGAAGATATGATCGCGCTCTTCATTCTGTGCTGGGAGTCAGCACACTGTCACGTATCCTTGCCCAGCCTCCTTAGCCGCTCCAAATGTTCAGTTTCCCCACGTGAAAGCAGGATCTGCTGGGGGTGGGGCACAAGAGGATGGGGGTTGAAAGCCCAACATGGCAGATGGTGAGTCAAGGGGTGGAAGGAGTCTGTTAGAAAAGGCTTCCTGATCTGACTCCGAATGCACATCGAGTTTCTAATTAAGAACGTGGTGCGTGTGCACGCGCGCACGTGTGTGTGTGTGTGTGTGTGTGTGTGTGTGTGTGTGTGTGTGTGAATATTTTCATATGTATGTGTTTGTCTGTTTTTTTGTGGCTACCACTGAGCACCACACTGTGTAATTTATAGAGAACAGAAGCTTGCCAGACCCATAGTTCAAGATGCCAGCCAACCATGCAGACTAACATTGATTTGGTGTCTGGTGAGGGTCTTTCTGGGTCATAATGGACACAGAGAGTATCATGTGATGAGAGAAAATGTGCCAGGAAGCCTGTGCTTTGTAACAGCCACTCCTGCCACACTACCTACCCAACAGGAGATTAACCACTCAAGAGGACAAGGCTTCTTGGCCCAGTCACTTCCCAAAGGTTCTGATTCTCAAGTCCATCAACATGTGGCTTTAGGGATTAAGTTTCCAAAACAGGAAATTAAGGGGCATATGCAAACCATAGCAGCATCTATGTGTGCATGTACATGCATGTGTGAATGTGTACATGTTTGAATGTGTATGCATAGGTGTGCATATGTGGGACTATATGTGTGTGCATATATATACATATATACATGCATGTGTGCATGTATGTAGGAATGCACACACACATATATAGTGTAGGCACATGCCTGTGTATGCATGATTTTGCATGTATGTGATATATGCAGATGGCTTTAGGCATATATGTGTGCATATGCATGTGTATGAATGTGTGTTTGTGTGTATGTATGTGTACAAATGTATATGTGTATATCATATATATGTCTGTGTGTATATGTATGCATGGGAATATAGATATGTAGAATTTTGCATGTATATGTATGTATATATGCATGTATTTGTGTATATATGTGTCTTAGTTAGCTTTCTACTGCTGAAATAAAACACCATGACCAAAAGCAACTTGGGGAAATAAGGGTTTATTTCAGCTTACACATCCTGGGTCACAGTGTCTGGAGGGGAAACCAAGGCAGGAATCTGGCAGCAGGAACTGAAGCAGAGGCTGTGAAAAAATGCGGCTTAGTGTCCTGTTCTCCATGGAGAGACCAGGACACCTGCTTAGGTGGCTCCACCCTCGGGGGGGGGGTCCTTATTACATCAGACATGATGGGGAAGATGCCCACAGGCCAATCATCTGGAGCCATTTTTTCCTCTTCTCAGAGGAAAGACTGTGAGGGCCAGAGGAGCAGGGGGTTTGCTGTACAACTCTGTCTCCCAGGAATCTCAGAAGATGCACCCACCAACATGGCTGCCTGAACATGAGCTGGGCAGGGACAACAGCAAACATGCCAGAGTGAACGGGGAAAGACCATAGACCTCGGCCCTACACAAAGGACTGCAAATAATTAAGAAATGCTGAGAATGAGAGAAATAATCTTCAACAGGGAAGAGCACATCAATTAGTCATTCAACACCAAATGGCCAGGCCTGAAAACATACAGAAAAGTAAGATTCTACACAGTTACATTTAGAATATATATATATATATATATATATATATATATATATATATATATATATATATATAATAAATTATATATATGTAAATGTAGCAACAATTAATGAAAGGAGAGCTGAATTTGACAGAGAACAAGGAGGGGTGTATGAGAGGGTTTGGAGGGAGGAGAAAATGGTGTTTATATTCTAATAAAAATAACAAAACAGATACAAAACAAAAGCAAACAAAGACAGAAGATTCTCTTATCAGGTATGTCTAGCTTTGTGTCAAGTTGGCAAAAACCAGCCAATATAATATGTATGTATGTATCTGTATATGTGTGTGAATATGTATATGTTCACATGTATGCATGTATACATACACATACATGTATGTATGTGCACATTAGCATGCACATATATAGATGTGTATATGTATAAACATGTGTATGTAGTGTGTAATTTTAATTCATATTTATGCATATATATGTATATGTGTTATGTATATCTACACACGTATATGTATATTAATATACATATGTGTGTATGCAAGTGCGTTGTATGTATGTAATGTGTACATGCACATATGTGTATATTTGTGAATATGTATATGCATGCATGTATGTGTGTACATGTGTATATGTATGTGTGGTATGCATATATATGCACATATATGTAAATCTATATGTATAGATGAGTATTCATGTGTATTGTTTATATATGTGTTTATGTTGTATACATGTGCATATTGTGTGTATTATACTTACACATGTATATGTTTGTATAATGTGTGTATGTTATATATTTATGCATGTGTGTAGTGTGTATGCATGTTTACATATTTTTCTACTGCCTATTGTACATTTATATGTGTGTATGTGTTTGTGTGTATGCATGCATATATGTTTATGCTGTGTATGCATACATATGTGTGTGTATGCATATGTGTGTGTTTGTGTATGTATGTGTACTTCTATATCTTTGCTTCTTGTCTTTAAACTTCTCACTGAAGTTCATGGACACTGATACAGAGCTCTCTGATTGGGCTCCAGGGCTTGCAGAACTATTTTAAATACACAAACTTGTTGGAGGCAGCTCTCTCATGGTTAACAGTCACGCCAGGGCGTCTGTTCAGTGGCCCGTGTCCTTTGTCTAGGAATATGGGGGACAATGATTTGGTGTTGTGCCTTCTTCCTGTTCTGTGTTTGGTGATGACACAGAGTGGGAAGAATGTTGTCTTCATGCTGGCTAAAGGATAAAGCAAGCTAGACCTGAGGGTCAGCAGGGTGACCTGCCGAGAGCCACTTGACCTCAGGACATTCCAATCTCCTTGCTGGCAGCCTCTTCCAGGCCAGGATGCTTTCCAATTCAGAGCCAATGTTCACTGTTAGCTTCCATCTGAGTATGTGGCCTTGATTGTGGGTCATTCTGGATGCCACTCCAACCTTCAATCCTTTGTCAGAACCCTAGTTACAGACTCAGAGACACTGGTGGGAACGCCTTCTCTTCCCTGAGTCAGAACTGCTTTGAGTGGGATGGAAATGATGTGACAGTGTGGCTGGCTTCAGAACTAACAGATTCCACAGTGACATCCGTGGGGTGTGAAGAGTAGGGCTGTGTGTAGCCAAACATGCCTACATCAGTGGCCCAGGCTCCCAGTAGAGGCCAGGCAGCAGCTGCAACAGATGATCTCTCACCTGAGGCTAATCAGGGCATGGTTATCATTTGCTAATACTACAGGTGATGCAGAGCATTCTAGGTGCCAGCTGTGGTTCTCAACTCTTTCAGTCATCACCTGACTTGCCCTGAAATGATTATCATTCTCTTCACTGAGAGGACATCAAAAACCATCAAGGTTCATGGTATTCCCCAGCCACATGGCCAGTGAGTATGAACCCCAAATAAGCCCTTTTTAGCAGAACTCTGCTGTCCCCTTTATTGGTGCACAAGGTGAGGTTAGGGGCCATGAATGAAGGGCCATAGGAAGAGGTGGTAGAAAGGATCATGAGAATCTAAGTCTATAGAGCTTTATTGGCTAATGTATTATAGTTACTCATTTCTCCCAAAGGGGATGCTAATTTTACCATGTAAGACCACAGCAATTGTCACCAGGCCAGCATAGTAGATGAATGCCATGGGAACTATTATGGAGTCAGAAATTAGATTGCTAACAAGCTGGTCTTAAGATAAGACAGTGATCCTAAGTCTTTGGTGGATATGATGTCGCCACCCAGTGTCCTTCAGTGTGGCAGTCAAGCCAAGAGCCTGAACAAGAGAGATAACATTTTGAGACTCAACCCTTCACTACTGGTTTTGAAGGTGGAGGAAGATCCTGAACCATGGCATTTGGTAGGTCCTAGAAGTTGGAAGGGAAAAGAAAATGATACTCTAGGTTCCAGAGTCTCCAGGTCAGATGCCCGAAGTCATCCACAAGCCCCGTGACTTCTACTTCAGATGTCTGGCATCCAGAGCTCTAAGTAGCAAACAAAACCTTTTCTCCTACTAAGTCTGTGATTTTGTGTTACATAGTATGGAGGAGCTGATACAGAAGAACAACTCTCATTTAGAGCCATACACAGGTCAGCCTGGGTAGAACTTCCCCTTGCAGGCTTCATCTGTGGGAAGTCGTAGGGTGGAGGAGCACATGACCAACCCTACAAAGAAGCAACCATGCAAGCCTGAGGTGAGCATCATTTTACACCTGACAGGGGAGGGTGTGTCTCTATACAGTTTCCTCTCGATGGCCTTGGTTTGTAGTTTGCTCTTCCTTGTAGTTTATTAATAGTAGCCTCTTCCACTCTCAAAAAGGTTCAAGCCTTTGATGATGGCCTAATCTTGAACCCAAAGTATGTGTCCTTAACCAGGACAACACTCTGTGGTCTTCCTTTGCTGGTATGTGGAAAACACAAAAACCTAATACAATGAATGAACCTTCTATTAGCTTATATTGGGAAAGCCATCACCCACATCTTTCTGTCTATATTGCTACACATAAGCACACATATTTAAATTGCGTATTGGATGGAATTAGAATTTTGTGAGGTGTGGTATAATCATCATATTGAGGCATAAAATGTTCATTTACAATTTACAATACATTAAAGTATTAAGTTCAAATGACATGGTGTCTGGGTTTGCTTTAAAATGACTTGGTGAAAATATGGTATGGATAAAATAAAAAAAAATATAAATATGGGGCATGATGATAGCTGCTGAGGAGCATTCCATATGGGGCTGGCAAACTATCTACTTGTACATATTTGAACTTTCCATAGTAGGAATGTAGAAAGCAGTGTCCTCTTTACAGCTCTGGTTATTTAGGGAAGATCTAGTCACTGAGTGTCTTATTGCTTTTCTTGTCTCTTTGGTCTGTCCTCAGGTGGCTGGCTGGAGGGAATATTGGGACATGGAGGAGATGCCTACAGAGCTCTTTAAATAGGTCTTCAAGAACCAGAGAGTTATTCTTTGGGGAACAGGATTGAGAAGGTGGATACTCAATAATTAGTACTTTCATTCCTATTTCTGATACCTCTTATGGGACCTCTTGTGGATGAGGAGGTGTAGCTCTTATTTGGGGTAAAATTCAAGGATTCCCCCACCTTCACAGTGATGGAGGATTATCATTAAAGGGCAGTTATGAATTGTGGACTAGTGGGATTCATTGAACAGATACTGTGTAGAGTAAGAGACATGAGTATTAGATCCTAAAGTCTTGTTCTGAAATTCATAGCTGTGCAGTCTCACCCCTTCTGAACTTTCTTATCGAATGCTGGAAATCCGACCCTTATTTCTTAGGATCATTGGCAGGACTGCCGTATTTTAAGCATCTGACACATAGTAGGGTTGGTACACATACATAGTAAGGTTGGTACACACCTAATCTCCTTCACTGCTGGATTTGCTGGCATTGCAGACTTGGGACTCATGCTGTGTGCTTAAAGATGCACTGCCCCTGATTTCTAAACCCTGTGGAAGATGAGGGAAAGAAAGATTGTAGGGGTCAGAGGTATTGAGTACACCAGGAGAACACAGCCCTCTGAACCAGCTAGGCGGGGCTCACATGAGCTCTCAGAGACTGGAAAGGCAAGCATGGGACCTGCATGGGTCTACACTAGGTCCTTTACATATATGTTATGGCTGTTAGCTTGATATTTCTGTGGGACTCCTAACAGTGGGAGCAGGTGTGTCTCTGACTCTTTTGCCTGCTCTTGGGACTCTTTGGATTGCCTTGTCCAGCCTTGATGAGGGCTTTTGCCTTGTCTTATTGTATCTTGTTTTGTCATCTTCGGTTGTTGTCTCTTGGATAACATTTCCCTTCTTTGTGAAGAGAAACAGAAAGGGGGTAGATCTGGAGGAGGAAAAAGAGAGCTGGGAGAAGCGGAGGAAGGGGAAATGTGGTTGGGATGTGTTGTATGAGCGAAGACTCTATTTTCTATAAAAAGAATGTGTACTCATTATTTAAGAACCCAGTAATGTGTACTCATTGTAGAAGAGAAAAAAGACCACAGACGTATATCAAAGGAAAATAAATCCCTTCACAGAGTCTCCGAAGACCTCCACAGCCAGCATTGCATATCCTGTTCACTTTCAGTCTTCTCCCACTTCTCAGTGAAAATAATTGAGGTCATTTGAGGTGTAGATTTTTCCATCTGATTTTTTTTTCAACATGTTATATGAGTTTTTCCTCCCTGGGGATTTTTTTCAATGTTTAACAATAAAAGCATACCGGAGTCTAGAGTTAGATGAACTGACTTAGGAGAATTCGTAGCTCTGCTATGGCTTAGATATTTGACTGGATAAATTTTGAGTCTTTTTTTCCTGGGTTATTGTGGGAATTAAGTAGCCCAAAGCCACTCCTGACAGAGTTCCTGCAGTGGCATTTAGAGTGGGTTGCTGATGTTGATACTGGTTACACCGCTGTGTCATTGGAGATCCATCCTCCTCCTGTGTACCTGAAAGAAGAGGGGCACAGAGACTACAGAGCACTGGGGGCTTATATTGTGTGACCATCTCTCTCTTGTGTGATTTTTGGCTCTCTTGGAGAGTGAGAACTCCAAGTTAGAGAGACTTGAGTCCAAAATCGGCCCCAGCTTGTGTAAACTTGAAGGAAATAACATGATCTTGGATATATTAGCATCTCCTGGCTCAGCAGCCAGAAACTGGGGTTCTTTCTGGGTCCCTCACCAGCCCTTGGTGTGTCCGGGAACTACGGCTTTGTTGCTCAGTGTTGAGGACACCGAGTTTAAATACCAGGGTCAAGCTGGCCACCATGCAGCACTTCACCAGGGCCCTGGCATTGCTCTGATCCACAGTTTGTCCTGAAGGCAATCAGTCCCTCAAGAGAGTTTATTATGTTCTGCTCTGGCATTTAGTTCCACATATATCATGATGTGAAAAACACTAGGCAGATGTAAGCAAGCTTGGTGTGCTGGAGGCTGCGTGCTGGACACTCCTGGGAATTACTAGATCTCCCAGAGAATCTGCAGACAATGTGAGCATCTTGATTTTCTTTCATTTTTCTCATGTTCATGAATACCATCAGCCTTTCATCTTTGAGACACTGGTAGTACAATGCAAGTCAAGGCTTTAGAAATATAATAAAACATGGGTGCACATTACAGTTTTGGTTCCTAGTGGCTGTGGGTCATGGGGTGAGTTGTTTCTCATCTATGGACCTTCACTTTCTCATTAAGGTCATGGGGGCAGGAGAAACTCTCTGACTTAAATCAGCCTATAATTTTACAACCTAATTTCTAAACCAGGCATAGAGCTTTGAGGTGGGGGCAGCACAATGTCAGAGACCAGTTTCATCAGCTAGGAAGCTTTGGATCACAGAGAATAGAATCATTTACTCAGACTGGTCTAGAAGCACAGAATTGCTTGGTGGGATGGCACTTAGGACTGTGTAGACAACCATTCAAGCAAGTCTTCAAAATCCCAGGTTCCTCTGAATGTCACCAGGCAGCACCAAGGCTGCCTCTCTCCTCATATTGCTGGAGATGCTTTCGACTTTCCAAATGATACAGTAGATGCAAAAACATTAGCTCAAAAAATGATACTATTTCTTCTGATGGAGTTGCCCTGGGAGAGAGAAATGTGGCCAAGGCCACCCAGTTACCCTCATTATATGCCAAAGTTTTATCACATATCATAGCTCCACAAGACAGTCACTTTTGAGAGGCAGGGTCACCTTGTTTCAAACAGATTCATCTAAGGAATCTGCATTGAGCTTACCAGGGGATGGAGTATGTCCAAAGGGGGGCCCTGGAACAAAATTAGGCTCTACTTAAGCAGAGGGAGGAATATTGTGGGAAGGGGGCAGGGAACAACGGTCATTTCTTATTGACTATAATGCTCTTCTCAAATGATTAACAAATAATAAAAAATACTAGCTAGTAAACATTAAATATTTAATTTGTAGCACATTCATGTGCTGAGACCTGGACAACTGATTTATTCTTTGTTTACTCTTCATTCATAGTTTTGTTGTAGCATGCATGTGTTCGTGTGTGTGTGTGTATGTGTGTGTGTGTGTGTGTGTGTGTGTGTGTGTGTGTGTGTGTGTGCGCTCACATGAGTGCTAGTAGATGTGTATGCATGTGTATGTATAGGCTACATGTCAGTCTGGTGTGGTTCCTCAGGAGCTGGCTACTTTGGGTTGTTGTGTTTGTTTGTTTTTGAAAGTGAGTCTTTGACTGGAACCTGAGACTGGCTGATTCTATCAGGCTGACTGCCAGCAAGCTCCAGGACCTGCTGTCTCTGATCTCCAGAGCTGGGATTACAAGTGTGTGCCACCATGCCCAGCTTTTTACGAGGGTTCTGGGGATTGAAATCAGGTCTGAACACATGGGCAGCAGACACCGGGATTACAGTGTGTGCACCACAGCATCCAGTCTTGTTCCTTAATCTTCCCTGTGGCCTGGAAGCCGATGCTTATACCAGGCTGGCTTCACAGACAAGGAACGGGGGCCACTGGAGATCACAAGCAAAGTGTCCTGACTCAAACACAGTATGCCTGGTGATTTCAGAGCCTGGGGTTTTCATTACTTTGTCATTCGGGTTTGGAGGAGAAAAGGAAAAGGCATAAACACCCACAAAACACCGAACATGCTTTATTTACACAGCTTCATTAGTCTAATACCTAAAACAAGTCAGCTCGTTGGTTCTTGTTCTTCCTACTTCACATTTTGTGAAGTAAAATGTGCTGACTATTCTTACGTCAACTTGACAAACAAGCTAGAGTTATCTGAAAGAAGGGAATCTCATTTGAGAAAATGCCTCATAAGATCCAGCTGTAAGGCATTTCCTTCCTTCCTTCCTTCCTTCCTTCCTTCCTTCCTTCCTTCCTTCCTTCCTTCCTTCCTTCCTTCCTTCCTTCCTTCCTTCCTTCTTTCCTCTCTCTCTCTCTTTCTTTCTTTCTCTCCTTTCCTTCCTTCCTTCTTTTCTTTCTTTCTTTCTCCCCTTTCCTTCCTTCTTTTCTTTCTTCCTTCCTTCCTTCCTTCCTTCCTTCCTTCCTTCCTTCCTTCCTTCCTTCCTTCCTTCCTTCCTTCCTTTCTTTCTTTCTTTCTTTCTTTCTTTCTTTCTTTCTTTCTTTCTTTCTTTCTTTCTTTCTCTTCTTTCCTTCCTTCCTTCTTCTTCTTCTTCTTCTTCTTCTTCTTCTTCTTCTTCTTCTTCTTCTTCTTCTCCTCCTCCTCCTCCTCCTCCTCCTCCTCCTCCTCCTCCTTCTTCTTTCCAAAAAAGGATATCTCTGTGTAACAGTCCTGGCTGTGCTGGAACTCACTTTGCAGTCTAGATTGGCTTTGAATTCACAGAGATACACCTGCCTCTGACTCCAGAGTGCTGGGATTAAAGGCATGTGTCATGCCACCACATGAATAAATGTCTTAAGAGACATTTTCTTAATTAGTGATTGATGGGAGAGAGCCCAGCTCATTATGAGTGGTGCCATCCCTGGGCCCATGGGCCTGGGTTCTATAAGAAAGCAGAGTGAGCAAGCCATGGGAAGCAGGACAATAAGCAGCACCCCCTCCTTCCAGGACTTCTGCAACAGCTCCTGCCTCCAGAAACCAAACAGGGCAGGGTTCCTGTCCTGACTTCCTCAATGATGAACAGCAATGTGGAAGTATAAGTCAAATAAATCCTCTCCTCCTCAACTTGCTTTTTGGTCACAGTGATTCATCACAGCAGTAGAAACCCCTAACTAAGACAAATTGGTACCAGGAGTGGGGTATTGCTGTGACAGACCTGACTATATTGTTTTTGGGAGGACTGTGGAAGGACTTTGAAACTGGGCTAGAAAAGCCACTGATTGTCAAGAGCTCAGTGATCTGTTCTCTAGGAGATTGTAAGAATGTTGAGAGCAGTGCAGATGATGGAGGTTTGAATTGTGACTTTTCAGGGGGAAGCAAAAATTCTACTGGCCTTTGTGTAAAGAATCTGTGGTATTGGTTAACTGGGGCTGAAGAATCAGCTATGATTAATAAGATACCAGAACTACTACAGTGAAATCTTTGTTTTCCTGGGATACTCAATCCTGGTTAGCTGGAGCTATGAATTTGGTGGTCATTAAGAAGAGACCTGCATCACTGAGGTGAAATCTGAGTAGTGTTTACTCAGAGTCAGTACACAGAAGTTTGATTCCAGTGGTGACCAAGGTTGTACTTCATGCTGACAGCTGAACTTGGTAGTGTAAGAATCACCCAGGTGGTACTGGTTTTGAAGGCATGAAGGGGTCATGGAGAGCAGCTGAGGCTTGGCACTGTGAGAGGCCAGAAGAGGACATTGGTGAAGGTACAGCCAGAGTAACAGTGAAAACCCCAGAATCGAAGGAGGGGTCATGGAGAAAAGTGAGGCTTTGTGCCATGAAGAGAGCCCAGGAGAGGCTAATGGTGAAAGTGCAGCCCAGTTGCAGCAGAAGCCCCCAGTGTTTTGGAGATGCCTGTATCATGGAAGGGCCACTGAGAACAGCAGAGGCAGTAGAGTGGAGACTGCCCAATCTTAGAAGACAAGCTGTGTGTGCTGCAGAGGGCAGAGCTGGAGAAGTGACCCAAGCCTTTGGAGGAGCCTAGAAGATTGTGAGTGGATCTCAGACATTGGACATTCCGTTATTTATACTGTTGAGAGTTTGGTTTTGCTTTGTTCAGATTGTGACTGCGTTCTGATCCTTCCCTCTTGAAATGAGAAACTATTTAATTTAATTTTGATTTTTTACAGGAGCCCACAGCTGAAAGACTTTGGATTTTTATAAGAGATTTTGGACATTTAGAGAGATTGGATATTTTAAAGAGACTGAAATTTTAATGTGTTTGAATTTGTGAAGACTCTGGGGCTTTTATCAAAGTGATTTATGTTTTTAATGTGAAATCTTAGGGATGAATAAGAAAGGAAAGTTTGCCAGGCAGTGGTGACATATACTTTTAATCCCAGCACTTGGAAGGCAGAGGCAGGTGGATCTCTGTGAGTTTGAGGCCAGCCTGGTCTACAGAGTGAGTCCCAGGACAGCCAAGACCGTTACACAGAGAAACCCTGTAACACTGTCTGGAAAAAACAAACAAACAAACAAACAAAAGGTTGTGGCTTGATAGTTTGTGTGTCAGGTAATCCTAGGTGAGCAAGCCACAGGGATCAAGACAATAAACATCACTCCACCATGGCCTCTGCATTAGCTCCTGCCTCAAGGTTCCTGCCCTGTTTAGGTTCCTGTCCTGACAATTACCAACTTTCTTTTTCTTTATGGTGCTTTGTCTCAGCAATAGAAAGCCTAACTAAGACATTAAGTCTCAGAGGGGTGCTTAACTTGCCAAGAATTTCATAACCAGTAGAAAGCACAAATGTAAGTCTGTCTGAAACCACATTTTCAGGAAGAAAATGTTTTTATCTTTGAGAAATAAGAGTGACTTAAACAATAGAGAAATTTATTCTTTTCTTTCACATCTGGAAAAGAAGATACAACTCAGTAGCTCATCAATGACACTCAGGACTCAGTTTTTTCATGTTTCTGCTACATCATGTTTAATCTATTAACCACATCTCCTTTCAGGGCCTCTGAGCTTCCTGGTCTTTTTCAAGACTTGCTCTGAATTGGGAAAAGGAAAGGAGGAGAATCAGTGGATGACTCTAGCATACTTCTATCCCTATCTGTTTCCCCCCCCTCTCTCTGGAAGTATAAAGGTCTTTGATGACCACTAGCTGATGTCCCCTTATGGACCATTAACCAAAAATAGAATCATATAGTTAAATCCTAGCTGCAAGGGATTCTAGAAAGGTAAGTGCCTATGTTTTAACTTTCTGCCCTTGTCAGGTTTAGGCAGGACTACATGATGATCATTTCCTGTATCCTCATTTCTTACATGTCAATCATTTTGACTACCTTCCAGTAGTTTCTCTGTGAGAAAATGCAAGTGAGAAGAGAAATTAAGAAGCTTCAGTTTCTCTTTCTGTAAAGGAGTGGAATAAAGCCTGTCTGTTATAAGGCTTCCAACTTTTAATCTTGATGCTGAGTTTAGAGACATAAAAGATGTAATTCAGATCCAACCATGCAGTGGGCTTCCTACCTTGAAATGTCAGAGAAGATGAAAAGGAGACACATTAAAGTCTAGTGGCAACCTCTGCACAGTGTGTATTCAAAGGAAATGAAATCAGCATGTCAGAAACATCTGTACACTCGTGTTTACTGCAGAATTATTCATAATAGACAAGATATGGAACCAAGCTGTGTCCATTGGTGGAAGAGCAGATAAAAGAAATGTGGCATGTAAAGGACTCCACCCCAAAGCCAAGGCCCATAGCTCAAAGTTCCAGAGAGTGCAGAAGGAGGGCAGCTGACCCTGACTCCAGACACCTGGTGGTCTCAAAAAGAGAACAGACTGCAATTTCAAAAACTGCTGTCTAGGAAAACAGCTAACTTACCTGTTCTTCTTTAGTGAAGGCCCCTTTCTCTTCCTACTCTTAGCTACAAAACCCCCATCTTGAAGCATGCAGCCTACATCTGCCTGTACTCTGATCACCGTGTAGCTAGGTCTGAGACTCCACCTCCTAGGTTAGGTGAAGCTTTTCAAAATGCTAAGGTCATCTTATTTCCTATCCTCTATTTCTTCCTACAGACTTAATTTTCACAGTATTATACACAATGGGATATTATTAAACTATAAAAAGAATGAAATCTTGTCATTTGCTGTGACAAGGATGGGCCTGGAGGGCATTGAATTACATGAAATAAGCCAGGCACAGAAAGACAAATACCACATGTTCTCATTTATATGTGGAAGCTGGAACACTTAGCTTATGTTAGAAGTAGAGAACAGAATAGTGGTTACCAGAGTCTTGGAAGAGTGTGAAAGAGAGAGGGAGAGAGGATGGTTAATAGGGGATGGGTACAGCTTGGTGGAGACATCACTTCTAATGGTCACAGGAGACCGTCTGTGCTGTGGATACTGTGCGTCACTGCCTCAGACCATGCCTTTCTTCCTTTCCCTCTACAAGTGCCAAGACTGATGGGCATTCCAGGCTGTGCTGGCTGTGACCATCAATGGTTGGCCACACTTTCAAAGACTGTTACTTGGAGTCTGTCCTATTCTCAGAGTGAAGTAGACGTGAACCAAATCCCATGTCACAATAAAGAGATGTGTGGGCCTAGGAATAAGGAGAGATCAGCCTGCTGCTGCTGCTGCTGCCCCTGCTCTCGTCAGGTCAGAACCCACTTGTGTTCTTGTATCTGGTTCATTATTGTATTGAGCTATTGAGTATAAAGAGGACTAACTATGGTACTGGGGAGGATTGGAGTGATGTCACACAAGATATGCTGATGGTTGCAGAGTACAGATGGATGGCTGATGATCATAAGGAAGAAATTTTACTTTCAATTTTTAGTGATCAAAGCTGTCTAAGGAAAAGATGGGCTAACTCAGGATGTGGTAAACTCTCTATTGCTGAAGGTATGTATGCAAGATGAAGTAGGCTAATTGGCTGTCGTGGGTATTGAAGAGACTGTTTTCAGAGTGTTGAATAGCTGCCATGCCAGTCTGCGTCCCAGAAGCAGATCTTGAGGCAAGGACTCTGATGCTGGCATTTCACACGCTTGCAGATCCCAGGAACACTGGGAGCAGCAGGAAGTGAGACAGGACTAGGAAGAGGCCAGATATGCCTGTGCCAGGAAGCAGCTTACTGCAGTTGACAGGGGGCCAGCTTGGAAACCCTCTGTGACAGTTTCTACTTGTGACTGGGGAAGCAGAGGTGTTCCTCCTAGGGAGCTCCCGGGTGTGAGCATGCAGTCCAGTTCCACCTGCTAGGGTGTACGCTGAGCATTCTAGTGTGGCTGCTGGAAGGACATGAGGGTAATTCCTGCTTATGGAACTGTCTGCAGGGAGCCCTCCAGCAGGCCAGAGGGAGTGTCTGCTCAACACAGGCCACTGCACTAGGAGCAAAACCTAGATTTTTGATTGAGCCCAGGGTGGGATTCTGCCTACAGGTTGCTTCCCGTAGCAGGGTTGTATTTTTTTAAGGGAAGTATGAAGGACAGTCCCTAATTCCCTCATGCCCTGACCCTATTTTTTTTTTTTTTTGCAAATATTTGGTCTGCATCATTCCTTTATTCTTCTTGCCTGGACAGCGAAGGCAGAAGCGTGCAGGCCACACTCCCTGGGTTCATCTGTGCCATCTCTTCTCACCCCATCCACCCTAGGAAGGCTGTTCTTCAGGGTCACTCCAGAGGCCCCCAGTGACACCGAGGAGCAGAAGGATGTCTTTGGGGGAAGAGTGGTCAGGTAGTCCTGTCGTGATGAGCCCCCGTGGGTGACTGTCACTTCTCAGCACTGCCGTGTCTTACAGGTAATAGCTGTAAAGCAGTTCTCAATTGCTAACATGTTTTACAATAGGGGCCATTCCAAGCCTTTTTATACCACCATGAGAAATCGTCAAGAAAATGGTTCAAGTTTATCCCACGTTTTGGAGACTGAGGCCCAGATGGGTGAGATATTCAGCAGAGTCCGGCTTTGAGTCCAGGTAGCTTGCCTTCTTATGTCCAGGTCTCCGTTGAGTAGCTGTGGGTTGTGGTTGGGAAGTGGTTGGATTTGGGCTGAACGGCAGGGAGTAGCAGTAAGATGTGGGTAGAAGATAACTTGGGGCAAGGGGTGGAAGGTAGAGAAAGAGGCAATTTTCATATTGAATCACGTTTTCCACTTTGAAATAGGAGCTGAGCAGCAGAGAGGGAGTGATAGACAGTCTACATACAACTTAGGCAGGAAGGAGGGAAATTACATGGCTCATATTTAATTATGTAAAATCCCATAATCCCTCAGGGAGCTCAAAGGACATGAGATGGTGACTTCTCTCCTCTCATAACCTCGAGTCACTTTATTAAATGACAAGAGAGACTGATACAGTGAGGAAGAAATAAAGAATCATGTGGCCAAAGGATCAGGAATGAATGTATCATTTTCTCACTCTCCCCCACCCCACTCCTTCCCTTCACTGCCTCAGGCTGTGATTCTGGTCTGCATGTGGAGGGGGGGGGGCACCTGTGAGGTGTCCTGGAGAAATGCACCTCGCCTACAAAGGATACTGCAACTTGCTGATTTTATGACTGATTCAAAGGGAGGGAGGGGAAATGGAGATGAAGGGGGCAAAGGAGAGAGAGGAAGAGAGAGTGACAGAGACAGAGACAGACAGGGACAAAAACAGAAGACAGACAGACAGACAGAGACAGAGGCAGACAAAGAGCAGGACACACAGGAAGGAAAATCAAAAGAGGAAAAGAAGGAAGGGAAAGGAAGGAAGTGTGGCACTCCTTAACACCCTCACCAGAGCACCCACAGCACCCACAGCACACACAGCACCCACAGCACACACGTGCACACAGTACACACAGTACACACAGCACACACAGCATCCACAGTACCCACAGTACCCACAGCACCCATAGCACACAGTACCCACAGCACACACAGTACCCACAGCACCCATAGCACACACAGTACACACAGCACACACAGCACACACAGCACACACAGCACACACAGTACCCACAGCACACACAGTACCCACAGCACTCACAGCACACACAGCACACAGCGCACACAGCACACACAGCACACACAGCACACACGGCACACACAGCACACAGCACACACAGTACACACAGCACACACAGCACACACAGCACACACAGCACACAGCACACACAGCACCCACAGCACACACAGCACACACAGTACCCACAGCACACACAGCACACACAGCACACAGCACACACAGCACACACAGCACACAGCACACACAGCACCCACAGCACACACAGCACACACAGCACCCACAGCACATACAGCACCCACAGTACCCACAGCACACACAGCACACACAGGACACACAGCACACACAGTACACACAGTACACACAGCACACACAGCACACACAGCACACACAGTACACACAGCACCCACAGCACCCACAGCACACACATTACCCACAGCACCCACAGCACACACAGCACACACAGCACACACAGCACCCACAGCACACATAGTACCCACAGCACACACAGCACAGACAGTACACACAGCACACACAGTACACACAGCACACATAGTACCCACAGCACACACAGCACACACAGTACACACAGCACACACAGCACACACAGCACACATAGTACCCACAGCACACACAGCACACACAGCACACACAGCACACACAGTACACACAGTACACACAGTACACACAGTACACACAGCACACACAGTACCCACAGCACACACAGCACACACAGCACCCACAGTACCCACAGCACACACAGCACACACAGTACCCACAGCACACACAGCACACACAGCACACACAGCACACACAGTACCCACAGCACACACAGCACACACAGCACACACAGTACCCACAGCACACACAGCACACACAGCACACACAGCACACACAGCACCCACAGCGCACACAGCACTCACAGGACACACAGTACACACAGTACACACAGTACACACAGCACACACAGTACACACAGCACCCACAGTACACACAGCACACACAGCACACAGCACACACAGCACACACAGTACACACAGTACACACAGTACACACAGCACACACAGTACACACAGCACACACAGCACACACAGCACACACAGCACACACAGTACACACAGCACACACAGCACACACAGCACACACAGCACACACAGCACACAGCACACACAGCACACACAGCACACACAGTACACACAGCGCACACAGTACCCACAGTACCCACAGCACACACAGCACACACAGTACACACAGCACACACAGCACCCACAGCACACACAGCACACACAGCACACACAGCACACACAGCACACACAGCACACAGCACACACAGCACACACAGCACACACAGTACACACAGCGCACACAGTACCCACAGTACCCACAGCACACACAGCACACACAGTACACACAGCACACACAGTACCCACAGCACACACAGCACACACAGTACACACAGCACATACAGTACCCACAGCACACACAGCACACACAGCACACACAGCACCCACAGCACCCACAGCACCCACAGTACACACAGTACACACAGCACACACAGCACACACAGTACACACAGTACACACAGCACACACAGCACACACAGCACACACAGTACCCACAGCACACACAGCACACACAGCACACACAGGACACACAGCACACACAGTACACACAGCACACACAGTACCCACAGCACACACAGCACACACAGTACACACAGTACCCACAGCACACACAGCACACACAGCACACACAGCACACACAGTACACACAGTACACACAGCACACACAGCACACACAGCACCCACAGCACACACAGTACCCAAAGCACACACAGCACACACAGCACACACAGTACCCACAGCACACACAGCACACACAGTACACACAGTACCCACAGCACACACAGCACACACAGCACACACAGCACACACAGTACACACAGTACACACAGCACACACAGCACACACAGCACCCACAGCACACACAGTACCCAAAGCACACACAGCACACACAGCACACACAGTACTCACAGCACACACAGTACACAGCACACACAGCACACACAGTACACACAGCACCCACAGCACCCACAGCACACACAGCACACACAGCACACACAGTACACACAGTACACACAGCACACACAGCACACACAGCACACACAGTACACACAGCACCCACAGCACACACAGTACACACAGTACACACAGTACACACAGCACACACAGCACACAGCACACACAGCACACACAGCACACACAGTACACACAGTACCCACAGCACACACAGCACATACAGCACACACAGCACCCACAGCACACACAGTACACACAGTACACACAGCACACACAGCACACAGCACACACAGCACCCACAGCACACACAGCACATACAGCACACACAGCACACACAGCACACACAGCACACACAGCACACAGCACACACAGCACCCATAGCACACACAGCACACACAGCACACACAGCACACACAGCACACACAGCACACACAGTACACACAGCACACACAGCACACACAGCACACACAGCACACACAGCACACACAGCACACACAGCACACACAGCACATACAGCACCCACAGCACACACAGCACACACAGCACACACAGCACACACAGCACACACAGCACACACAGTACACACAGCACACACAGCACACACAGTACACACAGCACCCACAGCACACACAGTACACACAGCACACACAGCACACACAGTACACACAGCACACACAGCACCCACAGCACACACAGTACACACAGCACCCACAGCACACACAGTACACACAGCACACACAGCACACACAGTACCCACAGCACACACAGTACACACAGTACCCACAGCACACACAGCACACACAGCACACACAGCACACACATTACCCACAGTACCCACAGTACACACAGCACACACAGCACACACAGCACACACAGCACACACAGTACACACTGCACACACAGTACTCACAGCACACAGAGCACACACAGTACTCACAGCACACACAGCACACACAGCACCCACAGCACACACAGCACACACAGCGCACACAGCACACACAGCACACACAGTACACACAGCACACACAGCACACACAGCACACACAGCACACACAGTACCCACAGCACACACAGTACACACAGCACACAGCACACACAGCGCACACAGCACACACAGCACACACAGAACACACAGTACACACAGCACACACAGCACACACAGCACACACAGTACACACATTACCCACAGCACACACAGTACACACAGCACACAGCACACACAGCGCACACAGCACACAGCACACACAGCACACACAGAACACACAGCACCCACAGCACACACAGCACACACAGCACACAGCACACACAGCACACACAGCACACACAGCACCCACAGCACACACAGCACACACAGTACACACAGCACACACAGCACACACAGTACACACAGCACACACAGTACACACAGCACACACAGTACCCACAGCACACACAGCACACACAGCACACACAGCACACACAGCACACACAGTACACACAGCACACAGCACACACAGCACACACAGTACACACAGCACACACAGCACACACAGCACACACAGCACCCACAGCACACACAGCACACACAGTACACACAGCACACACAGCACACACAGTACACACAGCACACACAGCACCCACAGCACACACAGTACACACAGCACACACAGCACACACAGTACACACAGCACACACAGCACCCACAGCACACACAGTACACACAGCACACACAGCACACACAGCACACACAGCACCCACAGCACACACAGCACACACAGTACACACAGCACACACAGCACACACAGTACACACAGTACACACAGCATACACAGCGCACACAGAACCCACAATGAGACTTAAAAGAGATAATTCAACTAAAATGTGTTCTTTAACTTGAAGCCTCATCCAAGCTGATGAGATTCTCTACGAAAAGAGAACTCTGGGTACAGAAGGAGACTCAGGGGATGCCCACAAGGAGAGAAGTTGGGGAGAAGATGGCCAACTAAAGCCTCCTGAAAAACTGAGCCCTCCTGACACCCTGGTCTTGCACTTCCAGGATACATAACTACGAGAAGATACATGTCTGCTTTTGCACACATGTATGTGTGTGTTTATGCATGGGTGCATGTGTGTGGTTTGTGTGTTTGTTGTTTGTGTGAGTGTGTATGTGTAAGCATGTATGTAGTATGTGCTTATGTGTGTAGGGTATGTTTGTGTGTAGTGTATACATATGTGTGTGGTGTGTGCATATGTGTATGTGTAGTGTATACATGCATATGTGTGAGATGTGTTGACTTGTGCACACATGGAGGCCAAAGGAAGATGTCAGATGTCCTACTCTATCACTTTCTGTCTTATTTACATGAAACAGGATCTCTAATTGCTCTTGGAGCTAGGATGGCAACCAACAGCCCCCTGCCACCCCCCACCCTCCCCGTCCCTTATTGTCATTGTCCAGCTTGGAGGTGTGTGCACCACCATGGTCAACTTTTTATGTGGGTGATGGGGATTTGAACTGTGTGTGCTGTGTGTGCTGTGGGTGCTGTGGGTACTGTGGGTGCTGTTCACTAGACATTCTTACATATTAACCCATCTTCCCAGCCTTTGAAGCTGCTTGGTCTGTGGTATGGTGTTAGGGATGCCAAGTGCTGAGAAGTTGGGTGCTAACATCACAAGTACTTCCAAATGTAAAATGGCTTTGGAGTTGTGTTTGAGTTAGAGGCTGGGAGAATTTTGAGGTGTTTTCTAGAAGAAGCCTAAACCACGCTGAGATCCTTGGTCAGAAAACTGGATGTCAAAGTTACTTCAGACAAGGTCTGGAGTGGAGACAAAGACCTCGAGTGAGCACAGGAGGGAAGGTTAGATTGCAGTAGGTGCTTCTTGGAGGATTTGATATTCAGCTGTAGAAACTTTAGAAAACTGAATAGATGAGGCAGACCATGGGGGTTCTGCTTTCTCTGTACTGCTTAAGGCAAGGGTGAGAGGAGAGAGGGAGACATGCAGGAAGGCCATGCTAAGCACAAAGGACCCGACTGTGAAGGTCTGGGACATTCTCAGCTCTCCATGTTGCTAAGTATGTAAGACTGCTCTGGACTGAGTAGGATAAGCAGTCCCTGAGTCATAGGCTTCATCAAACGCTCTCTGTAGTAATGCCACCAGCTTGGATAGAAGGCTCAGAGTGTGGTGAAGTGGAGGAAAGATGCCCCATCTCTGGGATTCTAGTGGATAGAGACCTCAAAGGCAGAACTACCTCATCCCCAGTTCTAGAGTGTGAGCATGCCATCTTGATGATCCTGCTTTGTTCCAGTCCTGTCATGGTTAGTCTTAATTGCCAGCTCATTGTGACTTAGAACCACCCCGGAGACACAACGTTTGGGCACATCTGTGAGTACGTTTTCCAGAAAGGATTAACTGAGGAGAAGGACCTGCCTGCCAAGGAGGCAACGCCTTCCTGTGGGCAGCCCTGATACAGTAGGGTCTGAGGAAAAGGCAGTGTGCTCCTGCCTGCTTGCCTATCCTACACTGCCAGGAGATGAGACTCCAACTGCTTCAACATTCCAGTGTTGACTTAACACCAGCGACTCTCTGGAGATCTTCCAGGCCTTCAGTAACACACTGGATGGCAGAGGTGCTCAGTGTCACAGACTGAGTAGCTATCAGGTTTTCAGCCTCTCCATCATCTAGTCAGCCACCGTTGGACTCTCCAGAACCTATGGTATGGACCAATTTACTAACTCCCTCTTCTTAACACATATTCATTCCTTTGGTTCTGTTTCCCCAGAAAGCCCTGCCTAACACAGGACTATGAACTTTCTTTCCAGTTTCTCCCATTTAAAGTCAGGCGTCTCCACTGAGCCTGTGCCATCGCTGTGTTTTGAGTCTGTGCCACTTTTGTGGTTTTACTGTCCATGGCCAGACAGGACTTCTGCCTCAGGGTGAACCATCCCGGGATTCTCATCCACACCTGACTTACATGGTAAGATTTGAGACTGAGAGCTCATGCCACTTTGGATGGGCATTGGTTTGATAGTGAATACACATGTGAGTAGGACATGGGGTCCAATACTGGAACATGTCACCCTGAAATGCATGTGTTGAAGCCCTGACACCTCAGAAGGCGACCGTTTGAGGATCAGGTTCTCATGGAGAGACAATTAACTTATAATGAGGCTGCTAGTATGGGCCTCCATTCAATCTCACAATATCCTTTTATATACAAGATTTGGAGGCACAGGGAACATGTTGTGGGTACACTGACAAAGGGAACATGTGAGGCCATAAAAAGGAAGTGGCCACCAGCAAATGAGGGAGATGGGCTGTAGCAGCTAGCCCTGCTTCCTTGGCCTCCCAGCCCCCAAACTATGAGGTCGTTACTTCCTCTTGTTGAAACAGCCCGTTGTGTGCTTATGGAAGCCTTAGAAAACTCATACACAGAGGAGAGAATTAGAAAGACAGCGGGGCCTGTGTCTGTAGTAGCAGTGTGATTCCACACTCCCCATGGTCTTGGTTTCCTTAGAAAATGAAGTAAATGGCTCCTTTTTTTCTGGGCACTGTGGAAGACCAGTGGTGGACGAGGTGTTTAAAGTTCTTGTTGAACCTCTTTCCAGTTGAGTTGGCTTCAGTATGTGTGGCCTTGTGTGTTCTACAAGACTATTGTCAATGCTGGGTTCTTTGTAAGAACAATGAATGCTTTAAACTGCTGAGCCATTTTTCCAGCCACCTAATTTTGTTTCTTATTCTTTGTTTATTGCTGGCACCTCAGGCTTCCAAAACAGTACCTGAACAGAACAAATTCTCTGTGTTTAAGTGACACTGACTCGCTAGATGTGGGGTGGATGAGAAGCCATGAGGGCCAATGCTTCTGTCTGCACCAGAGAATCAGCTCACCCCTCCTTCTCTGGCTGCTGCTGGCATCTCCAGGCACAGTGCAGGGCTCCGTGATGCCTTTATGCATACCTTCCCACAGTGCTTTAGGATATTTGTCATCCCTAAGAAGACTATTGGACAGCCAGTGGTGTGGGTAGCTCCTTCAAACCTGCTCCTGGCAGGCTGACACATGCTAGCAGGTATAGTTGGGTTGGCAATGGAATCCTTATTTTCATTCTGCAAGAATAAGGAGAGTCTGCTCCAGTGTTCCCGAGACCTGGGGAGAATTTTATCCCATTTGCCACACAAAAGATTCAGATTGGACATAGGGAAAGCATTTTGGGCAGAAATACATTCCATGGTAGGAGCAGTGAGGGTTTTGCTGAGTGCTAAGAGTTGCAGATTATGAAGTGGCCTTGACCCCTGGGTGCTGTAGGGAATGCTGAGCTAACCATTCTCCATTGTCTGGTGCCCCTGTGTTAGGAATTCCTCCTGTTCTGGAGAAGCCTTGGAGTAGTGAGATGCACTTTCCAGTAGGTTTCATTCCTTGCAAGTTCTCTACTCTTCTTGGGGATAGTGTGACAGTGGAACAGGAACCAACTCAGGAATAAAGCACTCCTTATTGAGCTGTCTGCTGAGGCACAGTGTCCTGTCTGGAGCTGCCCAGGAGCCCCTACAGCTGCTATCCATCTCAGGACCCAAGGAGCAGTTGCCATCTCTCCACATGCCCTGTCTATCAGACTCCATTTGGCACATGGTTAGAGTCTAGAGCAAATGTAGAGTGTTGGAACAACAGCCAGCAGCATTTTCTCCCATTTCTGAGGAGCACCAGGCAGGAGACTGAATGCTTGTAGTCCCAGAAGGATCTAGCAGTTGAGTCCTTTGTTTCTCACGTTCTTTATGTGTTTGGTAGAATTGTGGTATGAACAGCCTAATGACAGCTGTGATATATGGCAGATGGGGCAGGCATTGTACCAAACCCTTAATGTGCATGATTTCACCTTCACTGCATCTATCATAGCTGCATTTTTGGAGTGCATGAAATTCAAGTCCAGAGAAGTAAAGGGACTTGCCAGACTCACACAGCCCCTTAATAGAACAGTGCATTCAAAGCTGGAGCCGCTGACCCCAAAGCTTTGCATTACTGGGGAACTGACAGTGATATATATATATATATATCTCACAGGATTTTTTTCTTATAGATTAGTGTTTTGGTATTTTGCAGTCTTTTCTTCTATTTGCACCCTATCCACATACTTCAATATTATAAGTAGAATGGAGGTCAGTTTAAGAAATGTGACATTTGGAGGCTCACACAGCATGGTAGCACGTGAGCCACAATGAATGTAACTCTGAATGTCTTTGTTGCCTGTTTGAGATGCACGCTGTGTAACATGTGGGGAGAATGTGTCCCATACTCTCTCTGAGTTATAAGCAATTTGACTATATCAATTAAGCTCATGTAGTCCATTGTCTATTAATTGAATTAATTTATGGTTACTTCTGAAGGCAGTGCTGGGATTAAACCTAGGACCTGTGCATGCTACATAAATACTCTACCACTGAGCTACAACTGTAGCTCATTTATTTTTAAATTTCCAGATTAACACATTAATTATAAATATCACTGGCATCAAATTTGATATCCCCACATATGTACACAGTGTGCTGTGATCAGCTCCAACCTTCCTCTCCTTTTCCCACCCTTCCTAGCCTCTGTAAGTCAGGTGGGATTTATTTCTGTCTTTCCATGTTAGGGCTACTTGCCTTCTCAGTTGGACCTGCAGTTCTAACCATTATGTAACAGACAGCAGGATTCCCTTCTTCTTCCTCAATGAGTAACACTCAGTTGTGTATATAAACCACCAGGGCTGACTGCACAGTTCTTACCTGGTGAAGGAAGCAAGCAGCAGATCCAGGGGTTTTCTTCAGTTAGTATGCAGCAACAAATGAGAAATTTGAAGTCAAGCTATCTGATTCTATGACATCACACTGCTAGTCATAGGCGTGAACTGTTTGAACTGCTTTGGTGCTTTCAAAACCTCCTGCAAGAGAAGCAGCATGAGGGCTGGAGAGATGGCTCAGAGGTTAAGAGCACTGCTTGTTCTTCCAAAGATCCTGAGTTCAATTCCCAGCAACCACATGGTGGCTCACAACCATCTATAATGAGATCTGGTGCCCTCTTCTGGCCTGCAGGGGTACATGCAGACAGAACACTGTATACATAATAAATAAATAAATCTTTAAAAAAAAAAACAAAAAAAGAGAAGCAGCATGAGCGCCATCCTGCTCAGTGGACATAGGGAAACTGAGGTCTGGGATAGGAGGGGAAAAGCCGGTGGTCTCCTGGGCAGGAGGCAGCTGAGCAGTTCTGCAGGGGAGCTGTGGACCCTGGCTCTTGTGAGCACCCTGTGATAAGGAGGTCATCGCTCAGCTGCACAGCTTCCATGCATGGCCTTTGGAGGATTCCTTCCTCCCTATAGGACTGTGATGTTCACATCTGCAAACACGCTCTGCAAAGTTTTATCTCATTAGTCAAAGAAAAACTAACTTCTGAACTCGGTATATCTGTGTGATAGACTTCAAGTAAATTGTAGTTTTATTTATAGCTCCCCGTCTTCCAGAAACTTAAGCGGCAATGTGTTATTTGGCTCATAAAAAAATAAAATAAAATAAAATAAGATGACACCTCGGGCAGTACTGTAACTAATTAGGGAGGCTTCGAAACTGCTGTTAATTCTAGACTCTGAAATGCGCACTGGCAGTGCCAGGAGCCAGCCCCATGATCCCGTGGAGGACAGCCTCATGCAGCTGCAAAGCTCGGATTTCACATTAAGTCAAACAATTATTTTGACGGGTTGAGTGAGCTCCGCAAAGTGCCATTATAATAAAATCCTTCAATTGCCTTGCTGAGGCGCTGGCACCGACAGGGGAGACTGGCTGATGGCAGAGACTCTTGGAAAGCCTGGCAGCCAGCATCCTCCGCACTCGGGTGCTGCCAGACACTTATTCTGGAGGATCTGGTGGAGCATCCAGAGCTTTGGGAGCTGGAGACAAGGGAAGGTGGCTTCAGGAGTGACAGCAGCAACAGAAGGCAGCCAGGCTTGCCTTGATTGTTTTTCTTTTTGTCTGAGTGCATTATTTCTATTTTTGTTTAATCTGAAGTAATTTTGAATGTGAAACAAAGTTACAAAGGCAGGATCAGGGGTGAAAACTCCTGGGCAGCTTTGTCCTCATTCCCAATTGTGACTCTTATACCTAACCGGGTTGGATTTCCTCCAAGCACTGGGGATACACTGCTAGGAAACACAGACAGGACTCCCCATTGCTTTGGAACAACACGTAGAGGTGGACTGGACTCAGACCATGACATGCAGACAGACACAACATCAGCCATGTTATCCAGCCTCAAACTACAGTGCTCAACAGGAAGGCAGGCAGCCACTACTTTCCCACAGCTGGGTTCCTGATTCAATGTGGGAATCACTTCTAGGGCTCTGGAATCCAGAGGGCCAGGAAGGAAGAAGGAACTACAGACAGGAGCACCCGAGATTCAACAGAGCTGGCTTTGGTCTGTGCGTGCTTTGCATGCCACCACTCAGCTCAACTGTGGAGAAAGAAGATGGTTTCTTCCCTTAGGCTTACCTGAGATGGATGCATGCCATTAAGTTTTGTGAAATCTCGTGTGCAGTGTCTTGTTCACCACAGAAAATTAACGGGTGGTGGTGCATGCAGCATTTGTTCATCTGGATGATTGCAGGAGCATCCTGACAGAGTAGCTCTTGTGCTGGTCCTCAGGGATCTCTTCACCAGGCCGCAGCCAGTCGCCTGTATCAGGACCCTGGACAGTGTCCTGCTCTGGCTCCAGAGGAGGGATGTCTTGGAGGGTTTTGCATTTTGCTTCTACTGGGCTTCTCTTCAGCCCATCCCAAGATCCTCTCAGTGCCTGGGATGCTCCTGGAGCACACAGTCCACCTCCAGACTCAGTTTTTGTTGTGTGGCCTTCTCTGCCTAGAAATCTGAAGCCTGGCTTGCAGAGCGCCTGCTGAAAAGGTTCTTCCTAGCTATTTTAATGTCATTGCATCTTCCTTTTTACTTCCAGGCACTTGTCACAACTGGGCAAATTACAGAATCGATGTCTTTCTCTGCCTTCTGCAGTGGAAGGTCCTTGGTCTACAGAAGTTGTTTAGTGATGTTTCTGGAGTGAAACATTTTCCTTCCACTCCACCTTTTTCTCAGTCTCTCCATTTCCCCCAACTTTCTTACTTTCTTTCCCACACTTTGCTCCTGATATGCCCAGATTAGACCCATTTAAATGCTGTGGTTTGGATCTCACCTTTCTCCATCAAAGTCTCTCGGTCTTGCCAAGAGGAAGGTCAAAGCTAAGCTGTAGCCAAGCATTTCCCTCCTTTATCCCCTAAGCCTGGGTGTGAACAAGATGGGTGTGCCTTGCCCATAACCTCTGGTTCACCCTCTCCCATGGGCATTTGCAAAGTTATTTTATTCCAAAGAGTAAGCAAACACTCAGGCCTGGAGAAACACCCCCATCAGTCACTTGCTTAATCCACTGTTCTCCATTTCTCTTAATGAAGCAGGAGTACAGGGGCTCAGGAGACAGGGGGTGTTGGGAGCTGACACGCGAGGCAAGGTGTGCCAGTAAGGGCAGTGGGTCACACTAACGGAGACAACAGAGGACGGTTTAGTGTTCTTAAGCCAGTTTCATCTCTGTGTACACATCTCACAGGGCACATTCTCAGAACGAAGCATTTGTCACTGACACAATGGTGTGAACTGGATAGCAGAATGGGCCACGTTATACTGGATCACACATACATCACCTTAGCCTGGTTACTTTACAAGTTTGAAACTCAGATATCTACTAGAAAAAAATCCGTATCTGACTAGGAGAAGTCAGGCATCAGTGGGGAAAAGATGGATTTGGCCTTTTGTATATGAGGGTCCTTGAACCTGCACTGTGCCAGCCTTTGTCACTCAGTTCTCTGGTTTAATACCACCTTCCTGGCCTCTGATGCACCTGTAATTTGTGACTCTACACTAAGAGACTGGCTAATCAGAAAGACTGTGAAGTGGAAATAAATTTGTGTTATTTTCCAGGGTGTCTGAGCATAGACACAAAACAGAGGTAGAAGTAAACCTTAGTGCATCCTGAGAAACTGGAGGATTGAGCTGCCCTAGGAGACCAGGGGCATTGGAAGCTTCCCAACAGAGACCAAGTGCCATCTGCATTATGAATGGGAGAAGCCAGGTCTGGTGGAACACATCTATTATGCAAGTTACCTGAGAGGTCAAGATGGAAGGATTTTAAGTTCAAAGCCTACTTGAGCTACAGTGAGTTCAAAGACAGCCTGGCCATCAAAGTGAGACCCTCATGTCAAAAAGAAAGTAAAATGAGAAGGTAGGGATACAGTTCAGTGGTAGGACACTAACCCAACATGCATCCTAGTACCTCAATGATAACCCCCCCCACACACACACACCATGAAATTAGAAGGGGAGCTATTTTGGGTGAAGGGAGAGGAGTAATGGTAGAGACAGGAAGACAGAGTGACAAAATCTGAGCAAGGTACAATGATATGTATCTATAGTGATGTCATAGGGAAGCCTCTTGTTATACATACTAGTAAAGTTAATCTATGAAAAACATGGGAGAAGGAATGTCTGTCACAACAGAGACGTGTGGGGATATATTCCTTTAAGACCAGGGGCATCTGTGGTTGGTATGTAAATGAACAGAAAATTTCTTAATTTAAAAAAAGACCTCTTTAATGAGATTCTTATGTCTCATTCTCTGCCTGGAAGATCGGAAGTTGAAGTATGGCATGGTCCAGCTGCAAGTGTATGCACACACATGCATGTGTGAAGGTGTACACATACGTCTGTGGTATGCTTTAGTTCTTTTAATCCTTATGATGGTAACTTGGACCAAATGCTGTCATTCACACCACTTAACCTAGAAAGGAAATGTGGGAAGGCCAGACAATGTGTTCAATCAAACCAGGGAGCTCCCACATCTGAATTCAAGCTTCTGTCCCCTTGGCACCCGAGCACCCACTTTCTGGTTTATTTTAGTGTCTCCCAGCAGGGTATTTTGGTTAGAATGATTTTTGTATCTTCTCATGTCTCCAGCTGCTGCCTGGGGTTTGGGCTGCCCATGCAGCAGCAGCTATGCAAACATAGAACTGGTCACATCAGGAGCACAGTTGCTGGGGATGTCTTTCTGGATGCTGTGAATGTGTTGCTCTGATTGATTGATAAATAAAATGGCGATTGGCCAGTAGCCAGGCAGGAAGTATAGTATAGGCAGGATAAGCAGAGAGGAGAATTTTGGGAGGAGGAAGGCTGAGCCAGGAGATGCTACCAGCCGCCACCACCATGAGGAGCAAGATGTAAAGTATCAGTAAGCCACAAGCCACGTGGCAACTTATAGATTAATAAAAATGGGGTAATTTAAGATATAAGAACTAGATAGCAAGAAGCCTGCCATGGCCATACAGTTTATAAGTAATATAAGTCTCTGTGTGTTTACTTGGGTCTGAGTGGCTGCGGGCCCAAGCAGGACTGGAGAAAGCTCCACACACACGCAGGAGTGTTGAACAAAAGTGACTACTCTCAGACCCAGACCTGGGGTCTCTGACTCAGGAATCGGTACAGAGCCTATGAATGTGCCACTGTAACAAGCTCCTGGGTTATTCTGATGTTTAACAAGAGTGGGAATCAAGGCCCTGCTTTCACGCAAGGGCCTTCTGGAATTGTTGCATTCATTTGCACATCCCTTATTTCGTTTACTCTGAGAGATGAACATGAAGCAACAGATGTGCGCCAGAAGCTGCTCTGGGCACCAAGGGATGCTGCAATGAACAAACAGACTTAAGCCAGTAAGCAGCCATGACTCAAAGCACGCTCGACTTCAGGGTGTTCCTGCTTGCATTCACTCGGATTCTATATTCTCAGGCAGAAAAAGGACTCAGAATGTTTTATAAAGAAATGCAAAAGATTAGGAAATTTAAAAGTGGTTGATGAGTGATGGCTGCTGGGTTGGAGTGGGAACAGGCAGCCAGTGAGTACTGGGTTTCTTTATTTCAATTTGTGGTTAGACAGTGGTAAGTATTTCACTTGAGTATTCTAGAAGCCACTGAATTGTCCATTTTGAAAGAGTGAATTTTATTAGTAAAAGCAAGTAAATAAAAATCACTGGATAAGAATGAAGAGAAACTGAGCAGTGGTGGTGCACACCTTTAATCCCAGCACTCGGGAGGCAGAAGCAGGTGGATCTCTGTGGGTTTGAGGACAGCCTGGTCTACAGAGTGAATTGAAGGCCAGCTAAGGTCACATAGTAAGATCCTCCTCCTACTTCTCCTCTCTCTCTCTCTCTCTCTCTCTCTCTCTCTCTCTCTCTCTCTCTCTCTCCCCCTCTTTCTCTGTGTGTGTCTGTCTCTCTGTCTCTGTCTGTCTGTCTGTCTATCTATCTGTCTGTCTGTCTGTCTGTCTCTCTCTCTCTCTCTCTCTCTCTCTCTCTCTCACACACACACACACACACACACACACACACACAAACACACACACAGACACACACACAGAATTTGTAGAAACCAGCTCACTCCTGACACTAGGGATGCAAATCATAGCCACTCCAAAAAAGCATTACATAGCTCTTTTAAAACCTAAAATTGGACTTACTGCATGAACCAACAACTGGGCTCTGTATGTATACCCCAGAGAACTGAAGGCATATTTCCATTTAGAATCTTGCACACAAATATTAATACATATTCATGATAGCCCTAAATTGGAAATTTCTTGAACATCCTTTAGTGGATAAATTATTCAATAACTATGGTACATTCATTCATAGAACACAGCTCAGGAATTAAAGGAGTGAATTGTCACCGTACTCCACACTTGGGTGAACCACAAGGAAATGATGTTACATTTTAAAAGTATTTCACAAAGGACAATTACTATCTCTGTAATTGTCACAAAATAACCTAACTGAAGAAATGGTCCTGAATGAGGTAAGCAAGGTGGCTGTAGAGAGACTGCAGCCTGGTGACAGTACTGTTGAACATAGTGATCATGGTGGCAGTGAACAAAGGTACAGATATGGCCTGGTCGTAAGGAATTGCACATCCACACCCCAAATCCGGAAGGGCATTTACAACTGACTGATCAAATCCGAATAAGGCTTGTCTAGGGCTGTGGTTGTGTTGACATGAAGTGCAGCTGTAAAAGTATCAGTACTGTAGGAGACTGGTAAACAGTACAGAGGACTTTCTGGGACATTGCTCTCCAACTCTGTGGATCTGTAATTATTTTAATATAAAAAGTTAAAGTTAGTAGGGACAAATTCAGTCACCAGTCCAGTGCATTTAGAACTTTTCTCTCTGGGATTGGAGATGGGGCTCAGTCAGTAGAATGCTTGCCTAACATGTGCAAAGGCCTGGGTTCAATCTCGAGCACCAAATAAAGCTGGGAATGGTCAAGCTCAGTGTAATTCCAGCACTTGGGAGATGAGGCAGGGGAGTTCAAGGTTCCTATTTCTCTGGGTCAGAGGAGATATAATGGAAACTTGGAACAGTCACCAGTTCCCAGCAGTAATGAAGTCATTGACAGTGTCCGTGGAGGCCACATGGGCTCCTCTCCCAGGAAAGTAGCATTAGAAGGAATGTAATGGGGTCCTCTGAGATGCTAGTTATGTCCAGAATTGACAAGGAGCCTTTCCCCACTCAATATCAGCACAGATGAGTGGAAGTCCCAAAACTCCACTCTAGGTGACTGTAATGATAGGGTGTCCTCTGCATTCTCCTTAGGAGCACTGTCAGAGAGGAACTGGTAAGAACCACAATTTTGACAAGATTAAGAATCTTAACATAATATCCCAAATGGTCGGATGTTAATAAAGTCACTCATCATACCCATCAATCAGAGAGAGATCAACTGGAATGAAACACAGGCCACCCACAGAACCCAGTTCCAAGGGGACACATTCCAGACTTCTTGGACAGAAATGTAGAGGGGAGCCATACAGAAATGCCTCAGTCAGGGACAGAGACCACGCAGAAACAAATGAAGCTGCAGAAAAGAATAGATAATTGTTAGCAAAGAAGTATAAGATCAGAGAAAACAAGATGACATTTTTTATAACAAAATATTACAAAAACCTGAATAAACTGGCTAAGCAGAGGTATCTGGGAGGTAAGGGTAAGAATCAATGAGCTTAAGCACAAATTATTAACCAACCTGAAATACAGACAGGAAACAGATGGGAAGATGGACAGCATGTCAGGCCATGTGGCCAAAGTTCTCACCACCCGTATCGCCACTGTCAGAGGACAACAAAAGGAACCAGGATGAAAATCTACTCTAAGACACAATGGCTGAAAATGCTCCAAATTTGGCAAAGGCTTATGCCTAAAAACTCAATAAACAGAGTCAATTCCAAACAAGATAAATGTATCTACAACAGAATATATCACGAGCAACTTCTAAATTCCAAAGACAGGAGACTCTTTAATGTGGCCAGTAAGAAATTATATATTGTATATTACTTACAGGGGAGAGATGATCATGAAAAGAATTGACTGCTTATCATAAACTCAGAGGCCAGGAGAAAGCACTATATTTTTTAAACTAGTTTTATTTTTTAATTAATTTTTTGAGACTTATTTTTGTCTTATTCCTTCCCCTCCCTTACCATCTAGCTTCATGTTCCTTCTTTCTTTTAAAAGAGAAAACCAAAACCAAAACCAACAACTCTACCCCCTGACACACACAAACCCCCTCACCCAAAACCAAAACAACCACCACCAAAACAACCATGAAATTCAATTTGTGTGGAGCAACTACTCCTGGGGCTGCCTTGGCGAGTGGTTGATGTACCCGGTGTCACACCACTGGAGGAAACTGACTCTCCCTCTCCCTGCAGCTATCAGTTGCAACTACCTTGATATAATAAATGTATGTAATTTGTAAAATCAATAATGATTTTAATTACAGAGATGGAAGCCTGGGTCACACTTTGAAAAGCCAACACAATTCATCACTGGATGAGCTAAAGAATAAAAATTAGATTGTCATATCACATGATGCAGAAAAATCATACACCCACCCATAAAAAACACACTCCTGAGAAAGCAGGAATACAGGGGATCCCTCTGACTCACATTTTTAAATTTTTGTAGTTAACATCAGACTTAATGGAGAAGGCCAGAACAACTTTGTGCTGCCAGAAGAACGGCATAGAAATGCTGCTCTGCATGCTGGGCAACACTCAGCGCTGTAGCTGTCACCAGAGCAGCAAAAGGAGGTAAGAGGATTTTTTTAATTTCCTGGAAGAGGGCATCATATTCACCTGGAACTGTAGCTGCAAACAGTTGTGAGCTACCATGGGCATGCTGGGAACGGAACCCAGTTCCTCTGAAAGAGCAATCATGGTTCTTAACCACTGAATCATCTCTGGCTCAACTGGAAAATGATAAGCACCCCTACTGGTAGAAAGAAAGACTTTACTACATAAAACAATTCTCAAGGAATTTACAGAAAGATGACTTGAGCAAGTTATAACCACAACAGGCCTATTAATTATGTTGATGTGTACAAGCAACAGACACATGCGGGGCGGGGAGGGGGGGGAGCTATAAATGCCATACCATTTACAGTTGCAACAAAATGATCAGTGATTTGGTAGACATCTGACAAAATATGCTTTAATCTGTGTTGTCTATCCACTTCTGGGTGTGGGGTCATTCAGCCTGCCAGGAACCGCCCCCCTAAGGGACTCTCCCTTCCTAAGCCATCAACTGTCCACATTTTTAAATTTTTAATTTATGGGTGGAGGCTGGGGAACAACCCTGTCCCACTCTGTGCTAGGAGGTTGCCTGGCTTGGCCTTGTGCAGTGCTCCTGTCACAGACAGAGGAAGAGATAGGATATAGAGAACATTAAGTTGAGAGGAGAGGGAGTTGGGGACAGATCTGGAAGGAGGTGGGGTGCATATGACCAAAATACATTGCATAAAATTCTCAAAATTTTAATAAAAATATTTTAAAATTTACGCACAATTTATATGTTCAAAGCTACAAAACAACAATGGAAGAAAGAAGGTCCAAACAAGTGGAGAGATAATCTGTGTTTGTGTCTCAGAAGATTCAAGGAGGTAAAGATTTGAATATTCATCAGATTGCTATAAAGACTTAATGCAGTTTCTATGAAAATTCAAGCAAAAGATTTTAGATACATGGAAAGAATTTTTTTTTAAATTTATTTGGGAGCTGCAGAGAGGGTTCAATGGTTAAGAACACTGAGTGATCTTTCAGAGGACTTGGGTTCCATTCCCAGCACCCACATGGCAGTTCACAACTGTTTACAGTTCCAGTTCCAGGAAATCTGATGCCCTCTTCTGGCCTCCCTGGGCATTGCATGCTCAAGGTGCACAGACACATGTGCAGGCTAAACACCCATACACATAAAACAAACATAAAATTTATATGCAAAGTAAAAGTCATTAGACCAGTTAAGTCATTCTGAAAATAAAAATCAAATGGAAGGGACCCTGTGTCCAGTGAGGACATTTATTGTATAAAATAGCATTAGTTAAGTCTGTGTGGCATTGATAAAGGAACAGATGCATAGCTCAGTGGAACAGAGTAAGTCACAAATAGCTTCACACAAAGAAGGTCAGTTTATTTTTTTGACAAAAAAGGTGAATTAATTCAATGGAAGGAGAATCTTTTGACACAAGATTCCAGAACAGCTAGAAAACAGGCTAAAAGGAAAATTGACTAAATCTTTACTTTACACAAAGTTAGCTTAAAATGAGTCATTGACTTGAATGCATAGAATAAAATTGTAAGATGTTTTGAAATAGCATAGAATTTTCTGAATATAGAACTTAGTGAAGGGATCTTCTTAGTCATAATGCAAACATACAGATAATTTAAAAAACAAACCAATTCACTAGACTTCATTCATCAAAGTAAAAAGAATCAGGTAATAGGGTGACAAAGCCGTGCATTGGGACAAAATATTTACAAACGATAAGTATACAACCAGGTACTAGTAGCTAAGGTGTATTTTTAAATTGACAAAGTGCAATAGTAATTTAAGAGTGCAATTAGGACATGGACAAAAGGCAAAGTAGATATTCTGATGAGCAGATGGGAACGATGTCCAATGAACACAAGTGGAGGTGCCTGATGTCACAGCTGCATGGGTACATGTCCCTGTTGCTGTCACAAAACACCCACAAGAAGTGACTATCAGAAGGATGGGTTTATCCTGGATCCTGCATTAGCAGACACAGTCCATCATGGAGAGAAAGGCATGTGGTAGCAGTGCCTTCTTCCTGTGGCACCTTGGTGGATTAGGAAGCAGAGAAAGGGGGAGGCTAACGTGCTCAGCTGGCTCTTAGTCTGGGATCCTACCCTATGGGATGGTGCAGTCCACATTCAGGGCAGATCTCTTTCCCCCTTAGTTAATCTCTCTAGTAAAATTCTTACAGGCTTATTCATCAATGCCTGTAAGGGCTTCTCCTCATCCAGTCATACTGTCAATCAAAATTAACCATCATATTGGCCTTCTAGAAAGAACAAATTAAGAACGTAATGAGTTATTACTACATGCCTATTAAAACAGCTGAAATTTAAGAATAAGAGTAAGCACAATCTCAAGGGGAGGATGTGAGTAAACAGATCTATCCACATATTGTTGGTGAGGTTGTGAAATTACCCAGCTACTTTGATAAACAAGTTTGATATTTTAAAAGCTAAATATATTTACCATACAATCAGCAATTGCATTCCTAGGTTATATGTAAACACAAGGTTATGCATGGATGTTTGTAGCAACTGTATTAAAGTAATTAAAAGTCAGGAACAAATAAAGTGTCCCTCTACACAAGCATGGGTAAATAAGCTGTGGTAATGCATTATAAAGAATACATTATAACAATGAAAACAAATTGTCTGTGGATCTAGTCAATAACTGCAGTGAATCTCAAGGGCATTACACCAAATGGGAAAGACCAATATCAAAAGGCCACATCCTCTACTAGTGACACATCCCTCACAATAACGAAGTATCTGAGATTGTAAACTTACAGAGAAAGGGTCATGTAGAATATTATTTTAACTACAGAAAGATGTGTTACACTTGTTTTTGCTGTGTTTGTTTAATTATGAAAAGATATTTTGCTGTTTCAACTTGCCTGCCTAAGGCAATTGATTGGTCTAATAAAGAGCTGAATGGCCAATAGTTAGACAAAGAAAGGATAGGTAGGGCTGGCAGGCAGAGAAGAGAGAAGAGAAGAGAAGAGAAGAGAAGAGAAGAGAAGAGAAGAGAAGAGAAGAGAAGAGAAGAGAAGAGAAGGGAGAGGAGGGGAGGGGAGGGGAGGGGTGGGGAGGGGAGGGGAGAGGGGAGGGGAGGGGAGGGGAGGGGAGAGGAGAGGGGAGGGGAGGGGAGGGGAGGGGAGAGGAGAGGGGAGGGGAGGGGAGAGGAGAGGAGAGAATGAAGGGAAAAGAGAGGAAGAAGCTTAGTGCTAGCCATGTAGTTGGCAGCCAGCAGACACAAAGTAGAACATACAGAAAGAAAAGTTAAAAAGCCCCAAGGCAAAACATAGATGAAGAGAAATGGGTTAATTCTAGTTAAAGAAAAAAAAAGCTAGTCAGAAACAAGCATAAGCTAAGTCTGAGCATTCATAACTAATAATAAGTTTCCCTGTCACGATTTGGGAGCTGATTTGCTGTGGGATGTTCTGTATGGTAAATGTGTTGCTCTGATTGGTCAATAAATAAAATACTGATTGGCCAGTGGCTAGGCAGGAAGTATAGGCAGGACTAACAGAGGGGAGAATAGAAAGAACAGGAAGGCAGAACAGAAGGAGACACTGCCAGCCACCACCAGGACAAGCAGCATGTAAAGATGCCGGTAAGCCACAAGCCACGTGGCGTGGTATAGATTTGTAGAAATGGGTTAATTTAAGATATAAGAACAGTTAGCAAAAAGCCTGCCATGACCATACAATTTGTAAGCAATATAAGTCTTTGTGTTTACTTGGTTGGGTCTGAGCAGCTGTGGGTCTGGCGGGTGACAAAGATTTGTCCTGACTGTGGGCAAGGCAGGAAAACTCTAGCTACACTGATTGGTGGCCCAAAAGAAAAAGCCTGGAACAAGGTCACTTTGGCTATAGGTTTGGAGATTCCAGTCCATGAATCTGTTCATCCCATTGGGTCTCTGGTGAGGATACTCGTGGCAGGGAGCACGTGATAAATTAAAACCAGTCACCTTAGCACTGGCCAAGGAACAAAGGGGGAAAGGAAAAGACTGGGATCCAGCACTCCCTCCAAAGGCCATGCTTGCAATTACCTAAAGATGTCCCAGGAGGTCCTTCCTCTTAAAGGTTCCACTGCCTCTCAGCACTACTTCCTGGGGGAATAAGCCTTTATGTAAAGCTCTCTGTGGTCCATTCTAGATAGAAACCATATAAATGCTGTTCGTCCACTATATCATCATCAAACTGAAAAGAGACTAGTGATCACCTGTCGTTAGGATTCTTGCAGAGATAGAGGTGGTGGCAGCAGCAGAGGTAGTGGTAGAAGGTATGACCACAGAGGAGCATCAGGGAGGGGTTGTCACAGTGATGGAATTGTCCCTGATCTTGATTATGATGGCTGAAGGAGCCTACACTCAAGAGATTGCAACACAGTGTCAAGTTGCTTTTCAGGTAATGCACACCATTAAGGCAAGATGGTGTGAGGGGAAAATGGATAAAAGGTACCCAGAACTCCCTTGTAATTATGTGAACTTTTAGGAATTTAATCATCATTTTGAAATAAATTAAATTCAGTCAACAGAATACTGGATACTAGAGATACATGTGAAAAATAACACAATCAAATTTTTACTGAGTACCTATTATGTAACTTCACCAATGATGATTTCTGCCAGGGTGACCCCTCAAGATGCTGGATGTTGATGAAGATGTCTTCAGCTGTCAACTATTTTGAAGATCAGAGCAAGTCTCATGATGAGCTGCCATTATAATGGAATTGGAAGTGTTTTCCAGATAAACCCAGTAGAGTCTCAGAAAAAAAGGATTAAGGGGTAGAAAAATGGCTCTGTGGATAACAGTGCTTCCTTAGAGAGTATGAGAACTGAAGCTGGAATCACCAGCATACACATAAAAGCTTGGCAAAGCCATATAAGCCTTTAATCCTTCACTAAAGGGTCAGGCTCAGAGATGGTGGACATTGAGAGCTTGCTGACCAGCCAGCTCAGTCTAAGTGCATATAGTTTCAGGTTCATTGAGAGACCTCAAGGCAATCAAGTGAATAATGGTAGAGGAAGATATGTTATATCCTTCTCTGGACACCACATATGTATATAGGGGTGAAATATCCCACCACGTGCATACACACACACACACACACACACACACACACACACACACACACACACACCCTCTCACACACCACATATAGGAATAGAAGATTCATTTGTAATAAAGAACCAGAATGAAAAGCATAATTCCTAAATGGAGAAAAAGCATAATTTCTAATTAAACACATGCCCTGGAGTGAGGAACATTGTAAGAGACTGAAACACATGTGAACACAAAAGAATTAAGGGCTTCTGGCCATCCTGCCTTAGCAGCTCCCATCCCTACCCTCACACTCCACACAGATCATGAACAATTCTTTGAGCAGGCTATACTCTTTCTTGTATCTTCTACAGGAGATTGGGGTGGAAAGCATAAGGTTGCCTTAAAATTCTTGAAGTCCAGTATAAGTTGAATCCACCATTAGGAGCCTACCTAAGAGTTGGGAACCCACGTGGGCACAGAGCCCCAGGTATGTAACAGACAGCCTCTGCTGTGTTCTTATCGGTATGATTGTAGTGTGCATCTTAGAAACATCTCCTAGTATCAGCAGCACCACCTTCTGACAGCAGTGAGCAGCCACCAGGATGACCCTTCTGGAGACCAGCTTCATTTTTGGCAAATAAATGAGGTGCATCATTTCTTCTTCTTAAGCTCTTATACAACTTTCTTGTTCTTGCTGAACTAAGATTCTTTAGGAGGTCTCTTTTTTTCTGTCTGTCTTAAGGCTAATATTTAGAAAATACTTGCTGAGCAATCTTGATAACGAGCTAATACTTTCTCCTTCTAATGGAAACACAGATGTACCTGGGAACTTCAAAATATCCTACTTACTCCCAACCAGTGCTACATGAAAAATGGAGTTTGTATGCTAGCCAACTGTCTTAGTTAGGTTTCTACTGCTCTGAAGAGACAACACAACCACTTCAGCTCTTATAAAGGAAACATTTAATTAGGGCTGACTTAGAGTTTCAGAGGTTTAGTCCATTATCATCATAGTGAGGAGCATGGAGGCATGCAGGCAGACATTGTTATGGAGAAGTAGCTGGGAGTTCTACATCTTGAGCTGCAGGCCGCAGAAGGAGACTGTGTGCCACACTGGGTATAGTTTGAGTATATGAGACCTCAGAGCCCACCCCCACAGTGACATACTTCCTCCAACAAGGCCACACCTTCTAATAGTGCCCTATGGGCCAAGCATTCAAACACATGAGTCTATGCAGACCATTCCTATTCAAACCACCACACCAGCTGTGGCCTGAATTTGAAAAATTACCAGTGGTATGATGCTGAAGGCCTTGTTTTTGGAGGTACATGAACTCCCTCAGCAGAGAGAATCTAAGGTTCCTGCTCATAGCACAATGAGACTCCAGGGCTCACTCAAAAGCCTGGCAGAACTGAATACTATTACCAGGCCCACCTGCTGTGAAGGAGTTGACTGTGATGCTGTCTCAGTCAGGGTTATTATCGCTGTGATGAAACACCAAGGCTGAAAAGCAACTTGGGGAGGAAAGGGTTTATTTGGTTTACACTTCCACAGCAATATTCATCATTGAAAGGAAGTCAGGACAAGACAGGACAGGAACCTGGAGGCAAGAGCTGATGCAGAGGCCATGGAGGAGTGCTACTTACTGGCTTGCTCCTCGTGGCTTGCTTAGCCTGCTTTATTATAGAATCCAGAACCATCAACCCAGGGATGGCACCATGCATAATGGGCTGCCCCCTGCCCCTGCATTGATCACAAATCACAAATTGTAAGAAAATGCCTTACAGTCTTTCCTATGGCTCCATCTCATGGAAGTGTTTTCCTTAATTGAGATTCCCTCCTCTCAGATGACTTCAGCTTATGTCAAGTTGACACAAAACTATCCAGCACAGATGCTTACACCCTGAAGCTCATACTGCCAAAGCAGAATGGGTGCCTTTGTTAGAGGAACCACCTTACTTTTTCAGTCAGCCAAGAGAGCTGAGAAAGGATATGCAAGTCATGATTTGGTCATTATTTTCTGATTTCTCTTCTCCTACAGTCCCTTCTAGAGGGTAAGCATGTTTATATTATTGACCAACACCTTCTGACTGTACTTGACTGGATGGTGGTGAATCACAAGATCCAATCCTTGACAAACAGATTTAATCAGTCTCTTTGGAGGAAATGGTGAAAGACACAAAAAGCATAATCAGATGGTTTTGCTGATCATAGTATAGGAATTGAAAGGCTGTATGGTATCACTTCAAAGCTAGGGGCTTCACAATTCAAAACCAAGATGGGAGACTCACTAGGAATTCAAATGGAGTTAATAACAAATTAATTCGCATACTAAGTCAAGGTTTGCTGGTTGAGACAACTGCAAGTCTCAGGATTATGTGGGTACCACTTGGGGTAAGGGTTTGTATAGTGATATTTTATTTCTACTAAAATGTGATTTGTATGTTAATAAATAAAGTTGCCTTGGGGTCAGAGCTATTAGAGCCATAGCAAAAGCTGGGCGGTGGTGGTACACGCCTTTAATCCCAGCACTTGGTAGGCAGAGCTAGGTAGATCTCTGTGTGTTCAAGGATACAGCCAGCATTGAAGACACATGCCTTTAATCTCAATACCAACCATAGAAGACCTGGAGGTCTGTACAGACAGGCAGTGACGAGGCAGTCATGTGGTTGGGTTTACAACCAATGAGAAGGCAGAACAGAAAGTCTATATAAAGACAAACACACAGGAAGTAGGTTGAAGAGGATGGCTGAAGCAGGAAGGGTAAGGCTCTTAGCTCTGACCTCTTGGGCTTTTATCTTTACATTGGTTCTGTGTTTCTTATTTAATAAGATGGTTACTTCTACATTTGGTGCCCAACGTGACAAGAATCCATTAAAAACCGCTTGACTTGGCTTGGCGGCAGGTCTGGTTTCCCACCTGGGTGGCCGGATCCCTAGCTCGGGCCCAGATCAGCTTGGTCTCAGGCCAGACTTACCATAGCCCCAAGCGGTTAGCTGCAGCTGAAGCTACTTGCTTAAAGCCGGTGCTACAAACAACTCAGGACTGCCCTGCCCAACAGGGCCCCTGCCTGTAAAGCCAATGCACATGGTGGGAGCTTAAGGAAGCCAGAGCCAAGGCTTGACTCAGCTCCAGTGGGGAAACATGGCTGATTTAAGCTTTTAGCCAGAACTTGTAGCTACGTTTTCTTGCTCTCTCTCTCTCTCTCTCTCTCTCTCTCTCTCTCTCTCTCTCTCTCTCTCTCTCAATCTCTCCTTCTCTCTCTGGATTCACACCTCAGTCACTAGGTGTCTGTATTGAAATTCCCTCGGATTTCTACTGTTCTATGCAGACTTGGTAAGTCAATTAACATATCAGATATTTTAAAGGAAACTATTTAAAAGAGAATTTTTTTACACATTAAAAAAATGGGTTTTATGTGTATATTAGAAGAAAATTGGGCTTTGTTTGAAATTTTAGGCAGTCTGACAATGGAACAACTATATGAGAAGATTAATGTTGATCAAATTATGCAGTTTATTAATTTTCTTATCTTCATTTTACTATTTAAAAAGATAGTCAATTTAAGTGCCAGGATAACAGTTTTAGAAAAACCTGTTAAACCAGTAAAAATGAATTATAGAGAAATTCAAATTCAGACAAAAGAAATTAACAGTGAAGTTGTTTCAAGATCGGATCATAAGGTTACAGAAAGAAAGCCTGTTTTCACACAGTCACCTTTAATCTGGTAACCGTACAGCAGTTGCCTAATCAAATGACTACACAAAATATTTGGGCTCCAATTGAAATGTTAGATTTACAAAGGGTTAAGGAGGCAATAGTATCTTATGGCATGCATTCCCCATATGTAAAGCAAATGTTAAACTCTTGGTCAACATATAATAGGAGTATAGCACAGGACTGGTGGGAGCTGGCACAGGCTGTTCTGGAACCCAGTCAAAGGCTCCAGTGGCAAATGTGGTTCAAGAATGAGGCTGAAAACATAGAAAAACAACGGAGGGATAAGGAAATACAAATCTTCCAGGATCAGCTTATTGGAGAAGGCCAATATGCTTCAGTACAAATACAATGTTTATATGATGTTCAATCCCTAATTTTATGTCGAACGGCAGCCTTGAATGCATGGAACAGAGTTGAGGAACCAGGAAAAAAAACTGAGTCATTTACAAAAGTTATACAAGGCCCCAAAGAATCTTTCACAGATTTTTTTCAAAGACCGGCTTCAGCAGTAAAGAGAATTGTAGCTAGAGTTTTCCTGCCTTGCCCACAGTCAGGACAAATCTTTGTCACCCGCCAGTCCCACAGCCACTCAGACCCAACCAAGTAAACACAGAGACTTTTATTGCTTACAAACTGTATGGCCATGGCAGGCTTCTTGCTAACTGTTCTTACAGTTTAAATTAATTCATTTCTATAAATCTATACCTTGCCAAGTGGCTCATGGCTTACTGGCATCTTCACATGCTGCCTGTCCTGGCAGCAGCTGGCAGTGACTTCTTCTACCTTCCTGTTCTTTCTTTTCTCCTTTCTGTTAGTCCCACCTATACTTCCTGCCAAGCCACTGGCCAATCAATGTTTTATTTATTGACCAATCAGAGTAATTTGACATACAGACCATCCCACAGCAGAGAATGGTCCCGGATTCAGAAGCTAGTCAGATAATAATTGAATGTTTGGCCTTTGAGAACGTGAATGCAGCATGCAAAAGAATAATCAGGCCATTAAAGGCAAGATCTGCACCTTTGGAAGATTGGATTAAAGACACAGTTAATGTTGAGGCTCATGAGCATGATGATATGTGGGTAGGAGAAGCAATTTCAAAAGGTTTGAGGAATGTTAGATGTTTTGGATGTGGAAAGCAAGGACATTTGAAAAGGGACTGTAAATAGGTCATTCCTAGAAACAATGTTTCTTCAACGAACAATGGCAACAGAATGCCCCTTCCTTCTGGAGTATGCAGAAGGTGTGGTAAGGGAAAACACTGGACCAAGGAATGTTGATCAACAAGGGACAGGCAAGGTAATCCTTTGCCTCAGGCTTTGGGAAACTCCCAGAGGGGCCTCATGCAGGCCCCCATAGCAAGTCTAGTTCAAACCTTCCTGCAGTTGTAGAGGAAACCCCTACTTAGAGCAACTAAATAACCAAATGCCTATTGGAATAAATCATGCTGGTCAGGATGATGAAACAGAGAGAATAGAAAATTCAGGAAAAAACATAAAGAAATTTTTTTGGCAAACTTCTATTAATGAACAAAGACCAAAATTAACAATAAAAATAAATGGTGTTTTGTTGTCTGGTCTGGTAGACACATGTGCAGACATTACCATAATTGCACCAGAATTTCGGCATCCAACTTGGCCTCTTCAGGAGGTAAACGTTCAACTGTTAGGAATTGGGACATTATCTCAAGTGAAACAGAGTGCAAGCTGGCTCGAATGTTTAGGTCCAGAAGGACAGAGAGGAAAATTAAAACCATATATGGCTAACATAGCTATGAACCTGTGGGGTTGAGACTTGTTGCAACAATGGAATACTCAGATTAACAGCCCTCCAATCTCAGAAACAAATCATAGACTAGCACGTTTCTGAGAGAAATATTAGAAGATATTCTAATGAGTGGTCACCAGCCATCCATATTATACAAGAACAGGACACAACAACTGATGATCTTCCAAAGACACCAACAGCTCTACCTTTAAAATGGTTAACAGACAAGCCTGTATGGGTCCAGCAATGGCCTTTAACAACAGAGAAACTCCAGGCTTTAGAAGAGCTGGTAGAAGAACAGTTAAATGCTCATCATATTGAAGAATCAACCAGCCCTTGGAATTCTCCTGTATTTGTTATTAAAAAGAAATCTGGTAAATGGAGAATGGTAACAGACCTTAGAGCAATTAACAAAGTAATTCAGCCAATGGGCTCTCTACAATCTGGAATTCCTTTGCCTACTCTGTTACCAAAAGGATGGCCTCTCATAGTTATTGATTTAAAAGACTGTTTCTTTTCAATACCCTTACAAGAAAAAGACAGAGAAAGATTTGCTTTCACAGTGCCTACTTATAATAATTCTCAACTGGTTAAAAGATTTCAATGGAGGGTCCTCCCACAGGGAATGTTGAATAGCCCAACTCTGTGCCAATATTTTGTACAACAGCCATTGGAAGTGATACGTAAAAAATTTCCTAATTCTATAATTTATCATTATATGGATGATATTTTATTAGCTGACTCAAATGCAGATACTTTAGAAAGAATGTTTGAAAAAGTAAAGAAAATTTTGCCTTGCTGGGGATTACAAATTGCTCCTGAAAAGATACAAAGAGGAGATTCTATTAATTATTTAGGATATAAAATAGAGCTACAAAAAATTAGACCCCAAAAGGTGCAAATTGGGAGAGATAGACTACAGACTCTTAATGACTTTCAAAGATTATTTGGAGACATTTCTCATCTATGAACTGTTATTGGGGTAAAAAATGATGAACTGAATAATTTGTTCAAAACCTTAGAAGATGACAAGGACTTAAATAGTCCAAGAAAATTATCACCTGAAGCTGAGAAAGAATTGGCCTTGGTAGAAAAGAAAGTACATGAAGGGCATGTGAATCATATTGATCCAAAGCTGGATTGCATTTTGGTTATTTTACCTTCTAGGCATTCTCCTATAGGAATATTAATGCAGAGGGAAGATATTATATTGGAGTGGATATTTTTACCAAATAAACCGAATAAAAAATTAAAAACTTATGTGAAAAAAAATCTCTGACTTGATTTGGAAAGGAAAATTGAGACTTCATCAATTAGCAGGAATAGACCCAGCAGAAATTGTCATACCTTTAACTAAGGAGGATGTTGAAAAATTATGGACAGAAAGTGAACCTTGGCAAAGAGCTTACAGTATTTTTTTGGAGAAATTAACAGCAAATATCCCAAAAGCAATAGAATTGATCTTATAAAGAGAACTGACTGGATCTTGCCTCGAATTGTATGGAAAAAACCCATATCTGGAGTTTGTACATTTTATACAGATGCCAAAAAACAAGGAAAGGCAGGTTACAAATCAGAAAATTTAAGTAAAGTGGTTCAAAGTCCTTATAATTCAGTTCAAAAATCAGAATTGTATGCCATTCTCTTGGTATTAATGGATTTTTCAGAACTTCTCAACATAGTAACTGACTCTCAGTATGCTGAAAGAATGGTATTACATATTGAGACTGCAGAATTTATCCCTAATGCTTCAGAATTAACTTCACTATTTATTCAAATACAAGATACAATCAGGAAAAGGAGTCATCCTTTATATATAACTCATATTCAATCCCATACTGGTCTGCCAGTCCCTTTAGCACAAGGCAATGATGAGACTGATAAATTATTGATAGGAAATGTGCAGGAGGCCTCAGAATTTCAAAAAAACATCATGTCAATAGTAAAAGTTTTAAAAAGGATTTTTCCATAACCTGGCAACAAGCCAAAGAAATAGTAAAGAAATATTCTACTTGTTCCTTCTATAATCAAATGCCATTACCAGCAGGATGTAACCCAAAGGGTACTCAGAAGAATGAAATCTGACAGATGGACATGTTTCACTTTGCAGAATTTGGAAAATTGAATATATACACCATACCATTGATACTTATTCAGGATTTCAATGGGCAACTGCTTTGAGTTCTGAAAAAGCTGATTCTGTAATCACTCATTTGCTAGAAGTTATGGCCATCATGGGCATACCTGCACAAATCAAAACTGACAATGCTCCATCATATGTCTCTGTTAAAATGAGACAGTTTTTTGCTTATTACAATATAAAGCATATTACAGGCATACCACATAATCCTACAGGTCAAGCAGTTATAGAAAGATCAAACAGAACTCTAAAGGATATGCTAAATAAACAGAAAGGGGTAACAACCCCCCCCAGAAATAGACTGCATAATGCTCTATTAACTTTGAATTTTCTCAATGCCAATGAGAAAGGAACAACAGCTGCAGAGAGATATTGGATAATAGAAAAAACTACAGAAGTAAATCAGCCTATAACTTTAAGGATGTGCTGACCTCAGAATGGAAACCAGGATATGTGTTACGTTGGGGACGAGGTTTTGCTTTTGTTTCTACAGGAGAAGATACAAAATTGATAAAGGTTCGATTTGAATAAGAGAGACCTCTTAATTAAAGGAGGTGATAGTTCATCAACCAGCATGAACATCCAATTTAAACTAACTTATACCAGTAACACATGCCTTTTCATTTAATCAGATAATAACTTGCCAAAAAGGAACAGCCCCAAAATTAGTCTTGGGGAAAGGTTTTTGTTTTTGTCTTTTAGGAGAATGAAGGTTAAGTAATCTGAAGAACACTGAACAAATGAGACAACTGAAGAAAAGGGACAAATCATCTATCCCAGGAAACAGAGTGAAATGGCATATGGGTATATCATCTAAAAAATTTTAAAACTCTTCCTAAATGTTTGTTTCTGCTCTTCTCTAAAGATTTAACACTATTGGTCTTCTAATAGTCCCAATTGAATTAAAATTTAAAGATGACTTTGGAGTTGGAGAATGGCTCTCTCCTTCTTTAAACTCAAGCATGTTGCTAAAAGGAAAATGCAAACTCCCTGTATCATGTCAGAAGAAAAGAGCCATCTTCTGCTATGGGACAGGAGAAAAGCCAAATTAACTAAGGAACTATTCTATTACTAATCTCAACTCTATTCTGATTCTTTAAACTTTTCTTTTCTTTTCTTTGGTTTTTTTTTTTTTTTTTGGTTTTTCGAGACAGGGTTTCTCTGTGTAGCTTAGCACCTTTCCTGGAACTCACTTTGGAGACCAGGCTGGCCTCGAACTCACAGAGATCTGCCTGCCTCTGCCTCCCAAGTGCTGGGATTAAAGGCATGCGCCACCACCGCCCGGCTAAACTTTTCTTAAAGTATGAATTTTATATCAAAATTCACAAGATTTATATATATACATTTTAAACTTTGTTAAAATATGAATGGTCATATAGAGTACTAACTAATTCTAGAAAAAAGGCTTCAATTAGCTGCATATATATGTCTTTGTGTTTGAGTCTCTTATCAGTTTTCTGCAGGAAATCATGGCCAGGCCTAACATCAACTGAAGTCTCCAGAAAGAAGATGGGGCCCCACAACAACAACAATTCCATGTGGACAATAATAATATCACTAAGCTGACAAACATCATCTACAGGTCAGCTTTGAACTACAAAGTGCTCAGAGCAATTTTGAGAGGGCTAGCTGAGATGATCCAGTCTCACAGACTACTTGAATAAGGACTTGAGATAAACCCTGAACTTTGGCATTATACACAGACTGGATAACGAAGGATATAGTTACCTTTCCTAGAATTTGACAATTAACCTAAAATTTTTCTTTTCAGGATAAAGATACCTTCGCCCATACCCAGCAGGAAGCAATTTTAAGAATATGATGCCCACATTCCCAAAGAGGTGGTGTGGGGTGGGTGGTTTTTTGGTCTTTTTAATGGGTTTTGGGTCTGCGATAATTTTCATTGTTTACAGGGGTTGGTTACAAGTTGTTGTCAAGGGTAAGGAAAAGGGCTAAGCAAAGGAGATTAGATTTAAGATTCTTGTTTAAAAAAGAAAGAAAGAAAAAGAAATAGACAATTACTAGTTTTAAATACTTTACATTGGATTGGATTGTTTTATATTGTATACAAATTATATATATTGAAATTGATATTGTTAGAAAATGCTATATGTATATTTCTAATTGTATTTATACCATTCATTTAACAATGTAATGCAATTTTCTGATCCTTGAATGTTATTATTACCAATCATTAGGATATAGAGAAATGAAAGTTAGTAGTTAGATATTATAATAGAACTTGTAGTCATATTAGGTATGTTTTCAAGATTGAGCAGATATATTTTAGATAGACAGGTCATCTTCAAACCCTTCAGAGATCTATAGAATATGGCATTTAAAATGTTTTAATAACTTAGAAAAATTTTCTTTTTTGTTATGACTATGAGACATGTTGGCTCCTAGCAGTACCAATCTACTTCAGAGAAAATATGGGCATTGAAGAAACTGCATATGGAGTTAACTTTCATTGTGGCAAAAGTTAGCCACTGGACAACAAAGTATCCTCGAATCAACTGCTGACAAACAGGACAGACAGGACATGAAACAAAGGACTATTGATTCTTGCCAAAACATGTGTTGTTATAGCTTTATCAAAAGGCATCTTCTGAGGCCAGGACAATATGGCACCATCCCTGAAGTGGCCTTTGTAATTCGGAAAAGGTACAGTGCCTTTTTCTTTGAAGGCAGCTGAATAGGCAGTGGGCCGATGGCTTCTGATGTGCAATGGAACAGCAGCTGAAACAGTTATTCTTGAAGAGTAACTAAGCTCACTCCTCTCAGTAGTAGACTGGCATTTAATAGAGGGATGTGGAGAAGAATGGGATGCTGAGATGAAGCCATATATACTCAGCCAAGAAGAATGGACAGCTGAATTAAAAAAACCATCAACAATTTCCAGAATTTAAAATCCTGAATCATGACATGACAATAGTGGAATTCAGGTGTTTTTGGTACATGGTCTGCTCTCACCCAATGTGAGGTTGAACTATTGACCTTGTGTGCATCCTATTTCACAAATGAGTCTGTCAGATACGCTAAGCCTATAGGCTGAAGATGATGCCCCAACACTGCAGAGAAACCTCAGGTGACTGTCTAGGCAGCTGGCTGTTTCTGTCAACTCACAAATTTTTTGGAAGTTGCTTGCATGCACTTTCTGTTTTTATTTTTGTTAGGTAATATTATTTCCTTCTTGGGTCTCTGAGGGAGTTGAAGATTAGTTAGTTATAGTTGAAGATTAGTTAGTTATAGTTGAAGATTAATTAGGATAGGAAGTGAATTAGATACATTTTGGACTTACCAAAACAGGATAGATAATGGAATTATTTTCTCTGAATTTGTCAAATACAAATGGACTAGACATTGTTTAGGTATTTACTACTTGTATATACTGTATATAGTTATTGTACTTTTGTATATAGTTTTTCTTATGTTAGTTATAATTTTTTCCTTTTTTCTTTTTATTAAAATAGAAAAGGGGAAATATAGTGGTATTTTATTTGTACTAAAATGTGATTTGTATGTTAATAAATAAAGTTGCCCGGGGGTCAGAGCCATAGCAAAAGCTGGGCAGTGGTGGTGCATGCCTTTAATCCCAGCACTTGGTAGGCAGAACTAGGTAGATCTCTGTGTGTTCAAGAATTGGAGACATACGCCTTTAATCTCAATATCAACCATAGAAGACCTGGAGGTCTGTACAGACAGGCAGTGATGAGGCAGTCATGTGGTTGGGTTTACAACCAATGAGAAGGCAGAACAGAAAGTCTATATAAAGACAAACACACAGGAAGTAGGTCTTTCTTGGCTTAAGAGGATCGCTGAAGCAGAAAGGGTAAGGCTTCTAGCTCTGACCTCTTGGGCTTTTATCTTTACATTGACTCTGTGTTTCTTATTTAATAAGACGGTTACTTCTACAGGTTTGAATGCTGCCATTCAGCCCATTTCTACATTTATTGTTGAGTTCAGTGCAACTCCTCAGGCTCAATTTATCCTCAAATTGGATTTCTCTTGGCAATGACAGTATGAGTCCAGTGGTCCATAAGCCTACACTTCCCATCGAGAAGCTTCACAGGAGAGGAGAGTCTCTCTTCAACATACCTCCCAGAAGCCCAGTGCATGCTACTGGTTGTGATTTGACCATTATCCCGACCCTCAGCTGGCCACTGCGAGGTGATGAGCTGATGTGGTGGGTTTTAGTGATGAGTTTCATCCACAGTGCTGGTCAGTGGGACTCTACCCAAATTATATGACTCATGAATGGGAAGAAGAGGAGCCCCAATACCTACAAGAAGAAGACATGCATTTGGGGTAGTCCACAATATCCCGGACTTGGCAGTTGAATGCAGAGAGGGAAATGAAGCCAGTCCCTAAGGGAAATCAGAGACAGAAGATCATGGTCACACAAGGAGAGATAGGGAGAAGGAGACAAAAGGAAGGAGAGAGGCCCCTTAGTTCCTTACTTATTTAATATTCTTGCCTTCGTTCATTACTATAACAAAATGCTACAGGCTTGGTATCTTGTAAACAGCTATAGTTGGCTTTCACACTGGAGGCCAGAAGTCCAAAGTGTGGCCATGCTTACTTCCTGGTTCATAGATGCTGTCTTTTTTTGTTATGTTCTCACAAGGGAGAAGTGAGGAGTTCTCTGGGCTCTCCTTAAAGGTCACTAATTCTACCCACAACGGCTCCACCCTCCTGACTATGCCTCATCATAATTATGTCCCAAAGACCCATGTCTTAATGTTGTATAGTGGTGTTTAGCTATCAACCTATACATTTTCAGGTGCATGAGTATGGGGCACACAGCACGTTCCCACCCTTGGAAGTCCTATATTGATTTGCCTCAGAGTGGAGTATTTTGGAAGGTTCCTGGAATGTGAGCCACAGGAAAGCACTGACCTACACCCTCAACCCTCAGCCCCTCATCCTGGTGGCTCTTTGTTTCTTACCACCTACAGGCCCGAAACTCAGCCTGAGAAACCCCCAGTCCCTCTGGGAAGGGCTACACATGGCTAGACTGATTCCACAGTGAGGTGGACCCCATTTGTATCTCCATGCACTTGATAGATGAATCGGGAGCTCCCTCGATTTCAGCATTAATTTCTCCAGCTGCAATTGTCTCCCCAGTTACTAAGTACTGTTAGTCCTAATTAACCAGTTTGCAGGCAATTTTTCAACCTATCAAGTAGTGAAATAAAATAATGAGCTCAGCTGAAGAGGACAGGCAAGGCGGGGATTCACAGGGGAGTCCACGTTTTATTACTGATTCTGCTCAGAGCTGAGTTGTAGTCTTTCCCCCATTTTTTTTACAAGTTCCATCCTCTTCATACCTTGAAGTCAGAAGAATCCTGTCAGTATATTAAGATGAAAGATGCTTCTGTGTGTCCCTTATGAATGAGCTGGATTTAATTCTTGATCACACCCAGTTAATTTGAATACTTTAATAATCCTGTCCACGGGGAAAGGAAACCAGATGAATGTGTCATGCCCACCTCATTTGGTAACATCTCTAAGGAATTTCTCTATCAGGAAACTAAATATTCAGAATCCTATTCATTCATTTTCCCAATGGGAAAACTTTTTGACGTTATTTTTTTTTCTGGTGGTTTCAGTCAATGGCAAGTGGGGGAAGATGTTAAGAAGACTTATCTGTTAAAATTTCCAAACTCCTCTGTCCTCCATGATGTGACCTTCTCTTTCTTATCTCCTCCTATAAATATCATAAGTAGGTGCTCAATAAACCCCTGTCTTGCTGGACCCTGGGGGTACTGTTCTCCTCAAATTCTAAGTCCAAACTTGGCTTTACCATGCTTTCCCTTCTGGTAAACTGAGGCTGCCACTTCCCAAAGAGTATGGTTGAAAAACACGTGAGGGCTAGGAAAATAGGGAAAATGAGCTAGTGTATAAAATGTTTTTTTTTTTTTAATGATCCTCAGACTCCAGTCAAGTGGCTGATTAATCTGCCAGGCTCATCTTTGCCTGGACTTTGCTGGACACTCATGGCTCACTGAGCCTTTTCCCTCCCCAGGCCCTTTGGATCTACCGGTCTTCCACAGTGGAAAAGCCTAGTAGACATTGCCACATTCCTAGAGCTGTCTGAGAAGCTCTCTCCCACTCATATGTTTAAATGTTTCCCTGGGTCCATTATCCTTCCCTGCCACCAGGACCAGTTTTTCTTTGGTCCAAAGCATTTTTCTCAGAGTGAGGGTTTGGCAGAAGCAGCAGGCTTATCACCAGACCCTTTCCAGGAATGCAGATGCCCAGGCCTACTCAATAATGAGCAAAGGCCATGTGTGAGCAAGTTCTCTAGAAGATGCTGATGCTCACTGGAGCACGAGGACCAGCGGCATGCCACTCCCACGAGTGGGAGTAGGGCCCAAGGCGCTGTTCTGTGAAGGTGGCGGGTGGTAGTCACAGGCCTGGAAACAGCGGCTGTATCTGCAGGTGTCTCTCAGACTATGTAAGAAATGGTGCAGGAAACAAGCGGCTCTGGGCCCCAAACCTGAACTTCTGGCTCCTCCGGGCATCTGTCCTTAGCTCATGGCTGAGATCTTGTAACCCTGGAAATTCCGAAGCTGGGATTTATGGCTCAAGTAACATGCCAAGTGAGTTTTACTTATCTGCTTTGGAAAATTGGAAGAGTTCATATGAAATTTTGGATTTGCTGATGCCCTCTAAAAATCAGATTATCCCATAAGCCTCATCCAGCTTCGGCTGGTACTCCACGATGGTTTTCCTGCTTGGCTGGAGCCCACATTCTCTAGATCCCAAATTCTTAAGCTATGGGTCGGACCTTTTGGATTTTCCATGTCTGGCCCTGCTTTTCCTTCAGCTGAACAGAGGCTGGCTGCCATTTTCTACAAAGAGTGTGGTTGAAAATATGTGAAGGCTAGGAAAATAAGAAAAATGCGCCGATGCATCACGCTGCTTCCTGACAATCCCCAGACTCAAGTGTGGCCGATAGATCTGCCAGGCTTACCTTTTCCTGGACTTTGCTGGACACTCATGGCTGACTAAGGCCCTTCCCTCCCCAAGTCCACTGTGGGGAACCTGTAGATCTCTTGTTGCAATGCAGGACCCCACTGCTGCCCCAGTTAATGCAACATGGGCACTTGCATCGTGCATGTGCTCTAACCACAGACTAGCAACCAACAGCTGGAGCATGTGGCTCAGATCGGACATCAATGTGTGTTATGAACCAAGTGTTCTTGCTGTGCACGTAAACTTTTCCGCTCTTAAATGAACATCATGGTCAAACAAAGGCCCATAATATCACCCCTGACTCCTTGGCATCTAAGCATCAAATTCTTACAACTTTTGATAGTATTGTGTTAAAATCTTTGATTAAAAAGTAATTTGAGCTGCTGACAAGTTTTGTAAAAAACAAATAAACAAAGCAAAACAAAAACAAAACAAAAAAACAGACACAAAAGTTAAATTTTGGATTGGACAGAATTTCCAAATAGTGCTAACATACTTCTGTTTTTGTACTATATAATTAAGTGAAGTAGCATTTTCTGCATTGAGGGCTATAAAATCAAAATATTGATCAATGTTGAAGAAGCTCTGTGTCCTTCAGTATTAAATTTTTAGCCATATTTAATTCATTGTGTAAAAATGTACACACCCATCTCATTAGCAAACATGTTTCTTTTCATTTTTCATAAATGGTAAAATTGTATTTATGCCAAATAATTGTTTTAAAACAAATTTAAATTACTTATTATTAGTTAAGATCTGATTTGTATACCTAATTTCTATATCTATATCTATATCTATATCTACACACCCCAGGGTTGTATTAAAATTTCCTTGGGTCAGAAGTGGAAAGTTAAGAAGATTTGATTCAGTTCTTTTTGCTCTCTGTTGTCTTCCAGAGGGTGGTTGTCAAATGCTGTTTGAGCTTGTCCTGTTGGAAAAGATGCTGACCAAGGAGGGTCAGGGATCAAGAAAAATGCTAAGAGATAATTGCTTTTTTAATTAGCATATGTTACCTGTGCAAATAACCAGTGTTCCCTGTGTGCTCTCTACACAGGTAGGGGATGCACCTTGCTCACATCTACTCATCACCTTCATGCCCCTTCTTCTTCCAGCCATGCTCATCACTTCCCAGACAGTCCCCTTTCCACTCTTGGCCTCTCAGTTTTTACAATCCACACTCCGCATGTGATATTTATCTTTCTGACTCTTGCTTATTCTGCTGAATAGGAACAAACCAGGTCCTTTGCAGGACAGAGAATGGACGTCTTTGTAGACACAAAGGGTGAGCAGAAGTATCTGCTTGAAATAACATTGAAAACATATAACCTAAGAAGACAGCTAGCTTACAACACCCAAATCATATCATTGACATTATCATAGTGGTCCACATTCTCCTCCATTTGAAATCACCGTGTCATGGTTCTCAGCATCTGTTCATTAGGTCTCAGTGTCCTGAGTCCTAAAGGTTTTGGTTTTCCATCTTGGTTCTGGTATCACACTGCATTCTACTGAAAGACCTGAGAAATAGATGCCAAATCCTGAGGAGGAGGCTGAGGTAAGTGTTTGCTGTGGGAACTAGCTGAAACTGTAGGTATGGGACCATGGGTGACCATTCTTGTGCTGTGAGACTGTAAATTACAAAAATGGAGGAAGTCACTGTACATGGTTTAGGGGAAGGAGGAGGGGTGAGGAAAACAGGATCAGAGAACAGAATGGTTGAGCACCCAGGCATGCTTCCTGGACCTTAGGAAAAGTTTGGATTTTTATAATAGGCAAAAGGCACGTCTGTGGCTGTGGGGGTTCAGCCGCTCTTGCATTCTTCACCCAAGTGCTGAGCTTGACGGGATGGGACCAGGAGGTCAGGTGGTGCCCGAGGAGACAGGCCACCGGACTTAGGTTGTGAGAAAAGCTCCCTCTGCTCAGAAGTACTGTCACAGACACAAGGAACCTTACTCTCCAGGCAGCTCCAACTCTACCCCCTCTTTTGTTTCTCTTCTCTTTATTTAAGTTAGTGGAGTAAACTGATAATTAAGCAATTAAACATCAAAGGGAGGCTCTGACAGCTCTGGAACTTGTTCAGAAAACCAGTAAGGAAACTACTGTGGAGATAAAGACTGGCCAATCTAGGGACTCCTTGCAGAGGGTGCTCAGGTCCAAGGAGGCCAAGACTTTGGGTGGTCCAGCACAGATGTCAGGGTTGCTCTAGTGTGCCAGTGTGAGCAGCTCCTAGCTGCCCCCATGACCCTCCTAAGGCTGGCAGTATCTCTGCAGTTGCAAGGGTGTGCTGATGTGGAGCCAGTTCTCAGGGTGGTGTCTGAAAAATTGTGTGTGAGTGGGTGGAGGGGATTGGGAGATCGGACTTGGACCGTGCTGGTAGCAAACACCTGTTTGTCAGAAACATTCTGTGGACTGAGAATACCACAGTACATGAAATAAACATGTCTCCTGGTCACAGAAAGTTTGTTTTCTAGCCAGGGGTGACACATGACACACACGTTAATAAGTAAAGTACCCAGGGACACAGGTGAATGGAGGGGGAGATACTTAATAGGGGGTGAGCGGAAACTGTGGCATTACAGAAACAAGGCTTGTGAAGGTTCCCACTCCACATCCGTCCTCCAGCCAAGCCCCTCTCAGCCGCCTTCCCACTGTCTGAAGTTTCTGTTTCCCGATTTTTCCCCTTCCTGTGTGCCTACAGCATAGCTTTTGCCTGTGTCAACCTGTTCCCACTGCTCACCTGCTCACAACCCCCCGAGATAACCCCTTGTGTTGAATGGAATCGGAGTGGAATGAGAAGTGGGGAGTGGGCAGGGTGCGGTGTGACTAGAGAGTAGAAGATGGACCTGAAGAGACATCTCCCCACAGCACCACCCAAGAAGCATGGGAAAATATGGGCGGATCATTGCCAGTTCTAAGATATTTGTTAAATGAGTATTGAAAGACAAGATAGGTAAAAATCTTGTTTTTAAATGTTGGCAGCTAACTAAAAAAATTTAAACATCAATAGGCCAATTAAAACATGTCTATGGGCCAGATTTGGATCTCTAGGGTCACTAGTTTGCTGGTTAGGGGTGGAGCATAAAATATAATCTCTTAACTGAAGCCTCTTCCCATCTGCACAGACCTAACCTCTGAACTGCCCTTGCCTTGGCCGCACCACCTCTCCAAATATATAGATTCTGGGCCTCGGATCCAGTGAATTCTCGTTTGCCAGCTCCATCACCTGCAGCACACTGGGCTGTTTCTTCCTCCCTGTAAAACAGTAAACTCCTATTCCCACCAGACCCAGCTCATAGTCACCTTCCCTGGGACGCTTTCCTGTCCCTTCCTGGCAGAGACAATCCTGCCAGAAGCTTGAGGGGCCTGGGCAGAAGTGTTTGCCCTGAGGCTGTACGTGTTACACAGTAAATCTTTCACAAGTCTGGCTTTCTGCACTGACTTGGGACCCTCTAAGTTAGGGATGGGAGTTTGCCTTTCTGTGTTTTAAAACCCTCATCAGATATTCCAGAATGGGCTCAATACTTGCATGGGAGGACAGCCTAGCACAGACTTGATGCTTAGGCTCCAGGAGTCATAGCCCAGCCCGGCCACAGACACATCCCCTGCTGAATGTCTCCTCCTGTAGAATAGGGCTGACGATAAAGGGTGTATTTGATTGTTTAGGACAGAGTTTTTGCCTTGTATCCCAGCTCGGTCTTGTACTCATTTCTGTATCCCAACCTGGTTTGAGCTTGTGGTCATGCTCCTGTCTCATCCTCTTAAGTACTGAGATTACAGGTGTGTTCCATCATGCCCGGCTCTGTGAAATGCTTCTGATGACTGAAAACTGAATTCTCTGAAGGGAAAAACCCATTTCCAGTGTGGACATGGCATCTCAGCCTTTTAGGCTCTTCTTCAGAACTTAGAAATGGCCCTATACTGAAAGAAAATCACACTGCATGGAGGTCAGGCGCTGGGTACGAACTCTGTGGTGGAACTGGAGTCCCTTAGACAGAATCTGCCCTTCTCTTTATCACAGACCCTCTCTTCTTTCGTCTGGAACACAATTATTTCAGTAACTTTATACAAAGCTCCTGTAAAATCTGGAATTGTTTGTTCTATCCAGTAGCAGTAAAGCCACAAGCCTGTAAACTCTGAAAGCTAATCTCTAATTCGGTCTTCACAACAGTTTGCTGAAATAGGGCAGGTTCTAACAGCTGTAAGGTGAGCTGTCGGAGACCCAGCAAGGGCACCTGGTCACTTTCTCCTGCTGCTTAGTGGAGCAAGTGATGAGCTGAGTCCAGCATGCCCGTTCACCTTCCCCCGCTGCCATTCACAAGTGTTAGGTGACCCCCCCACCCCCAACACTTATGCTGTTGTGTGGAGCTCTGAACGCAGCTTCACTGAACCACGGTGCAGAATTCTTAGAAGAACACTGCATGTTTGCAAGCGTGAGTCACTAGGAGAGCAGCCTTGCTGCACTGAGAACGTGTTAGCTTCCCCGGCATATTGTAATGCTCTACCCCAAACTTAACCGTGTTTACAAGCATGAGTCACTAGGAGAGCAGCCTTGCTACGTGAAGAATATATTAAGTTACCATGGAGACCCTAATGTTGTTTCCCCAAGTCGTAGCTACATCAGCAGAGGTTTGCTTCCTCCGAGTTCAGGGAGGAGGGAGTCCAAGTTAAGGGCAGGGCAAACTCCTGCTGTGGGCTCTAAGAGAGCATCCTTCCCATGTCCTTGACTCAGGTGGCTATTGGGATCCCAGCCCACCTAGGCTGTAGGCAGATCACCTCTGCCTCTCATTCAACCTTCACAGATTTCTCTAGATATTGCATTCTCTTATCTCTTAAGGCCACTTACCATTTTGAATTTAGGGCCATCCTAACCCAATGTGATCCCTTTTGAAGATCCTTGGTTTAATTATATCTTCAAAGATCCTTCTTCCAATTTTGTCTTTACAATACATTAGTCAGTTATAGGTGGACTAATTCTTCTCCCTTTCTCTCTGCCCACTTTTCTTCCCTTTCCTTCTTCTTTCCCTCCCTTCTCCTTCCTCCCCTCCCCTCTCCTTTTACTTTCCTTTCCCTTCCTCTCCCTTTCCCTCTCTCTCCTTCTCCATTCCTTCTCTTTCTCCCTTCTCTTTTCCCCTCTCTCATCTTTCCCCTTTCCATCTCCTCTGCCCTTTCTTTCTTATGAAGCTACCATTTAATCTACCACAGAGAACTTTACAGAAGACCTGCTTACCTTGGAGAGAGAGGATGAGTGCAACTGTGTACAAAAAGATCTTGTGACATTTCTCCTGTGACAGATCACTGCTCACCCCCAGAGATCAGAAGAGGCACTGGTCTTTTACAACAGCTCTTGCAGAGGGGAAGACAATCTACTCTCGGCTCTGGACATCCAGAACCCCAGAATCTAAAGAGAGACCCCAACTGCGGAAGCACCTCAGCAGTGATCAGTGGATGTGGGTGCTGCCCCCACCCCAGAATTGTGTGTGCTGACAGAGGGAAGAGGCTGGGAATGGGCCTGCTCTTCAAGGCCATACCTAGAATTCATCTCATTTTTATGAGTGGGCATGACCTCATTCCACTGGAGTGTGAGTGACAGGACCAGTCCTGTGTGACGCGTCTTCAGGAGGCTCAGATGGTTCCACGCCACTGAGCACAGCTCCTATGATTGCTTGAGAAGTTAGGTTATGCAGCAGTCAAAACCTCAGATTTGGAGTCAGAATATCAGCTCTGCCCCTGATGGGGTGGCCAGGGGCAGGCTGCTCACTAGCCTTCCAGTCCCTCTCCTTGTGTGCAGAAGTGCAAAGAACATCAGAACTCACTGAGCAGGATGGTGGTCATAATTCAGCAAGCACACGCAGGTCTCAGCAGTGTCCGCTCACAGAAATGCTCAGCATGTTTGAGCTTTGCTGCTTTTAATTCTTTCCCTGTTTTTTTGGGAAGGACCCGAGCCCCTGAAACTGTGAGGGAAAACTAACCTTTCCACGCCCTCCACCCCAGTTTCTTTCCATCAGGTGTTTGTCACAGTGGTGACTAAAGAAGCTGGAACAGAAGTCCCATAGGAAGACGAACAAAAAGAGGGAGAGAAGAAACACAGTTGAAAACTGGATATTTGTTTGTTTTTGTTTGTCTAAACAGAGTTTCTCTGTGTAGTCTTGGCTGTCCTCACTCTGTAGACCAGGCTGGCAGACTTGATATTTTAACAAAAGTTATTCAGTTGATGTTTCCTGATTTAAATGAAAAAAAAGCAATGGAAGGTAAACTGAAGAATTTGTTAAAATGTAATTCTTCACTATAAAATGTATCATTCCTCATCAGAGTCTGATAAAAGTGAAGACTGAAAACACTAGCAGAAGTGTTGTTAATTTCCCCTTAACGCTTCATTTTAATCCCGAGCACTATAAATGCCTCCTGATGAAGGATGGGGAAACATGAGCACTCATATATCTAACTCGATGTCTCCAGCTCTCTTGATTTGTTAATTATGTCTTTATTTGAACTTCATTGTCATTTAACTGACACTGTTCTTGGAAGGCTGGTGTTCCAGCAACTGAGGAGACTTGGTGCTAAGACGACTGTCCACCAAAGATCTGCATTCTTTAGTTTCTCGTTTGCTCTAACTGGTGGACTCTTTTGTTTTATTTTATTCTTTTGAGAGAAGTTCTCTCTATGTCTTTCAGGCTGGCTTTGAACTCCTGATCCTTCTACCTCAGCCTACCATGGTCTGGAATTACAGGCATGTTCCTCCATAGCTGGCCAGGAAGCTGTGCCATCACACTTTTATTTCAGGCAAATCCAGGGGTACCATTGTCTCTTGTGGTCAGTGACATCATAGACTGTTCTAGAATTATAGATCCTTTTCCTCTCATCTGTGTGAGCATTGCTCCATTTTCTTTTTGGTATTTACTGTGAAACGATCAAATCTTAGGTTCCTCCAACTTTTCCTCTTGTGCATCACTTGCTTTTGTTTTGTTTTATAGAATAAGATCTTTCCTCTGTGTTCACCCTGTAAGGTATGAGATATGTGCTGCAGTTGTTTGCTTGCATCAGCTCTTCCTGGAAGGGAACACTCATTTCATTGTATGGACTCGGTTCTCTCTGATTGTAGGAATTTTTCTTCTAGTGTATTTAGAAGAATTTGCTATTCTTTTTCCTAGTGGTTTTGCTGGCTTCTGTGCTACAGTTACATCAATTATCTCAACACTGGTTTGTTTTTGCTCTGCCTGTTCACCTAATACCTGACTCTAAATACTTCGATCTCACAGCCTTATCTTTTTATTTCAATTGTAATTATGTCAACATTCCCTTCTGTATTAGGAAATCAATTCTCAGCTCTGTTTTATTCTTCAGTGGCTCCGACCCTGAGCAACGGTTCTTTTGTAGGCCAGAATGATCTCTTCTGGCCATGTTATCCTTGATGTATGATGAAGTATAACCCAGACAAGTGTCACTTCCTTAGTGGGCAGAGCCACTGTGCCTGCACATACTCTCAGCACACACTGCATACCATGAGGAAACCCTCTGCACACTCTCAGCACACCCTCTGCACACTCTCAGCAACACTCTGCACACCTCAGCACACCCTCTGCACACCCTCTGCACACCTCAGCAAACCCTCTGCACACCCTCTGCACACCTCAGCACACCCTCTGCACACCTCAGCACACCCTCTGCACACCTCAGCACACCCTCTGCACACCCTCTGCACACCTCAGCACACCCTCTGCAACCCTCTGCACACCCTCTGCACACCCTCTGCACACCCTCTGCACACCCTCTGCACACCCTCTGCACACCTCAGCACACCCTCTGCACACCCTCTGCACACCCTCTGCAACCCTCTGCACATCCTCTGCACACCCTCTGCACACTCTCAGCAACCCTCTGCACACCCTCTGCACACTCTCAGCACACCCTCTGCACACTCTCAGCACACCCTCTGCACACCCTCTGCACACTCTCAGCACACCCTCTGCACACCTCAGCACACCCTCTGCACACCTCAGCATACCCTCTGCACACTCTCAGCACACCCTCTGCACACTCTCAGCAACCCTCTGCACACCTTCTGCACACTCTCAGCACACCCTCTGCACATTCTCAGCACACCCTCTGCACACCTCAGCACACCCTCTGCACACTCTCAGCAACCCTCTGCACACCCTCTGCACACTCTTAGCACACCCTCTGCACACTCTCAGCACACCCTCTGCACACTCTCAGCAACACTCTGCACACCTCAGCACACCCTCTGCACACCCTCTGCACACCTCAGCACACCCTCTGCACACCCTCTGCACACCTCAGCACACCCTCTGCAACCCTCTGCACACCCTCTGCACACCCTCTGCACACCCTCTGCACACCCTCTGCACACCTCAGCACACCCTCTGCACACCCTCTGCACACTCTCAGCAACCCTCTGCACACCCTCTGCACACTCTTAGCACACCCTCTGCACACTCTCAGCACACCCTCTGCACACTCTCAGCACACCCTCTGCACACCCTCTGCACACTCTCAGCACACCCTCTGCACACCTCAGCACACCCTCTGCACACCTCAGCATACCCTCTGCACACTCTCAGCACACCCTCTGCACACTCTCAGCAACCCTCTGCACACCTTCTGCACACTCTCAGCACACCCTCTGCACATTCTCAGCACACCCTCTGCACACCTCAGCACACCCTCTGCACACTCTCAGCAACCCTCTGCACACCCTCTGCACACTCTTAGCACACCCTCTGCACACTCTCAGCACACCCTCTGCACACCTCAGCACACCCTCTGCACACTCTCAGCACACCCTCTGCACACTCTCAGCACACCCTCTGCACACTCTCAGCACACCCTCTGCACACTCTCAGCACACCCTCTGCATACTCTCAGCAACCCTCTGCACACCCTCTGCACACTCTCAGCACACCCTCTGCACACCTCAGCACACCCTCTGCACACCTCAGCATACCCTCTGCACACTCTCAGCACACCCTCTGCACACTCTCAGCACACCCTCTGCACACCCTCTGCACACTCTCAGCACACCCTCTGCACACCCTCTGCACCCCTCAGCACACCCTCTTCACACTATCAGCACACTCTCAGTATACCCTGCACCCCTTAGCACACCCTGTTTACACTCTCTGCACACACTTTGCAAACCCTCTGCACACTCTCTGCACACCCTGCAAACACAGATCAGGATGGATTGGAGGCCACCAGTTTCTTAGATGCAGGGCTACGTGGGATCTTACCTCTCTAGCTATGTGCTTCCCTTGACTTCTCTGACTTTTGTATTGGGGATCATAATCCCAATGCTTAGGAACTCAAACAAAATACAGAAAAAGGAACCCCATCTTAACATCTCACTTCAGTCCATGCAGACTGCTCAAGGCTGCTGTGATTCTACATTCTGAATTTTCCTAGATACCAGGAAGATCCTGAACTCTAAGTAAGCCATCAAGGTAGGAAACACCTCATCAACTTTGCCCAAACCTTTGCATATATGATGGTTAACCTTGACTGTCTTCTTGACTGGATTGAGAGGCACCCAGGGGTAGTAAAGCACAGATGTCTGATGCATTTCCAGAAAGGATCAGGTAGGTTGGAGGCTCAGGTGGAATAAAAGGGGAGAAAGAAGAGGAGGCCTGCCAGCATAGCTTTTTCCTCTGGCTCCTGCACAGCATGATGTTCCCTGACCCACAGCACCATGACCCCCAGCCACGAAAAAACCTGGGACCATGAGCCAAAATAACACCATTCCCCCCTCAAATGTGCTGTGATTCAGTAATGCTGCTGTGGATGTGACTCTGCACATTATGTTGCACCGTGAAATCTGGTCTCTTTCTGTTCTGCTAGTCCTCCATGTCTCAAGTCACACAGCAACCTACCTGGTACTCCATCCCTTCTCCCTGGAGATGAGCCTGGGTTGTTTGAGTTCTGTCCCCCTACCCTATATCTTGCCCTTCACTCTGTCTGTTGACCTCTTGTGGTTTTGAGGGATGGGATTGTTGTGCCCACATCACGACCCCCAGAGAGGCCACTGAAGACAGGCATACCAGAATGCAAAAGCAAGGCTTTATTCGGGCGCAATACAAGCCTAGGCAGGGACCTTGTCAAGCACTCTTGACACAGTGGAGGCTAGAGGAGGTACTTAGCCTGAACTGAACACAGTTTCTAGAGGCAAAAACCACAGGATTACAACAGCAAAGACTTTCAGTACGGGTACATTTCTGATTGGCTCATTTCTAGGGACTTTCCAGAAACCTTATTTATCTTCATCTTACTGTGAGGTGGGTAATTGTTTGTCAGCATTTCTCATTGGCTGCCCATGGGTGGGGACATTCTGTGGCTAAATAGTCACTACCGGATGGTTAACGTGATATCCTGTAGGTTATACTTTCTGGTTCCTGGGATTTGGGTCAACTGTTCCAGGAACCTACCCCTAGAATGGAGAGGCTTAAAAAATGGAGGCCTTATTCTTAAGATGGAGGTGCTTTGGTCTCACAGAGATTATCTTACCACGTGCCTATGGCCACATGTCTCCTGTCCAAGGTGATGCTGAGATGAGAGCAGGACGGTAAGAAGGACTCTACCCGTCCGATTGATACATAATTTAGCTAATATGCACGGAGTGAGTGAAAATATCACAGGAACAATGTTCCATAGTATTTAAATATTCCACACTACACCAGGAGAATGAGCCATTCAAGACGGTGTAAAGAAAGTACACGTAAGCAAAAGGTTCAGGCAGTAATTCCAGGACAGGAGACATGGGAATCCAGTTTACCTGGGAAGCCTTGAAGGCTGCTTATGCAATATTCTCATGCCTTTTGCAGGTAGAGGTATAATTATTCCATTATGCTTTCCTGTGAAGTGTGAAAACTCTCTTTACCAATCCTCTTAAATTAGTTAAATATAATATTCAGTGAGACAGGAGACAGAGCAATGTTAATTGAAAGTGGAGAGGTGTTTATAGGTTGATGTGGTGCAGCCAACTGTGACTAAAATTAATGTCTGGGGGTTCCTGCAACTGCGGGATGCCCTTAAGTTTATCCTGTATTTCTAATAACAAATCCTGGCACCCAGAGAGTCTCGTTTATGTGTCATGATTCCAGCCTTGGAGAAGATTTCCTTAAAATAGGTCTGAGAATTTTAATTACATTCCATTTGTCAATTGCTTTTTTTGCCTGATGAGGTGTTGGGGACAATGAGAAATTTTTCTAAAAGTTCAGCTTACACCAATTGAGGTATTGGTAAAATGATTGCTCATCCTGTTTGTGGACTACCTCAGAGCCCTTCCATGCTGGGCCTGTTCTCATCTCAGCCAAACCACAGTTGAATTCTTTAGTATATTGCATTATAGTAAAATGGAAATCATAAGACAAAGGCCAGTCGAAGGATTTGATTCTGCCTCTTCCTTTGCCATTGGCATTACCAAGCAATTCCTTATGCTGTTTCTGCTTGGCAATAGGTTCCTTGACCATGTGAGCAGTGCTAGGTTCTATTACTCACTTAGCTGAGAGAATAAATGTCAGGTCTGTAACCCCAGACCCCGGCTGAGCCCATCTAGCAGAGCTTGACCACATGGCCAGTCATCTCAGCAACGTGGGCAGACCTATTTTGATCCTTTTCTTTGCTTTGCTAGGACAGAAATTATGGGTCCATGCTGGCTCCCAGTCACATGGTTGTTTATTTCAAATGCCAGGCTTAATGGTCATGATTCTTCTTTAAAGAATGGCCTGACTGGCCTGGTGGAGACAAAGGAGCATAGGAAATGGAGAGGCGGTTTTGTTCTCCCCCTACTGGGCGGATGTATTTATTGTCTGGATTTGGAGAAGAAACTGAGCTATTAGCATAGCTTGCTTAGGACCAGTAGGTAAAATTCACAGTTGAAATACTATTTTTTCCACAGAAAAGAAAATTGTTACATAGTGATATCATTGGGTCATGTGCCCAGTAAGATATTGTCCCCAAAGGTACTGAGGCCACATCACACCAGCTTTGTACTGACTTTAGTTTTATACTTAGAACAAGGGCATTTCTTCTCCCCTGGTGCATGGGGATTGGGGGTATGGAGGGTGTGGGGGGTTAATAGACAGGTTACTGATGCAACCATTTTTATATTTTGCCATGTGGCTGTGATGTTACCAATCTGCTGGCATCTTGCTCCTTGGGCAGCTAGATGGCGTCTGCCCTGACTCTGCCCTTCTTCTCCCTGTCTCTCTGCTTGGATTTCCTACATGGCTCTTATCCTGCCTTGCCATAGGCCAAAGCAGCTTTATTTATTAACCAAGGGGAGCAACACATATTCACAGCATACAGAAAGAACATCCCACAGCAAGGAGGTCTGTTCATCACTTGTCCTTCAGGGTCTTAGATATCCCACCTCTTACTCCATGGATGTATTAATAAATGGAAAGAAATTTTAAAATCTATTTGCCAATAACTTCTCTACTGCAAGTATGCATCCTACTTCTAGTAAATTGGCTCCAGGTCCCACCTCTGTTTGAAATTAGACATGGTATGAATGTAGACTGTTCAAAAGATATTAGAAAATCATAATTAGAGAGGGAGAGAGTTGGGAATTTGAGATCACAAGATACAGAAGTGACTCTGGAAGATCATCAAGCTCTTGTTCTTCAAATGTGATTGGTATCTTTTGAGGTGAATAAGGTGGCCATTGCTCTGGTTACTGGAGGGTAAACCCACTGTGTGTACTTTCAGAATGCTTCATTCCAAGGGCCTCTCTGTGTGAAGGGTGGAGGGTTGTTAAGAATGGGGAGCAAACCCTGAAGGTTCCATGGGTGTTAAAAGGAGCCTTCCACAACCTATACATCTTGGTTGTTAACTTGGTTGAACTGATCCCTAAGACATTAGTAAATGTCTTTGTATGTCTATAAGGGTGTCTCCAGAGATGATAAGCTTATGGGGCCTCTGACTTCATTAACAGCTTATTTCCTTGGTGCATTCAGAGTTGGAATAGATTACAAGGAGATGGTAGCCCTTTAGAAGGTAGGGCCTGGTTGGAGGAAGCAGGTTACTGGGTACACATCCTCGGGATCTGTAATCTTGCCCTTGTTGCAGCTCTCCTCTGCTTCATGTCTGTTGTGATTTGTGCCAATGAACTGAAACCTCTAAGATCACGAGCAAAATTAATCTTCCATTCATTAAGTTGTTCTTCTATGAATTTGTTCAGAACTATGATGAAAGTAGGGAACAAAGTGTCCAACCTGTATCTGTAGTTTCCTCCTCTCTCTATCCTCTAACCCTTCATTCCGCTGAGTTCCATCTACACCCACCTTTCCTGAATGTGAAGCATCTTTTCACAGCTCCTGGAGCACACCGGCCACCTGGTCTACCTTCTTCTCCTCTCTCTCCTACAGACTCAGCCCTTATCAATTCCAGGTCCTGGCAAGACCTTCTCATATATTTCTTATGGTGTTGGAATATAGTAGTTTATTTAAATATAATTGTTACTCTCTCAGGGAGTTATGTCTATAGAGGTTTTGCTATTGTGAAGACAGTACTAACTGACTCTGACTTCAAACCCTTATCTTCCCCAGTCTTGTCCAGCTGTAATTCCCTCCCCTTCTCCTGGAGGCATGGCCAGTCCCAGTGCCTAAGCCTCTCTGATCAGACCAGGGGCTCCCATTTGAGGACAGGCCACTAGATGGAGTCTTGCTACCATAGAGCTGCCTACTAGCGACTTCGAGCCTCTGCATGCCTTGAGCCAAGTGCTCTTTCAACTGTTAGCCATGGCTACAGGATTGCAATAGTGACCCTTTTCTGTTTGGCTCTTCTTCATATTTATTCCTGGAAGCATACTTCAACCCTGCCTTCACACTTGTTCCAAAACCACTATCTAGAGTCTTCCAATAATGAACAGACCACCTTAAACTACGGTTCTCTGCTTTCCTGGGAGCATTTGAGAATTTTCTTTGGCTTGGCCTCCCTTACCCTAAACAGCAGCCTTGGATGATGCAATTTCTGCTACCTAGAAGCAGGCTTACTATGTTGGATTTGGTATCTTGGGGGACCTTAGGGAATCAAGGAAAAACTGTTTCAAGGCATTAGGAAGATCTAGTTTCAAGTTTCATATTACAGATTAGCTTTGTGACCTCAGGAAATCCCCCAAGCCTCAGTTCCTTTACCTATAGAATAGAAATAGCATCTGTGCAAGCTATAGCCTCAATGTGATGATTAAATGATGTAAAATATTCAGAATGGTATCCAGAATTAAAGTCAAAGTAGAGGGAATGATGATGGTGTTGATGACAATAATGGTGGTGTGATTATGATGATGGAAACAGTGGTGATAGCGATGATGGTAGTGTTGATAGTGGTGATGATGATGGTGGTGATGGTGATATTGAAGTAGGCATATTATTAGTACCCATCTTCCTTTGACCACTGCTATTTATAGACCATGCTGCTTTGCTTATCTGTCTTCTGCCTTCTCTATACCCATACTTCTGCTTTTCCTATTGTCCCAGTCAGGTACCCTAATTTGGAACATGACTCCATCACCCAAGGTGTCTCACAGCCTGTGGTCCCTCAGTCTGACTCAGACCCTTGTGCAGGTGTACAGGTCCATCCACTGCTCAAGACCAGTGCCATGTCCTGTTCACAGCTGCTCCTCGCTGCCACTCTGCTATGTGTGTATCTCCTTGTAGATCTGTTGCTGCTTCTCAGGCATTGCAATGGGGGAAACTCAAGGTCAGAACAAACAAACACGTAAAATCAATTTTACCTTGGGAACTAACTTTTTTACAGAGCGGCTGTCTGATAGTCATCGCCTTGGCCCTGGCTCTGCACTCAGTGAGGGCAGCGCTGTGAGGATAGTCATCGCCTTGGCCCTGGCTCTGCACTCAGTGTGAGGGCAGCGCTGTGAGGATGGCTGCTCCCGAGATCCTCGCAGGGGAACGCATTACAAACAAACCCAGCCACCAGAGAGTGTGTGCACACGCACATCCACCGGCATGCATGCCGGCCATGGCTTTCGTTTCCCTCTTCTCTTGTCTTTTGCCTCGCCCTGGTTTTTCCCTTCTCTGCTCTGATTTTCTGAGCAGTCTCTCTGCTTTTCTTCTTTTGTTTTCTTTCTGTCTCCCCTGAGTTTCCCCCTGGACCTCTTCTTCCCAACTCTCTTTGTTCTTTTTCTTCCTTCTCCCTCCTTTATTCTTGGGCTCTCTTCTCCCCTTGTCTCTGGCGGTTGTTTTTTCCCCTCACTCCTCACAGTCTGACTCCTGAGGACATTGGCCGCTTCTTTTTCAACAATTATAATGATTTTTTTTCTCCTTCTGGAAATGAAAAGGGTCTTGATTTCATGGGCCTGAAACTGGGGTATGCTGGGTTGGCTTAGCTATACTAGAGGGGTTAATTGTGAGTGAGGTCACTCCACAGATATTGGGGGGCAGACTTGGGCCTTGCAGAGAGGGACAGACATGACAATGAGCATTTTGGTGCTGTGTGGGAACTTGGACAGAGGTGGAGCAGAGTGTGGATGGCTACCTTCTGGTATTGTGTTATGCAAGTCAGTCTGCATGTGCAGCCATCTTACCACCTGTGGGGTAGAACTGATAGTCTACACCACAAATGCTACCCTGAAATTAACTTTGTTCCAAGAAAGAGCTAGGACTGTATGAACTTTGAGATCAGTTGAATCTTTTAAAGAGTTGTTTAACCTCTATGTGCCTATCTGCAAAATGGGACTCTTTGTCTCTGCTCACCTTCCAGGAGATCCTACTAGAATAGCTGTTGATACTACATTCTGTGTTCACCTTTAATTTTAGAATCTATGTTTCATTGGTTTGAATGACCTATGTGTAGAGGGGAAATTGGTGACTGAAATAGTCAAAGCCTTAAGAGTGGTGTTTTCCTACCATTTTTATCAAAATTAAATATGGTTTGTAAGCATATATGCTAATAAACATACATGTGTATATGAGCACACTTTAAAAATCTCTTTCTCCATATATGTGTGTGTGTGTGTGTGTGTGTGTGTGTGTGTGTGTGTGTGTGTGTGTGTGCCCATGTTAATGATAGCGTCTCCTCAAGAGAGGCAGACACAAAGAGAGCCATCAGCCTCACAACCAGGCTTGACACTAAGCAGACCTGCGTCCAAGCTGAAGCTGACTCCAAGTTGGTGCTAGCTGGAACTTTCTCTGCAGGAAGACTGGCTCCCATCTGCCCTCTTTCTTGACCTGATTAAAGAAATCAAAGGGGCGTTAGGCTCCCTGGTTGGCGCACTTATCATTGTACGATTGGAACCAGCTTGGGTCTCTGATATTCAGAGGTTACAAGCTGGCAAAATTTGTCAAAGAATGACAGCCGGGGCGACCTTGCACTGCAGGCACTTTCTGTCCTTCACACCAACCACTTATCTCTCCACAGTCTTCCCCGTGAACCCTGGGTACTCTTGAGATGTGGTGGAGGACTTTCAAGGGACTCCTGTACTGCGTGGGCCCTTTGCAGGTTATGCCCAAGCCCTGCTTCTGTTTCTGAAGTGAACAGAACAAAACTAAAACAAAAGCTCTCTAACAATGCTGAGTGCTGGGTTCCTTGCACACCAATCAGAGCAGCTGAAACCTGGAGAGCAGGGTGGGGCCACATGCTAGTCACACAGCATCTTGATACTCTGTGTGTTCAGCTGCCTCTGCCAGAGCATGCTCCTGTCAGTGGGGAGAGTGGGCCTAGCATAAGTGCAACCTGAATCTGCTTATAACTTTTCACGAAAGGAGAGGGGGGGAGGGAGGAAGGGAGGGAGGGAGAGAGACAGAGAGAGAGAGAGAGACAGACAGAGAGAGAGAGAGAGAGAGAGAGAGAGAGAGAGAGAGAGAGAGAGAGAGAGAGAGAGAGAAGGAAAGAAACTAATTTGCAAGCCTGGATCTGGATGTGGATTGTTCCTGTAGTGACCACTCCCCCAACCCCTGCCCCATTTCAAGGCTGCCTGGCATGACTGGAATTCAGTACATGTCAGGGGCTGTGATGAATGGTTTATTCAGTGCATTGACTCATTTCCACTTTCCATAAGCTTCAAGAAGGGGTCCTCTTGTACTCTGTGTTGAAGGTGAGGAAGTAAAAGTTCAGAGGAGGCAGTGGGAGCGAGGCAGGACTGAGATACAAAGGTGTATTTCCTAAGGCCAAATTCCAAGCTCCTAATCACTGCGCCATACATACTCTTATACCACCTGTTGTAGTGTATGCCACAGCGATGCCACAGCTGTGGTTATCCAGAGAAACACAGCACACTTATGAACACACACACACACACACACACACACACACACACACACACACACACGCACACATGTGAGCACATTCATCTTTAATATGAAATGTCCCCAACAGGCTCATGTGTTTGAAAGTGAGGTCCTTGGCTGGTAATGCTGTTTTGATAGGCTGTGGAAGCTCTGGGAGGTAGGATCTAGCTGTCAGTCATTGGGGACAGGTCAGGTCCCTGGCAACTGTTCTTCCTAGCCACTTCCTATCACTCTCTGCTACTTGCCACGGTGGTGAGACCTGAGCATCTTCTTCAACATGTCTTCCCCATCATGATGTCCCAGGCCAGGTCTGGTATAAAGAAAGTAACTAATACATATATCACAAATCACTTAATCTATTATAAGGAATTGACTCATGCTGTTATGGGGCATGTGAGTTCTCCAATCTGCTATCCACCAGCTGGGGAGATTCATTAGAGCTGGCGGCAGAGTTGGAAGGGCTGAGAGTCGGTGGACTGATGGCATTCACTCAGTTCAGTTCTAAAAACCCGAGAACCAGGAATGACAAGGGAGGAGCCTGGTGTCCCAGCTCACGCAGGCACGCAGGAGGCAAACGCAGCCTCTCTGCCTTTTACTCTGGGCTTTCTGCCTTCTCTTGGTTGGGTATTGCCAAGGCAAGCTGGGTTTCTGCTCCACTCTGCCCATCAATCCCAATGCTAATTGCACAGATGTGCCTGGGAATAATGGTTTAGCAGCTATCTGGACATCCTACAACTTAGTCCAATTGACTTCAATGGTTCAGATCTGGAATGTTCCCTGGAAGCTCATACATTAAGGGTTTGGTCCCAGCTTGGCGTGAGTGGGAGGTGGTGGAACTTCTGAGAAAAAGGGTCGTGTAGGAGGTTTGTAGGCCATTGGGACAGGCCAGTGAGGAGGATTGTAGGACCCTTGCTCTTCCTCTCTCTCGTTTCCTGCATAACACTGAGGTGAGTGGCTTTCTTGGTCACATGCTCCCACCATGATATGCTGTCTCGTCACAGGCCTAAAACAAGGCTGCATGGCCATGACCTGGAACCTGTAGGAATGTGGGTTACATTCCTTTATAGTTGATTATGTCAAGTATTTGATACAGTGACAGAAAGCTGACTGCCACACTTGTGTACAATAGCCACCTCACTTGCATTTGGCAGACTCTTAATCCACCATGTATTTATGAGCTGAGTGACTCATTAAAAAGTGGCTCTAGGGGGCCAGCCTGGGGTACATCATGAGGGTATGCATTTATGAAATGCTATTGAGGATGCTGGTGCAAAGTGACATGCTTTAGGCAGCTAGATACTGAACACTGTTCTCAAGGGATGAGGAGAGGAAGACACAATAAGGGTCTAGGTCTCTCATGATGGTCCAGCCCAACATCTAAGTCCATTATGAAGTTGTGAGCCTTCCTCTGAAATCCCATGTACAGATTTGCTGTAGAATTGTCCTCTGATGGCCATCTGCCAGGCCACAAAGTCCCCGCTGCCCCTGAGACTCTATAAGAGTGCCATCATGGAACAGGGAATCTCTCTCTACCAAGCCTGTGCATCCTTTCTGAGCCTTGTCAGGAGCCACCAACTAGGGTCCCCAGGAATGGTTACCAGGGCTCTAACCATGAATGCACAGCCACCTGAATCTGCACTTTCCTTCAAAATTCACTCTCTGCTTCTCACATAGGGTTAAAGAGGTCTCAGTGCAGCCACCAGGGCCTTCTGCTTCCCACAGATAAAAAAAAAAAAAGAATCCTGCATCCGTCCTCTCTCTCCCGTCAGCCCTGCAGGCCTGTGGTGGTGCACCGAGTCGGTAAAGCCGGCACACCAGCTCCTGCTGCTGTGCAGAGAGGCGAGAAGGTCAGGGGTGTCTATGGGAAGGAGGCGATGCCTTCCAGGGACATTAATTTTTCAGTTTGTGTGTTCAGATGCGTGGCAGCTTAAGGCTGACAGGCTGGATTGCGGGCTTCTGTCAGGCTCAGAGCTGAAGGATGGCTCTGGGTCTAGAATGTAATTTAGTTTCAAGCAGGCTCCTTTGGCGGCTGCTGAGGCTGCCACTGGTGGGCAGGCAGGCAGGCAGGTGCTGCTCTCCAGAACATTACCAATGGGGCCCCCTATTCTTAGGAATGTTGCACAAGATTTTATTGGGTGAGATATCACCACTTTCTAAGAGGTAGTCAACATCAACTCCAAATTAGACATGAGGAAACTGAGGTGTGGGTAGGTCATCAACATGCTGTGCAATTGTGCTCACTCCTGCAGCAGATATTGATGAGAAATTACTTTATTCCAGGAAGCATGGCAGTCACTGGGCACTCAGAGCCCTGGTGGTGTGAACAGTTTTAGTCTCCTGTGTACATGATCTTTGAAATTTTAATTTTTTATTTATATGTTTATGTGCGTCTCTCTCTTAGTGTATATGTCTCCTATGTGGGTGCCCATGGAGGTCAGGAGAGAGTGTCAGGTCACCTGGAGCTGGAGTTACAGTGATTGTGAACTGCTCCATGTAGATGTTAGGAACTGAATATGGGTCCACTGGAAGAGCAGCCAGTGCACTTAAACTCTGACCCATCCCCCAGCCCTACAAAACCCGATTTTAAAAGTAAACCATTTAAAGGAGGAAAGATTTGTTTAATCTCATGGGACCATTCAGGGATTGTTTGACTCTGTTGTGTCTGGGCCTGTGGCAAGGTGGAACATTATGGCAGAAGGGCATAACAATGGAAAGCAGTCAAGAAACAGAAGTAGGAGAAGCCAGGGGAAGAACACAGTCCTAGGAACACATCTTGATGACAAGCTACTGTCAGCTAGGCCCTACCTCCTAAATTTCTATCACCTCTCAATAGCCTAGTAAACTATGAACCCCCCACCCCATGGATTGCTGTACTGATGAGATCAGAGCTCTCCTACTCACGTCTCTAAAATCAAACTTCTGGCCAGTGTTATATTGGAGATCACACCCACAACACAAGAGTCATGGAGTACTATCTCAGTTCAAGTTTTAGTTGTAGTTTCTAGTCTATGATACGATATCAAGACCAAAATCAAGGTAGAGTTTATTTTACTATCATCTAGGTAATTCAGGGCAAGAACTCAAGATAGGAAGCTGGAGACAGGAACCTAAGAAGAGGTCATGAAGAGTGTTGCTTATTAGCTTGTTCCCTGTGGCCTGCTCAGCCTGCTTTCTTAAACAACCCCAGGACACCTGCCCAAGGGCAACACCACCCACAACGGCCCTCCCACTTCAAATGCCAATCAAAAAAATACATCAGACTTGCCTACAGGCCAATCTTAGGGAGGCACTTTCTCAATTAAGATTCTTTCTAAGTTTGTGTCTCTAGTGGGTGTCAAGTTGACATTAAACTAGCCAGCACAACTCTAAGCCATAACATTTCCCTATGCAAATGTGCAAATGTGCCAAGAGACAGGTGATGGGCATAAGCTGAGAAGCACAACTTCTTGGGGCTGAGAGAAAAGATAATGGGAAGAGGTTTACTTTACAGGGGTATCTCCGGCGGCCTCTGAGAAGGTGCTGGACTGGGAAGGGGCAGGCCACGTGAAGAGAATGATCTATAGGAAGACCCTGAGAAGCCCAGGCACCTGGGAGAAGATCCATGTGGCTGTAGACAATGGGCCTGGGCGAGCCGGGAGGCAAGCAGGCTCTGAACTCAATGTTTTGCAGACAACCATGGCCAGCTTGGGATTATTTGGCATAATATCCAGTAAAGCAGAAGATTTTACCCCAGACTTTCTGATTTCAAAGCTATGCTTTTCTTCATGACAGTAGTGATTTTCAAAGGTAGATTTTCAAAGCAGTAGAGCCCTTTTATCAATGAAACCTTATGATCATCCTTCCAAAATGCAAAACTCAACTGAGAGGTGTCAATCCGGTTCAGGGATCCCTGGATCTACCAATGTTCCCTCTGCATGACCTCCTGTAATGGGTCCTGACATACCAGCATCTGGTAGGTAGGAGGGGTAATTGTTTATCCACGTATTCAGTTGACACGCGTTACTATGTGCAAAGCGTGTGTCAGGTACGTGATACAGTACAATGGACAGAGGTTCAGTCCTTGATGTCCTGAAGGCAGGATTCTGGAGGAGGACTCTGCATGAAACAAAGCATTTCTTGGGGCTCAGAAGATGCAGGGTGCTTAAGGGATTAGAATCCAGGGCTGATGAAAGTGGGCTGGGTTACCCAACCTAGACTCCAGGGAGGGGAAGACTGGAAGCAGAGAACCATGCCGGCCTCAATGATCTGTGCTGCTTCCCTGTTCATGCCTTCTCTTGGGAAGCCACCATTTCCTCATTCCCTGGCCTATTCCTGACTCTCTTTCAGTTCCATCTTGTGTGCCACCTCCTCCACAAGGCCCTCCGCTGTTTCCCCACACTGAACGTACATTCACCTTCTGTTTGTGATGTAGGGTAACTAGATCCATTGGTTGCTGAGTTGTAACTATGTGTCACTTGTGCAGTCTGTCTAATTATTATTTAACTGTCACAATAACTCAGTGAGGACAGTGAAGTCAAGGAAAATGTCACCTGCTTGGGCTGATGCAGCTTTAACAAGGAAACGTTTTTTGGTCCTGCTTAGTCCTCAGAGCCCATTCCTAAATGCCCCGCCTCCTTGCCTTTGCCTTGCTTACTATTTCCCCATGGGTCTTTAAGATTGTCCTACCTGAATGTCTGTCTGTCTGCATGGAATGAGTCTTGGCACTGTCTGTACCCTGTGACATTTCCCAAATCCCAGAATATAGTAGACTCAGCACAGAATACTGTTAACACAAATCCCGTGAGTGACGTCATCTGAATGGGTCATGGTCACTTTTCACAACAACAACCCAGTTCATTAAGCAATAACCCCCCCCCAGGTTGTGTCCCAGACACTATTCATATCCTACCCACTGCATCCTCGCTTATATCTTTAGAGCTCACAGTGTGGATAAGGAGTCTAAACTCAGCTCCTTCACTTTGGATGCTTTACGGAAGGAGCAGGAAAACATGGATTCTAGATGAATATTCTGAGATGTGTCGGGGTTGCTGGGAGAACATGAAGTTCATGTTGAGCGAGGCTCTCAGAACCTCTGGTTCCCAGGGTTTCAAGATAGACTTAGAGAAACTCTCATTTGTGACAGCTTTGGCATGAGTACTAGGCAGCCTGCATGCTTGGTACTATTGATTTGGTAAGACTTTGACATAAGACTCTTAGGTGAGGGCCTTGCAGAAGCTGAACCTTGAGAAAGGTATAAGTGGCCATGCTAGTACATGGCTCAAGGCAGCCAGGGCTGCTCTGGGAGACAATGGGCAAGTTAGAACCTTTGCTGGTTGTATGATGGCTGAAGACGGTGTGGAGTCCTGACTCCACCGCTGAGTATGGGGTGGACACTAGGAAACAGCATAGCCTCTCACCGCCTCACCAAAACCACATGTAACATGAGAAAGGTGGCACTGTCTTCACAGCACCGTGGCCATGAGCACGTGGTGCCACAGATGAAGGAAGGCTAGTTTCTTTTGCTCCCTCATACCTTTTCCCCCTTCATCTTTTCCTGCTTCCCCCTCTGTCTAGCTGATGGATCAAGATGAGAAGATACAAACAGAGGTCCTGAGTCCAAGGACCGGACACGTGGGTCAGACAATAAAACCCAGGATAGAAGGTCAAAAGGGCATGTTGGGCTTCTGATTTCCAGAAACCTTGAGTTCTGGGGCCCGAAATGGGTCGGAACCATTTGTGTCTCAACTTTTACAGCATGGGGATGGCTTTTCATTCCTATCCACAGCAAGTCCTTCAGCTCTCCAGATACCTGCCAGGAGGCTCAGACAGTAAATATCCAGGACCAGTCTCATGAGATTTCTGACACTAGTTGCACTTCTCAGGTTGTTGCACACCCTTTGCACTTTTAAGAGCTTCATGCCAGAGGTCGGGGATGAAGGCCAAATGTGGGGCTTTTATCATTGCAGGCACTGAGACTAGCTGTGACAGAGAGAGAAGAAAGCTAGGCAGAAGCCTTGTCCATGGCCTGGATTAACCAATCAGCTGTAAGGAGCAAGCCAGAGGTTGCAGAATGCTGCAATGAGCTGCCTAGGGGTGGTCTTCTGTGGTTGATTGGCAATAGAGAATTGGATTGAGTAGAGTTGAGACCTTGAGTTCTTCAGTCCACATATCCTGTCCCATTCTTTCTTGGAGGCAAGATGTTCTTTGCATTTCACATGGATGCAAGCTCTGGTGCTGGGTAACCTGGAGGCTTGGGGGTGGAGTTTCCATAAGCACATAATTGAACAATTAGCTTGTGGAGGTATCAACTGGCCATGAAGCTGAAGTGCTGTGTGTCTAAGAAGACTTGGTAGATGATGGCCTAGCTAACTATGCTGTAGATATATTGACTCTGGTCCTGCCCTTTGTCTGGTTTCCTTGGGAAAATCTGAGTTTGTGGTGGTGGTGGTGGTAGGCATTACCCAGATGATCTTCTGGGCTTTGTGAGAAGACAGAAGTCATTCTTGTGGACTCGTGGACTCACATACATCTCAGGCAGGACTTCATGGGCTTTGCTACCATCCTGCTACCCCCTGGCTCAGTCAGCAGCCTGCCTTCCCATCCTATTTTCATACCCCCTTTGCCACATACAAATCAGCCTCTATAAACAGAACCAGGGCAGCTTCTGCCTCCAGCCATTCATCACTTCCCCCCTGACAAGTGTGCATTGCCCATCTTTGCTCACTCACATTTAGCTACAATAACAGGTAAAATGCACATTTGATCTCAGTCACTCACACAAGCACCCAAGTGCACATTTTACTCACAAAAATCCACACACATAGAAACAGGCATGGGCCTCAATCAGCCATGTGTAAAATGCCAGCCTGGCCTTCCAGAGAGTGTTTAAGACAGGGTGGGAGCCCTTGACGAGATGCTGGTGGTATTGTTTCAGGGAGCTCTAACACACACACACACACACACACACACACACACACACACACACACACGCACGCACGCACACACCCTGCCTTTCCAGACTATGAGAATCTTCCCTCTGCAGAGAGAAATACAAAAGCATGTTTATTAAGTATGGAAAGTATCATAACCAAAGGCATATTGTGTTAGGGGACCAGCCTGCCTTTGCCATGTGGCCATATGAAGCTGTTTGAAAACCCTATTTCCTGTTTGGATTTCGAGGGGGGAAACAATCTCCCTTTTGTTTGGAGAGATGAGACCGTGTCTTCTTTCATGCCAACATGGAGATACCCCCTGCTGAAGACCATCAAAAACACCATTTATCTAATTCCCTCTTCCAAACACAGAGTGCCTTTAGCATTCAATTTGGCAGTCTTGAACACCAATCAGCACCAAGTGGTTGGCACAGTTCTTAGCATCATACTTCGTTGGTCTGTGTGACTTTTCCTGGAGAGACATGAATGTCTAATCATCTGAGATGGAGAGGGCAGAGACAAACCAAGAACAGGATCCTGTCCAGGTCCAGCTAATTGAAACAGTGGGTTTACTGGGCCACACACAGGAGTATAGGTGACTTACAGACACCACTGAGAAACCTTGTCTCTGTTCACTTCTTATATTATCTTGAGGAGAGAGTTGGATGCCTCATGAATTTTGGAAGCTTCTCCCACAGAGGGATGTTAACTGGCCTGATCTTGTAAAGGTCCCCTGTGGTCCTCACAGCTTCTCTGCTCTAAGACAGTGATGACCTTTTCCAACCTGGAAGGAACAGCCACACTACAACTGCATTAAGTCTTTTCATCCTGCATCATCCCATTGAGGTTGTTCCTATTATTATAAATCCATTTTATTTGCAGAGAAACTGAAACAGAGAGATTAAGCAGCTTCGCCCACAAAAGCAACAAGGATGAAAGTTGAGTCTTCAGCGTCTGAGTTCTTTAGTGTGCTATGATGTCTTGATGGATATGGGAAGCTGTATAAAGGTTGGACATCTCCAGGGGTGTGGAGTCAGGGCTTCTCTACACTTACCGCCCCCCCCCCAGGACTTCTGGGCATGTGCAGTAGAGAGACATGCATACTCATCAGGAGGTGCTTGCACATGTCAGCTGGCTGCTGGAGGCAGCAGGTGAGTGAGTCCTCTTCCTCTGCATCCTCTTTCCCTCATGCAGAACAGCTCCAAAGAAACTCACATGCTTATATTATGACTTCTTGGAGACTCCAGTTGCCCTATTTTCTGGGAAGGCCACTTTGGATGAGGTCCTAACAGTGTCTTCTAGGACCCAGGTTGGACTCACTTCTGCTTTTCTGTATTTCTGCTGGGTTCCTGCTGACACTTGTGTTCACCCTCAGGAATCCAAGCAGACTCACCCCTGATGACCCTGTGAAATGCAGTCTGCAAATCACCACAGAAGGACCTTTAAGAGTCCCCCAGTTTGACATTTTTATTTATTCCGCTAAAAGGCACTTTTTTGTTGTTGCTGCTGTTATTGTTGTTAGTAATTGAACCTTCTTTTCCAACCAAATTTTGCAGAAGACAATGGTAAAGGGATGTCAGGGAGGCATGTATTGCCCTGTGTGGCCCCCAGCACTGTCTTCCATCTGGGCTTCTGTTCCCACAGGGTAGCTCATGGAATATCAGCCCATGCACAGATGCTGCCAGGCCTGGGTGTGGTGGTACAACATCTGCAATCTCAGGCCTGGGGAGGCTGAAGCAAGAGGATCACCGGTTTGAGGCCAGCCTGGTCTACACAGTAAGACCTTATCTAAAAAGAACATCCAAAACCTGGGGCCTAGAGAACTGGCTCATGGGTTTGAGGTGCATATGGCTCTTGCAGAGGACCTGAGTTCAGTTTCCAGCACCCACATAGCTGGCCTACAACTGCCTGTAACTAGGGAGATCTGATGCTTCTGGGCTACAGTCAAGTCCATATACCCACACCCCACACACAGACATATACGCATACACATGATTTATATATATATTTGGTTTTTCGAGAAAGGGTTTCTCTGTGTAGCTTTGCGCCTTTTCCTGGAACTCACTTGGTAGCCCAGGCTGGCCTTGAACTCACAGAGAACCATTTGCCTCTGCCTCCCGAGTGCTGGGATTAAAGGCATGCGCCACCACCGCCCAGCTGATTAAAAATATTTTAAGTCTTAAAAAAGGCAAATAAAACCCATCAATAAACACTGCTGCTCTCCGGGTCCCAGGCTCCCTGCTTCCACATCCCCCGAGTATGACATGCACGGTGCACATGTCACAGTCCTTCAACCTCATGGCTCTGTCGTCCCTTAAGTGACTGCGTATCTTTAGTCTAACCTGGCTCTCAGTCACGTGTTAGACCAATGCCAGCGGGATCCCTCTAAGCTGCATAGCTGACCACGTCTCGAGTCTGGTTAAGAGAGTCACACTTCCCCATCATTTCTCACTAGACCGAGGTTGAAGCAAAAGTCCTTAGCAAAGTTGAAAAGATGCATTTGTTTGTGACCAGATTTTGTTATGTCCCCTAGGCTGGTCTGAAATCACAATCCTCCCTCAGTGTTCCCAGTGCTTTTATTAAATTAGTGATTATTATATTAGTCCCAGGCTGTATCTTTGCTAGAGCATATCTGCTTCTTTGGGAAGCATTTCTGATCATCTCCAGGTTCTGGCCAGTCACCTGGGCTTGGGAGAGAGACATTAGTCCCCGATGCTGTGTCCTGCCTCTCCTCAGCCCAGCAGCCATATCGCAGGCCACTCAGGAAACTTCAGCCTCCTGCAAGAGGAAAGATTTCAGCTCTTAGGAGAATTTATTGCACAGATTAGATGCTGCCAAAACCTTCAATATCAACTCCCATCTGAAGGCAGCCCAGGAATAGGAATGAAGTCAAGCTGTCTCTTTAGGAGCTTTTGTGAGCTCCTGGATGCTACTGCCTGTCCTAGAAGATTGATGTGAAGAGATGTGGCAAGGGAGCCTGGTCGCTCAGGGATGAGGCATGCCCTTACCAAGTGTTTTCAAATCACCAGGCACAAAGTCCACCAAGGCAATGTCACCTGAGTCACCTTTGATCATAGTTGCAGGGTCTGAGCCATGATGACTCTGTAAATTGGAAACTCATATTTCCTACTTAAAATGAAGACAGTTTTATACAGATGAGCTCATAATGATATGCATTCAGTTAAAAAGTATCATTTTTTTTTAAACAATGGGAAAACGATTTATAATGTGTGCAGGAAGTTTAGCTAAGAATTAGAGGGAAACTGGGGTTGGGATTTAGCTCAGTGGTAGAGTGCTTTCCTAGCAAGCACAAAGCCCTAGGTTCAGTGCTCAGCTCCAGAAAAAAAAAAAAAAAAAGAATCAGAGGGAAACTGACTAAATAAAATGACACATGGGCACCAGGTAAAAGTTCGCACAAGCAAGGTGAAGTAAAAATAGTCAAAATGATCAAAGCCAAAGCATTTGGAAAGGAAACATTCTTAGGAGAAAGTGAGAGTATGAGAGATGAGCCAGACTGGGCAGAAGAGAAAGTTTAACTGTGACCTTGAAAGTCATGGCTCTAGGCTGCATCCACACCCATCTGTAAGGCGGGCTGAGACATGGCAGTGTACTTATGAATGCATCCCAGGATTCCCCTGGGGAAAAAGCCCCTCTCTGCTCATCTCTTGAAGAAGTCAGTTCCTGTATGCCTTCAGACGTGGTCAGGTGCCTCCTATCTGACCCATCCCATGTCACTGAGGGCAGTGGATCCCACCTGTGACCACCTCTTCCCTGTTCTTTCATGGAGCCTGAAGTGTTTCTCTACCTGATGGGGGAACATATTTCTGTATCCCTGACCTTGATTCTTAGACACAGTAAAAATGATGGGCTCTTTTTTTCCTACTGAGGCTGGTACCCCTGATGCTCTTGAACCTGTGCCATCACCGTCGACCACCTGCTTAGGCCAGCCTATTGGAGGGAGAGAGACAGAAATGGCAGACCCAGTTCACCTGCATTGCCTTGACTTCTAGCTAACCGTGTCCCAGACAGACCAGCGACACGCCATTAAGACTGGCAGAGCTACTGGCTGACCCTCAACTGGCCAGCTATGTGTTGAGTGTACGTATTTTTACTGCATTGCTGTGGCCCAATACTTTTGTGACAGTAGACTGCTGATGTACCTTGTGACTGCATTTCCTGCACTTGGAGTTGGTATTGGATTCTTCTGGAAGAATCAGCACAAGAAGAACCGTTTTTTTTTTTTTCCCCTACTAGTGTTATTTTGATAAGACTGAAGCCAAGAACAACAGAGTAGCATGTCAGCTTAAAGAAAAGCCAAGACTGAAGCCAGTCCTGAAGAACTGAATATTAAAGATGGGAAGGAAAAGCCCAGCCGTATCTGAAACAATCAGAAGAGGCTTTTCTATGCAACATGAATAATGCCTTCTACTTTTTTTTTTTTTTAACTAGAGTCAACTTATCTTGGATTTTTCTTTTCTTGACCCTTGAAAGAAAGAGTACCCAACTGTGGAACATTTTGAGGGTTAGTGAGTTATAAATGTGCCCCAGTTAAAAGGACAGAGTCTAGGAAAGCACTGCTGTCTCCTTGGGGTTTCGTGTATAACGGAAACTTTTATTTTCATAGTTTACTTTCTAGGGAGACCAGGGCTTATGTGAGTTCACCTGTCAGCTTGCTAGTCATAAAGTGGCAATTATAGCTGTTGTCCCCACAAGATTTCAGCAGTTCTTGGAAGCAAATGACTCACTCCTTACTCAGGTTTGGGGAATATGAAGACGTAGTGGTTCTGAGAAAGATGTGGCAGGATGTTCCTCTGGGCCAGAAGAAGAAGAAGAAGAGAACTGTTTTATATCTGGTGAGACAGCAAAGATGACTTCACTGAAGACCTGTGACTTACCAAGGAGGAACTGGAATCCAGAAAGGGGTTGGGGAGACTGCTGTGTGCCGTTCTGTGCAGGGAAGAAGAGAGGCCTTAGAGGTAGAGAGGTGGGGTGTGATCCTGACGTGTTGTCTATAAATCTAGCTACCTGGGCTTCAGATCCCCTCTTATCTCCATTCCCACTGCTGTCAAAGAAAAAAGGGGTACCACACAGGAATGGAAGAGTTCCTTTGTGACTGTTGGAGGAGCTGCCCATGGTAGACTGCACTTGCTTGTTTCATTCCAAAGACTAAAGTGCAGGAGTGGAGAAACACTAACTCCATAGAGAAGAGCCTGGCAGACTGCCTGAACCATGTGCTGAATGCTAACATTTCCAGTGTACTGTATGGTCACCACATATATGATACGATGTGATAGGGGACACCCTACCTTCACAGTGCTGTTCCCTCAAACCCAGCACATTCGAACCATGAGGAATATCCCACTGAACTGAGATCTACAGTGCTCTGCAGAGCACTGGTTGGTGTTTCCCCTAAGGCTTATGAAACTGACAACCCACCCGAGAAATACCAGAGGAGATCCAGATATGCCACAAATTAGCACAGTGGGGTGCATTTGAGTGGACCCCAGAACAGAGAAGAGATGCTAGTGGAGAAATTACAGAGAAGTGTAGCAATGAACTGATGGTTGTGGACCGAAGCACTGGTTTTCCAGCTGTAATGACTTACCAAGGTTATGTGTGATGTTAACCATAGGTAAACTAGGTGAGTGTATATGGGAAGTGTCTATATGATGCACAAAGCCATTTTGAACATCTATAATTATTTACAAAGAAAATAATCATGTTTTTTTAAAACGAAAATTCAAAATTATTTGGATATATTCATTGAGCAAAACAACTTGCTTCATTTTAACATTTTTACACCTGTATATCATGTACTTAGCTCATAGTTATCCCATGTTGACTCCTATTCTCTACTGTCCATGCTTCATGTTGTCTCCTCTCTCATCCCAAATAGTTTCCTGTTGACTTTGATGTCATGGATATAGTAGTACATTATATATATGCACATAGAGACACACATGCATACAAATGTAGACTGCGTGTGAGAGAACATGATTCTTCTCTTTCTGAGCCTGGCTGACTTGGCTTAACTTGATGATGTCAATTCTAGACATTTTCCAGAAAATAGCATGATTTTGCTCTTTATAGCTAAATAAAACACCATTATGTACAAACACAGCACATTTTTGTGTACTTAAACTTTCAAGACAAAATGTTGAGTTGAATGTGATCCAACTGCAGCTGTAGATGTCAGTTCCATTTTCTAGCCACACACTCTCAGATCTTCCATATGTCCAATGGTTCAACTCAGTGGCTGCACTTGTCCTGATGTAGCTGATGGAAAATCTCGCTGTGTCTCCTCTGTCCTGGACAACACTCCTCCAGCAGGATACCCTACTGTGCTTCCCTGGGGAACCCAGGTCATCAGAAGGTTGGCCAATTGTTTGTTAGCTTTGGGTCATTTGGATTTATTGATAAAAATATGCCACTAACGTATCTTGGTGAAGGCAGAGTCATAAAGATTGCGTTGCTGTGTGTGCCCTCTATGTAAGTCTCCAGGGTTTGTTTTGTGCATATCTTCCCATGGAAATCCGGGAAGAGGGGGGCCTGAGTCCCTGAGAGGATCTTGCCCAAGACTTCACAGTCAGGAAGCAGGAGAGGGCAAAGCATGGCCCTCTTAAGCCCTGTGACATATTGTTTGCAGAGAGCTCCCCAGAGCTTAGGGACTCCCTAAGATATTATTGAATACAGAGATCTGAAATTGTGACTTATGAGCTATCTATACTGGTTACACCAGGTTCCATTCTCAGTCTTCAGATGTTATATGGCGCTGTATGGTGGGTTTTGTTTGGTTAATTTTATTGTTATTGCTGCTTCCTTTTTAGATGGAATCAATTGCTATTTGAAAATAATGAGATTCAACCTTCAAATGTCAGACAAACAAAAAACAAGGGGGAAAAGGGGGCATTGGCCACATTAGGCGTCTATTGTTGTCTGAAGGTGTGAACCTGACTCCTAGTTAGGTTGGGACTTATGTTCTAGTTTTCAGCCCTCCACAGTTCTGCATCCCAGCCCACTCTGTGTGTTTCTCTTCTTAGCCTAGCCCTTTACATTCCCAGAACCTGACTTAGTTTAATTCATTGTGGAGAAAATTGCCCATTGGAGGGCTGGTGACTGGTCAGAAGTCACCCGATAGGCATAAGTAGACAGCATTCCAGGGTAGATCCCAGGGGCAGATGAGCTTCTCAGCTCTCCAGCTTCCTGTCCTTGGGGTCTTTTTGCTTTCTCTGCAGCTGACTTTTGTAGTTTCCCATCATCAAACTTTAGGTCACATCTTCCTCTTTTGGGCACTCCAAGAGGAGTTGCCTGATTGCAAATACACCCCAAACAAGCAAGAGGAAAGGCATCCTCATTAGGAAGATGGGAAACTAACTGGGGAATTTTGAAATTTAACTTCATCTTAAGGGGAAGGATGGGAGGGGGGGTAAAATAAAGGAAAAGAGAGAAAGGAAGGGAGAAAGGAGGAAGAGGAGAGGGAAGAAAGAAGGAATGAAGAAAGGAATGGAGGGAGGCAGAGAGGGAGAGGAGAAATCAGGATCTCAGTTGAGGGCTGGAGAGATGGCTCCTCACTTGCTGCTTTTCCAGCCAACTGGTGTTCAGTTCTTAGCACCTAAGTCAGGTGGTTCATAGCTACTTGTAAGTCCAGCTCCAGGACAACCAAGACTGTCTTCTGGCCTCCTGGGATGCGCACGCGCCCGTGTGCACACATACACACAAATAAATCAACCTTGAAAAATGAAAAGAATCTCAGTCTCAAGAATGTGGTACCTCTGACGTCCATTTGTTGCCCTGGTGAGTTCTTCTTAAACACTCATCACCCAGCAACTGTCATCTTCTTCAAGGAAGGAAGGAGGGGAGTGACCTGTGTTCCCTCTCTGGGCCTAACCCAGCTGGAAATGAGAAAATCTGGAAGGCCAATGACAGGGCAAAGGTCTTGCAGGGGTGATGTCAGCCTGTCTCTAACCTCTTGAATATTAAAAATGTATGTTTGCAATTGTTGTTTTACACAAAGATGAATACAGCACACATTCAGAGTATATAGACCATTACAACGATTGTCTGTGGGTAAGGTTGCTACCCTCCTTAAGAGGTTTATTTGCTCCCTTAGCAGTCCGTGTGCTCCTGTGTGGTACTCTCTCTCCCTTTGGCCCCACTTCACTGAATCTTGTGTGAATAACTCTCTATTCTCTACTCTCCTATTTGGTTTTGATTTTTTGTTAGGAAAATGGCCAAATATGTAAAAAAAAAAAAAATCAATGTTAAGCACGTGGCTGTTCACATTCTCCAATTTTCTACGGCTGAGTGACCATGTAACACTTTCTTCTAGAAGCTCTCAACTGTCCACGGGCACAGAGCTGGTGCCATGGTGGGCACTGTGGGGCCTCAGTGGCCTCGGCTGTGGCTACCTCCTCACTTGGCTCCCTAGTCATCCATGCCTCTCTGCTCCATTTCCAAAGGCTAGGAAGCAAACCCCAGCAGTATACGATCTCAGCTGAAAACAGGTCAGGCTGCGTAGGTAAAAGAGAGGGTCCTCTTAAAAATACAATCACAGCACCAATGTCAGAGTTGAAATAGTCATCACCTCCCCAAGGACTGCAAACCCTTCCTTAGTGTTCATGCTATGCAGCTGGCCTTCCCTCCCCCGCCCTCCTGCAGTTTCATAGTTTTCCTTTTCAATGGTGATCCAAAGCTTCCATTAGTCTACTTGGTTGGTAGCTGTTTAGCTCTCTAGGTCCACATCCCTGATTTTAGTTTGTTTGTATCACTTGCCACACAGCCTCAGGTATGGCTCTTGTGAAAATTTCCACCTCCTGGGACCTTGAGTTAGTGTTTTTCAGGCAGACATGCCCACAGGCCAATATGATCTGGGTAATTCCTCAGCTGAATTCCTTTCTCAGATGATTTTAGGGCATGTCTAGCTGACAGTTAAAGCTAACTAAGACAAAAGACAATAGGGACCATGCTCATGCACCCCACACCGGGTTCCAGTGTCATTCACATGCTTCATTGTTATGGCATTTGTATCACAACTAGAAAACCAACATTAACATTATTCTCAGCTAAGTTATTGCCATTTATTGAGATTTTCTTCGTTTTTTTCTAACATCCTTTCGGTGGTCCATGAGTTTATCTAAGATGTTGCACTGGGTTCCATCTCCAGATCTCCTTTGACTTTTCTTGGCTGTGACATTTTCTATCCAGCATTTGTGTTTTGGAGTGCCATCTCATCTGTATTCTACTGCAGTGACTCACATGTTGGAGATCTACCTTCTCCTCCTGGTCTCTAAACAGCCTCACACACTCTGCTTCAGAGTCTATGAAAGTTAGAACTCAAGGCTCTATTGGATTCAGGTCAGATGTTTTCCCTGGAATATTTCACAGGTGATGCTGTGTCTTTGCTGCCTTACAATGGAAATGGACATGGAGAGACAAGAAAGAGAGGTGGGCTGATGAGGAAATGAGAAGCCCACGGCAGAAGTGGAAGTGAGACAATCCTGACTTGATGAGAAGTACGATTGTCTTGTGTGTCTTGCTTTTCATCACTTAAGTCTGGCTCAGTAAAATTGACCCAGTGATATACATTAATCTGTGATATTGATAAGATTGCATTATTGCCTTTTCTTTTAGACTGTAGCTGATGAGTTTACTGGCATCATTAATTTCAGCATGATTCACTTAGCAAAAGACTGCATGCATTGGATTAAAGACATCTCGAAATTTGGATGCTTTTACAAAGTGTTTTGATTTATCTTTGTAATGACCCCAGTTTAATTTCTTTTTCCCAATTATTCATCTTTTAAAAAGTGAATGGATTATGCCATTAGCACACAGAGTGACACATGAATAAAATTTCTCAGCAGTTGGTACATGCAGAAAGAGACAGAGACAGAAACAGAGACACACACAGAGAGACAGAGAGAGACAAGGAGGGAAGATAATAATGAAATCTTTATTATACCAATACCACCCTCTGATTTCATTATTGTCCCACAGTTAGGGAAGACATAGAGTGCAGAGTCAGGTGAACATATACAGGACTATCCAGTATGGTTTCTTTGCAACTTCCTGTGAATTAATAGTTATTTCAAATTAAAAGTTTAGAAAAATTAATTGGAACAATTCATGTCCTGGGTGTTTTGGCCAGAACAACAAAATAAAGAAAGGAGTTAAAATTTTATAAGGGAAGTGATCCAATGGCCATTATTTGCAGATAACATGGCTGTCTACGTAGAAAACTGGATAAAACATGTTTTGTGCTCATATAAGAATTCAGCAAGGTACAATATAAAAGATTAACAGATGCCATTTCCAATAATAGTAGCAAAAACAAATGAAAATATCTAGGAACACATTTAAGCAGCATTGCACTGGACTTATGAGAAGAAAACAGTGCCATTCACTAACTGTATCAAAGACACCTCACACAGAGTGCAGGAGAGGAGATGAGCAGCAGCATTTATTATTTAGAGTTTTAAAGACAGCCAATTATTCCTGGTTGTGTTACAAAAGACAGTGTGAGGTAATTGATGAAATCTGAATAAAATCTGGTAGTTAGGTAGGAGTGCGATGCTATCTAGTCTCTTGATTTTGATATTTGTAAGACGGTTTTGTGGGAGAATGCTCTGGCTTTTAGGAAATAAAATGTGTTTAGGGGCAATGGAGCATCTCATCTGTATCCTGTCCCAAAGTCTAACACAGGACTACATATCTGTCTCCAGTCACACACACATTAGATCTATGTCTGTCCCCTACATCTACACTGATGTTTCTTTGTTTGAACCAAGTCTCACTGGGTAGCCTTGACTGCCTTGGCCTCCTGGGAACTGGGGTGCCTGTATGCACCACCATGCCTAGTTATAGCTGTAGACTGGACAGTGTGATGATGTTATTTGGGGAGTCTAGGTTAACAGAATGCAGAAATTCTTTTAAAACACATTTACAGATTTTCTGTAAAATTGGAATTATTTCTGAGTAAGACTGTATGTACACATGCATGTATGTGAGTGTGGTGTGTGCAAATATGCATGCGTGTTGAGAGATATGATTGTTTATGGGGGCATGGGTGGAGGACAGAGGTCAGTGTGTCCTGTATTCCTTACGTCACTTTTCCACCTTATTTTTGCATTTTTATTTATATGTATATGCTAGCTTGAGTATACAATATGCATGTGTCAATGCCCCACAGAGGCCAGATCCCCTAGATCTGAGTTACAGGCATGAACCCCCTGATGTGGGTGCTGGGAGCCAAACCTGGGGCCTTTGGAAGAGCAGCAAGCATTGAGTCATCTCTCCAGCCTCTTCACCTTAGTTTTTGAGACAGTGTCTCTCACCATACCTGGAGCTCCAGAGAGCTGCCTGTCTCCATCTTCCAGGGCTGTGGTCATGGCAGGCAATGCTGTCCCAGCTTTCGTGTGAGAGTTAGAGATTGATTGCACTCCAGTCCTCAGGCTTCCACAGAAAACACTTTACCATCAAGACGCCACAATCCTGGAGACATGTTTTACTAGTTAGTAGAACTGGAGGGAATATTAACGGGACCGATACATTGGGCACAGGGTGGAAAAAGAGACAAAGTGTAACAAACACAAACCTTGACACAAGCAAAGGCGCACTATTAACAGACTCCACAATGTGGAGGGTTGGTAGTAGGAGTGTGTGTGCTTCCTTCTGTCTTGTGGAGATAACCATTAGCTTAAGCCCCGAGAGTTAGGAGATAAGCCATGGGCCACTGGGGTGCAGAGGAACGAGTGGGAAGTAGGCTTTCTGCCGTTGATTCTTGTATTCATTTTTGGGAACTGAATCTATGGCTTCTACACAGTAATCAAGCACTTTACCGTGTGCACACATGTTGTGTTGAATAAAGTGACTGTGGTCTCTCATTTGAGGAATGCTGTGGAAGAGATACACAATACACACAAATAAATGAACCTATGACTTCAAGTTGTCATAAGTGTGGCCATAAGTGGAGCAGCACAGTAACAAGGACCACTGTGTAACTGAAGGGGAATGGAGCATGCTTATCCCTGCCACACCAATCTTGCTTTTTTTGCTAGATGGCTCAAGGAAATGCCAACCCCAGGGCCTTTGCACTCGCTGCTTTGACAGGGATGCTGTCGCCCAGATCCTCCTAGTTCACTCCCTCATTGTTTTACATCCTTACTCAAAAGTCGCTTTTCCAGAGATGCTTTCACTGGCTATACACTTAAAATGTCTGCCTGTACTCAGAGCTGGCAGCCTGTGCCTGGACTCTGCTCTCTCCATCACAACATCTGTTGTTGTTTATCTTAGCATTGTGCATGTGCACCTTCTGACATGGACATGTATCTGCATTCTTAGGAATAAACTGCACGTGGGCTGAGAACCGTAGCAGTCTGTGAGGTCAGGGGGTGAACAAGCTGTCTGCCCCACAGAGACTCCTTCTAGTTCTGGAACACAGTTCACTGATGAACTAGGGTGAATTTTAGGAAGGTGAGCGCGGAGGATGATCACAAGAGAACAAGGCATCATGAGTGAAGATGGAGGATTTGTGAAGCACTCATTGAGAAAGAGGCCAGAGAAGGCAGGGCATGAAAGGTGGGGGCTCTCTCTCTCTGGAGGGCACTGGAAGTGGGGAGATCCAGGTTCCTCACATGAGGTGGCCTAAGGAAACAGCAATGGGGCTATAGCAACTTTTTGGGGACTCTGGGATTCATTCTGAATGACATGGAAAATCTTATGAGATGAACAAAGGATTTCCAAGTCGCTTTCACTGAGGTACAATTTGCTCTCAATGACATGTTCTCATGTTGAATGCTCAGTTCAATAATATTTGACAAATGAAGATGACTTTGTAACTGCCACTCAAACTGATAGAGGACATTTCCATTAGGCCAAAGGTTCCTGGGTGCTATTTTTCAGCTGTTCCTCACTCTACTTTCTACAACCACTAGGCTGATTTCTGTCTGCATAACTGATTTTGTGTTTTCAGATAAACAGAATCATATATGTATAGATCACATGTATGCCTATATGTGTGCATGTGTGTGTGCTTGTGTATGTGCATTTGTGTGTGTGTGCACATGTGGTGCTTAAAGATGGAATCCAGGGCCTTGTATGCATTAGGCCTGTGCACTGGGCAGCACCCTATCCCTAGTATGCACACTTTTGTATCTGACTTCTTTCCTTCATATTCCTGAGATTCTTCTATATGGTTTATGCACTCTTTATTCTTTATTGTTAAGGAGTATTTTGTTGTAGGAACGCACCACAATTTTTTTCTATTGGTAGATATTGGGTACAGGACTACTATAATCAATACTACACAAAAAGTCAGGAACTTGCCCAATGTAGCAAAGTTAGTAAAGAAACAAGATGTGAGCTCACTGGACCACCTGGAGAGTCTGTATACAGTACATGGCACTGAATACAGAGGTTCTCCTCACCTGCTTTAATTAGTCAGACTGGAGTATGTGTGTACATGTGTCTGTTTGTACAGTATAACATCAATAGCATAATTGCCCAGCATCTATCAGGTGTCTATTACCTGCCCACCTATAATCTGTCTGTCTCCATCTATCCATCCATCTATCCATCCACCCATCCATCCATACATCCATCCATCAATCTATCAATCCATTCATCTATGATCTTCCTACCCTCGATTTGATTTATTTATTTCATCATCAACATCATCATCAATTTCCATCCATGCATCTATCCATTGGTCCAAACAACCAATGGAATTTCTTTAGGTGTACAAAAATCTTCTCTTTTAGTTCCCCATGTTTCATAAATTCACATGTTTGTAAGCTGTTATCTAGTTTAGATGTTTTAATACATTTTTATTAATTCTTTGAGAATTTCATAAGTGCATGTATAGTTTAGAAATTTTAATCATCATGGCATTTTTGGTTCAAAGGGATACCAATGAAATTTGAGTTGTCTTGCAGGATGACACCCTCGAGTTAAACACGCCTTACCTTCCATGTGAGATCTGGCTGTTAACTTCTGTTCAATCAGGAGCTTGGATTTCCCCTGGCTGAAACCTCAACCATATAATCTACCCAGACTTTCTGTCTTCCTTTTGCAATCACAGGATTTGTCCCTAAATTGCATGAAGTGGTATGATGTAGTTCTGATTACACTGTTTCCTGTGTAATGCACACAGCCAGATCCTACTTTCTTACTTTCCTTAAAGATGGTTAGGTCCAAGAAATGAAGCTCTGTCTCCTATTGTGAAAGATTATGGTTATAGTGTGGTTTGTCCATGAAGTCTGATGAAGAAGGAGTAATGTTCCAAGAGGCTAAATTCCAAATCCTCAAGGACTGTGTGGGGCAGATTGTGGTGATATTGTGTTCCCCAAAATATTGTGCACCCTAATAAATTTATCTGGGGTCAGATAACAGAACAGCCACTAGATATGGAGGCCAGAAAATGGTGGCACACATGCCTTTAATCCTAGCATTCCAGAGGCAGAGATCCGGGTGGAACTCTGTGGGTTCAAGGCCACACTGGAAACAGCCAGGTGTGGTAACAAGAGTCTTCAATCCCAGGAAGTGATGGCAGGAAGCAGAAAGGTATAAAAGGCATGAAAACCAGGAACTGACTGGTTAAGCTTCCAGGCTTTCGAGAAGCAGTTCAGCTGAGATCCATTTGGATAAGGACACAGAGGCTTCCAGTCTGAGGAAACAGGATCAGCTGAGGAGTTGCGAGGTGAGGAAGCTGTGGCTTGTTCTGCTTCTCTGATCTTCCAGCATTTACCCCAATACCTGGCTCCGGGCTTGTTTTTATTAATAAGACCTTTTAGAGATTCATGATACAGCAGATCCTTCTGCTGACCCAAGTAAAGTAAACTTATTGTGGCTAGATGCTAAGACTTTGGAATTGCCCGTTCTAGTAGGGAGTCCATGTTGACTGACAGACCTTTCAGTTAACTCAAGGGCTTAGCCACTGGCTTCCCCTGCTGTGTTTGTTAAAAACTGAGGGCATGAATAACAGCAGAGATTCAAACACTCAAAACTTTAAACTTTCCATCTTGTTTACAGGTTCCATTTGCTTTAAAAATGGATATGCTGGAGAGATTGAGAGAATACTGCATTTAACAGAGTGACAGATGACCAAGAAGTGGAGATGAGAATGGAAGACACCCCTGCTATCCACTGCATTATGTCCTTTGTGTTTTTGAAGTTCCAGACCACATAACCTACTTTAAAATTCATGTTTTTAAAGTGGAAGTGCCGTTTCCCTTCTGCTTTCAGCTTTCAGTGGGCAAGGAACTCATTGTTTTCACAGTTGTCTCAGTACTTCAGCAGACTCTGGCATGAAGAAGGCCATGCTGCACAGTGGTTAGGATTCCCAAGTCAAGCAGACCTGTACTGAATCTGCTGCTTCCCATCACCACCTGTGTGGCCATGAGTGTGTTTTTCTACTTCTCCAGGCACAACTTTCCTTATCTGTAACATACTATAATCATAGGACTGATGTCACAGTTGGTTAGAAGGGCTGCATGCAGACCTTGGGTGTCCCCATGTCACATCTCAGTACAGTGCCTACATGAAGCAGCTGCATAAATGTTAGCTGTTCCAATTAGACACTGAGTAAATGCCTTCTGAATTGCTACTGAGCTGAATAGCCAGATCCTGCCCCAAATTAAACAAACAAACAGAAATAACTCGGAGACCCACATACCCTGCATTTGTGCTGTCTAGGTTAGTTTGTCTGAATTTATTTGAACTGTAATACAATTGACGGCCACAAAACAGTTTTTGACTGCACTGCCTCCCTTCTTCTGTTCTTTCCATTCTATTTGGCATGTATTGATGGCTAGTCAGAAGGAGTGTTTATTCCCTGTGCAATCACATTTCCGGAAGGCTCAAACAAGGAAGGACAGTGGTATGATGAGGACATTTTATTAAGAGATTATTTAATGTTATTGATAACATTGCACCAAGAGTCCAGGAAAGGCACTAATCGATAGATGCCCACATCAATGTTTAATCTACTTTCAGCCTTTTGCTGGAGTATCTAATTAGCTTGTGATTTGGAAAATTGCATGGCGTACACAAGACAATGAATGCTCTGGAACTAAAGGCAGAAGTGATTATTTTGCTTCCAGTGTCTGGTGAAAAATGTCTGGAAGATGCAGTGATGGGTAGAGAGCACAGAATAGACAGGAGGGGTATGGTGGCCCAGAGGGCCTCACTCTGAGATTTGTGCTTGTTTATTCCATATCTGTAGCCTTTAAATCTCATTCTCACCTTCGGGGCTGGTTTCATCCTCATTTTGTGGGTGACGAAGCACACTGGGTTTCCACAGCTTGCTCTCAGCTCCCCACTTGGTGGCTGTGTTACTGTCCTCCACTGAGTCAGCTCAGTAGTTTTGTCATCCGGAAAAGTTCCTCAGTGCAACTGAGCTGTGTTAGTTACCCATGATTCAAGGGAATGGTGGAGAGATGATAAAGTGCTGTTTGATGGGCATGGAAGAGAACAGACAAGATGACAGAGCCCCTGGTCCCCAGCCCCAACAGCCATATCCTTATCACAAGCTGTGTTATGTTACCTGGCAAAGGGGATTGGGAGTAAAGATAGAATTGAGGTTAGTTACTAGAGACCTGAGCCTGGAAGCTGCCTGGATGGCTCAATAGCCCTTGAATAATTCCAGGGGAGAGACAGTAGGGAAAGGGAGGGAGGGAGGGGGGAGGGAGAGAAAGAGAGAGAGAGAGAGAGAGAGAGAGAGAGAGAGAGAGAGAGAGAGAGAGAGAGAGAGAGAGAAAACAGTGTACAAAACCAGAGTTTGCTTATTTTAAAGAAAGAGACCATAGGTCAAATGAAGACTAGCTAGAAAAGGCTAGAAAACAGATTCTCTCCTACAGGTCTTGGAAAGAACACAGCCTGTTAACACTTGGATTTTAGTCCTGTGAGACCCATGTAGGACTCCTGACCTATAAAACTAATAAATTGTGCTGCTTTAAGCCCTTACATTTTGGAGGCTAGTTATGGCAGCAACAGAAAACTAATGCTTGTACCATCAATTATCTCACACAGTCACATCTTTCTCTTACAATGAGAAATTCCCAATCTGCTTAGGTCCTAGTCTAGGGCAGCGACTGGGCCATGTTTATCAATAGGCGAGATAAAAGGTTACAAGTTCACTCTGCCGATGCTCGCGTCTGCTCCTGACCTTTATTCCTACAAGGGAGAGCCTGTGCTCAGCTGTTCCGTTTGTGCTGTGTGCACATGTACCTCTGTCTGCCGTTCCTTATGATGGCCAGGTGGTGGTGTCACGTGTTCAAACATCCATTGAGAGGAGGAGGAAGGGACAGGGTCTTAGTCAAAGTAAAAGCCTAAGCTACAGGCTCTGACTAGTTTATCCACAGTTCTGTGTGGCTTCTTAGATTCATGTCCAGTTTATATATTCAAGTAGTACTCCTATTCTCTGTCTCCCTGTCTCTGTCTCTCTCCCCTTCTCCTTCTCTGTCTCTCTGTCTCTCTGCCTCTCTCTGTGTCTCTGTGTCTATGTTTCTCTCTCTCTCTCTTTCTCTCTGTCTTGTGTATGAATGTGGTCTGGGGGTACAGCTCAGTGACATTATGTGATAACGCCGTGGAGGTCAGGGGACAACTGTGGGTGTCAGTCAGTCCTCACCTTCTGTCTTGTTTGAGACAGGGTCTCTTGCCTGAGGCTGCTAGCTGACGGACAGGCTTCTGGTGATTTGCCCGTCTCTATTTCCCATCATCCCATAGGAGTGCTGGGACCATACACTATGCTACCATAACTGGTTTTATACAGGCTCTGGGGGGTCGAACCTGGGTCTTCACACTTGTTCATCAGGTGCATTGCCCGTGGAGCCCCACCTCTCTTGTTTCTTGTATTTCTGTGGTACAGGGAGATGCAGCATGCCTCACACACCCTAGGAGCATGCTCTATTGCTGAGCTTCGCGGCCAGGCCTGCTGAATTTTTATTGACAGAGTATCACTAAATTGCCCAAACTGGTCTTGAACTTGATCTGAAGCTCAGGCTAACTTCAAACTTGGAATCCTCCTATTTCAGCCTCCAGAGTAGCTGTGATTGTCAGCCTGGCCCACTAAACTTGTCTTGTTTTTCTTTATTACCTATGTTTATGGATCCTTTGGGGTCCTTTTATGGGAGGAATCTGGCTTTATATCACGTTTCAGTGCCTATCTCAATGCAAGCTTAAGATCTCACCTTAACCCTAAGACATGCCCACACCTGCGTCTACTCTGGCCCCCACCCCCAATCCAGAACAATGTCATACACTCACTGCCTCGCTGTCACTGGGCCAGAGTGCAGCCTTGCTTCTGATAGACTAATTCCCCTGTTGATGGAGGCCATGAAGTCCCATCTACTGGCTGCAAACCGGGGACTTGAGAGCCAGTGACACAGCCCAAGCTATGTCAAGCCCTGAGACAGATGTGAAAACCAGGCCACGGGAAGAAGCCTGTGTCCCCATCAGCAGGCAGGACACAAAGGGCACAGTCTGCTTTAAGCCACTTTTTATTCTATTCTTGGTCCCCAGAAGACTGAAAACTGCCCATCCAAGTAGGGAAGCTTACTCTGCCAACTCAAAGGCTAATCTTATCCAGGAAGGCCCTCACACCAAGAGACAAGAGATGGTGTCGAACCTGGACACTCCAAAGTGCTGTCAGGCAGACCCATGACGTTCCCATAGTCAGCACTGTAGTAACGGCCACTCGGACTGCTCAGATCCAACCAGGCTGACTGCTGACTCCTCTGGGAAGGCTTACCACTCCCCTGAGCAGATATGGACCTCAGTAGCTAGAGTCAAAACAAAAAGATATACGTGAAGAACAGGTGTTTCAGTCCCCTGCCTTGGAGATGACATCTGGCCTGTCAGTCACCAGCTGTGTGCAGTTGGGGGAGTCACTCAATGTCTCTAGGCGTTGGTTACCTCATGTGCAAAGAGGACCGTGGTGTTGTGAGAGTGATTTACTGAAAGCTGAGTGCCTGCGGGATGCCGGGTGCTTGTCCATTGCTCACCACTGACACACTTACATTCCCCCAAAGCCTGAAAACAGTAACTCTTGCTGTATTTTCTCTCTGCCAAATGGAATATTTACATTTTTTTTATTAATTCACTAATTAGGTATTTTGAGTCAGGGTCTCACCAGACTGTTCTCAAATGTGAAGTTCTCTTCTATCAGTCTTCTCAATGCTCAGGTTACAGGCATGTGTTTCCTTATCAGCCTTCAATTACTTTTAAATGAATGGATGAGAGATATGCACGCTGTAGTTTCCACGTCACATCTAATCTTTCCCAGGTGCCTCAGAGCACCTGCCTCCCTGTCTCCTCGGGCTCCTGCAGGGTCTCTTCACCACTGAGCCTTTCCCGACATTGTCCTGGCGCCCCTCCTCCCCGCCTGTTGGGCTGTAAGATTGCTGGTGCAATCGTCTCCATCGCGGTGGTGAATTACCTTGTTCCTGCTCTGTTTGTCAGCACGAAGGATTTATGGGGGGAGAGAATTCTTCCTGGAGACTTTCATCTTCTGTGTGCGCACAGGCTCACCCCCCAGCCCTCCTCCCAGACCCCATCCATCAGCTGCCCTAAGTACATATATATTATCCCACCTGCGCCCTCTGATGCCTTTTCTTCCTCTCTTGCTTCCTTTGAGCCAAACACGGGTAGAGGTTAATGGAGAAGATGTGTAACCCGGTTGGCTTTGGCAGCAGAAACCTCCAAGACGCTTTAGGAATGCGCCTTCATCGCATTCACGGTTGTCCGAAGCTGAAATACGGTCAAAAGGAGCCCAGGAAATAGCCCCATCCTCTTTTCCTGATAGAATTGAGCCATCTTTTTCCTAGTTGCCGCCTGCCACCCGCGCTGGAAGGTTAATCTCTTCCTCCTCTCAACTAGTGCATTTATCATAGGGAAGTGGTCTGTGGTGCAAAATATTGATCAAAAGCCTGCCAGGTTCTCTGCTGGGTTGAAATTGAGTGTTGCAGTCAATCAATTGCCTGGCATTTGGTGGTGTGGAGAGCACGGTGACTGGCGAATGGCGAGTGTGGCAAGGCTGATAGATGGAGGGAGGGGACTAGAGGGGGCGGGGAATGGACTCCTCCAACTGTCTCTCCTGATTGGCTCACAAAGCAGGTGTGGTCAGTGTTGCTGGGCAGGATTGGGAATTACAGAAGGGTGACCTCATGGACAACACACACACACACACACACACACACACACACACACACACACACACACACACACACACACTATATGAGTCAATATGAGGGCAAAGTGTCAACCACTAAACCTGCAAAACTAGTCAGAAAAAATAGTGCTAATGTGCTATGGAACATCCTTTTCTACACTAGGAATATGTATTACTTTCATTGGTTAATAGAAAGCTGGCAGGCTGGTAGCTGGGCAGGAAGTTAGGCAGGAAAGCCAAAGTAAGAATGATGGGAAGAAGGAGGGTCAAGTCAAGGGAGATGCCAGCCAGCCAGCTGCTAGGAAGCAAGACACGCTGGAGGACAGGTAAAACCATGAGTCATGTGGCAAAGTGTAGATTAATAGAAATGGGTTAATTTAAATGTAAGAGCTAGTTAGTAATAAGCTTGAGCTATTGGCCGAGCATTTATAAATAATATTAAGCCTCTGTGTCAGTTATTTGGGAGCAAGTGGTTGGGACAGGAAAACGTCTGTTTATAGTAATGACTTAAGGTACAAGTGGCACTCAGGAAATTCAGTTTAATTGAGATGGTGGAAGGCGCCAACTCCAAGTCATTCTTATTTGCAGAAACACCAATGCCCCTTTGCATAAACTATTCTGAATAATTAATTCTAGATTCCCCTCAGTAATTTCCCTCTCTCCCTTTGTCCCTCCAGTCTTTCTTCTCCCCCTCCATTTCTTCTTTTGTGTGTGTGGCAGGGTGTATGTGGCTGAGCTTGCCGATGCGTGGAGGCCGGCAGTGACTTCTCCTATCACCGCCCACTTTGGTTTTGACACAGGGGTCTCTTTCTGAACCCAGAGCTCAAGGTTTCAGTGAACCTTCAGTGAAAGTGGCTGGCCAGGACACCGCTGGGATTCACCGGTCTGTCCACCCAATGCTGAGTGCAGGCATACTCAGCTGCAGCCAGGGTGCTGCCAGGCACTTGGTTGAGTTCCAGTTGTAAAGAGAACTTTTCAGGACAGTGTGACTCCTCAAGTTGTTTCCACTCTTCATTCTTATAGGCAGAGACTGTCTATGGGATGTTTCCTTGCAGCTTCCCATGTCTCTTCCTGAGGCAGCAGAGAAGGCACATGTGCTTTATAGCATAGCTAGGTGGGCTTCAGGGAGGAGGCGTTTTTTGAACAGTGGTTTGAGGAAGGGTTAAAAGTACATCAAGAAAGGCAATGTGGAGAGGTTATGAAAGCATGCTTCAGAATGAACCACATATGCAAAGGAACCTGATCTAACCACCACCAGCCCCGAGAGGCAAGAGGGGCCATGTCATTAGCTATGTGACAAACTACAGACATTATTGCAAGAAGTGAATAGGATCATGTAAGCAAAGGGCTTGCTTACCACAGTGCTTGGCACGAAGTATGTGCTTGAATGATACCAGTCCCTGTAGTAACTGGGATAATTGGTTGTCAGCAACAGAGAGCTATCTCTATCAGCCAGAGTCTCACATGGACACTGGATTTGGGGTATGTGAAGGAACTGCTCACTGAAGTGTGAAGTGACAATAAAGGAACCCACAAGGCACACACAGTGCAGCAGCCCAAGGAATAGCAAGATTGGGGGTGCATTACTCCATCAAGCTTGGAGCAATAAGAGGAAGGAGCTGGTTTGTTGTCAGATCCCAGAGCGGGGGGAGCCTGCTCCCACATTTTGAAGAGTTCTTAAGTGGAGAAGAGAGGAAAGAGGAAATATCAGATAGAAAGATAGATCTAGCTGACAAGAAGAATGACAGAAACACAGGATAGCTTTGGGAGGGCCTGGGTCAATACCCAACAACCCCATTCTTTATTCAAGAGGGCTTTTTATATCATGCCAAGGGGTGGGGCAAAAGACCTCCCTCTTGCAAGATCAAAGCACACCATACAGCCAAATGCAGACCCTTCCAAACACCTGGTAACCATGTCCGTGGTCAAATCATCTCCTTATGCAGCCCTGCTGGGTAAAGCAAACTCAGATTCTCTGACCCTGAGTAAGTTCTCACTAGGAAGCCTCTGTGGACTCCCACAGGAGAGGGAGAGGGAGAAAGGAGGGAGAAAAGGAGAGAGAGAGAGAGAGAGAGAGAGAGAGAGAGAGAGAGAGAGAGAGGTGGGGTAATGAGAACTGGGCTGATTCTGAGTTTGGGGTAGCAATGTTGCAGCCCACCCTTCATAACACTACAGTCAGGTGGTTCCAGAGAAGTCATTGCCCCCCCCATGTCCACCATTGCTCACTTTTGTCCAGGGATGCAGGGAACATGAAGCCTTGGGAGCCAGAATCGGAAGTCCTAGGGCCAGAGAAATGGATAAAGAAGACATGGTTCAGTCTCCCAGATGGTGACACAGTTGGGTAGTTGATCAGCAAGTTCTTGTCAGGCAGCTAGGTAGTTTACAAGTTCAGTGAAGTCAGGAAGGCTGTCATCAGATTATAGGCATGAGACTGGCTGCAGGAAATTTCAGCTCCCACGTTTCCTTTCCTTCTGCTGTCTAAGGTGCTGGCTGGACTTCCAGACCACATACAAGGTCCCAAGGCCCTGACTATATCATCTCTACTCAACCAGCTCTGTAACTATGTGGAGAGAGAGGGTATAGCCTCCAACCTGAATTGGGTCTCACTTCTCTTTGGTAAAATTGTCCTCACCTAAGCATTCTTAGCCTCAGTTTCCTTGTATTTAAAGTGGAAGCACTACCATATTCACCCAGTGACAGAAAGAGGAAAGCAGAGCAGCTAGAGCAGGGGCTTTGGAACCACACTGCCTGGTTTCAAGTCCCAGACCATCCACTTAGGTGTGTCCCACTGAGCCCCACACCCCACACTTGGAAGGCAAGGATGGTATGAGTAGCCTCCATATAAGGTGGTTAGAAGGCAGATTACATGGCATAATACATGAGAATTCTTAGCAGAGCAAAACATAGTAAGGTTGTTAAATGCTAACTGATAAGATTTTTATTATCATCGATAGCATCATCACCACCATCATCATCGTCCATTTGCTTTTAAGTTTCAGAAGGAGGGTCCTTCTATATTCCTAGAAGCTCTCCTCAGCTGTGCTGAGAGTGGTACCTGGTTACATGCTTCCAGCCTCTCATCACGGGGAGGGAAAGCAACACATCAATTTCTCTCACATATCCCATTCATTTTTTTCCTCCTTCCTGATTTTGTTTCCTGTTGATTGCACACTCTCTTGAATTGCTGTTCAATTGTAATAGCCAGTTTCTCTTGCTCTGTGGAGACCAGGTAGCAGCCACTCACTGCTCTTGCCCACGGTGCTGATTCCCAGTGCTCACCCGTGGAGATGCGGCCCTGACTGTGCCTGTTGAGCCCGAGGGTAGATGGCAGACTTGCTGACAAGGTTAGGGAAGGGGAAGATGGGCTCCCAGATCAGTTTCCTGCACTTCAGTGGGCTTTCCTTTCCCAGAAAATATCCATGGTGAGAAGAAGGGGCAACAGCCTGCTTTTTATTTTTATTTTTTATTTTTTTGCTTTGTGAAAGAACCAATTGTCCATGAAATCAAATAAAGGTGAAATACATATGGAAATACCATGGGCCTGCTAAAATCGGTTAGATGAAAAAATGAAACTCAGAAGTCCTGCCAGTCCATGCTTCTAAGATTTATAATCATATTACATTGCTTGTAGTGTGGCAGCAACAGTCACAGAAACATAAGTGTGTGAGTTTAAAATACGATTCTGGGCAGCCGACTGTGGTGCAAAAACCTCTCCAGCAGAATGAGGCAACCAGATCCAGTAGACACCACCCACCTCCACGTTGAGTGAGCACACACCACTGGAAGATCACATCCCTGCAATGAAGGTGAGGGGTGTGATGCCTTTTTACATGACAGCCATCATCATTTTTGATTTTCAGTGATTGGCTGCTGAGGACTTTCAATTGCAGAGGACTTTCGATTGCATTTTCTATTTTGAAATGGAAGTGATGACTAAAACCAATTGTAAACTCTGCAAGCTGCTGAGACTACGAGCGATTCTCGTAGGTCTTAAGCCTCTCAGCTGCAAGAAAGTAGCTGCTCGCCACTGGTGCTGCATGGGGAATATTGAGCTTGGTATTTTTCCTACACACACAAACACAGACCCACAGTCACACATGCACATGCTCACAATCACACGTCCACACTGCTTTTCAGGTGCTGCTTGTCAGGTACCCAAGGTATACTATCAGTCCTCAGAGGTGAGGTGTGGGGAGCCCCTAGGTTGTAAAATGTTCTGGCCAGACAAATCTAAGGACTGAATCCTGGAGCAGATGGTGGCAACAGTGCTAGATGCTTGGTTCACTGGATGCTGCTGGGAATGAGGTGTTCTCTCTAAGTGCCTCTTGTTTTATTCCTGTGATTAAGACACCATGACCAAAAGCAACTCAGGGAGGAAAGGGTTTATTTCAGCTTATACCTCCACATCACAATCCAGTCAAGGCAGGAACTCAGAGCAGGAACCTAGAGGCAGGAACAGAAGCAGAGGCCATGGAGGAACACTGCTTACTGGCTTGCTCCCTGTGGCTTTCTCAGTCTGCTTTTTTAGCACCCAGGACTACCAGCCCAGGAGTTTTACCACCCACAATGGTCTGGGCCCTCCCACACCGATCACAGCCTTCTCTTGGGAGATGGTTAGTCCTCAACTTCTGACCCTTCCTCTTCTTGGAGTCCTTTCCAATCATGCCCTTATCCTGTGAGTGTTCATGACCTCTCCTCTTGGATTAGTTTCCTACTGTTGCTATGACAAATGAGCCCAAGCTTGTTACTTGAAAAAACCCAGATTTATTATTGTATGGTTCTGGAGCTGAGAAGCCTAAAATGTCCCTCACATGGCTCAGGTAAAGCTGAAAACAGGACTGCAAGCCCTCTGAAAATTCTGGTGAAGAATCTTACATCTTTGCTCCAGCCTTTGCTAGCTCCTAAGATTACTTCCTCCACCTTCAAAGTCAGCCAATACTGCCTCTGCTTCCACCACCAGACTCTGACCCTTCATTACAGTATCATTTTTACAGGGACCACCCAGATGATCCAAGATACACCCCCCTCTCATTTTTAAATTCAATTAAAAATATTCTTTATTTTTGAGAATTTCATAAATGTACACAACAAATTACCACATATATCCTTCATTTCCCTTTCTAATTCCCTCCATATCTCCCCAAACACAGCCCCTCCCAACTTCATGTTTTGTTTTGCTTTTTATAACCCTCTAAGCCTAGTTAGTGCTGGTTATATGTGCATGGCTGTGGGGCCATCCGCTGAAGCATTGAAACCTACAGGCAGCCACCCCTCTCCCCATAAACTATAGTATGTCCTCAGGGAGGGGCAGGGCTTGGAGTGAATTCATGAAGAGAGAGTTTCCCAGCACTCTTCCCCACTCTCCAGCTTTTACACTCTCTCCTCCTCCTCCTCCTCCTCCTCCTCCTCCTCCTCCTCCTCCTCCTCCGTGTCTTCTTATCTATCATCTTTACTTAATCACATGTGTAATTTCATCTATCATTTGATTTGCAGGTCCTGGGGATTGAGATGTAGACATTTAGAGGCCCACTGGGTAAAGGCATTGCTGCCAAGCGTGATGACCCGTATGATGGAAGGAGAGCACTTCCCGAAGAGGTCCTCTAGCCTCCACATGTGTTCTATGGTGCACACACATATACATGACTGTTTTCTGAGTAGATGTGGACATCTTTGGGGAACTATTATTCTGCCAACCACTGACCTTAGTCCAGTGTCCCTCTTTATCTCCTTTCCTGTCAGAAATGTCTGCTCTTGGATGTTTAGGGCAAATGGAAATCATCCATATACTCGAATCTTCCCTAACCTCCAGGTCTGGGTAGACCACTTTGTTTTCCTGCTCTGATACTTTCCCTTGTGGCTCTTGATGTCACACTGTCTGTCCCGATAGCCTGAGTGTAAAAGGATGACAGACAGAGGGAAAAAGTAACTACTGAGGAAGGAAAGGTGTTGGGAACTGTGCTCCACACTATCCCAACAAGGGGCACTGGTCAGTCTTGTTTGCTCCTCCTGTGATCCATCTGGAGAGAGGAGACTGGAGTTCAGAAATTCTTGCTGACAGTTTATGAATCAGTCTATCACCCTCAAGTCACCGTCACTCAGTCATTCTTCTATGTGCAAACTGTCTGTCTACAAAAGGTAGGGGGACATGGTTTCACCTAAGACGGAATTGACTTGCATTTTTTTAAAAAATGCAAGCACCCCACACACCAGAATGGTATAATCCAGAAGTTCTCAACCTGTGAGTCGTGATCCTTTGGGGGTTGACCGACTCTCACAAGGGTAGCCTAAGATCATTGGAAAACACAGATATTTACATTATGATTCATAACAGTAGCAAAATTACAGTTATGAAGTAGCAATGAAAATAATTTTATGGTTGGGGGTCACCCCAACATGAGGAATTGTATTAAAGGGTGGCAGCCTTGGGAGGGTTGGGAATCGCTGGTCCAACCAAAAGTGGCAGAAAATATCAAAGTTGCTGAAAACACGGGCATGTGGGAGTCTCTGTCACAACTGGAGTGTGCATTTGCTCAGGGACCACTGCAGAAGATAACATGATGGTACACACCTGTATTCCCAGCATTCGAGGGGCCAAAGCAGGAAGAGCAGGAGTTGGAGATCAGTCCCCCTCAAATGAACAGCAACAAGACATGTTTCAGGCTTGTATGCAGAGATGAGTGTACATGATCCAAGGGACTGTATGTCCACTCTAGTGCTCTATATAAGGATACAGTACAGCACCAGAAATGAACAAAATGTAAATACTCACAATAGCATTAATATAACTAATGAAGCGATGTGAGAAAGAGGTAATGCAGAGGACACCCTACACCTCCTTCATTCACATCAATCTCAAGAGCAGACAGAACACCTTCCAGTACTGTGAGGTTGACCCTCTTCCTGACTCCATGCAAGCTGTGACTGTGCCAGGAGGGATGATGAGGGATTTCTGTAGCTGGGGCACAGGCAGGCTGCAGCTGCAGCCCGGGGTTCCTCCTGGGATGCACACCTTGGAATTATGAACCCTCCTGAGGAGTTTTACTACCAGCCCAGGCTGGACTGGAGAGAGCACACAGCCATGAAGGTGTTGGAGGAACTCCAACTATTGTTTCAATTTCGCTACCCTAGTGAATTCAGTGCTGAGCCTTTGAGTTGCCCCCACCAAGACAGAATAGAAGGAGGCTTGCATGCCCAGACTGCAGGGGCTATAAGCGAAATACAATAAACCAACCAATCAAAAATCAGAGAGGCAAAACTAACCAGTGGTGCTGGAAGTGAGGAGAGTGGTTAGCCTGTAGAAACAACCAGGAAGTGGAGAGAGTGGGCCCTAAACGTCACCTGGAAGCTGGCTACATGGATGAGCTCACTGGTGAATTTGTGGACATTGAGTGGGTGGCTACATGGGTGAGCTCATTGGTGAATTTGTGGACATTGAGTGGGTGGCTACATGGGTGAGCTCACTGGTGAATTTGTGGACATTGAGTGGGTGGCTACATGGATGAGCTCACTGGTGAATTTGTGGACATTTAGTGGGCTGCATGCCAGCATTTCTCTTTCTCTTCCTTCTTCCCTTACACCTATCTCATTCTCTTCCTATATAGACATTCTTACACATATGTGTCATGCTTCTATAAAAAGAACACATGTGATAGAGCAGGAGTTAAGTTCTGGCCCAGATCCACCTTAGTCCCTGGCTTAGAGAACTTGAGCTGTTTCCTGTGCTCCTCAGAGCTAATCTGTTCCCAAGGAATGTAAACTTACAAGTCAAAAGACACTTCTGGGACTCTCACAGGAGTGACAAGACAAGGCATCAGGCATGGCTGTATTCAGAGGCTCAAATAATGTGTCCATCTCCTCATTTGTTCCCAAGAAAGAGGTGAAATCATTTATCTCATAAAAGTGGGTCACGTGCACATTCCTGGATCAATCGGCTTACCCGGGAAGATGTAATGTTGTGATTGGCCAGGGCATTGCCAAACGTCGATCCTGGGAGCAGGGCTGCTGTCACTCACACTCCAGTCACATTAAGGTAAGCGGAGGAAAGCAGGGTGGGAGAGCACATGCTGGAAAGGGGGTGCAGAGCCTGAGCCCCACTTTCTCTGCCTGTAAATGCTGAATGCTGAGCCTGATTGTCTCTCTGAAAGTGAGGTTGCATGTTTTTTTAATGAAATATGACCCATATATTTTATTTCAGTGGATAATTTTATAATTCTAGGAATTCAAATATATCAAATTACATCTTTCAGAGTCTCAGGGTTTTTGAACACAATGCTGAAGGATTTCTTAGGGCAAGAGTTTCTCAGGGATGTGGGTCCTACTACTAGCCATTGGCCTTGCTTGGGTTCTATCTCAGATACATACATAATTACTTCGAGAAAGAAGGAAAGAGGGAGGGAGGGAGGGAAGGAGGGAGGGAGGGAGGGAGAGAGGGAAAGAGAACGGAGAGAGGGAAAGAGAACGGAGAGAGGGCTCCACATTCTCCTACAGATTCTTCTCACCTTCTATTTTAAAGATGATGATAAATGAGGCTCAGAGAAATTGAATGACTTCCCCCAAATCACCCAGCTGTTGCCAGGCCTGGTAATGCAAAGCTTTCTCTTTCTAGCTAACCACGCACACCTGGGTTTCTGAAGCTCATTAGGAAGACGATTCCATAACCCACACAGTTCTGTGAGGTGGGCTGCCTTTTGTATTGTAGGAGTTTACCAGCATCTTGGGCTTCTATTTGGTAGGCACCAGGAACTGCTCCTCCACGGCCATGCTGTGGCAACTCAACTGTCTCTGGACATTGTTGAAAGTCCCCCGAAGAGCAAGCCTCCTAGCTGAGAACCATTGTTTCTACAGCAGCCACTGTCTGGTCTTTGTCCCTCACCAGCCCTGTGATTGATGGGGGAACTTTTCACTTCGTTGAGCCTCAGTTTCCTTATCTGTAAAATGGGAATCCAAACCATAGAGGTATGAGTGTGTGGCTCCATGACAGAGCATGTGCCTAGCATGAGTGAGACTTCAGCTTGGCCAGCACAGATTCTGCCTACATCAGATGAACAGGACAGTCGGCAATTAGCTGGTATCGTAAGTGCTTCCTAGCTGGCAGGTTAGGTAATCTCTCACTATGTTGCATGTGATTTTCCAGAGAGGATGTTTTATATTTGGCAAATTAGAGACATGCTGAATTGCAAATGAAGACAGGCATTTCAGGCCACTCCTGTTGCCTAATTAGTACAACTCCGTTGACAGCCTTGGCTCCTTCAAAGGACGTTCCCTGGGATGTGGGCCTTCTGCAGAGCTGGCTGAGAACTCGGAACAGAGTCAGATGTCCGATATCAAACATTTCTGTGTTCAGAAATGAGGCCAGGTTCTTCAATTCGGAGCTCTCTCAGTAAATGGTCCCCTGCTTATTAAATTCCTGCAGTGGCCACTTTAATTGGACCCACCTCCCTCACTTAGCTGCTCAAGGCTGTATAATCCTACTCTGATTTGGTGTCCAGAGTGGGATCAAAGTCGGAGGTGCATGCCTATGGTTGCCCAAATTCTTCAGAGATGACTGGCTGGACCTTCACTGGCTTGTCCTGCCTTGAGCACATATGGATGAATAGTGTCAGGTTTTTATCCCAGTGTGATTAGAATAAGCCCACCCACAAACAACCCACATCGGTGTCCCAGCTGTGACTAAAACACTTCTCTGTTCCTGGGGCCTTGCTTAGAATAGCTGATCACTAAGTAGTAATAGCAGCCTTGATGGCCCTCCATCTTTGCCCTTGGTCCTCCGGAAACCTGTTAGAATCCTGATCCAAAAGCAAAACTGAGAGACTGTGAGGTGGCCTCCAGGCAGCAAGCTTTCTAGATCACAATCTAAGGGCAAGTGCTTGTGGGTGTTTTGTTTTGTTTTGTTTGTCAACTTGACACAAGCTAGAATCATCTGAGAACAGAGAACTTCAGCTGAGAAGATGTCCCCTTAGATTGGCCTGTAGACAAGTCTGTGGGGCATTTTCTTTATTAATGATTGGGAGATCTCAACTCACTGTGAGTGGTACCACTCCACAGCAAAGGACCTGTGTGCTAAAGAAAGCAGGCTGAGCAAGTTATGGAAAGCAAGCCAGGAAGCAGAGCTCCTCCATGGCCTCTGCATCAGTTCCTGCCTCCAGGTTCCTGCTCTCACTTCTGGCCTTGGCCTCCCTCAGTTAACTGTGACCCAGGATATGTCAGCCAAATAAACCATCTCTTTCTCACATTTGCTTTTGGTCATGGTGTTTATCACAATAATAACAATCCTAACAAAGACAAGGCCTATGAGTGGGAGGTTGATTGGCCTCCCTCCCCCCAGGAAGGGGCCCTAACAAGCTGTTCTACTTGTAGTCCAGACCCTCAAAGTGGATCCTAAATATCCATATTGGTCGCATTTTATCTGGCCTGGATCCTGGTCCTTGTTCATTCATCACCTATAGAGTTGGGTCCCACTTTCTTCCCATCTCTCCTCACCAGCATTCTGGCATGTGATATAAAAATAAATTAAAAAATAATATAAAAAATGAAGCCATGACACCTTGCCCCTTACTCTTGACTCTCATTCTTCTGGAGTCCTGGCTAGGGGCTTCCTGAGAGAATGACTAAGACCACATAGGTGCTGAGTACCCATCCAATTCAACACTGTCCTGCTCCTTCTTGAACCAGTTCCAGGGAGCTCAGCTCCCAAGCAGGCCTTGTAGGATTGTGGGACCTCATCAATCTCCAGATTCTGGTAAGTCAGGATCAGTATTGCAGAGAGATGCAGAATATACACAAAAGTTCCTGGAGATGCTCTTGTCCCAGCTAATATCAAACACAGGCAGATTCTTGGCACCACATTTGAGGGGAGCTCATTACATGCAACTAAAACTAGGTTGCAGAAATGCCTTGAGAACAAATGTCCCAGGGAGAAAAAAGAGTCCTCCAGAGCAGGTAAATGCAGCTGAAGTCCCATTTCAACCAGCCTGAAGGAATGTGGAATTCTTCTGTCACTGAGAGTGCCATGTCTATGGAAACAGTCCTTGGTATGCATGGAGAGAGTGGCTAATGCCCAGCAGGTGGATTTCCTAGGATACAGAGGTAATGGTGTTCACAAGGTCCTGCATTCCAGCCATTTATTTTGGAATTAGGGGAAACAGAGGCATGAGGACTCCGGGTCAGCATAGATGGACACTGGAAGAATCTGGGAACCCTGCTTGGACACATTGTTCCATGAGCTTGGAGGAAGGATGTCTTCCCTCTGTACCTACATCTTCCCATCTGTAAAATGCATACAGCACAACCCAGGTTTGGAAATTCTAGATCAGAGCTGGAATATTGTATTTGTCCCACTGACAATGTCTTTACTGTTATTAATTTTTATTCTGACAATTTCATACGTGCACACAATACACTGTGATGATATTTACCCCACCCTGAGGTCCTCTCCTGTTCTACTCCCACCTATTCCCTTCTTCCCAACTAGTCCTCCACCTACCTCACATCTTATTCCTGTTTTTTCCTCCCTCCCTCCATCCCTCCCCTATCCTCTTTCCCTACCTCCTTTCCTCTCTTCCTCTTAACTTCTGTTTCTTTCTCTGCTAAGAGAACTTGAAGATGGCTGTTTGCTGAAGTGGGATTTGCTTGGCGCTAGCAGGAAATCACCCCTCGGTGGGGAAGTGGGGCACAGACTGCACTGAACTTCTTATGCCCCTCAGCATGTTCCTGCAGCTGGTTTCCTGGTTACAGGGCATGTGTGGCTGCAATAGGCACAGCAGAGGTCCGTTCAAAGAGCATCTGCAGGCTTCCATGGGACTCTAGAAGGATGAAGGGTAAATGTCCTGCAGAACCTTTGCTTCTCTAGGCCTAGTGAATTTCCCAGGAGCACAGAGGTTATATTCCTGGGTTATAAAAGAACAAGACAGCACCACCCAGGAATACTGGGAATGGAGGCAATTCATGGGGGAGGTGAAGAGAGGGAGGATCTGCAGAGTGATTCTTGGAGATGTTGAAATCACAAACGGCTGATTCTCAGCAGTAAGATGGACAAAGACAAGGAGAAAATGAACCATACCAGGGTGAGGGTGGCAGGTGCTCAGCAGGTGACAGAGGCTGCATGCAAATAGAACAGTGTGACTTCAGGGTCAGGCACCAGTCCCAAAGGGGCTGAAATTTTAGAAAACCACAAACCGTTTCTGTCCTCCTGATATATAACTCCTTTAAGGTGTTTGCTGTGTGCTGGGAGCTGCATCGGGTACCCACCCACCCAGCAGCAGACACTGCTGACACCTACTTACAGTCATTCTCCCATCCTTCCTGATTAATACCATTGAATCGTAAAGAACGGTAATGGAACCAAAGAACAATAAGCCTCAAATTCCTTGGGGCTAAAGGTGGTCAGATAGTAAAGCTCTGACCAATGAGACACAGGCAGAGCTCTATGTGACAGAGCCACTGAGAAAGCTGGTCGTTCATCTTTACTTTTTCCCATCTCAGGATGTAGATATAATAGTCAGGCTGCAGCAGCCACCTTGTGATTAAAAGGAAAAGAAATCCATACTAAGATAGCAATGTGGGAAGACAAAATAAGATGGGTTTCAGGTTTGGTGGCACCATGCAGTGCTCACCATAACATTTTCTTGTTTTATGAGGAAAAAAAATCTACTTTAAACTGCTGTGGTGTCCACATGGACATCCTCCTTAATAGTACACATTCTGTTACTTAGTTCTTACTACAAGCTTGTGAGTTTGGCCCTTGTCTTAGTCTGTTTTCTGATCTATGTTATTTCCACAGGTTGGGCAAATTATTTTTTAAAAAAAGGTTTGTTTAGCTTATGGTTCTGTTTTCTTTTAAATTTAATTAAAATATAATTACATCATACCCTTATTCCTCTCCTCCTTCCAACCCCTTCCATGTCCCCCCACTCTCTCTCAAATTTATGACCCCCTTTATTTAATTATTATTGATATGTATGCAAATAAATATATAAATGCAACTTGCTGAGTGTGTGACTAGTTTTATGTCAACTTGACTCAAACTAGAGTCATCAGAGTGGAGGGAGCCTCAATGAGAAAATGCCTCCATAAGATTGTAGACAAGCCTGTAGGGTATTTTCTTAACTAGTGACTGATACAGGACGATGGCCATTTGGCAGGTGGGGCCACCCCTGGGCTGGTGGTCCTGAGTTCTATAAGAAAGCAGACTGAGTAAGCCATGGGGAGCCAGCCAGTAAGCAGCATTCCTCCGTGGCTTCAGCACCAGCTGCCCCTAGGTCCCTGCTCTGTTTGAGTTCCTGTTCTGATGTCCTTCAATGATGAATAGTGATGAGGAAACATCAGCCTAGTTACCCCTTTCCTCCCATTTTGCTTTGGTCCTAGTGTTTCATTAGAGCAGTGGTAACCTTGACTAGGACACCGGGTCAGACTAGTGTTGCTTGTATGTGTACGTTTTGGGGGCTGACCACTTGGTATTGGATAAACAGTCAGGATGTTCATTCCTAGGGAAGTCTAGTTGCCCTCTCTCAGTAGTCACTAAATGTTCATGGCTCTTCACCTATGGATGGGGCCCCATGAGCTTTCTCCCACCTATGTTGGGAGGTCAACTGGTGTCCGAGTTGTTCAGGTCTTACTTAAACAACCATGTTTCATGGGTGTAGCTTCACTACTGTAGCTAGAAAGCACAATCTCACAGTAGACTTCCTGGTCTTTGGGCTCTTAAAATCTCTCTGCCTCCTCTTTCACAGTGTCCCCTGACCTTAAGTTTGGGGATTGTGTTGCAGACATATTAGCTGGAACTGGGGACAATGAAATCAGGCTTTCTCTGCATTTTGAACAGTTGTGTCTTTCTGTAATGATCTCTGCTTCAAAAAGAAGCTTCTTTGATGAAGGGTGAGACTTACACTTCTCTGTGGGTCTGAGGACACAGCTTAGCGTGGAGTTAAAAATTACACTGGTTTAGAACAACGGCAGCAGTCGGTCTCCTCTAAGATTCATTGCTTCCCTAGGCAAGTGTGGTTGGTTAGTTTGACGGTAACAGGCATGGTTTCCTCTCCTGTTGATGCAGAAAAGGTCTAAAAACAAAAATAAACCAAAAACCCAGCATGCCTTCTTAAAAGTCCTAGAGAGAGAATGACTGGAGAGAGCACACTTCAACATAATAAAGGCGGTATACGACAAACCCACAGCCAACATTATCTGTAATGGTGAAAACTTTGAGGCAATCCCATTAAAATCATGAATTAGACAGGCTTATCCACTATCTCCTCTTCAATGTAGTGTTCAAAATACCAGTTAGAGCAGCAAGACAAGAAAAGTAATTAAAGTGATACAAATAAAAAAATGACTCAAATTATGTCTATTTCCAATACATATTATACATAAGAAATCTAAAAAAATTCTACCAGAAAAAATCTAGAAATAACCAACAATTTCAGCAAAATAGCAGAATACAGAATCAGTTTACAAAAATCAGTAGCCATTCTGTACACCTACAACAAATGTTCTGAGAAACAGATCCTGGATATATCCCTATTCATAACAGCTTCTAAGAAAATGACATATGTAGGAATAAACACAATCAAGGAAGTGAAAGTCTTCTATAACAAAACTTTGAATGCCCATAGAACAAGATTAAGGAATACTCTAGAAAGTGGAAAGACCTCCCATGCTCATGGACTGACAGTATTAATACTATAAAAATAACCACTCTACCAAAAGCAATTTTACAGATTCAGTGCAACCTGAGTCAAAGCATTCTTCACAGAAATAGAAAAAAAATCTCCCAATTCACACAGAACCAGAAAAGACCCTGGATAACCAAAGGAACCCTGAGCAAAGAGAATAAAGCTGGAGGGATTAACATTTCATATTTCAAGATATATTACAGAGCTACTGTAATAAAAATAGCATGGTACTGTCACACACACACACACACACACACACACACACACACACACACACACACACACACAGAGACACCAAGACCGATGGAACAAGAGAGAGGACTCAAGCATGAGTATACATAACTACACACATCTGATATTTGATGAAAATGGCAAGAACATGCTCTGGAGTACAGGCATCATCTTCACAATAGTGCTAAGAAAAAGGATGTTCACACACAAAAGAATGAAATAGACTCATATCCACCACTGTGCATGAAAATAAATCCCAATGGATGAAAGGCCATGAATGTGAAAGCTGAAACCCTGAAACTTCCAGAAGAAAAAGAATAACACTCAGCAAAATATAGGCTTATGAGAGAACTTTCTGAATAGGACTCCATCTGCCCAGGAATTAAGCCTGGCAGGTGACAAGTGGAACCTCACAAAATTACTGTGTGGTTCTTCAGAATAAGAGACTCAAAAGCATGATGTGGATGTTGCTGGGCATCTGGTGAGGGCCTCACACTGGATCATCACATGTAAGAAAGAGCAAGTGGATCAGCTCAGGTCCCTTCTCTTCTTATAAAGCCACTGATGTCATCACAGGGGCCCCATCCTCATGACCTCATCTGAGGATTGATCTCCAAATGACCATTAATGAGTGAACTGAAGGGCTAAGGTAAATTTGGAATATAGCAGGGTGAGCCAAACTATAGCAGCACCTGTAACCTCTCCACTTGACAGATGCAGAAACTAAAGATCAGAGAGGTTCAACTAGCAAGCAGACTGTCTCAAGCTAACTTTGCTCATTTGTCCTATGTTATAGTGTCTCTTCAGAGAACATGAGGAAGAATTTTAATCTAATCCTCATTGATGAATTAGGTCAACAGAATGTGGAATGGGGGTAGTGGGAGAAAGGAAGGGAGGAGGCCATATTAATGTTCTTGGTTTAGTCCTGAGGGGCATAAAATTGGCATGGCAGGTCCCTTGCATTTCTTCCCTTCCCTGATCAGCACCCATTGAGTGGAGAATGCTCTCATGGATTCCAGAGAAGTGGGTCGTGGTGGGGGATCTGTGCCAGACCGCTTTCCATCATTATGACAAAATGTCAGAGGTAAGCAACTTAGAGGAGGAGAACTCAGCTGACTCGTGACTTCAGAGGTTTCAGCTCACACTCTCCTGCTTTAAGCCTATGATGAGGTAGAAACATCATGCCGGAAGGACATGACAGAGGAAAACTGTTTGCCTCACGGTGACCAGAAAGCAGAGAACATTTGAGAAAGGCACCAGTAGCAAGATATACCCCAGTGAGTCACCTCCTCAAACTCTACCGCCCGGCCCCCTACAAGGTTTCCACCACTACCCAGCAAAGCCACCACACTATCAATCCATCTATGCACCCACCCATGGGTCAGAGCCCTCACAATCCAATAACATTCCCAAAGTTCCACCCATGAACACTTGTGGGGAGAACCAGCCCTTCATGCCTTTGGGGGATATTGTCTATGAAAGCTATAACAGGGTCATGCTGAGTGCTCAGAAGACAAAGACTCTTGCCTCCCTCTGAGGAGCTTCAAACGAGAAATGGAATGTCTCTGCCTCCTTCCTTTTTATGTCTGGAAGAGCCACATGACTCACAGCGCAAACGTAGTGGTCCACCAGTCATGGCAGACATCAAATGCTTTGCATTCTCAGTGGATTTAAGGTTTTCATGTGGCCTGAGAAGTAGGATTCTTATCTCCCATTACACGTAAAACAAAGCCAAGGCTCAGGAGGTGTGGGTGATCTGTCCTTAGGTGCAGAGTTAGAAAATGGTGGAATTGGACTCAGATTCCGGTCCTGACCTTCAGCCATCTTGATAGTCAGCTTCCTATCAGGAACCTAGAAATTGGGTACCTAGTCCAATTTAGACACCAGGAACTCAGCATTGATCAAAGGGGCAGCAGACACACTGTTACTGTCTGAGAAGAGACCAGGCAAAAGTGATGATGCCTGAGACCCTGCAAGTTCCAGTCTCACAGGAATTACACTTGCCCCATCTCCCCTCACTTATCTCCTCTCATCTGTCTTCCTTCCTTCCTCCCTTCCTTCCTTCCTTCCTTCCTTCCTTCCTTCCTTCCTTCCTTCCTTCCTTCCTTCCTTCTTCCCTCCGTCCCTCTCCTTCCCTCCCTCCCTTTTTTCCTTCCTTTCTCTCTCTCTCTTTTTTCCTTGCCTCTTTATCTCACATCTATCACTCAAAAATATTTAGAAGCCCCTTCTGCTAGGTGCCAAACCCAGTGCATGATGCTTATTACCTTGCAGATGTGAAGCACTACTTTACAGGATTTAAAGGTTCTCTAGGTAGTGGGACACAGCACACAGACACTCAGAGAGAGGAAAGATAAAACTCTACTATATCTCCAGCTGGGGAAACGTGTGCATATGTGCACGTGGAGGTCAACATTAAGTATCTTCTTAATGTTCTTTATCTTATTAATATTATTGTTGTTGTTGTTTTTGAGATAGGGCCTCTCACTGAACCTGGAGCTCACACATTCTGCTACACTGGCTGATCAACAAGCCCCAGGGATCTTCCTGTACCTACCTTCCTAGTGCTGCGATTACACGTGTGTGTTGCTGCACCTGGTATTTTTAGCACGGGCTTTAGCCGTTGAAGTCAGGTTCTCAGGCTGGCACGGCAACACTTTACTGACTGAGTCAACCTCCCCATGCTTGTGCTGAGTGCTCAGATTTTCTGTCTCAGTTTGTCCTCTGTGTATTGGAGATGATGGTAACAATGCCCCCCCTCTCATAGATCAGAAAGAAGAAAGAAATGAATTAATGTATCAAATCCTTAATAGCGTTCCCAGGAAAATATTTCTATTCAGTAAGCTGGGACTACTGCTATTAATATAATTGTCCTTATCATGAAGGTGCAGAGCTTGCTGTGGGGAAAACTTATGACAGGTTTGAAGAGCACAGAGGTTGGACCAAGACGTGTTCACTATGAGGTTGCAGAACCCAACTTACCGTTATAGAGTGAGCTGTAGAATAGATGTATCTGCGAAGAGGAAGAGGAAGTCTCAACTGAGGAATTGCCTCTAGCAGGTTGGGCTGTAAGCAATTCTGTGGAACTTTTTTTTTTTTTCTGAAACAGTATCTCATTATATAGCTTTCCCTGACCTGGAACCCACAGAGATCTACCTGCCTCCTGACGGCTGAAATTAAAGGTATGTACCACCACAATTAGTTTGCCGCATTTTGTTATTAATGATTAATGAGGGAGAGACCAGCTCTCTCTAGACAGTGGCATCCATGAACAGATGATCCCGGGTTGTACATGACAGAAGATTGAGAAAATCATGGGAAACAAGCCAATAAGCAGTGTTCTTCCATGGCTTCTGCTTCAGTTCCTGCCTCCAGGTTCCTTCCTTGGTTTCTTCAATGGACTGTGACTCTAGACATGTAAGACAAAAGTCTTCCTCCTCGAATTACTTTTGGTCAGTATTTATCATAGTGATAGAGAGCAAACTAAGTCACAAGATCGTAGTAAAAAGCATGTGTGGGTGGACCCTTCCAGCACCGGGTGGGCTAGCCTTCTGGGAGAGGTGAAAGTTTATCCTGCCATTGGAAAACCAGGGCAGCTGAATGAAGTGGCAGAGCAGACCCCTTGCCAGCATGGGAACGCCCACTATGGGAGGGGACTGGAGATGGGCTTTGGGAAGAAGCAGTGCCACAGGCAGAAAGAAAGCAGGGCTACTCTCCACAGAGGCAGGCTCAGGAGTTGCTTTTATAGAATCCTTTAGGAGGGAGGAAGCCTGTTAGGCTATGTTGTTTCAATGCCCAGCATTAGCATTTCTATGTGCATTTCCACAGGACTAGGGCACATGTAACCTAAGAAGGACTAAATAACTCCTCAAGAACAAACTACAGGGATGACAGGGGTCTTGATCGTCTAGGCTTCCACTGTGTCACAGTGACTCCCACTTATACTTGGTGGCACTAAAGAACTTGAACTTGATGGGTGCTTGCTCAATTGTCTGAAATGTGTCTGGCATCTTGAGCCTGCTTGCTTTCACCCAAATTTTCCAGGGCAGTCAGTCTTAAGCTGTTCCTTCATTAACTAATTGATTGATTGATTCAGTCAGTCAGTCAGTCAGAAATACCTATAAAGAATTTTAATGCACTGGGCCTTGCAGATAGCACAATTATAAGCATTCTTGCTAACAAGGTCTTCCTCATCTGGTCGGGGAGATAAGCATCTCATGGCTGAGTGTGGGCAGCACAAGGTTGCAGACTGTGTTTGGGCAGGGCTTAGTGCTGTGTGGACTTGATCTTTCTAGATCCATATTTCTTAGCTCTCCTTTGCTGAGATTGGCGGCTTCATTCTTGGTCAGAGGCAGGGCCCCCTGGTGGTACAGGTTTTAATGAAACCAACTAGACTGGCTGTCTTGTGGAGGAGTTTTGCTTGCTCCTATAAAAGTCTCCTTGACTGGCTGAATAGACCATAGCTGAGCTCCAGGGCTCTCCATGCTGCCCTGGAAGGGGTGGAGTCAAACATGCTTACACTTCCAGAGTACATTTGAAGGCTGGTTCCCAAAAACATGGGGTGCTCCTTACTCGACAGTAGCTGAGTAAATGCAACATACAACCATGGGTACAAGAAATGCTTTCTTCATGATCAGGGAATATTAGAAACTAAAGAAGTGGCAGGGTTGGCATGCTAAGTTCATGCATCATCTGGATCTTACCTTTTGTGTCATCCATCTCACAGATTTATAAGACTTTAAGAAATGTATGTTTTTAAAAAATGTCAAGGAAAGAGGGCTTGGGTAACATGATCATTGCACATTGCATGTATACATAGCTATGTCACAGAAAATCCCTTTAATTTATACAATTTGTGTTTATTAATGCCTGTAATAATAATGCAGAGGAAAGAAAAAAAGAATTCTTGAGGATTCCTGGCAGGAATGGGAGGCTGTGATGGCCCTGTGTGAGTCACTGATGGCCACAATGTTAGTACTTCACAGGCTAGCTCTACGAGTGATCCTTCCTTCATTTCTGTATCTGTCATGTCACTCCCTTCCTGCCTTTGCGACTTGTTAAGGTACCCAGGGTTGTGCTGAGCAGTCACTTGCTCATGAAGTCCATGAGCACAACTGCAATTATAACAACAAGGAGAACCAGGGTGACACTCAGACAGTTTCTGGGGATCATTATACAAACTATTGCTTGATACTAGCTTCTAAGCATTTCATTGGCAAAGTGTTACTTGGGATATAAAGAGGAGGGATAGAAATATGACTTAACTTCCGAGAACTTTGAAAAAACAACAACCACAACAACTTGATTTCCACACAGGGAAAAAAAAGCAGTGGCATTCACAGGCCCCGGTTGACATATTGGAAAGCAGGGAGTACTTGGGCCACTGCTAAAAACATCTTCAGCTCAAGGGAGGGGAAGAGAAGGCAGGTGATAGGAGGAGGAAGGGAAAACAATGGATCAGGAAGGGTTAAATGGGGTGGAGTGGGGCAAGGTAGAGGGGAGTGTGAGAGGGATAACCAGCTCTAGAGGCCATTAAGAAAGCCACATGGAAAGCCACTACTGTAGACATTTTCTATAATATATACATATAAAAAGGGGGTTAAATAGAGTCACCCTATATGGGGGTGGGGCAATGCTTCTCCCAAATACCATGGGTTATCAAATAAAGAATCCAGTGCCAACTGTGGGTTGCCTCCTTTTGAGTTGTTGGTCAGTGAGGTCCCATAGATTTTTCTCAACACTACAGGCTGTTGCCCTTGCTCTTGGTTACCCTCTAGAACTTGGCAGTCAGATGATATTGCTGAAGACACCATGTATTTGAGTCATAGAACATGAATATATATCAAGCTGGTACCACCCCGGAAGCTTCATCCCTACTGGCTAGATGTCAGTGTTGGAAGGTGCTGTGCAAATAGGGGGGAAAGTTACCTAGCTGTGAAGCCTGCTAACTATAATAACAAGTGGTCTGGTAAGATGTGTCTACTTGCTCAATATTGGCAAGGAAGCCATGCAAGCAACCAATCATTTTCTGATTGGATTTAAGATCCATATTGCACAAGACAGAGTTCATGCCTGGTACTGTTAACTGGGTCAAGAACCCATTACCTGGGTACATCATAGGCCTTAGGGGAGGGCTTGGATCTAAGTGAGACATCTGGGTTACTATGCCTTAGAAATCACTATGGCAGAGGGGGTGGAAAGATTGTAACAGTCAGGGGTAGTAGAAGATTGCAGCAACATGGTGTTTTCTGGGCATGACAACCCCATGGCACACATGAGTTCACAGCAACTGTGACTGCATGCCCAAACCAAGCCAGCCAAAAACCCAACACAGACTAGGGAGGGGCTCATGAAGTCACTCCTAGCTGAGGAGCTGTTGGCATTTGACAGCTTGGGAGGGCGAGTCAAATTTCTTCAGGATTGTGGCTCCTGAGAGGCTGCCTATGCTCCGGTAGATTGTCTACACCCATGAACACACAGGTAGCGTTGAGTGGAGTAACACTGTAGATCTGTGTTTAGAAAAAGAGCACCTGAATTTGGGAGAGAAGAATGGCTGGGGGTGTGAGGGAAGAAGTAAAGGAAGGGAACTGGGGGTGTATTTGATCAAAACACATATATACGCATGCCATTCTCAAACAAAATAATTAAGAGAAATTACAGTTGCACCATGGGAATTATAAAGTCTTGTGTCGCCCCAGATGGTCTCCTACTTGATATGTAGCCGAGGATGATCTTCAACTTCTGATTTTCCTCCATCAGCATCTCAAATGCTGGAATTACAGGCATAAGACACCATGTTTGGTTGTAAGTTCTTTTTAAGGATTTCACATATGTGGGAAAACATGTGACATCTTGCAGTATTTGTCTTTCTGTGCCTAGAATATTTCATTTAATGTTATGATCCATGCTGCCTCAAGTGACAGGAATTTATTATTTTTATGGCTATATGGTATTCATTTTATGTATGTATATGCAGGTGCCCAGGGACACAGACACAGACACAGACACACATACACACACACATACACACACACACACACACACACACACACACACACACACACACACACATGCACACACGCACAGAGCTCTTTTACACATTTATTTGCTGATGTTTGACATTTAAGTTGAGTCTTTAGGTAGAACTACTTTTTACATTGGTGCAGAATCTAAAATTGCTGAGCCTATAGAAGTGGAGAGTAGATTTGTGGCCACTAGAGGGTGGAGAGCAGAGGGAAGACATGGGTAGGGACAAAGCCATGGCTAGATAGAAGGAATGTGTCCTGCTGTCGTACACAGAGGGGTGATTATAGCTAACAATGATGCATCCCATAACTTAAAAATAGTCACAAAATAAGAGTTTGAATGTTATTATTGCAAACAGATGATAAATGCTTGAGCTGAAGGAATAGCCTGAGCATGCTGAGCTAATCATCACACAATGAACACACGTGCTGAAATGTCATACTGTGCCCCATAAATACACACTAATTGTACATATCTGTCGAGTAATGTTTAATGAAAATGCATCAATGGCATCACAGATGAGAGCTTCTCTTCTTCAAAGAAGCTTGTCCTTGATGTCTGTTTGGCAAACACAATTTGTTCTTAGAAATGTACAAGATATTTTCTTTTAACTGCATGTCTCTCCCATATTAATGAAAAGGAGAACATTTTGTAAATGTAAGCAGGAACTTTTCCAAGTTTATATAAAATCTCCTCCCAGCTCCTGTTTCTGCACAAAAGTCTCTCTAGTAATTCTTGGAAGTCAGGGGTGTAGTCTTATCTTTTTGACATGCCTCAAGGAACATCAACAATGAAGTGGCTAAGGTGAAGCCCTTGCATGCTTATGGAGGCCACCTGTCCACCAGACATATAGCCCCGAGGTCACACCTACCATTTGAGGCAATCGCCTTCTCTTGCCTATCCTATCTGTGCTCTGGTCTGCTGTGGGAAGCATCCATCCAAGAAACAAACTCCTCTAACATTTAGTGGGATATCCTAAAGCTATTATCAGGGGTAGGGGAGGGACAAAAGTCTTGAAGCAAAGGAGTCAGAAACATGGGGTTCTTAGGTCAACTGAGGACTAGCCAATGCTGTTTGATCACCAGGCTCCAAATGACTAACGAATACCCCAACTTCTTGATTCAAAATTTGGATTTGTGTTAAGAGACAGCAAGAGGACCTATCATTTGATAGGATTGGATGCACGTTCATCTGTATTTGATTCTTTCTGAAAAGCTACGAATAAAGCTTTGCCTCATCCTAAAATAAATGGTCTTTCAGAATTAATGAGTGTGGTATTTTTGGAGCAGCCAGGGTGGTGCCCGCTGAACTAGATAATATTCTAGTGTTTGTCTTCTTTGTCTGCTGATGGTGCCCGCTTTCAGCATTGCCCATCTCTGCAGTCTCATATAACCTCCCACTTCTTTTCCCACATTTACCCGCATTCCAATCTCCACCTGGCTCCTGGGCTCTTGGCCTCTCTCTCTGCCTTGTTTTATCTGTCATTATCAACTTTCCCAAGTCTGCAGAGTAGGTCACATGCATTGATGTTAACAGAGAGATTGTCTCAAGCTTCCTACCCGTGGTCTTTTATGCTGCTTACTCATGGTCATTTATGTTGTTCTCCTGCACCGATACAGTTATCACAAATTGGTTATAATTTGAGGAGAGTAAGTCTCTTTTGCACTTTCCCTGATGCTGTGCACCTAATGCCAAAATGAATCATCTGGTTCTTCCTGCATCTGTCTAGGAAGCAGACTTCAGGAGAGGACAGGACTACAGGTTACAGTTACTAGTGATGACTCACTCAGCACAAAAAACTATGTCCATCATATGGTGAGTATTCAACAAACATTTGTCAAATGAATCTGTAAAATTAACTTTTGATGGTATGGATGTGAACTTATTCTTTCCTAAAGATAAGTAGTATTTTGGATCTTGCTTCTCCTTGATATTCTTTGGTGTGTAGGTTTTGCGGAAGTAGAAATTTTGGTGTCTGTGGACATGGCTCTCCAAGTGTATGCAAGTATATACATTTATACCCTCTGTGTATGTGATGAGAGGGGGATCAATAATCTTCCCCAAGAATTATTGTCCAATACCCATCAGTCAGCATACACACACATACACACACACACACACACACACACACACACACACATGTGAGTGTGTGTGTGTGTGTGTGTGTGTGTGGTGTGTGTAACAATAATAATTAAAGAAAAGAGGCCATGTATTGGAGGGAAGCAAGGAGGGTACACAGGAGGAGTTGGAGGGAGGGAAGAGAAAAGAGAAATGATGTAATTATATTTCATGTTATAAATTGAAAAGTAAGATAAATGAAAAGACAATGTAAAAAATACTTTCTCCCTTCAGCTATTTCTGCTGGGTGTTTTTCCACAGCAGTGGGAAGCAAACAAAACAATAACAAAAACCCCCAACTAACCAGTGTTTATATTTCATGTATAGAGAGGGAATTAAATGCTATATGGAGCACCTAGAATGGAGTTAGCCATTATGTATAGCTAGGAAGCTCTTTCCTAAGGGATATGGTGTCCTATGTCATGGGTCTGTCTACATGTGTCTAACTTCATCTGTTGCCCACTATTGAATATTTCTGTCGCTTCCAATGCCTAACCACTCAGAGCAAACGTTCACTTTACTGTTTTTTCAAAGAGGAAACACAGTCAAGGCTTAACTTTCTGAACAGTTTGGCCATGGTCTGATGGTGGATTTTTGACTGATACCTGTTCTTCCCATCCCATGGCAATGTTTGGTGCCATGCCCAGGCTGAGTGCAGGCCACTGGCTACATTGTATTGTGACTATTTCATTAGAGATGAAATCATGAAAGAATGTTTGGCAAGCTAAATTTTTTGAAAAGAAAGACCAATGTAAACCATTTTAAGCTCTGCTTGCTTCAGGATCCTCCAGAGAGTACCTTCTTGGGGCTGGAAAGGGAGTCATCTTGGAGAGGCAAACATTTTGAGTGTGTCAAGAGCATTTCCTTAGGGAGGTCCAAGAGCAGGAGCTGAGACATTGAGCATTACCGGAACAAGCTACTATTAATCTCACTTTTGAATTTGAGTTCTATTTCTTTTTTATAATATTTTTATTTATTTATTCTTCTCTCATATATCACATCCAGGCTGCAGTCTCCTCTGCCTCCTGCCCTCTCCCAGACCCTCCCCTTGACTTCCCCCACCCCATCCATTCCTCCTCTGTTTCCCTTGAGAAAAGGCAAGGCCTCTCAGGGACAGCAACCTTCATACAAGCAGAGGTGAATAACCTTATTGCAGCTTGAGTTCTATTTCTAACCACATGACCACGGATAAGCCCTCATCTCTCTTAGTCTGGTTTCCTCATCTGTGAAAAAGCTGTGCTTCCCCTTTCTCTTCTCCTCTCCCCTCTCACATGCTCTATTGTTGTGAGGCCTGAAGGAGGTAACTGATCTAAGTGCCCAACCCAACTGCTCAAGGCAGTGATTAGCACTGGATTCCTGATATTAGTTAGGGAATCTCTAAGGAAGGTTTAAATATTTTTTTCATCTTACTGGTCTGGAGAAAGTGCAGCCCTGGGAGCTAAAAAATCCTTCACATCAGAAATCTGAGCTACTTCTGGTACTCTCTAAAGTGCCAGAAAAGATAGGAATTAAAAATTACTTCTCCAATTGGGAAGGCATAAGGAAGTCTGTTCACACCAGCTGACTTCTAACATGCTCATGCCTTCCTCAAACATCTCCTTCCACTGATGTCAAGATACTCGGCGTCATCATCCGTCCTGAGTGAGCAGTGTAGGTTGAGGCATCAGGAGGTCACACCATCAAGGCTGCCTCTCTGATGCATGAGCTTCTGGTCCATGCTGTGCTCTTCTCTATGGTTCCCACATTCTCATCTCGAGTCACCAGCATGCTGTTGTCCCGTCACTGCCAAGAGTAATTTCACCTCTGTTGTACTTAGCCTCAAAGATGTCGACTTTATAAAATGAGTATAGGCTGATAGGTGGCCATTTATTTTTGTCATATTTCTGCATCATTCAGATTTTTTTTTTGGTGTGTGCGTGGAGCTTAATCACTGTGTCCAAGTGTCTGTAATCAAAGGCTCTTGTGCTTCTCTGAGACAACCACCATGCTTTCTCTCCTCCTTCTTTTTCTCCCCCTGGTCCTCTTGCCTTCTCTTTTTTCCTCTCCCCTCCTTTCCACTTCCTTCTTCTTTCTTCAGACATATACTGTTCAATCATTTGTCATTCTAGGAATGTGGCTTTATATTTAAAGGGTAGATCTTATCCTTCATCTACTTATGGTTTCACTAAGGACACATGAAAGTAAAAATATATATTCATTTCTTGTCACCCAGAGTTGTCTAATAAGCTGCTTTACAATAATTCATTGGTCTGTAAACATTGTGTGTTGACTTACAGCACTGTTCTCCAGTTTCAGCTCTGTGAGAATATTCTAGGTTTAGGTTTGAAAGTGCAATTTATACTTTTTTTTCTTTTTTTGCTCATACCGTTAATGTCACATCCAAGCCCATTGCCAAAATTAAGGTAGTGAAGGTTTATCTTGATGCTTTTTTTTCCCTGAGAGTTTATAGTTCCAACTGTTCTACTAGACAGCCAGACAGAAATAAGAAATTCTTGTGTGCTGTCATACAAAGGAATGACAATGAATAATAACTACACACTATATCTTCAACAAGCTGGAAGAGAGGAATTTGAATGTTTTCATCATAAATAAATAATATGTGTTGGCAGAAATGGATATATTTAACTGGATTTAAAGGTTATATGATGTAAGTATGTGTGAAAATGTGACATGATACCCTTTAATGATATAATGTCATATATCCCTTAAAATAAAGTATTAATGGTGATGAGTTCTATAAGAGTATTGGGAAACTGCCCAAATGCTATGTAAGCATCAGCTGGAATTTTAACCTCTTTTAGCTTTCTAACCTCTTTAGCTCACTTCTGATTCCCATTGCCTGTCTCTGTAACTCAGGAAATGCCCCATGAATCCTCTTCCCCAGAGTTGGAAGCACTACTCTTCATGCTTCTCACTGGATTCCAGAGCCTCCCTGGTAAATCCTTCTGAGGTTCATGTGACTTCCTCCCCAAGGGATGCGAGACTTGCGCAAGCTGAGTGACAGGCTGGTCTCTACCCTCCAGGACTACTGAATCCTTCCAGTCATTTCCCACCCATTTGTTAAGTGTGGGCTTTGTGTCAGCCCTTGTTCTAGCTTCTGGGACTGGCATTCTGGTGCATGACCACAGACTAAAGATAAATAGAACAGAAAACAATATCTACAAACAAGCCAACTCCAGACTGTGGGAGGTGCTCTATGTGGAAATGCGATGGACTGATCTACAGGCTACTTGAGGTGGGGTGGCCAAGAAAAACACACAGAGAAGTGATGCAGAGACAGACTTGGATGACAAGAAGGACTGGGCTGTGGAAAGGTCAGTGGAGAGTGGTACAGTGATAGGGGCAGATAGAGCAAAGAGCCCGCCATGGGAACAGAGACCCATGGAAATTCTGCCCTGAGCTTGATTATGCCTCTGTGAACCCTGCATTTTAGTGCATGTAATAGACAAGAAACAGGTACATCACAAGCAAGGCTACAATCGCTGCTATAGAGGTTATGAAGCAAACAGAAGGGTGGATGTGAGGAGATAGGGAAGGTCCTTCACACACAGCCACTTGTAAAACTCTCTTCAAGGAGGGAAGTGTTTGAGCTATAGTCTGTGCTGTGATTGGAACGTAACATGTTCCCCTCAGATTCACACAGGCACTTGGTCCTCAATTGGTAGTGCTGTTTGGGAAGGTTTTGGCACCTTAAGGAGGGGCAGTTGGAGGAAGTGGTTCCCTGGGGGTAGATCTTACTGAAGCTCCACTCTTACTTAGCTGAGCTCCACTTCCTGTTCACTCTCTGCTTCCTGACTATGGATGCACTGCACCCTGCTAGTTTCCTGTTCCTGCCACTGTGCCTTCCTTACCTTCAGTCATGTCTTCCCTGATATGTCAGGATGATCCCCTAAATGCTAAACCAGAATAAATCTCTCCCTTAAATTGCTTGGGTCAGGTATTTTGTTCAAGTAACCAGAGACATAACTAATACAACCTAGTGCTCTATACACCACACCCAGAGAGTCAGACCACATTCCAAGTGCTTCTGCCTGGTAGTCTGAAGGTGATACACATACCCATGGCCCACGTCTCAGGCTAATATCGACCTCCAGATGAAGTACATGAATGAAGGCAGGGGACAGGGAACAACTCAGATATATTAAGGAAGTGCTGTGTGGCCCCCCATCAGCTTATGAGGGGTCACCATTGATTGCTCTTGATGTGTGAGGATGCTGAACCTCAGCAACTTCCGATGATCCTATTTCTTCAGCCAGCAGCCTGCTCAGTAGGAGATGAGGGCTGCTCTATTGGATGCCTAGCTTCTAACTCCAGGGGCTTGTGGATTTGATTCAATCAGCCAGTGTCTGCGTGTTCTGACTGTGTTCTTGCTGGTACCATCTTTCTTGGATTCCTGGCTATAGCTGGCTCCTCCTCCCTTTTACGTCCCATAGACTCTGGGATTTATTGTTCTTCCTTTCCCCAGGGCTGCCTCCTTTCCTGAGTTTATCCTTTTTAGGTAGTTTGAATCCACTAACTTCCTCTTCATAGCCCAGACTGTGGTCCTGGCCAGACAGCTTCTCCCTTGAGCTCCTCTCAACCTGATGTCAAAGAATCTGTTTCAAAAGCATCCTGCTTTCTATCTGTGATCTTCTCCAAATCACCCTCTGGCTCTTTCTCAAATTTCTTCTTTTTTTTTCTGAAGGTTGCTGAGGGTTATACTATCAATGAAAAATAAACTCGAAATGTGAGACTTTGGCAGTGTTTCCAGAATTTTACAAACTTCCCAGCTACCAATCGTGTCCCTTCACTCCCTCCCAGAGACAGCCACAGAAGTCCTGTTGGAATCAAACTTACTTTATAATTGCTGTGCATCTTAAACCTCCCTCTCCCAAGGCTATTTGAAGCTATACCTCTAGAACAGCCAGAGTCCTCTTGAGTCAGCTGGGGGCAGTCTTATTTTCTATGCTTTAATGGAAGACGAATTATTATTAGAAACATTTGGATTTTAATTCACATCTAAATTATGCTCTTTAAAAGTTACTCAAGGCAGGTGGCATTTCTACCTCCCTAAAGAAAGGCAATATTTGTTTCTTTTAGAATTTTCAATTTTGTAGAGCACAGGGTTGTTTTTTTTTTTAATCATTTTGACCTAATGATTCTTTGAATTTCCTCAGTGTCTGTTGTTATGTGCTCCTTTACATTTCTGATTTTGTTAATTTGCATATTCTCTCTCTGCTATTTAGTTAATTTAGAGAAGGTTTTGTCTATCTTGTTGATTTTCTCAAAGAACCAACTCTTTGTTTCATTGATTCTTTGTATTATTATCTTTGGTTCTATTTATTGATTTTAGACCTCAGTTTGATGATTTCCTGTCATTTACTCCTCCTGAGTGAGTTTGCTTATTTTTTGTTCTACAGCTTTCAAGTGTACTGTTAAGTCAATAGTATGAGATCTAATTTCTTTATGAAGGCACTTAGTGCTATGAATTTTTCTCTTAATACCACTTTCATTGTGTTCCATAAATTTTGTTATGTTGTGCATTTATTTTCACTGAATTTTAGGAAGTCTTTAATTTTTTTCTTTATTTCTTCCTTGACCCAGTGGTAATTCAGTAGAGAGCTTTTCAGTTTTCATGAGTTTGTAGGCTTCCTGTTGTTTCTGTTGTTGTTGAAAAAACAGCTTTAATCCATGGTTGTCTGAAAAGATTCAGGGGCTATTTCAATTTTCCTGTATCTGTTGAGACTTGCTTTTTTTTTTTTTTTTTTTTTTTTTTTTGGTTTTTTTTCGAGACAGGGTTTCTCTGTGTAGCTTTGCGCCTTTCCTGGAACTCACTTGGTAGCCCAGGCTGGCCTCGAACTCACAAAGATCCGCCTGCCTCTGCCTCTCGAGTGCTGGGATTAAAGGCGTGCGCCACCACCGCCCGGCTGAGACTTGCTTTATGACAGATTATATGGTCAATTTTAGAGAAGGTTCCATGAGATGCTGAAAAGAAGGTATATTTTTTTGTATTTGGGTGAAATGTTCTGTAGATCTCTGTTATTTGAGTCATAACGTCTGTTAGCTTCATTATTTCTCTATTTAGTTTCTGCCTAGATGACCTGTCCTTGGTGAGAGTGGGGTGTTGAAGTTTCTCACTAGTAGCATTGAGGTTCAATGTATAATTTAAGCTTTAGTAATGCTTCTTTTATAAATGTGGGTACCCTTGAATTTGGGGCATAGATGTTCAGAATTGAGACATCATCTTGGTGGATTTTTCCTTTGATGAGTAAGAAGTGTCCTTCCTCATCTCTTTTTGATTAATTTTTATTGGAAGTCTATTTTGTGAGATATTAGAATGACTATACCAGCCTGCTTCTTGGGTCCAATTGCTTGGAAAGTCTTTCTCTAACCTTTTATTCTGAGGCAATGTCTATCTTTGATGTTGAGGTGTGTTTCTTGTTGCAGCAAAAGAATAGCTACTGTTTTTGCATCAATTCTGGGGATACAGAGCCTGAATTTGTCATTTCCTATATCCTGGCAAGACTTCCAGTGGAGGGATTGGAATACCAATACAGCTGCAAAACCTTTGACCTACAAATTGTCCTGCTTACAAGATGTGTTGGGGTAGAAGTGGAGCAGAAATTGTGGGAGTGGCCAAGTCAATGACTTGTCTAGCTGAAGACCCATATCATGAGAGGAAGCCCTTCCCTGAGGGCCAGGACCCGGAGACTGGACTTCCCAGAGACCTAGGATAGAACCAAACATGACTGGCAAAAAAAATCAATGAGATGATTCTACTAATAGTCTGCTATACTCATAGATTGTGCCTAGTTCAATTGTTATCAGAGAGGCTTCACCCAGCAATTAATGGAAACAGATAAAGAGACCCACAGCCAAACATTAGGCAGTGCTCAGGGAATCTTTCAGAAGAGGGAGAGGAAGGATTGTAGGAGCCAGAGGGGTCAAGGACTCCACAAAAAAACACACAGAACCACTAACTTGGCCTCATAGGGGCTCACAGAGACTGAACTGCCAACCAGAGAGCCTGCATGTGATTGACCTATGCCCTCTACACATAGGTTACATTGTGTACCTTGGTCTTCTTGTGGGACTCCTAACAGTAGAAAAAGGAACTGTCTCTTAATGTCTTGCCTAGTTTTGGAACCTTTTTTTCCCAGTGGGTTGCCTTTTCCAGTCTTAACAGGAGAGGAAGTGCCTAGTTTTACTGCAACTTGATATGACATGGCCGGTTGATATTCATGAGAGGTCTGCCCTTTTCTGAAGAGAAATGGAGAAGTAGATGAAGAGAGAGAGGGGAAAGGTTGGGGGAAGAACTGGGAGGAGAGGAAGGAAGGGAAACTGAAGTTGAGATGTAAAAACTAAATAAACAAATAAAAAACAAAACAACAACAAAAGAAAGGCAACATTGCTTTCTTTGCAAGATTGCTGAAGAACTCAGAATAATGAACAAATGTGAATTGTGGAGAATAATAGAATGCCCCATGATCCTACTTCACCAAGGTCTCCCTTTGGGAGTCATTGTCACCTCTGACTTCCTTGGCTTGGACTAGAAGAATTTGATGACTTTAGATTGCCAGCCAGAAGCTTCTAGAATTAATCTTAATAGTATAGACTGAGAATAAAAAATTCTAGATTACAGGCCAAATTCTCACTCTTGGAAAGTTATTTGCAAATGGCCTTACCTGAAGTCCACCCTCCATCAGTCATTCTTCCTCATACTAAGCTTACTATCTAACTTACATGATATGAGACTTAACCATCCCTCCAAAGTCTCATGTGTTAGAGGCTTAGTACCCAGCTGGTGACAATATTGGGAGCTGGTGGCATTATTAAGTGGTGGGGTTAAGGGAAGGAATAGAAGTCACTGGAGATGTGACCTTAAAGAGGAAGTGGGGAGCTCATTAGCCCCTCTGCTTCCTGCTGTCTGTCACGAGGTGATTAGTTTTGCTTCTCCACATCTTTCCCACCAGTATGTTCTGCCTCCCAAAAGCAAATGGACCCAGCTGGCCACTGGTACAGCTGGAACTAGGACACAAAACCAATCTTCCCCCTTTCAGGTGTTTATTTCAGGTATTTGTCACAACACACAGCAGATGAACACAACTGTCCTTGTCCCAAGGCAGCACTAATGTTCCTGCTTACTTATTTGCTGGCTATCACAGCACCTAGAGTATGACATGCACAACAGTGTGTGCTGGGTTTCTGCCTTACTGTATTCCTGGCAAACACAGCATATTGTTACATATGTTTTTTCAGATAGAGGTGAAAGTGGAAGCCATGAACCCCTAATTTTTCTTCAGTTCTGACTTTTCTAAAATATTCTGCTCATGGAACCAAAACTTAGACACAGACAGCCTTGCTTTCTTCACCTACATCCAAGTTTCCAGGGAGTCTGTGGTCCTGTCTTAACCTACGGCTGGTGCAGCTGGAACCTCAGACAGTATCCAGGCCTTGCCATGCTCTTTTCTTAGGGCCTTGAAGCCTGAGCCCTCACACTGGAGTCTTATAACAGCTGGGGGTCCAAGGTGGAATGTCTGTACATTCTCTCTGCTCTATTTTATCTGCATATCAACCACAATACAAGGTCACACTGGTGCTTGCCTAATGTATAATGGTCCACCGCCTTGATAAGGTCAGCTTTAGAAGAAAGCTCAGGTCTTCTTCCTGCTGCTGCTTCAATGTGGTCATCATCATCATCATCATCATCATCATCACCATCATCACAACTGAGCTTCCCTGACTCTTACTTTCTCATTGACTACATGGGAAATGGAATAATTTTGTAAGATTTTGCTATAAAAAAATCTAAGAGAAAATACAAACTCAGCAATAATGCTGTATATAACTGACATCTAATCAGTGTTATTGATATTAATATCATCACATTACTATGTCATTTTATTATATAAGCCATAGTGATGAGTTTTTACTTGAACTTGGTTGAACTGTTTTTGTTCAATAACTCACCAAGCTATAGAAAATGCTAGCCCTGTGGTAAACGTCATTCTGGACTGTAGAATGATGTATTTTGTTGTCTCATAGTGAATACAGGGCACAGAGCTTCCTTCACACCCAGAGTATCTCAAGAAAAGGAGAGATAATTAACAACACCAAACAATAGTTTTATTTATTAAAAAAACAATTACATCATTTTGCATATTAATGTAAATGGATATGGAAAAATTTACCAGCCATTGTCTGGAATATTTCTCACACTTTCTCTCATCCTACCAAACCATGATATCCTCAGAAGTTCTTACAGCCAGCCTGGTCACATTACCTTCATGGATCCATCTCCATTAGTTACCCTGGGTTAGGTACTTCTGTCTGTTATGAATTCCTCTTGTTTCCAGAAGTTCTCTGAGTGGCTTCAGAAGGAATAACAGAGTATCTGGTGAGTGTCTTGCTTTCCTCAGAGCATAAAGATATACAAGGCTAGATTATCTCCCTCAGTGGGAACAGCACGTCTCCTCAGTGAAGGGCAATTTTCAGCTAAGTGCATCTTATTTGAGACTCTAAGAATGGCAGTTTAAGCAAATGCAGGGGAGAGAAGTGCATATGAAAACTATCCTTTGAGAGCCTGTGGCTAAACACATCAGCTGCTGAGGTACAGTTTCCAGGTAATGATAGCCCAACTACCGCTTTCAGCAGAGGCAGCATCCAGAGAGGGGCCGGGGCCCTGGGGTTTGGTTTGCTCTCATTGATTTTCTTTATAGATCAGTTTGATATGAGATGTTATAAGGTTAATTTTGGATGATTAACTCCTCCATATCGGGATATTTGATTTAGTTCTCTTTCAGACACTTTCTCCCCATTGATTTTCAATATTGTACTTTCTGAGATGGAGGTAAATAGCTTCGGCAAGGACTCGAGAGCAGAGTTCTCCCTGGCAGCCCTGTGTCCCACTCAAGCAGCCTTCCTGGACAGAGACAACAATGTATAGCTAGTCATGGGAAAGCCCTGCCTTCTGCCAGTCTGGAGGGATTGGCCGTGGCTACTATAGCAGATCTGGGTGGTGAAGAGCAAGAATAAGAACTTCACAGTGTGTGGAATCTGGGTTTGGATGCCAGTCTTGCCAGTCAGTGATTGTTCTTGGCAGGTCATGTGCCCATTATGACACCTGGTTCTACATAAGTCAGTATAGAAGTGTGTGCCTTTGGACCCAGCATCCAGTGTCTCTTCTTCTGGTACCAGAACTATGATTTTCTTCTGAGCAGCATGCACTCACTGTTCCTAATGCATTTCTCTTTATACACTCCAGGCCCCCTCATCTCACTCTTCCTCTCACTGGCTCTTACTCAGGACCAAGGGTCTTCCTTTTTCAGCAAGCTTCTCTTTCCCACTGGATCATAAACTTCATGATGGAGAGACAGCATCTATCTTGGCCAACATTGCTGTACATAGTGCCTGAAACACTGTAGACTCACCCTGGACATTTTTGAAAGACCAATGAAGATCAGTGAACAATTCTAGGTTGTCAGAAGATGGTATGAGCATAGAGATAATTGAATTCTAGTACTGTGGCACAGGATTCTGATGGTAGATTAGCCTGACTTCTCATCTCCCATCTGACTTGTTGTTTCATCTGACAGTCCCTGCTGGGTACTATCTGTCTTAGAATGTTCCTGGTACTTGGCTGAGGCTCTTGCTCTTCATCCTCCCTGACTTCCTACCCTGCCAAGCCAGGATGAATGAATTGGAAACTTTAAGTACTCTTTCAACATCTAAAGCTTCAGGTAGTCAAGCAATTGTCATAGCTTCCACTAACTGATGAGTATGTGTAGATACTCTAAAATGTTTCTACTTACCATGATCTTTGCACAACCCCATGTTAGGATGCATATTATCATCATCCTTATTTTATAGATCATGAGTTCAAGGAGGTAAATAACCTGCCAGACCGTGTCTGTTTAGCAGGTGCTGCAGGTGGATTTCCACACATTGACTTCTATTCTATAATATGTCATGGTCAAGGTTGGATGTCATGCTCATCACTCCTCACCAGCCAGTCTCTGGCCTTGCTCCTCAAAGCTTTAAACGACCCCAGGATCCATATTGGAACCCTCAAACACTCTTTCAGGATCTATTTTTCACTTTCTCAGTTCTGCTAGATCCTTGATAATGTCTCTCCATGGTCTTACTTTGCCCTGTAGCTCTGAGTAGGGGAATCACTACAACTAGTTTCTTTTTTTTTCTGGAACTACAGCTGTGGTGGCCATGGCATTCTCCTTCTGAGTCTTCATTATCTGACTTGGATATCCAAAGTCACTTGCTTTATACTCATCTCCAACCCACACCTTAGAATTAGGAGTCCTATGCTTACACTGCTCCCTGCCTCCTCCAGAAGCTGTGTGTTATTGAGCTCTTCCTCACTGGAGGCTATACTAGGAGCCACAGCCTCTGGATCTTATGATGAAAAGATGCTTAGCATTTGCCTTGCATGAGCAATGGGCTTTCCATGTGTGAGCTCTTTTCACATGATTCCTTTCCAAAACTCATGAGGTGGAACAGCCATGATTCTGTGTTGAAGATGAGCATTCTAAAAGTCACAGTTGTAAAATAACTACATGTTTTCTACAATAAAGCTTAGGTTTAGCTGTTTATTTCTGATGCACTGTTTCTTACTTGACTGCATAGATGTCTATATTTCCAGGTGGAGCTTCCTGGCCCTTCAGACTGCAGCCAACATTCTCTGGCCTATGGTGTCACCAACCCTCCTTGTTCACTGCCCACACCCTCTCATCTTAAAGGACATAATAAGAGGCCCCTTTATAGCTCTTCTTGACTGAACTTGTGGAGGATTTCTATTTATCTGAAGGGACAGGCCAGAAATAACAATGACAAAGGTAAAAAATGACTGTTTTTAAAGACTCAGAGGCCTGTGTCCTTGTGTTTTGTATTGGTCATTGGGTTGTTCTCAGGTGAGTCATTGAGACCTTATGGGAGACTGAATTTGAGATCGCACATAATCCCTTTTTCTCAGTGTTTCTTGCCCATAAACAATGGTCAGACAACAACCCATTCCCTACCACTCAGCATATCCATTACACAGAAAAAGTGTTTTGAAGTTTGTATAACTTTTCCTCCACGCCTTGGTCTAGCAGAGTTGAGGAGGCCCATGAGAGAAAAGCAAATCAGAAAATTACAAAGTAAATAGTCAATAGTCAGATCTGAGTTCATATAGGCTCTCCATTGCTTTACTACAAATGCTCAGACAAGTCAACCTATTATCTAGATGTGTAGTTGATGGTAGTAGTGGTGATAATAGAGATAGTGGTGGTGGTAGTATTAATAATGTTGGTATTGTGGCAGTGGTTGTGCTAGGATGGTGATGGTAATAAGGATGATAGTAGGGTGGTAGTGGTGGTGATGATGTGATAGAGATAATGATGGGGTAATAGGCAAGGGTGGTTATGATATAAGTAATAGAAATGATCTTGATGGTGGTAGCAATAGTAATTTTGATGATAGTCATGACAGTGGTGGCAGTAGTGATGATAATGGTGATGATATTGCTGATAAAGATGGTTGCTGTTGCTGTGGTGGTGGCAGTGATGGTAGGTCACATTGGTGATACCGATAGTGAGTGGTTCTAGCATTGACGCTGATGATGGTGATAGTAGTGGTGGTGACAATGGTGATAGAGGTTGTGGCTTTGTTGGTGGTTGGTGACAGTAGTGGCACTAGTGATAGAGTTGGCAATGGTGATGATGCTGCGATGATGTTGGTGGTGGCATTGGTGGTGATGATAATATTAGTGGTGACCATGGTGGTCATAAATGGTGGTGGTGGTGGTGGTGGCATTGGTGATGGTGAAGGTAGTGGTGGTTAATGGTGGTGGTGGTAAGGATGGTGGTAGATGATAATGGTGGTAGTGATGGTGGTCGCTGTAACAATGGGGATGGTGGTATTGGTGGTGATGGTGATGGTTGCTTTGATGATGGTGCTGATAGTGTAGTAGGGGTGATGACAGTGGGTGAACACAGATGGAATGGCAGGGCCCTCTAGTAATAGTGCGGAGGAGATACATCTCTGTAAGTCAGGAGTGGAAGAAGGATGTTTTGTGAGAATTTCTCAGGAGAAATGATTCCTGGAAAATGAAGGGGGAAAAAAAAGGTTGAGATATGGAATTAAGTTGAGATATTTTTCAAAAGTCTGAAGTGCCACCTCTAGATCATGAAGCAAGTTGGGGGTACCTTGTGGTTGGACAATGTTTTCTAACATTGAAGTTGGTATCAGACCTCAAAACCAGGCAGGGAAAGTTAGAGCTGTTTGTTTACATGTTAGTATATGTTGAGTAGTGAATATCATATAGAAAATAAAATTTAATTGCACAGTCCACTTTCACTTTTTTACAACATGGTTGACAAGTTTGGGCAACAAATGTATTCTGTCTTCATTAAAATGATGTGACTCTTGCTCACATTATCAGGTTTCTATTTCTTGAAATCATTCCAACACATTCCATACCTTTTCCTGCAATTATTTCTGTTATCTGAACTTCAAAAGTCTTCCTCTCTTCCCAAAGCCAAGATGTCCTACTTCTCAATGTCTTCTTCTGACTTCTGTCTGAATGTTCTCACCCATCTAGTGGTCACATTGGACTCTGTTCTCAACTCTGACCTGGCATATTCCTTGGTGTGTGTATGCCGGGGGTTGGGGGGTGGCTTATCAAGCCTGTGCTCTCCTTGTCACTCTGGGGTGGGTGTGGATGTCCTAAAGTGCTGTTCCTTCCTGCTGTGCTGCTCTGTGTGGCACCTTTGCCACATGGAACTGTGTAACGAGGAGACACCTTTGTTTAAAGGCCTCAAAAGACCGATTCAGATGTGTGAACCTGTTAAGACTGAGTTCCAAAGCCCACAAAAGCTGGTGCCTTACTGCTTCTGACCTTACAAATCACACTGCCAACTCCACCCAGCCCTCTGCATTAGTGATTATTTGTGCTGAACCAGGAGTACTGGTGTGGGCCAACCCAAAGCTTGTGAAATTGAGGTCACTTGGCTCCTAATCAGAGTTCAGACACCAGCTGGGAGCTGTAAAAATTTCCTTCCCAGAGCATCAACTTGGAGGAGGCCCAGAGTACATCGAAGACAGAAGTGAAGTCTGACACCCACACAGGTCCTGAGATGGGATGAAAAATGGCTGGCATCCCAGCGAGGAGAGTCAGAGGTCTGGTTGTAGAAAGCAGCAGGGACTGGAGTTGGCAAGTATCTCACTGTCCAAGGTCACAGCTCACATCATTATGAGTGTTACCTTCATGGAAATCTTTTGCACAGTAATCAAGGTCTAGAGAAGATACTGAGTTTCATTTGTACTCATCCCCTCATAATGTGGTCAGCAAAACTCCAGAAGGCCTTTTCCATCTTCCAGCACTGCTTGCTGTGTTTTGTTGGTGCATCACAGAGAAGGGGAGCAAACTGCACTCAGATCTGAAACTCACTTGTCTGTATCACACACTCACCCCCTGGGGCACTAGCACACCCCATTTTCAGAGCCTGTGGTTTTGGCCCACTCTTTTTTGCCATCACCAAGATTTTTCACCTGCCTTCAGTGCCCTGACTTTTTGCCTAGCCTTTGCTTGTGGCTTTTTTGCCCCTTATCCTTTGCCTTGATTTATCACCTGAATTGTTGGACTGACAGTTTTGTTTTGGTTTTTTGTTTTGTTTTGTTTTGTTTTGTTTTGCTTTTGTTTTTTGAGACAGGGTTTCTCTGTGTAGCTTTGCACCTTTCCTGGAACTCACCCTGTTGCCCAGGCTGGCCTCAAACTCACAGAGATCCGCCTGGCTCAGCCTCCCGAGTGCTCGGATTAAAGGCGTGCGCTACCACCTTTTTTTTTTTTTTCAGGAATTTCTTTGCTGGCATTGAACTTCTCTTCTGGCCCTGGGAATGGGAGAACATCTAAGACTGGGGTCTGTGAGATTTATTCCACAGGCACTGGTCAAATGAAATATCATGAAGGGCTCGTTCTCTCTCTGTAAGTCCTGCTTTAGGGAGAATCCTTACCTCACCTCAATAATTCACATGGGAATTAAGACAAAAGGTAAAGAAGCATGTTCAGCAATTTAAAAGACACTTGTTGATTAAGAAGTTTCCAATTCAACTCAGATGCTACTCTTTGATGGACCCAATATCTGAGAGGTGATGGAAAGGTGAGCAAGACCCAAGCCCATGGTACACATGCAGGATAATGTCACAATGACCCATTGTTTTTTTCAATGAATATATGTTAACAAGCAGAATTTTAAAATGAAAATATTAGATTTTGAAACCTTTTTAGCTTTGGGTTTTTAGAGTATGAATGTTCACCCTGTATTTTGCTTATGGCAGAAGCTTTTTTTTTTTTTTTTTTTTGATGTCTAGAAGGTTTTACTGTGTCTTCTCTAAAAGTGTACAGTTCTGGCCTTGTATTTAAAGGAAGGCTGTCTCTGGGATGTGGGAAGGCTCTTTTCCCTCCCCCAGTGGCTTTGTAAACTTTTGGTTTACCTCTTAGGAAGTCTATGGGTGAGTACCATGCTTGTCTCCAGGTAGCAGATGACTACCAACTGATACTGGGCTCTAGTGGCTTCATTAGGCACATCATCTGTCTCTACCCTCAAGTCTTGGTGGTTCTGCAGACCTCAGACCCTAGAGGGTTCTAGTGAGAGGCCTCTGCAGGTCCTCTCAGCTCATCCAGGCCATTGACTCCTCTCGTATCGTGATAGCACCTGAGGATTCTCCACTGGGTCCCATCCAAAGGGACACCCCTGGCCTCAGCAGCTTTATTCTATAACTCCTTTCTTCTATTCTTAGCTCTAAACCCAGAACCATGTGGTCAAATCTGCCCAGTTCTGCTGCTTGCTGAGGCTGGAACATGGCCCCCTTCTTCAGTCATATCTTCACCAGCTTTCTGTCCTTCACTGTCAAAGCTTAGCTGTCCTGAAACTTGCTCTGTAGACCAGGCTGGCCTCAAACTCCAAGATCTGCTAGCCTCTGTCTCCCCAGTACCCTACCACACCCAGATCTAAGCTTTTATTTAGTTCCATTTCACAAGTTGGAAACCTAGCTGGATAGGATTTTGGCCTGAGACCACCCTTTATTCCATTTCTTAATCCATTTGCCTCTTGAACATAGGTTTTAGCTCTATTCCACTTCCTGGTGCTCTTTTTCTCCTGAAATTTTTCATTTTCTAATTTACCCTGCTCAGCTTGCTTGTTTTCATTACAAGTTTTCATTAGAGTTACCACTAAAAACCATATGACAGAGTCTATACTAGGCTCTTTTCAGATTTCCTCTGCCAACGGAATTAATCCAAAATTCTTCACTTTAGCCTCAGGCAGACTCTTCAGACAAGTGCAAAAGGCAGCCATTTTCTTCACCAAAACATCTTGAGTACATCTCTAGGCAACATACTAAAACTCTCCTCTGAAACCTCTTGAGTGAGCCCCCTCATAGTTCACTGTCTTTCATGCTCCTACTAGTATGGCCCAGTAAGCAGTTCCTAAAGCATTCCACTGCTTTCCAAACCCAAAGTCCAAATTCCTTCAAACAAACACATGGTCAGGCCTATTACAGCAATACCCCCATCACTGGTACCAACTTCTGTCTTAGTTATGGCTTTCATTGCTGTGAAAAGATACCATGACCATGGCAACTCTTATAAAGTAAAAACATTTAATTGGGTGGCTTGCTTACAGTTTCATGTGTTCAGTATACTGCTATCATGGTGGGAGCATGGTAGTGTACAGGCAGACAGCAGCTGAGAGTCCTACGTCTTCCAGGCAACAGGAAGTCAACTGACTCACTGACCATGGCCAATAACAACTTGCACCCAACACCCCTTAAATGATGACAAACATCCATAACCCACCAAATGACCAAAACCCACCCACCCCACCTTTTGGGAATGTGGGTGTCATGTTCTTAAAACATGGGCTGATGGCATCTTTAGAACACCCTGAGAAAACTGGAATAATGATCAAGTCCTGGGAGATCTAGCTGTATCATTTGTTGTCTAGTCTCTGTGTGATGGAAAAATGCAGGGCTTATATGAAGTCCTGCTTGGAGTAGTCTAAGAGGCTGCTTCATCTCAGCTAACCACTTTGAAGTTGTTCTGGATGCAGATTTTTGGGGAAACTGCAACAGAGGCATCTGAGAGGCTGGATCACCTAGGCCACCCGTTTTCATTGGTGTCTGGTCCTTTTGTTCTGAAAACACATAAACTTACAAAGGTAACATACAGATCTGCATTAACACAAGTATGGAATGTGCAGTGTGCACAAGTCAGCTAGAGATGATTCTCTGTTCTATTATTGAGCAGGTAAAAGACATCTGTCAACTTTATAAGCCTGGTTGGACTGCATAACCAAAGTGTGATATAAACCTCCATCCATGCCATACAAAAGGATGGCACATAATAAGGAGTCATGAGGACTTTGTAGCCAAAAGATTTATCATGTCTCATCTAGTCTCAGGGCTGTTCCCATGTTTATGGGTCACCATATATGTCACTTGTCTTGTAGTTTTTCTTGGTTTCTTCCTTCATGTCTGTAGCCAAGATTTTTAGGAGATCTCCCTGATCAAATCTGATCTTGATTAACTTTGAAGGAATCCATAGCTTTTCATTTCCTGTGGAAAAAAGCATAACCTCTCCTCCAACACAACACATTTCCTGACTTTCATTCTAAAGCTAAGGCATTATTAAAATATATAGGCTGATTTAATTCAGTAGTTTCCCCTACAATTCAATATCTCTTACCAGGAGACTTTTTTGTTCATTAGAATTTAAAAAATTCAAAGTCAACAAAGCACCATATAGGATCCAGATGTCCTGTGTATTTTCCATCCTTATATGGCTTATTCTTTTTATATTACTTTTCCCTTTTTTTTATTCAGCACCTAAGCACATTTTCAAGCATACAGTACCTGTTCAGAGGTTTTCTCAGTCTGGACCCAGTTCTCTCTCTCTCTCTCTCTCTCTCTCTCTCTCTCTCTCTCTCTCTCTCTCTCTCTCTCTGTGTGTGTGTGTGTGTGTGTGTGTGTGTGTAACATTTCTCTGACTGCATGAGCCAAGCCTTAAACAGCTACATTACTGCTGCTATGTGGCTGCACTTAGCACATGGTGCTGTCAACTTGCTCTGCCCCCTTTGGGTCCATGAGAGCTGAGCCTTAAATCCATGGGTACCAGCCAGGAGCCACATTTACATGCCCCAACCCTGGGAAGATTTTGGGTCTTCACTGTGACAGACGTTTCTATCTAGTCTTCCATTCTGTCTAGTAGTGTGCCATTCAAGTGCTCAGCTGTAAATCAAGACCTCTTAGACTAGCTGCACCTCTGTATGCTGCAAGCAATGGGCTCTGTGTATATGCTAAACATTGTACGCCAATTGTAGCAGGTCTTTCTTGTTGGACTTTCTTTGGACCACTGGCCCCCAAATAATGACATGGAGACTTCTTATTAATTATGAATGCCTGGCCTTAGGTTTGACTTGTTCCCAACTAACTCTTATAACTTAAACTTGTTTCTATTAAACTATGTTCTGCCACATGGCTCTTTACCTCTCCTCCATACTGTACATCTGACTTGCTCCTCATCTCTCTGGTAAAATCCATCACGCCAGAATCTAACTCAGAGTTCTTATTTCTGCCTGAAAATCTCACCAGTCCTCTCCTGCCTAACTATTGGCCATTCAGCTCTTTATTTAATTAATTGGGTACCTTAGGCAAACAAGGAAAAACAGAGGTACATCTTTACACAGTTTGCTCAAATACCCTGCAACAAGTCTCCTTATCTAAAGAGTGTGAAGCCCAGAACTTCCTGCTCACAAGAGTACCATCTCAAGGTGAAAACAACCTGTTAGGCCCCTGGCAGGCATGGGTAGAACAAGGCAATGGAGGAAACAGATGAACTAGTTAAGGTGATAGTCTGTGCCTCCTAATCCTGAAAGATAGCAAAGAGGAATTTAATTCCCCAGGTAGATAAATATTGACCTTATTGTTTGCTGTGCCTTATAGTACCTTCTAGACCCCCCTCTTTCTCCAGGCTCCAAGTCACAGTCTCCAAGCTCAGAACTATAATGGACAGGTAAAGCTTGCCACAGCCAGATGTGCACTCCATTTAAGAGGCTTACAGCGGCAGATGTTATGGTCAGATCTAGAAAGTGTGACCTTTTACCTATAGGAATGAGTTTTTTCTACTTAGAAAACAACCTTAAAGTCTCAACAGTTTCCAGACATGCTAGCCAACTATACATCTCCTGTGACCAGGACTGAGTATAGCCAGGTAGCTGTACTAGTCTGTGACGGGGCAAGACAGTACAGAGATTCCTCCATCTTGTATTCCTGCTAAGGCCATTTTAGGTTTAACTAGAGTTTGATCTCCTTGGTGGAGAATCCAGCAGAAAATTACCCAACTCTATTCTAGGAACCCAAGGTCAAAATGTCTCAGCTAACTTATCACAGCTTCTGTTTTATATTGCTTGCTTGCACAAAACCTCCCTGCTGTGGATATCGTTCTATATAAATAAAACACTGATGGCCAGTGACCAGGCAGGAAGTAGGTGGCCAGGCAGGAAGTAGGTGGGACAAGGAGAGAGGAGAATTCTGGGAAGCGAAAGGCTGAGGGGAGAGACACTGCAGCCACCGCCAGGACAAGCAGCATGTGAAGACTCTGGTAGGCCACCAGCCACGTGGCAAGGTATAGATTTATAGAAATGGGTTAATTTAAGATAAAAGAACAGTTAGCAAGAAGCCTGCCATGGCCATACAGTTTATAAAAAATATAAGAATCTGAGTGATTATTTTATACGTGGATTGTGGGACTGCGGGGCTTGGGGAACCTGGAGAGAAGCCATCCAGCAACACCTCCCCTTGTAGTGGCTGAGCGTGATACCAAGATGTGCTTTTGTCTTACCATAAACACTTGGCGCTACTTTAAGTGTCTAAGTGTAGTCCCAACTTGCTGGAATAAAGACATGCAGTGGGCTATAAAATTTGTCTGAGTGGTCATCTCTGGTGGTCTTTCCATTAACAGTCAACAGTACAATTCTGGTACCCAAGCCTGGGTGCAGCCAGTGAGATGGCTCTAGTTAGAGCCTGTGTTTAGTTAGTTCCAATTGCCACATCCTCCTTGTTCCCAAACCATAGGTCACATTTGCAGTGTGAATCTCAACAGTGCAGAGGTCTCCTAAGATGCCTCCTGTGTAAGGAAGTCTGTCACATTGCCAAGCTGTAGACTCAGTGGGGTGAAAAATACTACTGCTTCCATAAAACTTTATAAATCTAACCTATTACATAATCTTTTTATTCCAGGCCATTTACTTAGAATTTACCCTATTTTCTACCCTTCTTTCTACCTTAGTTTCATCCTCTAAAAAAATTTAAAAAAAGAAGTATTGCTCCTTTTCCCAAAAATTTCTGTGAAAGTTAAAAGAGGAAAAAAACATACAAAAGGTTCTGTTCCTTGCCCTGTGCAGTGTTTCTTTTTATGTGTTTTCCTATTCTATTTATTTAACAAATTGGTGTGAGTGTAATGTCAAATGAACTGTTGAGAACTTGCAGGTGGGGAGATTGGAATAATAATCTGTCCTTCAGTGAGGGATGAGGGCTAAGTGCCAAACCCTGTCCCTGGAATGCAGACACTGGTTTAGGTGTTCCTTCAAGGCCAGCCAGCAGGAAAAAGGGTAGGGTGTTATTGAGTTAAAATTACTTTGGAGACAGAAATCGCACAGCCCATTATCTGGTCAGCAAGGGCAGAGGTTTCTCAACTGTGGCAGAGGATGTCGTCAGTGTAGCCCAGGCTCAAGGCGGCTTGTTGTGGAGGCTGTGTGGGACACTGATGCTGAAGCTTATCCTGCTTGAGTATTGAAGGAAGGCACTGTTGGACGGAAACCCAGGGAATGGCTGGATTATGGAGATGACCCACAGTACTGTGGTGAGTTGCAGAAATTTCAGACTTCCTGTTTTGTTGTCAGCACACAGTGATGGTAAATTCAAGAAATCTGGTTTTGGAAAGCTGCCTGAACCTTTTAGTTTGAAGTCCTAAGGGTCATAACCCAAGTCATTAGCAATCAGAACTACCAACCAGCGCGGGACACTCAGTTACATTTGAACTGCAGATAGATAAGGAAATACTTTAGTTTTTCTTTAGGAATTGGTAATCTGATACTCATTCAAATTTGATTGGTGCATCCACTTTACTATTGGTGAACTTAGTGGTCTTAAGGACAGAACATCTATTCCACATTTGGGCATGGGAAGAGAGGAAGCACAAACATTTGGGCAGACACTAAACTGGCTTGTGGGGCTTGAGTAAGGTACAACAGGGACCTCTAATGTGGTCCAGTGAAGAGACAGATCTGAGAAGACAGGTGTTGAGGAAAAGTACAGGGAGGGTGTATGGCACTACAGGGAAGCAATGTGATTGGGCAGGAAAATATCACACAAACACTTATGGAAACATGGAATAATCATGATGGGGTGGATGAGGTGAAGATGTAGATAAACAAGGACTGTCTTTGAATGTTCTAATAAAATCAATGTGTAGACTTTATTTATTTTTTAAAGCAGATTTTAAGGTTCACTCATAAAGTATTAGCAAACAATATGCAAAAACAAATTTCTCAAGAGTTATGACTTTGATAAGAATAATATAGTAAAAACATAATACATTTTTAAGTATCAACAGGTAGCAGAGTTAAAGCATGCTACTGAGTTTTGTTTTCTATGACATGAACAGAAACAGGACAAATACACATAAGCAGACCTACAGTGCAAGCTTCAGCTTGCTCTTCATTATTCACATATGAAATATCTTCCTTGAAGAAGGCAGCAGGTGTATACAAGCATTCATTTTCCAAGGGCATCGACTTAAAAAACAGTCAAGTCCATTTACAGATTTGATCTCATTGGTGTTCACTGTGTCCTTCATAGACAGTATAATGTCCTCTTTAAATACAGGAAAACTAGCCTCAGAAAAGATAATAACAACAGCAACCTCAACCAATGCATTGAACTCTGTGACAAAGTGGGCACACTGTGGAGATAAAGGCATTTATTTTGTTCTTTCTACTACAGTAGACAACATTACCCAGGTTTTACACTTGAGAATTCTGGGGTACAGGGCCTCTGTACTTACCTGTGTGTGTGTATCAAAACTCAACAGCCCCGGCATAGTGGAAGGTTCACTCCAAATGATACCACAGCTCCCTTAGGGAAGGTGACTAAGGGATCCCAGGGGAAATTGGGCCTCCATGGTAGTTTGTGGCAATCTTCCTGGCTTCTTAGGAAGCTGGTACATATCGAGCAATCAGGGAGGCTAGGGATCCCATGAAGGCCTGGGTGATAGATGGACCCCTCTAGCACTTTATGATCTTACATATTCTTAAAACCCATTTACAACAAGTGAAGTCATCCCTAAATGTCTCTTCACATCCTAGGAGACCAGACTTCCCAATCATTATGGTCCCTTGGGCTTCTTGTCAGGCCTGCTGTGTGAAAGAAGATTGGATCCGCTCACAGGACAAGGCTGTAAATTAGGGTTTGACTTATCTGAGCTCCCTGTAGCCTGTAATGGAATTGACTAATTACACCCCACATGAGATGCTGAGATGGTTGCTCACTGTTTGTTGCCTCGATGGGATTCCTAACAGCAGATGCGCCATGACTCTCAGAACCTAAACTCCTCAATGCAATAGAGAAAGTGAAGATTATCTTGGGGAAGATCTTGGAGAAAGCTTAATTTGATTCAGTTTGCCTTGTATTTGTAAAACCAGATCACATCTCAGAGCAAGAAGAGACAATGACATCCCAAAGACAGTATCTGTGCCTCCCAGTGCAATTAAACCTCTTCCCATTCCTGTCAACTGGAAGACTGCGTCTGCCTTATCTTCCCAATCAGGGCATCTGTGCCACTGTACACCCAGGCATGAGTATGAGTTTGGCCAGTGACTCAGACATATAGGTGTTCTAATGTGTTTTACATTAATACCTGCACATTACTAACTAGTACACAAATATGGAAGGAAAAGGCAAAGTTGGTCTAAGGGCTGGCTTCTCAGAGACTATGGTCAAGATCACCAGTTCAGTGGGTTTTTGTAAACTTGATCCTGAACCAAAGTAGAGTGGGTAGTAGGATGACATGGGGAGAAGTGCTTTTAGCATCACGGTTGAGGGCTCCATAGTTGAAGCAGATGTCTAATGAACAGACCACTGTTTCCTAGCTCAGTGTTCAGTTTTTTCTTCCATGAACTTGGGAGAATCAGTTCACACACTGCTAGTGCCTCACGTTTTTTATTAGGACCACGAGGATCATAATGTTTCATTCTTTGTAGGGCTGTTCATTTCCCCCACAATCTGGAGCACTGAGTTGACTCACAACTCTCTTCTAGTCTGTGAGGATCTAGCAAAGGACAAGTCAGAGGAGCCTCCATCTTTTTGGTCCAGGAGCTTATCTTCTGTTATGTAAGACAGATGCCTCAAATCCAGAGATAAAGTGGAATGAGTTGCTCTCCATCATTAAGCACAGAGAAAACAAACAAAAGAACAAGATGGCAGGATGGTTGTGACTCAGCTGCTTCTTACCTCCTTAAAATTGGGTCCATCAGGGAACACATCTCTGAGGAGTTGACACCTAGATGCCGACTCTTAGAATTTGACATTTAGATGGTGAGGTGATAGCTTGCTGAAGAGCTAGGTAAGAGGCTATTACAAATATCCCAAAGACAGAAGAATTATTATACTTGAGGATTAAGTGAGATTACATGTCTATTTTAAATAGTGCTCAGTTCCTTTACAAGGTAAGCGAACAGTATGATGCTGTTACTAATTACTTTAGTTAGCTTTCCATTGTGACAAGATACTTCAGCCAAATAACTTAGAAGGAAGAAATATTTATCAGGGATCGTAGTTTTAGAGGTTTCAATGTGTGGTTACTTTGCTCCATACTATTCGGCCCAGGATGAGGCAGCACCTTTTATGGCTTGTGGTGAAAGAGGCTACACAGCATGGCAACCTGGAATCAAAGAGAGAAAAGCAGGGGATCCCAGTATCCCCCCTAGGACATGTCCCAATGACCTACCTTCCTCCCAATATGCTTTACCTTCTAAAGGTTCCTCCAAAATCCCCAAAGTGCCATCAGTTGGGACTAAGCCTTTACCCCATGGTCTTCCGGGGATTTTAAGATCCATCCCACAGTGGTGATTATGAGGAGGACAAGAAGGTAGAGGAGAGTGAAGAGAAGGTAGTCATGGGAACAAGATGAAGCTTCTTTGTGAAGAAACCAGCAGGAATCAGCTGCAGCTATTCAGAACAGAGTCCAGATGAGAAATGTTTCTAATTTTGATGTGTTAGCTAGTAAGGTTTTCACTTGGGATAAAACATCCCAAGGTCATCAGAGTCTAATCCCTGCCTCATGAGACTGGGGCACAGCCATCCCCTGAAGCCCCTCCCATATGTTGGGTTCTAACTGGTCCTGATGGAGTGGAAGCTGCAGGTTGGGCCGGTGTTTCCAGCAGGTGAGCAGAGGTTGACAGCAGGAGCACACACTATATTTAATTTTTCCATCTAATCCAAAGCCCAGGGAACTTTCATTCCATAGACTTTAGAAGCTGCAGCAGCCCTGTGGCAGCTGAGAGAAGCTGGAGTTGAGTTTATGAACATGCAGGTGCTCACAGAGAAGCTGGCAGGGAGGTCCTGTGGCTGAGCCTGCCCTCATCCAGGAGCCTTGTGGGAAGTCCTCTGGTGTCATATCTCATTTCCGTCCCTAGAAGATTCCCGCAAAGTATGTCTCTTCCCCACATCTCCTTCTAACGGGACTCAGGCTTCTGTGGTGCTGGCTCCACGCCCCCCAACACTGGGACATTTATATTTGATGGTGTTGGATGAATTATGCACACACCCTACTGAACACAGATTTAATGAGGGGATTTCATTTCTGTTCCTTGCTTTGCTTTTAATGGATTTCAGGCTTTGAATTAAGCAGTGGCTCAGCAACTTGTGCCTGCAGGGGAGGCACGGAGAGAAACTATCCTTTGAATAGGGACATGGCTGCTTTGGCAACCAGCTTGCGATAAATGTGTCCTATCTTGGTCTTGTTTCTTAGTCTCAGGTGAGTTTGGTATTAAAAATCAACCCTCCATTAGGATCAGAGAACAAAGACCACACTGCACCAGTTGAAGAGGTAAACTTCAACTATAAGGAGCAAGAACCAAGAGGCAGGTCCAGGTCTTGACTGAGATCATACATATAGTTCTGGAGGAAAATTATACAGCTCCCAAGAGAGGTATCATGATCTTGGGGCGATTAGAGTTCATTGCCCTCTGATTCTGTTGATGGCTTGGTTTCCTTATTAGAAAATCACTTCCATATGCTAAAGTGATGAGCCAGGAAAATCTTTGCTCTGTTCTCCATTCCTAAGAGCAGGTTTGTCTACCAGAAGTTTCTTCTTTGGCTATAATTGCTCGTGTGTGGACCAATGACCCAAAGAGAGAAGCAGGCCTGGGATGTTGCCCAGAAATTGTGCAAGGACAGTGCACAATGCTTTGCTCTCTGTGGTAGCTAAATGGTAAAATATGCATCTTAGGAGACCTTGTTAGTAGCCAAGGGTGAGGGCTAAGAACACAACTGTTTGGAAGAGAAAAGAGCATCTCAGAGGCAGCAGTGAATGTGCATGGCAGTATCCAGGCCTCTTGATCTAGCTGTACCTGAAGCTTGTATGAAGAGAGACAAATCCAAAATTTTAACTTATTTTTGAGGCTGAGATGTTTTATTTCTTAAATACTAGAAGTAGAATGGCATTCAGCAACAATTCAGAGAGATGAGTGAGTGAAACTATTTTTAATTGTCATTCTTTCCTTAAAGGCAGCGGGGGCCGGGCATTGACATATGAAACCAGAGAAGAAAGAAAAACCACCAGAAAACAAAGTGTAAAGAGATTCATGGAGACAAGGGCCAGCCCACGGCAGAGAATGAAGAACTGCTTTCATGAGAAGCGAGGGAGTGAAGTTGAATATATTGTTTATAGACACAGGGCTGCACTGGCCATAGCTCAGGGGTTGGAGAGAGACACCGAGCTGAACTGGCTGTACATCAGTAGTCACAGAACTTATCTGGCCACAGCTTGGGTGGACACAGGTCTGTGTTGGCTGGGGCCTGGGTACGATATTCTCCCCAGAGCTGTTGCCTCTGATTAGAACTAGAGCAGAACGCTTGCCATGAAATTAATCTATCTAAAAACAATTTTAGTGGGATAAAAAGAGAAAGATACTCAAAAGAGAAAGATATTCTAAGTGTCCTGTCCAGAAAGTTGTTTCAAGCAATGATGAAGTTTAGAGTTAGCTGCTGAAGTAATCTCTCCAGAAAAAATACAGCAAGTTTATTAGAATTTGATTAAAATGACAAAATTCATTCTTTTATGCTAATACTTATGTCAGGAAAGAGTAACTCCTACAGATTTGCAGAACAGCCCTGTGTTTGAAGAGACAGAAGAAAAAGAAAGCCAAAAGTTTAACATTGTGTTTTATGCATACACAAGAGACAGAGGTAGCCAACAGATCTCCACAATGTGGCTTTGGATGTCAGTTTACAGAGACTCTTCAAAGAATGGCGTGTGAGTCAGCGTTCTCCAGAGGAACAGCCTGAGAGAATGAAGGTTTGTACTGAAGAGGGCACATGTCCTTGGTTTACATCATATTGGCTGGGTAGTCTGGTGATGACACACGTCCTTGGCTTACATCATATAGAGAATGAAGGTTTATGCTGAAGAGGACACACATCCTTGGCTTATATCATATGGGCTGGGTAGTCCAGCGATGACCATCTGCACATGGAAGAGGCTGAGAATCCAGCACTAGCTGTATGTCACAGGTCTGGAGGATTCCTGGAAAGCCACTGTGTCTTCAGTTAACTTTGGAAGGCACGGGAGATTTCTGATGACAATGAGTGACAGCAGCCATGATGAAAAGCTAGGTGCACTTAACGGCAGAAAGTGAAGGCATGTAACCCTGCTTTCACACAGACCTCCGTGATGTCAGGGTTGCCACTGGAGGGGGCATCTACTCTGGGGAAGGATGATATCCCCTCAGTTAGTCCTTCCTGGAGATGCCATTATAGACCTACTCAGAGGGACAACTCTTATTGATGCCAGATCCACTTAAGTTGGCAATCAAGCCAAACGATCCAAAGTGCTAAGTTCATAGAGCAGTGAAGAGACAGAGGGAAGGATGAGTGTCTGGCAACTTGGGGGAAGGTGAGTGCGCAGGAGAAAAAGGCTGATTGGTGCAGCCTGTGGATTCTGCTTCATAAGGAAGTCACTCCTATATGGCTGGCTTCTTCAAGACCATTCAGTCAGTGTGGGAGCTATATATTACTCAGCCCTGCACTGTTTCTCCTGCCTGAGAGTGAGCACCCCATGGTTTTCTGGGCCTGAATAGGTTCCAGAAACAGCACCATTCATTTGGCCCACTAGCATTGAATAATCAATCATTTTCATATTTTCACAGCACACATGCACACACATACGCGCACACACACACACACACACACACACACACACACACACACACTGGCATTGAATGATCATATGTGTAAGTGTTACAGCTCTGAAGAGAAAGGTATCCTGGCTGTTGGAAGCCAGACAATACTTACAGCTCTGTTCTCATGGGGCATGGTTTCCCTGGCAGGACCAGCAGTAATGTAACAATCCTGCTCCTCTCCGAGAGAGCTGTTACAGCTCAGCTCGGCTCCACTCCGCTAAGAGAGTTTCCCCTCAGAGATAAAATTGTTACTTCTCTGCTCTGCCCTGCTAAGGGAAAACCCCTGCAGAAATGTAGCAGTTCTCTACTCCACTCTGCTAAGGGAAAACCCATGCAGAAATGTGGTAGTTTGCTTCTGCTCGCATGAAAGTTGTTACTTCTCTGCCCGGCTCCACTCAGGCTAAAGAAGGTCTTCACCCAAAACTCATCCGAGAAATTTATTGGGAGGGAGGAATCCAGGAGAGCTGGAGCCTCTGCCAGGGTGAGAAAAGGCAGTTCCCAACTGAACAGGTACAGGGTCATATCAGGCTTCCTAGGGGCACAGTTTTTCCAGGGTGAAGATTTCCAGTGTGGGAATTGGTTGGATTTCAATCTCTGATCTTGAACAGGCTCAGAGGTTGGCAGGATTTTGTATTCAGGGATTGGTTGGTTTTCTGCTCAGGGATTGGTTGAGCTGAGTTGGTCAGGGGCAGTGTTTCTTTAGCTCTGGTTTCAGGACCAAAATGTGTTGCTTTCACTGTCCCTTTTTAGCCTTTTGGCTCTGGTTTCAGGGTCAGGGTGTATTTCTTTGGCTGACCATTTTACCAAACTACAATATGAATGTTTGCACAGCACACATGCACACACACACATGCACACACATTAAATGCATTAAATAATCATATGCATATTTGCACAGCACACACACACACACACATACACACACACACATATATGTAGAGAGAAGTGCTTTTGTTTCATAGACTGTAATTACATTAAATGCTATTAAAATATTGTGACAAAATGCCCAACAGAAATGACTTAGATGAGGAAAGATGAACTTGGTTCATGGTTTCAGGGAGGTTGGCCCACGGTTGCCTGGCCCCATGTGCTTCAGCAGAGCATCATGTCCATGGAAGTGTGTAGCAGAAACTATAGCTATTATTCACTTTATTGACAGACCAGGAAGCCTAGGGCACATGAGAGAGGACTGGGGATGGTACCCCCAAGGACCGGTTTCCAGTGCTGTACTTCCTCAGCCAGGCTCCATCTCCCAGGGTCAGGTCACCGGAGCAGGACTACACCATCTAAAACACTGCTCTGGACAACAGGAGCTGAGCATGGATGGAGTCCACTCCATGGAGTTGACCTTCCTGAATGATTTAGTGATATGGAAAATGGTGAAACTCTGTGAAGGATCAGAAATCCTGGGCAGAAGAGCTGGTCCAGGAATGGGTCAGGATAATGAATGTTTTTTATTTGTTGTTCCCACTGATAAAATGATCCTTATATTCCTAATCAAGCAGCACCTCATTCTTAAGTCTACGTTCTCCAGAGAAAATTCCTAGAAAGTCTACGTTCCTTCCATGCTTGCCTTAACTTAATTAAAAGAGAAATGACACTGGGTGTCCCTTTATAGTAAAATGAGCTTGTCCTAAGTGTAAGAAGTAAACCAGTCCCCTCCCCCTTCGGTTAAAGCTAGTTCCTTTAGGCCCTAGTTACTAGATTATGGTGGCTGTATTAGTTACTTTTCTGTTGCTGTGACTGAACACCATAAACAAGGCAACTTATGAGAAAGTGGTTTATTGGATTTACGATTGTAAAGGGATAGAGTCCATGATGGTAGGGTCAGCATGACAGCAGGCAGCAGGTGCAGCATCTGGATCAGCCAGCTGAGAGCTCACATCTTGAACCGCAGGCACAAAACAAAGGAAGTGAACTGGAGATGATCCCAGGTGTCAAATCCCCAAAGCCTGCCTCCAATAAGGCCATACCTCCTAAATCTCCCTGTAGCTAGTGTTTTCCTGCCTGGCCCACAGTCAGGACAAATCTCTCTCACCCACCAGTCCTACAGTTGCTCAGACCCAACCAAATAAACACAGAGACTTATATTGCTTACAAACTGTATGGCCATGGCAGGCTTCTTGCTAACTGTTCTTATAGCTTAAATTAACCCATTTCTATAAATCTATACCTTGCCACGTGGCTCATGGCTTACTGGCATCTTCACATGTGGCTTGTCATGATGGCGGCTGGCAGTGTCTCTGACTCAGCCTTCCACTTCCCAGAATTCTTCTCCTCCTTGTCCCGCCTATACTTCTTCCTGCCTGACAACTGGCCAATCAGTGTTTTATTTACTCACCAATCAGAGCAACACATTTGCCATACAGAACATCCCACAGCATCTCCCCACACAGCACCACCAAATGGGGACAAGTGCTCACCTACATGAGTCTGAGGGACAGTCTCATTCAAACCAAGTCAGCCTGCAAAAGCCACAAGGACAGAGATCCCCCTGTGGGACTTTGAGGGCAGCTCTTCCCGATATTGATATCTATTATATTGAAGGGTGGCAAATATCTCACTGGGCATGATGTGGGCACCAAAGAAACAGCTGAGCATCACTCAAACATCATAGGATTATTCACCATGGATACCAATCTACATGAGCCATTGGAACTAGTAGCTTTCTTATCATCTTTATTATATAGAGGCAGAATGGCATGATGGTTAAGCTTTTAGGTGTTGGAGTAAATTTTGGGTAAAAGTGTTTGGCTCTCTACTTACTAACTGGGTAGATTTAGGTGGCAGGTTTAAGCTCCATGCTAGTTATCTCAGTGGATATGTTCAGTGTGCCCAGCTCTGTGAAAACAACCACTCAGGATACATAGTTAGCACTGGGTAAATTGCATATATCGTGTCTTAGCTTCTGGATAGAGTTGATGGCTTTCTTCTACTATGTCCCTTGGAAGTGTTTCATGTAATGGGGGAATTAAAACCTCAGAGTAGAAGGTATGACATGACCACATAGTTTTGTCGTTACTTTCAAATCTGTCTCTTCTTTGCATTTAGGGAGTATAGCACATTTCCGGATTTGAGTCAGGGCAAACGTGCTTCTTAGCAGATCTGAATCTTCTCTCTACAAGAAGAGTCAGCGAGAGTGCTCAGCCTATAGTTGTATAGACTGCTGTCATATTGTATACTTCTGAAGTTGGTACTGTGCATTTGCACTGTTAGAACAAAATGCCATAGACTGATTACCATAAGTGACAGATGCTTTGTAGCATAAATATTATCATCAAATTCAGAGTTCCAAGCTCGGGAATCGGGATGCCCATCATGAATGGCTGAATAAGTGTTCTAGATATACAATAGAGTACTATTTACCCATAAAGGAGAATGAAATTATATAATTTGTAGGAAATGCAGAGAACTGGAGATAATGGTAAACAAAATAAGCTAAAATCAGAATGACAGATGGCATGCTTCCTCTCGTGTGTGGATTTTTAAAATTATTTTTTTATTTAAATTACTTTTTTAAAGACAAGAACAAAGGATAAAGAGTAACTATTTGGGAAGCAGGAGAGGTCTAGAGAACAGTGGGAGGCAGGTAAATATGAGCAAAGTGTATTCTCTATAGTTATGATGTTTTAATGAAACCTATTATTTGCATAATTAATAAATGCTAATATAAAAGAAATTAACAATTAAGAAAAATTAACTTTTGCAAGTTTAATCATGCTATAAAAACAGTTGGAAGTCTAAAATGAGGGTGTCAGTGTTGCCAACCTCTTGGCAATGAGAGCAAGCTCTGGCCTTTTCTTATTGATATAAGGTCAATAACACCAGTATGAGCCCAACCTCCTGGCCTGGGCTAAATCCAATCACTATCCAAAGGTTCCCCCTCCAAATACTATCAGGAGTTAGACCTTCAAGATAGGAATTTAGGGTAAATATACACATTCAATTTACTGGCTGTGATTCCAGAAGCTAGTGCAAGCCCCATGAACATGATCTGGTACATAGATGATCAGGAAGCATTTATGAGTTTGTATTTGAGTGACTGGAGCTGTTATTAACTGAGTTAAATTGGCAAGAGTATTCCACTCAACTAAGCCACCCTGGAAAGGCCCAATATTGTTAATAGAAGATACTCCATAGTTACATGAGGGGCATATATTGTGTAGATGCCACAAGAAGCTCATTAATTTACAATCCTACATTTTATTAAGTTAATTTGAATTTTAATGAAAAATAACTAAGCCAAAGTGATTTCTGTCTTGAGGAGAAAATAATATTTCTATGCAGGCTTAGGGAATAGGATGCCAGAAAAATGTGGGTCTCTTACATTTCCCCAGAGGCTACAGCTCATCAACTTACAGGGGAAAAAAAGTTTAAAAGGATGATCTGTACTCAAATAGTAGAATTTTCATTCAGGTACAATGTGCACAAAGGCTGGCAGAAGCAGGTGAGAAAAAGGAGCGAGGCAGAATGGCTGCATAGCACCCAGACACAGCCCCTGGGAACCCTTGAAAAGCATAGGCAAGCTTTCCTATTCCTGAGAGGTAGGTTTCACCAGGACAATACTGTTCAAGGAAGACCACCCAGCCACCAAAGTAGAGGTAGCATTTCTTCTGACACATGTCAGTGACTCTTTAAACCATTCACAGTCTACACAGCTAACACCAGACAGTGAGGACTATATTGGCTCCAAGGAATTGAATATTGAGTTAAACCACTGTGAGCATCAATATTTATGCCTGAATTGATAGAAGTTTAGGGGTATGTGTATAGCTCCATGTAAGAACACTTGCCTAATATGAATAAGGCCCCGGGTTCTATCAACAGAACTATGAAAGAAAGGAGATGGGAAGGGGAAGAGGATGGGGAACAGGATGGGGACTGGGATGGGGATGAAGATGGAGGTGAAGATGGAGACACAGAGATGCAGAGGGAGGAGTTTAATGGCAGGCACTCAGCATTCATTCCTTGACTCAAGGTTCCTCAACACTGGCCTGACCTGGGGTAGGTTCTCACTGTATGGCCACCAAGGCAGTCCAAGCAATCCCAGGGCATGAGGCATGTAGCCCACCAACCCAATAATCCCAAGAAGATGAAAATATCTGTTGGGCAATGTTTTTGTGGAAGTCCTAAGGTGTCATTTCTTGTCCCATCATGGGTGACATTGCTATCCCATTTCAGAGACTGGTGAGTACTCTAATCAGTCAGCTTGGATCAGCTACTCCTCTGAAGAGTTAGGATCTCCATGTAAGCAGACCCACCAGGAAAACACTGTTAGGGAATGTAATTAGAAAGATGCTTGTGGGATGGCTGATGGCTGCTCCAGAGCAATGACCATGCATTTGGGACAGACAAAAATAGCAAATATTTTCTTCACTGTAGAGGCCACATTTTAGTTTTGAGTATCAAAAGAAAACAAGTTTGTTTAGTGGTTGACCATGGTCAAGGGTTCTAGTTTCTAGGGTAGAGTGCAGGCCAGGGTCTGAGTCTGAACATGAAATGCAAACATTAGGGCAATGTAGTTAAATAAAGGCCCCCAACGACTAGGCATTAGGAGAACTTAATCAGCATTGTGCCCCATGCTTTCCCACTGGGTTGGGGACATAGTAAGTGTTCAATAAACACCAATAGCTGATAAGTGAAATTATAACCATGACTACCACAACTATTAATGTGAAAATGACAACAGTGTCTAAACAATAATATAGGGCTGAGGTACAGCCCAGTGGTCGAGTGGTTGACTGTCATGAACCAAGTCTTGGGTTCAATTCCTAGCACCATAAAAATAAATGAAAGCTAGGTATTCAAAGAAGCAGCCTCCTGCTATGCATCTTTCAGGCAGAATGTATGCAATGGTCACTATGTGACACATCTACACTGAGCACTTCATTTTCAGCAGCCCATGATGTCAAAGCTTTTCTCTTCTTAACCTGTGCTACAAATGAGGCTCAAAGAGGTTAAGCCACCTGGTTAAGGATATTGCAGTAGTTAACTCAGACTGTGAGAGTAGCCCCAAATTTCAGACCTCAAAACTGTTTCTTACACATTTGAAGTACAGTGTGAAGGGTTGGGAGTATCTGTCCACACACACAGTGTGATGGGGAGGGTGGGTCTGTCTACACACACAGTGTGAGGGGGAGGCAGGTCTGTTGTATACACAGTGTGAGGGGGAGGCAGGTCTGTTGCACACACAGTGTGATGGGGAGGCAGGTCTGTTGCACACACAGTGTGATGGGGAGGCAGGTCTGTTGCACACACAGTGTGATGGGGAGGCAGGTCTGTTGCACACACAGTGTGATGGGGAGGCAGGTCTGTTGCACACACAGTGTGATGGGGAGGCAGGTCTGTTGCACACACAGTGTGATGGGGAGGCAGGTCTGTTGCACACACAGTGTGATGGGGAGGCAGGTCTGTTACACACACAGGGTGAGGGGGAGACAGGTCTGTTACACACACAGGGTGAGGGGGAGGCAGGTCTGTTGCACACACAGTGTGATGGGGAGGCAGGTCTGTTGCACACACAGTGTGATGGGGAGGCAGGTCTGTTACACACACAGGGTGATGGGGAGGCAGGTCTGTTACACTTACTCTTTTGGGCTCTTGCCCCTTTCTTTGAGCAACTCTCCCCTTTCCCTGGGTCTTAGTTGTGATGCAGGTTCTGGTCGACTAGAAATGGAAGGGAGACTCTGGAGAAGGCTCCTGTCCCAAACAATTTGACTGCCGATGGCACATGGCCACCCTGCTTGCAGTAAAGTGGAGATGTGTCCCCACCATGTCCTAGGCAGACTAAGTGATGCAGTTGCTGCATGTATCCAGGAAGTGGGACTGTATGTGAATATTGGAAAGCAACAACGTCACTTTCCTCCTACACCATCCCTGTCAGGAGCGGCTCAGAAGCCCCCAGACGCTTCTTCAGCACTGTCCTCACCTGAGGGCATTGTGTGAAGTTTTCTCACCCTTGCTTCCTCCATCTCCCCCTTTTTCTGTGCTCTGACCTTGGCCTCGAGTCCCCCATGGGTGGAGGGGGTTTTGTGAGAGCCCCAAAGGCCAGAAGCACCACACACTGGGGCTTTGATGTAGGACTTCAGGCTAGACCTCGCTCCCCGGACTCTTCAATCCATCAAATTCCACCTGCGGAATTTCTCTCTGCTGCAGAAGACCAAAAGGTGAGATAATTTGATGATTTGATTCTTGGGAGATTCAGTGATATGAGGAGACTGGATATGAAATGTGGCTTCTATCCACCCCCAGCCCCCGCAGCCAAGTCTCTTTGATCATTAGATTTGTTCTTAATCTCACACGCAGACATTCTGTGGTTTTATTTTTTTCCTTTTTGGCAGGTTAATTAAACCTGTCTTTAATTTTTTTCCTCCCTTTTCCAATTCTGTGTGAGCACTGGGGAAAGCTCTGAGTCTCTAATCTCTGGAAGCATTTGTCATGGAATATTCCAGACACTCTGAAGCATCGGCTGCTCCCTCTTCCAGCCTGAGCTCTCTGGAAGTGCTCATTCAGACTGCCAGAGCTCATACCTTAACTGTTTTAGCAACTTTAACTTGCAGGGAGAGAGGGTCACTTAATAAGAAAATTGAACAATAAAAATCTCAGGAAATTGGACATTTAAGCATTCAAAATAATTGATATCGAGGAGAAAGTCTGAGCAACAAGAATTATATCCACACAGTCTACTGCCTGTGCTTTGGGAAGCACTTGCAACCCAAATCTAAAATTATGAGGGTTCGTTACAGTTGCAATCACAGACGATCCTCTTCACTCTATACATCAAAACCCCCGTGCTCTGAAAATCTCCTGTCTTTGTGTCCCTACACTACTACAGAAGGGAGAGACAGGCTTTTTTTTTTCATATTGGATGACAATTTCTAGGACACAATGCCCTAGAAATTGCACATTAGATACAAGTCTTAGAAAATAGTATAAAAGAAGGTGAAATTCTATCTAGGCAGCTGGAGGCAAAAATGTGGAAAGTGGCGCTCTTAAAGAAGGAGTAAAGGTTAAGAAAAGGAAGAAAGCGAAGCTTGCTGTGTTCACGGCTGGAAAAGACTGGTGGGAGAATTTGTCACCCAGCTGACAGCATGGCTGCTTCACAGGGCTGTGCTGACATATGGCTGACTGGCAGATACCATGGAACTTCCTCAATTTTGACGAAGAGTTAAACACCCAAACCTAAACAAAGCAACTATCTCTGAGACAAAGCCCCAAAGACTTTGACTTTCATCACCTTCCCTAGTGTTTCTTCAACCTTGACCCCAGGTTGTAGACACCCCAACCTCAGCTGATGGACAGACCCTTTTGACTTTAGCATCCCTTCGGCTTGGCTTTCTTGATCCAATTTGTCTTTCTCATGGCCCATGCTAGGAGGACCAGAGGTGTTTCAGCTGAGCATCTGTGGCCTGTGGCTTCCCTCTGTGATGTCATTGTCTGTTAGAATTTTGTTGCTCCTGTGGAGAACTGGGTATAGGGCTGGGGGCTGCATTTTGTCTGCAACCACATCCTCCATGTTTGGTGCACATAATTACATCTAACAAGAGAGTATACTATAAAGACAGACTGGACTGAGCTGGTGTCTTAATCATCTGTAACTTGACACAGACTACAAGGAGCTAGAGATATTTTGTCATCCATGTCCAGTTCAATGATTATCTTTACCGTTTTCCCTATTTACACTTCTACAATAAAATTTAATTATTAATTAATTTTCTGGTTTTAATTAGCATATATCCATTGCACAGATTGATGGGTTTCACTGGGATGTTCTCATGCATATGCATCATGTATATTCTGCTTGTATTCATTCTCTCAGAGATTTTAATTATGTGGATTGCAATCTGCTATGTAGCAGTTTCCTCTCAGATTAGAACTGTCCATCTTGGATAGAAGCTCCTTAGGACGCAGTGCGTCAAAATGGAGGTGAAACAACAGTGTGTTCTAAGGGAAGGTGAAAGCCCATCCTGCAAGGAAGATCCACTAGCCTAGGAGGGAAACAACTCAACAACCCCACGAAGTCCCTGAAACTGACCAGATTCACTACACTCCTCCCTCCTCAAGTATAGACCAGCCATAAGGACTGCTGAAAGACATGCTCAGACAAACTGAGCTGTCCAGCAGAGGCTCACACTACCTGAGCGGTTTGAAAGACATAGTCTACAACCCACTGAGGTTCCTGCAGGTTGTTCAATGCACTCCAGGTTTCCAGTTCATGTGAGCTGCTAGCCATGCGGGGATTAGCTTTGGTGATGTAGCTGTCTGTGAGTCATTTCTGATCCTGTAATTAATCCTTCACCCACACTCCTTTAAATAACCCCAAGGAAAATCATTGGTTCACCAATTTGAACTTTGGTGGTATCTGTATTTGGATCTGTCATTGGTCCCCTATCTGGGTGATTGTTTGTTCACATCTCCCGAGAAATACTACCACACAACACAACCCAATAGCAGATGTCAAAATCAGTTTAATGGTTTTCAAGTAGCATTTAGAAGTAAACAAGTAGATCATTGTGAAACAGATTGGGAGTAGGGTGGGCAGATAACACTAGGCTAAGAGAGGATGGGATAGAAATATCAGCTTGAATGCCACATACAAGGTAAAATGTTATTTTATGACAGGTATAGGCCATATCTACCCATAATATGCAACAACAGAATGCACACATATATAAATATGTAATTCTGTATGTGAAGGAATAGGTATGTATGCGTATGGGTGTGGCTCAGTCACAGAATGAAAAGTCTCACAAGTCCTTGGCCTGGATCATTTCTGCTAAGATTTAATAAGGGCATTGATGGAGGCTGGATGGTAGTCAGCTGAGTTAACTTGACCATCAGAAACTCTACAGTAAAGCTTTTGACACCATAGGGCAAGTTAATTAGCCATCCTGCGTTGTTTAGATATTTCCTATTTTTATTCTCAATTATGCACTTCTCTTTGTACAAAGGTGACAGACACTCCTACACTAATTCTCATCTGATATGCAGTGAGTCCTTGAATAAGGATGCTACTGCCCAGTGCTATGGGTATCAGCTTGGCCATAGGACTTGCTTTGGCCAATGATGAGAAGCCTTAGGTGAGTGTTAAGAGCTTTAAGAGGACTTGTGTGTATGCAGGTGGCTGCTTCTCATTTTTCTCTCCGCTATGGGAAAGGCATGTTCTGTATCCTGTTATGTGCTGAGCTCTGCATGGGGAAGGGTTGAGGCATAGAGAATAGAGTACAGTTGGCTCAAAGCCAACAACATGCAGCTTAGCGTGAGATAAACTTGCTCAAGACATTATTGAGAGTTGGCTCTTGCTTTGTTTTAAAGTTTGAGAGTTTAGTACATGAAAATAATGTGTATGATTCAAGTCCTTCCTTGTTCCCTCCCCTCCAACTCCTCCCTACCTTCTCCACCATAGTTCCTTCCCAATTTCATGTATTCTTTTAGAAATGATTTTTAAACCCCCTGAGTCCAATTAGTGCTGACATTGTGTGCATGGGTATAGGGCCATTTATTGGATCACAGCTACCTGCTCAGTGGCCATATTCCTGAAGAAGCATATTTCCCTCTACCAGTATCTATCAATTGCCAATCATTCCTCAATAGGAGTGGTACTTCCTGGCCATTTTTCTCCTCCATGCTGGGATTTTGTCTGGCTTGATCTTGCGCAGGTCTTAAGCTGTTATAACTCTGTAAGTCCATATGTGTACCTGCCCTGCCGTGCTTGGAAAACCATACTGCTGAAGATGTCCACTGTCTCTGGCTTTTAGAACCTGCCTACCCCTCTTTTTGATGAACCATGATCCTTAAGAGAAATAGACATTGTAACCAGATTCACTTTCTCATCACTGTGCTCACCCCTATCTTCATTTTCAAGCATGGACAGTAGAGGGCTCTCTCTCTCTCTCTCTCTCTCTCTCTCTCTCTCTCTCTCTCTCTCTCTCTCTCTCTCTCCCTCTCTCTCTCTCTCTCTCTCTCTCTCTCTCTCTCTCTCTCCCTCTCTCTCTCCTACTAACATCTTCCTTCTTGCTTAACCAGAAGACCTGAAATAAAATACATAGTTCACAATCCTCCGGACAGATCCTAAAATGGCAGGATGGGCAGGGGAGAACACTGTGGTAGATGCAAAAGAAATGGCCCTTCCTTGAAGTCAGGCTTCAGGAAACAGGTGTCACAGGCACCCATGACTGCCACCGTCGTGTCTTAGAATGCAGGCTTCCTGGCTGTGCCCAGGAGACAGAGAAGCAGGCACACTTGCAGCATCTGTGCTATGTGTTTCATGTGAGATGTCCCCACAAGGCTCACGTGTTAAAGGCTTGGCCATCAGTTGATGGGCTTCACGAGAGTGATGAGATTCCAAGGGCTCTGATTCGTCCAAGGGTCAATGCTGTGATGGTTTTGTTATATGGTGGCATTGTTGGATTGTTGGGAGGCTGTAGAAATGTGAAAACATAGAGCCTACTTGAAGGGGGGGGGGTCACTGAGGGTCTACCTTTAAGGGATCCTTCTCTCTTTCTCCTTCTGCCCCGCTCTCTGTGTATGCAGGTTCAGAACCAAGAGTCAGCTGGCCATGGATCACAACTTCTAAAACTGTGAGCTAGAATAAGCCCTTCATCCTTTTCCATTGCTCTCCTTAATCTGTAACTGATCAATGAACAGTTGTCTAGTACAGTCTAGAATGGAACAGCCAGAGTAATGAGCATGAAGTTCACGCCTATCACAGGCAGCCCTGCAGGAGTGAAGGCATCACAGCTTCATCAGGGCTCAGACACAGAATCCCAACTCTTACATTCTTTCAGTCTTGGGGCTGGAGAGATGGCTCAGAGATTAAGAGCACTGGCTGCTCTTCCAGAGGTTCTGAGTTCAATTCCCAACAACCACATGGTGGCTCACAACCATCTGTAAAGAGATCTGGTGCCCTCTTCTGACCTACAGGGATACATGCAGGCAGAATATTGTATACATAATAATAAAAGAAAACACTGTATACATTCTCTTAGTCTTGCATACACTTTTAACAAACACACAGCCCCCCTATCTGCCTGCCACTCTCCCATGGCCTTTGCAAATATTCATATAATTAATTATCATAGCAGGCCTATGAAAGGGTTACTCTAATAAGGCTCATTTCACAGATGAGGTAACTGAAACATTAAGATAGCTAACAGATCTGTGGGAGATCTCATAGCTAGAGCAGAACGTGCATTTGAAATCAAGTAACCACTTTCCAAATCTGAGTTCCTTTCTACAACCTCAAGCTTCACCTTGCCTGCTGGATCTACATTTATGTGCCTGGTCACTTAAACACGCAGGCCACCATTCAGCTTTGTTATTTCTTCTCCTATGCTCTCCTAATTCCTAATGATCATCTGAGTCCTTCTGGTGACTTTACTTTTCTGCAGCAGGGCAGTGTCCTCAGTGAGTAGGCAAATGACATCACAGAGTCCCCTGCATAAGGTCCACACCTGATCCTCTAGCATAGGGGGAATATGGCTAGAATCTTCTCAGCACACCAGAGTGAAAAGTTCGCTGTGTGTCACACAGAATGGTTCTTCTGTCCTTTCACATTAAAGCTCAGAGAGTCCCAATGCCTTGAAAAGCTGTCACTTTTTTTTCTCCCAACTCCTCAACCTCTGGCTACAGCATCATTCCTGGTGACTGGTTCTTGAAAGGACTCAAGGGAAACGCCCTGGCAGAAGTGACTCTTTTACATTTTTATTTTTCCCAGAAGCAAATATTTAAATTCTTCAGCCAATGGTCTTCCCCATTGTGTCTCTGGTTGGCGTCAGTCATAGTACGAGATTGGCAACTGGTAGGTGTGAGAGGAGAAGGAGAAGGAGCACCAAACTGCTTACTAGCCTAGGAACCAATGGAAAAGAGCAACACCACTGAGCTGAAATGGCTAAAGAGTGGACCTGAGCCCAGTGGAAGGCACTGGCTCCCAGTTGCTGTGAGCCATGTAGCAATGGGAGGAAACAGCTGCTGTTACTGAGCATGTTGGTACAGAGCAGGCTCTGATCAAGAAGTCCTGGGACAGGGTTAGCAATGGGAGGGAAGCTGGTTTGCACAAACTTCTCAGCTCAGCTCTACTGACATCTCTCAGCAAAACTTGAGCATCATACTGAGGTCCAAAGAAGCCACACCATCTCCTTCTGGGACAGAAGGTTACGTTTTGTGACATTTGGTGGTACATGGTCAGGGACCTAGGGATATGGACATGCTACCCCCTCTTATCTCTCCACTTAGTTGTTAAGGAAGAGATTCCTAAGTGTTGTATAGTTTCTTGTCAACATTTGCAGTCTGCTTCACTCAGAGCTCTGGGGACTGTGTGAGTAAGGAGCCCCAACTTATATTGAAGGCCTCATAGAGACTTGGGTTCTTCTAACCCCAGCAACAAGCCCCTTTCAATATAAATATTAGGAAAATGGCCTTATTCAAACTCATCTCTTATTCTGTAGCCCCTATCTATTTTCAACACTCTTTGTCATGCTTGGAACTCCATGAAGCTGAAACCACAGACCACTTCATCCAGGCTTGTCACTGGTTTCTACATGAGCTCAGTCCATGAGAAACTCTTTGAACTCAAAGTCTGAGAATGGACCTGAGATACTGTCCTCTGCTTCATCCTGCCCTGGTATCTGTGGTACTATGTCAGAGGGCATTTTCAGAGACAACTAACTAGATCATGATGGTTCTGACGTAATCAATGAATTGCTTCATTAATGGGTGCATAATATGAGGGCATTATTTGGAAGTAGTGAACTAGGTGGGGCCTAGTTTGGGGAAGTGGGTCACTGGGGTTGGAGTGGGGTTGTCCTCCAGCTATTTCTTGTCCTGGCCCTGATCTTATTCGTTTTTGTGCTTCCTGTCCACTGAGAAATGAAGAGCACTATCTAACACACACACACACACATACACACACACACACACACACACACACACACACACACACACACACACACACTGCATGATATTCTGTCAAGGATCATTAAGACAAGTGACATGGACCAAATCTTCCAAAACTCTGAACCAAAACAGAGTTCCTCCCTTAAACCTGTCTTCCTTGGGTATTTTGTCACAGCAGAGGGGACAGTAAGAAAACGGCACCTTTCAACACATCATTGGTGCCTTTTGGGCAGGTCTGTGCTCTGGGGCTCCACATTTTATTGAACTCCAAAAGGCTACTTCCTCCTCTTTCTGGCATTGGGATGCAGCATTTGAGTCTCAGTTTTGAAAGTCCCTTGGTGCCTCATTATCTCTTGTTAGCTCCTTTACCCTTCCCACACCTCTAGAAATAATCACTTTATTAAAGGCTTGAACCATCTGAGTAGAATTCTATTTTCTATCAGGATCATGATAAGCCACACACATCGACTGTGTGAGAAAAAAATGTATCCGAATCCCCAGAGCATCTCTGAGTCTACCTGCCAATCTGTTGATAACCAAGTCATAAGAGAGAGCCATGAGAAGGGTCTCGGATGTCCTCAATGAAGTTTATCTAGAGCTAACTGTGTGAAAAAGAAGTCAGAGCCCTGTGGGTGCAGAATGCATCAGTTCCAACCCAGTGTTCCCACCCACTGGTAGCCACAGACTGGTTAGAACCGAAATCCTGCAGCAGGGGGATGGAAGAGGTACAGAAACAAGCCTGTCTAAGGGTAAAGAGCCTAAAATCCACTTGCTCCTATGCAATGCTTCCACTGTAAGAATTGAGTCAGTAAAAACAAACAAACATCAGAGAAGGCAGTTAATGGACTTCCTGATTGCTCTGGTATCAACTATGGCTATTGATTTGAAATAGATTTTGATAGTCTCATTACTTTCGCTCCATATTCCCTAAAGGTCTCATCCATGGGATGAGAATGAAGATGTCAGTCCAAGTGGACATCTGACATGGTTATCTTGCCCTCTCGTTTCTAAGCCCAGCCAGTCTATGTTCACAGGGCACTGTTTTGTTCAAACATCCCTCTGGTGAGTCTAAGAGTGCTTAGGAGTGAATAGACTCCACACACTTCTCTTCCTTTTCTTTTCTGTGAGATATGAATAACCCCAAAACATGTCTTCTAAGACTATAAAAATATACTGGTATTCTTTAATTTATATGTAAATTACATGTAAAGGAAAAGGCATGGGCTGCTGTATCAGTCCTATGAATTCTAATGTTTCAAGCAGCCTACTTTTATTTTGTTAAATATTGTCCATTCCACCCAAAAGAATTGATATTTACACACATAGACACCGGTACACACACCCCCCCACCCACCCACCCACACACACACATATACACACAGACATAGACATATAAACACAGAGAAAGAGAGAGAGACACACAGACAGACAGACACACACAGATACACACACACACACACACACAATTTTACAGACAATTCAATCAGAGCTCTGAAAATATATTCTAAGGTTAGAAAGTGGCAGAGCTTGCACTCAACCTTGGCTGCTATAGAGTACATCCTGTCAGTCACCCAGCTTCTCGTGAAAATAGAGTTGGAGACCCAGAAGAATCCTTTTGCATTGCAGCTCAGTCCAGAGAGAAATCAAATGGGAAAAGGGATCAGCATCCTTTGGTCTCACTTCCGTCAGCCAGGGCTACTCGACCTTGAAAATCCCTCTTAGTGTGTGTGAGCCAGTTTTCTCTCGTTTCCAAGAAGTTGCATTTGGCATCAAGTAAATGACCTGAATCCTACCACGGTTGTTTCATTCCCACATTCATCTTATGAATTTGGGCATGGTTGGTATTTTCACTAAACCTTCCTCTCTCTGTCTCTAGGAATGTGGACCCACCTCAGGAAAGACAGCTGCCAGGAAGCTTCACCTTGTCTCTGGATCTGGGACACAGACTGAGTGGCAACAGATCCCCAGGTGCCTTGGTCACCCTCGCAAATGCCACCAGGGCCAGAGAATTGAGAGGCCTTAAATAAATAACCAAACATGGGAGGTGTTTCTTTCACTGTGTATCATCACCCCATTGATGTGTGTTTCCATGGTGACCTCCGATTATTTTTGAGCCAGGAGAATTAATCCTATTGAATTTTCTGTCCTAATAACTTAAGAAATTAATTTTCCATATTATAAAATTCAAATGCACAATCTTGTGAACCAAGGTTTAGCAAGCTAAACTAATCCATTCAATTGCATTCTGGGCTGAAATATACAGGCTTCTACACGGCAAAAGGGCAGGACTTGCTGGCAAATGGCACCGTGGACTTCACTCTTGTTTTGAAAGGACTTCACTCTTGTTTTGAAAGGTGGCTGTTCATTTGCAAAAAAGCTGAGAGTCTTATGGCTATGTTAGAATTTTCCATAAAGGTCAGAGCATGCTGAAGCATATAAAGCTTTATTTTCTCTTGCTTGTAATTTCCCAAAACCTGTCTAGTTAGCCTGAAGGCATCCTCACTCTCTTCCTCCTTCTCTGCTCTGGGTTCATCTTTTCTTATATCTAAAACAAGAGCCATGGATGAATGGATGATCGTTAGAATAAAACCCACCCAGGCTCCAGAACATGGTGACCTGGACGCCATCCCTTTGTGCCACTGACTTCATCCCCCTTATAGCCAGCTTTGTCTTGATATTGTTGTGCTGCTAAAGTCATGCTTCTGGCCCCAAACCTGGGCTGTTATGATGTTCCTACATTTTCTTCTCTATTTCAACCACTGTGAATCAGGCTGTAGACTCATTTCTTCTGCCTTGGTCCATGGCTGTCCTTTGTAATGAGTTTTATCATCACAGTGACTGGATACTGTATGTCCTGGTTCCCACTTGCTATTCCTCTGGTTTCCTTCAAGGCTTTTCGCTTAACTCTGCACATACACCATATCACACCAATGCCAAGGAGATTCACTTCTTTCCCAGCATGCTCTCTTTCTGGGCCTCAGTCCTTCTCGGAGGCTTTCAGCCAGCACCTGAATTCCAATCTGTTCTGGTCTTGAGAATGCCTTTCCCCATCTCTGGTGTTCACTAAACACCTGATCTCCAGTGAGTCTGCACTAGATTCCTGAGCATCACCTAGGATCCTGGCTTACCCTCCCACTAGGCTCGGTCTGGAACCTTCACACTGCTTAGGAAATGATGCTAGCATAGATGTTTGTGTATTCTATTTTAACCACAGTGAACCAAAAATGCCCTAATTTATTCTTTCAGTTTTGTATCCTATCTCCAAGAAACAGACAATAGCATGTTCATTGTTGAATAAACAATGAACATTAACAGAAGTGTTGTCTGAACATTTTCCTAAATAACCAAGTGTTAAGTACTCTATCTACATTGGTTGCTCTTCTAGTTTATAATGTGTATGTTCTTCCTGCCTGTCCCTTTGTCTTAGTGCTCTGTTGCTGTGAAGAGACACCATGACCACAGCAACTCTTATAAAAGAAAGCATTTAATTGGAGCTTGCATACAGTTTCAGAAGGTTAATCCATTACTGTCATGGTGGGAAGCATGGCAGCATGTAGACAGGGAAGGTGCTGGAAAAATATCTCAGAGTTGTACATCTGGGTCTGAAGGCAGCAGGAAGAGAGAGACACTGGGCCTTGCTTGGGCTTTTGAAATCCCAAAGCCCACCCCCAGTGACACACTTCCTCCAACAAGGCTATACCTACTACTACAAGGTCATGTCTCCTAATCCTTTCAAATGATGCCACTCCCTGGTGACCAAGCATTCAAAGCTATTAGCCTAGGGGGGCCATTCTTTTTCAAATCACCATAACTTTGATCCCCAATCTGAGCTTCTTCCTGTCTGCTCCTCTACCTCTCCTCTCTTTGCACCCTCTACACCCTCCTCCCTCTTCTTTTTCCCTGGAGAGTGCTATTTTTTTGTCTGCTCTAGAAGACCAGAGTTGGCAAAAATTAAAAGAAAAAAGTAAAAATGAACAAGAAATACCTAAAAATCAAATACCCATTTAAATGTTATTTAGTAATACAAAATGAAAACCAATAAAAAGAATATTAGCATCTCTAAAGATGTTTTCATACAAGTTTCAATAAACTATAAATTTGAAAAGAAGTAGATTGTTTTATAATTATGTGAATTTTGCCCCAATAAATCATTTTTTTGTGAATTGGCTTTGAGAAATTGATCATGCATTGAGTTAATTTTAAGGGATTTGATACTTATTGGTTATGCTTGCTCTGTGACTATTATGTTCATTCTATCTAATCTATCTACCTATCTATCTTTCTATATATCATCTATCTATCTATCTATCTATCTATCTATCTATCTATCTATCTATCTATCTATCTATCTATCTACCATCCCCCTTTCCCGCTTTCACACACTTTTCATACAGCATTCTATTTGTTATTTAATTTTTTTTTTAATTTTACACACCAACCACAGTTCCCCCTCCTTCCTCTCCTCCCACTCCCCTTCCACCCTCCCCTCTTCTCATGGGAAGTCAACAAGGTCTGGCATATCAAGTTGAGGCAGGACAAAGTCCCTCTCTGCTGCATCAAGGCTGAACAAGGTATCCCTCCATAGAGAATAGGCTCCAAAAAGCCAGTTCATGCACTAGGGATAAACCCTGGTCCCACTACCAGGGGCCCCACAAACTGCCCAAGCTACACACTGTCACCCATATTCAGAGGGCCAAGTTTGGTCCTATGAAGGTTCCCTAGCTGTCAGTCCAGAGTCCCTGAGCTCCTACTAGCTTGGGTCAGCTGTCTCTGTGGGTTTCCCTTTCATGATTTTGACCCCCTTGCTCATATAATCCCTCCTCCCTCTCTTCAACTGGACTTCAGGAGCTTGGTCCAGTGCTTAGTTGTGGATTGCTGCATCTGCTTCCATCAGTTACTGGATGAAGGTTCTATGATGACAATTAGGGTAGTCATCAATCTAATTACAGGGGATGGCAGGTTCAGGTACCCTCTCCACTGTTGCTTGGAGTCTTAGCTGGGTTCATCCTTGTGGATTCCTGGGAATTTCTCTAGCAGCAGGTTTCTCCCGATCCCCATGATGGTTCCCTCTATCAACATATCTTTCCTTGCTCTCCCTCTCTGTCCCTTCCCAAGCTCAATCATCCTGTTCCCTCATGTTCTCATCCCAACCCCCACACAGACTCCCAGCTTTCTCAGGAGATCTTACCTATTTCCCCTTCCTAGGGGGATCCATGCATGACCCTCTTAGGTTCCTTCTTGTTACCTAGTTTCTCTGGGGTTGTAGATTATAGGCTGGTTATCCTTTGTTTTATGTCTAATAACCACTTATGAGTGAGTACATACTGTGTTTGTCTTTCACATACAGCACACATTCTTAACTTCTCTCTTCACTTGCACATTTTTAATATTTGATATTTCATTTTTGTTATATTTTTTAATATTTTAAATTGAAATAGGGTTTATATCACTTTCTCTCCTCACCTTCTTCTCTCCAGCCCTTTCCAGCTACCTCCCCCATGTCTTGTCATGTCTCAAGTTCATAACTTTTTTTTCTTTGCATTTGGTGTGTGTGTGTGTGTGTGTGTGTGTGTGTGTGTGTGTGTGTGTGTGAGAGAGAGAGAGAGAGAGAGAGAGAGAGAGAGAGAGAGAGAGAGAGAGAGAGAATGTGTGAATGTGTGTGAATGTGACTTGCCTGGTCTGTTTTTGTTGTTTGTGTTTATATGGTTTCAAGGCTGTCCCATATAAATTGGACAACCCCTAAGGGGGCTCATCTCTGGGAGAGGGTAATCTTCTGTCTCCTAGTAGTCTTTAGTTGCCTGAAGTTCTTTGTCTAGGGTTGATACCCCACACCGCTTTTCTTTCCATGCTAACACGTCCATTTGCATCAACACTGTTCTGGTCTTGTTTATGTAGTCATTTGTGGGAGACCAGACACAGCAGCATTCCTGGTATTCTGGTTTTATAATCTTTCTGCACCTTCTTCTGTGGTGTTCCCCGAGCTGCAGATGCAGGAGCTGTCATGTAGAAATGTCAGTTGGGTCTGGGCTCCCCATGATCTGCTTATCTCTTATTGTACCCAGTTGTGGTTTTCTGTGATGGTCTCCATTTGCTATAAAGAGGGGCTTCTTTGATGAGGGGCGGTAGTTACACTTATCCCCGAAGGTGAATCACATCTCTTCCTTTTCCACCACCTCTTCCATCCTGAGATATATTTGAATGTATACATGCACACATACACATATACACACACTCATGTACACACACATGCGAACACACACATACACACTCGTGTACACATGCATGCACACACATATGCACACACACATACATGCACACATACACACACGCACGCGCGCGCGCGCGCACACACACACACGCACACGCACGCACACACACACACACACACACACACACACGCACACGCACACATCTGAGCACACTGTTTTCTTCTCTATTGCGTTCTTCCCGGTAAATCACCATTTCCAGTCTCTTTCCTTGTTGGTGCTCTCCCCTACTCTCTTCTCCTCTGCATTGCTGCCCCATCTCCCTTGCAAAGCTCTGTCTCTGTTTCTTTTTCTCTTTGTCTCTCTGCCAAGTTGCATCTCCCTCCCCGCCCGCTTTTTGCCCTGTTGAGTGCTGTCAAGTCCTCTGATATGCAGCGAGAGGAGAGGACAGCAGAGCCAGTGCTGACTGCGGCCCCAGCTTTTAGCCCAGAGAAAACAGCCTGAGCAGCTTTTCCAGGGAAGCCTGGCCTTCCTATCACTGGCAGGGCACCTTTGTTCTCAGTACACCCACAAATTAATAATGACAACAGTCACAGCCACGGCGGAGGAGGAAGAAAACAAAGCCCTTCAGTCTAGCAGCTCACATTGTTTTTAAAGGAAAGTTGGAAAATGTTTGAAAACCCTGACTACGTGTGACAGACTTTCCTCTGGTGTGGCTGTGCTTTCTTCCTTCTGGGGTTTATATGTGATTTGTTCCTCAGTTGCTTGTGCTGGTACGTGGTCCTAGTGTGGTGGCATCCAGGTGATGGTATCTTTGAGACACTTCCTGTCTTAGTTACTGTTCTATTGCTATGAAGAGACACCATGACCACAGCAACTCTTAGAAAAGAAAGCATTTAATGGGGGACTTGCTTACCATTTTGGAGGTTTAGTCCATCATCATCATGTCAGGGAGCAGGGCAGCACACAGGCAGACATGGTGCTGGAGAAGGAGCTGAGAGCTCCACATTTAGATCCATAGGCAACAGGAAGAGAGAGACACTGGGACTGGACTGAACATTCGAAACCCCAAAGCACACCCCAGCCCCCGGTGACACACTTCCTCCAACAAGGCCAATCCTTTCTCAGGTAGTGATGACTTCCTGATGACTAAGCATTAGAATATATGAACCTACAGGGGCCATTCTTATTCAAACCACCACATTTTCTCACGAGAAGGAGTCAGGGCCTAGAGTCTTTACTCCCAGAAAGGCTTAATGCTATTTTGTAAGTGTGTGTGTGTGTGTGTGTGTGTGTGTGTGTGTGTGTTTGTGTGTGTGTAGAGGGGGAGTCTTAGTGCTTCTGTAAAGGAGGGATCCCAGCCCATTCATCTCTTTCTTGCCTGTTTTTCGAGACCCTTTCCTGGGTTGCTTCTTTCCACTTCTCTGCCAAGTCTGGGACGTCACAGGAACCACCTACAGGATACCTGATGTTGGAGTCCTCCAGCCAGAAAAATCATGAGTCAAACAACCCATTTTACTTGTGAATTACAGGCGCTCAATTAAAACAATAGAAAATGGACTAAGATACTTGCCACTGAGAGTGAAATTGAACACCCTGGTGCTTCCTCCTCACCAGTCACTGTGAGTGCTTGCTAATTCCTGTTCTGTGCAGCTTGTGATTTCCTACTCACTCAGCTAAGGGCCCAGTTTCCTGGGGATGTGAGTGTGTCAGAACTGGTGGGCTGGATCTGGCGGTTATCCTAAGTTCCAGCATCAGGCCTGGGTCCCAGTGTAGGTGGAGCTAAGGGAGTGCATTTTTGAAAATGCCTTTGTATACTTTCTTGTCTGGGCTTTTATGTAAATGTGTTCACATGTGATCAAAGTTTATTTGACTTCCTAAGTGGAGGCACGTTATTCTAAAATGCAATGCATAGAGAGATTAATTCTCACGTTGACCATCTATCCTTCAGACTTCGAGTAATCAAAATGCCATGGTCACTGGATAGACTGGTCCCTCAAGAAAGAAAAACCAAGGAATGCGCTGCTAGTAACCACATTGGAGGAGTCTCAGTCCAGTAGAAAGCCCCAAACAGAAGGTGAAGTTCTTCTGGGCTTTCTGATATGCACATTTGAATACGAGAACGGACAGAAAGGAGACAGAGCTGGTTGGGGTGAGGAAGCAGGGCTGGCTGGAGGGAGACGAGGGTAAGTTCTTTGTTGGGGAATTTCCCTGACAAGAGCCTGGATTCAGGGATTCGTTCTGATCTAAGTAGAAAGGAGCCTTCTTTGCTGTCTGCTGCCTCCACCAGCATTCACTGCTGCACACAGGATCCAAAGCAGCATTCTCAAGCCATCCCAAACTTCAGAGGGCTCAGTTTCTCTTAGAGGGCCACTAGGTAGAGTCTGTTTGGAGTTCATGTCCCTCTGGGGTTCACAACCAAAGAGTGCACCTGGGTAACTATGTGTTCATCCATCAGGAACACGTGCATGCGTATTTGTGTTGGTGCTGACTGACTGAGATAATGGGCATTAAAAAGACATGATGTGTATGTAGGACTGTGTACCGTTTGTCAGGTGTGTGAGTGTCGTGGCTCACTGGGCTGCAGTGTGAGCTCTTGTGTGATCCTCTGTGACTCTGACTCAGCGCATGCCATCTTTGTCACTTGCCCTGTTGCTGTGACAAAAGGCTGACCAAAGTGACTCCAGGGAGCAAAGGTTTGTTTTGGCTCACAGTTTGTGGTCACAGCTCATCATGGGGACATCACAGAGGCAGCAGCTATTTAAGGAATTAGCTGGTCACATGGCACCACAGCCAAGAGGCAGAAAGCAACAGGTGCTGGTGCTTAGCTTACTTCTTTCTTCCAGAGCCATGAACCCCAGCCCAGGGAATGGTGCCGCTCACAGTGGGCAAGTCTTCCCACCTCAGTTAACCTAATGGAGGTATTCCCTAACAGGCACTCCCAGAGACTAGCCTGAATAATCCCTCACGGTTGTGCCTAAGAGGCTTGTCTCCTAGGTAAGTCCAGATCCTGTCAGGTTCACAACACTTACCACACATTGGTGAGCTGTTTCCAGCAACTTCATAATGCTATATATGAGCTACAGTCTGTACAAGGTGAAGGATATATAGAGATTTGTCTATGCACACATGCTGCAATGTGCAGGTGAGTGTGTGAGTGAAAACACACACACACACACACACACACACACACACACACACACACACACACACACAGAGTCCGTTTAGCTACAAGCCACAAGGTACTACCAGCTCCCACCCAAAACATATCTTATAATGAAGTCTACTTAGTCACTTACAAAAGCTTTGGATGTGAAAATCTAATTTGTTCTTTCATTTGTCATGGTTCTTATAACTCTACATGGTATTGGGAAATGGGTGGGTAATATATAGTTCAGACATGATCTCACTGCCCTGTCCATCAAAGACATGTTCACATGCTTGCACATGCATACACAAAATTATAGTCCCTCAAATATGCCATGCCAAATATGGCCACATTATCATATACCTAAAATACAGATTATTCTGCCACATTTATTTATTTTAGTATAAACTTTTATATCTATAGACGCTTTTAGTTGCTACCTAATGTTAGTGATATTGCCTCTGAAATACCACTAGAATAGTGTCCCCCAATTTCTGAGGTACATGAAGCATACTCTGGGACCTCATTACAGGACAGAATCTGATTAAGGAGGTCACAGGTAGGGGGTGAAATTCTACATTTCCAACAAGCTTTTAGAATATATTCAGGGTTCACATAGTAAGGTCATCCCTGGCCAGGGGGCAGGTGGCTGCCTGAAAAACTGATACTTGGGTTTCACTACTAGAGATTATTTTTTTACTTAATTGTGTATGTGTATGGTACTTGGAAAGTTCTCATACCTACCTGAACAACTCCCCAGGCATCAGAGCCTGGGAAGCTCTGTCCCTGGCTCCTGCTGCATCTTCTCTGACACTACAGCCAGAGCATCATCTAGCCACTGGGGTACAGTGTGCAGTTTTGCTAGACTCTAGAGCAACATTTCTTAACCCGTGGGTCATCTTGGGGGTCAAACGACCCTTTCACAGGGGTCGCACATCAGATATCCTTCCTATCCGTTGTTTATGTTGTGATTCAGAACAGTAGTGAAATTACAATTAAGAAATAGCAACGAAATAATTTGATGGTTGGGGGTCACCACAGCATGAGGAATTATATTAAAGGGTCACAGCATTGCCGGGCAGTGGTGGCGCTCGCCTTTAATCCCAGCACTCGGGAGGTAGAGGCGGGCGGATCTCTGTGAGTTCGAGGCCAGCCTGGGTTACCAAGTGAGGTCCAGGAAAGGCGCAAAACTACACAGAGAAACCCTGTCTCAAAAAACCAAAAAAAAAAAAAAAAAAAAAAAAAAAAAAGGGTCACAGCATTAGGAAGGTTAAGAACCACTATGCTAGAGGATTTCAATGTGTAGTTCTGACTGTGGCACACTTGTAGGACAGATAACTGATTGCACACACCCTCTTGCATAGCACACACTTGTGGTTCACCTGGAGTTGTTGTTCTATCACCAATCTGATTCATATGCTTCCCCTGCCCCTGTACTATTTAAGGGTGAGTTTTATTCTGTACTCTACAGTAAGTGAATTTCTCTTATAACTGTAAGTCTTTCTCTTGGAGGCACATGAGAGTCACCCTTGGGCCCACCTGCAAAGATTCCAACCTGATTGGACTAAAATTCAATTAAAAACTAACCAAATGACATAAAACTGGAATTTGTCCAGATGATCCCCAGGAAGAGCTAGACTTAGGCAAAATTGACTGACTAAACCAGAGTGCACACTACAGCATGAGTGCGGCCCACAGCTTCATCTTCAGCCCTACCATCCCCACCCTGCTGCCAGCTTCATGCCCTGTTGGCCACACTTCTGGATGCATTCACGTGTGTCATTTTGCTCCATATTTCTAGATCTCTTTTCAAAGAACAATCTTGTCTTTTCTGAAATGCCGCCTCACATTTTTCTCTAGAAAATTACTCTCCTCCACTGTCTTGTCTTTGAACCTTTGTGTCCCCTGCTGTGACAGACTTCATTATTCTTCCCTAGGGATGAGTTCTGATCCTTTCTTAACTCAGCATGGCTGTATTTGCACTGACAGAGTCTATGATGCTAAGTCTAAGCTCTTAAGGTTAGAGGTGATGTATTACTGGTGGACTAGAGGGTCAGGAGGGAAAGTGGGAGATATAGCCAGGACTGAGTCCCTAGCCTACTTCTGGTTAAGTTGTGGACAGGTTATTGATCTGATGACACCTTGTCCTGATCCCTCCCTTTTCTCAATATAAGCAAGGGAACTTGCCAGGGAGAGCTACTGTGGAGATTAAATGAGAAACCGGTGCAGGAGAAACAGCAGATAAAGGATCTCATCACCCGTGCATCCTTGACACTCAGACACTGGCCTTGGAATGTATCAGGAAATCAAAGTGACTGCACCACCTGAAGCAGGAAGATGCTGGGGTCCACTTGTGATGTGGTCTACAACAACCATGGGAAAGGGAAATGAAAATTATAAATAGTAACTGTGATGATGTCCTTGGATCTGAGCCCTTCACTGCTGGGAACAGTGCCTGAAAAAAATGGAGATAACAAAATGAAAAAAGACAAACAATCACAGAGATGGCTGCTGCTGTGGTATCTATATCGGCAAAAAAACAAAATAAGCATGCACACCAGACTTCTAAGTGGCCCCGAGTCGAACTGGCAGTAGAATTGTGGTTCCTCCCTATAAAGCTCTATTGATCAGCTATCTCAAAGCAAATACAAAGGATCTATAGAAATGTTGGGAAATGTTTGTGTTCCAACATTAAACAGAAATGATGAATACAGAATGACTACTCTGGGATCATTACTTGTATGAAACTCACCAGCAGGAGAAAAACAACGGAAGAAAATATGTAGAAAGAAAAGATGTGCGTATGTTTTATGATTATACATTTCATGGTTTTCTCTCCTTATTTTAAAGACTGTTTTTTAGTAGAATCACTCCTTTTTATTCCCTGGCTACAGAAACTGGTCTATTTCATGCATCTTTGCAGTATGCTTACATCATGGAAGAATCAGGGATTTTACTTGGTGAATCAAACTCCCACCTGTACCCATGAGGAGTTGTGTTCTCATGGAATAGACAAATATGGACACACACACACACACACACACACACACACACACACACACACACACACACACACACAAGACAGTGAAAGGGGAAGAAATCTCCTGAAGTGAAGGGGAAATAAACAAGCTTTAGGAAAACCAGAGCCAAGTTCTATGTAGCTCCAGACCCATAACTCCTTTATTAAAACTCTACAAGACCTTCCATGCTCTTACCTAAAAGCCAAGGGTACTGAAGTGGACTCCAGGATGCTGCATGCCTGGGTCACCATCTGGCACTTTCTGCCTTCCTCACTCCACTCCAGCCCTCTGCCCTCTGCTGCTCTTCTCATGCCAAGCATGCTGGTCCCAGGGCCTCTGTACACAGTTTTCTTGCTTAAAATGCTCAGTTTCCTCAAGTCTTTTTGGGATGATGTCATTTTAGTGAGGGCATGGGGACAGAGCAATCTCAGGTCTTTGCTCCTCTTCCTTGTTTCCTCTTTCTGTACAGTACTTGTCACCAGGAGACATCGGTACATACATAGTCGTTATTTGATTTCTGTCCTATTCCTCTTCAATTGAAGCCCGTCATGGGTCAGGATTTTGGTGTGAGTTGCTCACTGCCAGAGCCTATAATGCTACCTGGCATGTAGTAGGTCATCAACAAAAAATGACTGAATAAATGAATAAGAGTGCACCCATCTATAAAAGGTAGTAGAACGACATTTCCTCTGCACTAAGCCATAATACCCAAGCAGCTGGCACCCAAGCAGACACTCAGAAAACACAACCATAAGGTGACTCTTGTGGTGATCCTATAAAGAGCAGCAGGCTGGGCCAGCAGGCTCCAGCCCCTAGAATCCCCTGTAAATGAGGCAGTGTGCTGCTTGTGAAACCCCGGTGCCTACCTGGGAGACTCAATGCATTTTAATAAGAAAATAGACTTCATTTCTGTACTCTGCAGCACAAGCTGTCAACAGTCAAGAGGGAAAAAATGAAATGCACTTCAGCTATTTTTTGCATTCAGGAGCGTATACAGCTTAAAAAAAAAATAAAACCGGAAAAACAAAGGCAGCCAGTTTAACAAATTAGATCTAGCTCTCGTCAAAACGAATGATTTTATTTTTATTTTTAGCCAGTGCTAAACAACCCTCCCAACGCTAGCTGTAAAAGTCTCCGAATGTGAAACTCTCAAAGCTGGAAAAGATTCTCTCTCTCTCTCTCTCTCTCTCTCTCTCTCTCTCTCTCTCTCTCTCTCTCTCTCTCTCACACACACACACACACACACACACACACACACACACACACACACACTCACTCTCTCTAGTGAAGATGCTTCCAGTGATGCTGAGAAACAAGACTCATTAAAAGCTATCTTTAGCATTATCAGCGATTTTGTTGTTACCCGGTGTCCTTCATAAGGAGCATAGGAGCCTCCACTCGGAATTACAGAAGAGGAGGCAAAGGAGGCCAGGCAAGGAAAGCTGCCCTGGTCCTCCCAAGAATGGCTGCTGAGGAGGAGAGGGGCAAGAACTGGGGAAAGAAAGACCAGGAATTAAAAGAGAAAAACTCAAACTAGGAGCATCAGGGGCATTAAAAAACAGTCACATGCCACTGGTGACTTTCCTGAGGAAGGGTTTGTGTCTTCAGGGTATCAGGGAAGTGACTTGCAAAGTTCCTGTAGCAGCAGAGAAAATTAAAAACCAGTCAAAGGACCCCATGAGAGCCAGAAGAATACTCCCCAGCAGAGTTATGCCTCCATTGGTATTTGTTTTGTGATAAATGGAAAGATGCAAAATGGAGCAATGAACCCTCAAGATGCACACACACACACACACACACACACACACACACACACACACACACACACACACGTATGTGTGTGCACATACCAGTGCACACATCCACACAATTCACATGCACACTTACACACACACGCACACATTCATCAGTGTGCACACACCTACATTTGTACACTCTCATGTACACCCACACATTTTCTCACATTCTCATGTACCCTGCATTGACCATCATCAAAGCCCGAGGGATGCAAATGGTGCAGTTTCTTTGAATTTGCTGGGGAGCAGAGATCAAGTCAGTTAACCCATGTGGTTCACTGACTCTCCAAAGGGTAAGGTGCTTTGGTCATCGTGATGCAGAACAGGTACAATCATCAAATTTCAGACACTGGTCTGACATGTGGTGACAAGTCAGTCACAGGGCTCCCAAAGTTTAAACTGGATGGCAAGAGTACTCATACTGGCTAGGATTCTCTGAAGAACCAATAGGGTCTACTTACTGTAAACATGATATGTATTCTAAAGGGAACTTGCTGGGTTAGCTCACACAGCAGGCAGCAGGTAGCCCAACACTGCCTATCTGCAAGTTGGAGAGGCAGAGAGCCCAGAGCGGCTCTGTCCTCAGCCTCATCAGTCTCCTACCAATGCTGATGGCCAGAAACTCCTTAGAGAGTTCCTGGTGTTGAGCTCATGCTGAAAGACTACATTGTAGCAGCGGACTCGGGAAGCAGGAGCTTGTACACTTCTCTGGCTTTCCCAATTCCCTACTTTTAAACTGTTTTCCATCTAGACTCTGAAGGTATTGGATGACATCGCCCACATTCAGGGCTGGTTCTCCCCCTTTCAGCTGCTGTCCCACATGCTAATCCTCTTTGGAAGCATCCCTACAGACATACCCAGTGGTGGGCCTCACTGGCCCTAGATTATCAATCCACCAGGCTGACAATCAAATTACCATCTTGACTTTAGGAAACTGCATGAGTCAGACTTTGTTCCCCATGAAGTTGTGAATCCATTATGGTATATATGCTAATTCATTGTCAAGTAATCACTATTTATTAGTTTTATAATGAGCATTTTCCATGCACAAACTTAATCTTCCTAGTGGTCTCTGCAAACTGGTAAAAATCAAGGACTCAAGTGCCATATGCCTTAACTAGTTGGGTGGACTCTGGTAGGCATGTGTATTCATCTGGGTTCTCTAGAGGAACAGGACTGGGCCTAGAGAGATGGATCAGTGGTTAAGAGCACTTGCTGCTCTTGCAGAAAACTCAGATTCAATTCCCAGAGTCCTCATGGTAGCTCATCTCTCTGTAACTCCAGTTTCAGGGGATCTAATGGGTAAACATTCATACACATCATTTCTGGTACTCAAAGTGCTCTCTTAACTGTAATCCCCTCAAAAAAAAGTAGATTACATACTTCCAACATTACAAAATACACATTACCATTGCAAAATGATGGAATCAGAGAATAGTGAGGAAATACTGAACAAAAGCAAGCCAAACCCAGCAGGGAACGCTCCAAATCCTGTAGTTTCACATCTCATGTCCAAGAACTTGGATGGCTCTGCCCTTGCAGCTTTAATCCTGCACCACACTTCTCTCTATTTTGGACTGTTTCCATTCCCTGTTTGCAGCTCTCCCTGACAGACATCCCCCATCTCCAGCATCCTGGTGTCTTCAATGCCATCCAGGCTTCAATTTCACAGTGTCACACATGTCTTTTAGGGCCTCCATGGAGTACTTGCCTGCCACACACCTGGCAGCCTTCTCTAACCTGGGAGGAAGATTCCACAACCCCTTTACTCCTGTACCCTTCCTGACTCTAAAGCCAGAGGCACACGGACAACACTGCCAAGACCTGCTGGCCCCTGAATCACATTCGCAACAGCATCTGTTCCTTCTTACTATTTAGAAGCAGAAAATTCCTTCAGCCTTTTCACAAGTTGGAAGCTCAGCTAGGTGGGGTCTTACCCTGAGGGTGCACCCCTCCCCTGCCCCCACTTATTCTAACGAAGGTCAGGCCTCTCCTCCATCTCCTTTTCTCTTTCAGCACAAGCTTTGTCTCCAGTGTTACATTTCCTGGTGCCCCTTTCTCTTCAAACTGTTTATTTTATATTTCTTTTCGCCCTGCTCACTCTTTCTCGTTGTAGACCTGCATAAGAGTGATCACCAATAACCACATGACACAGTCAATGTTAGGCTGTCTTAAAAATCTCTGTCAAGGAAATTAGTCCATTGCTTTTTAATTTAGCCTCAGCAAAAACCCTTCAGACAGGAGCTTTGGAAACAGTGACATCTTTGCCAAAATTTCACAAGGAAGGTCTCTAGTCCAGTTGGTGATGTTGTTCCCCTCTGAAACTTCTTGAGCTGGGTCTCTATGGTATGAATAACTCTCAGCATTACTGTTTTCCAGGCCCCTGCTAGGATGGCCTATTGAGCTCTGCCAACATCATTCAATAGAACTACTTTTCTAGTTCAAAGTCCCAAGTCTTTAGCATCCCTTCAATAAGTCACACGGTCAGGTCTGTCACAGAAATAGCCCACTTATGTCTTGGTTACTTTTCTTTTGCTGTGACAAAACACTATGACCACAACAACTTACAAAACAAAGTATGTAATTGTGTTACTGTTCTAGAGAGTTAGAGTTTATGATGTCAGAGTGAGAGAGAGCACAGAGGTAGGTATCTGGAGCAGTAGCAGCTTGGAGCTCACATCTTGACCCACAAGCAGGAAGCAGAGAGCACACCAGGACGACACTCATCTTTGTCTTTTGAAACCTCAAAACCCTCCCCCAGTGACACACCTCCTCCAACAAAGCCATACTTCCTAATCCTTCCCAAACAGTTTCAATTGTGAACTAAGTACTCAAAGGTATGATCCCCTGGGGTGGGGGTGGGGGTATTCTCATCAAACTCCCACAGGTAACAATAGCTAAATTTCACCAGAGAGGCCAAGAATCCAGTTGTTTCTCAATCTGCGAGGCTGGGTGTCTCAGCAGTGAGTAGTCAGATCCACTGTGACTGTCTAACACTGGAGAGGCCAGGAACCCAGTAGCTGCCCAGTTCACAATACTGGATGCTTCATCACTCCTAACACGGTGATGGTCCTTAATGATGGAAGCCTAGAACTGGTTGTTCTGCTGTCAGTGAGGGAATCAACAGCAACAGGATAAATTAACTCTGTGACAAGAGAGAAGGCCAAACAAGCAAAAAAGTGAACAATCCTCCACACTCCATACCCTTTGTATAGCAACTACTACCAGAAGGTCCTGCCCACATTTGGGGGTGAGTCTTCCCATAGCTATTAGAGTAACTAAGACAACTCCTCATTGGAGCTTCTTATTTAAATGATTCTAGTTTATGGTAAGTAGACATTAAAGCCAGTTGTCACACCATGTAATATTTCAATGCCTTGGTTTACTAATCTATATAATGGGTATGATAATAGGTCCAGTGTGTGATATTCTTCTGAGAGTTGACTTGAGTTATTCCTTATATAGCATTGAGAATATGCCTCTCACAGATTAAATGCCATAAAAGTCTTAGATAATAATGTCCCCATTACAGTTGAGAAACAAAGAGAATTAGCAAATTGGCCAAAGTCATGCAACTCTTCATGAATTAAAGTATAGGCAATTTGCCTCCCCAAATTATCCTGTTAACTATCATACTATCCTTCACTTAAGGTTTTTATATAATAGTAATAATAATAACAACAATAACAAAATACACAAAGATGACTCAGCTCTGATTTTGTTTCAGTTTTTACATTCTAATTGTGTTGAGCTAGGAATAGAGACAGAATAGATACTTATGGTGGTTAGGATGCAAAATCTATAAAACTTGGGGTTTCATTGGCTACAAAGAAAGAATGGAGGAGAGAATTCAGCCTCATTCTCCATTTTCTAGCTTAGGTGTCTAAATGTGAAAGATCCATGTGAGGCAGTGGCCTAAAGACAAGATGAGGGCTGAACTAAACCTCTGAATTTCAACTTCATGTGGCTCATCCAAATACCCAGCTGAGGACACTGACCTATAGAGTGATGACAATCAGCTCTAATGATCCCCAGCTGACATTCTGCTCAGTGAGCATAGGTATTGGATGACGTCACAGGAAAGAGGAGTCAATGACCCTCAGCTGATCTCGGGCGGGTGCCACATGCTTCTCAGAAATTCAACACCTTGCTATTCTGGGTAACATCTAATCAAAACCCACCCTGACTTACAGTGGAAAGAAGAGACTGGGCTAGGCCTGCAGCTACAATTCTGACTTGAAGACTTAGTTCTTTTTGAAGCTACCTATCCATGTCATGAGGGCAGGATAACATGGAGTGAAAACAATGCAAGGTATACGCCCCCCCACCCCCCGAAAGTATGTATGCTGTGGAAGAGCTGTACATGTTTCTGTGGAAAGTGTGGTGTGAGGATCAGTGGCTCAGCAGTGAAGAAGTGCCACTGTTCTTACAGACAGAGGGCCTGAGTCTGCATTCCAGCACCTGGGGTGGGGTGGGAAGTTCACAACTTCCTGTAACTCCAGTTCTCGGGGGTCCATTGTGGCACCTCTGGGTACCTGCATTCTTATTCTTATGCATACCTACCTACCTACACACACACACACACACACACACACACACACACACACACACACACACACACACACACACTTAGAAATAATAAAAATAAAGCTAACACTGTTCGCAAAAAAAAAAAACCACACTTAAAGTTCTTTTATATGAAAATAAGCTGAACATTTTAAACACTTCCCACCTCCCCCCAAGAAAAAAGACATGAGAAACAGCTAGAGTGTCCGAGTTTGCAGCTGAACCAGAGTTATGGGAAAACTCAAACCTCTACTAAACAACTCATTGTTACCAGGAAAACAGTGTGGTGGCTTGAATGAGAGTGGCCCCATAAGTTCATCTGTTCGAATACTTGGTTACCAATGGGTGGAACTGTTTGGGAGGATTAGGAGGTGTGGTCCCGTTGGAGGAGGTCTCTCACTGGGGCAGGCTTTGCCGTTTCAAAAGACTAGAGCCATCTCCAGTGCATTCCCTGCTTCCTGTTTGTGAATTGTGATGTGAGCTCTTAGCTGCTGGTCTAGTGCCATGTACGCATGCATGCTGCCTTGTTCCTTGCCGTGGTGGTGATGACTCCTAGTCCTCTGGAACTACAAGCCACAAATAAACCCTTCCTTCTATAAGTTGCCCGATTGTATTGTTTTTATCACAGCAGTATAAAAGTAACTAATACAGGCAGTCTGGGAGAACAGGACACACTGCACACCACATGGCAGAGAGGCTGCCCTGCTGTTTGGAACTCTGAACTGTTGCAGGATGTGTGATCACACTGTGAACCTCGAGATTGTGTTAAATAAAACCAACCATAGGTCGAGAGGCCGAGCAAGCAGCCAGTGACTGGAAGTAACTATGGAGTGTGATGGGAAGTAGGGAGGTCAGAGGAAGAGAGGCACAGGAAGTAGAAGGGAGGAACATCCCGTTGGAAGAGTTTTGTTTTTGGACAGAGTAGGAGAGGGTCTCTTTCTGAGACACAGTGGACGAGAGAGGTCACTGGGAAGCTTTCTTTACCTCTCTAAGCTAGCAGGTTTTTACCCCAGCATCTGGCTCCCAAGCCTTTATTGGTAAAATAAAAGGATAGAGACTTAGTTAAAACAGCATTTGTCTCCCTACAAGGAGGCTGCTGAAGCTGCAGCGGAAAGAGAAGGCTCCCCTGGCCTGAGGCCTGAGCATCAAAGCAGTGAGTGCTATGGAGATGTAGTTAGCAGCTGAGCCCTGGTAGAATCAGGTGTATCTATGCAGCAGATATAAAAACAAAACTGACCTCCTGATTTTTCTCTCTTATTACTCGTATTACATGCATCCCTTGCAAGAGACACTTCAAATCCTTTTTGGAATGAGGTAGAGACTCTACCAATACCTCTATGTCCACTTGCTACTATGTACCTATAGACTCGCCTTTACTTAAGGGAGGTCACTTCCCTCTAGGCTACCACAAATTGAAAATATCTTAACTGGAAAATGCATTGTATATACCTGTCCTGCCACCTAGCAAAGTTTAACAGTGTCATACACAACAGATAGAACATTGGTTGGTGCCCTTCCTGATGGCAGATCTGACTAGGAGCTGTGACTTATGGTTGCTGCCCAGCATCATATGGCAGTATCCCAGAAAAATGTCACCAGCCCAGGAAAAGATGCAAATTCAAAGTGTGGGCTGAATTAAAGCATGCTGCTTTTGAAGGTCAGAAACATTTTGGGTTAAGTCATTGTAAGCTGGGGGCCGTCTGTATTCATGTATGGTCCCTCATGTGTCCATAAGTAGGTACACAGCACACTGTTGTGTTCAGTCCCTCTGTTTACTTCTCAGGAGCTCTTAGTAGCTTCCTATAGGAGAGAATGCCGTAGCTCTGGTTACTTTGCATGAATCCCATCTCCTGAATCAATAAACTGCCCTTTCTAACAGGAATGGATTTGACTCTTGTCTGATGGCTGCTCTGCTTTAAAATCCCCCCAGGCTCTGGAAGCCTTCTTCCCAGTCTGTGGAAATTGCTGGTCTCTGATCCAGAAGGGAGACAATGAGATGCTATCAGACAGCAAACATTCCATCTACCCAAGCCCCCAGGATCTGGCCGATTTATGAGATGGTGGTTGAGCCATTGTCTTGCTGGGACCCTCATGGGCTCCCATCGCAGCTGCAGAGGCTCCCTCACTTGCAGCAGGCTGAAGGAAGCTTCTTGAATAGCTGAAGCTTCACTGCTCCGACTGCTGCTGCTGCTGCTGCTTCTTCTTGTTCTCCACCCCCCTCCTCCTCATTCTTCCTCCTCTGTCTGTCTGTCTATCTGTCTGTCTGTTTTTTCCTCTCTTTCCTCTGCTGTTTCCCTCACTTTCTGAGATCAAAAATGGTATGTGAGAGTCTGGGAAGGTTACAGTATCACTTCTCACATAAAAATACCCCTGGGCTTCAAGGGCAGGCTGAGACTCTTCTCAATTAATCAAGATTGAAGGGGGGCTGACTTCAACATACTTAATGAGCACATACTGTATTACACAGTTATGGGCCTTGGAGATGCAGCTTTTTTTTTTTGTTTTGGTTTTTTGAGACAGGGTTTCTCTGTGTAGCTTTGTGCCTCCCCTGGAACTCACTCTGTAGACCAGGCTGGCCTTGAACTCACAGAGATCTGCCTGGCTCTGCCTCCCGAGTGCTGGGATTAAAGGTGTGCACCACCACCACCCAGCAGAGATGCAGCTTTAAGCTGAAGAAAAAATGGTACCCAGCCTCATGGTACTTGCTGCTCGCCAGACACAGAGAATATGGGCCATAAACATGACTAAGCAGTAAGGTTTCAGAGAATGGGAATCACTTCAAAGAATTCTGGGACAATAAAATTTGTGTTTGCATGCACCTGTGTGTGAGTGTGTATGTGGATCTAAGTGTGTGCATGTCTGTGTGTGTGCATGCATATGAGTGTGCATGGGTGTGAGTCTGTGGATGTGTTTGTATATGCGAATGTGTACATGCATATTTGAGTGTGATTGTATGTGCATATATAATATAGTGTTTGTATTTGTATGTTTATATATGCATATGCATGTGTGAGTGTGTGCGTGTAACTCATACTTTAGTTAAAGTATTCAGAGAAGGTCTCTTTGAGGCTTCAGGCTAGCATTCCATGCAGAAGGAGAAGGAAAAACAAAGATCCTTATTAACTTTTGTCAGATCATTTGCCCACAATGGCCTTTTTATTCTGCATCCTTGTTCCTTCCACATCCACTTCTGGACTACTGTAATTTGCATATTGGAAAGCATTAGGTAAGATAGTCTCCCTCTGATTTCCTCTTCTCTGAGGTTCTGGGCTCCATGAATTTCACCACATGTAAAGAGAAGGGTTTGGATGGGAAGAAAGGGGCTAGGGAATTGGGATCTTCCCCTCTGCCCTTATCACTAGCTTTCCTTCTTCCTACCCTTCTGACCCAGAGCTTGGAAGACAAGGATCCAAACCTGGAAAAGATCCTGCTCATTCTTTTCCATCTGTCTATATCATCCACCTCTGGCATCTCCTGGCCTCTGTGGGCATCTGAAACTAGGGAAAAAGAAAAGAATGAGACTAAGTGTAATACTATTGGCTAATTGAGCTGATAATGTTCTGTTCCTTCAGCTGCTGCTGGACTTTATTGTAGATGTAACTGACCATCTTATTAAATAAGAAACACAGAACCAATGCAAAGAAGAAAGCCAAGAGGTCAGAGCTAAGAGCTAAAACCTTACCCTTCCTCCTTTGGTGGTCCTACCTCTCCAAACCAGAGCTACTTCCTGTGTTAAAGTCTTTATATAGTTTCTGTTCTGCCTTCTCATTAGTTGTAAACCCAACCACATGACCACCTCATCACGGCCTGTCTGTATAGACCTCTGGGTTTTCTATGATTGGTATTGAGATTAAAGGCATGTGTATCCAATACTGGCTGTATCCCTGAACACACAGAGACATACCTAGCTCTGCCTACCAAGTGCTGGAATTACAAGCATACGCCACCACTGCCCTGCTTTCCTATGGCTTGCTTATAACTCTGACCCCCGGGCAACTTTATTTATTAATATACAAATAACATTTTAATACAAATAAAATATCACCACTTTGTATTACCTCATCCTCAATTAGGGAGCATAGCTTGAATTTTCCTAGATGCAGCAATTCTCTATTGACAAATTTCTATCAGTTTTGGGGGTCTCCTGATGTTCCTGGGGTGATGGCAGCCTCTACAAAGACCACTGATGTCTTCTATGTCTTTTTGGACAGTGAACAGATGGGTTCTCTCAGTTGTCTGTATTTTGGGTTTTGATTTGCAAGATGGTCTCCTGGACTGTCATAAGAGGACATGCCAGCATTCTCTAGCCTTGGAGTTTCATGGCCTTAGCATCAGTGATATTGGCTCTACTTTTCTGGAGGAATTTGTACTGTGTTCTGTCAAATGTCAATCAGCCTGGTTTCTACATTCTCAGCCCACAAATTTGACACTCCTCTTCAGCAGTAAAAACCCACAGCGCCTTCCAATAATGTTAAATGTCCCCTATGAAATAAAATCCCACTAGTTAAGAACCAAGACTAAGACTATCAATGAAGAACAATATTTGCTTAAAGACTAACAAATTTTACTTCATTCATACACACAAAATTGTAACAAATTTAATTCAAACACCTTAATTTCTTTTGTTTGTGAAAAGAGAGTCAGGAAACCTCATTCTATAAAACAAACTGAATATTCCAATAAGCTGAGCAGAGGAGGTCAGCTTTACAGATGGGCAAAGGGTGAGAAAAGGAGAAAAAGAAGAAAAAGAAAACCGCTGGTGTGGTTCCCGGGCACTTTCTTCACAGGATTACCAAGGAGGTGGCATCCTTGTCTTGGGTAAACTGTGTCTTTTTGGTTAGTTTCTGTGACTATCCTGGCTTTCTGTTTTTTTTTTTTTTTTTTTTTTTTTTTTTAGAAAACATTTGATTATATGGTGCCTTTCATTATTGAGTATCTCCAACTTGGCTTGGTTATTTCTTTGGGGGCCTACTGCCAGAGGCTGGTCCCAAACAGTGGCCTCCTATCAATTCTATTGAACACCACAAGCCTGGGTTTGCAGGACTGTGAGAGTGGCCACTGCTGCTGGAAATGTGTGTAGAGGTCCTCAGTATGTGGAGTCCATTCTTCCAGCTGCCATAAGACTCTCACTAGGGAAAACTTGAAGTTAAGACCTATATATTGTTAGGAGCATTAAACTTTGCTCCATACCACACTATATAGTAGATGCTACCAATAATCTGAGGACTCCTTGAGTGATGCTAAGCCTCATATCCAAAGGTGAATTTAGCTCATGCAGTCATGTTCCCATCCTCCCTGTGTTATTTGTGGTTAAAAACAAAACAAAACAAAACAAACATTCTGAATGTTTGTACCAATATAATGACCTGATATAATAGGGTGTTTGATAAGGTGCAGAGATCATTGAAAACAAGAACTCCTTTGAGATAAGTGACCAAAGGCCAACATCATTATTCTTTTTCTCTCTTTCCTTTTTTTCCCATTTAACTCTACAAAACCTCAGTTTTCAGGACTTGTTAGAACATTTTTGTTGCTATATTTTTAAGCAGGGTCTCTCTATGTAACTCTGGCTGTCCTGGAACCCTCAGAGACCCCCCAGTCTCTGCCTCCTAAGTGCTGAGATTAAAGACATGCACCATCACACCCAGTGAGAATGTTAATCATGTTCAAAATCTTGCTTAGAGATCCTTGGCCTATGAAGTCCATTCTACTAGCTACCATCGTATATTGATACTATTCAACACACACACACACACACACACACACACACACACACACACACACAGAAAGAGAGAGACACATAACAGGGTTAACATATTTTTCACTGTATATGTGGTTAATGAAAGTTTTAAACTTGCTGTGATCAACACTTGGTGGTTAAGTATGGATTAATGAGATGTATGTAAGAGCCAATGTGACAAGGGGGCTTTATTTGGGCTTGATGAGGTGTCAGATTAGTTAGACTGAATTACACTCTCAAGAATTCAATTTCTCATGCTGTGTTGGTTCGGTGTGAAGCATCTTCTATTAGCTCCTATGGTGATGGAAACACCAGAAAGTAGCTTGGCAGAGGAAGTCAGTCACGGGGGACACGCCTTTGAAGCCATTTTGTCTCTGGGCCCCCTTTTTCTTGCTTCTTAGCAATTATGAGGTGAACAACTTTGTTCTGCCCCATACAGACCCCGACACCAGTGGAGCAAAGTGAGCATGGATTTGAAGCCTCCGAAATTGCATGCTCAAGTAAGCAGTTCTCCATTTGGAGTTGCTTCTCTTGGGAATTGCTCATAGTATGAAAAGCTAATCAGTGTTGTTGATATGCTGGTCCACCTTAAAGTGACACAGCTCCACTGCGTTTGGTGAATTAACTTCCCCCAGAGCCTTGCTCAGCTTCATTGACTCACGGGTGAGAGGTGCATGTTTCAGATCACAATGAAAAGCCTTCATCCTTCAACGGTACCCTCGTCATCAAGATCAAACCAGTAAAAATAGATAAGGTTCAGTCCAAGTTTGGTGGCTCATGATCATGTTTGTAGTTTCCACTCTGTTCAAGACCTCCTCTTCTGGTGGCCAGCTGTATGGATTCAGGCTCCAGCATCAGGCACAGGACCAGCAATTTCTAAAGCTTACTATGTAGATCATTTGTCCTCTCCAGTACATCCCTCACATGTGTGTGCACGAATATATATATATATACACACTCACGATCTGCAGTTTCCTTTATTCTGATTAACAACTAGATGGTTCCTGAAGATCTGTCTGTATAAAACATCATGTGCTTCACTTTGATGTTCCAGGGAGGAATCACAGAGAATTTAAATGGATCTCACAGACATTTTCCCCAATTTTTTTTCTGGGATAAAACACACATAAAGATACAGCATGTTAGTAATGTTAAGTGTGTGGTTCAATGGTCTTAAATAAATTTATAATGTACAATCAATACTGACATTTATCTTCATAACATTCTTCATCTTATAAAGACAAAGCTTTATGCTACTTATAAAATAAATTCCAGTTCTTCCCTGTCCCTAGGCCCCAGCAACACCATTCTGTTTTATGTCTATGACTTTGACTACTCTGTGTACCTCACACAGCTGGAATCATACAGAATTTTTCCTTTGTGAATGGCTGATCTTTCTTGCATAGAGTCTTCAATGTTCACTCAGGTTGCAATGTGCCAGAATCCCCTTCTAAAAGCTAACATTCTATCATATTTTTGTATATTTATTTATTCATTTATCTATCAACAGACATTGGTGTTGTTTTCTCATTTTTGATATTGTAAATAGTGTGCTATGGAAGTGGCTTTATAAACATATCCTCAAGACCCGGCTTTGAATCTCTGACATGTGTGTATAGAGTGGAGTTGCTGGATTATGAGGCAAAATTCAGTTTTCAAGTTTCTGAGGAACTGCCACACTGTTTTCTGCAGAGGCCGAAAGCATCTTATTTATTTATTTTTCATTCTCAGCAATAAACAGAAGTGCCCCACCTCCTCTGGATTATCACTGACATTTCTTATGTTTCTTGCATTTGTTTGGTTGTTTTGAAATATCCATCCTCCTGGCTGTGAGGAGCATTATGCGGCTTTGATTTCCATCTCTCCGATTGTTTATGAAGTTAAGCTCCTTTTTATTTGCCTCCTGGCCACGTATCTGCCCCCTTTGGAGCAATGTCTCCATAAGTCTTCTGCCACTTGGGGTTGTTTATTCTGCCGCACTGAGTTGGAGGAACACTGAATGTTCTGGATATTAATTCCTTGCCGAAAGCGTGGCTGGAAACTTCTCTCAGACATGTGAACTATCTTTTTCTCTATTGGTACTTTTCTCTTGAAGACTATTTTTTTTGTCTACTCATTTGCCTTTATTGTGTCTTCTTCAAGGCCTAGAGTGACCATGGTACTTCGTCTGACCATTTAGGGACGTCTCGGGCTAGACTGCTGGTGACAAGACCCCTCAACTTTCATCTCGAAATCCCCAGGGTCTCCCGCACTTCATAATCGGTGGCTTTTCTCCATGGAAATTGTTTCATGTGGCTCTTGGTGGATAATAGGTTTGTAGGGGATATTTTCAATATCTGGTGACTGCCTTCTCCCCTTCATGGTTTCTTATGAGAAACTTGACAAGGATGTCATGGAGGACCTGCTTAGGACAAACCAGCTCTGTCTCACTGATCTTAAGTTTTGTCTTTGCCTTGGGAGAATTCAGTTATAATGTATCTCAGTGTGGTCCTCGAAGAATCACCATTCTTGGAACTGGTTGTGCTTCTCTGATGATGTATTTCCTTAGACTGGAAATGTATTCTGCCATCCTTTGAACATCCTCACTGCCCCTTTATCCTCTTCCCATTATGAATTTCACAGGGTGAGTGTGCTTGTCTGCTTGATGATGTCTCATAGATCTCTTAAGCTTTGGCCACTAGTCAATATTTTCTTCTTTCTTCTCTTCAAATTTGGTTATTTTCTTTGATCTGCTTTCAAAATTGCGGGTGCGGCCTCCTTCTCTCTCTAGGCTCGCCACAGTCACCCAATCCTCCTGCCTCAGCCTCTATTGTTGGATTTCCAGGCTATGCTAGCAAGCCTAGCTTTGATTCTTTCTGCTGCCTCCCACAGTCATCTTTATAACCTTTCAGTGAGTTTAGTTTTTGCACTTTTCAGCACCATATTTCCCTTTGGTCTGTTTTCCACTTGTTTATTGAAACTGTCACATAAAATTGTAAATTTTAAACTCCATTTAGTTCCTTGAACATCTTTTAAATTTTGACTTTTGTTTATGTGTATGCCTGTGTAGAATATGCGCAGTCAAGTGCAGTGCCTTGTGAGGACAGGAGATGGCAGTAGATCCTTTGTGGGCTGCCCAACTTGGGTGCTGGGAGTTGAGTTCAGGTCCTCTCCATGTACGGTGCACATTCTTAACCACTGATCCATCTCTTCAGATCCCCTCTGGACATCTTTACTGTAGATTTTCTAAAGCTTGTGGATAGTAGATCTGCCATCAGGTCTTTCCCAAGGACGGCTCTTGTTTTATTATTGTCTTTGGATAGACCACATGTGTCTTTATGTGTCACTGCTTTTTGTTGAAAATTAGTCATGTGAACAGTGATATTACAATTCAGAACTAGCTCTTGAGTTAGCATAGATTGTTGGAGCCTTCATTCTAGACCCCATTTTGCTGCTTCAAATTTGCATGACCTTGGATTACTCAGATCCTCATCATTCAGCTTCTTCCTCCACAAAGCGAAGAACATGGCAAAGTCACTGCCACGTGTTGCCAGATCTCACCACCATGCATTTCTAGCTGCGTTTCACCAGGCTGGAGCAAGTTCTGGCCAATGAACTGCGAGTAGCTGTGGCCTGCTGCTCCTAACGAGGCCTCTGGAAACAAGCCTGGGCCTCTTTGCACTCATCTGCTTTGACACAGCAATTATGGAGGCCACCTGTTGAGCATATATCAGCCTGAGTCCCTGACTCAGAACTCATACTGGTAATAAACTGGTCTCATAGCAAGATTAAGGTATAAAGATAGTGGGAGAGGCTCCTAAAATTTAAGGGTTGATTGGTTAATGAAAGCACATCCTATGCCTTCTTCACCAACATATAACATGGCATGGTTGCTTTGAGGACCATGTGAAAGTATGAAAACAGCTGTCTGGGGACCAGGCATCCAATGAGTGCTTGGGAATCATCTTCATCTGGTTCTTACATATAAATAACCGGTTATTGGGGTGAAGTCATCTTTTCATATTTCCTAACCCAAGCCCTCCTTTCTTCTCCATGTATGGAAAGCTCATTCAGGAAAATGTGACTCTGCGGGACCTCTAACTGTGAACAGGTTGGCTTTGAAAACGGGTCTTTCTGTGCAGGAAGTGTGGGAGTGGTTGGAAACAGCAGGTGCATCCATATAATAGATGTGTTTGCTGATAAACAGTGGCTGAACACCACCTGCTCAGGAGTCTATCGACTGCACCTCACCAAATGAGCAACTGCTCCAGGTGCTGCTAGAGATGCACAAGTGTTCTGCGATGACAAAAGCCTTGGGGCCAAACCACAGCTTCTCCCCGGGAAGCAGACCCAGGGCCTCTGTGCTCTCCAATCTCTTAACAGTATGATTTTTCCGTCATCGAAATGAACTGCACAGAGCACAGGTTGCAGTAAGGGTGAAATCTTCTCAGTGGTGCACTGGGAAAATACATGTATATCCCAGTGCCTGTCACAAACTGATTACTCAGTCCCAAGTCAGCACTAGCTCCTGTGTGACTTTGAGCAAGACACTTAGCGTCTCTGTGTTAATGCTTACCTTAGAAGTTATTGAGAAGACTTAGTGAGGTAATCAGAAAAGATATTGGTGCAATGTCTAATCTATGCAGCAAGAGGCATCAATGAGGACCCGATGTCTATCATTCCCTCATTATCATCAGTGTTGCTGTGACCAGAAATCCATTTTGTGGCCTCATCTTCCGGTCTTCTGTGATCAGTGGACTGAGTTGAAGTGCTGACAACTGCATTTAGAGAAAAAAAATTCTTCAAACACTTCTCATTTGTCTAGACCAAATTTAACCCACCAGATGAACTGTTTTAAGCATTGCACTATGTTTTACCACTGAAGTTGTTTCGACATACCCTTCTGGAACTTCCACATAATTACTAGTTGTATAACTAGGAAATTGCGCTCAGAGGGTTAGGTTTGTATTTTAAAAATTAACTGTGTGTATGTGTATGTGTGTCCATTCGTGTGCCCCCAGAAACAAGACATCAGATCCCCTGAAGCTGGAATTATAGGTGGTTATGAGCCATCTAGTATGGGTGTTCGGAAATGAACTCTGGTCCTCTGGAAGAGCAGCAAGTACTCCTTACCACTGAGCATCACTTTGGACCTTGGGAGAATGAACTGGGGTCTTCTGATTTGCCTGTTTTGGGCCCTCATTTCCACTGCAATGTCAGGTGACCTAGGTGGCCACCTTAAGATATGGTATTATCCTCCCCCAACCTAAGTAATCTAGCCAAAATACACCCCCCTGTTTTCTAACTCAAAATGCTTAATAATATTAACGTTTAGAATTATTTACCCTGCTTTACCTCATTCTGAGAGTGTTCTATTGTCTTGTCCTTCAGAGGTTTGTTCCCCCTCCTCTTTATAAGGAGACAGAGGGCCAGAGCAAGCAGAGTCAGACAGGCAGTCAGTCATGAGCAAAGGACACAGTTCAGGCCTTCAGAGAACAGCCCATAACTCTCCCTCCCATACCCATAGCAACTGAGGCCAACTGTAAAATGCAAATCACCACAATTAGGGAAAAATGCCCTCAGCCTCCGGTTTCCAGCACATCCCAGGAAGGACAAAGCACTCAGCTCACTCCAGTGACTTAGTTCTTTCCCCGCTGTGTTGCTTTCTTTGTAGTGAGCAAAATGGAAAAGGAAATATCCAGTTCTAGAAAATAGACCCAAGGGTGTGCCAATGAAGACTTTGCCTAAAAATAAACTCAATTTGGCAAGAGCCACCTGCCATTCCTAATAAAGCAGCCGGGGAAGCATGACTCTAAAGCCCTTGGGATTTGTTCTTTCATTTTTCTTTCGAAACTCCCCTACTTGTAGCCCCATTTTAACCAACAGTATCAAGGCATAACGTTCATAGAGTCAAATGTAGCTGTTTTAGGCACAGCATTGGCCAATACAAAGGCTAGAATAGCCATCACCCTGATAAAGATTAAAGCTCTCACCACTTCAGATGGCTTGCTTGTGAATTCTCAGGGCCCAGGAGAAGATGTCATCCTTTGTAACTCTGTGGAGCAGTTTGCCTGTTCCAGAACTTGTAGTAGAATCCATCCTATGTTCCCCTTTGTGTCTCTCCTCCCTTCTCACCACAGTGTGTCTCTGGCCAATTTTTAGTTAGTCTTTGTGTGACTGAGTCAAGATTCAGATTTCATTTTGCATATGAGCCCCTAACTCTTCTAGAAACTTTCACTGGAAAGATTGTTGTAACTCCTCACAGTTTGTGGGGGTCTTACTGTAGAGCCCTGGCTTGCCTGGAACTCACCATGTAGATCAGTCTAGCCTGGAATTCAAAGAAAATCACCTACCTTGCCTCCTGGGTACTAGGATTAAAAGCATGCACCACTATACCTAGCCAAAATTATGTGCATATGTGGGTGTCTGTGTGTGCATATGTGCTTGTAAGTATGGGTGCCCTTTGGAGGTATCAGACTCCATGGAGCTGGGGTTATAGGTAGTTGTCATCTATCTGATATGGGTGCTGGGAACCAAACTCAGGTCTTCTGGAAGAGCACTGTGATGGTTTGAATGAAGACAGCCCCCATGGGTTCATAGATTTTTTTTTTTTTTTGGTCACCAGGGAGTGGCACTATTTGAAAGGATTAGAAGTGTGACCTTGTTGGAGAAAGCGTGTCACTGGAGATGGGTCTTGCGACTATTAAAAGCTCAAGCCAGGCCCGGTGGCTCTCTCTTCCTGCTGCTTACAGATTTATCTGTAGAACTTTCAGTTACTTCTCCAGCACCAGGCCCACCACTGTGCTGCCTGCCATGATGACAATGGGCTAAACCTCCGAAACTGTAAACCAGCCCCAACAAAATGCCTTCCTTTACGAGAGTTAACATTGTCATGGTGTCTCCTTATGGCCATAGAACATTAAGACAGGCAGTGTGTGTTTTTAACCACTGAGTCATCTCTTGAGCTTATTGCATTTTTTATGTATTGCTTTGGAAAATCAATTGATCATAAATGTATGGCTGTATTTCTGAATTCTCTCCTGTCTTTTTTTTATGATCCTGAATTGCTAATATGTCATTTAAAAAAATCAATCAGTTATGTCATTAATGTGTTCATCTGTATCTCAACGCTCTTCCATTGCTTGTATATGATTCATCAGTTTTATATATTGATCCCACATTTCCTTGATTACCATATCTTTTTTTATTATTTATTTCCAGTTCAGAAAGAGTCTATCTTCAAACTTTACTGATTGATTTTGGAAATGTTTAGGGTTATCTGTTTCTCTTCATATCTAGCTGAATTTTAAATTTTATTTATTTATTTCCATTAAAAATACTTGTGAGAATTTCTTGAACTTCACCATGCCTTAGCTTTGGGGAAATTCACCTCTTAATATTAGATCTTTTCATCTGTAAATATGGTGAAATCTCTGTATTTATTTATAATTAAATTTATTTATTTAATCTATTTTCATTCATCTTTTTTGAATTTGCAGCATAATGCATTTTATACATATTTGTTAACATTTCATTCACGTTACAACATTAAATGAAGCCATTTATAATTGAAATTGTAAGTCTTCATTTGTTATTCTTTTCTAGCATTTATAAACAATAGAAGTCTTTCTTTGATCTTGTGTCCTACAATATTCCTAAACTTGCATGTTAGTTCCTATTACTTTGTGAAGATTCTTCAGGGTTTTCTATAAAGACATTCATATTGTGGAAGAATCAATTTTGTCATTTTATTTCCGTTTGGCATTATTTTATTTTTCTTACCATATTCCAATAAAGAAAATTTATATAATGATATTGAATACAAGTTTTGAGAATAAAATGAATCAAGTCATTATCAAACTTAAGAGGAGAGAAATCATTTAGTGGTTTGTTATTAGCTACTCTGCTCTGTTGGGTGTTGAAGTTTTACTTGGGGTAGATATTTTTATATGGCTGAAGAAATTCCTTTGTCTAACATCCTGTAGATTTTAATCATTAATGAATGTCAAAATCTATTCAAATGTGATCTAATTTCATAAGCATAAGGGAAATCATATGGATGTGGTGTTTTATCTTTTAGTCTATTAATACAGTGAATTATATTGATTGCCTTTAATTCTGCAACAACACTGCAAACTTTGGAAAAATCTAACTTAGTTACCATTTATTTCATCTCCACACATTACTGAATCAATTTTGCTAATATTTAGTGCATTATTTTTACTTCTACTTATGAAGTATATTGATTTTTTTGTTTTCTCTTGAACTGCAAAGATTTTATATTACAATGAGGTGAGTTTTTAATTGTTTTCTTTAAAAATATTGGAAGAATATTCTGTTTTTTCTAATGTGTTGATGTTTTAACTCATATTTAATCTATCTATCATCTATCTCTATCTATCTATCTATCTATCTATCTATCTATCTATCTATCTATCTATCTATCATCTATCTATCTATCTGCCTACCTGTCTGCCTATTTATCTGTCTGCCTATCTACCTATCTGCATATCTATCTATCTATCTATCTATCTATCTATCTATCTATCTATCTATCTATCTATCTACCTACGCATCTATCATCTATCTATCTATCTGCCAATTTGTCTGTCTATATCTATCTATCTATCTATCTATCTATCTATCTATCTATCTATCTATCTATCTATCTATCTATCTATCTATCTAATCATGCATTATCCTCTCTGGCTACTTTCAGGGTTTCTTGTTCCTTTGGATTATCACTTGATTATTACATGCTTAAGGACTTGTTTCCTGGCATCCAACTTGCTTTTGCACTTCCCCAGCTCTCTGAAATTTTTGGACCTATCTCAATGTTTTTGTGCAATTGTAGGAATTTTGACATGATTTTATCGTCTGTACTTCTGTTTTTAAGAACTGACCCCACGTCCTTTCCTTTGTCTCTGCCTCCTGTGTGTGGGTGAGATGTGATCAGCCAGGTTCTTGCTTCTGCCTGTTGCCATGTCTTCCCTGCCCTGGTGGACTCCATCGCCTCTGGCACTGTAAGCCAAAACAACCTCTCTCTGCCTAGGTTGCTTCTGCTGGGATGTTCTATCCTATCAACCGAAAGGGAGCTGATACAGGCCCCCAGTAGGTTCATGTGCTGTTTCCTGGATGCTTTGCTCAGTCATCCACGATTCTTTTTTTTTTCTTTTCATATCTACTATTTTTTATGGTCTACTAGGAATTGTAAAGGACCTAGAGCTACTTGGGATTCTATTTTATATTCCCATGAAACTGTTTTGTAAAACTGATTATTATGGTGTGGCACCCCTCATTCCACAGCTGTGGCGGGTGGGCACCACTATGATAACCATGTATGTGGTGGAAAAATGGGAGAGAAGGAGAAGCAGAGTAGTTCCTGCACTGTAGAGAGAAGTGGAACTGAAGACACGATGGCGGTGGGAAACAGGCTGATATTGGTGGCCTATGCTGCCACCTCGGGCCATTTGCTGTCCTGGCCTGCACTGCAGCTGAGGAACATGTTAGGGTCCTCAGCCCTTCCGCAGCTGGGGTCAGTGCTGATGTCTATGGCCCATGTCACTACCAAAGGCCATGTGGATGCCTGTTTTCTAGGCCACCATCTGAGGCTAAGTTGGTGTCTGAGGGCCATGTTGTCACTGGGACCATACCGATCCACACCAGTCCGATTAGTATGTACAGCCACCCAGGACTCTGGTGACATGGAGGCCTGAGCTGTGAAGGCACTGGTCCTGAGGAACCATAACCACAGGATCTCCATGGATCTGGGCAACAGCTGGATATCTGAGAGGGGTTTGGGGGAGAATCCAGTATTGGTGGTGTAGCAGAAGCCAGAGGCCTTGAACCAGACCAACAACTCACTGCAATGAACATTTGCAAGTAAGACTGGACAAAAGGGCATACTGTGTGACCCACCGCAGCTCCCAAAGCTACTCTGATAGATGAATATGTGATGGAGAGGCTGGAAGATGGAGGAGGGAAGTGTTTGTTTGTTTTTAAATTATTTTTATTTTCTTTAGAGGGGAGGCTACAAGGGTGGAGGACGGACATGGAAGGACCTGGGAAGTGATTGGGATTGGGGTACATGATGTGAAATTTCCAAAGAAGCAACAAAGTTTGTTATTATAATGTGTATGTGTGTGAGAGAGAGACAGAAAGACAGAGACAGAGACAGGCAGAGACTACAGGTGATTTTGTGCCATGGTAAGTATGTGGAGGTCACATGTGGAAGCCGACTGTGGCTTCCAGGCACTAAACAGGCTATGAGACTTCCACCACCAGTGAGAGTCTTTACCTGCTGGTCCAGCAAAAACTGTTCCTTTTAACTAGACAATTTGAATATTAAATACCTACTTAGACTATGTTTTGCTGGGGAAGACCTGTGGGGGTACCTAAGGCTAACCCTGTAATATCTGTCTCTTCAGTCCAGTCACTATAGCAGAACATTAGTTGAACATAGTCCCAGGTTGACTCTAGGGTGCCCCTGTGATTTGTGTTACATGTTCTTGAAGAGCCCATGTGTTAGGCTTGGTGCACAGGGAGGGGCCATTAGGACACAGAAGTCCTTAGGTCACTGGGGATGGACCCTTGAAGAGAGTCTGTCTTCTCTGTCCCTTCTCTGCCAGGTTAGGTTGATGAGGTGATTATCTTTGTCCCATCACATGGTTCCATGACATCCTACCTCACCTACTCCAAAACCATAAGGCAAAATAAACCTCTTCTCTCTATAATTTAGTTATTAGTATCTTGCTATAGTCATGAACAGTAAACTGAGGTGACAGTTTGATTCTTAGGCGCTAATTCTTCACATTCATGAGGGCATGAGGAGCAACACGGTATTAATGATCATAGCATCTCCATTCTGACAAGGCTGAGATACCATGTCCTTCATAATTTGACTACATTTCTCTACCTATCATTCATCTTTATAGCAACAATTTCTTTACAAGCCTCACATTATCTCATATTAAGCATAAACAGTTCTGCTTTTAGCCAAGGACACCGGGAAGATCTCACATAGGCTTTGGGGCATCCCATTTCCCATAGTTCCCTCTATATTTGGCATGTCAAAGATTGCAGAAGGTTCAGCTGCCACAGCTGTTGTTCTCTGCTCCAGCCTGGCATGAGTGATGTTCTCTGCTTGGGCTCCAGCTTGCCTGACTTATAATTGGGAAATTATCCTGAACAGAGAGCCGTGTCGATTGTGTAGCTCACCGTGCTAGTACCATTTCCACATGGAACCACCATGGGATTGTGGTCTTGCTTTGCTCACTGTTCCTGAAAACAGTTGCCTCATTCACAGGTTTTAGTTTCACATTTGATTATGTTACACAGCCTCCCTCTGCTTATTGTCATTTCTGGATGCAGAATTTCCATCTATCGCCTGTTTCATTTGCAAACTCTTTAATCTTAGCTACGTCTCCAAACTGATGGACTGTTAAGTGATTGCATGAGTTAAGATTTGAGTTTTAGAATTAGCAGATTCTATGTGTAGTCCTGGAACTCACTCTGTAGAGCAGGCTAGCCTTGAACTCAAAGATCCACCTGCCTCTGCCTCCCAAATGCTGGGATTAAATATGAGCACCACCATGCCTGCCAATCATTTTTTTTTAACCATGCTGGAGTTTGATGTCCAGGGCCTTGCTCAGTCACTCAGGGGCTTATTTTTTAAACTGAAGTTTTACTCATCCCTAAGATTCAAAGGTGGAAGCAAGGGAAGCCAAGAAGAGAAGGTATTCTCTCTGAGGGCAGAGCTCCGGAAGCTTGAATGCTTTGCCACAGAGGTGAAGGCAATGCTGGTGAGGAGGCGACTGTTTGCAAAGGTTTCCACCCACTACAATCTCTTTGTATGCCAGACACTGCCAGGGAAGAGGTCATTTCCAATTGAGCCTTTAGGGGTATGTGGGAGTTAAATAAACAAAGGTGTCCTGGAGACAGAAGAAATTTCAGACAAGAAAACCAAGAGAAAATGGCAAGTTAGTGATGTTTTTAAACTCATTACAAAAGACATTTGATTGGACTAAAGCCTCGCAGTCACCTGTCAAGTTGGCAAGCATCATTTACATATTAATGCCCAGGGATTTTTCAGGAGTGGAGACCTCTTAGATTAAATATGTGTTAAACATGCATAACTTTTGGTAGTCAGCACTGAAATTTTCCAAGAACTTTAAGAAAATACTACAATCTGAGATGATTCTCTAGGAATTTATCCTAATGGAAAAAAATCTTCAGACATAGAAATGGTAAAATATAATAATAATAAAATAAATACTACCTCATCCATATGATGACTATGAATCACACCATGATCAAAAGGATGCGTTTAGAGAATATTTATTTGCACAGGAAGTTGTGAATGATCTAATGTCAAATGACTAAAAGTAGACTGTGAATCAGCATCTCCACTAAGCATTAGTTAGGAGAGCCTGGGGCATGCTGCAGTGACAAATAGATTCACAAATTGCAATTGCCTGGTGAAACAGAATCTTATATATTATTCATATTCCAACAGGATGCAGATCACCTGAGTGACTTGTCTTTGCCTGTGAACCAAGGATTCAAGGATGATTTTGCCATAAGCCAAAGGGTTTAGAGAAAAGCTCCTTGTGCAGAGAGATTTGTTCCCAGTTCTGGAAATGCTGTCTGTCCCTTCTAATCCATTGTTCTAACAAAACTTGATCACGTATCCTGAATCCATTTTGAGGGAAATATAGAAATATCAAGGAATGCACCAATATAGATATAGGGAGAAGAAAGTCTCTAACACAGTTTGATTCTAATCTTCAGAAAAATCAATCCATGAGGCTGAAGAGCTGGCTCAGTGGTTCAGAGCACTGGCTGCTCTTGCAAAGAACTTGGGTTCAGTTCCTACCATATGGTGGCAAGCAACCACCTGTAACTCTAGCTCTATGGGATCTGACACCTTCTTCTGGCCTCCATGGACACCAGACACCCAAGTGGTGCAGACATATAAATAACACAGGCATACCCACAAAATTAGTCTAAACATTTTAAAAGAAAATCAACCTATACCGTGCATCTATGCATCATCAGCCCACCCATGCACTGTTTCTTCATTGATTCATTTACTTGACAGTGTTTAAGATGTGAAGAAACTCATCAGCATGCACACAGGGATTATACACAGTCCCACAGGGTGATCTTTTTTCCCCATATATTGAACTGCATGCTCACATGGATTATACATGACCTACTGGATGATCTTTTCTTTCATATATTGAACTGAAGTTTTTGAGTTTGCTACCTTGTAGGTGTAGTTATAATGAAGCATGTTGCGATGAATTTTATGGAGAGCCAGTCAATACACTTCAGTCATCCCTTTGGTTGAGGGGGACAATCATTTGGATTAGCAGTTACCCCAGTCACAGACCGTTTGCAAAGAGATACAGCTTTGTGACTTGCAGCTACCAACTCTGACCTGCTGTAGCTAATGGGTAAGAAACAGTCAGTGATAATAGCCCCATGTTTGTTTACGTCTAATTGAATGCATTTCTATGGCTTGAGAACTTCCTTATGTGCTTTCCTGTATCAACTCAACTTATCCTTTTGTATCAAAGATCCTTGAGTGAGGAGAACCCTGGTTTGTGAGTTTTCATTGTGAGCAAGTGAAAACAGATTGTCTGGCTAACAGCAATGGAAAAGTGTTAAGCCTGGGGTCACTGGCCAACAATAGGCATACAACATCTCCTGCTATATGTAGATGGGTTCTATTGTCTGATGTGTATAGACATGCTCCATTGTCCACTGTGTAGACATGTGATCTCTCCCACTCTGTGCAGACATATGACAGCTCTCACTGTGTGTAGACATGTAACATCTCCCACTGTGCATAAACATATGCCATCATCTACTGTGTACCGATGTCTTCCCCTATATACAGATGTGTCATCATTCACTGTGTGACATTCAGAGATAGGACCAAGACTGACAGTTTTCACAGAACAGAACCTTACAGCAAGCTCTCAGAACCTACAGAGGCAGCAAGGTTACACAGGAACACCTGCCCTGAGTTAGAGGATCAAAGACACTGAGTGTTCTTAGTTCATCAATCCAGGAAGGCTTCCTGGAAGTAAGTCTGAAAGTGCTAGACTCCATCATCTGTCACATCTCAGAACATGCTTCAGCCAGCTCTACATCCATAGTCCTCTCTTGAGCACTTCCTATACAAGAAAGAAGCAGGCAGTGCCTAGGCAGAGAGGTGTTGCCTGTGAGGTACTCAGTCAGGCCATTCTGCTGTGCACACCCAGAGTACCATCAAGATGTGCAATCAGGATGCAGAAAGCAGGGGGCTGGAGAGATGGCTCAGAGGTTAAGAGCACCGGCTGCTCTTCCAGAGGACTTGGAATTCCCAGCACCCACATGGTGGCTCATAACCATTAGATAGTGGAATCTGATGCCCTATTCTGGTGTAAAGGTGTACATGCAGATAGAGCACTCAAATATACATAAAACAAAGGAATAAATGATTTTTTTTAAAATGCCGACAGCAGAAGATAGACGAGGCTGCTGCTGCCAGAAGAGGCCCCAATACTGTGCTGTACACTACCAAGTAAGTATTAAGAGGACATGCCACAATGATGACAAATTATAGTAAATACATGTTTATTGTCTCTCAAGTGTGACACGGTGTGCATGATGATTGTCACACCTTTATGTGGTCAGATATACCACAGGCTTCTTTGTCCCCATGTTATAACAAGTATAGAGTGACATGTTAATATAAAGTTATAATGACTGCCGAATTATGGTGATACGGGTGGCACTAGGTGATGTAACCTTGGGAGTTCCAGTTTAGTCTGATGAGATCATTGCCACATTGCTGACCAGTTATTTATGAGATGTAGGGATGAGACTTCCTGCCACCCCAGGGCCTTTGCACTTTCTTGACACTCTGGTACAACTGAGTGTCTTTCTTTCTTTTTCCTACTCATCTCTGAAACGTCAGATTTCAGTTTCGTTTTCCCGCGAAAGTTCTTGTGTGGGTCCAGACTGCCTAGCATGCCTTCCACACTTCTCTTTCAAGCACCCAGCACAGGAATATGTTTGTAACTTCTTATTTGGTGTTTTGATAGATGCTTGCACCCCCAATTACAATGCAGGCTCCATGAAGAGAGGACACCTTATTATTCTATTCATCCTGACACACACACACACACACACACACACACACACACACACACACACACACACACACACACCACGGCTCAGGCATTTAATGTACATTTAATGTCAAAAGAAGATAAATGAGGGATCCTGTTGAGAGAGTGTACCACGGGGAGGGTAAGTGACTTTCTCTGGGCCTTCGAGCTTTGAGAACATTCTGCTTCCTGTGATACAGACAGCAAGTAATAAGTAACAGCTCGTATTAATAGATGTTCCTGGAGATGCTGAGAGAAGAGAGCAAGCCAAGTGCTTCATTTTGTCAGCCAAGCTCTGCAGAATCTACAGTTACTTCATTATACTTACTCTGCAAATTGAAAAATCCTGAGTTACATAATGTATTCAAGGGTCTAACAGTGCTTTTGTGTTTGTCTTTAAAGAATTATAAACTTTTAGGGAATGATGGGACAAGAAGTCACGAGCAGATGGCAACAGTGACAGGGTGAAGATGTGAATTCAGGACTGCAAATCTGCAATGACTCCTATTGGGTCTCCTAAACCCAGGAGAGATGTGATATGCCACAGAAATGATCAGGAAAGGGTGGGATTTCCATGAAAGTGAAGAGGGTAGGAAGGCTGGTCTCTGCTGAAAGAATCGGAGTGTGGTGAGAAATTGGTGGAGAAGTACAGTGGTCTTCATCCCACACGCAAGGAAGCAAAAGAGCAAAGTCCTGATGAGGTCAGAAACAGGGCTCTGAGTGGAGCTTTGAGGTATGTGGTGGACAAGGGGGTGGGGGTCAAGAAAGCTGGAAAGGCCATCTGTTCAGGGTCAGGTGACTGATAGGCATGTACTTGGCATGGGCACTGATGTGTCCAGGTTTAAAAAGAAAGTGTCAGGTCAAGTGCATGAAAATCAGTTTAGGAGAGTCTGATTATCTTTTTTTTTTTTTTCTTCTCTATCCACATACTGATGATGGGCTACAGTCACATCAGGAAACAAACACTCTGCTCATCATGCTATGGGGAGTTCTCATCACACAGGCTGCTGCATCTATAAGGGGGTTTGAGGGCGATGTTTGCATGACCCACTGAGGGAAGACCCTGTCTTGCTCTCTACGTCCCACTGACTCTGAACTGCATCACGACCAGTGGCCAAACAAGAAGGGATGCCGATTCAAGTTGAGAACTTTACACTAGAAAGATTTTTTTTTTTTAGACCCGGTGACTCATAATCAACTCCCTATCCTCTAATTAAGGTCATGGACTTTGCAATTGAGGCAACCAGGATTTCAGCCCTGAATCTTCCATCCCATGGCTGTGTGAATTTAGAGAAACACCGTTACCTCTCTGAACCACAATTCCTCATCTGTGTTGCTCTATCTTACCTTAAAAAGATTCTATGAAATCTCTAAGATGCATGAAATACAAGGTGGCTAAAGTCAACATCGTTTCGCTACTACTGGAGTCAGTGTGCTAAGTGTGTCCACTGGTTGTGACTTCAGAGCCATGGAAAAAAAGCAGAGAGTCTGTTGTGTAAAGCAGGGAACCAGCCTGAGCCTGATCTGGGCCATATCTGCTGATCTTCTCAGTGTGTGCACCCAGATGGCTCAGGAATTCCAGTTTTCTATATTAGATCTTGAGATTCGTGTATCTGCCTCAGAATGTGCACAAAATGATGCTTGTTGAAGCATGCTTAATAACTTTATAAGAAAAAGTATATGTCCATTAAATATTGGCTAAGTAAAAAACAATATAGTCATAACATGGAACATAAATTGTAGTTTAAGGGAAGGAGATGCACAATAAACAAATAAACAAATTACAAAGAGGTAAAAGTAATATGACATAATTTATGCAAAATAGGATGTAATTCTATAATCAGGAGAGGAAGATATGGAGATGTTTAAGAAGCTGACGTGCATATCACTGGAGAGAAGAGGAACCAGCAGAGACTAAGACTTCCCGAGCTAGATGTGATGGTGCAGCCTGCAACCCCGACATTTAGGAAGTGGAGGCAGCAGGGACATGAATTCAAGGCCCACCTGTGTTATGCAGCAAGGCCCAGACTTAAGACAACTATGATAACAAAATTTTAGACTCCTGGTCAAAAGGAACTATAGCAGGGCATTGACTTGTTAGACCAATTATTTTTTGTGTAATGTATGAGTGCATGTGTGGAGAACATATGCATGCCAGGGTACCTGTGTGGACATCACTGGACAACCTTCAGGCGTCAAGCCTCACCTTCCTACTTTGTTTGAGGCAGTGTCTCGGTGCTTCTGCATTAGCCAGGCTGGCTGGCCTGCAGGCCTCTGGAGAGTCTCCTGCCTCTAGCTCCCCACAGGTGTACTGAGATTACAGACGTCTCCACTACTGCATCTGACTTTTTTGTGAGTTCTGGGGATTTGAACTCATATAATCTCCCCAGCCCCATCTCTACTTTTAAAATCTTTTACAAGAATATAGTTATAAATAGTATGTGGCCCAGAGGGTAGGATACATTTCCCCTGATACCTAAGTTCAACATCTAACTCTGATTTCTTCCCTGGATGTGAAAGCATCCTCCCAGCTCTGGAGCACCCAGCCCCTCATTTTTAAAGTCCCTCACAAACACTTTTTTTTTTCGGGGGGGGGGGTTCTTATGAGAATCTCTTGCCCTATCAGCCTGTGATTAGATTTTTTGGAAGCTTCCTGGAACAGAGGCAACTACCTGACCTCTCCACCCCTACATCCATAGTTAACAGTCTGTAAAAGAAGGTTCCAGGACATGCAGACATGGAAGACAGAGTGTGGGGAGTTCATAGAGGCCAGCTACTGTCTGAAGAGTCACTAAAAAAAGAAATAGATGGAGAGTAGAGGGGTGCAGCTGTGAGCTGTCACGAATAAGCAGATGCTCTGGGTAGGCAGCTGTGGTGGGCTGGTGCTCTGACAGCAGAGGAGAAAGTCAAGGATTGGGATGAGCTATAGACAGGTTTGATCATTGCCAAGGATTCTGGGACAGACACAATGTGGAACAGCTTTGGAACTTTGCTTCAAAATCCAAGACTGCTTCCGAGAGGCTCACTGGTGCCTGGACGCTAAGAAGATGCTGAATCCCAGGAGTCTTCAGTGGCTTCCAGTCAGTGCTGGGTTCCTTGCCCAACCATGTCTTATGGGGAAAGGAACTGCTAAATCAAGGGCTTCACAGCCAGATTATCTGTAGTTTGGATCAGAACTCTGCTAACATTATTTAAATTGTCTGGGTATCTGTTCTAGTAAGAACACTAGCTACAACTTTAAAAAATAAAAAGTGGGGTTCATTGTTAGTATTTTAGTGGTAGAGCTAGAATCCTGCGGTCTGTGCCTGCTATGGAGGCACGGTGCCTCAGAATTCCATCCCCAGCCCCATATTTCATGCTTCTTTTATGCGTCCACTGAGCACCCTTGGGAAACCCTGTGCTGTGCCCTCCCCAGCAGGTTGTTGATGTCATCGTCATCTGTAAGGGTGAAAGGAGGAAGCCTGATGACTTGGATGCTGGCTCTTAGACAAGCATCATATGTACTCACATTTCAGTGGACATGGCAAGAACATTGACTCACCAACTCAAAGGGCGGGAAGGCCAGGCATTTTATCCAAGCATGGGTGCCCGCACTAGCATTTGCAGTAGCCGCCTGAGAAAACTCACCTTCCCCATGTCAGAATGGGAGCGACTGTGGCTTACCCAGTTCTGTGGTTGAAGTGTGAAATGTCCTCCACAGGCTCATGTGTTTAAATGTTTGGTTTTCAGATGGTGGTGCTGTTCTGGGAGGTCATGAAAGCCCCTGGACATGGAACTTAGCTGGCACACACATGCGCTGGCTCCATCCACTCCATGTGAGCTCTCTCTGCTTCCTGACTGCTAGACCACAGCTTTCAGTGCAACAGGCAGGCCACTCTTGACAGCATGCCTTCCCTGTCATGATGAACTACATCCCCTAAACAAACCATTCCTCCTTTAAGTGGCTTCTTATGGGTTATTTGGTGACAGCAATTAGAGAAGCAACGAATACACCTAACAAGTGGTGGTGAGAAACTCAGATCTGAAGAGATGCTTAGCATGATGTACAACCCCTAATAAACTGGCAGTGATCGCCGGCTTTATTAGAGCTAAGGATTTGCGCATCCCTATTACCTACAATCAACTTGGCTCAGCTTCCCACCTTTCCTAAACCTTTATGGTGGGGGAACTCTCTAAATAGCTCAGGTGGGCTAACTTCTTGCTGATTAACCATCCATCTTCAAGATGTCATGGAATTGTTCCCAGGGCTTTATGATATTCCAAGGATTCCTAGGTGAGACTAGTAATGCAGCTAAGGTTTTTGATGGATCGCATGTTGAGCTAAGGGAAGGCTGCCATGGAACCTGGAGAGCAAAAGTTGGATAGAGAGAGAGTGCTGAGGGGTTTATTGCCGAAGCTTAGTCATTGCCGGGGGATGGGGGGATGGGGGTGAGAAGGGTGAGAGAGTGAGAGGGGTGAGAGGGGGTGAGGGATGTGGGGGCTGCAGGGAAGCTCATGATGCAGAAATAGAAGCAGGAGCTGCAGGCAGGCGAGCGAGCAGATGGAAGTTATTTTTAAAAGGAGGCTGCACAAAGCCGTAGGCGGAGAAAGCTCTAGACAGAGAGAGCCAGGGCTACAGGTTAGAGCAGAGTTTGGAAATCATAAAGAGAAAACTGTATTATCCTGACAAGGGTGAAATTTTTCTAAGGTTACTTCTTAGGTCCTGTGTCCCCAACGTCAAGGATAAAGTCCTAATTTTGAGAGTTAACACGTGTTTTTCAGGTGATAGACATCTAATCCCAGGCTGCTTTAAACAGAAGGGAAAGCTGATTAGCGCATGTAGTTGGGAAGTCTCAGATGGACATGATTTCAGGCAGGACTGCATCTAGGTGCTGAAGTGGTGTCATCAATGGCATTTATGTTTATTTTCTCAGTGATGGTCTCAATCTTGTGCAGATTTTTCCTTCCTGGTGTCCCAATGGTAGCTAACACCTCCTCACATCCGAGCACAGAAGATAAACATTTATGGGCATATTTACTCACTAATTGACCTGGGGTATATCTCTATTTCCATGAGACATTGGCTTGAAACTTCTTCTATACTGGAGATCTAATTTTTTATTTAAAAAATTAGATTTTAAAAACTTTTTATTTAAAAAATAAAAAGTGGGGTTCATTGTTACTATTTTAGTGGTAGAGCTAGAATCCTGGGGTTTGTGCGTGCTATGGAGAATCAATATGCCAGACCCACACAACAGTAACAGCCAACGCATGAGTAGAACTTCTATTATTGATAATAAGATGCGTGGAAATTCTCTCCATAGACTGAGGAATTGTCTTCCCTGAGTGGATCCAAAGTGATATTTCCTGAACTGTACAGAACCTGGATTAAAAGAGTAAGCACCTTATGTCTAGCACTCGGTTTCTCTGCATCCAGCACACCTGTACACGTGCCTGCAAGACCTGTTTCACTTACCTGCTGCTCTCCTCTCTAATGGGTTTTGAACTCCCTAGAAACCATTAGTTTCTTTCTTCCACCTCGCTCCCCTGATGCACTGATCTGGATTGAGCTCATTGTGGCTCTGCTGTTCTTTGAGGCCAGTCTTGGATCTCATTGGTTCCAGCTTCATAGGTGGCTACTTAATGTCAGTGTGATGAAAGGTTGAATGAATGGCTTATGGAGATCCAGCTGGAGTAAGTATTTGGGATTTACAAAACGTAAACCATAACTGTAAAGGTGTTGAACCTGTCAGAAGCATGGGGCAAGTAACTCTCAGAAATGTGCAGGACACGTACAAGCACATGAAGGCAGAGATGTTCTAATTCTCAGTCCAGAGTCCTGTGTGCAGTAGCTCTGTCCCTCCAGGGACCCCTGTATCTTGGGATTTCCTTCATTCTCCTTGGACAGTCTCATCATTCTCCTTTTAATAGTCAAGGAGCATAAGATTAAAAACATGATGCTGGAAGTGTTTGTCAGCTGTGCACAGTCCAGTGGCAGATCTGACTCTGTCTTGATGCTCTTCATCTGGTGGGGAAACTTAGAGAAGTCCCTAGAGTCTAGCTTACCTCCTAGAATACCCATGTTTCCCTGTCTCCTTCTGCCAAGCAACAGCTGGTAACCTGAAATAGAATTGCTGAAGTACCAACCAGGTTGGTGATATCCAGAGCCTGGAGCCTGATTCTGGCAGCTAAAGAGAGCTGGAAGACTCCGGAAGTTCACATGCCAGACTTTGGCTCTGTGGTTGAGAGAAGGCAGCTCTCTGTGGCATCCAGATCCTGGCACACAGCTTCTGCTGCTGCCAACCCAGGCTTGTGGGAGACAGGGGAGAAAGAAGGGGACAGTTCTGTAGAACAGATGGATTCATGCTGGAATTTTCCACGAAATATCTTTATTTCCTTCTGTAACTAAGGCAGGATGCAGCCATTTTCTATGCTAACACCTCACAGGGTACCGGCTGTATCTGTGTCATGCATAATCCCACTTGACCACAGTCACCTTCTAAGAAGAGCCCTGTCATGGTGATCCACACATTATCGATGACGGAATAAAGGAGTCACATCGTGGTCGATCAGCTGGCCTTGTCATGGGTTTCAAAACTGGTGAAGCATTAAGTGTGACTGAAGTGGTCTCACTGAAGAGCATGGTAAAACCAAAGGTTTTGCTTTTGGGATCTCCCTAGCTATATGAGCCTGTGGAAGTCTTTCTTTCCTCATCTACAAAATGAAGCCAAAATGATAAGGTTGATTACCAAGTAAGACTGCACATGTAAATATCTATTATACAATATAATTCTGTGCAGAGGCGGCACACTAAAGAAGACATAGAGTCTCTGCTCATAAGCAAATTATTTAAGCTCCATGAACCTCAGACTTGGAACTGGAGGTGGAAAATTTTTGCTAGATGATTTTGTCTGTTCAATAACCAGTAATAATTGCTACTTATTAAGAATTGTTGTGAGTATTGACTGAAAAGCCATCTGAAAACATTAAGCACAGACTAGTGTGTCACAGTCACCCGGGATGGCTGCTTTCTACTCTTCCCTTTTTGACAATATCTTACTGGCCACATCTTCATTTACTCATATGAGGCTTTGATCCTTACTCTCGTCTGTCAGATCCAGACTGGAAGGGGTTAGAATGAGGCAGATTTGGGAGAGCACCTCTTTATGGGTTCTAGATGAGTAGTAGTATGGTTAAAATTGTTCTTAGTGTTATGAGGAATTCCTTATTGTGGTTGACTCTCTTCCTCCTTCTAAGCAAAGGAACTCTCAATTCCACACTTAACAGAACCACTATGCCAGAAGCAGCCATTGCACACACTCTGTGGATGATATGAGACAACCAAACAAAGATTGTGGCTGATTGCTGGCTCCTGAAGAAACAGTTTTTAGCAGGCTTTTCATTATCACAAGCCTCTAAGAAATCTAGATGACTCTCGAATTATTTCTGCTTTGGCCAGAGGGGGATCACTCCCCCCAGTAAAGGGACTACAGAGCCTGCAGCTGGGAGATGAGGCTGTGACTAGCCCCCAGCACAAATCTCAATGATTATCATTGGAGCTATGAGGTTAAGATGTGCTCAGTCTGTTGCTTAGTTGTTTGTTGTTGTTTTGGTTTGGTTTTGTCATCAATTTGACACAAACTTCTCATCTGAGAAGGAAGAAAATGTGAGAAAATGTCTCCATCAAATTGACCTGTAGGCAAGTCTGTAGGACATGTTTTTGATTAATTATTGATGATATGGGAGGGCTCAATCAACCGAGGACAGTGCCATCCCTGAGCAGGTCATCCTGGCCACTCAAAGAAAGCAGGCTGAGCAAGTCATAGGGAGCAAGCCAGTAAGAAGCATTCCTCCATGTCCTCTGCTTCTCTAGGTTCCTGACTTGAGTTCCTACGTTGACTGTTCTTCATGATGAACTGTATACCATAAGATGCAATAAATTCCTTCCTATCCAAGTTGCTGTGTCCCCTCCCGCCCCTCATCACATTGTTTATCACAGCGTGAGAAAGCAAACTAAGACAGTTGGCCCAAACAATGGCTATGACAACAGAAATGAAACTAGCACAGTGAGCCTAAGAAGCCTCAAGACGTGGCAGGAGGAGGGGCATTTTGACCAACCGCAGGCATTTGTTTAGACCAGTCACATCAGAGACAACAGAGAGAAGTGATGCCAGCAGTGAGTGTCTGGTTGTCAGCTGAAGAAACAGTTGGGTACTTCAGTGGTGACCAGGACAGGAGGAAGCAGAGAAAGGGATGACAAGAGAGAAATGACTGCAGGAGAGTAAAGGGCCATAAAGAGCCAGAAGACACACCTGCAGGTCTTGGTCACCGGAAGAGGGTCAAAGAGCTGTCAAGTGTTGAGGCCGAGAGTTTCAGCCCCAGGTTGAGGGCTGTAGGACCGGCCACTGCCAAGGACTAGGGTTCGGATACCCACGGTCTGTGCGGGGACTGTAATTTGTATATAACTAAAGGCCTGCTACCCAAGGACTGCATGGGTACTGTGGCAATAGAGGGTTCTGCCTGATGCTGCTTACTCCTGTCTACAGCTGCCCATAACTCTGAGGGGAAGGAAGGCACTGGAGACAGCCTTTTGAAGGGCTTCCCCTTAACTACCTGCAATTTCTACCCAGGTTGAGCCCAAGGAACCCAGACATGTCACTGGTGATGAGACAAGAACACTTTGAAAGAACCCGGAGAGACGAGGGTAGGTTCAGACTAGGGAAAGGAGAACATATGAAATAAGCACATTTCTAACATGAAGAACTGGGGCCTGGAGAGATGCTCAGTGATTAAGAGCACATGCAGAGGATCTGAGTTTGGGTCTTAGCACCTACATGGAGGCTCACCATTACATCTAACTCCAGTTCAAGGGGATATGTCGCCCTCTTCTGGTCTCCCTGGGTACCAGTCATGCACATGGTATGCATTCAAAGTTACATGAAGGCAAACACTTACACACATGAAATAAAAATAATTTTGTTCCAATTTACTTACTGCATACAGCAAAGAAAAGTTGAACTGAGAGATCTAGAGAAAGTATCAGGGCCCACCTTAAAGGTGGATGTAGAGAGTTCTGGCTGAGGTCATTGGGATGACTAGGAGGGCTGAGATCCAATTTCACTACGTACCAGCAGGTGACAGTGTTGTCTGTTTTGACAAGCACACTGGTGCCATGCTGTTGGTTCTAAAAAGTGAGTTAAGTGTAAATTCTTTGGAGTCAATACAACTTCATACTCTCCTGCTTAAGAGTGTTACATGTAATGGAAAGCAATGTTCCAGGCTTCGAGTGACTGCTCAAAACATGGTTATTACAATTGTGGGCTAGGAAAAGTGTCTCTGAATTCTAAACCCTGGCCTTGGAGAGTGAGCTTTTTGACATCTGCCCAAGAGAGAAGAGGAGAGAACAGGAAAAGATGGGAGAAGAACAAAATAAAGAGAGTTGACAGTGGCCAATTATTTTAGTATTTATCAGAACCTTAAGCCAAGACTCATGAGTGTGAAAGCACGAATATGACATAGAATCACAGGTTCAAAAACTTGGGCTTTGCCACTAGTGTCTGAAATGAAGGCGGGGAGACAGCTTGGCAATTGTGAGATCTGATGCTGTCTCCAGGTAGATAGCATCTGTGGGGATCACATTAAAGGATCTTCAGCTGGTGTCCATCAAACAATTGATCAACTACTTACTAGGAAGAAGTTCCCATACATATGGTGTCAGTGGTCTGGGTTGATCGTAGTGTGAAAGTAGATAGGAAAACCAGCAATTTGTCCTGATAGACACATAGTCATGAAGATAATAGTAAGTGTTCACGGTGTAAATACTGGTAGGAAAATGCAAAAGGTTGTCAGATTAGATTCAATAAGCAGGGCTCAAATATATTCTGCCTCTGAGAAATGTACTTCAAATGTAGAGGCTGAAAAGATTAAAAAGTAAAAATACTGTGTAAAGTTTTATCAAAGAAACCTGGCATGGTTATATTAATGTGAAAATATTGCCAGGGACCAGGAAGTTCATCTCCTAATGATCATAGAATCAATTAATAAAAAAGACATGGCCAAGCCAGACTTAAGGTAGAAGAAGCAAGAACTGCAAGTGCTGCTGAATGAACAGTACAGCCTGGGATTTCAATAATCTTCTCCTGATGATTGACAGAGCAGATAAAGAGAATTGGCCACGCTATGGATTGTGAGCTCTACCTACAAACTCTACCTAATTCACATTTATAGTATACTCTGACAAGCAATAGAAACATATACAACTTTTTCAAGGGAACATACCCCATTTACCATGATGGATCATTTTGAGGGTTAGAAAAATCTCTTAGCCAGGCATGGAGATTCATGTCTATGCTTCTAGCAGTTGGAAACTGACACAGGTCTTGAGTTGAGCCCAGCTTTGGCTATAGAGTAGGACTATACCTCAAAAATAAACAAATGAATAAATCTTTCAAAATTTAAAAGGATTCAAACCATAGATACCCACAATATACTAGACTCTCCAAAAGCTAGAAGAGAGGATGCTGAAAGTTTTCTACATAGAGAATGATAAATGGGTGTGGGGTCATCCATATGTAGGTGGTCCATGCCCCAGTGAGTGAGTCTGTAAAGCACTGAGTCCAGTTAGTGTTGCCCATGAGCACAGGAATATGAAGTCACCCTCAGGGGCCTCACATCTCGGTGCATAAAGGCAGCACTCGCTGGGCTCAAGTCATTATAAAACGGAAAATTAAGGACTGAATTTGGGAAAGAGATGTTCTGGCAGGGGAGTTAGAAGTAGATGTCAGGGTACATTGTATACCGTGTATGAAATTTAAAAAGAATAGTTTACATAGGAAAATAAAAGAATGATAAATGCTTGGTGTTCTGGTTGGTTTTTTGTTTTTGTCTTTGCTTGTTTGGTTTTGTTGTTGTTGCTGTTGATGTTTAACTTGACAGGAGCTAGGGTCATCTGGGAGGAAGAGCCTCATTTGAGAAAAATGTCTCCATCAGATTGATCTGTGGGGAATTTTTTTGATTAATGACTGATATAGGAGGTCCCAGTCTACTGTGGGCAGCGCTACCCCTGGGCAGGTGATCCTGGACTGTATTTAAAAAAAAAAAGCACACTCCATGGGAGCAAACCAATGAGGAGCATTCCTCTGTGGCTTCTGCTCCACTTCCTGCCTTCAGCCCCTGCTCTGACTTCCTTTCATGAAGGACTGTGAGCTGCAAGGTGAAGTAAACTCTTTTCTCTCCCAAAGTGCTTGTGATCATGATGTTTATCAGAGAATAGGAAGCAAACTAGAGTGCTGGCGTGATAGGTGATGTTTTCCAGATGAGAACACTGCACAACGTGTGCTTGTGAGGAAGGCCACACGGTCACACGGTGCACTGTCAATAGGTCTGGTTTTGTGGTTTGTTCTTCTTTAGTCAAGAAAGAATAATGCCAAATTTAGTTTTAGAAAGTGGAAGAAATCTTCAGTTAAAATAATAAATGTGCAAATGAGTAAACAAGCAAATGAATGAATAACTAAACAGGCTCTCTACCCACAGTGTGAATTACTCTAGAAATGTAGGGCTTCAAGCTCTCACTCCTACAGAAGTTGAAAGCCAAACAGAACTTTTAAATGACACATATGTCAAGGAAGAAGCTAAATGGTGAATTATAAAGTAGTTTAACATGAACAAAAATAAAGATTCAAAATAGGTAAATGTTTGAGACACCACTTAAACATAACTTAGGAAATACTTCACATTTTATGCCATTTATGCTGGCATTTGAATGCTGATGTCTTCTGAGATCTCACCAGAACCTCTCTCTAGATGGACCTTAACAGAAGCACTTGGTCAAGTCTACTCACTTATAGCAATGACTTCACTCTGGGTTCAGGGTTCTGTGTCAGTTACTTTTGCATTACTGTGTACAATACCTGCAGAAACACAGACACATCTTGCTTGTGATTCCATTCATTATATGGCGGAGATGGTGTGGCAGGGGAATCCATTCATTACAATGAAGAGGGCATGGCAGGGGATCCATTCATACAGTAGAGAGGTTGTGGTATGGGAACCATTCATTACAGTGGAGGGGTATGGCAGAGCATGGTAGTTCACATCATTCCATTTAGGAAGCATAGGGAAAGAATCTGACTAAGGACCAGGTATAATCATCAGGGTCACAACTTCAGTGACCTTCTTCCACTAGTAAAGGCCCAGCCCCTAAAGTTTCTGTCAGGTACAAAAATAGAGTCATCATATGGTGACCAAGTATCCAAGACATACTCTCTTGGGGGACATTCACATCAAGGCCTAACACCTTGTAAAGATAGTCACAAACATGTTGACTAAAACGTCAACAAATCTAACCCACTGAATGTAACAAAGACGGCATGTGCATGCTCTGATTGTAGTGTGTCCTGGCACTGATGCCAGGATTTTGAGTTTTACTGAAATTTTCAAGACCTAAGTTGAGCTACTCAACTGCAGTTCCTAATATTAACTAACTACAAGGGGGAAAGGTTATGGTGATTTCAACAAATATAGAAGTAATATATAACAAATTCCCATACCCAGTTCCTTATAAAAACCTCTCAGTTGGGCTGGGGTTGCAAACAGGAGGAACTGAGATTGAGTGAGGGTCCTGTAAAAGTGAGGCCCACTGACCTATCCGTGTAATACCAGCACTGGGGAGCCGGAGACAGGAATCACAAAGTAGGACAGACTGACTAAGTTTCAGGTCAGGTCAGTGAGAGATTCTGTCTCAAAAACAATGGTGCACATCTGAGGTACAACACCCAAGGCTGTCCTCTGGCTTGCACATGCACAGTCACACACACAGGCATGTGTCCATCCCCCAGCCGTTCACTCCATCCCATTAACGTAGGTGACAGATCTGCAACTTAGCAAAAGCTGAAGTTTCCCATCAATTTTTAAGTTGGTTTTCTGTTCTTGTGTTGTTGTTGTTGTTGTATTGTTGCTGTTCTCCTCTTTGAATCTGGGTCCCTGGCATGAAACTCCGTGTCATTGGCCAGGTGCTTTCTCCTCTGAAATGCTGTTTATCCACCTAAGAGTCTCTGTTTACAGAGGCTGGTGGTGGTGGATGGAAACTGTAAATTATGGGCTGGTTTTCAAGCATGAAGGTGATAAATGAACAGATTTTCCCCCAGATTGCTGAGCAAACAGCAGTAGAGCAAACTAATGTAAAGATATAATCGTGATTAATCTCTTGATTAAAATAATTAATCTTGGTTAATTCTGCATTTAATCATTTCTTTTTATCAATGTCTAACATGCAGCTTTATAGAAATATTCATTTAGACTAATGGATATTTCATTCCTCCAATTAGTGTGTTTATTCTGAGCTCCTAAATGCCTTAAATTCCAGCTCTTGCATTTATAGGAAATCTCAGTCGTATCATCTGGGCAGGGTGTTCCTTTTATATTCAAGAAGTCCTTGCTATGCTTGGTTGAGGGGAAGACAGAGTTAAAATCTCTCTCGGGGTCTGAAGGAGACTCCCTGGGTGTCCCTTATTAAACATTTGCTTAAGGGTTCCAAGTTTTTCACTGTCTACTAACTTTGTGGTGCTAAAAACTACAGTGTGTGTTTTATCAGAATTCACAGTTCATTCTTTTGCATCTAATGTCCAGTGAGTCCTCTAACACAGGCTTAGCTTTCCTGAGTCATTGAGAAGACAGAAGTTCAGAGCAGTAATGTGGGTTCTTGGAATTATATGGCAGAGAACAAAGGCAGCATTGCATTGGTCTTGGTTTCTCAGAATCTCTTGCCCTCTGCTAATTAGAATAAGCTTTATAAAAGACAAAAGTAGTTTTGCAGAAGACCCAAGTCTGCAAATTCTTAATAAGTATACGGAGAGAGGTTGAACACACATTGCAGCTCACCTGTCTTGAAGAAGCAGGAGACAGTCACACGTTTACTCTTGGCTTATTTATCAACTCCGTGCTAAACATTGCCCTAGAAGTCAAGAGCCCAATATGGATATAGGTTTAAAACTGTAACTTTTGGTCCTTGTAAGAATGCTTGGGCTTAGAATTTAGTGCCAGCATCCCCAAAGTAAATTCACCCTAGATAGAATGTCTGGGATGCCTCTGGTAAGAAGGGCTTGTGAAGGGAAGATGGAAAGAGGGGACTGGGTGGGTCATGGTGGGACGGGCCAGGCACAGGTGCTCCTCTGGGTTGCACTGGTAACACCAGTCTCCCCTCCTGTTGGGTCTGTTTCACTCTGGCACTTTCCTTCCATGTGAGCTTATCTGGTGTATTTATTGCTCATCTTAATCTTTTCCTTCTCTCCCCACTGTAACATCAGCCTCAGGGGAACATAAATTGTATTTTGTTTCTTGCTGTATTCTCAGAACACGAAGCAGTGTTTGGCCTATATCAAAGGCACTGGGTAAATCCTCATTGCATGAATGACAGGTGAAATGTAGGGTCTAAATGACAGTAACTAACAGCAAGGAGCGTTTTTTTTCACTGCACTAGCTCCATAGTAGCAATTTACTGGTGATCTCTCTTCACCACCACAGCATCTCTGACCACCGCCCCACTTTACAGATAAGAAAACTGACTTACAGAGAAGATGCAAAACTACTTGCTCAAAGTCACTGCCTGTCTGCTGCCAGGGCCACTATGACCCCTAGTGCACTTGGTCAGTCTACCCTTCAGTTTTATTAGGTGCTGAATAATCCCCAAGATATCCTCTTGCCCAGACAATATTTAACCATGGATGCTGGAAGTGTCCCAGGTTTTGGTGTATTTATTCTTTTTATAAATTATATCAGGTTCACAGTAGATTCATTGCATGATAAGTCTCATGCTTATTTATTTTGATTTGATTTCCTTTGTGAGAAAGGAGAGTAATTGAGTGTAGCCAGGAAGGCAGACCTTGCCCATCACTCTGCTCTGCTGTTTCTCTGCAGGAGCTCCCTGCTAGCAGGTAGGGCTGTCCTAACAGGAGCAGCTCTATAACCTTGGAGAAATCCTCCAATGGAAGAGACATCAGCTCAAAGTCAGAACACCCTTGCAACTGGATAACACTATGATATATCTTTCATTATGTGAAAGAAAGAATATATTACTGACTTAATCCGACATAGGCATTGTTAATAAGCCGTCTGAGCTGCAGAGAAAGTATGAGGCTTATGCAAGGTCACACAACAATATCAATGGAAGTCTAACACAAGCCGGTGGCAGTGAGGCCTACTGCCAACAGCATAATGAATTCTATTAAAAAATGAACCGAAACACTCTTTCCAGTGTTCCACTCACACTTCAGATTGGATCAGAGCACCTCCTAAACCTCTGCCTTCCCTGAAATAACCCTTGCTCAGATCTCTCCTTTAGATTTTAGATGAGGGGTTTGGTTCCTGTCTATGACATAACAAGACATGCCTTTTTAATATAATTATAAAAGATATTTCACAATCTGCTCACGGTCCTCATGTCTCAGCTTCATTCTTTGCCACATTATAGCATTAGTTGGGGGTTCCTTTTCCTTAAAATGACTCAGTATACATAGTCCTCTAGTCCCACACAACCTTCACCTGTTGTTTTGCGAGTCTGAAGTGTCTGCCGGCGAAGTCACTAACTCAGCATTGGAAACTCTTGGATTATGTGTAGAAAGTTATCTGAGTCAAATCCTGGCTTCCGAAGAGAGGGACCCTGAGGCCAGGATAGGCAACAAGACTTAATTCACACAGCTGGGGGACTGCACTGCTGGGGTTTGAACCCACTTCTTTCTGCGTTGTTTCCTTTTGCCTGTGTCCATCTACCTGGAATGAGGCCTGCCGTGCACACCGAAGCCTTCTCTGGTTCATTCTGTATTTTTTTTTTGTTGACGTTAATAAAGACCAGAAATTTATTTATCATAGTTCTTTAGGCTAAGAGCCCCAGAACAAGGCAATGGTCTCCCTAGTCTCTGTATCTGGGTTGGCTCTTTCTTGCTCCATCTAGCAGAAGGAAAGGACTCTGTGAACTCATAATGTGGAAGACAGAAATCACAGTTAGATATCTCATAATGCTTCTTTTATATGGGCCTATGTATTATTCATGGCCTCACCACCTCTTAAAGTGCCACCCCTTGGTATTGTATTATAATGCTGACAACACCTGAATTTTGGGACTCGCTCCAACCATTAGTACCTTCTGTGGTGATTTGAGTGAGAATGGCCCTCGTGGGCTTGTCTGTTTGACTACTTGGTCCTCAGTTTGTGGATGTATTTTGGAAGGATTAGGAGGTATGGCCTTGTTAGAGAAGCTATGTCATGGTGGTGGGCTTTGAGACTTCAAAAGCCTCTCCCTATCTCAGGTACACTCTCCACCTCCTGGTTGTGGATTGTGATGTGAACTTTCACCGCTCTAAATCGTGCCTGCCTGCCTGCTTCCATGCTCCCCACCATGATGGTGATGGACTCCTATCCCCCAGTTAAACCCTTCCTTGTCTTGGCTGTGGTGTTTTATTATAGCAATAGAAAAGAAGCTAATACAGAAGTTGGGACCAGGGAGCAGGCTATTGCTGTGATGGGCCTGACCCTTCTATTTTTTGTTTTTGTCTTTGTTTTGTTGAAGAATGTGGAAGACTTTGGGTCTTTGGATTGAAAAGCTGGTTGAAGGCTGTGAGCAGAGTTTAAGGACCAACCCAGTAGGAGCTTCCGGGACAGTCATGCTGAAAGTTATTCAGATTGTGGAGGCCCAGATCCAGAGGTTTCAGAGGGGAACAATATTACTAACAGGCTAAAGACCATTCTTGTGGTAGTTTGAAAAGTAATTGACTGATTTTTTGGCAGAGGAGTTTTCAAGATAGTCTAATACTGACTTTGTTGCATAGTTATTAGTGATCAGTCCTATGCAGATCTATAGTAAAAATGGGTAAACAGTGCAAAAAGGAGTACAAAACATACAGTTTGAAGAGGAAAACAGCCCCAGGAAATTTAATGTTAGAGCCAAGATGTGTGCTGAAAAAGATGAAAGGATTAGAGAGGCCTGACCCTCATTAGAATAAAGAGAGGAGTGTCCTCAGGACCAGAATCCACTGGACTCAGCTTTTAACTTGTGAAAGGAAAAGACCTAAGGAATTTTACTCTTAAAGAGTAGCAACGGCCGGGCGGTGGTGGCGCACGCCTTTAATCCCAGCACTCGGGAGGCAGAGGCAGGAAGATCTCTGTGAGTTTGAGGCCAGCCTGGGCTACCAAGTGAGTTCCAGGAAAGGCGCAAAGCTACACAGAGAAACCCTGTCTCGAAAAACAAAAACAAAAACAAACAAACAAACAAAAAGAGTAGCAACAAATGAAAGCTGCTGCAAATGTAATTCAAGGGGAGGGGGGAGGGAACACCCCAAGTTGTTCACCAAACTTATCAGTGTTGGCCATTTAGTTCTGGCCCTAGAGTCACCAGGGATACAGGAGTAAAGAGGTTATGTAATTTTCACCCATGGTTAAGAAAACTGCTAAGGGCAGGTATGTGGCAGGGGAGTTCACGCATGGAGCCCCTGAGACGCTATTGAGTGAAGCTGTGAAAGTGAAGCCTGGATTGTGTTGAGGACCCCAAGATGCTGGGGGTGCCAGAGCGGTGGGATAGCTGCCAAGGGGAGACAAGGAGTACAGCCATTCCAAGAGATGGTAGGATGTTGAGGGCAGCAGCAGCTGGAAGGGCATCTAAGCCCTGACATCAGACACAGAACCTCAGGATTTGGAGTTGGCCCTGCGAGTTTCAGTATTGTTTTGTTCCACTGTTTCTCCACTATGCCCTGATTCCTCCCTTTTGGAGTGGTAATGCATATTCTGAGCCATTATATGTTGGAAGTGCATAATTAGCTTTTGGACTTGGGAAATTAGACTAAATGTATTTTGCATTGTGGTTTGACCATGAGCCTGTGAGGGCCAGGGAGTGGAATGTGGTGCTTTGAATGAGAAAGACCCCTGTAGGTTCATATGTTTAGATACTAGATTCCCTTTTGTTTGGGAAGTGTCTTAGTTCAGGTTTCTAGTGTTGTGATGAAACACTATGACCAAAGCTACTTAGGGAGAAAAGAGTTTATTTGGCTTATACTTCCATAGCACTGTTCATTGAAGGAAGTCAAGACAGGAACTCAAACAGGACAGGAACCTGGAGGCAGGAGCTGATGCAGAAGCCATGTAGGGGTTCTGCTTACTGGCTTGTTCCTCTCGGCTTGTTCAGCCTGCTTTCTTATAGCACTCAGTACCACCAGCCCAGGGATGGCACCACCCACAATGGGCTGGGTCCTACCCCATCAATCACTAATTAAGAAAATGCCCCACATGCTTGCTTACAGCCTCATCTTATGGAAATGTTTTTTTAATTGAGGTTCCCTCTTCTCATATAACTTGACCTTGTGTCAAGTTGTTGTAAAATTATCTGGCACATGAAGGATTAGGATGTTTGAACTTTTTGGAAGAGGTATGTCATGGAGGTGAGCTTTGGGACTTCAAAAGCCTCCTTGATCTCCAGTGTGTTCTCTGTTTCCTGTTTGTGGATCCTTTTGTGAGCTCCCAGATGCTGCTCCAGAGCCATACCTGCCTGCCTGCTGCCAGGCTTCCCAGTGTGATGGTGACAGACTCCTATCCCTTAGAAAGTATGCAGCCTAAATAAATCCTTTCTTCTCTAAGCTGCCTTGGTCATGGTGTTTTATCATAGCAATAGAAAAGTAACTAACACACCCTCTAAAATGATCTTTTGACCAACAAGCTTCATGCGTGCCCAGCTCTACTGACTAGAACCTGGCACTAAAGGACTCAAATGCCAGACAGAGCCACATTTGCTTCATTATCTGCTGCACAGAGAACACGGTGTCTGCATAGTCTTTGCAGAAAACTGATCAGAGATAGCCACAGTAGTCTGCAGGGTACCTGCAATTATCCTCAGTTGTACCTGCCACTGCCAGAAGACATCAGGCTCCAGCTCCTGCATCCCTTCAGTGTGAATCTACATCAGGGACTCTCCAGGGAGCTTCAGCGTTGGACCAAGGATGTATCATCACTTCCCCTTGTTCTGACACTTCTATCTTCTTGGTCTGAGCAGCTACTGGGTTCTCTGCCTCTGTAGCATCAAATAGCCATTGTGGTACTACTAAACTTCTTGTGTGAGACAATATAATGAATATGATATTTATTTATGTAATATATAATACAACCTGTGTATATATAAGGGTGTGTGTGTGTGTGTGTGTGTGTGTGTGTGTGTGTGTGTTCTGTTATTCTAAAGAACTCTGACTAAAACACTCAGCATTTTACTTTCTTCTTCCCCATTTGAGCTCTTTTGAAATTAATGATCCCATGTGGCCATGGGGAAAGAAGAGACCCAGTACAGCCTTCAACTTAAAGGAAGCAGTTATCTCTCTTGGAAGGTGGTTCACTCTCTAAGTCTAGACTTTGTGGAGAAAGCCGCTCCCTTGTCTCACCACTAGAGTGGGTACTATAGGCTCAGTCAGGCAAGGGGCCAAGTGGCTGCCTGACTATACTGGAAGCAATGGCTGCAGCTTTTCTCCAAGTTGAACTTTGGGACTTTTGTAGCTACTTTCAGCCTAGTGTATTGAAATTCTGTGGTAATTTTTGAAGCAAAATCCTGACAAAATGCCAGGTGCCCCCAAGGACTGTCAGAATCATTTGGAATGAACCAATAGCAGCAGTGTTTTAGTTTCCCTCAGAGATGTTTCTAAGGACCTGTGGTGATGATGAGACATGAGGTGGAAACACTGAGTTTAGAGGATTAATATGAACACATATACTGAGGAGAACCTTCTTCATATCCTTTAACAGTACTGTTATTGTATGTATATATGACATATGTGCATAAGCACAGGCATGTGTGTGTGTGTGCGCGCACGTGAGTGTGTGTGTGTGTGTGTGTGTGTGTGTGTGTGTGTGTGTGTGTGTGCGCGCAGAGGTCAGAGGACAACCTGCGGGAGCTGTTTCTCTCCTTCCACAATGGAATCCAGGGATCAAACTCAGACCATAGGGTTTGCATGGCAAACATCTTTACCCACCAAGCTATTTTGCCAGCCCTTGTCCATCTTTTGATTATAAGCTCCTGGGTCAATATTTGAGTGCTGAGACACCAAACAACATCTCATCATGATTGTAAGATTTAGAGGGGACTGAGCTGCCCCCAACAGGGTCCCTGAAGGAGAACGTCATGTCGGGTTGGCAGCAACAGGAAGACTGTGGCAGTGATGGGTGATGCAGCTAAGGTATTGGCTTCTCTCTTCTGTCTCACGCCCCACTAGGACCTCCTGCCTAAAACAGGAGCATCACAACCTTGTAGAACTGTGCCTTTAAAAAGAAAAGGGCCCAGACTCTCTTTTAATGACCCATAGCAATGCCAGTGATTGGCTCAGTTTCTGCCAGGTTAGGAAAAAGATCTGTGGTGCTCTTCTCTTTAAGAAGAAATGCAAGGGATGCATGCTGGATGCAGGATGCTGGTGCGAATGACCTGTTGCCCCACTTGCTGCAGGCACACCTGGAACTGTACCACTTGAGCAGACACAAGGCCTTTGGGTCTGCTGACCTTCCCGGGACGGTCACCTTTTAATTAAACCCGCAACCCTTCCCATTCAAAGGGTGAATTGCCGCTTTGAGATCCCTGAGAAAAGTGGATGTTGAGTCTTCTTGGTGTCTGGATTCAGAGCCAATTGTACTGCATGCTGGGTTGGGAGAGTGGGTCTCTGGAGCTGTAGGGCAAAGGGGAAGTGGATTAGGGGATGTGTGTGCCATTTACAATTCTGAAATTGGATTCTTCCTGGCTGGGGACTCATCACCCTGTGGAGACAGATCAATGTTCAGAGTACAAGGCAAACTCATGCTGGGTCTCTTCACTAGCCCCACCCCTTGACTTTTGATAGTCAGTTGTTCAATCAATAAATAATTACAGGCCCCCCTGCTGTACTCTGAGCTCTGGGCTAGAGATTTATTTATTGGTACTAAGTTCAAACTGTGCAGGGGGCACTGGATAGGTCTTCATTCATTTGCAAATACTTTCTGAACTCCCATGATAGTAACTATAATTATTGCCCAAAATAATGCTACATTTTTGTCAGGTATTTTTCTAACTGGTTTTAACACATTTGGGGATTTGACTCTTTCAAGACCAATAGGAGACCAATGTTGTCATTATCCAGATGAGGAAACTAAATCCTGCAGAGATCAGAGCTAGTGACAGCCCAGAGGTTGAGCTCAGGTAGCATTCAGAAGGAAAAGCAGCCTTCTTGACCATTCAGGAAGCTGATGCATTCCTGGCTGTGCTGAGCTCACATCAAGGCATGCTAATAATACAGTACTGTAGGTGCTTTGAAGTCATAGTGTAGACTCAACATCACAACTTGTATTTACTGCCCAGTAGCTTACACCTTGCAAGTTGTTTACACTCTTTCTGACTCATTTTTTCTCCAAAAATAAGAAAACTGATAGTTTAAATGTGTAAGATTATTGAAAGACCAACTGCAAGATGGCACAGCAATGTGCATGACACTTGATCCATGTGGTCGTTGTTACAAATCTGTAATTCTCTGTAATAATAAGTCACTACCCTGCCCTGAAAATTTATAGTTTAATAGAAGAGAAACTTTCCATGCTGAAGATGTTCTAATTCTAATTTGTATATAAGAAACTAATATGGCAAAGTGACAACCAATTTTAAAATACAGCAATAACAGTGATACATTTTGGTTGTCACAACTTTTTTGAGAGAAGAGCATATTATTATCTCAATATGATAGTTGGGAAAATAAAGGTTCAGAAATGAGGATAATTGTTATAATAATAGTAATGACACTGATCATGGTAACAATACATAGGTTCTGGTTTATTCTACGACAGGCTCTTACCTGGTAATTTAAAACCATGACACAATATTAGCCTATTTTACAAATAAGAAAATGAAACAGAGAGATCATATATCTTGAGATGGGTCACAGTACTAACAAATGCAAAAGTCAGGGCTTGAGTCACATCTTTCCTTTTGTATCAAGAGATTTCTCCAACATTCTCATTTGCAGTGCTGAAGGACTTAGGGTTGCTCTTTACCCACAGGTGCTCCAGAGGAGTCCAGGTTATCTTTTGTGTAGCCAGGTCTGCCCCCAAAACAATAAGCCAGCTTCTAGGGAAAGGGCAAAATATCACATGATATACATGTGCCTCGATTTCTAGGGTTATGAAAGCAGTGAGTTGTAGCTGAAGTTTTCCTGTGTCCCACCAGGTGCACAGCCGCTCAGACCCAAGTAAACACACAGAGGCTTATATTAATTAAAACTGCTTGGCCATTAGCTCAGGTCTACCACTGACAAGCTCTTACACTTAAACTCAGCCCATTTCTGTTAATCTATATGTCACCACATTTTCCGTGGCTATACCTGTGTACCCTTACATGCTGTTCCCTGGATGGCATGCTTGTATCTACTGACTCAGCCTTCCTCTTCCCAGAATTCTCCTTGTCTGTTTATCCCACTTATACTTCCTGCCTGGCTACCGGCCAATCAGCATTTTATTTATCAACCAGTCAGAGCAACACATATTCATAGCTTACAGAAAGACATCCACAGCAGTGAGTACTCTTTGTGGAGTATGTTGAGTATAATAGAATAGTGATCAAGCAACCATTACGAGAAAGGGACACAGGATTAGAGCCTAAACAAAGTCAAGGGTGGACCATGACTATGTGGGGAGATGAAAATGACAAGGGCAGGTCCGGCATCAAACAGGAAGAATGGCCAGAGACAGCTGAACTGAGAGGCAAAGGCCAAATTAGGCATCCGTGTCTCATCCTAAGGGGATGTGTATCAGCTGCAAGGCTTGATGCAAGTCTGGAAGTGCACTGTGGTCCACCAAAAAGATTGAGAAGCAGCGAAGCACCCAGACTCCTGTGTTTATGTTCAGAACTTCTGGGCTTATGGCTTTAACTCTCAGAATTCCAAGGCAGTTTTAGTTGATTTTACTATTGATTGATTTAGTTAGACTGGGGTTCGAATGAAGAACCTTTGCACATGCTAGGCAAGCCTTCTGCCACATAACTATACATCCCCAGCAGCATGCAGGTGTGAAGGGAAAGTAGGAAGGGAGAAGGGAATGAAGTTTCCTTTGGAGTTCATCATTTTCACAGGGGGAAGAAATGCTAAACAGGGATTTTCGCCTACATTCCTCCAGCAGGAACTCAGAGGCTGGTCTCTAGCTGCCAGTGAGTGTGGGAGATTAAACCAGATAGTTAGTCCATTGCTGGGGTTCAGCATGCATGAAAGAATGGAAGAATATATATTGAGTATGTGACTGGGATTAACTATACACAACTCTCATTTTGAGGACCTTTATTTAGGAGAGGGAGAGAGAGAGAGAGTCTGTGTGTGTGCACACATGCACGTGCACATGCATGTGCATATGTGTGTATATGTTACTGAGGATTGAAACTGGTCCATATGCATACTTGATAAGCACATCTCTGCTGACATACATACTCAGCCTCATACCTTGGAAAGAATTTTGACAGATAGTTCTAGATTTGTACCCCTTTCCTGGCTGTGTGAGCATGATCAGGCTGTGTTCTCATCTTTAAGAAATGAACTGGGATAAGAACATGAGACTAATATCTGAGACTTTACATGTGTGTGTGTGTTAAGGCAGGCCTTCACATTCATGTAAAATCCAATGCCTAAATTTTAACATCCTTTGTCACATTCTACTATTCAAACAATGCCTGTGACTACCTCTGTTACTCACTGACTGACACTAAGGGTAGAAGAGTGTATCAAAGAAGTCATCTCCTGAATTTTCCCCAGTCTTAGTTTATCTATTTGTCACATGAAATGATGATATTCATATTAAAGCCAGGTGTGATCCCAACACTTGAGAGGTTGAGGAAGGAGGATTGTTGACTCTGAGGATAGCCTGGACTACCTAGTGAGACCCTGCCTTAGAACAAAGCTTCACATCATAAGATGATTGAAATGTGAAGTGGTCACTCAGCTTTTGAGAAACATCTAGAAGCTTGCTAGATAGACTATACATAGTGTCCAACTCTGGGCTATGGGTGGGCCTGTGATCTACAAACCAACTGAAGGTAGGATTTACAGCAACATGACCTAATATATTTGAAAAAATAAAAGCAAGAAAGAAAATGAAGCTAAGTAAATGACATATGATTCCCCCTGGAGTGAGTAAGACTTTTTCTGGATTTTCTGCAGAGCTGAAACATGACAGATAGCAGTCGATTATGAAAAAAATGGGGAAAACAAAAGTTTCCTTTTTTAATTTCTTTAGTGCAGATGTCTATTCCCCTCACCTGCCGCCTTTTCTCCCTAGAATCAATCACAGGTTATTTTGGTGTCTCTGTGCTTTTATGCTGAAATCACCACCCCAGATATAGATACAAATATTGTCTTCTTTGTCAGAGGCACGTCCCACGCTCACATGGCTACTTAGCCACTGACAGGTTCTCTTGTGCCTGTGCAATGCAAGCATCTACTTTCTATCAAGGAGTGTGTCAGCTCCTGACTCAGTTCCCCAGAATGGGGACAGGGGTGAGGTGGGGTAAGGGCACTACTATCCTTGGTTCTGAAATGAAGTTTACCATCTTCCTGCCATTGCCTACAGCACCAACTCTCTGGGAAAGGACAAAGTATTGAAGAAAGTGACATCATCCTGATCCTCTTTAATGGTCCTCAGGATTCCTGACAAGTCCTTCTGAGCCCCAGAGTTCAGTATGATGTAACTGAGAAGGCTACTTGTCAGTCCACTGAACTCAGGGAAGGCTCAAATCAGATGCAATCAGAAACCAGATGCCAGAGAAACCCTTCCCCACACAGATGCAGATGCAAGGCTCTCCCTGACCCTCATGCTTGTGCCGATTGCAGAGCTGTAGCCATTATTCCATGTTTGTCCACATCTCCCCTTGAGCATCACCTCCTTGCTTCCTTCACGAATTCAACACACACAGGCCTTGGCTGTAGATGTGCAGGATAGAGATGGCAGATATGATCTGTCGTTCCTTTAGAGACTCACACTGCAGCATTGCAGCTCAGGAGACAGATACATGCATCGATGGATGAGCTTTTGCAACCACACTAATATGTGTATCTCATGCATGTAAATACATATATACACATGAATGTTTGTGTGTTTACATGAATAGTGCATGTGTTTCCCATGTGGGTATGGATATAAAGTTTGAGCTAATATTTTGATCAAGAAAAAGTGGAATAAGGAACCAGCCTAACTGAAGTTCTGCAGAAGGCAAAGTGAGTAGAGAACAGATAACAGAAGAAGGAAGTGATAAATATCAGCTATGTCTAATTACAGAAATGAGGCTGTAAGTGTTATGATGATGCCCTCACTAGCCAGGCTACTGAACCAGCCAGTGAGATGAGTCTCCTGTGTGTATCTGCAAGCTTGGTGTTTGGAAACTGGTGAGTGAATCAGCAGACTGAATTTAGTCTGAAGACCTTCCTTTAGTCTGGCAAAGCACCTTCCAACTTCCATGGACACCAGACATTTAGAGTAGAACTACTCAAGAAATATAGAGCATGCCCAAAGTCATTGACATGTGGACAAGAAGCAAACAAAGTTTCTACTGCCTGGGAAACAGCTCACTGCCTTTTCCTCATCCTCTCCCTCATCCTGAAAACATTAATGCCTATCATGCAGAATGTGCAAGAATGTGTAAGAGAAAAGACCAAGGCTAAGACCACAGTGGGAGCAGCAGATTCAGGAAGAGGGACATCTGTACTGCATTGTTAAGGGTGATCAGATTTAGGCACAGTCAGGAGGAGAGCCAGGAGTTATAGGTGAAAAAACAGAGGGAAGACCATGATGGGAAATAGCCATTTAAACCCTGAGGCTTTCAGTTGGCGTTAGTGATCAGAGTTCATAACAAATGTTTCTCATAAAAATGGCATTTCCAGTGCGCGCACACACACACACACACACACACACACACACACACACACACACACACACACACGTCCCATGCACACACATATCCATATGATTAAAATATGTGGACATGTGAACATGCCAGTACTTGGTAATGTTGGTTCAAATAGCTAAGCTTCTTATGAATCAATCCACATTATTTTCAAATTTCTCCTACTCAGTATACAGTGGTACTATATATTTTCCAATTAGAAAAAAATGAGCAAAGGATATAAACAGAGAGATCACCTCTGCTGTCTATTTTTATGTCAACTTGACAAAAGTTAGAGTACTTTAGAAGAAGAAACCTCAGTTGGGAAAATGTCCCACCAGATTGGCCTGTGGGCAAGCCTGTGGTATATTTTCTTAAGTGATGTTTGATGTGAGAGGGTCCATCTCACTGTGGGTAGTGTCAACCCTGGGCAGGTGTTCCTAGGTGCTATGAAAAAGCAGGCTGAGCAAGCCACAGAGAGGAAGCCATTAAGCAACATACTCTGTGACTTTTATTTCAGTTCCTGCATCCAGGTTCCTGCCATGAGTTCCTGCCCTGGCTACCTCAATGATAGATTTATACACTGTAAGATAAAATAAACCCTTTCCTCTCCAAGTTGCTTATGGTCATGGAGTTTTTCACATCACCACAAATCCTAGCTAAAACACCAACATTGGGGAAATTTAAATGGTTCTCAAAATATAAATCATACTAAAGCTTATTCAAAATTCAAGAAAAAATAGTGTTTATTTAAATAAGCTTTGGGGAATAATTCATAAATAATGAAATATACACATTTCCAATCCACAGATTAATCACAATGACCACTGCAATCACACATTGACTATTTTAATTGCTACAAGGACATCTCCTTGTGTTGGTTGTCTATAATTTTGTTTACCCAGGAAACCACTGAGCAGCTTCCTTCTAATAAGACTTATTTGTTTTCTCCAGTTTTGTTTAGATAGATCCAGACATCATAGAATTTTTCATGCCTGGCTTTTTGTCTTTGCATGTTTTAGGTTTTATCCATGTGCACATGTGAGATGTTTGTTTATATCTAATGTAAACAGTTTTCTATCCTACTCATGACTTGTTTCCACACTAGGGCTCTATAGCTGCTCTGCAAAGCTTGTACAACTCGTGCACAGATGTGTTCTAATGTCCCTTGGAAGCACATTTAGGAGTACAATCAAAGGGTTACTAAGTGGACTTTGAACTGTATAAAATAACATTGTACTTTTCCACCACCTAAAGGACAGAGTGGAAGCTGCCTGGTGCCCATGCTGAAGACTGGGAAGCTGGGTCCTTTCAAGTTCAACTGCCTCTCAGGCCCATTTTATCTCAAATTCATCTGAACTCCACACAGATATGCTTTATTTTTCTGTGTTGCATGTATGGTCTGTAGTAACAACTCTTTACATCCCTATTACTGCTAAAATACATTTTCTCTCTTTTTTTTCCCAGCAGAGGCTCACCAAGAACTAGTTCAGGGAAGCCACTGTCAACCACTTACTCATTGACAGTCTTCTATTCATTTCTTTCCTTTCTTTTTCATTGATTTCTAATTTTATTTTTATTCATTTTTTTCTGTTGCTGACCTTGGACTTAATCTTTTCTTCCACCATACCTTAGGTGCCACATTTCTTTTCTTAATGTAAGAATTTAATGTCATAAGTTTCTCTCTATGCCCTTTGTCAGTTTTATCCTACACATTTTCATATTTCTGAAAATGTTTATCCTAGTTATAATTTTAAATATATTTTATGCTTTCATTTCTTACCTATGAATTATTTAGAAGAAGACAACTTACTTCTAAAATTTAAGGGTTTTGAAGATGAGTTTGTCATTGATTTGTTGTTGAACTTTGTGTTTGGAGAACATACTCTGTAAAATTTAAAACCTTTCAATATTATTGAAACTTGTCCTGTGTATATGTTACACATACTTAAAAATAATGTATTTTCCTCTTATTGTTTCATGAAAGATGCCATAACTCTCAATGAGATTGGCATATTATTTTTCATGTGCATTACCCTTGTACTGATCTTCTACTTATTCACCCTAATACTGAGAAGAGCATGGAAAGGAGCATGGAGAGGAGCATGGAGAGGACCATGGTGAGGACCATGGTAAGGACTATGGAGAACACCATGGAGAGGACCATGGAGAGGACCATGGTGAGGACCATGGTAAGGACTATGGAGAACACCATGGAGAGGAACAGGGTGAGGACCATGGTGAGGACCATGGAGAGGAGCACTACAGTGGTCAGAGTTGATTGTTGACCTCTCTTCTAGTTTTATAATCTTTTCTTTATTTGTTTTGTTGTGCTGTTAGGGACCACATGAAGACACACTTTCAGGGCTGCTTTCTTTAGCTCATTGAGTGGGTGTGTTTGTAATTATTACTAACTCTTGTTGAGTTTATGCTTCATCTAACTCTTGTTGAGTTTATGCTTCGTCATTCTGACATACTCCCTACATACACTCTTTCTCACACAGGTTGTTTATCTTGTTACTCTGTTTTAACTTCCTTTTTATTTATTTTTTTTTGTGTCTTTCACATCATGCCTCCCAACCCCACCTCCCCAAAATAAACAAAATAAATTTAAAAGAAAAAAGAAGAAGGGAAAAATCTCATTATGGAAGCTATAGAGTGATAGGGTGAGTCACACAATAAACCCCTTTATCCATACCTTTTTACATGCAGGTGTTCATCACAAAAAATCAGTGGTCTGGTTTGAGGCTCCTTGTCTCTGCTGCAGCATTGATAGTGGGCCCTCAGTGGGACTCTTCCTGGACATCTCATTGCTGTCCTGTGTCATGGAGATCCTGCAGCCCTGGGTCTGAAGGACTGATCTGCTCCACTAAGACCCACACCTTCTCCAGCAGGTCACAGATGGGGTGGATGTTCGGGTGGGCTAACACATGACCCTGGTTCTGGGCCTGGGTAGTTGCAGGGTTGGCCAGCCCTATAGCTCTCCCTCTCCTTCGCCATCAGGGTGAGCTTTGCCCTGGCTAGTTCATCCCTTGCAGTCACAATTTTCTTTAACTCTGATCCCAGTCTAAAAACAGCTTTGAAGTCTTTGCTAAACCTAACTAAAAGCAGAGCCCATTCAGATTAACTTTTAATTGATAATTTTTCTGTGTACAGGAGCACTTTTGTTCTAATTACTTGTGTGGCTGGTCTGGTCATTTTTTAAAGAAGAAAATATTTTATTACTCTGGATTCTCTATTCTTCTTTCTGCAACTGTTATTAGTGCTGCTATTGTTGTTGTTATTGATAATTAATTTACTCAAACTCAAACTGACGATTCCTTCATATATACAGCCATTGATATCTTGGATCCACTTTAATTCTCTTTAAAAAGATATTCAAGACCCAGAACAAATTTCAGTTTATATTATATATGAACAAAAATTACACTAGGCTAAGTATAATGTAATGCTGTTTAGTGAATTTGAAATAAAAGAGGAATAAATTTACTCTAAATTCATCATTAAAATCAATTGTAAATCATTCAAATGAATTAAGTTTATTTATTTGTTTATTTTTATATTTTTACTAGTATACACATATTTCATTATATGGAATTTTCAAACAAAATTGGTTTTTGTTTTTTCTCCTCCCCTTCTCTTCTTCATCTCTGACTCCTCCTTGTACCCTCCTATCCATCCCGGAACCTCCTCCACTTTCAAGTCTCAGGTCCCATTGCCCTCCCCCTCTGTGGCTCTCTCCTCACCAAGAGAGCTTAGAAACCAGTCAGTGATTTTTCAGAGAAACTGCTCTGAGCAAACAATGTCTTACTGGGAATGGGGTCAGCCAAAGGTCATCCACATGCAAGTGTCACAGGAAATTACCCTTCTCTCCTTTGAGGCGGACCTCCCGGCCGGCCTCCTGTGTGAGTCTCCACAATCAGGCACAATTTCAGTGGAGCCAGCCCACACTTACAGCCAGAGTCTGCCATGTCAGACCTGTTTCTGAAATCCTGCCTTTTTAAACTGCCCACCGATTCTCACTTCTCAGCCTTTGACTCTTCACTCTGTCCTGGACAAGCCACACAGCTGCATTTCCCTGCATCTCCAGGCAAAAACTCATTGATAAGGTGCTATAACCTGAAGCTAGAACATTCTTTTCCCAAATAATCTCCATGTTCGCTTTTATATTTAATGTAAAGATGGTCCTTGACTTACAGTGGTTCAATTTATTATTTTTTATTATCATATTGTAATAGCAAAGCACATTGAGTATTAACTGTATTTTAAATTTTGATTTTGACTCTTTCCTGGATGAACATTATTCCGTAGAGAATCATCTTGCCATGTTGGCCAGTGACACAAGCCACAGCTCCCAGACACCTCCATCCTGAGGAGAAATAGGCACAGCTCTGCAGAGGTCTGTGTTGCTGAGCTGGTCAGAGGGTAGCTACATTGCATGCGCTTCCAATTTACACTGAGTTGATGAGGATGTAACCCAGGAAGGGGACAGTTATACTCAACAACTCTTTCTACGCCAATACTATCACATCTCCACTTACACAAACTTCTATTTCTCCTGGTCAGGGACCTGTTTTTCGTTATTCTCAGCCTGTTTGGTAATTTTTTTTTTAATTGGTCACAGAACCCTATTCACAATCCCTTATTGAAAGTCTAGAACTTTGGGTTATTTGTTTTACTTCAAGTCATGCTAGCAGGCAATTCAGTTGCTGCTGGAATTGTTTTATCCCTTCAAGGTCTGTTTTAACATCTTGCTAACACACGGTGAGGGCCAACTCTACTGTGGGCATAGTTCATTGTGGTCACTTAATTCTTTCTTCTTCTAAGATGCCACTGTGCCAGGGAGACTGTGAGTGTCTCTCCACCATGATGAGACAGAGACATCTCAAACGTGTCTCTCTCTCTCTCTCTCTCTCTCTCTCTCTCTCTCGTATTACATCTGAGAGTTGATTCATTTTCCAGCCCACACTCGGCCCATTTTTGTGAAATCGTGAATCCTAGCATTCAGCCGAGATGGTTGCCTATGCAGAACTACAGAACTCTGGGCTTTCTCACATAACTTCAACATTGCAGACATCCTGAAAGCTAACTAAGTCCCTTCCTCAGGTCCTCAGGTTAGTGTGACCCTGGAGGTGGGTGGGAGAGACAGAGACAGAGACAGAGAGAGAAAGAGAGAGGTTTGAATGAATGAGAATGTCCCCAGCAGGCTCAGATAGTTGACTCCTTGGTCCCCAGTTGACAGTGCTGTTTGTGGAGGTTTAGGAGCTACGGCCTTGCTGGAGGAAGTTTATCCCTGGGGTAAGATTTGAGAGCAAAAAGCCGTGCTCAGTTCCAATTTGCTCCTTCTGCTTTGGGCTTGTACTGGAAGATGACAAAACCCACTCTGCCTGCTGCTGCTATGCCTTCCTGCCGGGATGCACTCATCTCTCTGGAACTGCAAGCCAAACTAAACTCTTCCCTCTACAAGTTACCTTGGTCACAGTGTTTTATCACCGCAACAGAAAAACAACTAATGACACATACGTATATATGCATATATGTAAATCTATGCACACACACTATAGTACACACTGAGCATAAAGCACATTGCCATTTATGATGCATATCTCGTACTAAGCGACAGCAGTGTTTAGAATTAGCCATTAGGGAAGGTAATCTGTAACCCAATACTTTCCTGAAAGAAAGAAAAAAAATAAACCTGGCTACTGTTGTCTGTGATTAGTTTTTCGTGTGTGTGTGTGTGTGTGTGTGTGTGTGTGTGTGTGTGTGTGTGTGTGTGTGTTTGCCCAAACACATGTGTGAGTATATGTTTATGACAAAATCCATTTGCTGATTTGCAGAGGACAGCCTAGAGAAGGCAGGGTTTGCCCGGCATACTTTTTAGTGTGCGACACTTGTCTTAAAACCTTCTAAGACATGAATGAGCTACAGAGGTGACCCTTGCTTTGAGGTGTTTCCAGTAAACACAAGATCGGAGTCAGTGTGAGGAGTGTGTCAGTCACAATCTGGGTGCCAAGGGGAAATTCCTTCTTTAAAGGATATGGGCACCTAAAGGATCGAGGACAAGAAGAAAGATGTGCCGAAGAAGATGACTTTGTCTGCAATGTACGACTGCAGGGTACTCACAGGAAATTCAGATGAAATAGGTAGAAAATTAGAAATTTGGATATGGAGCCCAGGAAAGCAGCAGAGAATATAAATCTTCAATTTTACAGCTAACTGAACTCAATGATATTTGAAGAGAAAAGGAGGGAAATGCTCCCCAGTGGGTGTGGGGAGTGAGCATCTTGGAGGCCTGAAGACAGCTCTGGGCCTGTTATATGCAAATAGAAGAGGAACAGGACAATCACTCATGACAGTAGCAAGGGAATAAGCTGATTTGGGGAAGAGAGGTAAGTGAGTATGGGTGTGTCATGGGAAGTAAAAAGCCTATTTGCTTTTGAATCTACTTCCAGCTTGGCCAGTATGACTAGTTCTGACCCATGGACTGAGGTAAGTTAGAGGTGTGAACGGTGACTCATTGACTCAGTACTCATTCACTCAGGGTGAGCAACTCACTCCTGCTCTGCTGCCGGGAATGTACAGAAGGCCTCAGGTTGTAGAATCCAAGTAGTCTAGCTGGGCATGGTGGTGCCTGTCTATAATCCCAGCCCTTGGATCCAGGAGGATCCGGAGTTCAAGACTCCCCTTGGCTAAGTAGCAACCTTAAAACCAGCCTGTGCTGCATGAAATGGTCTCAACACACATCTAAATAGTCATGGGCTACAGAAACACTTAGTGGAGGCCGGATGCCCCAGAGAATCAGGAACTCCATAGAATCTGGAAAGGGGAAGTCAATCCTTGAGACATGGAGACTTTTCTCTACCGGGGTGCAAACTTACACAAGTCGAATCTTACAATTGTCCCCCTCTCTACCCATCCTGCTCCTCTTCTCCCACCTTTTCTTCCCCACTGCAGTGATGCTCTCCTGTCCCTTTCCCCCACTGGAATCTTTGAATGGGAGTCACAGTCCACATTTGGGGAGTGGGCAGCTACATACTTTATACATACTTTGTACATAATTTATCTGAAATTCCTTCATAGGAGAGATTTGTATTTTATCTTTGACTTGTTAATTTATTTAGCCACGTATTTATATCAGTACACACTATGAATATTTATTTTATATTTTTATTACAATCTAATATTATTTTATTTTCTGTCTCTGAACTGTTCACTTTCACTCATTAGACAGTTTTCAGTTAGTTCTTGGGCTTGTCTGAATATTTTCATAGATTTTATTTATTTATTTATTTTTGCAGTTCAGTGCTTTCTGGTGTTATAAGATGTTCCAGGTTTGTTTTGTATCAATACCGAATCAACTAGAACTGTTTACCGATGTTTCCAACTTGACAGCCACATGAATTAGTCAAGGTCTCCTTCCTTTTCTGAGCTGTAAATTTCCACTCCCAAAGTGAAAATGCCACCATTTGCACCCACTGCCATCCATTTCCTTAACTGTTCAGTTCCTGCACTTCTGTGTGCCCATGTGCTGCACAGAACTAGACATCCACTTACCTGTGCAAAACAACTTCACGAAGTGAATGCAGACCTCTGCCTGTCCTATCAGCACCCCATCAACTCCAAATATACTTCGGGTGACATATTTTCTTTCCCTTCAGATAATAAAAACCTAATTTTTAAGTGTAAATTTGTTTTTCATGGTATTTATCTAAGGCACATGAGATGATGTTTTGCTGGACACATGCATAATGAAAGGATCACTAAGGCTCCAGTAAATCATCAACCCCAACAATGTATAGTTATCCTAAAATCTGATCTCTTTGCCGATTTCCAGTTTGCAGTTCTATATTGGCTACACTCCTCATGATGTGGTTACATCCTGATGCTTCTTCCTCCTGTACGTCAGGTTTGTGCCCCCTGACTTGCCTCCCCAGTATTCACCTGGTAACTGCTATGCGACTTCTACATGGATGTTGCTCTCAATTTTCCTTTTTATAGTTTTTATTTTTGAGATTAAAACGTTACAACACTTCTTCTTTCCCTTTCCTCCCTCCTGAGGGAGTTGCTGAGAAACTGAATATCCACAGGCAGAGAATGAGTTAGAACCACATCTATTACCTTGCACAAACACCAGCTCAAAATGGATCAAAGACCTAACACTGGAACTACGAGAAGAAAACATGGGCAGTGCCTTACATGATGTAGGTGTAGGAAAGGACAATTTCTGAATAGGACTTCATTTGCCCAAGAATTAAGGCCAGCAAATGACAAGTGGGATCACACACACACACACACACACACACACACACACACACACACACACACACACACACACACACACACACTTCTGTGTAGCTAAAGAAACAAGGTGAAAGGGAAGTCCACAGAGTGGAAGAGATTCTTTGCCAGTTATACATCTGACAGAGGATTAATATCCAGAATATACAAAGAACTAAAAAAAAGCCAAAAAAGCAAATGACCCATTTGAAAAACGGGTCCAGGAACCTAAATAGAGAGTCCTTAAGGGAAGAGAGAGACAGAGAGACAGAGACAGAGAGACAGAGGCAGAGATGGAAAGAGAGAGAGAGGGAGAGTGAGAAATGTGATAGGTGTCACCAGAATGTACTCTATATCCACTTGAAATTCTTGAAGAACATTAAAAAAAAACCTAAGCCTGTTATTAGTACATTTTAAGAAAATCACATTAAACTCACACATTAATTTATTCAGAATTAATAATTCATAACAACAATCTTATAATACAAGAAAAATATATTCTTTCTTACTGTTCAGGCCATATGCTGTTTACCTTATTAACTTTTGAAAACTATCATCATGTGCCTTGAAGGTAAGGTCCTGTGCTTAAGTCTCGAACTGAATCCCAGATCATGATTACAGGTAACTCCAACTCTAGGGGATCTGACACCCTCTTCCGGACTTTACAGGCATCTGCACCTGCATACCCACATAATGGAAGCCCCACCTCCATACACATAACAAAAAATAAGAATTAAATCTTAAACATTTCTCTTTATGTATACCACACTCTTTTGATTTATAAAGACATTTTAGAAAAGCTGAAGTGTTTCTTACACAAAACCTATAATCATGATCTTGATTTTTGAGAATAAGATTTTTCACAAGTGCCCAGAAAATCAGGATCCTTCCCCTTCTCCATCGCTCACATTTGCTCCTCCTCCTCTCCCCCTCTTCCTTCTGCTCCTTTCTATTTTGAAACTGAGTCTCTGTAATCCAGGTTGGCTTCAAGCTTATGATCCCCCTGCCTTACCCTCCTAAACACTGGAATTATAAGGAATGTACCAGACTCAGATTATGATTTATATGTTAAAAGTTTAGAAGTTTAGGGATTATCAGACTCAATATTGCTACCCCCCTCTGACATCCCCATCTTTTTAAAGTTTCTTTTTTTTTAATTGTTTGAAAGCTTCACACATCATTAATGTATTTTGATTAAATCCACCTTACCATTCCCTTTCACTCAAATCCTCCCTTCCCTCAACCACCATCACTTGCCCTTCTCACTTTGTGTTCTCTTTAAAACTCACTGAATCTGCTCAGTGCACCCTGGATATGCCTGGGTGTAGGGTCATCTCCTGGGCATGGGCAGCCTCTCAGGGTCCACATCCCTGAAGAAAACTGACCAACTCTCCCCAACAGCCATCAGCTGCCAATAGCACCTCAGACATGAACTCCCTCCTAATCCATCTGTGTTCTTAATCACACACACACACACACACACACACACACACACACACACACACACACACACACACACACACATCATATGGTCAGGGAATATGGGTGCAAGTACACTTAAATGACTCGAATCTTCTAGAGAAAGCTGGGGCACATGCCCACTGCAAAAGATGGAGTGTTGAGCTTAACTAACTTAACACAAGTTCAAGTCCCCAGTCCTTCCCCATTTCCTGTAGAGTTGTCTTTACACCCAGCATCTCAAGGCCCTCTCCTTCCACATTCCACCCCCACTGTGAGGCCTGAGTCATTTACTATTTCAGGACTGACAGCCTAGAAGAAACCCATCCTACTAGTGCTGAGCTGGAGAGGGTGTTTGAGCCCCGCCTTCAGGAAAGCAGGAGGGAGGATGTACAGCCCGGGACACACTGCGTTCTAAGAATCTTAGTGAAGTTCAGTTCTATTCCTCACGACTGTATTTGTATCACCAGGAATACAGTCACTAGGAAGGAGGTGAAGAGCTATAAAATAAAAATGGATTTTCCTTTTATAGTCAGTTTTACTGGAAATATGTGAAAGCTTTTTCTCTTTTAGACTCATGTCTACATATCCGTGGCTCATGTTTTCTAAATTTTTGTTTTTTTGGAGCAATGTGTAGCAGAGCTTTGCATGCCCGCTCAGCCTGGTGATTCTCAGGTTGGAATCTCAAATCAAGTGACACCATTCATCAACAACAGAGAATAAATTCATTAGGATTCAGATTCCTGCTTTTGTAAGACTGGTCATTAAAATAACAGTTTTGTTATTAAAGTGAATTTCATTTTAATATGATAGAATAAATATAACTTATTGTATAGAAAGTAAAATTCATGTAAAATTCTAAATTAAAATATGGTGCTTTAAAATATTTTTCTATTTATTTTTTTATTTTTTCTTTTATTTTACAATACTATTCAGTTCTACATAACAACCACAGATTCCCTTGTTCTCCCCCTTCCTGTCCCCCTCCCCTTCCCCCCAGCCCACCCCCCATTCCCACCACCTCCAGATCAAGGCCACCCACCCCCCCGAGGACTGAGATCAACCTGATAGACTCAGTCCAGGCAGGTCCAGTCCCCTCCTCACAGATTGAGGCAAGCGTCCCTGTATAAGTCCCAGGTTTCAAACAGCTATCTCATGCAGCGAGCCCAGGACCTGGTACCACTGCCTAGATGCCTCCCAAACAGATCAAGCCAATCAACTGCCTCACCTATTCAGAGGGCCTGATCCAGTTGGGGGCCCCTCAGCTTTTGGTTCATAGTTCATGTGTTTCCATTCGTTTGGCTATTTGTCCCTGTGCTTTATCCAACCTTGGTTTCAACAATTCCCACTCATATAAACCCTCCTCTTTCTCGCTAATTAGACTCCCAGCACTCCAACCGGGGGCCTAGCTGTGGATGTCTGCATCCAGATTCCTCAGTCCTTGGATGGGGTTTCTGGCACAACTATTAGGGTGTTTGGCCATCCCATCACCAGAGTAGGTTTTCTGTATGGTAGGACCCTTCAAATTATACTGTACCACAGAGGGTGTAGGTATAACCTACCTGTAGGGCATACCTATCAGGAAATCTATGATGTCTAAAACTTCCATCGAAAGTGACTAGTGTTGATCTGTTAGTGTCTTTTCCTTTCTCCACCACCCTTGTTTCTGTGCTGATGCACGGATTTCATTAATATGTCTATTTCACCTGATACTACTGACCAGCTTTAAGTATTACATTGTGGGTGTATGATAGGACATCTTACTGAGCTCTTACAACTTCTTCATAGCTCCTCCTAACTGGTATACTTTGTTGTAAAATAAGACTTTGGAAAGCTTGCTTATGTTGTGGAACTCCATGGACTCAATTTGACAAATACCAACTTATTATCCTTGCTTCACTTCGAGACATTCACACAAGAGTGAATTGAAGACCTCCAGATTTCACAAATGCTCGAAGCCTTCTTCTATTTTCAGATGAACCTTGCTATTGTTTTGGGATTATTTGTCCCCACCAAAACCCATGTCAAGATTTTGCTTGATGAGCAGGGAGGCTTAATGGGAGCTCTTTGGATCATAGGGACATAGCTCTCTCAAGGGTTGGATTAACCACTACTGAAGAGGGGTCACTATAAAGCAAGATCACCCTTCTTGCTCTGTCCCCCATGCTCATGTCCTTCCCTCTCTAATTATCTTACAGTACCAGACAGATGCTCCCTGGAAATCAAACCAGTATGGCTACTTGATCTTGGATTTCCTGAGAAAGGTAGCAGAAATGGTAAAAATGCAGGGAAAGTAATAGAGCAGTGCCATAGAAGAGTGAATTGTCCGAGTCTGAACAGCAAGTCAAACAACCAAGCCAAGACTTCGATATAGGTGGTCCATATCAAAGTCTGAGTTCTCTGACAAGACCATAACTCCAGATACAAGTGAATGATAAAGAACACAGGAAGGAGTGAAACTGAGATGATAGCAAGGAGGGAAGTCGCAAAGATGGACTGACTCTCTGTAACTTCCAATCAGCACTGAGCGTGAGGCAGATTTATCTGCTGGCAGTCAGGGAGCATGAGTCTCAGAACACAGAATAAGTCATTCAAAGAGACAGTGCTCATGGTGGGCGGGGCCTGCATTCCCTCTAGGAGGGCCTAAGAGAAGGATTTCCCTAAGAGCCATACAAGAAGCTTCTTTATGCAACACACAGGCTATTCTACATGCATGGGTAGAGAGCATCTCCTGGCTTGCACTGCTGACAAGCATACATTTGTCAGCAAAAATGGCCTCCCAGCCACCCAGCCCATCTGCTGAGGACCCAACATGCTGAGGAATTGCTTTGCACCTGATTTTATTGACTCTAACCCCCAAATCATCTTTCTTTAAATAGGCTGTTTCAAAGAGAGAGTGGGAAGAAGTGACACTCTATTACACAACAGCCAAGACGAATCATCTGAGAGGTTGGCAGCCAGGAAGAAACCTGTCCCAAAGTTAAAGATGTAGAATTAACCTTTACATCCATCCTGCAAAGTGGGAAGGTACAGGCAAGTGAGATGTAACTGGGGAAATGAAAAGGAGATTCTTACCCAATGTTCAGACAGAAAGCAGAAGCAGTCAGGAGAATCTCTGACAGAGCTGGGTGGGCACCTAGACCTAAAAGTACTCATCAGCTTGCTTCCCCTAGCACCTCTCATCCACGAACACTTTAAAACACTAATACATGGCTGCCTCTCCACTGAGTGCTACCCAGATGTTACCCCTGGGACAGAATGGAATAGTCATTTAATGTCAATGCCACTGCCTCTAGCATCTAAATTTTCCTTTAAAGAAAACCTATCTCTCCTCCACAGGAAGCCACTAATATGCCTATATTCAGTCAATATCAGTGAAAATTTTACATTCATCTTGCACAATCTGGCCTCGGCTGACCACTCAGAGACATCATCTCTTGCTAGCTCTCTCTCTCTTTATTTATTTATTTTTTTTTGTGCAAAATCTCTATAGTGCAACCACCTTGATCTCTGTTTAGGTCTCTTACCTCTCCAAAGTGCTTTATAATTCAAGACTTTGGATCCTGCACTGCTTATGCTCCCATGCCTTTCTCCCTTCATGCCTCACAACACTGGCTCTCTCTCATCCTTTGCATCTGCAATACCATCCATCCCTCAGTGACCCTCCCCGTCTTCATGAAGTGAAGTTCCCTCAGCCTCACCTAGGTTTTATCACACATCTTGCTTGATGCATTCATAGGACTTGTGGTAGTTGAGGCCTGGGGGATAGCTCAGTGGGAGAGTGCAGGCTTAGCTTTGCAAGGCCTTGAGTTTGATACCAAGCAACCAACAAACAGAGCTCATGGTAGTTGAGATGTAGTTGAGGCCTGGGGGATAGCTCAGTGGGAGAGTGCAGGCTTAGCATGGGCAAGGCCTTGAGTTTGATACCAAGCATCCAACAAACAGAGCTCATGGTAGTTGAGATGTGCTCCTTTGTACAGTTTTCTGGAGCTCTGCCACTCCCTCAGCAGACCAGAAGAAGCCCCATATAACTGAAGGTTTTGTCTTTCTTACCTTCTCTCCCCTTTTGTTCTAACACTCAACAGACTTTGTAGCTTGTAGGAGACACTGAGTGGAACAATAAAGTTCTCAATGGATGGGCCCACAAATGCACTTATCACCAGCAGCCTTGTTAGTTAGCCCAGCCTGCCTTCTCCACATTGTAGCTCCTGCCCATTTTTTTTTCTGTTCCAGTTTAGCAAAAGTGGAACAGAGGGCTAAAGGACATTGGAAACATTCTCTAGAAGCAGGATTAAGGAACAGATTCAGTCTTCTTCTGTGACCGAATTACCGAGAATTTTAAAGGAAGCCAAACTCTTGGGACGTCAGTTTCCTTTTATAAAGAGGAGTTAGTGATACTTCTATGGGAGGAAACCACTTTGAGTTGAATCTCAAACCTGCATTTTCCACAAAACTCATGAAATTAATAGAAACAGTGATAACAAGTCATTGCTAACAGCAATTGTGTGATGAAAGGGGCCAACATAATGTTATTAGATGACAGTGACACAATAAAGGATAGTCTATGAAAGCACAGTGCAATTTCTGAGCCTGGAAGAGTTGAGAAGAGCCCTGTGTATGGGGCAGGAGAGAGTCAGTAAGATGCTTTTAGCACTTCCTGAGGCACTGTTCACTGGAGAGTACAGAATAGCCTTAAATCTTGGCTGTTACTGGAAAACAACTTTTCAAGAAACAGTAGAACCAACAGCATCATTTATTTTTTTAAGCCCTTAGACCCAATTAGGGCTAAAATCCAGAGTGTGAATTCATTTTCTCCAGTCATTGAAAACTACCTTCAGCTAAGAGGAGAAACTTAGACCTTGGGCATTTAATGTAAGAGAAAAGAAACAAGGAGAGAAGGGGATGGGAGAATGAGAAGAGGCACTGGGGGTAGGAGACAATGCCCTAGCAAACCAGCTCTGCACAGTTGAACCTTCTGCCTGCACCACCCCATACCTGGCTTCTGTGTGTGGGACCTGGCTGTCTGCTGTCACTGTGATGCAATGCCTGAGATAATTTACATACAGAGATGAGCAGCTTATCTGGGTTTCTTTTTTTGGCTGTTTCAGTCTGTAATGGATGGACTCTGTTGCTTGGGGCTGGTGCTGAACAGCACACCACAGTGAGAATGAAGAGCAGAGCAAAACCATTGTATCATGGTAGGCTGAAGACAAGGGTGACCCAGTGTTCCATGGTTTCCCTTTGCTTATCAGAGAGGCATGAGTGTTAAAGACAAAAGGTGCAACACACGTGCACATGCTCACACACACATACACACACGCACATGCATGCACACACACACATACACAAGCATATTTAAGTGCACAGAGATCAATAGTGCTTTGAATAAAAGGTATGGAAAGGATACCTTTGATCTGCATCAACAGGGTTTTCATGAATGTCTTCATCATTGAAAAGTTCCTGATTTGATTAAACAGTTAAAAGCAGAAACCACATACGACAGTTCACAAAAGGCAGAAGAGAAGCTTCTTGGAAAGAAAGTCTCACAGAACTGTGTGAGGAACACATCCAGCTGTAGAATAACACTAATTAGAACAAGATTTCAATGATAGAAGATTCAAAGTTGAGATAATAAATACAACAGAATGGAATGAAAAGGTATTGTGGAGTTCAGCACAAATTGAGAACCCAAGCAATATTACTGTGAATTAAATGAAATCACAAGGATGAAACAGGCTCAGCTACAAGGCAAATAGCTGCATAGAAAAAGAGCTTCTGGGCAGGGGAGATGGCTCAGTTAGTCATGTGTTTATCCTGTAGGTATAAGGACCAGATTTCAATGCCCAGATCCCACATTTCAGAAAGGAAGACGTGATGGTATGTGCTTGTAATTCCAGTGTTGGAGAAATGATAGGCAGATAGCTGAGTTTTCCAACCAGCCAGTCCAGCCTGTGGATGGAGTCTCGGAAGACTAGATGGAAGCATGGTGTGGTGGTGCATGTCTCTAGTCCCAGCATTCAGGAGACAGAAGCAGGTGGAGCTCTCTGAGTTCCAGGCCAGCCTGGTCTACACAGTGAATTTCAGGACAGCCAGAGCTGCATACTGAGATGCCCCTCTCCTGCCCACCTCTCTCTCTCTCTCACACACACACCTACACAAAGACTAGGTGGACATCACCTGAGGAACAATACCTGCGGTTTTCCTCTGACCTTCACACACACACATACATGAACTTCTCCCCACAGAAACACATGCATACACAAAAAGGAAAATAAATAAATAAAAACAAAAGAAAAGTTAAAACAACTTGACTAAGCCCATGAATGAGGAGGAAAATACACAAGGGTCTAAGAAATTATAAAAAGAAAAAGGTAAGTAAGATTTTCTCTTATTTTCCACAGTGTGAAGAGAGTCTATTTGTGTACAAGTCTGATATAGAAAGGGCACGAGAAATAGGCAGGTTGCAAACAGCACATCTGAAATACTTGGTCCAACTGTGCTGAGGCTAAAAGTTCCCCTTTGGGTCATAATAGTAACTCTTTTTTTTTCATGAGACATATTTTTAGATAGGTTTTATTTCCCTACATGCACCTAAAAGCAACCTTCCTACTAAAATGTTTAAGAGTTCAAAGACCTAAACTAACATTTCAAGCTTTCAGTGTCTTGCTTTCTCACCTGAAATGTAAGGAAATAATCACATGTACCCTATAAGTTTATTGCTTGAGCAACATGGCTATCTGTGTCTACATATCACAGTACCTAGTACAATATCTGCCACATAGTGAATGGTATCTGTACAAGTTATTATTATGGAGTTCAGCTATAATTCTGCTATAGTAACTAGGGAGAAAATTGGTTCCATGTTATTTGGCCTTGAAAGAGTCCAAAGACTAACTCATAGATCTTAATATGTGATGGGCACTTTTCTAAGCATTTCTGCATACATTAATTCATTTAACCCTACACACAGAGCCTATGGAGTAGGCACATTATTATTCTCATTTATTTTCATTTTATTGAGACACATGGAGGTTAAATAATTTCCCCAGGGTCACACTGCTCATTAGTGATGGAGAGAGTATGGCCTCAGAAGACATGCTCTTTGTCAGAGCATCATGCAGCTACAGGAAGAAATCGGAGAGCTTGCAACGGGAGCAAATAAGCAGAAAAGACTCCTGAGCCAAGTGGCATGATGAGTGAGGCATGGATCCCAGGTAACGCAACTCAAAAGCTTCAGAGTGAGATCCTCTGTAGCAGTCTGTCAAGCCCATCTTTGAATGAGGATCTCCTGTCCACCCTGTCAAAGAGAATTAAGTGAGGAGGCCCTGTGGGTTCTGGTTTCAGCACCTCGGACAGAGAACACTGGGCACAAGCCGTGTTCTACCTAGCCATCCCGCCTCCGACATCTAACATAATTCTTTGACAATAGTAATTAAAATGTGCACAGAGCAAATATGCCATTGTAGAGGGAATTTCTGAAGCTCATGAGATGGGACTCTTCTTTTTTGATATGTTGTCAATCATTTTAACAATGTAGCAACTAACAGGGTGCATCTCAGATGAAGGGAGAACAATACAGAGCCAGGGAAGGGCTGTTTCAGGTTTGAATAAAAGCAGCTGCCTAGGAGCTGTGGGGTTGAAGGGGGTGGTGATACAGAATTGACAGCAGAGAGGTGGGGGTAGGCGCAGAGTGCACAGAACCTACTTAAGTAAGGAGGGAGCTTGAAAACACAAGGGCAGGCTTGAAAGAGAACAAGAGCAAAGAATTTATTAAGAGTGCACTGCATATTGGGCAAAATTTGAAATCTTAAACATGCAATTGTCCAAGTCTTATGATAGACATAACTGTGTTTTCTCTTCGTCTGTAGAGATAAAGAAAGGAGACGATGAGGAGAAATAGGTTTGGTAAAGCAAGGTGCACGGAGGGCAGAAAGAATGAGAGAGAAAAGAAAAAGGCAAACCCTCAGATATGGAGAAAATTAAAACCAGGCAAAGGAAGGGAGAGAGTGGGTTAGAGAGGGCAGGAGAGGGGAAAAGGGTGGGGTGGTAGGGAAAGGGAGATAGAGAGAGGAGGGGAAAGGTAGGAGACACCTTCTAGACCTCAGCACCTCAGTGTGAGGTGATCTTTTTGCCAAGGCAGGTTCTACAGGCAGAAAAACTGTCCCCACCCTTGGGTATAGAGAGGAAAGAGAGGGGAGGTGTTTTGCAAGTGGGAGGGTGGGTCTGGTGACTCAGAAGCCACCTCAGGACAAACAAGTCAGAGGATCCATAGCCTAGATGCTAAGTGGCTGCTTTTTGCTTGACCTTTACTTCTGAAGGAGACAGGTCCATCCTGTGGATGAAGTACCCACCTAAACATCACCACAAACAGCCCCAGAAGGTCATCTCTTTTGTCAGCACCTGAGTTGTGTTTCAGGTCTGGTGCATTGTGCTCTGAGCATGAAGTGTTAGCATTGCTGTTGTTCCAGTTGGAGGGGTTGGGGAAAGGTCATCATTCCTTTATCTAAGGGGGTGGTTGGTTTGCAATGCTCAGCAGTCCTCTTGATACACCTTACTTAGATGGTTTTGGATGCAGCGTTTGGAACATGGATGGCTCATTTTCAAAGTAGGACAGGTGAAAATGTTAGAATGATGGGAGACTTAACATGGAAGCTATGGAAAGGAACTCATCGGTGGAGTCCTCTGACAGGTCCAGCAGTGATGCGGGGTGAGCATATATTGGCAATTCACCACTGTGCATCAAATTCCCTGGCTGGTTACATTCAGTAAACACTCTTCCAGCTCCATGTCTAGGTCTGTGACCAACACACTGAAGCCACAAGGACTAGGATGGGGGGAGGTGGTCACTCTGCAAAAATAAACAAACAAACAAATAACAACAGTATCAAAACTAAAAAAAACTAAGGAGGTGGCTCAGTTTGCAGAATATTTGCCTTGCAACTGTGAGTACCTGAGTTTGATCCACAACATCCATGTCAAAAGCTAAGTGTCTTGGCACACATCTGTAATAACAGACTTGAGGACAATCATTAGGGCTCACTAACCCAATTTAGCTCGATCAATGAATTACAAGCTCAGTGGGAAACAGTCTCAAAAATAATGTGTGCAGAGGAAGACAATATAGTGTACACACACACACAAACACACACACACACATGCACACACACCACAAAGCACCATTACAATAAGAAGGGAAATGGATGCTATCAAAACAGAACGTCACTCCAATTCTTAAAAAAGAAAAAAGAAAACCCGTTTTGGAAATGGCAGTTCATTTTAAAAAACAAACGAATGAGTCAAAGCAGGGCATCAGATAAGACCACATCAGTCTGACACTTGAAGATCTCTAGCTGTGGATGTTACTGACCTTCCCATGTTAAACACCCCTGGGCACCTCAGGCCATTCTGAGCATTTTTCATGTCCTACACAAGGCTCTCAGCCCCAGCAAGGACACACACGGTCCACTTGGATGCACCTGTTGGCTGAAACTGCTGGCTAGCAGAGATTAAAACTGTGAGAGTGACATGCAAAGTAGGCATTAAACAGTGATTAGAGGAGAATGAGCCCAGAACTTCTGCCACTAATGTCCTACTGTCCTCCAGGTGCTACAGTTGACAGCCTTTACTTGTTTCATTCAGGTCTTACTACAACTCTGTAAATTCAGGGCTTGTTATTACTGGATAAAGGTGGGAAATTGAGTCTAGCAGTAGCTATGCATCCTGGACAAAGGCATGCATCTCGGCACTGACTGGGTCAGAGTATGAACACAAAAATTTATCCCTTATGCCCATCAAGATGGGGACACTGTCCTTCCCCTGTAATTCTCCCATGGTAGCATTTATCACACTGTTGCCTCAGGCCACTAACTCACTTACATATGTCAGGCTGCAAGCTACCAGAAAACACGATTTCACCTGTTCAGGTCACTGCTCTATCACTAGAGTCTAGCAAGATGACAGAGCACTATGTGTGTGTGTGTGTGTGTGTGTGTGTGTGTGTGTGTGTGTGTGTGTGTGTGTGTGTATACTCAATATATTATCTGAATACACAGTAGCTGAAGAGGTGGATTTGTGCTAAGAAAAGGCCATGTAGATCTTACTCTACAATCCTTATGGCTGATGTTCCCTGGTGCCTTATGGCAGCCTCACCTCCTGGGTCCATCCTTCCACACCCAGGCTTAGCCTTGACTACAAGCAAAGACAGAAGCTGAACTTATACAGCAACAGTCTTTCTCACAGACTCACACAATGAGTTTGTGTACCTTGCTTTTCTCACTGTAAGCGTATCTCTAGGAGGGCATGTATAAGACTAATCTGAGCTGGGCCTGATGGCTAACACCTATAATCCCCTACACTAGCAAGTTGAGGCAGGAGTGTTGTCATGAATTCAAGGCTCAATGATCACATCTCAAGAGCCACCACTATCTAGACTAATCTTCTTTGTGAATGTCTAATAATTTAGGGATGAGTGTACTGTTTTTTTCCAGCTTTTTCTTTAGTTGTTGAAATTCTGGAGATTTCTAACATTTTGTCTTTTCAAGTGTGCTGCCATAACATCTTTGTATACTTATTTTTATTTTCTCATTTTTTTAAACAGAATACAGTCCTGGTGCAGGGTTTATAAGTTCAAAACTGGTGGCTTCTAATTACAATATATATGTATATATGTATCATCAGACAGCTTTCCAAAAAGTCTGTAACCTTCCTTATTCCTGAGGAATAAAAGTAGACCTTTTCTTCACATCCTAGTCAAAGATGCATATTCACACTTTGCATTTTTTTCTGATCTGTTGAATAAGCAAAGATGATACTTTTCTATATTCTAACAGGTTTAAGCTCATTGTCTCTTTTTTCTTGCTCAATGGTTTGTACTGCTGTGAAGGAGAAGGATCAAATTGTGATAGTTCTCTAGCTGATCCTCCAAAACCATACCTCCTTCCTCCCAAGCACACTAACTAGACTTCCCAGGTTCCTTTGCAGCCCAGTAAGACCATGTGAATAATCCGAAGCCAATGGAATGCAAACATTATTATTAATAGCATTCTTCTTCCTTGAAATCCCCTCATCTGTGATTCCTTGTTCTTATCTCCCAGACATCAGCTTCACACAGTGGACTGGGAGATCCTTGGGAAGGGCAACATCAAAATATTTAAGGAGCTTGAGTGTGAAACCCTACATTAGTGCTCCCTACTCCACAGGAATACTCATGCCAGCCTCTGCTGGCTGATAGAGAATTTTCGGTCATTTTACATTATGGAGAGCTGCATACCACACAGCATCATCTCTACAAGAACAGTCCAGAACTTGAGGTTTGTGGTGCTTTTTCTTGACATTTCTAAACCACCTGCATGTAAATATTAACCTGTCTTCAGTGTCTTAAATGTCTGTCTTCTCAATTTATTGCTTTGTAATTTTAATTACTGTGTATTTGGTTGTTTTTCCCCCCAGTAGTCACATCAGTTGTTTCTAACTACTCTTCCAATATGAGGACTGAAGAAAATTTCCCTTCAGTGGGTGGTGGTATTTTCTCTCACACAAAGTTAAGGTTTAAATCCAGGAGGGATTCACTCCATGTGTTGTTCATAGAGTGGGTCTTATTCCCTATCCTCCCAGGTGGCTATATGCCAGACCCTTTTTAAGTGCTCTTGGGTTTTCTCATGTGAGTTAAAGTGCTGCTGATAACATGCATTATGTTTATATATGTTCAAGTGTGTAGTTCTGCCTGCTCCGCTGCTTCCTACCATGATGTCTGTCCAACCTGACATCAATGGTGCTTAGACTAGGGCATCTTTAGAGTCAGTCTCCATGGAAGAGATAGCACAGTTCTCATTGTTGCTTCTTTTCAAAATTCCAAATTTGTTCCTTATCTTACTTTGTCTTATTCTACCCAAACTAGTCAAAACAGTAATTCTGACTGAAATTTGGTAAATGACTTCATGAATCTGGACAGGGTGGATATTTGATGACATAGAGTCATCCTTTTCAGGATCCTGCTATGTCTCTCCATTAATTCAGATCATGCTTTATGCTTCTCAGTAAAATTTTATAGTTTTATTCAGATAAGTACCATGCTTGCTAAATTTATTCATAGATATTTTATAGTTTTTACAACTCTTGTGAATGGACCTCCCCTCCTCCCACTTTCATTTCTAACTGATATTTTTAATATTGAATGATCTTTGATTTATTGCTTCTATAACTCATGTTATTCTAGGACAGCCTCCCTATCATCATTTCTACAGCTAGTATGGGGAATGCCTCCTCCCAATGTTTCTCTCATTCTGACAAGAAACAGAGGTTTACAAACTATGCATCTTAGACACTGGGAGCTCTGGAATGAATAAGTAAGTGATCAGGGTATGGGCAGAGATAGGGCTCAACCAACTTCCCTGTCACAGGTATGCTGGTTTCTCTTACAAGGGCGTGGGATTTCACTGTCTTAGGTAGGGAGTGGTAACTGCTGCTTATAGTTTAAACCTTGGTCTTTCTTGATAAGGTCATGAAAAGAGGGACCAAGAAAGACAAGAAGGAGACAGTAGTAGGGCTGACATTAAGGCAGGTAAAATGAAAAGTCAGAAATGGAGGTCACTGGAAGATTCACAACCAACAGACAGGCTCAGTGTGATGATGTAAAGGCACAGCACCCAAGATTGACTACATTCTTATGTTCTAGTAGCAAATGATTGGAAACATAAATAGCAGTACATGGGGGGAGGGTGGTTCTAGCAAAAGAAATCGACAAGGCACATTTTTAAAGGACTAAAAATGGAAAGATAAAACATGTTCACAGATTAGAAACTTCATTTTGCCAAGTAAGTGCTTATTCTTCACAAACTCTAGTCAGAATCTGAGCAGGTCCTTTTGGTAATAATTGATATGCTAATTAAAATTTGATGTTGAGGGCCTGGAAGATGGCTCAGTGATTAAAAGTACCGGCTGCTTTTCCAGAGGACCTGGGTTCAATGCCCAACACTCATATGGGGCCTCACAACCATCTGTAAGTCCAGTTTCAGGGGATCCAACATCTTTTTCTGGTCTCCATGAGCACTGTGCACATGTGGTGCACAGATGTACATCTGGGCTCAACACCAATACATATAAAATAAAACGAGTAAAGTTTTGTAAAAGTTATTTAGAAAGGTAAAGGACTTACAATAGCCAGAATGACTACCATTTGTTTTCAAGACTTGAAGTAATGCTGGAGTAATAAAATCACACAGCACTGATCTCTCTCTCTCTCTCTCTCTCTCTCTCTCTCTCTCTCTCTCTCTCTCTCTCTCTCTCTCTCTCGTGTGTGTGTGTGTGTGTGTGTGTGTGTATGTGTGTGTGTGTGTGTGTGTGTGTGTGTGTGTGTGTGTGTGTGTGACTCTTCTCAGGCAGACTTGAACAAAGGTCTACTCATCCCAGCCCAGGAACCAGCTAGAGGCGTGAGTAACACTCCCACTAGAGTTGCTCTTGGTGACCACATTAGTTTTGGGAGAGATTCCTTACAAGAGCAGGGGTGACTCAAAGGCATCGGCTTCACCAAAGGCCTTCGATAGTCTGAGTGACAAAGCATGAAAGCAAGAACTCTGAAGCTGCCTGAATTATTGCAGGAAACATCAACATGGGAGAGTCTCCTTGCCAATCTTTTCTGCTTGTGTAATATTGAGGAGGGAGGAGCTTTGTACCTCTTGTAAGTTTCAGGGACTTTCTGAGACTTGAGAGGTATTTACTTCCTGAGTCTTATGGAATCTTCCTTTAGAGCTTCTGGTGTCTTTAGGGGAAATAGGAGTCATCCACAGCTAGTAAGCTGAGTTGAGGCCACAAACTCCAAAGTGATTTTACTCCTCTGCTTTTGAGACAACTGAATCTTGAGGGAGGTGAGCGCACTTGGGCTCCAATGTAAATAATTTGCAAATGCGTTATCTTTCTGGGGCCTCAAGAGGTGCAAATTAAAGCAGCACATACAATTCAGTGTGGAAGCTCAAATGATGGCAGCTGAGAGCACCATCTTTGCTGGTGGTGTGTTAAATCACACAACAACGTGGGACCAGCTAAACAGAGAAGCAGGCTGTGGGGAAATCATTGCATTGGGAGACTACTTGGTGGCACAAAAGACCCAAATACTCTTACCCACAGCCTGGAATGAGTCTAATGTTTATGAGTCTCACAATCATGCTTAGAAGTAGAAGAAACACACCCAAGAAATTCAGTTCTTTGTCACATTTTATCACCTTCAAGAAGTTGCAATAAAGAATGAGGTTACCTCCAAGACAGGGGACATTGCCTGGGATGGATCTGAGAGAACTTTCTAGTGTGTGGAACTATTACCTGGTTTATTCAGCTAGCAGTTAGGTAGGTGACATAAAATTCAACGCTTGGCATCTGCTCACCGTGTGTATAAAGTACATCATTAGGAAGAAGAAGGAGAGATGCTCAGTGGTTCAGAGTGCATGTTTCTCTCAAAGAGGACCTGACTTTGGTTCCCAGCACCTAGGTCAGGTGGCTTACAACAGCCAGTAACACCACCTCCAAGGGATCCAATGTCTCTGTGTTCTTGGGAGGGGAACAATTTAGGAGGTAGGACTTCCTTAGATGAAGCAGGTCACTGGAAGCATTCCAGAACTGTCCTGGTTTCCTGGTTTCTTGTTCTCTCCCTCTGTTTCCTGATCACCATGAAGTAAAAAGTTTTGCCCTATATATCTGATCCTTCCATGATGCTCTGCCTCACCACAGTCCCGGACCAACAGAATGACCTTTCCTTGTTCCTGTTCATTGTCTCCAGTGTTTTGTCACAGTGATGGAAAGTGGATTAACACAGGTAGTGAGACTCCAAGCTGATCTCCTGCATAAGCTCTTAGTTTTTTAAACCATTAAGTACACTAGACTTGGGTCAGTGCTCTGTGACCTCTGAGACACTTGGGGGTAAAAGCCTGAGTGAATACTGAGAACTCAAGGCTATGACCCTGCCAAGTACAAAGAAAGAGAGAAGAGAAAAGATCTTTGTTCTAACAGTAACCTCTTGCTCATGAAACTGGCCTCTATCTGTGCAGGTGTCAGAACATGCATTCTGGAAGAAAGGCTGAGTTTCGAAAGACACCTGAGACCAGGGGAGTTTTGTGACCTTGTGGTATGCCTTCAAAGCTCTTTATCTCATAAGAGTTGTGTCTTCCCAGAGTGGAATGGAGGGAGATTATGCTGAGAGCTTCAATCCCTTGTGCCTTATTCACCAATGACTCCCCAGATCCAGTCCTGGATAACTGTTAGTGACTGAATAAGTCATCCATCCATCCATCCATCCATCCATCCATCCATCCATCCATCCATCCATCTTTTCAACCTTTCATCAACTTTACACTTCCTCATTCTTGCCTGCCTGTGTTATCATAATCTTATCATAAATTCATTCCTGACACAGACTATTACTTGTGGCTGTATTAACTCTTACCATGAGCTGTCCCTGGAGATAAAATGAAGTTGCGCACTGATTGCTCACTGTGGTCGCCTGCACAGGTCAATTGGAAGAGGACCCCTAACTGCTCCCCACTTGGCTCTATGCCTGTTCTGAGAAGCTCATAGAAGCAGCATTTGACAGGATTAAGGTTTGATTTGACGCCACACTCAGTTGTGCCAGGCACTGGAGTAGCACTTATTGGTTTCTGAGGGGATGGAAAACAATTTAAGCAACTTCCCTTCTTTTCAGCCCAGACACACACCATTGCTCTGTTGACTTAGGAGCAGCTGCTGACACTGAGCAGAGACGGGCGCTGTCTCTGAAATCCTTCTCTCATCTGTCTCCAGCTCATCATGGAAGCACTGCATGCAGCAATTAGGCACAAGCCTTCCTCACACCAACCTCCCGGTTCCAATTCTATCTGCTTCTTCCAAAGAAGAAGAATGAGGCTGGGGGATAGCATTTGTCCTTGAATCTTGGAAGGATGGAAGGCAAGGATAATATGTGGGGGTTTTATTTTTAAGGATGTAGCTTAGGCTGCAGAAACAGCTGGAAACCACCGAGCAAACAAAGGGCATGAAGAGGTGACCCAGGAATTCCAGCTGAAATCGAGTGGGTGGCTCTACAGAGACACTGATCCAAATCGACGGGTTGGATGAGCGGAAGGCATTTTTTTTTTTTTAAGTATTTCCACAAGGGGTTGAAATAAATACCCAAAGTCTGAACCATCCAACTTCTGAATATCAGAAATTTCCAGAATCAAGAAGAAATGTGGGTCTGAGCATTGGAGAAAGAAGTGTCACATAACACTTACACTCTTGAGTCAGCTCAGGTTTGAGAGTTTGGGGAGAAGTGGAAGGAAAAGCCAGAGCTGCCCCCAGGTTTCAGGGGGAGTCTCCAAAGACAGACTTTTAGGTCTGTTATGCACTGGACCTAGTCCTTATCAGGATCCCCGCAGTCCAGTGAGGTTAAGATAAAGGTATGTGGGTAGACAGTAAGTGCTGCAACACTCAGTGAGCAAGAGACTTGAAGTTTGGGCAGTGCAAGTTAGGAGAGAGTGCTGGGGATGGGAGTAGTTTCTGTAATGGCGGTGGAGGGAGAGGGGAGTGTATACATGTCTTACTCGTAAGCCTTCTAGGGAAGGAGACACCTAGAATAATTATTTTGGAAATGACACATGTTAGGTTGCTGGAGAGACACACTACATCTGGTTAAGAAGGTGCGTGTCCCATTGGTTTTGAAACCTGGAAGCAAATTGGATTCCATGGAAATGTCAGCTACTAAGCAAGCCAGGCGTCTTCAGAGGAGGCTCCTGTATTTAAGGCCTCTTCAAAGTTCACTTCCTTTACTCTTTGAGAAAACAGAGCATGCCCAGAGTTGTCCTAACTGTCATGTTTTTTTAATACTTTTTTTTTTCATACAATGTATTCTGATAACAGTTTCCCCTGCCTCCTCTCCTCCCAGGTCCTCCCCATCACTCCACCCACCCAATTCCATACCTTCTTTCTTTATTTTAGATAACAAACAGAACAAAAACAAAATAAAAAACCAAGCAGAAATGATGAAAATCATAAAAAAATATACATACAGAAAGCCACACACTCACACAAAACAAAATGTATAACCACATGAAATTGGAAGCTATAATATACAAGCAAAAGACCAGTGAGGTTTAAAAAAAAAAGCCTAAACAAAGCAATATGAGACAAAAGTCTACAAAATATCACCGAGCCTGTTTTGTATTGGCCATCCATCTACTGCTGGGCATGGGGCTTGTATACCGAGTGAAACTCAATTGAAGAAAAAGAACTTTTCCTTTGCAGGAGGTTGTCAGTTGGAGATAGCTTCTTGTTTAGGGATGGGAGCTCATCCCTCCTCTTAGCACTGGGGCCCCATCTTGCATGGACCTGTACAAGCCCTATTCATGATGCCACAGTCTCTGTGAGGTCACATGCACATCAGCCCTGTTGTGTCTGGAATCAAGATTCCTCGATGTTATCCATCTCACCTGGCTCTTAGGATCTGCCTACCCTCTCTTCTGCACAGTTCCCTGAGCCCTGAGGGGAGAAATTTGTTGAGGACATCCCAATTATGATCGAGTGCTCCAAGGTCTCCCACTCTTTGCGTGTTGTCCACTTGCGGGTCTCTGTATTACTTTCCATCCACTGCAAGAGGAAGCCTGTTTGATGATGGCTGAGCAAGACGCTGATCTATGGCTATAGCAGAATGTTGTGAGGAGTCATTTAACTGCGATCTTCCTTTAGCACAGTGTTCTCAACGTTCCTAATGCTGGAACCCTTTAATACAATTCTTCATGTTGTAGTGACCGCCCCCCAACCATAAAGTTATTTCTTTGCTACTTCACAACTGCAATTCTGCTACTGTTGTGAATCATAATGTAAATATATGATATTCAGGTTATCTGATACGTGACCCCCCAAAGGGGTCATGAACCACAGGTTGAGAACCACTGCTTTAGTAGAACACTAGTATTTGGTTTTCCCCTTAGACTCATGGCCTATCCAGTCTCAGGTTCTTAGTTACCCAAGGAGTGTCAGGCATGGGTTCCATCTCATAGAGTGTGCTTTAAATCCAATCATATAGTGGTTGGTTACTCTCACAACATTTGTACCACTATGATACCTTATGTATCGTGATGCTACCTGCCATCTTTAGGATTGAAGATGAGAACGTCCAGATGTGTCTGTCTATACCATCTTAACCTTTTGAACTTAAACTCTATGTCCATGAGATAAGCATGCTCAAAATTATGTCAAGCAGAGAAGCCAGCTTTTCTTCTTGATCTATGACCTTAAACTAACCTGCTCAGGCTGTGATCAGTTAACTGATCATGCTCAGGGGCGTTCTTGTCCCTAAAGTACACTCCTGTAAGAGTGTACAGGCTCAACCCGTAAAATCCACACACTCTTCTCTTGAGGATGGCAGTCTCTCTGGAATTGGCTCCAGCGTGCTCTTCACTTGCTTCAGGTAAAAAACAAACAACTTTCTCCATTCCTTTATTTCTCAGTAATGTCTGGTTTTGACTTTGAACTCATCAAGATCCAAACCTGTGAACTCATTGCACTTGGTTAGCAGGATGTTTTGAAAACTACAACTAGCTCCTTATCTATGGAGAAAACATTTCAAGACCCCCTGAAACAAGAGATCATAACGAACACAGAAGTACCTCCTTTTCCCCACTCTGTGCCCTGAAGTATTGCCACACAGCACCTAAGGTAACCTGTGCTTCTGCATTTTACCACTTGGCGGTGCTTGGGTTCCCACCGTTGAGTAATGTAAGGCTTGAACACTGGATTTTGTCATCATTTATATGAATGTGATTTCTTCATGGTTGGTGTGAAGACTCATAAGGCTCTAATGTAATGATGCACTGGTAGCACATGCTGTGGAGATCCTTTGGACAGAAGGGTGACTGGTATGCTGGGTGGGATGGGTAGAGATGGTGACACATTTTTGTCACTCCGCTTAGAAATGTGCCTAAGTTTAAACTCATGGATTGTTTATGTCTGGGATCCCCATTTAGTGCCTTCAGAATGAAGCTGAGAATAGGTAACTAAACGTGTGAATTGCAACACTGTAGACAAGGAACACTGCTGGACTAGAGTTCCAGTATTACCTCTAGTGATGTGGATTTAATTGGTTTTAGATGAACATTAGAATTGAATATTTATGAAGCCCATCAGGTACTCTGATGAATAGTGTAAGCCAAGACCTTCTGGGGGTGAATAACTGTCCAACATCAGGAATTTGAGTTTTTCATGTGTTTGTGGCCATGCAGCATGTTTCTTTACTGACAGCCTTTAATTCCCCCTGGGAGAATGGCAGCTTCTCGGTATGTGAGAAGCCTCAGGTACTTGGTCACTTGGGGTGTGATACTATACAAGGGCTCCCAAACAATGCAAATTTGGGGGTTGGGGTCCCTAATTCTGTCAGCTTTGTACCAGTAGATAGATGTACTGATTTCAAAGGTAAGACATTTTTGTCGGACTTGTACAAATATACCAGTTTCCCTGTCAATCAAGTTGGCTTGCTCTCTATGAGCTGCAAATGTGTGTATGATGATGGTGTGCACATGGAGCTCTCTTCCCTTGGGCTTTGTGTGTGAACTGTGCAGCAGTTGGTTCACCCCAGTGCCATGAGGCAACTCTCTCAACCCTTGCTGTAGGGACCTCCCAAACTCCTTTAGTTAGTCCCCGTCTTTTCAAAGCTTTCTGTCTAAACACTGATTTTACATGTTAAATAAAGTTGGTGTGGTCTGAAGGAGGAATCCTCTGCACATGGAGGGTTTTGTCTTTGATGAGAGGTCCTAGACAAGTCTCTGGGTAGAGGTGATACCTGTAGTCAGAACACAGAGTTCAAAAGGAAGGATTCCAGATAAGGAACATCCTAGCAAAGCCTTGGGGAAGACACATGACCTTTTAGGAGAGAGGCGGTGTGGGCAGTGAGACAGGAAAGCCTGAAGAGGCAACTTTAGGAGAGTACAGGCAGCAGCAGCACTTCAGTGAATGTTCTGGAATTTTCCTGCCCTTTCAAACTCACTGCTCTCTAGCTGTGTGCTATCAGCGTACTGTGTAACCTCTCTGCTACAGCATTCACCTGCCAAATATTGGCCATGGGCAACTCATCCCACAGGGTTGCCTGACAGGAAGCACAAGGAAACCTGGCATGCAAACACACAGTGTCAGCTGTAAATTATGATGAAAATTTGATTTCATTCTCAGTGAAATAAGCAGTCCTTGGAGAATTCTAAGAAGAGAGATGGGAATTGCTTCAAGGCTAAGATGATGGCTATGGCTATTATATTAAGCACAGTCTGAATTGGTTAAGTGGAAAACCCAAGGTTCTGCAAAATGGCCATTGTGGTGCCTTGGAGCCAGGTGACAGTGGCTCTTTATTCCACTTTGGTTACTTAGAGCTACTTCCTACTCTGAACTAAGGCCCCTCACTGTTCTTGACTGCAAACCAAAGACAGCAGGAAATGAGGCAGAGAAATATAGATGGCCAGATCATATAAGGCGTTAACTGCCATTCTAAGAAGCATAGGCTTTCCCATAAAGGCAGTGGGGAGTCTTTGGAATGCTTCTGAAGCAGGGGAATGAGGCAATCATATTTGCATTATCCAAAGCTTGCCTTGGTGCATGTAAAAGGTGATAAGGAAGACACATTTGGAGCACCAGAAATGAGTGTCATTGGATAGGTGACTGCATAGTGACATTAAGTTCTTGGGGGAAACCAACTAAGATTGGACCTGCGTTTTGCTCTTCTGGTGGTGTATGGGGACTTCTAATCTAGGGTACAGATTGTAGTGTTGCAGTGGGCTGAACTTGCTGGAGCCTGGAGAGAAACACCTCACATGAGGCTGCCTGGGAGAATTTCATCAGGCAAAAATGTCGCAACTTCATCAAAGCTGCTGGAAATAATGCTAGACACCTGCTTGATTCTGCACTAGGGTCACGAGGTGTGGCAGCTCATGGGCCCCAAACAATGCAAACACGTTTTGTTTGACCCTCTCTGTATTTAAAAACATGAATTAGTTTCCATGGCAATTTCACATTAACACTTGAATTTTCCTGTACAAACACTCTGGCTGACCACGTCAAGGCTCCTTCCCATGGGCAGTCATGCATCACAGATAGGAGGCAATGGTTCCTGATCTCCAAGTGGCCCATCTACAAATTCTCCTACAGTTTCCTCTTCCTCCAGGCACTGAGGAGGGCTGCGTGCTTCTAGGGCAAGCTGTGTCCACATGCACTGTAAAGAGAACTGAAGTCAAGGGAAAGATCAGAGGGGCCTGGGAGTTGGACTCCTGCTTGTCGTTTGTGCACAGCCCTCCTCAGTGCCCAGGCTCCACACTTGGTGATGCCCTAGCTGTGGTCCCTAGGGTCCACTTCCCCTAGGAGTTCTCCTCCCTCCCTCAATTCTACCACTTCTTGTGCCTGGCTTTCTGGCCCTGGGAATAATTGGGTCTGAGCAAGCACTGCCTCTATAAATATTAATTTGGATATGCTTGGAATACTCTGCTGCTTTTAGATGAATTGCTAACTAGCTTTCTAATATGGAGCTTCTTGACAAGCACAGCCAGATCTCTCTGCTTGCTGCCTCCAGCCTCAGTCGGGTGGGGGAAGGTAGACACACTGGAAATCACAAAGATTTCTTTTAAGAGGTGAGCTTTATGTGGCTCAGCTCTGAAGCTGCGGGCACCTTCCGACCCTTCTGAATAGTATCAGTAAGATAGTACTACCCTTCTTTGTCCAAAATTCACTATCAGGAGTGTGGGCTTCTAGCAAGCAACAGGTCATAATTAGGGCCTTGTTCTGCCACTTAGGAAAGGCATGCCTGTGGTCAAGTTACTTAACCTCTCTGCACCTGAAGCACCTCATCTGTAAGATGAAGGTAGTGATGTGTGCTGCCTATGGTTGTCATGGAAATCAAATCAGCTAGCTTACAGGTGGTTCTCAAAACAGGTCAATACTATTAATGAAGAAGGGCGATTTTAGAGAGACCTTTGGAGAAGCCAGTGTGTTTATTACTTTATATTCTTTGTATGTGTTTGTGTGAGTGTGGTATATGTATGTCTATTTGCATACATACATGTGGAATCCAGTGGACTGTGTTCCTTTATCACTCACTTTTTGAAGCAGGATCTCTCACTGAAACCATAGCTTACCCATTTAGTTAGTCTGGGTGGTCAGTGAGCTCCCTCTGACTCCTAGTGATAAGGTTATTGGCAAACATGACCAGGCCTGTTGTTTGTTTGTTTACACAGGCACAACGTTTTCAACCTCTGGTCCTTATGCTTGTGGAGCAGCTGCCCTGCTTCACTGACCCCTCTTCTCTGTCCTGCCAATGCAGGAGGTGGTGCTGATCAGCTGTGTAGACTTGAGAGCTGTTGCTGAAAGGTGTGGATACTAGTCAAGGTAGAAAAAGCTCCACCACAGCATTGGACCAGCTCAGTCATAACTATATTATTGCTTTCTGGATTTTTTTTTGAGATAGAGCCCTAATATGCAGCTCAGGCAGGCTGTGAACTAATAATCTTCGAACCTCAGCTTCCTGTGTGCTGAGATAATAGGCATATGCTACCACATCCAACTTCAGTTGTATTTTGGAGCAGCAAATGTGTGTGCTTACTCACCCTCCATTTGCACACTGGAAAAACACCCTGAGCACCATGATGCAGCAGGAAACAGATACAGCCCTGGTATCCTCCATGGGAGACATTTCTTGCTGGGAGCCCCTGGAATCCAGTGGTTAGTGGTTCAGACTTGGGACTACAGGGGGCAGTAGCCCAGCATTATGTGACTTGTTGACCTTGGGCCAGTGATCTCAGATCAAAACCATTTAATTTCTTTTTCCACAACATGGGAACAATATCTCCCTACCAAAGTTGGATGTATGCAGCTTTTGATTGCCTTGCCTGCTAAGTTTTGTTGTTTAAGGTTCAAATTCAACAGACTAACTGATACAAACTTGTTTCATGTGCTGTCAAATGAACATGAGTGTGGGTGTCCTTTTCTGAAAGGAATGCCCTTCACCCAGCAAATGTCAAGTTCTGCACTAAGCCCAGTGTATAGCACGGGAAGCCCCTCCTAGAGCTCAACTTTGCTTGCTCTCTGCCCCAACTTCAGATCTTCCTTCATTTCCTGGAGCGAGTGGGCTGGTGAGGAAGGGGGTTGGGCCACCAAGTTCTCTTTGTAGTGATCTACTCCCTTCTGTCTCCCATAAGGGCAGTGAACTAGAGCCTCAGCATCCCCTAAGAACTTGAGCCAGATGGGATATTCTTTTGTGGCTCTGTGGAATCCCAGCTCAGGAGTCAAGAATAAAAGCCAAAGCTGTTTCTGGCCTTGGCATGCATGATAGTTGATCTTGATTGACAGATACCTAGAATTAGTGATTTGTGTCTCTGAGTGTGCCTGTGGAGCATTTCCCAAGAGAACTGGCATGTGGGGCAGTAGCAGAAAGGAAAAGGCCCACCCTGAATGTGGATGGCATAATCAAATAGGTTGGGAACCCACATGGAAAAAGTTGCGAGTGGAAGCCAGCACTCACATGCAAACTCCACTCTTCTTGAGCTAGTACTCATCACCCAAGGACATCAGACTCCAGTTTCTTCAGCTTTCCAATAGATCTCCAAGAAGCCTCCAGACCTTTAGACAATAACTAGGACTATATCAATGGTCCTTCTTTGTTCTGAGACTTCCAGCTTGTTAAAGTTACCAGGTTCTCTATTTCTCTGAGTGTCCAGGTGACTCAGCCTCCTCTTCTGTAAGCCAATCCAATTCATAGATAGATGGATAGATAGATAGATAGATAGATAGGCAGACAGACAGGGAGATAGAGGGAGGTAGGGAGATAAACAGATATATAAATACAGTCTATGGTTTTGTTCCTCTGGAGAACCTTGCAGCATGCTTTGCAAAAATCTTCTAGACCTGTGGTTCTCAACCTGTGGGTCACAACATCCCACAAGAGTGTTTATCAGATATCCTGTATATCAGATATTTACATTACAATTTACAACAGTAGCAAAATTACAGTTATGAAGTAGCAATGAAATAATCTTTGGTTGGGGGTCACCACAACACAAGGAACTGTATCAAAGGGTCGCAGCATTAGGAAAGTTGAGATCCGCTGCACTAGACTGTCAATTCTGGTAGTGCAGTACAGTATTACAGGCATAGGCACTGATGTAAAACTCATTAGTTGCTTTGCCATGTTCTGGCTACATGATCTGTAGAATCTTACTTAACTTTGAAACTCATTTTCACTGAGAGCAGCTGAGCTTTACTTTGGGCTCAAGCAAACGAAAGCAGTCAGTCGGCAGGAGCCATAGAGCAAGCACTTACAGGATACTCAGTGCTGTGTGTTACTTGGGCACTCCCATTCCTCAGACTCCATGGTGTCCTTGGCTGGGAAGAGGCCAGTGCTAAGCCTGAGATGAAGGGAAGCGTAATGTGATTGGTGGTGGAAGGACCCTACTCCATGCAGGATAATCCACACAGGTGAAATCCCTCCTCTGCAGTCATGCACAAATGTCCATGCTATCTTTGGCTTTGACATGTGTGATGCAATGATTTTTTTTGTTTTGATTGAGAGATAATCTGGTTTTATTGTTATTGTTAATACTGGTATCACTGATGTTATCTGTACTGGACTGTAGACAGTCCTGGTGGTGAATTGGGGTTGTGTAAACTCTGGTTTTCACTGAAAGAGCCCCAGCACGGGGAGAGAGACTAGAATGGGATAACTCTGGGAGAGAAAGCTGGTCTGGGCCAGAGGGCTGTCATCATTTACATGTGTCCTTTGTTCCAGGAGCAGTTTCCATAATGAGCTGCTAATTGTTCTTTGAAGACTCCTGCCCCTTCCTTGACCTGACTCAGACAGACACTACAAAAGCATCTTATACAAGCCCCAAGCCACACAAGCTCACACAGGCTAGAATGTCATGTGCCCTCTGGGTGTGATTATCTACTCTTCTTAAGGCAATTGGGGAAAACCCAGGCAAGAGCAGTCTCCAAGGCAATCACACTGGCAGAGGCTGGGCTGCTCCAACAGTCTCTACCTGCTATGAAGGTTGAACCTGCTTCTTTCTGTGGATGCCCAGGGCAACCCAGCTGGCTGCACCCAAAGGCTGATTTTCAGGACAAAGAAGCCAGGTGCCTGAAGATACAGTCAGGTGCCTTCAGATGCCTCTGGTAAATCCATCATAAGTTAAACATGCACTTATTACACCTGATATACTAAACTGCAGAGCTTAGCCTGGCCTCCCTGAAATGTACTCAGAACACTTACAGTAGCCTGCAGGTAGGCAAGATTGTCTAGCACAAAGCCCATTTTATAATAATGCATTGAACACCTCATGTAATTTATTCAGTTCTGTACTGAATGTAAAAAGCAGAATTGGTGTGTTGTATGCTTTCAACCAATTCTAAAGTGGAAAATTTGTAAGAGAATCATGGTAAGTCATGACTGTCTGCATTTTTCTCAAGAAGAATAGGACCAAGAATAAAGTACTAGCCATTTTTGCTCATTTTATCAGACTTTGAACTCAAAGAAGCTAGGACTCATGTCTGTCTAGTTGGTATCTGCCTCTACAGTGCTCAGCATGTAGCAAGTAGTTGTAAGTACTAGATGGATGGATGAGTAAATGCAAGGATGGATGGATGAATGTGTGGTTGGGTGAATAGGTGAATGTATAAATGTGTGGATGAATGAGTGAATGAATGAGGGTGTGACTAGATGGGTGGATGGATGGATGGATGGATGGATGATAAATAGATTGATGTTAATATAGTTGGGTAGATGGATGAGTAGGTGGTTGGTGGATAAGTTTCAATGTATCTTTGATATCACCTGACACCCTCAGACAGTTATAGCCTAGTTCCCAACCTATTCTTCTAAACTCAGAGGGAGGTTTGACAGAAAAGTCATTCCTTGCCTCATTCCTATCTATTTCTATCTAAGTGGCTGACACCAATCAACACTTCTCATCACTAACTATGAGTAACCTAAAAGTCCTTGGTTATTCTTTCTAGAATCCCATTCACCCACACTTATATTCTGAACATAGGCATCCTCCAACTGCAACAATCCTCATATGTCACACACTCAGTGCGAGGACACACTTCTTCCCTATGGCATAGTCCAACTTGTCATCAGGCCAACAGCCTCACATGCAATGATTGAGCAATGTAGTTTCCTTCCATCTTGTGGCTCAACCTCAAGTCTTACACTCTAAAGCCAGATACTTAAGCTATGAATAAGAAGATTGAAACAAGGATCTACTGAGTAATAAGGGGCTAATTTGAACATGGCATACAGTTTATTTTCAGACATTTCATGTGCCAGGACCATCCTCATGTGACCCCAGCTTAAAAGTAAGCAAGGCAGGAGCTACACCAAAGAAATAGGGTTGGCGAGCTTGTCTGAAGTTCACTGAAGAAGTCAATCTATATTGAACAGACTCAGTTATTAGGCCCTGGAAGAAAGAGTTTAGTAATTGTGGAGAGATAGAATATCATGAATCAAGGGCCAAAGCTTTCTTAGACTCTCTTTAGTCTCTATCAATAACTTCACCATCATCCTCTGGATCAGACCTATCATCCTCATGACTCCTAAATGAGATACTGGGATGAGTAACTAAGCTCACATATCTCTATCAATGTGTTTGTTAAATACATTTATTTAGGATTTTCTTCTATTCTCTTTGAGGGTGGACAATGTCATTCATGGCAACATGAATCTATTCCTGGCCCAGAGTCCTCCTATTTAGTTATTTGTAGTAGTTCAGAGGCCAGAACATCTGCTCTGTTTCTCCTCATTAACCTTTTGTAAAGTTGAGGCCACACTATTTTCTTACAGTTTCCTCTCTTGATTGGTCCTTATTCTGTGGTTTATTTACAGACACACATAACTCCTCACAAAGAGAGAGAGAGAGAGAGAGAGAGAGAGAGAGAGAGAGAGAGAGAGCGAGAGAGCCTATACCTATATACATCTTTGCACACTGTATTTTCTCTAGTCTAGTTCTCAATCAAAGGCTGAGACTTGGCTCCCAGGCATTCTTCAGAGGAGGAAGGTTGAAGAATCACTGAGGAAAGACCCCACTGAGACACCCAGACCCTACTGCTTCATCTGTGAGCGATAGGAGGAGCCCTGGTTATCATGAAAGCTGCAGCTGGGAGTGAAACATGTGAACACTGGCTGGATGGCCACTGATGCAAAAAGTTCTGAGTACAATCGGGGTGGAAAACAGACTATATTTAGCAACCTGCGCCAACACTGAAGATCAGAATGGCCTGTCTGCAATGGTGTATTGCAGTTGGCTGTGACAGTAGTGGGCCAGCTCTGGATGGAGAGAGCAGTACCAGGTCTGGGTGCAAAAGGGATCAGAGCGTTGGCGCAGCAGGGAAGGAAGCAGACTCACTGACCTGACTGGGAACTCATTTGACAGTCTCAGTCTTTCCCCATCCCCTTCAGATTTGACAGCTGTTTCCTGATTGGTCCCATTTTAAACATCATTTGCATACACACACACACACAGAGAGAGAGAGAGAGAGAGAGAGAGAGAGAGAGAGAGAGAGAGAGAGAGAGAGAGAGAGAGAGAGAGAGAGAGAGAGAGCCAATCAGAGCTCCCCAGGCTCTATATAACAGTGTACACACAGAAGTTTTTGGTCACCCTGCTCACAACTGTCTCCCAGGCTCTTGTGGAGGATCTTGGCTCCTAAGCACTCATTAGAGTGCTCCTCAAACCTTCCTGCAGATTGTCCTGCAGGAGACCCACCACAGGCAGGAGAACACTCTGTGACTCCAGCTGTTTTTGCTCCACACAGCTCCTACTTTAAGATCTTCTGTTTCCTGCCCTAACTTCCAAGATTTGCTGTTTTATCTGTAAACAGGGGTACTCTCCCAGCCTTTGAGAACTGCTAGAGTCTGGAGGTCAGCGACTCCTGCGCTTCTCATTGGTGACCTGTTTCTGAAGACTTGCTATGTGAGGGTCTGTGCTCTGCCAAGAACACTCAGTTTTAATACCTGCAGCCCCTGTTAGAATCCTGCTGCCATCGAGGGTCTCAGTTTCTAATTCCATTCAGGTTTCTTCTTTCCCTTTGGAACTGTTATGGGTAAAAACAAAATTTCCCCTTTGCTTGTTCACCCTTCACTGTCTGCATAATCCGTTCTTGGAGAGAGGGCAAGACAAGAGCCCAAGATAGGAGAATTGACTCTCAATCCTTTCAAACTCTAAATCAGAGTGATTGCATTTAGGTCACTTCAAGAGCATGGATGGGGGACTTTTTACAGGAGCATGGATGACTCAAAGACAGCTATATCATGGAAAAGCCCACCCCTGAGACTCACATAGCATTTACATCTCTAGAGCTCCCTGCATGCTTTTCAGAGAAGTAGCTTGACCCTTCTGTGTTTTCTCAGCAGTTGTTACTTTTTGCATAACTTTGTGAACCCTGGAACTTTTGCTTACTTCCTGGGTCTTGTACGTTTTACTTTCTGAGTCTGAAAGAGCTTCCTTCTAGGAAAAGTGTTTCAATTTAGAGGAAGTAGCTGCACAAAAGGCTACTTATGCCGATGTCTATTTCCACCTGTCTTGTGGGAGAGTTCTATCTGCTTTGTTTCTTTGACATCGTTTAATATGCTCAGCCTTTAAAGTTTGCTTTGTCTGATTTGTTTTTGAGACAGGGTCTTGTTATGTGCCTCAGGATACCTTCAGATCCTGCTGCTCGACTTCACCAGGCTTTGTCTTTTATGCTTTAACCGCCACTGTAGGTGCTGAGATGGCCACTTCCTACTGCTCTCTCAGGGAACCCCAGCAGCCACAGGGAACTCAAGTGGTATTTTTGCTCTGCTCTTCACAAGCCCTCTTCAATCCATTTTTCAAGCCGCATCAGAGGGTCACTTCCCTATTGGAGCCCTGGACTGCCTTCTGGTTTTACTTAGGCATAAATCTGTGCTCTTACAATGACCTTCAAGTCTCCACATCTCCCTTCTCAACATTCAGACTTTAGCCTAAATAATGCCTCCTCGGCAGGCCTTTCTTGATCACCCAACTGAAATTATTTCTCCATCTATTCCCTCTATCTAGCCTATTGTTGTGTTTTCTCTACACTTCTAACCATCATCTGCATTGTTTAGTCCATTGGCTCATCTGTGAACTATCTTTACCACTTAGCTGCAAAACTCCTAAAAGCTTGGAATTGTGTCTCCTCTTGTATTCAGGGTCTAGTACCAGGTACCTTGAAAACTTTCTATGAATATTAGGTGAGTGATATGCCTCTGCCATGGAGCTTGGTCTTGTGCAGCCCATAGTTCATGTTCATGTGGCCTTTTATTTTGGCTTATCACAGAGCCAATGCATATCTCAAGTAAATGCCTGACCAAGAATGGACTGAACCCACAACTTGACAGCTCTGTTTTCTCTCGAATCCTTCTGAGTCTCCTGGAAACATTCATTAACTTTCCAGTCCAATTCTGCCCCCTGTTCCCTGAGAACAAACCCCTTCTCTATAGCTTCTATAAAACCTGCCTTCCAGGGGACTCTTGGGGAAGAGAGATTTACTCTCCCTTCCAGAGTCACCTGTGAGGGCAAGAAAGGTATTGCTATTATTTTATCCATTTTTCACTTGGATAACCTGGGGCAGGAGTTAATGGAATCTTTCTCTGCACCTCCTATTGTGCCTCCTCCCCAGATAACTGGAGGCCTCTGTTATGGACTGAGTGCTGAGACTGCGTGCTAAGGGCCCTCTTCTTCCAGTGCTCAAGCCAAAGCAGGGACAGAGAAGGCTGTTCTGAGTGCTCTGAAAGAAATAAGGCCTCTTCCAAGCAAGTTCTAGTGGCATAAAGAATTGACACCATAAAATAGGCAACATAGTCACAGCCTATAGGGATCACTACCAATTTGGAATGGCAGGCAGAGGTCCCCTGGGCAGGCAGCAGAGATCCCCTGGGCAGGCGGGATGGACAGGGTTGCAGGCCCTGTGCTGAGAGGCCCTTCTTTGTCTCTCTCTGCCTCTGTCTTAGCTGACTCCACGTCTCAGTTTCTCCCTCTCTGTTTCTTTTTCTTTCCCTCTTATTGGCCTCATCACTCCTACTGCATGACTATGTGGACCTGTCCTCTAAAATGACAAAAATGATGTCTCCACTCCTCCCTAAAGAACACATGCATCTCTGGAATGAAACTCTCTGAGATCTTACTAAAACTATCTCTTTTCTGTGCACACATGCAAGTAAAAATATGAATAAATACATTTGCCCTCCCCCACATACCTCTACCCACTTAGAGGAACCAATTCTTTCATATTTGATCCATTTCTATCTCTGTTTCTCCCCATTACTTAGACCCAGGCCTCTGAAACAATAAAGCTTAGACTCTTCCTTCTGAATGTTTTGATTCTCTCTGTCTTTGCCATGTACTCTTTTGTGTTGGTCAGCTTTGTGCCACTGTCACAAAACACCCACGGTAATCAACTTTAAAAGAGGAAGAACCTGTATTGATTTGGTTTAAGAGGTTTTGGTCCACAGTTAGTTGGCTCTGCTATTTGTAGAACCATGGAATGGCAGATCATTATGGCGGTAGTACATAGAGGAGCACAACTTCTCACCTCAAAGTGACCAAGGAGAAAAGAGTGGGTGGATGAGAAAGTCAATGAGTGTTTGGGTGATAGGTTGATATATGGATGCATAGATGAAGGGATGGTTGCATAAACGCATGTGTGTGTGTAGTTGGATGGGTGGTAGAATCAATCAACCCACCCACCTGTTCATACCCAATGCCCTTATTTCCTTCTCTTGCACTATATACCTCCTATAGAAAGCAAATCTTTAGTACATAGTGTTTAGGGGCATTGAAGTGCCAAATTGTAACACTTATTTCATCTTTGGTCTTCACACACTTGTGAGATAATGCTATTTGCCCACAATTCTACAGAGCAAAGCTTAATACACGCTTTTCTCTCTGTGGCTGTTCCCTTGGGGCACAATTCACAGTTTTGACTTCCATCACACTCTTTGAAAGTTGTCATTATGATTGATAGAAATAATAGATGGCTCTGATTTTTTTGCCTTTGGTCATCTTTCACTTAGTGGAAAGGGGTTCAAAGGAGTATAGCAACAGTCCTATGCAGAAGGTCAAGAAGCCTAAGAACTGAGGCAAAGAGAGTTGTATTCCTGCTGCACATCCATCTACTTTCCTTCAGGGACTTGGATCTCTTCATCTACAAATGGAGTTGCAGAGTATTCATCCTCTGTACACAACATGAGACCTTTGTTTGGGTCTTCACTCATTCTTCACTGACTAAGAAAATCTTAAACAGTAAAAGAACATCTTGCAGGATATAAATAAATATCTTTCTGGTTCCAAGGAGCAAAAAAATCAAGAAGAGTACAAAATGCATGGCCATTTTATTGAATTGATCATCCATGCATCTATCTTCCCATCCACCCACACACAAATCCACACATCCATCCACTCATTCACATGTTGATCCACCCATTAATGCACTTTACCCATCCATCTATCCATCCACACACATCCACTCATCTACCCATACTCCTACCCACTCATCAATCTACCCTTTTATTATCCATTCACCCATCCATCCAGTCACCCATGTATCTAACCATCCATCCATCTATCAACCCACTCATTCATATATTAGTGCATCTACTGACTCATATATTCATTCATCTATATATCAACACAAATATTTATTCATATATCTACCCATTGATCAATCCATTCATTCATTCAGCCATCCACTTTTCCACATATTCACATCAACTACAAATCCACATATTCATCCATCCACCTATCAAACAAGTTATCTATCCATCTACCCATCCACTACTTTCTCTTTCCTCTTTGATCACTCTAGTCAAGGCCATCATCTTCAGGACACACTGTTGCCATCTACTTTATTTCCTTGCTTTCATTCTTACACATTCTTCTAGAAACTTGTATTTTAGCTCTTAGCTGGAATGCTCTCTTAAAAATACCAACTAGTTCTTGGCTATCCCCATCTAAAACCCTCCTGTGACCCCTCACTCTTCCTATGATGTGATCCTTTAACTCAAGATTCTTGATTATCTAGCCCACTGTTCTCTCTCTGACTTGTCTTTTGATCACATTTCCCCAGCTCCACTATACTTTACCCATTGGCAAAGTTGTTCAGTTCATTTAACATACCAATAATTCTCTTGCCTAAGTCATTCATCCTTATCTTTTATATTTCTGATTCTCATAAACATAGTCTGTTAGACACTTAACAAGTGTTAATGCATGACTAATTAAGCCCACATCAACTATTATCACTCAGAGTGCCCTAATAAGCCCCATCATAACTGGCTGACACTATCAATTCTGTATTTGTACAAATACTCCTTGTTCTCTCTTTCTTTTGGAGTAAATTAAAGAACTTCCACCAAAAATAACTTATTGAGAGTTTTATATTTATTGGTACAATTCAACTATCACTAAATGCTTTGGGGTTCAGAGCTCAGTGGGGCTGTTTTATTACAGGATATAGCATTGTTAGAACTTCCTAATATAAATAATGACATGATCTGTCCACAGTTCACCATAGGACACAGGAGCTTCTACATAGAGAGCAAACATTTTTTTCTAAGAGTGGTAGATTTGACCTTGATCTGATAAGGTCAGGAGCTTAGATCCCTTGCCTCAAACTATAATTCCTGTACTTGCTGATGCAAAATTCCCAGCTTCACACTGAGCTTTCCATACTACTATCTTGGATAAAACAGGTATTCTCAACTCCTACTGAGTGTAGTAAGCTACTGTCTCCACAAAGTGACAGGGTAATTCTCAGTCAATGCCTATAGGGATTCAGGTCAGTGTGTGAGTGGCTAAATTGATCTCACCTTCTAAATCTGAGTAGATGGGTGAACCAAAACTCCCCTGTTTTGTTGAGGGCTCCACCTATCCAGGCTGATGGCTCACCTCCAAGGTAGAGGGTACATTCTCCTCTTTGGCCTCTAGGTATGAAGTGAATAGGAACATCAGAAGTGGCTGAGTCGAGGGGAAGGTATCCCTTGTTCTTTCTATCTTTTGTTACAAAGAAAAGAAATTTGGAGTTGGGGAATCCTGAGTTTTACCTGCAGCTTTGACCCTGCTTCCAGGGTGATATTAGCCAAGCCATTTTCCAACTTTGATCTTCAGCTTAAGGCCCAGACTTGCCATTTGTAAAGAGAAGCAGAACCAGCTATTCTAAGTCTGTGATTATCAAGTGGGGATTATGTTTATCCAGGCTATGACCTGCCAATTGCTCAGTAAATCCACAGGCCACCAGTCTGACAGCCTGGCCAAATGGCTGAGTTCTCTAATTATATGCAATTTTCATGTAACTCAGCAAGAAGCAGAACTGGTCTCTGAAAAAATTTGTCTATACTGGGGGCTTTGAACAAAAATGAGTTTGTTTTCTTTTCCAATTTATTTCCTTTTTCCCAACCTTTCTTCTCTCCTCCCCCTTTTTCCTTTCTGTCCTCCATTCTGTTATTATCCTTTCCTTCCTTCCTTCCTTTCTTTTTTTTCCGTCTTCCCTCTCTCCCTCCCTCCCTCTCTCCTTCCCCCCTCTCTTCCCTTCCTCTCTCTGTTCCTTTCTTTCCCATTTTCTTCTCCTTACCTTACCAGATAACTATATACTAGCCTCATTTTCCTCCTGGATTTAATTCCCCCAAAGAAATAGGTTTGCTATGGTACAGGGAGGATGGAGAATATCACTCATTGGGGTTAGAAGGAGAGAACATAAAAGAGAACGGAGGATAAAGACGGGATCAAAGAGAAGAGAGGAGAACATAGAAGGGACCCAAGGGTATAAGAAGGAGGGGGAAAGAGGAGAAGGAGAGATAAGATTAACTTCTAAGGCAAAGGCTCATATGATGATGATGGTTGGGCTGACAAGGCTAAGTTTGCAGGGCCTGCTGGAGACTTGCTCAGGCAAGGATGTTGGTCTTGGAAGGCAGAATTTCCTCTTTTCTTGAGAACTTTGGTTTTGATTTTACAACCTACCCATCCTGTCCAAGACAATGTCCTTTACTTGACACTAGCTGACTGTAGATCTTCAAAATCCCTTCCCAGCAACACTTAGATTAGGATTTGATCGGGTAACCAGATGGTTTCATTTGACAGGGTAGGCACAAAGAAATAAAAACACAGCATCTGTATTCATTCAGGGCCGTATTCAACACCTCCAGACTTCAAACACTGTCCATCAGGTACACCCTGGCTTGGGTCTTCACTGAGTCCTTCTCCACAGTGCAAGGAATTGCAGATCATGGATAGCAACCACAGCTCTAATCATCAGCCAGGGCACCCAGGAGCCTCTTAAGCACTTGACAGTCTAGGACCCTCAGTTGGGTCCTAGCATGTCATGGGGCTGAGGATGTGATCCCACTGTCTAGGTTGGGCTTCTGGAATCAGTACCAAGACCACTGAGGAAGGATTTCTTCTTCAACCAAATCCTTGTAGATTAACTTAGTGCCAGCAGGAAGGGCAGAGTGTGTGGTGCTCATAACAAGGCTCTCACAGGGGGCAGGGAGAGCTTGGCACTCATCAACAGGCAACGTAGCAAAGGAAGACAAAGAAAGCTTCAGGTTTGGGGACAGCTGAGACCTGATCACAGAGAGCTAGAGAGGGTAGGGGCTTGTGAAGAGCCTCTTAGACATGAGGTAGCCTACAATGCAGTAGCTGTGATTGTAGTACCAGTAAATGCCCTGAGCAGCAGTGACTTCCTGACCTTGTGCTGTGTGCCGGAACTGTTGAAAGCACTTTAGATGTGTTAACTCATTTCATCTTCAGAAATGGGATGGGGTAGTTATCATTGCCACCCATATTCCATGTGTGGAAAAAGGGAAGCCCAGAGAGATTAGGTAATTCACTCAGGTCATGTAACTAGTAGGCGGCTAAGCTAGTATTAAAACCCGGAAAGTGAGAGCCCAGACTCTGGGCTGACAACCATGATACAGTACTATAAGAACACAGGTTCGAAAACCTGGAACCAACACATGGCAGCTCAGGCAGAAGATCATGCTGGGCAACAAGCATAGTAGTTCTATTTCAGATATTTTTCAAGACACCAAGAGCCTGGTGCAGGACAAGGTATGGCAAGAGCTTCTCTTCATTACTGCAGCAAAAAGATCTAGTGCAAGTACACAGGTCACTAGCAGACGTGGAGCTAAGGAAAGCAGGGGTGTGCTGGCGTTCCCCTAAAATTAGAGATCTACAAGACAAACTCAAGTTTTGATAAATTCTAGAATTTAGTCCCTAGTATATTTCCAGCTTGATGCTGACCCAAGATGAGGTCACAACATGGTGACTGAGAACTGAACTTTGTAGCCAAAATTCCTTGATTCAGACCCAGCCTCTAGGCCTTATTTGATGTGGGACATGACTCGGTCATTTTCCATTTGTGGACTCCAGTTGCCTATTGAAAATCAAGAGTCCATGCACCAAGAACAGGTCCTGGCTCCACTGCTTGGGGGTGGGAGGAGGGAGGATGGGGGAATCCCTGGCTGATATGTGAAATTAAGTTAATTATAAAATAAAAATATTTTAAAAAAGAAAGTGAAAATGGAAGTTTCCAAAAGACCTTCACTTCAATAAAGGCCAAGAAAAGAAAATCAAGAGTCAAAGTAGAAAACCCTTTTCTTCTGATTATGAGTATTTAATATGATATGAATTCTCAGCCACTAGTTTCCATGTTGATTTCAGATGCTCTATAGTGCTTGAAAATAAATTCAACTCTTTATTTTAGTATGTCTGAAACCAGGTGAGTGCTTTCTTTAATAAATGCATGCTTTTGTATGTCTGTATGTGTGTATGCTACATGATTGCAGGTGTCCCGAGAGGCCAGAAGCAGGCATTGAATTCCCTAACGTTACAGGCAGATGTGAGGTGCCTGACAAGGGTGGTGGGAATTGAACCATCCTCCTCTGGAAGAGCAACAAGTGCCATTAACAGCAGAGCTCTCTCTCCAGCTCAAATAACATTGTTTTTGTTTGTTTGTTTGTTTTTTGTTTTTGTTTCTTTTTCTGCCTTCTTTTCTTCCAAAGTGGATATAACCTTTGCCTGCCTGGCCAGGTGCACACAGAATGAGCAATGTTGGATGTGTTCAGCCTCAGCTCACCCAGAGTTTCAGAATCCATAGCTGACAAACCCATTTCTCAGTGGAACCCCACCCCCACCCCCAAGCTTCCCTAGGTTTATCTCTCTGAAGCAATCAGCTTACTTCCTCCCCTTAAAAGCTGAAAGTACTTAATGCCTCCATCAACACCTCTTCTGCTTAAATCCTTAGCCATTATGGTCCAGCTCCCTGCTGAGCCTCTTTTCTCATATTCCATTGAGATCTCCCTAACACCCCAATATCCTAAATTTTCTCCTTTGCCTAGCTTCAGGCCTTTGTGTTACCATGTGTATGTAACATGCTGCCTTTTTTTTTCTTTCTCTCTTCTCTCAAAGGCTAACAGATTGTCATGTCCACCACAAGGCTCCCCAGCAGCAGCGGCTGGTGTCTGCCTCTGGCCTCTACAGTGAGCTGTTTGCATCATGTGCAAAGTGGGTCACCGTCAGATGACTGGTTAACAGGGAGATGGTGGACCATAGGGCTGACTGGCAGAAGCTATGGAGCCTGGCCTCAGCCTCATTTCCCTACTCGCGAGGGTTGAAGTGAGAAGGTTGCTACCAGATTCAGCTTGGCTCATCTGCAAGATGGGAATGGCAACTATCCCTTAGGGCCCTTAATTGCTCTCTACTTCTACTTCTGCCCTTATAGTCTGTCCTCACCCATGCTGTGCCATGGCAGTTCTTTGCAAACTTAAATCAGGCATTACTCCCCTGCTATGAGACTCTTGTCAATTTCCATGTCCTTGGAATACCCATGCCCCAATTCCTCCACTAATTTCAAAATAGGCATTTGACTTCATTCTCATAATCTCTTTATCACCCAGTTGCTCCAACCTCTTGGACTTATTTCCTGGATGGCCTCCACAAGCTCAGTGCTCTCTCTCAGTGTAGTGAGCTCAGCTTGGAAGTCTCTTCCCCAGAAATCCACTTACTCATTCACAGCTGACTTCTTTCCAGCTCTACCTGCCAAAATAAGATGCTCCTGTCCCCTCACTTCCTTTGCATTGTTAGCCATCACCTGCAGAGATGTTAAGCTGCTTTGTTTATTTATTTATTATTTGGTTCCCTGCTCACAGCTATCCTGCAGAATAAATTTCACAGAGGTAGAGGACACTCATATTGCTTATTATTTCATCCCAGGAACCAGAAACAAAAGTTCTTGGCCGACCCTGGGCACTTCACTTACAATTATTAAGCCGCTGATTGAGCTTCAGCACAGTGCCTGGATCCAGGTGCCAGGTGAGTAGTGCATACACCATTGTTCTTTTTATTTTTACCTTTTCTTTCTGGGTCTCACATGAGTCTTCCCCACTGACTTATGTTACTTCAAGAGCAGTGGCTTCGTGTTACTCATCTCTGTGTCCCTCATAGAACCTGGCACAGAGCAGGAGACAACCTGTATGTGTTAATGTCAAGGAGCTCTGAAGTCATTAGAGGGGAAAACTGAAGAACGTAAAAAATAAATAAAGGGAGTGGCTCCTTGGATGACCGTGGTATCAGGCTTGAGGCATCAGGAGGAAGAGAATGGAGGAAGTGGAGCTTAGACCTGATGCTCTCCCTCTGGGTTGGCACCTCAGATGTATGCTAGTGTTATTCCTGTTCTGGTTGCCCCTGATCTCCCTTCCTGGTGGACAGCATCCAGAAGTTCCCCACACTCAGATGACTGGATCCCCTGAGGCTCTGAGATTCGCACACTCTTTCCTACGCTCCTTCCTACACAAGTGTGAGTCACTCTTAGGAGGGAGCAAGCTGCGCCAAGCTCCAGCTTCGCCAGTGCCTGGGGACTCCTGCACCTGCAGAGCCATGTGTATTTTCTACCAACTCTTTGTCGTGCTGGGAATGTTATTAAAATGCTCTATTTATCAGAGTGAAAAAAAAAATCCCAGCTTAAGCCAAACAATATAGGATCTAAAATACAGGCTGTGAATTTAATTTGTACGGCAGCTGTGGTGCCCGAGTAACAGGAGGTGATTTATGATTCCCTTGAGGGAAGTCAGAAGGTGAGCCAGACACCGAGGGGTGGTTCTTCCCTCACTCTTATTCTGCCTTCCTGGACTCTGTCTGTTCTGGGTCCTTGGGGCAAGTAGCTCCCCAAGTCTGTGCAGAGTCCAGCTGGTGATGGAGCTGGGGGAGCTGGGCAAGCATGGATTCTGCCTTGAACAGACATCTGGAATATCCCCAGGTGTGTGGATTAGAACAGAAAAGGAATATCTTATAATAGGTAAGGGTAGTGGTGGTACTGGAAAAAGAAACTGAAATACAGGTAGTGCCACCCCCTCTCATGTGTGACACACTTGCAACAGAAGTGATAGGATGCAGTCATGATGGCATCTCACGTTTATGATTGGCTATCGTGTCAGCTTCTGCCTAAGTGGGTCATATCACTGCCATATCACTTTCCTCACTCTTCACAGCACCTCCAAACATATCCTACTATGATTTTCCTGCTGTAGATGAGAAACTGAGGCAGGGTCAAAGAGCTGAAGACTTTGCTCAAGGAGGTCACACAGCCTGGAGGTGGCAGAAGCATTTAACTGCATGCAGACCTGTCTTAGAGAACAGTGGCTAGATCCTATAGGTGCTGGACACTTCTGCTTGAACTTGGCTGCATTCTGCAATGTCTAACCTAATGCTAAAATGAACTAACTCTGCTGGATAACTCGGGTGTTATACTGAGCCCTTTCTCTGTGTGATCTCATTTCTTATAACTATCTGAGGATGTAGGGTGTATCCTTATCCCCATATTACAGATATAAAAACCAAGGATCAGGACCGTAGAGAGATGTGTCCTGGTCATCGGGCTCCAGAGGTAAAATGTCAATCATTGCAGTCTGTTCTTCACATGGACTTCAGGCATAGGTTGACACTCAAATATCAGCAGAACTTGGTTTTTTACAAACATCATTTCAGAACCTCTCTAAGAGTGCAACATGTTCTGAGGCTGAATTATTTGGAGTGTGAGGGAGTTGTCTTAATTTTCACATGTATGTTGCTTTTGATGTTCACTTGTAGGGAAAAGATGTCAACTTGTCCATGCACTGGACTGTACAAACCTAAGAAAATCAGGAGTTTCCTTCAGCCTCTTCATTTTCAGCTAGGAAATAGAAAAACAAATCTACCACCTATAGCAAAGTGTCTTTACAAGTGCCAGGGACAGGGAAGTCCTGTGACAATACAGGGGGACGACAGGAAGGGAGAGAGACACAAGAGAAGAGGAGAAAAAAGGAGAAAGAGGGAGGAAAGGCGAGGCAGGAAAGGAATGAAGGAAAGACAGAAGGAAGGGAGAGAGGAGGGAAAGACAAAGAATTGGGACAGGAAAACACATGGGAGAAAGTGAAGAGAGGGAGAGGAGAGGAGCGGGAAGGAACCAAGGAAGCAGTAAATAAAGGGTCAAGGAAGGGAGGGGATGAAAGGATAGGAGGGCTGGAAGGAGGGAGCGTGGAGGAAGGAGGGAGAGAGAGAAAGAGGAGACATCATACTCTGGTTGTCTGAACATTTAGAAAGTACCCCTTCTCTGTACCAGAGAAAGCACTGTTCAAAGTGAAGTGTGAGCACATCCTTTATTTTTCACAATAATTCGAGGAGACACAGTTAACATTGCCTCCATCCTGCAAATGCAGACACTGAAGCAGCAGTCAGGGTAGGCAGCTGCTAAGGATTTCTTTGCTAGTATTTGGCACAGCTAGGCTCCAGGATCTGTGTGTTAACAGTGATGGTCTGCAGAGGAGCACAAGGCAGCACATCGAGGCTTCCTGACACAGGCTGATTCTCATGGATTGTGGTGGCCAAGCTGAACAGATACTCCAGACTAGGCATTTGATATTTACATAACATTGATTTAACCGAATTTAAGATTTCAGTTACATATGTCATTAAGAAGACAAAGCCAGGCTCTTCATGTCTCCTGGCTTACCTCTATGGCCTTTTCACACACACACACACACACACACACACACACACACACACACACGGCACTAAGTGGGCCATCCCAAGTCCATGCACCAGCGAGGTAGCATAGGGAGGATTCAGGTCTGTTTTTAAAGTAATTTAATGTGCCTTAGAAAGGGACAAGGCTCTTGTGAATTGGTAAATGCTATTAATATGGTCATTTAGAGGTAATATGCAGGTTAAAAATAGAAGAGGGTCATAGTAAAAGGGGAACCATTAAGCAGCTAGGTGCCCTGGAAGTGTGTGTGCATGCTGGCAGAAGAAGAATAAGAACACTGGAGACACAGCATTGCTTACGCAATCCTGCAGAGTGAAACTTCTTGCTTTATAGGTAAGAAGCATCGAGGGAAATCCATTATAGTGCTTGCTCAAGAACCCAAAATGATGTGTCCTCTACAGAAAGCAGCCTGGAGTTATCCCAAAGAGTTAAAAATGGAGCTGCCATATGGCCTAGCAATTCTACCTCTGTGGACTTACCATGAAAAAAAGCAGTCAGGCTTCAGGGAGCATCTGCGTACTCATGCTCACTGCAGCATGGGCACCATATCCATCATGACCAAGCGTGGAAATAACCCACTCACATCAGTATATGGCTAGGTTAAGGAAACGTGATAGATATGTGCAGTGGAACACTAGTCAGCCTTCAAGAAGAAGGGAAGTCTGCAATATGAGTCAACTTCAGGATAAATAAAATAAGCCTGTCACAGAGATGGAAAAACCGCATGATTTCCAAGATCCTCAAATGGTCAAACCCATAGAACTGAAGCTGTGGTGCCAAAGGCTGGGAGGTTGCGGGGAATGCCAATCAAGCAGCAGAGTTTCAACTTAGGAAGAGTAAGTGCTAGAGAGTTACTGCAGGACACTGAATAGTCAACAGCAATGCCTTTTGCACACTTATTCATGAAGAGAATAGATCTCACGTTAAGTGTCCCTGTATTACTAAAATGAAATTTAAAAGTAGCTGGCTCAAGATCACAAAATCTGAAATCAGCAAACTGGAGCAGCCTAACCCATGAGGAGCCCTCATGTCTGTCACAGTTTCCCTGGTATCTTCCCCCTGCTGCACATGAACCTGAGCCCCAGAGCAAATACCACCCCTATCCACCCATCCCTGGTTTCCTCTTCCTGCCAAGACACTCACTGAAATCTGGTGGAGTCACTAAAGCCTGGGAAGTATATTTGTTTAAATTGTCAAGATAAATTAACTTTTAGAGCCCCGTTGGAGTGGTCCTGCAAGCCTGGGCTGGGAGCTAGGAGCCATGAATATGCAAGTGCACGCAGCCATTGAATTAGCCTGCTGCAAACGTGTTTGGAACCAGCTGCTCATTTAATAATCTGGGACAACCACAGGAATAGACAACCAACCCACTCTGGCCCATTTGCATGGGTAAAGTGATAATTTTATAACACAATTGCAGCAATTAGGTTTCCCCAGACAAAGCCAGGAGAACACCGTTTGGGAGCAATCTTGGGTGTTGCCAGGCAAAGCCTACTGCAGACTCATCCCAGCTGTCAGACATAACAGCCTGCTTCCTGGAGACGCTGCCTTCTCCTAGCAAAATGGTGAGGAGGGTGGCCCCAGCAGGCTGGCAAAGCAGGTGTGAATGCCAGCAGGGCTGCTGTGGGACTCCTAGCTAGCTCTGTAACCTCTGAATTCAGATGCAAATGGGAAATGGATGACATGTCTTTAGTGGGTTGCTGTGAAGATCAAGAGGCATTAAAGAAGTACCATCCATTTTCTGTGTAAAAAGCCCAGCATGATGGCATACTCTATAAGCATAGTGCTGAGGGGCCAGAGGAAGGTGGGTTTCTGTAAGTTATTGCCCAGGAAGACCTAGCCAATCAGGGATCTCTGGGTTTGGTAAGAGAACATGTCTCAAAAAACAAGGTGAAGCGCCATAGATGAACATACTTGACATTGACTTCTAGCCTCCACACACACACTCGCACACTAGTATGTATGTGCAACGCCATGCACATGTGCACACATATGTGCCATGCACACAAGCACGTAAACATTAAAAAAAGAAAAGAAAAAAGAAAGAAATCAAGTGAGGATTCTGGACCTACCACCCTGACTCTGATCCTCTTCAGCTCCCACAATGCTATACCTTGGCTGTTCTTCTGGGAGATAGATGAGGTGTGAACAGGGCATCTCCATGAGAAGCAGGCTGCAGCTTGTGGGTCAGGCACCTGGTTCTGCTTCTACTCAAGTCCCTCTCAGGCCAGGGTTCAGTGCTGGTCTTGACTGGATCACTGATGCCATAGTTGGTGCCATCTTCCCCTGCATTCTTTTTACCTGGCATAGAGCACGATATTCTAAGCCACAGGCTTGGCATTGGTGTAATGGACCCTTTCTTTGCCCAACCTCTTTGCCTGGCAGAACCCCCTCCCCCCATCTTAGAAAATACCAGGGTCCCTGTCTCTCACAGTCCTTGCAATTAACAGCTCAATGGCGAATAGACAAAAGCAGGTCAGTGATGCTTCTTTACAATAAATCAAGAGAAATAAGGAGAGCCTGGGACTTCTGCCTTTGGTCCTTGGCTGCTGCTGGTTGATGGTGCTGGGTCTAGAAATTATTGGGAGACCATGGTGACACTTAGTGTCTAGGTTTCCTTCTGCCTAGGGAATTTACTATACAGCAGTGATTAGTTGCTTCTTGACTGCATTCTCTTCTTCTGGCCCATGACATTTCAGGGCCTTTATTGTTCTTTTGCCATTTCTCTACCAGTGCAAGAGAACTCTGAGGACCCAGAGGATGATGGAGCCAGAAGATAGAAGAATTTGTGTACCTGAAAACAGAACTGTCTCCCAGGGCTTCTCCTACTAATTCTCATTAGATTTTGATGCACAAGAAAAATATATTTAACTTCTTTGGAACTGTGCTTTGTTGCCCTACCCCAAGATTCAAAGTTGTTTGTTTTAGTTGCTTATCACCCTCTTAATGACTGCAGTCATTTTCTATCTATCCATGTGGGAGTGAACACTGATAATATCAGAACAGGCATCAGAAAGGACTTGTGTGATGATGTACTCTGGAAGCTACTGTAACCCAGGGGCTTCTATGTGCAGATTGTATTTTGTAGGCTGATAATAATCTTCCCTGGTTCATATTTAAGCCCCATATGAGGTCAGACAAAGGCCTGAGGTGGGCCTGGCCAGCTAGAAAACACAGTCTGCAGATGAAGGACAATGGACTGGTTCCTGGTAACTGATATGAGTCTTCAGTGAATGGAAAATGAGATGGGTTTTGCAGCACTTGGGTAGAATGGTTAGGGAATGCTCTTCTTCAGTTAAAATAATACTACAGGGCCTGAAATATTTAGCACTGGCTTGCCTCCATACATCCTGAGACTGGGCAATCAAAGCTCAGCCTCCAAGCATATCAAGACTCCACTGTGACCCACTAGAAACATTTCCAGAGCTTTCTGTTCATTTTGGTTTCCACTTGTTGCCTTAGTTGGGATTTCTGGGACAATGTAGAACAGGGAGTAAATATACCCTAAGCATCAAAGTCCCAGCTCCAGAACTGAAAGTGATGAACTCAAACATGAGTTCATGAGCTATGGCCTGAGGTCTGATTGTGAGCATATACTATCTGCACTTTAACAATGTCCTGAGATGTGATTTGTTGACCTGTCATTGATGTACAATAAAGGAACTTTACCCAGTTGTGTTTCATAAAGAACCTATCCCCACCCTTCCAGCCTCTTGTAAACCTGCTATCTGATAATAGTGGACCAAAGGCAGCCCACCAAAGGTGATGTGACAGATATGAATGAGGATGGTGAATTCATGCACCTGGCATGAGACCTGTGTTTGTGACCACCCCCTGCCTAAGAGAAGATTTCCTTGTCCTCTGACCCACAGAGAACACTGCTTCACGGCAAGATTGGCTTTACTGTTGGTAAAATCTGGAATTCTTAGCTGATGCCTAAGGGAGTCAACTTCAAGTTCATTGGCACCTCTGAAACAGTGATGGGAGTTATTGAGGAATATGTGAGCATTTCAATAGGATGTTGAGTTAGAGAATAAAGCAGTGTGGGTGCTAGGTTGAATCCTGTTGTGAATATTCCTTTGATGGGCTTGAAAAGATGGATCAGTGGGTAGTGTGCTTGCTGAGTACTATCAGTTCAGATTACCAGCACCCATGTACATGAATGGTAACATGTGCCTGTAATTCCAGTGGAGAGATAGGAAAATTCTGGGATTTGTGCACAGACATTCTAGCCAATCAATGAGCTTCAAGTTCAGTGGGAAAATCTGTCTCAAAAAACAAGATGGGAAATCATTGGAGAAGACCTCTGACTTACACACATTAAACACACACACACACACACACACACACACACACACACACACACGCGCGTGCGTGTGTGCGTGTGTGCGTGCGTGCGTGCGTGCACGCACATGAGCACGTGCACATGCACAACCCTTTGAACATTTCCCTTTAGGTAATTATCTAATGCTACTGAGATGGATTGAATTATGTACCTCCACATGGACATGATGAAGCTTACTCTCCAAGGTAACTGGAAGTAGGGCCTATCTAGAGATCGTCAAAGATAAATGGGGCCATGACATATAGCCCTGATCCTATAGAATTAGTGTCCTTATAAGAAGGTAAAAAGAAATTCAAGGAAACTCCCCCTCCATCTCCATGTGAGAAATTTCCACACCAGGACCCAGATCAGGTAGCACATTGATCTGGGAGTAATAGGTTTTACCACTGTAGGAAGTTAATTTATTTCACACTGCTTATGGCACTTGGCTCTTATAAACCTGAGCTAAGACAGCTATATACTATAGCATTCAGGCTTGCTGAAGGAGTAGCCAGGAGTCCCAAAGGCCAGGATATCCCTTTTCCTGTGTCAAGGGAATTGTCCAGTGGTCAGATAGACAACTTGTGGATTGACTTTATGGTTATGAATTTATGGGTTGACATTTTAACAGGGGTTGCCCTCTGAAGCTGTACTTTTCATTGTGCTGTATGAACAAGATCCCACCCTTGACAACTTCACCTGGGTCTCCACATCTCTGATACTATCTTCTACCCACTAAGAGCAGAACCTTCATATCCTCTATTTAGGATGCCAAGAATATCTTCTGTCTGTATGTGGGAGTGGATGTTCACTTAATCCTGGAAAAATGTACCAGAGCCCAGTGAAGGCACACTTTCCTGCACCAGGCAAAAGCAATACACAGAGGACAGAGGGGAGTGTCAGGTGCACACACACTCATCTTCCATTTACCAGAATCCTAGACGCAATCTACAGAGAAATGCATGTGGACCACGAACAGCCACGTCATATCTGCAAAGACAAAGGAGATAAAACCAAAACCTATGAATAACTTGCAATCTCACTGGTATGCAGCTCTTGCTTCCCAGAACAAGTAGCTCTGTTTTTCTGCAGGCAGGAGGCACTTTTTGCCTCTACAGTCACATACATGAAATGTGTGTCAGATAGCTGATGTGATTTTATCTGCAGACCTATCTGCTTAATTTTTAACCAGATATCAATCATCTTAAAACAGACATTGACCAAACCCAAATTACACCAAATACAGTCTTAATTAGAATGCAGAGGTAGAGGCCTGCCTGCCATCATGCTGGTATAGAAATTTCCGTTTAGTTATAAACCCAGTGCATAATACAGACTTACTCAGTTTGGTGTTCTCTTGTGCTCAAAAAAACTGGATATTTGCAAAAGAAAGAAAACTCACAAACCTTGTTAGTTGTATTTTCTGTTGTTACCCAGTATAACATAATGTAATTGACACAAACCAACCTATGACATCAATACTCCAGAGGTGAAGGGTCCACCTGTCTTGCTATTGTGTCTGTGGCATATGGAATAAGGTTTAATGAACAGTAAGTGCTCTGGTTCATTGAACAGGGTATGATTCTACCATCCTCATAGCAGGGCAGCTGTTCTCTTGATTTGGGGCCTTCTATTCTACCATCTTCTTTTTACAGTACTAGGGTTAGAACTCAGGGACTTGCACAAGACAGACAAATGTTCCACCATGGAGCCACCTTCTCAGCCATTTGTTATGGGCCCCTGGATAAAAGATATGATGATGATTTCAATGGACAAGGTTGTCAGGACCACCCCTCTAGATGCATCAGATGTTGAGAATTGTGGGGCGCTGTTCATTGCTCATTACTGATTATATCATCCATGGAAAGATATCAGTTCACTCAAAGATATGTCTCTTCCCTTGGGGTGACCCTAATCAATGAGCAGCTACTATGCCAACAGAAGGACCAAAACCTGGGAGAGTTCCATAGACCACCCCAACCCAGAATCCTTTGAAGGAACTTCCCAGTGGCAATCACATGGTATTAAGCTTTGCTCTCTGCTCAGTTCTGTCTCCCTCACTCCGCTGGTGCATCTCCAGAGAGAAATCCCAGGGAAGCCTGAAGCATGCGATTTTCCCTTGCAGAGCCTGTTTCTAGGAAACCTTATTTCAAATGATACTGACGCTAGGGAGGATAATGGTAGTGGAATACCAGCCAGGCAATGGGAAGATGGATGCAGTAATGAGTGGGAAGATTGCAGAGCTGGTGCTGTCTGGTACATGCTGGTATAATCCAATTTGAAGTCACATTCGGTAAAGAAAATATGAATCCCTTTGAGAGACATTTGGTAGCATGTATATCTCCTCACGATGTCATCCCAGGAGGACGTCCATTAGTCTTTCTGTTCTGGTAGTTCTGGCTGTGGATCCCCAAGAGAGCTTCTCCACAGGGCAGATGTGTAGCTTATAATCTATACCCTGAGTCTTTGGCATCTTGTACACTGTGAAAGTGCTTCTCCCTCTGGGCCATTCCATTAGAACCTATTGCCACAAGCTATAAACTACACTGATCACCTCCTTTCTTAGCTTCCAAGAGAGATAATCCCCTGCCTAATGCTCTATCAGTCTATTGAGGAACACCCCCAGAAACCTGCCCATCAAAACAGAATGCAGTGTAGGACATCATAGTAGATCCCCACTGCATTCACCAAAATGTGTTGGGCAGTAAAATTCTAATTTACAGTGATTCTTTTAGTGTAGGAATAGGAATTGGTACTCTGCTCTGTCAGTCATCCTTATTGAAGTATTACAGTTCTCTTCACGATATTAAACAGAACTCAGTCTGGGGAAATCTCATGGTAACTTATTCACACTCCTAGAATCAGTGTGAGATTGTCAAGATTTTTCAGTCAGAGGATATCAAAAGATTTTGCCTCTTAAAAATACCATTCCCAACAGGGGCATGAAATACAGGCTCATAGAAAATTCTCTAATGGAAGGGAGCCTGATGGGACAGGAATACAGATAGAAGGTTCAGGATGTTGGTGCATGTGGAAGGATGTTTGTCCATATGTATGATTCACCCCTGACTTATTATATTCAGTCTAAGCTGCCAAAGACAAGGTAGGCATGGCTCCAGCAGAAGAGACACAAACCTGGGTGCAGGGAAAGAGACAATTCTCTCAGGCAGGATGAATCTAGGTGGGAGGCACTGATCACCGGATGCAAACCTGCCTTCTCTACACAATCCTGAGCTAACAACCCAAGGAAGGGTGATGGTAGCCACTTGTCAGTATGTCTGTTTCTCCACTGCTTCCAGACTTGACTTTTATAAGGTAGGCAAGTCTCTGTCCCCAGGAAGTAAATCACATCTCCAAGCCAACTAAGGTAATTTTCAATTGACAGTCCATTTCACCATGTATCTACCCAAATAGAGAGACACAGAGAGAAAGTTTACTTGGGGGCTTCTAGAAAAGATATCCTATCATGGGAAGAGAGAAATGATTTTTTTTATGATCCTGCCATCTCATCCCTTGGTGAAGTCAACCCATAGATATGCAGTATGTTCCCCAAATATATATATATACCCTTGGACTGCAAGGCAACTGTCCTTGGTCTACAAAACTTTGAGGTAACTCAAATACTTACTAACAATTGAATAAATACAATTTGCTTTGCTTCTTTATTTTTCCTAAAGTCATGTTAATGTTTTCTTTTATTTTTGAGATTAGACTATAATTACATTGTTTCCCTCTTTCTAAAACATTTCATATAGCCCTCCTTGCTCTAACTCAAATTCATGGTCACTTTTATATTAATTACTGTTGCATGCATATATGTATGTTATATACACATATTCCTAAATATAATATGACCAATCTGTATAATGTTACTTGTATGTATGTTTTCAGGGCTGACCATTTGGTATTGGATAATTAATTTGTATACTCTTTCCTAGAGAAGACTACTTCTCCTATTCTTAGCATTGTATAATCCGTGTGTGGGGTTGAGGCTTCATAGGCTTTCTCCCACCCACTTTGGCATGTCTATTGGTATCTTTTCTGTTCAGCTCATGTTTAGGCAATCAGGTTAGTGAGATTTTTATGGGTTTTGCTTCTGTCATTACTAGGAGATGCAGTCTCACAGCAAACTCCCTGATCCTCTGGCTCTTAGAACCCACCCCAACCTCTTGCAATGTTCCCTGACTCCTAGGTGCAGGACTATTTCATAGATGTCTCCTGGGACTGGGCTCCTTAACTCTGAATTTTGATTGGTTGTGGTTTTCTGCAATGGTTTCTGTCTGTTGCAAAGAGAAGTTTCCTCGATGAGGGGTGGAGACTACACTTACCTGTGGGTATGAGGACACATGTCTAGATTATTAATAGGAATTATGCTGGTTTAGTAAAGTGGTTGTTGGTTGTAGGTTCTTCTCCAAGATCCATGACTTCATTAGAACTTAGTGGTTGATAGGGTTCCAGTGTCAGGTATACCTTTCCTATTGTTGAGCAGGTCTTCAGTCTGATTATAAAGCTGTTGGTTACCACCAAGGTATGTATGCTACGACTGCACCCTTAGAGTCACTGCACCATGCCGGTGATTGTTGTGGTTCATAGGAATAATAGCTGGGTATACTGTGGTTGCTTCCCTGCTTTGGAAGCTTGCACAATGTCTTCTTGTACCATGCAAACTAGTACTCAGAGAGGAAGTATTCATGACAGTTCTAGATCAGGGAACCTCTGGATCCTGTGTCTGAAGTGCATGGTGTCTTCAGAAATAGGGACGTACCTTTCACACCTGGGGGGGGCAACCAAGGACAGCAGCAATAGACTATGTGTTTTGGGAGTCTCTTGGACAGCCTTGACCAACAACTCAAAAGAGGGATTCTCATGTTTAGTATTGGGGTTTTTCTTAGGTATCTTTGGATCTTGGAGGAAGCATTATCAGCCCAGATGAGAAAAGTTCATTTAAATTGTATTTGTATATTTCTACCTAAAAATAGGTGTACTATAGGTTGTTTTAGATACATAGTTAATAGTATGATTCCCTATGACTTTTCAGCTATCATTATTGTTATTTTAATCTCTTCTGTCTTTATCTGTATTTACCTCCCTTCTCCTTCCTAATTATAGCGCCCCCATTTCCCCTGGGGGTAAATCAGACCATTTACCCTCTTCTATTCCCGTCTATTGCTTTTCAACATCCTATCTGATCAACATCCCCCTCCCTTTTAAACTTTCCTACTTTCTACAGTTATTCCAAAATATGTACTCATATCTGAAGATTTGGGACTCAGAGCCTCAGATGAGAGAGAACACACAATATTTGTGTTTCTGGATCTGGGTTACCTCATACGAAATGCTCCTTTTCCATCTAGTTACCTGCAAAGTTCATGCTTTCATTTTTTCTTTACAGTTGAATAGAGCATATGTACCACGTTTTCATTATCCATTCATCAATTATAGGACATTTAGGTAGTTTCCATTTCCTAGCTATTGTGGATAGAGTCAATGAACATGGTTGAGTAAATATCTTTGGAGTAGGATATTGAGTCATTGAGGCATATGTAAGGGAATGGTATTGTTGGGTCATATGGTAGATTTACCTTTTAGCTTTTTAAGAATTCTCCACACTGATTTCCACAGTGGCTGCCCCAGTTTGCAAATCCCACCAACAGTGAATGAAGGTTCCCTTTTCCCCACACCCCTTTCAGCATTTTGTTGTTTTTTTCATTGACTTTTGCCACTCTGGTGAGGTAAAATAAAATCTCAAAGTTGTTTTGATTCCCATCTTCATAATTTCTAGGGATGGTGAATAGTTTTTGAGATATTTCTTAGCCATTTTTGCCTTCTTTTGAGAACTCTCAGGTCCCAGGCCTATTTTTTTGAATGGGTCACTTTTTTTTTTTTTTTTTTTTTTTTGTAATTTGAATTCTTTGTATACTCTGGATATTAATCCTCTGTCAGATTTATAGCAGGCAAATTATCTCACCCATTCTGTGGACTTCTTCTTCACCTGTTGGTTTGTTTCTTTAGCTATGCAGGAGCTTTTTAGTTTTGTGAACCACTTGTCAATTTGGGGACTTAATTAATGGGCAAATGGAGTCCTATTCAGGAAGTCCTTTCCTACACTTATATCATCTAGGGTATTGCCCATGTTTTCTTCTAATAGTTTCAGTGTTTCAATTTTCATTTTTAAATCTTTGATCTGTTTGGAGTTAGTTTTTGTGCATAGTGATAGATATGGTTTTAATTTCATTCACTGCACGTGGTCATCCAGCTTTCCTAGCAACAGTTGTTGAAGATGCTTCCTTTCCTCCATCATATGTCTTTAGTATCTGTCAAATATAAAATTGCTGACATTACTTGTACTCACGTTTGGGTCTTTAGTTTTGTTCCACTCATCTGTCTGTTTGTTTTTGTGTCAGTACTATATTGTTCTTATTACAATGATTTATAATATATCTTAAGATCTGGAATAGTAATCCCTAAATGTTCTTTGTGTTCAGGATTGTCTTGGCTATCTGATGTCTTTTGTGGGTCTATATGAATTTTGGGATAGATTTTATATTTCTTTGAAGAATGAGATGTGGATTTAGGTTGAGATTGCATTTAATAACGTAAATAGCTTTTGGTAAAAAAATCATCATTTTTAAATACTCTTTCTTTCTTTTTTCTTCCTTCCTTCCTTCCTTCCTGTATTATTTTCTTTGTTCCTATTTCACTGATTTTTCATTTGATTTTCACTAATTTTTGCAGTTGACTAGATTTTTTTTTAACTTTTTGGGTTGCATCATTAAGCCACTTATTTGTGCTCTTTCTGAATTTTTTATCGTGGTCTCTTAGGGCTATAAATTTCCCTCGTAAGACAGTAGGACTGCTTTCAATGAGTCCCATAGGTTTTGTTGTACTGTGTTTTCAATTTCATTTAGTTGTACACATTTTTTTTTTTTGTCTTTTGAGACAGGGTTTCTCTGTGTAGCTTTGCGCCTTTCCTGGAACTCACTCTGTAACCCAGGCTGGCCTTAAACTCACAGAGATCCACCTGCCTCTGCCTCCCTAGTGCTGGGAGCGCCACCACCACCCGGCCACATTTTTTTTTTTATTACTTTCTTGATTTCTTCTTTGACTTATTCATCATTCAGTAATGAACTGTTTAATCTCCATGAGTTTGTGTATTTACTAGAAATTTGTTTGCTGTCGATTTTAAGTTTTATTACATTGTAGTCAGATTATAAGGAGTGAGTTTAATCTTTTTGAACTTGTAAAGATTTGTTTTGTGTTCTAGAATGTTGTCTGTTTTAGAAAGGCTTCCATGTGCTGCTAAGTAGAGTGTGTATTCTTGGTTGTTTGGATGGAATATTCTATAGATATTTGTTAAGATCATTTTGATATATGATGCCAATTAATCTGATGTTTCTCTGTTAATTTTGTCCAGATGACCTGTCTATTAAAGAAAGTGAGGTGTTGAAATCACCTGTTATTGGGTTGATGTTACTTTGTGTCTTTAAATCAAATAGTACATTATTTTTAAATGAAATCAGGCACTCTGAGTCTGTTGCATGTATTTTTAGGATAGTAATATCTTCTTAGTTAACTTAGAATGAAGTGCTCTTCTTTATCTCTTCTGATTAGGTTTCATTTGAAGCCTACTTTTTCAGATATTAGGATAGCGATACCTGCTTGCTTCCTGGTCTCATTTGGAGGAATTTTGCCCATCATTTTACTCTAAAATTATGACTTTCTTTAAAACTAAGATGTGTTTCTTGTAAACAATAGATGATGAATTTTGTTTCTTGATCCATTCAGTCTGTGTCTTTTGATTGAGGAACTAAGACTATTGATATTAAGATTATTATTTAAATTGTTTGTTAATTGCGGTCACTGTGTTGTCGATTTTTTTTTTTGGTGTATTTATTTGTGTTCTCAGTGGTATTTTGTGTTTTTTTTTTTAAAGATTTATTTATTTATTTATTTATTATGTATACAGCATGTATGAGTGCAGGCCAGAAGAGGGCACCAGATCTCATTACAGATAGTTGTGAGCCACCATGTGGTTGCTGGGAATTGAACTTAGGACCTCTGGAAGAGCAGTCAGTGCTCTTAGCCTCTGAGTCATCTCTCTAGCCCCTGTAACTTGTGTTTTAATAATTATGGCTTCATATTTCCTCCCAGTCTCTCTGCTCATTCCTCTCTTCAGCCCCAAATAATGCTTTCTGTATTTTTTTTGCACTTGATTTGTTCTATTTAAACAATCAAACTATTTTTCAGACTGTTTTTGTCATGAAAAGTCTTTCTTTCACCTTCAGCTCTGGCAGTTAGTTTTGCTGGGTATTTTAGTTTAAGTTGACATAGATTTTTAGGAGTTGGGATGCATTGCTCCAGGGTCTTCTTGCCTTCAAAGTTTCTGCTGAGAAGTGAGCTGTTGTTCTGGTGAGTTATCATTTATATGTGACTCGTATTTTTTCTCTTGCAGCTTTCAAGACATGTCCTTTGTTGTGTGTGCTTAGTGTTTCACATATAGTGTTCCTTTCGGGTTTTCCTTTCTGATCTTATGAAGTGGATATTCTTTGTATCTGTGTGGGTATCTGTCTTTCCTTAGTTAGGGTCTATACCACTGATTTGGGATTCTTTTCTCTCATCTAATACTATAATTTGAAGGCTTAGTTTATTTCTGGTGTCCAGCATTTCCTGTTTTGTTCTTTTTTTTTTTCATGTTTCTTGCTTATTTGATCTAGAGTCTCTAGTATACTTTTGAATCTTGATATTCTATCTTTGGTTGCTCCACAAGATATTCCTTTGAGTTTTCTCGGAGACTTATTATGTTTTCCAAGTCCATCTTCATTTCAGCTTGAGTCCTCTTCAATGTTTCTATCTCCTTATTGAATTATATTCTCAAGTCCTAGAATGTCTTTATCATTCCAATTACCCATATGTCTCTGTTTTCTTCTACATCACTCGGGTTTATTCTCCTTTAGTTCTTTTTCTTTAATTTCATTGAGCTGCCTGTTTACGTAGTTAGACCTGTGGCATACTTAGACCTAGGGAGGGTAGAGTTAGACCTAGGATGCAGTGAAGACCTCTGGTATAGTTAGGTCTAGAGTGTGTTCAGACTTAGGGTGTAGTCAGACCTGTGGTATGGTTAGGCCTAGGGTTAGTTAGGCCTAGAATGTATTTTGACCTATGAAAGCTGCATCTGCACTGAGTATGCATAGCCTTCTCTTTTTGTCACTGTTCCCTAAACCACACATTAAGACAACTATGTATCATTTACATTGAATTAAACATTGTATGTAATCTAGGGAATATTTAAAATCTAAGAAATAATGTGGCACTGAGGAGATCATTTAGTTGGTGCAGGCCTTGCTGTATAAACATGGAGACATGAGTTAAATTACCAGCACTCACAGAAAAAGTTGGGCATGGTGGCATGTAATCCCAGTGATGGGGAAGCAGGCAGTAGGCAGAGAGCCTAGCCATATTAGTGAGGTGTCTTCCAGTGAGAGACTCTGTCTGAGAAAGCAGAGTAGATGACTCCTGAGGAAAAACACCCAAGTTTTACCTCTGTCCTCCATAATTACATGCACACACACACAGCTTGTATGCACCTGTATACACACACACACACACACACACACACACACACACACACACACACGCATAAAAGGGAGAATGTATGGAGGTTATAGACAAACACTATGCCATTTATATAGTACACTTGGATTTCCTCAGACTTCGGTTCTGATGCAGAGCCTAGAAGCTGTCTCTTACACATAGTGAGACATGCCTGTACATGCAATGGCCCACTATACAGCAATAAAACAGCAATGATCATCCCATCCTTAACTAAGTAACCAAGTTTCACAAAATGGAAGAAGACAGTTGCTTAAGGGCACGCCATACAGTTCCATTTATATGAAGTTAAGGAAACTCCATCTGTGGTTTGAAGTCAGGCCAGTGATTTCCTTGGGGACAGCTGGGTTTGGAAGGTGGCCCAGTATGCATCTGTGTGATAGTCTGATTCATGGTTTATGAGATTTGTTTCACACTTGGGTTCACTTTGTGCAAAATTGGCCAACTTGCATTTCTCATTTATGTACTATTTGAATATATGATCTACATCACTGAAAACTTAGATTTGAAGTTTAGGACAGGCTTGCTGATAGAGTGCTCCCTGGCTGCCGACCCTTCCCCTTCTTCTTGCTTTGATGTTGTCTTGTAAAGAAGCAATGGATTAAGCAATACCACTATTTCATAACCATAAAGAAGCACTTAAAAGGATGAAAGTGGACTCAAGATGGGAGTCATTTCTACCTTTGATGGCACATCTAATCTGCATCATCTTTGACACTGTCTGCTTCTAAACTTCTCTGTAAGAAAAGAATAAGCATCTAGGTTCTTTAGACCCCAGGATGAAGCTTCCTCTGATTTGCAGCAGGAAGCAGCCTTGTGGATTCAGAATGGCAGAGGTATGACATAGTGTCCTTTAGAGAACAGGGACAGTCTGAGACTTAGGTCTAGTAATGTTGAACTAGAAGGGATACAGAGGTCAGCACTGATGCCATCACCTTGCAGCAAGCCTTACTCCAGGCCAACCTCCCTTAAGAGACAGAAAATCCCTGTGCCCCTTGTTGTCAGAACTGACTCAGGAACTAGATATGCTAATCAGTGGGGGAGGAAGGATGCTGGTGATAAGGAGAGCTTCAATGGCAGTGACCACAGCTGGTAGCTACTTAGGAAGACAAGACCTACGGGATGGTTGCTTTTCCCCTTGGCATTAAGTTCCATTCTTTTCTCAGCATGGAAGAAAGACTGCCTTTGGAAAAAAATCAAATGACTCTTTCCTTCTTGGACAGGTTCCTAAAAAACTACATCCCATTCTTATACTTGTTGCAGGTGAAAGTTCCCCTGTTACTTTATCATAAAAGTTTACACAGCAGGTCACCTTCACCTCTTGGGCCTTTCTGCAAAAGCAGCTCCTTTTCCCATCCATCTTCCTACTGTCTGTAGACATGACAGAGACTTGACGTCACACATACCCACTCAAGTATAGAGACATCCCACTTCTTAGGGGATGTCCTCAATGTCAGCGAAAACTCACGTGTTTCTGTGTTAATCCCACTGGGCACTGGAATCTGGTTCTGACAAGAACACAGAAAAAAGAAATCATGTAAAGAACTGTCAGCCAGTGTTCCTGTGATGGTGGTGGCCACTGTGCAACCTGAGAGCAAGCCTCCTCACTCTGTCCCTCCTGTCCTGAACACAACTCTCTCCCCAACTAAGACTGGAGATCACATGCATCACCAAGGCACTAGCCTTGGAAACCCTAGGACATCAGAACCAACTGATACCTATGGCATTCATTAAAATGGTGTTGTTCGGGGTAGTTCTTAGGCACACACAATTTAAACACCCCATGTGTTGCATGCAGAAGTCAGCCATGACTTTGTAAGAATCATATACAGAATGACATGCAGCCTGACATCTATATTGTGCAGTGCTTGGTCAGGGCTAGCAGAGCAAGGACTTGTAGGTATCACAAGGCATTGTCAGTGACCATATCTATGACAACAGCCTCAGATTAACTTTGTTGCCACGCGCCATGTGTATGTCTGGGCACCATTCTCATGTAGTGTCCAATGAAGCCAGAAAAGGGGGTCAGGTCCCCTGGAACTGGAGTTACAGATGTTGTGAGCAACCGTATGGATGCTAGGAACCAAATCAGGTCCTCAGGTGGGGTAGTCAGTGCTCTGGTCATTTCTCCAGCCCTTACTGGCACTGCCTTTTTATAGACCATAGCCAGTGCTGTGACTGTCCATTCACAGAGTGCCCTAAGAAGGAGCAGATCTGGCCTGGGGGACCTCTCCTCTCCCCTTTATACCTGCAGGTTAAATGGCAGAGAACAAAATGGCAAGAACAACCACACCAGGAATGGCCCCTTCTGGGAAGACTTCGTCAAGTCTCTCTCTGGATCACCCATCTTTTTTTTTTTTTTTGGTTTTTCGAGACAGGGTTTCTCTGTGTAGCTTTGCGCCTTTCCTGGAACTCACTTGGTAGCCCAGGCTGGCCTCGAACTCACAGAGATCCACCTGGCTCTGCCTCCCGAGTGCTGGGATTAAAGGCGTGCGCCACCACCGCCCAGCTGTTGGATCACCCATCTTAAAGCAAGGCACTTATTTGGAGGAGTTTTACTTCAAACTTTCAGAAAGGACTGAATGTATGATTACTACAAGGAATGTTTCCCACATGGGGGTGGAGAGTCAAATGGTGGGGGATGAGGACATCAAGAGGGAGGTCTGGACCAGACAGGAACTGGTGAGGATTAGGGTCGATCCTGTACCAATTGTGTTTTCCTTTCTACATTAGGGTTAAAGTCCTGATTCTAGTCTGTTAACATATGACTCCTTGGTACTGGCAAGATGGTTCAGCAAAGGCACATTTATCTCCTGACACACATCTTAACCTTGACCCTTCAGCCTCTGGATCTGTGGGAAACTATGCCTCGCATTTCAGTGACCTGCTAGTGGTCCTTGCTCTGCTAGCCCTGACCAAGCACTGCACAATACAGATGTCAGGCTGCATGTCATTCTGTATATGATTCTTACAAAGTCATGGCTGACTTCTGCATGCAACACATGGGGTGTTTAAATTGTGTGTGCCTAAGAACTACCCCGAACAACACCATTTTAATGAATGCCATAGTGATTTCTAGCTGGCTGTAATGAGAAGCCAGGGTTGAGAACCACCTGTCTATACATTTGGATCTCCAGTGTTTCTTCTGAGTCTTGTCTGACTTGGGAGGTCACGTGCACACAGCAGCCCTCTGTGCATCTCTTCTGGACAGCCATTCTGTCCTCTCCCACTGTTTGAGTTTCTTCACGGCGCTGATGACTCTGCAACATGATCTTTGATATACAAGGTTATTTAATTTCTTCTTTCTCTGAAAATATAAGCTTGGTGCGGTCAGAGCCTTGAACTGTTTTCGCCTTCAGTGCTGGTGACAGTCAGCATGAAGAGTGGATGGGACACTATGCCTTCCCGCCCCCACCTCTCCATCTCACAGGTCAGGAATGGCAGACTTTGGATCTGTGCCCAGACTGGATTGAATTCACAGCCGTCCTGCTAGGCTACTTATGCATCCATTATTTTCTTGCCACACTGTGCTTTATTGGCTGTCACTTTCCACCATGGAGTTTCATTTTGTCTCTCAACAGAACTCCAATGAAGGATCCACTATTAGCTCTATTTTACAGGAAAACTGGGGCCCTCCATGTGGGGGGTTCTGTGTTCCCTCAGCCAGCCCATGGAGGCAGTTCCGTAGCTTGTCAGTCCCACCACCTTCCTAGCCTGCTGGGTTGTTTCCTTCCCTGGCCTTTCTACAGAGCATCTCTCTCTAGCTCAGGAGCAGCAGGATTTGGCCAGGTTTTATGAAGAGCAGTCAGTCCTGGCTTGATCTAAGATGGCCCACATTCCAGAGGGTGCTCTACACCCATGCATTTACAGGCAACACTAGTGAACACAGTGGCTTTAACAAATGAGTCTGTCAAGTTTAGAGGGAAAAGTTGGGTGGGGGATGAGGCATGAAAGGAGTTGGAGCAGAGGAATGAAGGGTGGATTTGATCAAAACACATTATATTCATGCACAAAGCTCTCAAACAATAAATTAAAAAAAAATTCCCCAAACAGCACACTGAGTCACACACTTCAGGAACATCTTGGCACAACTGTTCCCAGCCTTAAGCTGTGCAGGCTTATTCCTGTGTTTCTGCCAGCCCAAGGCTGCCTGCTGGCACTTGGGCCTCTACTTAGAAAGTGAGAAGGTTGGAAGCTTCCAGGAGAAGGTGAAAGGGATTTGAGCCCAGCTCCTTGAGGCTGCGCCTGAGTTGGTGGGACTTAATTGGCAAAGGCCTTACAGGAACAGGTGGGCACAATGAACAGCTATTGAGTGCCTGGGGTGTCACTTGTCACATGCAATCATTTAACCATGCAGTGGCCTTGGGAGGTGTGAACGGGGAACATGAGAGTCCCAGTTACAGCCTCCTTTCCTGGCTGACTCAGTTTTGCTCAGTGCATCATGCATCATAACTTTCCCTAGTCTTTTGACCCCAATTCAGGACAAGTCTTTGTTATTTATATAAAGCTGCATTTGCTCTGATCTCTCCACATGTAGCAGTCGTAGCAGTCTGGTCCTCTTCCAGATTCATGCCTGTTCCACAGACAGAGTGATGGGCGCATGTAAACACCACCGCAGGGAGGGGAGGGGCTGCTAACAACCTCTGACAGCTTACTGTTTTCCCTAAGATGCATCCCCAGTTCTGAACAAGGTGTCCTAGGCATCCCAGTTAGACTCCCCAAGGAGCTGCTCCCCGCCCACCTTACAGCCCCTCCTTGTCTGTGTGCCAGGCCTTCTGGCTCACTTTAAGTTTCTAAACACACCGCGTTCCCTCCAGTCTCCAGGCCTTTACACAAGCTGTTCCCTCCGTCTGGCATTTCTCTTTCCCACCCGCCACTGCCACCACCGCTGCTACCACCACCACCATCATCACCACCATCACCCTACTTCAGCTGATTAACACCTGGCCATCTGTCAGAGATCAGCTTAGCTGTCACTCTCCCAGATGCCCAGCAAGATACAGCCCCTGTCTCATACCTCCCCAACATCTAGATTAGCCTTAATGTGCCTTCATTCAGAGTGATTGGTTGAGTTTTTAAGTCAATGTTCCTGAGAATAGACTTCATGTGACTTTGTTCATATTCTCACCTGTAAATGAGCCTCCTGGGTTCTCAATTAATACTATTTTCTCAGGTGTATCTCTATCTTGCTAGGCAGAAAATTAGGGCTTAGGAAGGTTAAGTTGCCTATCTAGGGTTGTCCAGAAGACCCGGGACATGAACCAACCCTTCACTACCTAAGGCATAGCTCTGTCTGCCTTTCAAATATGTCAGCCTAGGCATGGTCTCAGGCAGGGGTGTGTGTGTGTGTGTGTGTGTGTGTGTGTGTGTGTGTGTGTGTGTGTGTGTTACCGAGCCTTTTACTTCGGCCCCTGAGAAATAAATGGGCTGCACTAGCCTCAGCTCAGCTGCACTCCATCATGAGCCAGTTAAGGGGCCGTGTTCCTCAGAACTGCTCTCATCTGTGGGAGAGAGATGGATGGTCCCTAAAGACTCATCTCATTATCCCAGGAGCCAAATAGGGACCCTGTTAAGGGATAGCTTGCCCATCAATAACCAGCACACTAATTCTACAGCCACATGGTGCAGCAGACTGACCAGAGACCCAGTAATGTGACCTCTGGCACACCTCCCACCATCCAAAGCTAATGACAATTCTCAGAAAATAAACATAGCCTTCACAGAGCCCCCAGAACACACTTTCTCTAATGTGGTGAAACCATCTTAAGTGAGTGCCTGATAAATTAATGATCCTGTTAAACACAGTTCATTGTGAGTTTCAGTATGCAGCAGCCATCAACGGGGTGGGAAGGGGATATTTCGAGGACAGGTAGCAAGTAAAGGCAATGCGCAGCTGTGTGACACATCTGTGCAGGGGTGGCTGGGCAGTGGTTCTGCTCTGTGCTTGTATGCAGGTGAGCAGTTTAGAGCACAGTGGAGCTGCACTCTGCCAACACCTACTGCATGTAAATTTGAATTCCATGCATACACTCTGTGCTTTATAAAGTCCATGTGATACTGTCCATGCTGGAATGAATGCATTGTAGTAGTTTCTCAATAAACATCTGTTTCAACGATCAATAAAGTCATTAATAAAATCATCAAGTGATTAATTAAGTCACTACTTAGTCGTTACAGTAAAAATGAACTATAATAAATGGAGAGAGGAAAGCATTCCTAGAAAAGTGGACAGAATAAAAACATTGTCCAATACAGCCATTGATACCTATGGGTGCTGGGCTGCAGCATTGATAGGCTCTTTCCTTGGCTAATCTCTGCATTCTCCATAGTCAGCAGGACCAGAGGAGGTCCAAAGAGTTTTTACCAAAGTATTTGGTAAAGTACTTTGTTTTTTCCCAAGAGTATTTTGCAAAGAGGCAAAGTAATATCTTGAGAAAGGTTGAGGAGAGGGTTGTTACAGGTAGATTTGGGGACAGGTGACTAAAGTTTGAATCATTAACCATGACACACAAGGAAATAACCAAGGTCCTGCCTAATAACAATGACTAGCATGCCCTGAGTGCCTAGAGGCTGTCTTGTCCCGTGCATCTGTGGGGGGTAGACAAGTGCCATCCTGCCTCCTCCACTGCATTTTTGGCTCCTCAAGACAGGCAAGGAGCCTAGAGAAGCTGGGTCAGAAGATGGTCAAGTGATTGGGGGATTATACAGAATGTGGTAAGAAGCCAGATAAAAGATAAAAGGAGAGCAAGAGGGGAGAGAGGAAGCCGAAAAGGTGGAGGAAGAAGAGAGAGGGTGGCAGGTAGGAGGAGGGTTAGTGGAAGAGGAAGGGGAAGGACATGAGAGGGGGATGGGAGGGAACAGACAGAGGAAGAGGGGCACTCAGAGCTCTAATTCTGTTGGCAAAACAGAATTTTTATGGAGAGTCAGATTTGACCAAAAGTTATGGTCAGAAAAACCAGAGGCAATTATTTCAGGGTTAGGCGAGTGGGCTTAGGACGGGACAGTTTCTGAGGTGAATGCCACTGAAAGGGAGGAGATGGTCCCAAGGTAATGAGTGGTTCTTCTTTGGGGTGGGTAGAGATCCTGCCACCTTATCAAAGGCTCACACAGATTCCAAGAGCCCAAGGTCTCCCTGGCCTGCTGTACAGGGTAGGAAAGGTTGGCCGACACCACCATAACAAATATGGATTCAGGGTCGGGGCAGGGTTGTAGAGATATGGCCAACATCCTCCATAAAGACAAAGTAGCAAGAGATAGCACAGATGCTGAGGATGCTACAGCAGGCCTTCCACAGAGACGCCTAGGGCTGGCTAGTGAACTGCTTCGAGGAGCAGAATGGAGCTCTGACGTGAGTTCTCCATATAGGGATTGTCTAGGGACACAGATATTCTTAATTTCCAGCTGCTTTTTATGGTCTGTGCCCACTACAAGGAGTGAAGAGAAACACAAAAACAGTGCCAATGGCTTCCCGGCAGTGGCTACCTCCCACTCTGTGAGCAAGCATCTTTTTCACTTTGGAGGGCAAGGCGCATGCCCATTTGTAATTTCTGTTACTTCTAGTCTCAGAATTGCCTCCAGCTGCCTCTCTGCCACCTCAGTGTTTTGGTATCCTACCCAGTACCTAAGCATGATGCTCCTAGCCTGCCCCAGTCCCTCCGGGCCTTTCACCTGGCATCCCCAAAGGATCCTTCATGTGTAACTCCAACCTTCAGGCCCTTCTGCCTCCTCTTTCAGACTTCTGTTGACTTCCCTTTCCAGAGCACATCTAAGCATACTCCAGAATCTCCAGAAAGGGTGGTGGCTTATTATTGCTTTCTAGTTTTAGCAACATGAAAGCATTGCTCAATGGGCCTGACCAGCTGTGCAGAAAAGGTAAACTCACTGGCCATGCACCAGTGACTCCAAGAAGCAGAGCACAGGCCTCTAATTTACCATATACTAACTGCAGACAGCCAGCAAGTAAGCCTTTCCTCTGAGCAGACAGCATCAGTGACCATAATGTGCCAGTTGGCTCTATGATCCCCATCACTAATGAGAAATGTCCAGCCTGCACCCAGATATAGGCAAAGAATCACACAGAATTGTGAGGAGCGGCATGGGAAGAATCTGAAGCATTTATGGAAAGTGAATAGAAAATCCTGGAATGTTTGAATTTGTCTTGAGAGGATATGGAGGTCCAAAGATGGGTTCAGATATCCCCAAATTGGCTCAGGTTCTCTCCTAGATGGATAGAAGGGGGGAAAAATCTTTTTGAATACACACTCTCAAGCATATGCAGATACAGAGGCATATAGGCATGCCTTTATATAGAAAATTACATATGATGCATACACCCTCACGTTCAGGAACACAGACACAAACGTGTAGACTTCTCTCCACCTGGGAACATGTTCACTCTGAGAGGCTTGCATGATACCTGCACACACACATACACACACACACACACACACACACACACACACACGCACGCACTCACGCACGCACACACACACAATTTGGATTAGTCAGGAGGGATAGTGTGGCGCGCTCCTCGGTCAGCGAGGAAGAACGACCACCATGCGAGGATCCGTCTCAGAACACACTTTATTGGAGCGCCTCTTGATTAAGGGAGAGCGGGAGGTGAGGGGCCCCGAGAACTAAACTGCAGCTGCTTATAAAGGGAATCAGGCAAACGTGCCGTACTGTGATTGGGTCCCGCCAGAATGCTAGCACGGGGAGCCCCGGGATAGGCTGAGGACATAAGGCCAATTACCATACTCGTGCATCATAGCCAAATATGGAGTTGTTTACAGCTAGGCTCCCAGGAAGCCAGCGCCATCTTTGAATAGCGGCTCCCTACAGGATAGGACATTGGTTGATGGTCATCCTTAAATTCTGGAGAGTGGGTAGGAGCAGAAGGATGCTCTGTGCAGATAGAAGAACAGAGGGCAGAAGGAGTAGACTCACATTCTGGTTCTCCAAGGAAGTTAGAATTAGCAAGGAAGTGTGAGCTGTGCATCCCTGCAGGCCTCAGTTCCAAGCTGAGGCTCAGGTTAAAGTAGACCCTTGCATCATAATGCATAGCCCTGATTGGACCTGATCTAATGGTTTCACCCTTCTTGGAGAAAAGTTTATATTTGCTTTTTCCCACTGGTCTCCGAGTACAGAAGTCAATAGCAAGTGAACTTGAAAATCTGGTCTATAATAAACAGCAGGGCCATTTCCACCCCCTGGGCAGAATAATTCTAGTGAAGGGAACACCAATCAGGAAGGGGATGGGGGTGGATCACTGGTACTTTTTGGGTTGACTTACACAGCAGCTACCATAATCAGGAGCTGCTCTCATTGCCCATTCCTCCTGTGGCTCCCTGCTGAGTGTCATCAGGAGCCTCTGGGAGGAGGCTGGGACTGGCAGGCAGACTCACCAGAGGGATGGAAGCACAGCACAGCATACTCAGGAGCAGGTGGGGATTGAATCAACATCATTGCCAGGACAATGAGGCATGGGATGGAGAGGTCTCAGGCAAACTAACCCAACACAAGGCTAGGACTCCACAGAGAGATGAGTGATAACAGAGACTTGGAGTAACGGGCAAAGACCTTGATTTATAATAATATAGAGAGGGGCAGACCCTGGACCAAAGTCATTATAGTGAAAACACAAAATGCATGGAATCACATTTGCCACAATAAGTTAGTACAGTCTATACACAGAGACACTTTATTTATGCATTTAACACATTCGTGATCAATGACAACAAATAGCCACGAGTGCTTTTTTGTGTGTGTGTATTAGATGCTGCTCAAAGCAGGCTGTGTGCAATAACTCTTCAGTCCTTGGACCAACCTGTCATGTTAGAATTACTGGTTGTCACCATCTAAAAAGTAAAGCATGGGGAAGATTGTCACTGGGGAAAGGCCACACAGATGGCAGAACTAGGTTTTGAACCCAGGCAGACTGGCCTCAGCTGCCTTGTTCATAGTTTCTAAGAACTGAAAATGTTGAATCACAGGTGATTCCATGGTGAATAGGACTCTTGTTCCTGTGATGCTCATATTATAGTGGGGGGACACTAAACTAATGAAGAAAACAAAGGCAGATAGTGGATTGTGGAGACTGTTATTGGTTGTCAATCTGACTACATCTGGAATGAACTAAAATCCCAACTAGAGGGAGGGGGCACCTGAGAAGGATCTTTGCTTCATTTGAAGTAGGTAGATTCACTTCTAGTCTGGATCTTTGAAGCAGGAAGATACACCTTTAATCTAGGCCACAGATTCTGCTGGAAGCCTAGATAAGGACACAGAAGAAAGAAGCTTTTGCTCTTTGCCCGCCTGCCTTGCATGGTTGCAAGTCCATCCCTTTACTGGCATCAAAGCTTACTTCTCTGTGAATCTGTCCTATACTGAAGATCAGCTGAGATATCCAGCACTCAGGTAAAGGACAGAGGCAAGATGTTGGAGCTTTTGAAATGCAGAGAAAATCAGTTGGTATAAGAAAGGTAGAGTGGTCATATTTACTTTTTTCTTTTATTATTGAGATTATAATATAATAACGTAATCTTTCCCACCTCTTTCATCATTCCAAAGCTTCCCACACACCCCTCCTTGCTCTTTTTTTAAATTCATAGCCTCTTTATTCATTAATTGTTGTCCCATGAATATATGTATATGTATATGTGTATTTATTTCTAAATACAACTTGCTGAGTTTGTATGTTACTTGCATGTATGTTTTCAGGGCTGAAACTCCTGCCTCACAGTGACTGAACACTACAGAAAGAAAAGTTCACTCTCTACAACTGGAGACACCCAGAGAAAAGACCAGGATGTGGCACAGACAAGGAGAAGTGCTCCACCCAGAGCCTACTTTCCTCCAGCAATCAGAGAGCACAGGCCTCCCATAGGGGAAAATAATTCAAGAATCTGAGACCCTCCCTTACAGACAGGATGCCCCCAGAGAACTCAAGACATGTTCCATTTGCCAAGCTCTACTTTATTTCAGCAGCTCCTTTCCCAGTGCATGCCGATTATATATAGTGCTCAACTTAACACTAGTGCTTGGGTTTTTGAAAAAAGTTCTCACCATGTGTCCTGGGATGAATTTAGATGTAATTATCTAGCTGAAGTTTTATGACCAAGAGAAGAAAGAGAGAGAGAGAGAGAGAGAGAGAGAGAGAGAGAGAGAGAGAGAGAGAAAGGAAGGAAGGAAGGAAGGAAGGAAGGAAGGAAGGAAGGAAGGAAGGAAGGAAGAAAGAAAGAAAGAAAGAAAGAAAGAAAGAAAGAAAGAAAGAAAGAAAGAAAGAAAGAAAGAAAGGAAAGAAAGGAAAGGGACGAAAGGAAGGAAGGGAAGAAGGAAGGAAAGAAAGAAGGAAGGAAGGAACAGAAGAGACCAGAGTCCTGCAGACCTCTGAGGTTGTCCTTCAGTGAGTGGTGTGCTTTGATTACAGCTCCATCATTCTGCCCATTCCAGTGCCAGTCTCACAATGTCATCTGAGGCAGGATATCCTTCCAGGGAAATGTTTACAAAACCTCCAAGTGACTAAGCTATCTGGCAGGAGGACTTGTAGCAATGCCGTGTTCACTGGCCATTAAGTCATCTACAGTCCAGTCTTTGCTTGGGTTGGCTGCCAAGGTACTAATTCCTAATCCCCTTACCTGCTCATGTTTTTATCCCTTTTGGACGATGAAAACTGATTCGTCCTTTTGGTTGACAATGATGACAAAAAAAAGTTCTTTTCTACAAAGAAAGAGAGGTATTGCACTGAGCAGGTGTCAGAAAACCCCAATTAAAATATGGGTTTGAATTTGCAAGCAAAAGGCTTAATTGAGGAATAAACACAACTTATAACTGCAAGCTGGGACCGTACAAAAACATGGCCTCCACTGTGCCCAAAGAAGAAAAAAGAAGATGGAGAATTTGTTGGAAAATGTGCCAAAGCTGTATTAAAAGACTGTTTCTTGGCAGCTGCAGCTCTGCTCAGGAAGCTGGCCATCACTGGTGGGAGTTACCTAATAAAAACAGTCTCAGTCCTAGGAAGCAGCTCCTTAGGGTTGAGCTGGCAAGACATTCTGGAGCAAGTGTTTGTCACCTGAGTGCTCCCCTGCTGTATCTTGCTATAACTTGCAGCTTAAGTTCCTCAGCATATGGAGCCTAAGAGCAGTGGGCTGTAGTGGAAGGTTTCAGTTCCACATAGGCATAGCCTCAAAGAGAAAGTCTGACTGCTGCCTTACCTCCTCCTCCTCCTCCTCCTCCTCCTCCTCCTCCTCCTCCTCCTCCTCCTTTCCCTCCTCCCTCTGCTCCCCTCTTTCTCCACCTCTCCCTCTCCCCCCTTCTCTCCTTTCCCTCCCCCTTCCTGGCCAAACACTGAGCACCCTTTCTGTGAGCTGCTCTTGCTGTGTTGTGCTGCCTCATTAGGGGTCTGTAATCAACAGGAGCACTTGGCCATGGACTGAACTCAAATTGTGAATCAAAAGAAACCTTTTGTCTTCATAGGTTGATTAGCTCAGGTAATTGCTACAGTCGCAGAAAGCTGACTGGCCAAGTCCAGCTCCCGTGTAGCTGAGAAGTAGAAGAATGACCTCATTTGCACACTCACTCTTCACATAAGGAACTGCACACTCCAACAGACATACAAACCTATGACAGCCACGGGTCCAGCCTAGGTACAGGACACCCCACCCCTGTTGTGGTTGTGTGTAGCCTTCTCCTCTTGTTTTTTCTCCCACTTCTAGGCAGCTGCCCACAAATCCAGAATAGACCCATGAAAGGTTCAGAGTTCAACTATTTACTTGAGAAACTGCCCACAGACCCTGATTCCTTAGTAAGTAACATGCAGAATATCTTGGGCCCCTGACTTAAAACATCTGTGTGGTGCAGGTCTTATGCCAAAGCTGGTTGGAACCTTGGCTGCTGGGGGCATCAGCCCATAGGTGACTGTAGCTGCCTGTCTAATGTGGGCCCCAGAATGGCAAAGCATCCCAGAAACCTGCAGAACACTGCAGGAATTAGAAACAGATGCCTGAAATAAAACCTTGTGCCAATTCTCTCTTTGCTCTCAAGCACAGAATGGCTAGATAAAATCATTTCAATTAATAAAACCCACTCTGAAGCTCAGGCAAGAAAGGATGGACCTTGGGAAATCTACAGACAATGGAGACTCCCGGGCTGAGCAGAGAGATCAGACCTTTTGGGGCTGGGACTTCAGTTCTCTCAGAGAGAAGCTATCATCAGGAATATGGCCTCTAAGGGCTGCGAGGAGGAGAAATGGCAGGGACTCCTGAATAAATTAGAGAACTGGAAAAGAGATGCTAACTCTGAGCCTCCTTGTCTCATAACTTGGCCAGTCCGCTTTCCCTCGATGAGGAAAAGTACCAGGGATAATCAGTTTGCAGAGTGGGAAGATTGCTGTGGCTCGTGGGTCCATGAGTTTCAGTCTGTGGACACATGGTTCTATTGCTTTGGGGCTGTGGCCAGACAGAACAGCACTGTAGGGATTGTTGCTCAACTCAGGGAAGTCAGGAAGCAAAAAGGAAAGAGAGGAGGAGGAAGTTTCCAGCAGTATGCCAAGGTCAAGGATATCTCCAGTGACCTCATTTCTGTCCACTAGACTCACCTCCCACAGTCTCACCAACCCCTATGGTACCACAGGCTGATGGCCTAACTCTTAACAAACTTTCCTGAGTGTGTGCTGACAGGGAGGTGGTAGTCATTATAGATATTTGAGTAAAATTTTTGTGCCCTGTACCTGCATGAGATGCAGCTGGTTAGTCTGAGTCTTTACTTCCCACACAGAATAGAAACTCCAAGCCATGAATCTGCTGGGAAGAGGAATCAAGAATTGGGGAAACTTCTAACAGAAGTGAGCCCAAAAGCAGATGGTAGGAATCCTTCTCAAACCTATGTCTGCAATAGACTCCTGTGAGGATAGATTCCTGCTGAATGTGAGCTCACAGCGCAAAATTGACAAAATAAGTTATTAAGTTATATAAGTTATATTAAAATTATGCAAAACTGAAGTAATTTACTACCACATTCACTCTTGGCAAATTAAAGAACCTCCAAGGGCTACAACCCAGCAAGGGGGAAATTGAATCCCAGTGCAGGGGTGGGGGTGGGGTGGGGTTGTTGGGATTCAAGAAGCAACAGAGGACAAAGAAACAGGAGTGATGGGAGGAGAGCGCAGGAAGTGTGGCTCTTCATTGCACAGTTTACAGCCAATGACCGGCAGCCCGAGGGAGATGCTCCTAACTGCACAGAGTACCACGGTAGAGGGGGGAGCCCTACCAAAAGCAAGTGAAAGCCCAGTCAGATGTAAGAGAAGTGTCTTCCCTGTTATTCCCCCCCCCCCCCCCACTCACCTTTGATGGATGGCTGACTGTCTTTGGAACCAGAAGCTGAGCCAGGTTTCCCCTACAAAGTCCATTCATTCAGAGCATCAAGGGAGGCTGCACTGGAATGGACATAAAAAGAGGAAAGCTGTCTTTTCTCCCCCTGTGTAGCATACAGTGTCTGATCTAACCCACCTAATAGACCTGGGAACACCTTCATGTCTGGTGCATGAGGAATCTTAGGGAAGGGAAGAGCTATTGTTCTATTCTCTCCTTTTTAAAAAAAAAAAAAAATCACAACATCTGCAGACCTAAGCAAGCCCCCCTGGGGAGGGGGCTGGGGCTGGAGATGGTAATGGTAGCAGAACCACATGATGGCATCACTGTCCTATGTGTTTGGATGTGAACATGTTGGCAAATTATAACCTGCCACTCTAGAATGAATGGGCAGGATGAAAATGTCAATTTGAGCAGATACCTTTATTTTCTTCTTTTTTTAAACAATAATTTAGAGAGGTGGTGGTGTCTGATGTATGAGTTTCAAATTCAACAACGAAAGAGGGAAGAGGTAGGAGAAAAAAAAACGAGGCTTACAGAACATTTTTTGTCACAAAAGCAAGAAGAATCAAAGTGCAAACTCTGTCCTCCTTTCAGAAAGATGCTATGGAAGTACCCAGGCTTCTGCAAACAGCCTCGTGGGATTAGAGAGAGGAGAGAATTAAGCCAGGCCTTGTTGCCTGAAGATGCTCCTAGGATGTGGATAGCAAGTACACATTTCAAACATGGTGGTGGTGGGGGGGGGCAGTCAAGAAAATATGTGGCAACTTGTCTGTGGAATGGACTGTGGTACTGTAAACTTCCTTTGACCCCCTTCGAGTTCTTTGATATTAAGACTCGAGGGAAAGCAATGTCTGTGCTTTGAGCTCCCCAAAGTGAAAAGACAAGATTATACTAACAGCTTCTAGCAAGTGCAACATCAGGTAGGAATGCTGTTTGTTTTCTGAACATCTTCCTCTCCCTGTGATGGGCTCTAGGCATGTGGAGCAAAATATAAATAGCAGAGGGAATACACTAAGAAGCAACATGCTGGGGCCTCTGACCCTTCCGGGTTCAGGTTCAAGAGGTGGGAGGCTCTGGCCGGAGGATGTGGAGCACTTGTGGACAGTGCTCATACTTGTGTCCTGTCCAAAGGACACAAGGTTAGGGTACAGTTCACAGAAGGGGATTATTAAAGGGATTTGGGGTGAGTTGCATTGGGCACGCCGATCAAGGGCAGAGGAGCTTTCAAACCATTTTGACATGTGTTTCCCCCCCTTCCCTTGCCTCTGGGCAGGTGCTTCCAGCATCCTGTCTTCATGTTTCTTTTATGCATTTTGACAGTCCAGAAATAATTTGAGCTGGAATCTTTCATCTTTCTTCCATTTGATGTGAGTATTGTGTGAAAGTGTATAAACAATAACAGAATAACAGCTTACATTTATTGAATGCTTACTAGGCACCAGGGACTGGTTTATTTAATCCTCACAATGGTCGTGGAGGTAAATACTGACTCTTCTTCCCACTTGCTGTGAGAATGTAGGTTCACAAGCTCATCAAGAGGAAGGATGGAGACCTCAGAAATGCAGACCGGGCTGGGGCTCCACTGGGAGCTGTACACTGAGCACCACGCAGAAAGGATGGCCATTGCAGCTCTCTGTCACTGGGTTGAAAGGACCAGAAAAGGTGAATTAAAACACAAACGGACCTTCTGAGAACAAATGCTAACAAAAGGGGAAGGCAGGGCGCATTTTCCAGACAGTGGCATCTGCTATGGGGAAGAAAGGATGTTTCAGCTGGGCAGAAAAATCAACCAAATTTGCCCTGTTAGTGTAGTTTTATATTTATGGAAAAGTCAGGCAGAGAGTAAGGGAGTTCCAGGCACCCATACGACCCCACTCCTACTCCGAATTCATTTCTGTTACTACTGTCTTGTACAAGGACATTTATTATTATGGTTGCTGCAATTATTATACATCCTTATAAACTGAAGTCCTTAGGTCATAGGAAGAACTTCCTTTGCATTATACAGTTTTATGATTTTTTTGAAAAATGCTAAATTGCATGGATAACATCACCATGCAATTGTATAGAATAGTTCCATGATTCAAAAGCATCACGGCACTCACTATTTTATCACCACCCTCCTCCCATCCACCATCTTCTCATTGTCTCTATAGTTTTGTCTTTTGTGGACTGTAATACAATTGGGATAATACAGTATGCAGGCTTTTTACACTGACTTCTTTGGCTGAGCAAATGCTATTAAGTTTTCTCCCTGTCTTATCATGGCTTGAGAGCATGTTTCTTTTAAACCCTTGAATAATAGCCAATTGCACAGCTGCATTGCAGATTATTCATCCAGCTATGGAAGAGAATCTTGGTTGCTTCCCAACATCAGCTCACATAAATAAAGCTGCTATAAGCATTTCTGCACATTGTCACTCATAAGTTTTTAACTATTTTTGGTAAATACCTAAAAGCACAATTGATATATCATACCAAACTATATTGAGCTTTATCTAGTCTACTAAGCTGTCTTCTAAAGTGACTGCCCAATCTCCATTCCTATGAACAAATATAGTATTCATTTTCCCTGCTCTGTGGCTTTGTATGCATTTGATCTTGTCTGTTTTTTTTTTAATTCAGGCATTCTAATAGGCATAGAATCTTATCTTATTACTGTCTTAAATTTCAGTTTCTTAACGATATGATACTCTGCACTATTTGTGTTTCTTTTCCATCAGTATATTATTTGGGAGAAGTATCTGACAAAATTGCTAATATTATTTTCCAGACAGGGTCTCATGTATGTCAGTCTGGCCTCGAACTTGCTGCATAAACCAAGGATGAGCTTGAACTCTGATCTCCTGGCCTTTATGTCCTAGGTGTAAGGATTGTAGGTGGGCACTGCTTGCCTAGTTTATATACTCTGGCCTGCACGCATGCTAGATGAGCACTGTGACAGCTGTGCTGCATTTCCAGCCCCCCTTCACTCATTTTCAATTAGTAAAACCTTATATGCTCTTGCTGTTGATGTTGAAAAGTCCTCTGTGGGCCATCCAGAAGGATAGGTAGGTCAACTGCCTGTAGAACTCCCCCACTGCCTTGATTTGGCTTTCACAGATGCAACTCACAGTCACCCCTTCCCTCCTCACCCTCCACCCCTGCTGCCATGTCCCCACCCACAACTCCAGTGGACATTCCCTGCTTAAGTGCAAGCCAGGCTGTCCAGAAGAACATGTAGGCTACCAGCACACAGAACTCTCGTACTTGGTCAGTTCCCACATACACAGTCCTCCATCATCCCTCCATAGTCCCCAACCCCATTGCCTGGTTCCCACCCCCCCCCAATTCAAGCTGCTATCTCCTGCTCAAGTGCAGGCCACACCAGCCAGAAGAACAGGTAGGCAATCTCAAGCAGAGAGAGACTTCCATGCTGCTGGCTTCTAGAACTCCAGTGTACCTTCTCCATTCTCTTGGTGCCCCTCCCCTGAGACAATATCCACAATACCCTCTTCCCTCCTCCTCATCATGTCCCAGGCCCCACCTTGGGCAGAGATGTCCTGCTCAACCAAAGACTATACCAGTCATCAGAAGTCCTGGTATGCTGTTTGCCTGTGGACCTCCCCACTTTCTAGGTGCACCAATTTTCCCTCCCCTCTTCTTTATATTGTCCCAGTCCCCAACTTGGGTGGAGATTCCCTGCTGGACCAGAGGCCATGATGGCTGTCAGAACTCTAGTTAGGCTGCCCACACATGGACCTCTTCCTCCACTCTCTCAGTGCCCACCCCCACCATGCACACTCTCCCCAGTCCTCCTCCCTTGCTTCTCTCCTTCTCTTCATGCCCCAGTCCTCAACTCAGGTGGTGACCCTCCTGCTCCACAAGAGACCAAGCTGCCTGCCAGAAATCCAGCCCCAAACTCAGGCAGAGAACTCCTGCTCAACTACAGGCCCCACAAACCAAAAGACCAGAGATGAAACAGAAACCAAGGAACAAAACACTCACCTAACAAAGACAAACTCAGTAATCTTCACCTAGACCTATAATCATCTCAAACTCAGATGCTTGGATGCCAGGGAAAAGAAATAGTCAACAACAGCCAGGGTGACATACCATCACCAGAGCCTAATTATCCTACCAGAGCAAGCTCTGAATATTCCAACACAACTGTAGCAAAAAGACCTTAAAACCAACTTTTTCTTGAAGATGATAGAGGACCTTAAAGAACTATATGACTTAAAGAAATTGAGGAAAAGACAAACAAAAAAATTAGAGGAAATTAAATCCCACCAAGAAAGCCATGAAAAACAAACAGTTGAAGAAAATGAATAAAACTGTTAAAGACCTGAAAATGGAGATAGAAGCAATAAAAAAGTACAAACTGGGGGAATTCTGGAAATTGAAAATCTAGGTAAGTGAACAGGAACTACAGACATAAGCATTACCAACAGAGTACAAGAGATTGAAAAGAGAGCCTCAGGCATTGAAGATACAATAGAAGAAATATATACATCAGTCAAAGAAAATGGTAAATCTAAAAAGTTCCTGACACAAAGCATCCAGGAAACATGGAAAACTATGAAAAGATAAAACCCAAGAATAATAGGAATATAAGAAGGAGAAGATTTCCAGCTCAAAGGTCAGAAAATATTTTCAGCAAAGTCATAGAAGAAAATTTCCCCAACTTAAAGAAGGAGATGCTTATAAAGGTCAAAGAAGCTTACAGAACACCAAACTGGATCATAGAAGAAAGTTCCCGAGTCACAATCAAAACACTAAACATACAGAACAAAGAAAGAATAGTAAAAGCTTCAAGGGAAAAAGAGCAAGTAACATATAAAGGCAGACCTATTAGAATTATACCTGACTTCTCAATGGAGACTCTAAAAGCCAGAAGGGCCTAGACAGATGTGCTGCATACTCTTAAGAGACCATAGATGCCAGAATACTATACCCAGAATACTGTACTCAGAAAAACTTTCAGTCATCATAGATGGAGAAAAGAAGATATTCCATGATAAAGTCAAATTCAAACAATATCTGTGTATAAATCCAGCCCTACAGAGTATACTAGAAAAAAACACCAACCTAAGAAGGTTAACTACCCCCATGAAAACACAGGAAATAAGTAATCTCACACCAGCAAAGTTGAAATAAGAGAAATACACACACACCACCACCACCACCACCATCACCAGCAACAACAACAATATAACAGGAGTTAACAATAATTGGTCATTTATATCTCTTAATATCAATGAAGTCAATTCCCTGATAAAAAGACACAGGCTAACAGAATGGATATGAAAACAGGATCCATCCTTCTGCTGCATACAAGAAACACACTTCAACATCAAAGATAGATATATTACCTCAGAGTAAAGGTTGAAAAACAGATGGTTCTAAGAAGCAAGCTGGTGTAGCCATTGTAATATCAAACAAAATAGACTTCAAAACAAGATTAATCAAAAGAGACGGGGAAGGCCATTTCATATTCATCAAAGGAAAAATCCACCAAGATAACATTTCAATTCTTAACATTTGTGCCCCAAACACAAAGACACCCATGTTTGAGAAAGAAACATTACTAAAGCTTAAATCACACATGGATCCTCACACCTTGATCGTGGGAGACTATACCCACTCTCACCAATGAACAGATCACTCAGACAAAAACTAAATAGAGAAATACTGAAGCTAACAGACATTATGAATCAAAATGACCTAACAGCTACAGAATGTTTCACACAAACAAAAAATAATATACTTTCTCAACACCTCACAGAACTTTCTCCAAAATTGGCCACATGCTCAGTCACAAAGCAAGTCTCAATAGGTACAAGAAAATTGAAATAACTCCCTGCATCCTATCAGACCATCATGAATTAAAACTGGATTTCAACAGCAACAGAAACAATAGAAAGCCTACAAACTCATGAAAACTGAATAACTCTCTACTGATTGACTATGGGGCCAAAGCATAAAGAAAGAAATAAATTAAAGACTTCCTAGAAATCAATAAAATGAATGCATAACACACCCAAACTTGTGGGACACAATGAAAACGGTGCTAAGAGGAAAGTTCATAGTACTAAGTGCCTTCCATAAAGAAATTGAAAAGATCACTCACTAACAACATAACAGCACACCTGAAAACTCTAGAACTAAAAGAAACAACCCCACCAAATAGTAGTAGATGGCAGGAAATAATCAAACTGAGGGATGAAATCAATGAAGTAGAAACAAAGAGAACAATACAAAGAATTAATGAAACAAATAGTTGTTTGAGAAAATCAACACAACAGATAAACCTTTAACCAATCTTACAAAATGGCAGAGAGAGAATAGCTAAACTAACAAAATCAAAAACAAAAAGAAGGACAAAACAACAGATACCAAGGAAATCCAAAGAATCATTAGTTCATACTTCAAAAATCTGTAGTCCACAAGATTGGAAAATCTAAATGAAATGGATAATTTTCTCAATAAGCACCACTTACCAAACTTAAATCAAGATTAGATAAACAATTTAAATATATCTATAACTCCTAAGGTAACAGAAAAAGTCATTAAGTCTCCCAACCCCAACCCCACCCTGGCCAAAAAAAAAGCCCAGAGCCAGATAGTTTTTTTGCAGAATTCTCTCAGACTTTCAAAGAAGTGCTAAGGCCAATACTCCTCAAATTATTCACTAAAATAAACAGAAAAAATATAAAACATTCATTTTATGAGGCTACAGTTACCTTGATACCCAAGCCACACAAAGATTCAACAAAGGAGAATTACAGACCTATTTCTCTCATGAACATAGATGCAAAAATACTTGCAAACCAAATCTAAGAACACATAAAAATAATCATCTATAATGATCAAACACGCTTCATCCCAAAGATGCAAGAATGGTTCAACATACCAAATCAGTCAATGTGATCCATCATATAAACAAACTGAAAGGGGAAAAAAAAGCATGACATCTCATTAGATCCTGTAAAAGCCTTTGACAAACTCCAACACCACTTCAGGATAAAGGTCTTGGATAGATTACAGATACAAGGGACATGCTTAAACATAATAAAGGCAATTTATAGCAAGCCAATAGCCAAAATCAAATTATATGGAGAGAACTCAAAGCAATTTCACTAAAATCAGGAACTGGAGAAGGCTGTCAACTCTTTCCATATCTCCTCAATATAGCATTTGAAATTCTAGCTAGAGGAATAAGACAACTGAAGGAGATCAAGGTGATACAATTTGAAAAGGAAGAACCTCAAGTATCATTATTTGCAGATGTTATCAGAATATTTGGACTGGTAGAATTAACATAGTAACATTGATCATCTTATCAAAAGCAATCTACAGATTCAACACAATCCCGATCAAAATTCCAATGCAATTCTTTACACATCTTAAAAGGATAATACTCAACTTCATATGGAAAAACAAAATCTGAGGATAGCTAAAACAATTCTGTACAACAAAAGAATTTCAAGAGGTATCACCATCTCTGATTTTAAGGGGTACTACAGAGCTACAGCAATAAAAAACACGATATTGGCATAAAAATTGATATGTTGATCAATGGAAGAAAATAGAAGATCCAGACATAAATCTTCATATCTATGAACACCTCATGTTTGATAAAGAAGCCAGAAATAAACAATGGATAAAGAAAGCATCTTCAACAAATGTTGGTGGTTTAACTGGATTTCTGCTTGTAGAAAAATGCAAATAGATCTATATCTATCTCCCTAAAAAAAATCAACTGAAGTCAAAGTGGATCAAAGGCCTTAACATAAAATGAGATACACTGAACCTGATAAAAGAAAAGTTGGGAAATATCCTTGAATCCATTGGCACAGCAGACAATTTCTTGAATAGAACATCAATCCCTTAGGCACTAAGATCAACAATCAATAAATGAGACCTCATGAAACTGAAAACCTTCTGTAAAGCAAAGGACAAAACCACAGCCTACAGAATGATAAAGGACTTTCACCAACCAACTCTACATCTGACATATATAAAGAACTCAAGAAACTAGACATTAACAAATGAAGTAATCCAATTAAAAATAGGGTACAGGTCTAAACAGAATTCTCAAATGGCTGAAAACACACTTAAAAAATGTTCAACATCCTAAGCCATCAGGGAATTGCAACTCAAAACTACTTTGAGATTCCATCTTACACCTATAGAATGGTTAAAATAAAAAAAAACACAAGTGACAGCTCATTCTGTCAAGGATGTGGAGCAAGGGGAACATTCCACCACTTCTGGTAGGAGTGCAAACTTGTATAGTCACTATGAAAATTAATATAACGTTTCTTCAGAAAATTGTGAATCAATCTACCTCAAGACCCAACTATACTACTCTTGGGCATATACTCAGTGGCATGCCATCTTAGTACAAGGACATTTGCTCAACTATGTTAGTAGTTTTATTCATAATAGCCAGAAACTGGAAACAACCTAGATGTCCCTCAACTGAAGAATGGATTAAAAAAATGTGGTACATGTACACAATGGAGTATTACTCAGCTGTTAAAAAAATCATGAAATTTGCAGGCAAATGGATGGAACTAGAAAAAGAATCCTCCTTAGTGAGGTATCCCAGACCCAGAAAGACAAACATGGTATGTCTCACTTCTGAGTGGATATTAGCTGTTAAGTAAAGGATAATCATGATAAAATCCATAGACCCAGAGAGGCAGAGTAACAAGGAGGCCTCAAGTAGGGATGCCCCGATCTCCATGGAAAGGGGAAACAGAATAGATTTTGTAGGTGGACTGGGTGCTTGTGGGGAATGGGAACAGGAGGGATCAAATTGGTGGGGAGAGAGACAATATTGGGAGAGATGACTGGAATTAGGGACATTTGGGGAGCAATGTGGAAACCTAGTGCAGTGGAAACTCCTTGGACTCTATAAGGGTGACCCTAAGAAAGACTCCTAGTAATGAGTAATATGGAACCTGAACCATCCATCTTCTGTAACTAGGCAAGGCTTCCAGGGGTGGGACTGGGACATCAACCAAACCACAAACCTTCAACCTACAATTTGTCCTGCTTGCAAGATATGTTGGGGTAATGATCATGCAGAACTTATAGGCATGGCCAACCAATGGCTGGTTCATCTTGAGGCCATGCCAAGAGAGGGAGCCCATTCTCAACACTGCCTAGATGGCCAAGAATCAGATAGCCTAGTGACCTAGGATAGAACCAAACAAGACTGGCCAAAAAAAATTTAAAAGTCAATGAAATTATTCATAATGATATTCTGCTGTATACATAGATAGGTGACTAACCCAATCATCATCAGAGAGCATTCCACCAACAACTGATGAGAGAGAGCGGGTGTGGAGACCTACTGCCAAACATTAGGCAGAGCTTGAGGAACTCTGCAGGAAAGGAGGAAGGAATGTAGGAGCAAGAGGGGTTGAGGACACCTTGTGAACACAGCCCACAGAATCAACTAAACAGGGCTTCTAGGGGCTCATAGAGACTGAAGTGACAATCATGGAGCCTGCATGGGTCTACACTAGGTCCTCTGCATATATGTTATGATCATATAGCTTGCTGTTTTTGTGGGACTCCTAACAATGGGTGTGGAGGTTGTCTCTGACTCTTTTGAGTATTGTTGGGACCTTTTTTCCTCCTACTGGGTTGTCACGTCCAGGCTTGATATGAGAGTTTGTGCCTAGTCTTGTTGTATCTTGTTATGACATGTGCAGTTGATATCCCTGGGAGGCCTGTTCTTTTCTGAAGGGAAATGGAGGAGCAGTAGTTTTGAGGGTGGGGGAGGTAGAGAGGGGACTTAGAGGAGTAGAGGGAGGGGAAACTGGTTGAGATATAATGTTTGAGAGAAGAATAAATTTTAAAAAAAGAAATGTGTATTTTCAATAAAAGTCCTTGATCAGATCATACATAATCAATGTATGATAGACGTGAATCACCCCCATTTCCCCCATCATCCTCCTTCCTTCCTCTGCAACCCTTCTTCCCCACAAGCCCTGCTCTCCTCTCATGTCTTTTCTCTGTGTGACTCGGTAAGTTTAATTAGTGTCGCTTCATGAGTATGAGTATTAGGCTATTTACTGACGCCTGGGTACCTGAACAAGGGGCTTCACCACTGAAAAAAAATGTCACTCCTTTCTCTAGCCATCATTAATTATCAATAGTCAGTCCCTCAGGGAGGGGTGGGACAAAATTAATCATGTTTAAATCTAAAACACACTACAAAGCCTGATATCTGGATTTTTTTTCTATGTTGTCTTTCAGATGTTTACCTTTTACATTCAGGATCTATTTTGAGCTAGATTTTGTGAAAAAAATCATTCCTCCTCCTCCTTCTCCTCCTCCTCCTCTTCCTCTTCCTTCTCCCCTCTTCATTCTTTCCCCCTCTCCCTCCATTTCTTCCCCACTCCCCCTCCTCTTCCTTCTCCTCCTCCTCTTCATCCTCATCCTGTTGTCCTCCTCCATCCTTCTCACACAAAGATAAAATCACATTACAGGTACATGCTGCTAACACATTGCATACATACAAATCTCTAAATTAAACCCATTTTCTCTACAATTAAGATTCACTAATTTACAAAGGAAACAAAGTATCCAACCTTGCACAAAAATAATTTGTCCATTCTTGTACCAACACCACGCCATTGTGATTACTAGAGCTCTGCAGTAAGCCTCAAAGTCAGGCAGCCAGACCTCTGTCTTTGCTCCTCTTCGGTGTTGTCTTGAAGTAACCTGTGTCATTGCCTTCCCATGTCAGCAGTAGAATCTGAGAGTCATCATTTACAGAATAAACTAGGAAGGATTTGGCTGTGATTGTACTGACCCTGTAGGTCAAGTTGGGAAATATTGATATACTCACAGGAGTGATGATTCCTATTTGTGGATATGAACAATTCAAAAAATTGTTTTCATGCATTTGGACTTTTTTGACTTACTTAACAATTCTGTAGTTTTCCTCACATAGACTTTGATATATATTTTATTACATTGATGCCTATAGAATTTTTGGTGCTTAATGCAAATAATAACTTTTTCTTAATTTCAGTTGCAGTTGTTCATTGATATATAGAGCAGAAATTATCATTGTCTATTAATTTTGTGTCCTGTGACCTTCCTGTAATTGTTTATTAGCTATGGATATTTTTGGCAATTTTATACACAATTGCCATTTTATACACAACCATGTTGCTTACAAAGGAAGCTTTTTTTCTTTCTAATTCTATTTAATTTTCTTGTGTTATGGCTTTAGTCATATGTTCCAGCATGATACTGAGCGAGACTGATGAGAGGGATATCAGTGCCTTATTTCTGCTTCTAAGAAGAACCTTCCAGATTCTCAGCAGCAAATATGATGTCAGCCATGCTGATATCTCTGTGGACTTTTTAAAAGTGAGTTGAAAAAGTTTGAAGATTTTTCTTTTATCTGTGTTTCCTGAGAGTTCAATATTATGAATAGATACTGTATTTTGCCAAATGCTTTTCCCTGTAGATTTGATCATGTGACTTTTTCTTTTCAAATGGTTGAATGGTGGACTATAGTAATATATACAACTTTGGTTACATGTTGCCAGGGATATCTATGAATATAACCAAATACAAAATGGTGAGCTTACTTGAAAATTATGAGACTTTCTTGGAAACTTGTTTGTGTGAATTTGAATAAACCACATAGATAATTACATCCTTTTCCAAGGTCAAGAGGTTGGACACATATGCCTGAGTTCAGTTTGGATCCACTCATGTAACTTTGCAATTCATTATGCTTGGTTATACACCATTACTTTTCTGTTGTTTGTGTCCATGGGTGTACATGTGTACACCTGTGTATGTGGGTGTGCTCACCCATGCAGGTACATGTAGTGGTCAGAGGTTGACTTTGGATGTTTCCCTCTATTGCTCTTTACCTTTACTCTTTGAGATAGGGCCTTTCACTGAACATGGAATTTGTGACATCACCTAGAGTGGAAGAATCCTGAGCCCCTGGAGTCTGTCTGTCTTCACAACGTCCCCAGAGCACAGGGGTTTCAGGCTTATGCCACTGTGAGGAGATGAACTCAGTTTCTCTTGTCTTCATGGCAAGTTCTTTACATACTGAGCCATCTCCCCAGTCCCACATAATGACTTTTATATCTTGCTGAATTCTGTTTCTAGTGTGTCATATTATACTTATTCTTATAGGAGATATTAGTACAGTTTTCCTTTCTTATGATGCCTTAAATGAGTTTGGTATTGAGGTAATAAAGATCTCATAGAGTAAGCTCTGAATTGCTTCTTCTGTTGATATCCTCCAGGAGGAACTACAAAGAAATGGCATCATTTCTTTCTTGGGGGTTTGGTAGAATCCACCTGTGAAACCATCTCTATACAACTCTTTCATTTTCAGGGGAGTTATTAAAAATAAATGTAGTATTTTAACAGATACAGGACTATTTAAATGATCAGTTTGTTTTTTTGTATAAACTTTAGTAGTTCATATTTTACAAGAAACATATTTTAAGTATCTTCAAAATACCATTATTTAAACAGAACAATAAGGTAATGTGGGATTTATAATGCATGCAAGATTAAAATGAATGACAATAATACAATTTAAGTTATAAAATGTATATTTGATGCTGTATGTTTTCTTTTGAGTCTTGTTTTCAATGTATCACAATGTTCTACTATACTCATAGGATCAGTGGCTAGCCTAATTGTCATCAGAAAGGCTTCCTCCAGCAACTGATAGGAGCAGATACAGAGACTCACAGTCAAACATTAGATGGAGCTCAGGAAACTCTGAAGAAGAGGGAGAGGAAGGAGTTGTAGGAGTCAGAGAGGTAGAGAACACCATCAGAACATAGCCCATGGTGTCAACTAAGCAGACTCATAGGGGCTCACAGAGACTAAAGTGACAACCACAGCACATGCATGGGTCTGTGCCAGGCCCTCTGTGTACACGATGTATTTCTTTAACTTGGAGTTTTTGTTGGACTCCAAACAATGGCAGTAGGGGTGTCTCTGACTCTATTGACTGCTCATGAGACTTTTTCCTTCTACTGGGTTGCCTCTACCAGCCTTGATATGAGGGTTTGTGCCTAGTCTTATTGCATCTTGTTATGCCAAGTTTGGTTGATATCATTGAGAGGCCTGCTCTTTTCTGAAGGGGAATGGAGCAGCAGTAGATCTGGGGGAAAGGGAAAGAGGGCTTGGAAGGAGGGAAGGGAGGCAAGGCTGCAGTTGGGATGTATCGCATAAGAGAAGAGTAAACAAATAAAAAGATTAAGACTTTTAATTTATTGTTATTATTATTTGTGTGTATGCATGCACACACACACAATGTGTTAAGTGAGGGCTGGAGTGTGCCTCCAAGTTCATATGGAGGTCAAAGGGCAACTCCGCCGAGTTGGTTCTCTCCTACCCTCAGGTGGGACCCAGAGATTGATCTCTGGTCATTAGGCTTGAATGGCAAGTACCTTCATCTTCTGAGTCACTTCTTTAACTTATGTCAACTCTATACCTTTGACATTTGTTTTTCTGCACTAAAGTCTGATTCAGAGCTGGGTTCAAAGTCAACCAGGGCTACAGTGAGTTCAAATATATCACGAATCTTAAAAAGTGTTATTAATAAAAACAAACCCAGGGTCATATATTGGGGTGAATTCTGAAAGATCAGAGAAACAGAACAAGCCATAGCCTCACCTTGCCAACTTCTCAGCTGATCTTGTTTCCTCAAACTGGAAGCCTCTGTGTCCTCATCCAAATGGGTCTCAGCTGAACTGCTGCTCAAAAGCCTAAAAGCTTAAGCAGCCTCTAGTTCCTGGTCCTCATGTCTTATATACTTTTCTGCTTCCTGTAATCACTTCCTGGAATTAAAGGCATGTGTCACCATGCCTCATTGTTTCCAGTGTGGCTTTGAACTCACAGAGATCCAGACAGATCTTTGCATCCTGAATGCTAGAATTAAAGGTGTGTGTGCCACCATTTTCTGGCCTCTATGTCTATCTAGTGGCTGTTCTGTTCTCTGACCCTAAATAAGTTTATTAAGGTGCACAATATATTGGTGAACACAATATTGCCACATTCAAGACCAACGTGAGCAACTTAGACTCCGTCTCAAAGTGAAAATAAAAAGAGGTATGGGGAAATAGATCAGTGGTAGAGTGCTTGCCCAGCATATAACTCTAAGTTTGATCTTTAGTGACGTAAAAATGAAATAAAACAAAAGTCTGATTTGACTGGAATTAATATAGATGCAGAAGATCTCTTTTGGCTACTGTGTTAGTATGACTTTATCCATTATATTTTTTTTATTTTATTTGTGTACTACATTTAAAATTGACTGGTTGTCTACAAATAGATTAACTGCTATAGCAGCCTTTGTCTTTCAATTGAGATATCTAGACCATTCATGTTTAAAGAAATGATGTCCTTTGAATAGTATCTACCATGTCAGGAGCCTTTTGTGCACTCATTACCATTTGTTCTGTTTATTTTCCTCTGTTTCTCCTTTCTCTGGTTTCATTAATGATTTCTCTCTTCTTTTAGTGTATCTATTGTACCTCTTTTTAAGCTAGAGAGTGAAGCATGATCCTAATTAGTCTTAACAATAAAAACCCAGAGTCAGATATTAAGGATGAAAGCTGAAGCAGAGCAGCAGCTACTAGAGACTCTTACCTCTAAGAAATCTCAGACCAAATTGGGAGGGGGGATCCTGTCTACAAATCCTTAGACTGTATGGAGGCCACCCTATCTCTATGAATCCTCAGACTAGACTAAAAGGGGGCTGAGATACTATCTCCACCCACCTTATATTCCTGTCTACACCTCCCTAGTGCTGTGATTAAAGGTGTGAGCCTCTCATGTGCTGGGATCAAAGGTATGAGCCACCACCGCCCAGCTCTTTTAGACTGGTTCAGTTTCATGTAGTCCAGGGTGGCCTTGATCTCCTGATCTTCTTACTTCTTTCTCTCAAGTGCTGGGTGTGTGCCACCACTGTCTGGCCTCTATGTTAACTAGTGGCTAGTTCTGCCCTCTGATCTCCAGGCAAACTTTATTTGTCAGAACACAAACAAAATATCATACAACACTTTCCCCTTTTTATCTAAACAAAAAGCAAAGGTTTTAACTAGCATAGAAAAACTATGTACAATAAGTATAATAACTATATACAAATATATTCATGCAATAATTACACTAACAACATCTAGTCCATTAGCATTTGACAAATTAAAAAAAATACTCCATTATCTATTCAGTCTTGGTGAGTCCAAAGTGTTGTAACTAATTCAATTTCTATCTCAACTTGCATTACCAACTCATAACTATCTTTTGATGTTTCTCAAACTTATACACTTTACACCTCTTTTAGTGAGTTTCTTTTCTGAGTCTGGTAACAAGGAAAACTATTTAGTCTTCAAATCCATCAGAGACCTGAGAAGGACTCTATTACCTAAAACTCATATTACCCGAGTAAACAGGAAGTGTAGAGTAAACAACTTCCAAAAATAAGAATTGACAGAACAGCTGGCTACCTGGACATTCATCCAAGGTTCCTCTGCAATGTTGGGGCATCCATCTTTGGCTAGAATATCTGACAGACTTATCTGTGAAGCAGGATTTTTGAAGGACTATCCCACCTCATCTTGGCAAAGTTCTGCAGTCACTTTCTGTTCTGTCCTGCTTGTCCAATTTGGACAACATACCATCAATAGTCAAGGCAAGGGCATTTTCTTGCCCAGTAGCTAACTATTGACACAAAGAAAGTAAACTCCATGTGGAGTTTCTTCAATGCCCATCATCTTCTCTAAAGTAGATTGGCACTGCCAGGAGTCTCATTAAAATGTCTCATTAAAAAAAAAAACCCTTACATTATTAAAACATCTTAAATGCCATATTCTGTAGATCTCTGAAGTTTTTTTAAGATATGTTTGAAGATTACCCATCCATCTGACTCAGTAAATTTGACTAACACCCTAAAAGGGGACAAAGACTTAAATAGTCCAAGAGAATTATCAGCTGAAGCTGAGAAGGAATTGGCTCTAGTAGAAAAGAAAATATGAGAAGCACATGTGGATCATGTGAATCCAGAATCTAACTGCATTCTGGTCATATTATCCTCCAGACATTCTGCCACAGGGATTTTGATGCAGAGGGAAGATATTGGAATGGATATTTCTACCATGTAAACCAAGCAAAAAGTTAAAGATATGTAGAAAAGATCTCTGATTGATTCTAAAAGGAAAATTAAGACTTCATCAATTGACAGGAATAGACCCAGCAGAAATTGTAGAACCTTTAACTAATGAGGAAATTTCCTTATTATGGAAAGATAATAAGTACTGGCAAAGAGCTTGCATGAAAGAGATTAACAACTGTTATCTCAAAAGCAAGAGAATAGTATTCATAAGGAGAACTGAATGGGTCCTTTCTCACATTGTACAGCAAAAACCAAACACTGGAGTCCCCAAATCTACACTGATACAAAAAAATAAGGAAAGGCAGGATATAATAAGGAGATTTAAGTAAAGTGGTTCAAAGCCCCTACAATTCCATACAAAAGGCAGAACCATATGCCATTTTTATGGTACTAATGGATTTTATGGAACCTCTCAATATGCAGAGAGAGTCATTTTACATATTGAAACTGCTGAATTTATTCCTGACAATACAGAATTAACTTCACTACTTATACAATTACATGAAATCATCAGAACATCAGAAATAGGGAACTACATATATATATATATATATATATATATATATATATATATATATATATATATGTTTACACACACACATCAGATCCCATATGGGTCTGCCAGGTCCACTAGCACAGGGTAATAATGATATTGATCAGTTATTAATAGGTTATGTGATAGAAGCCTCAGAATTTCATAAGAAATACCACATAAATAGCAATTTGAAGAAGGATTTCTCCATCACTTGGCAACAAAGCTAAGGAAATTATAAAAAAATTCCTACCTGTTCCTTCTGTAACCAAACTCCATTACTTTCAGGAAGCAACCCCAAAGGCATACAAAGATATGAAATCTGGCAGTTGGATGTGTTTCATTTTTGCAGAATTCAGAAGATTAAGATAGATACACCATACCATTGACACCTATTCAGGATTTCAATGGGCAACTCCTGTGAGTTCTGAAAAGGCTGGTTCTGTGATTGCACACCTATTAGAAGTTATGGCCATCATGGGAATACCTGTACAAATTAAGACTTACAATTCTCCAGCATATGTCTCAAAAAAAATGAGACAGTTTTTGCTTATAACAATATAAAGCATGTTTCAGGTACACCACACAATTCCACAGGCCAACCAGTCATAAAAAAATCCAATCAGACTTTAAAGGATATGCCAAATAAACAGCAACAGGTAACAATGACTCCTAGAAATAGATTGCATAATGCTTTATTAACCTTGAATTTTCTCAATTCTGATGAGAAAGGAGGGGATGCCAGCCACCGCAAAAGGAGCAACAAGATGCCAATAGGGTGGTAATGCTATGGCCACATGGCAACATATAGATTATAAGAATGGGTTAAATTAAGCTGAAAGAGCTAAGTAATATAAGCTGACCCATAGGACATACAAATTGTAAGTAATATAAGCCTCTATGTGTTTACTTGGGTCCAAGCAGCAAGGGACCTGGCAGGACATAGAAAAACTTCCGGCTATAATAGAATATAGACTGGAAAAGAAAGGGAGAGAAAAGGACTGGGGATGCTGATCAGGGCTCTGAGTTGCAACTGTAAGGGCTAAGAAGCCTATAGCACAGGTTTCATTAGCAGCATAGCAGGATTATGACAGCTAGAGACCCTCGTCCTTTATTACACAATGATGAAGGAAAAGGTTTTAAGGCTTCTCCTTATAAAAATGATCAATGTTAGGGAGACAGATACATTAGCCCGATTTAGAGTACCTTCATGTGTTAAAACACCCCATCCCATCATTAGGCCTAATTTTAGTGTTTTTATGTATTAGGTAAAAATGAATTTTGTTCTTTAAAAATACTATCATTTACTTGGGTGGTGATGACTGGCACATGCTCTTAATCCCAGTACTTGGGTGGCCGAGGCAGGCAGACCTCTGTGAATTTGAGGCCAGTCTGGTCAACAAAATGAGTTCCAGGACAGACTGAGCTGTTACCCAGAGAAACCCAGTCTTGATAAACAAAAACAAAACCCTATCATTTGAAGTATTTTAAATATGCCTCTCAGTATTGCCTTATGATGTTGTGAAATGGCTATTAGTGTCTTTCCCAGAACCTTCACCCACTATCGATTCTCAGTCAAGTCCTTTCTTGCCATTTCCAGTCTCAATACCACTAACCTGTTTTTTTTTTTTTTTTTTTTTTTTTTTTTTTTTTTTTTTTTTTTTTTGTTGTTGTTGTTGTTTTCCCTGTCCTGGGTATTTCATGCAACCTGTCAGCTTAAGAAAATAAAGAAGTGGTGCAGTCTGGTTTCTTATGTGGGCTCTGGTTTCCTTTCTGTTGCTGTGATAAAATACTTGGACCAAAAGCAACTTGGAGGAAGAATGGGTTTGTTTTAGCTTGTAGGTGACCGTCCATTATTGAGGAAGGCCAGGACAAGAGGATTAAGCAGGATGTTGGAGCAAAATCCATATGTTTACAGCTTTCTTATACAGCTCTGAACAACTCACCCAGGAAATGTTGCCTCCCACAAAGGGCAGGGTTTTCCTACATTAATTAATAATTAAGATTACCCCCAGACACATGCCCATAGGTTAATCTGATCAGGCAATTCCTCAGTTGAGACCTCCTTCCCAGGTGACTCAAAGCTGTGTCCAAATGGCTGTTAAAGTGACTAGGACAGTGTGTAAATTTAACTCACATTATACCTCAAGTGGTTTTCCACATAATGTCTGAATCCTTCACAGTAAAGTTGCCTGGTTTTCTATTGAGAAAACATCAGAGTGAAGGTACTGATTTCCTTCTCAGAGGTTGTTGCAAAATTATTTTGTTATTCCATTGGTTTTAGCATTATAATATGGCAAAGGACATCTTTATGCATGTGGCTTCTCTCAAAGGTGTCGTTATTTTCTTGGGTCTATGTGCAAAACTTGCATGAAAACACAAACAATGATAATAATCTTTAGAAGGGTTACATTAATTTTCCATTTTACTGACCATACATTAGCCACTTGTGTGATGAAGATGACGTTGTGAACAGTGAATATAAATAAGTATATATACATATGCATATACTATATATGTATATATTATATACATAATGTGATATTTTAGAGGTGCCTTTGCTTGTGACATTTGACTTTGTAAAATGAAAAGATGTTTTCAGTCCTTCCATTCTTTCACTCATGGCAGAGTGATTTTTCCCAGGGAAAAACCCTCATATACCAAGCCAGATAACATTTCCAATTTATCGCTCCTGTGAAAGTGGCTGCAGGATAAGAACAAATACAGTCTGTGTTCAATCTATTCAATTAGAACAGAACAAGAAATTTATTTCAGCACATACAAATCAGCAAATCCCATCCTGGTTGAATCCCATTTAGCATTTATGCAGGCTTAATTAAATCACCAATGGGGTTTCTTACAAGGAGAGTGGCCTTCAGGAAATATGCTTGCTAAATACTTCCCAGCAAGGCCTGTGGGAGTAAACAAGGAGGCTTGCTTGCAGAGTTCCTAATATCCCCTCCAAGTTTCATATCTCTGACTATGAGCTGGCAAGAGCTGGCAAACAAAGGAGGAGCCGCTGAGGGGCGGGGCAGGCTAGCAGGGCAGGGACAGGCTGGGGGCGGGGCAGGGCATTGTACTATTTGGTTCCTGGGTGGTCGACATACATTCAGGAGCAAGTGTCTCTTCTCACATAGGGCAGAAATTTTCCTTGCAAGTAGCCTGAGCCTTATGAACATTGAGAACCAGCCAGAGAAAAGAAAAATGAGACATTGATTATCCTTGTGGAAAATTAATGGCTTGCTCAGTGATCCTTCTCTGGCTAGCTCTCCAAGCCCATTTTCCAAATTCCCCCCACCCAACCCCCCTACCCTGCTCTTGATCTCCCTCTCTCCTTCCCTCTTTCTCTCCCTCCCTCCCCTCCTTTCTACCTCCATTTCCCTCTCTTCCTCTAGCTCCTCCCTCCTTCCACTCTTAACCTCCCTTCTGTTCTTCCCTTCCCTCTCTTTCTCCCCCTCTCTCTTACTCCCTCCTTTCTCATCCTTCCCCTTTTCTTCCCCTCTCTCCTTTTTCCCTCTCCTCTACCCCGCCCCCCATGCCCTACTACCCAAGCCAGCATGGAAGTTTGCTGGGAACTCAGGCTGTTTATAGCCTGGGAATCCCTGTGCCATGAACTGAGCATCTCTCTTCCGCTGAGCCAGGCTTTGCCTGTGTCGTCTCATTTGATCACATTCAAGGAGAAAATGGATTCGATGGGAACACGAGAAGTAAATCTATTTCCTCCCACCTGGTTTATGAGTTTGACATCTTCCGAGGACTACTGTTTGAGGTTGGCTTTCCTAGAAGAACTTGTCAGCTGGTGTGAAGGGTCCCAGGGACTGCACCAGTAGTAGGCAATGCTAAGGTCTCCAGCTAATATCCCGCTTCTTGCATTTTAGAGTCTTTAGAAAAATCTTCTGACTCTTAGTCCCACGGTACCTTCTAGCAGGTTAAGAAATGGCAGAAAAGAGCAGTTTTAAAAACTCTAAACTGAGGATCAAACCCAGAGCCTTGAATGTGCTAGGCAAGTACCCTACCGCTAAGCCACGTCTCCAGTCCCATGCTCTTCTTTTCGGTTTTTAAATTTTGAGACAAGGCCTCGATAAGTTGTCCAGGTGGGCCTTGACCTGACTTTATGGCCCAGGAAGGCCTTAAATTTGTGGTCTTCCTGCTTCAGCCTCCTAAGCAGCTGGAATCATAGACCGGTGTCACTGCGCCTGGCTGCAATCTTACTTCTCAAAATGTTATCCTTGTTTGTTTTGCCTTTGAACTCCTGGTTCCAAGAATGCTGAAGTCTGTTCCAGGGACTGCTAAAAATAAGTTCCTTCCCATGAAATCTGGAAGGACCTTGAAACCAGCTGGTTCACGCCTCTCAATTTAGAGCTGAGGAACATGGGAGGGGAGCCAAGATCCACAGAGCTGGAGCTGCTATGGGGTCATGTTACCCTCATGCCCCTACTTCTTCCAGGAGAGCAAGGTCACTTACCCTTTCTTTGAAAGACAAGAGACGGCATTTCTCCAGGCTGATGAGTTCAGACTCCAGTAATGCTTATTCACGAAGATGCTAACTGCTTCTGTGTCCCTCTGCAGACCCTCAGGTGGTGGGAATGCAGTAGGTTAATAGCCTCTTTGAATACGAAGATGTGTGAATTGGGAAGCAGCTGAGTGCAAGAGAAAAATAAAATTGAATGTTGCAGGCTAGAGTTGGGGTTCAGGGTCTCGCACTTGCCACTTGTTTGATCTTGGGGGATCATCAGCCTGTATCATCAGCCTTTATCATCAGCCTGTGTGGTCCACCTCTTCATTTCCTGATGCCCGAGGCAGAAAGCCACATGTACATTCAAGCAGAATTCTGGCATTTAAAGCCAGTTTTCAAAGCTCTAAGATTTGTTTACAACAGTTTCATGCATATATGCACTGTATTGTGATTATGTTTGCTATTACCATGCAGTATCCCCCTTCCTTTCCTTCTGAACCCTTTCTTCATCATAAATGGTCCTCTAGTGGCTATGCCTTGAATGAAAATGGTATCTCCTCCTTCGGCACCACACAGTCAAGTGTTGTGTGATACTTTGTTCGTGTTCTCACAAATAAAGTTTGTCTGGAGATCAGAGGGCAGAGCTAGCCACTAGTTAACCATAGAGGCCAGGCAGTGGTGACACACACCTTTAATCCCAACACTTAGAAGGAGTAAGCAGGAAGATCCGAGTTCAAGGCCACCCTGAGTTACAGGAGACTGATCCAGTCTAAAAAAGAAACAGAGCCAGACAATGGTGATGCATGCCTTTAATCTCAGCACTAGGGAGGTAGAGACAGGAATGTAAAGGGGGTAGAGGCAGAATCCAGAGCGTCCATTTGGTCAGAGGATTCATAGAGGTAAGAAGTGATTGTGGCTGTTCCTTTGTTCTTCTGATCTTTCAGCTTTCACCCTCAATATCTGGCTCCAGGTTTTTTTTTTTCCTTACTAAGGAATTTTTTTATTCATTTTACATACCAATCAAAGATCCCCCTCTTCCCTCCTCCCTCCCCTCCAACCTTCCCTTCCTAGCCCCCCCCCCCCCCCCATTCCCTTCTACAAGAAGGTAAGGCCTCCCATGGCGAGGTACATTCAGTAGAGGCAGGTCCAAGCTCTTCCCCCTGCTTCAAGGCCTTTCGAGGTGTCTTACCATTGGCAATGGGTTCCAAAAAGCCCGCTCATGTACCAGGTATGGACCCTGATCCCATTGCCAGGGGGCCTCTCGAGAAGATCAGCTACACAACTGACTCACTATGCAGAGGGCCCAGTCCAGTCCCATGCAGGCTCCACAGCTGTTGATCTAAATTTCATGAGTTCCCACTAGTTTAATTTGGTTGTCTTTGCAGGCCTCCCCATCATGATCGTGACACCCCTGCTCATAGAATCCCTCCTCTCTCTCCTCTACTGCACTCCCCAAGCTTGGCCTGGCGTTTGGCCATCAGTCACTGGAGAAAGGTTCCATGATGACAGCTAGGGCATTCACCAGTCTGACCACCAGGGCAAGCCAGTTCAGGCACCCTCTCCACCACTGCCAGCAGTCCAAGCTGGGGTCATCCTTGGGGACCCCTGGGAACCTCCCCAGCACCCATCCCCTCTCCCCATCCCCATGATGTCTCCTTCCACCACAGCATCCCCCTCACTGCTCTCCCACTCTATCCCTGCTACAGTTGGACCATCCAGTCCCCCCATGCTCTCATCCTCCATCCCCCATCGCCCACCCCCCAACCCCAGACAATCCATGCGTCCCTCCTTGGGTCCTCCTTGTTAGCTAGCTTCTCTGGAGCTGTGAGTTGTAGTCTGGTTATCCTTTGCTTTACATCTAGTATCCACTGATGAGTGAGTACATACCATGTTTAAGACTAATTAGGATCACCCTTCAGTCAAGAGCTCTAGGAAGGGATGGGGTCCTGAGGGCACCTCCTGTATCCATGACAGAATATAAAGGGCTCTATCTTGTGCAGGAGTTCTTTGTATTTCCATTGGTCTTTTGTGTTTGTGATTAAAATTGCTGGGCCATATCTGATGGCAGCATTTCATGGCAGGCCTCCTACAGTCAGTCATTCTGCTCCCTCTTCTTGGAGGGCTGATATAGACTTCTTGTTCTCCTGTCAACTCTTCACAGCTCAGAGTGCTCTGAGAGAGTCTCAACTGAGGAGTTGCTTTCACCAGATTGGCCTGTGAGCATGTCTATGGGGTGGGGCATTTTCTTGATTACTAGTTGATGAAGGAGGGTCCAGCCCATGTGGGTGGTACCATGCCTGGGCAGGTAGACTTGGGCTGTATAAGGAAGGAAGCTGACTGAAAGTCTGGGAGTAATCCAGGAATGAGAATTCCACCATGGCCTTTGCTTCAGTTTCCATGTGAACTCCTGCCCTGACTCCTTTAATGATGGACTCTGACCTGGAAATGTAAGCCAAATACACTTTCCTCCTCTAAGCAGTTGTGGGTCACGGTGTTTATCATAGTAACAGAGATCAAACACTAGAACACTCACCAAACATTTTTTTAAAAAAGTCACTGAATAATTGCCACCACATTCTCTGCTATCAGCATGCTAGACTTTTAATTTCATGCTCTGTCTGGGGTTCTAGAAAATAATGATACTGCTGAGTCCCACTTTTATCATGCAGGTATAGAACCTCTTCCAGGCTCTTGAGAAGACTACATGAGAGAAAGCTGACCATGCATGTGCACTTGGTAGATGCTCAGCAAACGTTCTCATCTGTACAGTGTTCTTTGTATAGTCACTTGTTAGATAATAGATTTCCAGCCAACACTGGACAACATACACCATAGGAATCTCATAAAATGTATCTCCTACTGAAGCTGTAGTAGTCTTAAGTCAGTATAAATCTACTCTGTGTTGTTGTCAAACTAAGGAAATTACCTAATAAATACTTCCTGTACATATGGGGAGAGGTGACACAAGATAGAGCCATCAGAGAGGAAGGAGCCTCAGCTGAGGAAATGCCTTGATGAGACCTAGCTGTAAGACATTTTCTCATTCAGTGATCAGTGAGTGGTGAAGGGCTCAGCCCATGGTGAGTGGTGCCATCCCTGGGCTTCTGATCCTGGGTTCTATACGAAGGTGGGCTGTGCAAGCCTGTAAGTAGCACTCCTCCATGGCCTCTGCATCAGCTCTTCTTCTAGGATCCTGCCCTGTTTGAGTTCCGTCCTGACTGCCTTCAGTGATGAACAGAATGTGGTAGTGTAAGGTGAGTAAACCCTTTCCTCCCAATTTGCTTTTTGGTCACGGTGTTTTGTCACAATAGAACCCATAACTAAGACAGTGACAAAGACCACAGAGAAGCAGTTTGAAGGGAACTGAACATTCCCCCCACGAATATCACATTTGGGGGACCATTCTGAATTGTACAAGTGTTGGGAAACCTGCTTCTACCATCCTAGAAATTCATCCAAGGTAAGCAAGTCAGGAAGCCAATGTGTCTCCTTGCTTTGCCTTCTCCATCCTTCCCTTCTTCCCTTCCTCCCTCAGATGGCAAATCTCATTTTCAGTGTTCACCCTGGATTACTACATTCCAGATTGGCTGGCTCTGCCAAAGCCATCTGCCTGGCCTCTGGTGAGGGTTGAACATGGTGAGAAGTTTTTTTCCTTTTCTACTTGATGGACAAGTAGCACCTACCTCATCTCCTTTTTAATTAATTCACTTACTTACCCCAGGTATAGTGTGGTGCTGAGTGTGTAATTACACTCTCTGTGAGTGTGGTGTTCCTTCATGTATATGTGCTGGAATGGGTGTGAACATACTGGTGTGTAGATACGTGTGTGTGTGTGTGTGTGTGTGTGTGTGTGTGTGTGTGTGCCTGATATTTCGTATCTTTCTCTATCACTTTCCTTTTTCATTTATGGAGGCAGGATCTTTGGCTGAACCAAGAACTTCCTGAATCCAACTAGCCTAGTTAACCAGCTTGTCCGAGGGATGCCCTCTCCTGAGTGTTGGGATTACAGGAGAGGTGTGAAATCTACCAGCTCTTATGGGGATGGTGGGGATTCGAACTCCAGTCCTCACCAGTGCCCAGCAAGTGCTTTATCAACTGAGCTGTCTCCCCAAACCTCTTTTTCACTCTTTCTCTCTTCTGTTCCTTGTCACCTAAGTAGCTGGAACCTGTTCATCCTCCCCACTCTTCTTCTTCTTATCCTGTCTGATTCATGTGTTGGAGGCTGATATCTCAACTTCTGAGCCAGCCACTATGGTGAACTGTGATGGTATAGCCAGAATGTATTAACATCTTTATAGAAAAATCATCTACCAGAAGAAAGTTGGAGAAGGAAGAGAGCAAGGGAGACAGAGATAGAGAGACAGAGACAGAGACTCTGGGGTGAGGGGAAAGGCTGTTGTTGCAGCATTATTTATTAATTTGAATTTTGTACACTATGTGGTTTTAAATGTATTACCCCAAGTTTCTCTATCTGTATGATGCAAGTGTCATACCTCCCATTTAATAGATCTAGAAATTAAGACCCACAAAATAGCAATACCTGGATCAAGCTTTCATATCTAGCCACTGGTAAATTAAGAGTTTAAACTTATTCTGATTTTTTTTTTTACAATGATGAGCTGTCTCTCAGATATTCTCAGGAATGGAAGTAAAGAGTATCCACCAAAAATGGAGGGAGTGTTAGGGCCGGCTAGAAGCAGAGCCACAGTTGGTGGAGACAGGGCAGGGTGTCTGGCTGAACCCTTGTGGTCAGAGCATTGTCTGGAAACCTTTGAGAAAATAAGCTACAAAGACTGGCTACTAAGGCGTGAGCCTGACTCCAGCAGTCTGAGTCCCCAGGCTTGAGGGGCAGCTAGGACCACCTGGGGACCCAGCACTGAGAGTGGAGGATCACTGTCTCGGCCTGGGTGAGGAAAGAGGATAGGACCTGGGAAGAGGTGGGCAGCCTGCACTCTGGACAGCAAGATGGAAGAGGAATCCTGGTCAATTAGTCAGAAGCTGGGAGCTTGGACTCCACGAGTTTTGGGCTCATTTGTGTTCTGAGAACAAAGGAATCAGAGACATTCTCCATTCTAGAGCAGACAGCCCGCAGCCCACTGGCAGAAGCAACAGAAATGCTTGTTCTGTGTTTCTTGGGGGAAGCACAGGAGGGTGTTATCTGTCTGACTTACTTATACGGTGGAATCATGTGGGACAAAGGGCTTCAGTTAGGGGGACAAAAGCAAGATAATTCTAAGGAGCAGTAGGTCCCCAGGCTTAGACATAGAAAAGCCCAGGGCAGAGAGAAATCAGTTAGGTCTCACGATGTGGGGTAGAGTGCCGAGATCACAGGGAGAAAAGAGTCTGGAAAGACCAGCAGAGGAAAGAGCTTTAAATCCTGACACGTTCAAGAAATTATAAAGATCAAAGAGTGCTGGATATCTTCCTGTTATTTATAAAATGAAAGAGACCAGAGATGATAGAACACACCTGTGATCTCAGCACCTGGGAGGCCTTGCAGGCGGGTGCAGCTGGACTATGTAGAAATTCCCAAAGGGCAGAAGACAAAACAGAGGGATAAACACTGTCCACACCAGAGCTAAAGGATAGCTATTCCAGGGTTCTAGATCTCACCCTTCCACAGACTGATAGGTGAGCATTAGACACTGGTATTTCAGCTTGAGACTTTTATGCATGAAAGAGTTGTGATAACCTGTCTATAAACAATCCCAACTTCTCAGAGGAGAGACTGAAGAGAAATGAATGAGCTGGCCATGAGGATGGTGAGTGGAAATGCGACAGTGCTCAGGACAAAGGATCTTACAGAAAGCAGACTGGGGGTGTATTGGTCAAGGTTCTCCAGAATAATGGAATGAAGTGTGTGTGTGTGTGTGTGTGTGTGTGTGTGTGTGTGTGTGTGTGTGTGTGTGTAAGAGAGAGAGAAAGAGAGAACCAACCCACATAACTGAAGGCTGAAAGTTCTAAGCCCTATAGGAATGCTCAGCCAGCTGAAGACTTAGAAGGAAAGCTGCAATTTGACTCTGAAGGCAGTATGTTGCTGAGCTACCTTCTCCTAGGAAGATGGTCCTTATTTTATTAAGGTCTTTAACTGATTTATTGAGGACCACCCACTTGGTGAAAGTAATCTGCTTTATTTGTTTTAAATGTTAATCTCACTCAAAAATTCCTTCACAGAAACATCTAGATGATTCTTTGCCTAAATATCTATAGATAGTGACTCAGCCCAGTTGACACACCAACTTATCACCATTGGAATGAATCTTTCAAACATGTTGATAACAACAGTGTGCAATTGTTTCAGATGTAGATATCTTTAAAGACAACAACATAATATAGCCCTTGGGTCAAATTGTGCTCATCACACATTTTGTTAATCAAGTTTCACTGGAACAGAGCATGTCCATTCATGTGTTGTCAATGGATGCTGTCATTCCGCATGGAGTGCTGAGCAGCTGAGACAAATAATGTATGGTCACAGAGCCACAGAAAGTTTTTGGAAAAGGCATGC